>NC_133412.1:167270000-168542500 GCF_049350105.2 Macaca mulatta
AATAATAACTTTATTGAGATATAATTCACATACCATAAAATGTATCCCTTACAATTATGCACTTTGGTGTCTTCAGTATAGTCAAAATTGCACAGCCATTACCCCTGTCTAATTCCAGAACATTTCATCACTCCCAAAAAGATACACTGCATCTGACTGCTTTCATTTAGCATAATGTTTTCAAGGTTCATCCATGCCCTAGCACGAATCAGTGCTTTATTTTTATGGCTGCATATTCCATGGTATGGGCCTATTTGTATGGATAGAACTTTTGTTTATCCATTCATCAGCTGATGGACATCTGGGTTGTTTACATTCCTTAGGTATTACGAATATTGCTGCTATGAACATTTGTGTACAAATTTTTATGCAGAGATATGTTTTCACTTCTCTTTGGCACATACCTAGGAGTGCAATTTCTGGGTCATCTGTTAACTCTATGTTTAGCATTTGAAGAACTGCCAAACTCTTTTCCAAAATGGCTGCACCATTTACCATCCCCATGATCAATGTACGACGGTTCCAATTTCTCCACATCCTTGCCAACATTTGCTATTGTCAATCTTTTCTAATTTAGCCCTCCTAATGGGTGTGAAGTGGCATCTCATTGTGGTTTTGATTTGCACTTCTCTGATGTCTAATGATGTTGAGTATCTTTTCATGCACTTATTGGCCATGTGTATCTCTCCTTTGGAGAAATATCTATTTAAATTCTTTGCCCATTAAAAAATTTGATTTTTTTTGGGGGGGGACGGAGTCTCACTCTGTTGCCCAGGCTGAAGTGCAGTGACGCATCTTGGCTCACTGCAACCTCTGCCTCCCGGGTTCAAGCGATTCTCCTGCCTCAGCCTCCCGAGTAGCTAGAACTACAGGCATGCGCCACCACACCCAGCTAAGTTTTGTATTTTTATTAGAGATGGGGTTTCACCACGTTGGCCAAACTGGTCGCAAACTCCTGACCTCAAGTGATCCACCTGCCTCGGCCTCCCAAAGTGCTGAGGTTACAGGCATGAGCCACTGTGCCCGGCCTATTTGTCTTTTTTTAGTTGAGTTGTAAGAATTCTTTTTGCGTTCTGGATATAGGTCCCTTATCAAATATGTGATTGCAAATATTTCCTATCTTGCATGTTATCTTTTTACTATCTTGATGGTGTCCTTTGAAGCACAGAAGTTTTGAATTTTGATGGAATCCAATTTGTTTGTTTTTTTTGTTTGTTTGTTTGTTTGAGACAGGGTCTCCGTCTGTCACCCAGGCTGGAGTGCAGTGGCGCCATCTTGGCTCACTGCAGCCTCCGCCTCCTGAGTTCAAGTGATTCTCCTGACTCAGCCTCCCCAGTAGCTGGGACTACAGGCATGCGCCGCCACCCCACGTGACTAATTTTTGTATTTTTTGGTAGAGAATACACCTGGCCATGTTGGCCAGGCTGGTCTTGAACTCCTGACCTCAAACGATCCACCCGCCTCGGCCTCCCAAAGTGCTAAGATTAGAGGTGTGAGCCACCGCATCCGGCCAAGAATCCAATAGTTTTACTTTGGGTATGTGTATGTACTTGTCCTTTATGTGTCATATCTAAAAAGACATTGCCTAATCCAGGGTTATGAAGATGTACACCTGTTTCTTGTGAGAAGTTTATAGTTTTTGCTCTACTGTTTAGGTCTGTGATTCGTTTTCAGTTGATTTTTTAATGTAAGGTAGGCGTCCAATTTCATTATTTTGCATGAGGATATTCAGTTGTCCTGACACCATTTGTTTAAAAAGTTCTATTTTTCCCCTTTGAATTTTCTCAGTACCCTTGTCAAAAATCAGTTGACTGTAATATGAAAGTTTATTTCTGGATTCTCGATTCTATTCCATTCATCTCTATGACTGTTTTTATGCCAGTACCATACTGTCTTGATTACTGTGGCTTTGTAGTAAATGTTAAAATTGAGAAGAGTGAGTCTTCCCACTTTGTTCTTTTCTGAGGTCATTTGGCTCCTCTACCAGGGCACATCTTGTGTCATGAGTGGAAGTTTGGTGCCTGGTGGGTTTCAGGCATGGTGTGATCCTAGGCTCAGTGGCATCATCAAAGACCCATCCTTTCCATACTCTCCTGTCTGCCACCTTTAGCATTGACTTCATCCTAAGTCAGAACGTGCTTACCTCATTTGAGGCATGTTCAGTGCAGATGTCCAAACACAGGACACTTAGCTCCCCAGGGACACTGAGGGGCAGGTCTCTCCCCTAGTGTCCAGTGCCACAGTCAGCAGTGAGCAAGCCTGTGGCTCAGTTAAGAAGGTCTTCTCCAGGAACCTCACAGGCAGTATCGAGGCCGCTGTATGGCACAACTCAGTGGGCACCATTCAGTTGAATTCTGTGTAATTGGCATCCCTAGTTATATACAGCTTGTAACTTACTCATATCGCAAAGAAATGAGATTTCTGAGTAAGGACACATTTATCTAAATAGTCACAGTGTTTTAATTTCATCTTCTTCCCAAGAAAAAGGAAGAAATTATGTGGTGATGTCACAGGGTCCCAAGCAACAATCAGTTTGGGCCTCTGGATTGACGTCTGTCAGTCACTCAGCCAACATGAATTGAGCCACCTGAATGTGCTCAGCATTCTGCTAGGCAACAGGAGATGGAGGCTCATCTGGTCCCTAAGAAATGAATGCCCTTCAGAGAGGGAGGCTGGGGGCAGTCAGGGTGGGCTTCTTGGAGGAGCAGTGAGAAAAGGCAGGCAACCACATTCAGGAAATTACACCAGGATCTGGACTCCTAGTCATCCAGCTCTGTCACTCCTGGCTGTGCCACATCAGACAAGTCACTTAACTTCTCTGAGCCTCTGTTTGCTCATTTGCCCAGTGGCATTGATACCACGTCTTTTGCAGGGCCCTTGTGAGAGTTAAAGTAGGTCAGCCTTTGATGATGCTTTGGTCCCTAGGAAGTAGCGTCCAGAGGCCAAAACACTGTCAGGTGAGAGATCTATTTTCCCTCCCAGGACTTCATGTTGGACAAAATGGAGACTGTAAGACTGATCGCATTGCTCACGGAACCCAGAGTGTGCTGGTCTTGGAACAGCCTCAGGGACCAGGGGCTCAGAAGACACCCCAAACCCTTCAGGAAATGTCCAAGGAGCTGGGTTTCCACCCCCAGGACCCCCTTTCCCAGACCCCATGCTTCAGAGTGCTCCAGCCTGTACTGACCGGCCTACGCCTTGCAGGCCCCGTAGCATCACGACCTCTTCTTACCTGCCTGCCTCCTTTTCTCACCACCAACACCTCCAAGCCAGTGGGAGAGAGTCTGGGGCATTGAGGGGGTGGGCAGGGTCCTGGGCTCAGCTGGGGTTGGGGGTGCTGGTCCCCATCCTGGGAGATTGGCAGGGATCCAGGTAAGGCCTGCGTGGGATCGGGGAGAGAGAGGCAGGTTCCTGAGTTGGGGGCAGTGGCCAGGCTGGAAGACCCTGGGCTGAAGACTCCCTACCTGGGATCTGGGGTTGCGTCTTTCACTTTCATGGTGGGTTCCTGAGACTGAGGAGCTTTGGACGAACACTTGGCTATTGGGAATGTCCCAGTCACAGGACACTGTAAACAGCCACCAGGGCCGTGGGATGCATGGGAGTTCACCTTGCCCACAGCAGTCTGCAGAGCTAATGGGGGCTCTGAATGTGTCGGGGCATCTCATCACTGGCTTCCAGAAGTTGAGTACCAGGTTGGTACCTTCTGCCTATCCTGCAGGTGTCTGAGCTACCTGGAATGGTTGGTACTCTCAGGGAGACCTTGGCAAGGCAAGGCGCCTCTCTGGGCTGGTTTTTCTACCTGTAAAATTGGGAGAGAGTGCCGGACACGGTGGCTCACACCTGGAATCCCAAGCACCTTGGGAGGCAGAGGCAGGAGGATCACTTGAGCCCTGGAGTTCGAGACCAGCTTGGGCAACATAGGGAGATCCTGTCTATAAAAAATTAAACAATTAGCCAGGCATGGTGGCACACACCTGTGGTTCCAGCTACTTAGGAGGCTGAGGTGGAAGGATCACTTGAGCCTGGGAGGTCAAGGCTGCAGTGAGCCATGACTGTGCCACTGCACTCCAGTGTGGGTGACAGAGCGAGACCCTGTCTTTAAAAAAAAGGGGGCGGTGGTGAGGAAGTCTAAGCCCCCGACTCCAGTCTGACATTCTAAGTCAAGTTTGGAAGAGCCAGGTCTGCACAGAAGGCACTTGCTTGCTTTCATTGTGCCACTGGGGTAAAATCATTCTAGCAACCACCACAGTCCCAAAAATAATTTGGCTCTAGAGGTCAGCTGCTGTTAATTTATCTAGGTAAAGGCAGAAAGTTAAGAACAGCTGCTGAGCTATAAACAGTGGTGAGTCAGCACATGGACTTTCAAAAGGGAGTTTTAGAAAAGAAAAGATGCTGTCAGCTGAGAACCCCGAGAGCCCGCTTGACTCCAGGTGCTGCCAGGAGCGGGTAGGGGATGAGTCAGGCTTGGCCAGGGAGCTAAACAGGAAAGGTACATGGAAGAAGGAAGGCTGATTGTGGCCAGGTTTTAAGAGTAGTGTGGTTATATTTTGGGGTGTTTTTTGTTTGTTTTCTGTTGTTGTTGTTGTTTTTGAGACTGAGTCTTGCTCTGTGACCCAGGCTAGAATGTAGTGGCGCAATCTCTGTTCCCTGCAACCTCCACCTCCCGGGTTCAAGTGATTCTCCTGCCTCAGCCTCCCAATTTGGGATTACAGGCGCGTGCCACCATGCCTGGCTAATTTTTATATTTTTAGTAGAGACGGGGTTTCACCATGTTGGACAGGCTGGTCTCGAACTCCTGACCTCAGGTGATCCACCCGCCTTGGCCTCCCAAAGTGCTGGGATTACAGGTGTGAGCCACCGTACCCGGCGAGTAGTGTATTTTAAAAGGAGAACCAGGAGGGAGCCGCTGTTTCGAGTTTCTTATCTCATAGACCTTCAGAGGAAAGAGGGCACCTCAGGTAGGGCTTGAGTGGGATTTCAGAAGGAAGAGGCTGCACTACAGAAGAGCGACAGAAATGCTGGAGTAGGGACTTGCAGTTCGGCTGGAGCAGGCGGAACCCCCGGAGCGGTCTGAGAAGGTGGGCTGGGGAACCACGTGGGGCCCCAAATGCCAGGCCATGAGGTTTAGATTCCATCAAGGGCAGTGCACGGGGAGCCTCACACACTCATGCCTCTCTATTCTCTGTCTTTACCACTCTTTCCGAAGCAAGCTAAAGTATTCCATTAATCTTCCCCAGTGCAGAGGATTAAGTGAGTGGTTCTTAGGTTTGAACACATGTCAGGAGGGCTTGTATCAATGCAGAGTGTGGACCCACCTCCAGAGCTTCCAGGTCCTAGAATCTGCAGTTTTAACAAGTCCCCGGATACGGCAGATACTGCTGGTCCTGGGGTTACATTTTGAGAACCGCTGCTTTAGCGTAATGGCAAATCCTACGTGCTGAAGCCGGGCACTGCTCCACCGTGACCACCAACTCCCCCTGCCTGGACTTCGGAATTCCTTCTGCACGATGGGGCTGGACCGGGCATTGCAGGAGGGCTGCCCTAACCCTGTCTCACCTCCTGGGAGGCGCTGGAGAGAGCACTGCCTTCTATGCCCAGGGTGCAGTTCTCTGGCTTGTTGGCTGTGTCTTCGAGGGCTCTATGTTTTTCTGTCCCCCGTCACCTGCCTGCTGTGCACCTGTCGTGCTTGATCTAGCTCAGACATTTTGTCACACCCCTCGGGGAGGAGGGTGATTGGAACAGTTGCTTGGTGTGGCAATGACCTGGCCACCAATCAACATTTGCAGACAGCATCTGGGTATCTTGGGAGCTCCCAGCCTCCTCTGGGCAGGGCTGGGGCCATCAACCGGACACAGGGCATTGCGCTTAACAGCATGGCTACCTCAGGCTGCTGGTAAGTACCAGAATGCTGTTTCTCCTTTCTTGGCTTTTTACCATACAGAAAGCTCACTCCATCCTGACCCTGTACCTTCAAAGCACTTTTCTCATAGGTTCTATATTAGCTGGAGAAGAACCTTCAAGGGCATTTGGAGAAAAAATAAAAAGCACTAGTTCAGGTACCTTATGAAATGTCGTTTCATCCAACCTTCCAGCTGGACCATGGGATCCCAAGACACCAACAGTCCTGGGCTTGGACATTTTGAGACCAAGAGCTGGTTACCTGCCAACGAATCCCAGCTTTAAGAAGTTCAAGCATGAGAAAATTCTTCCCATAGACCATCCTGGAAGAATTGGATTATTGCCAAATGGCTGCTGCTGGGGAAATTGGCTCGTAGGAGGAGGGAATCAGATTGTGTTCTTTTTCAAATTGTGTCCTATCATTCTTTTGAGCAGTGGTTTTCAAACTTTAGTGTTTCACTGAAACCACATGTGAGACTTGCTAAAAATGGGGAGAACTGCGGCTTCCTCTCAGAGACTCTTTCTAGGGTGAGGCCCAGAAAACTGGATTTTAAGCAATCTCCCCAGGTGATTCCAACACAGACAGCTCTCAAATCACAGGCAGAGAAACCCTGGGCATCTGAATGTCTGTCTTCCTTTTCCTTCCTTTTCTTTCCTTTTCCTTCCTTCCTCTTCCTTCCTTCCTTCCCCTTCTTTTCTTCCCCTTCCTTCCCCTTCTTTTCTTCCCCTTCCTTCCTCCCTTCCTTCCTTCCTTCCTTCCTTCCTTCCTTCCTTCCTTCCTTCCTCCCTTCCTTCCTCCCTTCCTCCCTTCCTCCCTTCCTCCCTTCCTCCCTTCCTCCTTCCCTTCCCGTCTCTCTCTCTTTCTCTCTCTTTCTTTCGACAGAGTCTCACTCTGTAGCCCAGGCTGGAGTACAGTGGTGCAATCTCAGCTCACTGCAACCTCCTCTTCCTGGGTTCAAGCAAGTCTCTTGCCTCAGCCTCCTGAGTAGCTGGGATTATAAGCACCTGCTACCATGCCCAGCAAATTACTGTGTTTTTAGTAGAGACAGGGTTTCACCATGTTGGTCAGGCTGGTCTTGAACTCCTGACCTCAAGTGATCTGCCCGCCTCGGCCTCTCAAAGTGCTGCTATTACAGGTGTGAGCCGCTGCGCCCAGTCCTGAATGTCAAAAAGAAGAAAACTTGGTCCATATTCACCTGGTCTTCAACAGGGAAGGACTTTGAAAGCATGGAACGACAGGAGTAACACCCAAAAACAATCTGGCCACATAAAAGTTACAAATACGCCCGGCGCAGTGGCTCACACCTGTAATCCCAGCACTTTGGGAGGCAGAGGCAGGTGGATCACCTGAGGTCAGGAGATCGAGACCAGCCAGGCCAACATGGTGAAACCTTGTCTCTACTAAAAATACAAAAAATTTAGTCAGGCGTGGTGGCAGGCACCTGTAATCCCAGCTACTTAGAAGGTTGAGGCAGGAGGATCACTTGAACCCGGGAAGTGGAGGTTGCAGTGAGCTGAGATTGCACCACTGCACTCTAGCCTGGGTGACAGAGTGAGACCCTATCTCAAAAAAAAAAAAAAAAAAAAAAAAAAACAGTTACAAATACATCTACTTCAGAGCACATCAAAATATCAAAAGTCAGTAAGTTGGGGGGAAATGGTGAGGAATTTGGGAAAGGATCAATGTTTTTGATATTTAAAGAGCTCTTAAAAAGTATTAAAAAAAAAGATACCAGTTGCTCATATTCAGCCAATCATGACATAAAATGGCCTATAAACATAAAAATATTTCAACCATACAATTACTGCCTGTCAAAATAATTTAAAGCTAATAGACAAATGCTTTTAAGATAGGCTCACTATAGAATTGTTTGCATAACCTCTCTGGAAAGCAATTTGCTAAGAGGTCTTGAGAGGCTTAAAAAATGTTTGTGTCCTTTGGCTCAGTATGGTCGGCCCTCTGTATACACGGATTCCACACCTTTGGATTTAACCAACTGCAGATCAAAAATACTCCAGATTCAACCAGCCCCAGATCAAAAATATTCAGAAAAAATCCCATCTCTACTAAAACTATACAAAAATTTATCTGAGCATGGTGACGTGCGCCTGTAATCCCAGCTACTTGGGAGGCTGAGGCAGGAGAATCACTTTAACTTGGAAGAAGGAGGTTGCAGTGAGCCAAGATAGTGGGCAACAAGAGTGAAACTCTATCTCAAAAAAAAAAAAAAAAAAAAAAAAGGCCAGGCACGATGGCTCACGCCTGTAATCCCAGCACTTTGGGAGGCCTAGGAGGGCAAATCACCTGAGGTCAGGAGTTCGAGACCAGCCTGGCCAAATATGGCAAAACCCCGTCTCTACTAAAAGATACAAAAATTAGCTGGGCATGGAGGTGCACAGCTGTAATCCCAGCTACTCGGGAGGCTGAGACAGAAGAATTGCTTGAACCCAGGAGGCGGAGGTTGCAGTGAGCTGAGATTGTGCCACTGCACTCCAGCCTGGACAACAGAGCAAGACTTTGTCTAAAAAAATAAATAAATAAAATTCAGGAAAAAAGAAAAACATTAAAAATTAAAAATACAACAATTAAAAATAGCACAAAATTTCAAAAATATAGCACAACAACTATAGAGCACCATTGTATTAGGTATTAAAAGTAATCTAGAGATGATTTAAAGTATATGAGGGGATGTGCATACGATTCTACACCATTTTACATCAGGGACTTGAGTATCTGAGGATTTTGATATGTGTGGGGGGGCCTGAAACCAATCCCCCACAGACACTGAGGAACCACTGAAATTCCAGCTAAGGAACTTCTGTCAGTAACACCGGCCTATTATTTGGTTGAAAGTGATAGAAAGCACAATTCAGTTTAGGAGACGAATGAAACGCATTGGCTTCTGAAACTGGAAAGCGCAGGGATTCTTGCTGGAGGCATGTTGATCAGGAGCACAATGTCAGCAGGATCCAGTCGCTTCGTTTCTGGGTTTGATCGCCCAGGTCTTGGCTTTATTCTCAAGCTCAGTGTAAACAAGACGCTGCCAGCAACCTCAGGATTGCCAGCACTCTCTGAAGCTGAAGTCAGAGAAGAGAGAATGCCTCTTCCGAGCTACTCCTTGGCCAGTCTCAGGATTCACTCTGATTGGATCACCTTGGGTCATGAGCCTCTTTTTAGACAACCATTAATTAGCCAGGATTAGGCACTGTGTCATTTCTGAACTAATCTCTGTAATGAGGGGGATTCCATACTCTGGATGGTCCGGCCTGGGTCCAATTGTTGAGCTTTAGTGAGATGGAATGTCTTGTGTGGCTAGAGGCCATTCCCCGGGAGTCAGTGATGGATGCCACATGAACTACACGGACTCAAAGTAGGTGAGGGATGGTTCCCCCAAAGGGAAATCAGGGCACTGACTCACTGATTCAGAGGGAGGTTAGACTTGGTACTGGGCAAACAGAAGCAAGAAATGCCCATGACAGGTGCCAACAAAGTTTCTGCACAAAGATGTTCATCACATTGTTATTTACAGTAGCCCCAACTGGAAAACCCTAAGTATCCTAGAAGAAGAGATTAATGAATTATGCCAAAACATGTTATGATTCTGCAGTCCTTAACATATTTTCAAAACTATTTAATGTTAGAAAAATGTACAAGGTATAAAGCTAAGTGAAAACAAAAATCAAGGAGGAGTTTTTAAAAGGTAGCATAGAAATTCAATTTTGTAAAAATTATACAAATATAAGAGTAGAAGGAAATCTACTAAAACAATGTTCTAAGCAGGAGGATCAAGGCCCTTGGGGATAGCAGCAAATATTAGACCCACCTAGTATAGTAGATGAAATGCTCAGCCCCAGTAGTATACATCCACACTCTTGCCAGGACCTCCTGGTGGAGAGAATAATCATCCCCATCTCTTGACTTGGGTTAGCTGTGTGCTTTGGCCAATAAAATATCAGTGGATCATGACACAGAGGCTTAAAACATAATTGTACAGTGCACTTACCACCTGTGAGCTCACCCATGAAGAGAACCTGCCTCAGGGAGCCCCCCTCGTTCCAGGAGGATGAGAGTCATGTGGAGCAGACATGGACCCAACCTGCAACTGGGATGCACCTAAATCAGTCAATCCTCAGCCAACCCACAGACTCATGAGTGAGAGACAAATGCTTCTTTTACCCGTAAGCCAGGGCAAGTTTGAGGTTGCTTGTTACACAGCATGATGGCAATAGCTGCCTCATACACCTGCACACCTGTTCAAATTCTGTGTCTTCTCCAACCTAAGCATCACCCCCTTGTGGGAAACCAGGCCATCCAAGGGCATGGATCCTGTGTCTCAGGAATGCTGGGATGCATAAAAGTGGAGAAGAGCTCTGCCATGTTAATAGTGGTTATCTCCAGATTGTAGGATTTTTTTATTTTCTTCTTTATACTTTTGTGTATTTTCCAAAGTTTCTGTGATTAACATTTTTTTTTGTTTGTTTGTTTTGTTTTTTTTGAGACGGAGTCTCGCTCTGCCGCCCAGGCTAGAGTGCGGTGGCTGAATCTCAGCTCACTGCAAGCTCCGCCTCCCGGGTTTATGCCATTCTCCTGCCTCAGCCTCCCAAGTAGCTGGGACTACAGGTGCCCGCCTCGTCGCCTGGCTAGTTTTTTGTATTTTTTAGTACAGACGGGGTTTCACCGTATTAGCCAGGATGGTCACGATCTCCTGACCTCGTGATCCGCCCGTCTCGGCCTCCCAAAGTGCTGGGATTACAGGCTTGAGCCACCGCGCCCGGCCTAACGTGTTTTTTATAACCAGAAAGAAATACTGTATTAAAAAATTAGAAACCAACTCTTCTCGGCACCTCACCGATCCTCACCCTTGGTGTCCCCAAGAACAAGAGGAATTGTCAAATCCTTCACCCACATAACTGTCTTCAAGTCTCTGGAGAAAGGTACTTGGCCCTCCACGTATTGGGTTTTCTCAAAGTTCATTAACTGTGGTTCTTGTATGAGCACCTACACCTGGCACTGCCACCACTGGCTCCTGCTCTCTCAAGGGGTCCCCTTTGGTCTCTAACCTTAAATCTTGGTGTCCCAACCTGAGTCCTATTCTCCAGGTAAGGAGTCTGACCAGACAGGGATTACAGGAAATATCTTGGAGAGGCTTCCCTGCCATGGCCTCAGCTGAAAAGGTGCTGGGCATTCCAGCCCCACTCCCACCCCCTTCACTGGGGGCCAGATGCCTGGCCCAGTCCTGCTCTTGGCTCAGGAGCAGCCAGGCCACTTGGGAGGCCTGTGCTCCAAGGTTGTAAGTGCCAGTCTGGCCAAAGGCACTCCACTGGAACGTCTCAAACATCTTCAAACCCATGGGTTCCCCCATTTCCCTTGACTGGAGTCTCCAGGAGATGCTGGTACTGTTACTGTGCCCTTTGCTGCCAAAACTTGCTCACTCGTCGCTGGCAGCTGCTGCACTTTCTGTAGGACTCAGTCATGCATCATGCATGGGACGCTGAATTCCAAGAGAGGGAGCCTCAGGTCCTCACCTGCTCTCCAGCACCCTGAACAGTGCACACGCTGAGGGCAGTAGCCATGTGTCCTTTGTCTCCAACTCCCTGTGCCTAGCGGGGGGCTGGCACAAAGCAGGTGGTGTTCAGTGTTGAAGGAACAGGTGTGTGTGTGCATGAACAAGGGAGTTAGGTTCTTCACGGGGTACCAGAATGCTGCTTACTGGTCACCCTGCGTCCCTGAGTTGTCCCCGCATTCTGTGAGCCAGAAAGTTTTCCCTAATCCCTTTTATAGGAGGAAACTGCAGGTCGGTGTGAAAATGTGCCTTGTCTGAGGTTACACAGACAGTGGTTGAGCCTGGACATGAATTCAAGTGCATTGGGCTCCAAATTGAACCATCGTCACTGTCACAGGACAGTTCAGTAGTAAAGGAACTGTAAGAACGAGAGCTAACATGTGGGATGCTTGCTGGACACTAAGCTCGTTATAGCTCAGGCAGCTTTCGTAACAACCCTGCAGGAGTGTTTATCCCATTGTACAGAGGAGGCTCAGACAGGTTAAGGCTTTCCCAAGGTCACACAACCACCATGTCTGTCTTCTTTCAGAGTTAGAGCTCTCGGCCACTAGAGGCTGAAGGGAGCATGACAGTGAATCGTGATCTAGAGGCAGTTTGGATGGCTCAAGCGCAAATGGAAGACAGCTCACAGACCGAATCAACGGAGGAGTGTTTTATTGCATATCCCTGCCCAGGTCTGGTCTGAGGACCCACACCGTGGGCATCCTCTGAGAGCTTGTGAGAAAGGCCGAATCTGCATTCAAGCGAGGTCCCCAGGTGATCCGTGTGCACAGTAAGGGTTGCAAGCACTGCTCTGATTGCCCTTCAGGGAGAAAGTGACTCTTGTGGATAGCTGGCATCATCCAGGGCTTCTGCTGCAGGGGCTGTGACCTATGGGACATGAGGCCTCTGGCCAGCCAACTTTCAACCCCCAGCTTGCACTGGTGTGGACACACACTCAAGCTGAAGGACACATGGCAGGATAAGCCCCAGTCCTGAGTGTGCTTTTGGGGAGGTTCCTTCTGCCCTGATGGTCATTTTCCCATCCCTCTCTTCCCTGGCCACTTCCTGTCTCACCTCCTCCATGAAGCCTTGCCAGTTGCCCCTGCCCCAGGCAGAGAGCAGAGCTCTCCCTCGGCTTCCAGCCTCTCCCACAGGCTCCTGCGAGCACCTGCCTTGTTACAGTCATCACTTAGTTGTTTACACTCTTCTCTCCCCCACTGGAAGGAGAAGTTCTCAAGAGGAAAAGCTTTGTCTTAACCACATACCCAGAACCCAGTGTGAAGCCCAGTCCAGAGCAGGCCGGTAAATCTGTGTTGGACATCCTTATGTCCTCAGAACAAATGATGAACGAATGAAATTCTCAAGCATAGGAGTGAATCTCTAAGTGAACATTTTAAGGAAGGTGTAGAAGTCAAAAGTGAGGGATATTTAAGGGGGCAGAAGAATATTAGCTACACCTTGGTCTTCGGGATCAACTGTGTCCTGTGCACAGGGCACCACCCCACCTCCCGGGATGAGCTGCGTCTCCAGCACCCCTCGGTGGAGCCCTGCAAAGCCGGCCAAGTGCCCATGAGTTTTCTAGGGGAATTACTGGGGAAAGAGTTCCCTCGCCCAGCCTCCACAGCATCATCAATCACAGGATTTCTGTCACCGGTCACCCTGGGCTGCTGCCAAGGAATATGGAGGGAGAAGACTCATGAGCCGAGCCAAGGATGGCGTCTGTCTCCTGGGAGCCAGCAGGACTCATCCTGGGCTGAGTGCAGCCAAACAGGCCCATGGGGCCCTCAGACCCCCCGGGCCCTACTGACCTTTAACATGGAATTGGGATGGGAAGGGCTAGAAAAACAGGATGGGCACCCTGGGGCGGTGTGTTTGTGTGTGTGTGCGTGTATTTAAATTACTGTCCGTTCCTAGATTATTCACAGTGGCTGGATAGATTATAACCAACTCGAGAGAATGGATTTGGGAAGCTTTGACTAAAAATAAGATCTCATGATAGCTATAAAATTGGCTGATGAGGGGGTGAGGTCGAGAGCTCTCTAACTTTCTTTTCTTTCACATGGAGCAGTGTAGCACATCATTGAAAGGATTTCAAGGCTGGGCACAGTGGCTCACGCCTGTAATCCCAGCACTTTGGGAGGCCGAGGCGGGCGGGTCACAAGGTCAGGAGATCGAGACCATCCTGGCTAACACGGTGAAACCCCATCTCTACTTTAAAAAAATACAAAAAATGAGCCGGGCGTGGTGGCGGGCGCCTGTCGTCCCAACTACTTGGGAGGCTGAGGCAGGAGAATGGCGTGAATCTGGGAGGCGGAGCTTGCAGTGAGCTGAGATCACGCCACCGCACTCCAGCCTGGGCGACAGAGCGAGACTCTGTCTCAAAAAAAAATAAAAAAGATTTCAAAAAGTTGATAGAAGACCTCTAACCATTTAAATTTTACTGTCACATCCTGCACTGGATATGGTTTGGGGAGTCCTCCATAATTATTCGTTTCTGCGTGATTGATTTCAGTTTTTCTATTTCCTGTGAGCACCCATAAGAAATTATTTCAGGCAAGATGCTGCTACCTAGAAGATGAACAAACTTTAATTTTCTTCCAGTGAATGCTATAAAGGTAAGAATTGTGAGAGTTGAAAATCCAGTTTGAGAGGAAAGGCCGGTGTTTTCAAGGGCAACCATCACCGATGCCCGGGCTCAGAGGGAGACGCTAATTAGTTCAAGGTCACACAGCAAACAGGCAGCAGAACCCAAGTCTGGCTGACCTTAAGACTGGGATGCTTTTCCTGATCAAAGCTTCTCAAACTTTCCCCCAACATCCCTAAGGGCAAAGGAGAGCGAACTTGGACCTGCAGGGCACTGGCGCAGAGGCCGGAGGGGAAGCACAGGATTTCCTTGCAGTTTCATGTTGTGCCTGTAACAATCTCACAGTAAAATAAATTATCCAGGAAGCTGCACTTCAAGTCCCACCTGGCAGAGCTCGGAGACCTGGGACCTCTGTGGAGTAGCTGCCCTCACCCCACACAAGCCTCCACTATCTGTAAACACAGGCTCCTGTAAGTTTTCACCAACCACTCCAAGCCCAAGTTTTTCTGAGCTTTGCTCTCCAGGGGCCTGGAGCATTTCTAGAAATCACAAAGCCTCGAACTTTTCCATTTTTTTATGTTCTGGGAGATGTTATTTGGGGAATTCCCTCAGGCACTGCGCTCTGCTCCGTCTAATGGAGGCTGAGCTGCACTGGTGTCCGGTTGCCCCATCCAGCCAGCCAGGCGGGCCCCCTCTCTCCTGCAGCTCCACATCCAGCCCACCACCAAGCCCTGTCCATGTCCCCTCCTGCTCTTGGACACTTTTCCACTTTTCCCCATCTCTGTGCCCTACCTGGACCTGGCCACGCCCATCTCTGGCCTGGACCACTACAGCAGCCTCTTTCCTGGTTTTCTGCTTCCACTCTTGCCCTCTCAAACCCAGTCTCCTCACAGCAACCCCAGCAATCCCTCAAAGAAACAAATTTGGTCATGCCCACCCTCCCTCCTGCCCCTTCCATGGCTCCCTATTGCCCACATGTCAACCCATTTTCCAATGCCTACAAAGCCTGCATGGCCCTGGCCACCTCTCCAGCCTGATACGAAGCACTCCCTTTCCCCCTTTATTCCTGTGCTCCAGCCAGGCTGGCCCCTCCCGGTTGCTAGAATTCACCAGGCTCCTTTTCAGGAGGTTCACTGATGCTGTCCTAACTAACTGCAGTGTTGTCCCTTTAGCCCTTGCCTACTCCCACTCATTCAGGGCATTTTTTCCTGAGTGCCTGCTACGTGCCTGGCACTGTGCTAGGCACCCAGTGTACTGTGGTGACCTAGTTCTTGCCCTCTTGGAGCTTATTATCTAACAGGTAGACAGATGCACGGGAATAATCATGAACTGTGAGAAATGCTAGGATGGGAAATAGCAAAGTGCTAAGGAAGAGACTATCAGGGTGGGGACAGGGAAGAGGACAAATGAAGCCTCTTCCAACTCATCCTTAGACCTCAGCTCAAAACTCACCTCCTCTGAGAAGCCTTCCCTCCCCGCTAGACAGGCCAGGCCCTTGCTCATCTGCTCTACAGCTCCCTGCTCTCTTCTTCCCCAGCACTTGCCATAATTTGCAATTAGACATTGATTTGTGCAACTAGAGCAGTGGGGAGGAATGTGCTGTAGAATATCTACTCCGCCTCCAGTGGGAGCTTGGGGAGGTGTCCCCAAGGCTGTGTTCATCCACACAATCACCTAGAGATGTGTCATTAACCCGTGCCGTAGAGGAACCGACTGAGTCTGGGAATAAGAGAGGCTGTGTTAGTCATCTAATGAGGCCTAACAAATTATCCCAAAGCTTAGCAGAACAATGACCATTTATTATCTTATTCCTATGGGCCAGGGATCTGGTCATGGCTGAGAAGGGTCCTTTGGTTCTGGGTCTTTCCAGAGGCTTTGCTCAAACTGTTAGCCAGGGCTGCAGTCTCACCTGAAGGCTCAACCAGGGACAATCAGCTCCCAAGCTCACTCACACAGCCATTGGCAGATGAGGTTCCTCCCTGGCTGTTTGAAGGCCTCAGTTCTTTGCCAACTGTTGGTAGGGGGTCTCCCTCGGCTCCTGGCCCTGTGAATCTTTCCATGGAGCAGCTCCTAACAATTGAGGGAGTGAGGGTGAGCCAGCAAGCTGGAAGCCACAGGCTTTGGGAGTCCTAATCTCAGAAATGGCCGCCCATCACTTTGCTGTGCTGTATTGGTTAGAAGCAAGCCACCAGGTCCAGCCCACACTCAAAGGAAGAGATTACCCAAGGGCTTGAACACAGGAGATAGAGGGGGTGGGTAGTCCCTGGGAACCATTTAGAGGCTACTGACCACAGAAGTCACATAACCTTCCCAAGGGCTCGTCGCTAGAATGTGTTCCAGCTGCCTTTGGGAGCTGGGCTTTCTGTGCCTACCACAGGGAGCGAGGACAGAGCAGGAACAGGCCGCTTTCTCCAAGTCTGGGGACCTCCTACTATTGGCCTTGGCCTTTCTGAAAACCACAGCAAATGCACCTTCTCCCATAGAAACTAGAGATGGTTTCCTGCCCAGCCCAGGAGGCTGGATGGGTTACAAGCATTTGCCATGTGAGCTGAGAAATGCTAGTTTTCAAAACCCAGGCCCTGGGGAAACCCACAAAGGGGTGATTGGCTGGAAAACGGGCCCATCTATTACCCTCCTGGGGCTGTGTGTAAACTGAAGAGGGGGTTATGCCATGGTCCTAACCCGGCCTTATAAAATGACTTCTCCTCCCGATTTTCTTGCCTCACACTTGAAAAGCCATTCATGCCTCCTCTGGGACCCTTTCTGCGGGTTCAAGAAATCCCACAGTTCTTATGTTTCTCCTCTCAAAAACGAACTCACTGTATATCCTGTATCCCTGGGCTAGTGGAAAATTAACTCTCAGTTATTTGGGGGAACTCCCTCCCCATCTTCACCCCCAACCCCATTGGGGTGGCATGGTCTGGGGCAACTTAGTGCAGAACAATTGGGGGTTATTTCCCCAGGAGGATATAAGCTGAGTGACAGCAGGGACTTCCGTCAGTTTCATGCAGTGATGTGCAGTGGGTGCCTGGCACATAGTTGATGTCCAGTAACTCTTTGTGGAATGTTGAATGAATGCCTTTTGCGTTGTTGCTACACCCCTTACCCAAAACGTGCTTCTAAGGGAGGGACAAAGGAGTCCCCGCCAGGCCAGGGACCCGAGTTCCTTTACTCAATACAGGCTTGTCCTCGCAGGATCCAACAAGTGGCTTGTCAGTGAGGAGTCACCGTACTGCACTACGAGTCTCCTCTGTCCTAGAACACCTGCTTCTGCCCTTCCTGGGTTCCAGAAACTTCTCCCTACTCAGCTGGATCCACCTCCCCATTCCCTAATCTCCCCAATCCACTGTTCTTCCTAGAATGATCCTCTTTTCTCAAAAACAAAAGCCTCTTTCTCACCTTTGCCCTTGGGGGTGGGAGCCAGGACAGCCATTGGCTCCAGGGCCAGCCCCCAGCTCTGCTCCCTGGGACTGAGGCATGGGAGGAGTGAGCGGAGGGCTAGTTCTAGCTCTTCTTCTTTCTGATCTTTCCCAGCAGTGAAACAACACCTGAATTTGTATCTCAACAAGTTTTCCAGATCAAGGCTGCAGGAGGAGAATGTTGACACACCCAGCAGAGGAAATTCAAAGTCTGAGTCAAGCCTGCGCTCTGCTTGGAGGTGAAGTGTTTTACATCCTGGGGGCCTGGTCTTCCTACCAAGCACCCTGCCCGCAGCTGGCGGGGTGGGGAAGGCGTTGTCAAGTGAATAAAACCGCACAACGTAACCAGCATCAGGAAAATGGCCGCTCTTGCCAGCATGGTGTGGCTGCCTGAAACCCCTCCGTCATAGCTCCATTCCATTGATCTAGGAGAATGGTAGACAACCCCCTTTTCAGGCACCCAGACACCATCCTTGGTGGGGCTCCTCCCTGTCACACACAAATCTATACCAGCTAACAGAAGCTGCGAGTCTCAGGCCTCATGGTGACCTAGTCCCCTGTAGGCTTAGTCACACCAGGAGGAAGGAGACTCAGGCTCGAAAAGCCACCAGGCAAAGCCCACATTTATTAAGCACTTACTGAATGTCAAGTACAATGTTAGTGCTTTTCACGATCATCTCATGTAATCTTTGAGATAGGAATGAACACTCACACTTTACAGTCGAGGAAACCAAGGCCCAGAGGGGTGTGACTTGCTCAAGGAGTAATGTCATGGAAAGGGTGACATAAGCATACTTGACTCCGCTGCCCACACTCATAATTACTATGGCCTACCGCTCCCTCCAAATCCCAATAGCAAAGGATCAGCACTAAAGGAGGACAGACATACTGAGGAGATTCAAAGAGATTCATGACCATCCGGGCAATCCGGGAAGGCTTCATGGACCAGGACCCAGGATTTGAAGGACAGGTGATATCTGACAAGTGGACATTCCAGGAGGAGCAAAGGTGTGTAGAGGTGCAAAAGCACGAGGAAGTTTCCCGGCCCTCAAAGCCAACCCTGTAAACTCATGTATTATTGGACAAGTGGGGAAGTCAGGGAGAGAAGGTGAGAAAGGTGGGCTAGGGCCATATTACAGAGAATGGGATGATGTCAACCTGGGAGAGCTCTCTGGGTCTGACCAGGCTGAGAAGGGCCAGACCATGAGTGGCATGGGCAGCAGAACCCAGCCCCCAAATCTGGGGTATCCAGCACTCAGGTATGCAGGTCCTTTGCTGGAAGACAGGACACCCAAAGCCTCCTGCTTCTCTGGACTTGTGAAGCCACAGCCGCCATTCCCCAATCCCTCAACCCAGACACCTGGACAACAGGGAGAAGGGGTGCAGGAAGAAGGGAGCAAATTCATTCCAGACAGATCACATGGATCCCCTGCCATGGGCAGCCCCTAAAGATGCCGTCCACATTTTCAATGCGGACCCAGCTTGAAAACCCACTGAACCCTTCTGCAACTTTTTACTCTTCTTACCAGGATTTAGAGAGCTTACAAAGAATCCTGATTAGTTAGACTAAGGAAATTACATTTTCCCTGCTAATTGAGCTAAATTTGTGGAAATACTTTGTTACGCATACATTGAGATTCTTGTAATTCTTGTAAGATTGTGTGTGTGTATGTGTGTGTTTAAAGCCTTCATTACTACAAATACTAAAACAAAACAAAACATTTTTAACCACCCAGATTGTCCAACCCTCTCACTGAGTGAGGAACCAGAAGACCAGAGAGGGTCTGGGCGTTGCCTGGGGTCACACAGCAGTGAGTGGCAGAGCCCAGGGGCCCAGACTTCCTCATAGACTCCAGCCCAGTGCTCCTTCCACACTTCCATGCTGGCCGGGGAACTGCTGGGGCCCGAGGAAGGGCTGAGAGTGGGCCCAGTGCAGCCCAACTTGAGGGCTCATCAAAACCTTGGCTGAAGAGACTCTTCACCCATGTCCCTCACCCAGATACCATGGAACCTGGCTCAGTCATTCCTCCGCAGAGGGAAGATAACATGCCTTGGAATGAGCACTGGCTGGGGAGTCAGAAGTCTGGGGGTCCAGCCCAGCCAGGCCACTTCTTAGCTCAGCAGCACTGGGCTGCTCCTGTCACCTCCCTGGCTTTCTTGGCTGTAAAAAACAAAGAGGAGAAACCCCCTGAAAACAAACGGGGGTCGGGGTGGGGGCAGGTAACACAGCCCCTGTAGTCACGTGCAGAGTGAATTGGAAACCAGCTCTGGAGTCACACTGCCTGGGACTGAATCCCACTTGAGTGCTATGTGACTTACGCAAGGAACTTAAACTCTCTGTAATGTTTCCTCATCTGTGAAATAGGGATAATAATAACAGGACCTACCCCCATAAACCAGTTGTGAGGAAATTAAGCAAGATACTTCTGTATATGTGGAGGGTTCAGGATAGCACCTGATACATAGTAGGTGTTCTGCATAACTGTATAAATAACTGTAAAAAGTTAGATGCTATTGTTACTGCTCCTTGAGCCTCCATTGACCCCACACTCCCTACCCAGGTCATGATACATGCTTGGAAGACTCAGATGTCTGTATGCCCAGAGCCTAGCCTCGTGCCTGGGACTTACAGAGTAAGAGTTGTGGCGGGGGGGAGGGGCGGGGCAGCAGCAGGAAGGGGAATTGCTCAATACACACTCCTGGAAATATTAATATTGTGAAGTGGATGCATGCAATGCACTGAGCCCCCCTTCCCTACAAACTCTCCCTACTACACCCAAAGCAGCTCCTCCAGGACTCAAGGGCTGGTGAATGAATCTTTGAATGATAAATATTCCTATTTTGATGTCCATTAATAATGAGCTTGTAGGCAAGATGAGTCATCTAGACATGGTTCACGGATATCCCTACAATTCCAGAGCCACAGAGTCAACGATCCTGGACATTCATTCATTCAACAAACATTAACTGGGTGCGTGGCAACCTACTGATTCATGAGTTAGAAGAGGGTAAAATATTATGTAGAAGCCATACTTAATGTTATTGGACACGTGTTCCCTAAGCGCCTATCCTCTGATCTTGTGCAAACTATACTTATGTGACCTTGTTTATGAATTAACGAGGGCCAGCTAATCCTTCAGAAGACTCCAATTTTAGGTTTGCGCAAAAGCCCTTCAGCCTTTGCAAACGAGGACCTGTCTTTCTGGGTTGAGCTAACTCCTCTGCTAGTTAAAAGCTTTCTGTGTCTTTAAAAAGGGGAGGCATCCTGTCAAATGGTCCCTAAAGCATAGGCTGAAGGCGCGTGAAGTCCCACCCACTTTCTATGACGTCCTGCATCCCGGCTCCTGATTGCCCGCCTGAGACGTCAATTGCGGGGCGTGTGTCTTCCTGGGACACAGTGGAGGTCTAACCTTTGGTTTGCGGAGTGGTCGGGTGTATTCTCCGCCGCCCCCACGCCCTCGAGGTCCCCGCCACCGAACCAGCGGCGGAGCCCGCCCGCGCCTCCCGCGGCACTCCCGCACCGGATCGCTCCTCGCTGGGGCGGGACCTGGCCTGGCGGCTCCGGTCACTATGGTCAGTGATCGTGGGGGATCGCGAACGGGGAGCGGGCAGGGGGCGCGGTGGGCGGGGTCGCTGTCGGAGCGGGTGCACCTGCGGGACGGGGGTTGGACGCGAGGCTCAGCCCCCAGACCACCCCCGCCGCGTTCCGAACCCCTGAAATACGGAGTCCGGACGGATACTGGGGGCCAGGTCGCGCCCCGCTGTCCCCCGTGGACGTGCAGCTGAGGAGGTCCAGCTCGGCCCCGAGTCCCCGCCCCCAGCGTGTCCGCCCCAGTTGGCCCTGGTCGCCGCCTCGACGGCGCTGGGTGGGCGCCCTCGACGGAAGCAGGGACAGGGAGGCTGCAGCGCTATGGGTCGCCTCCTCTTTGTTAAGTAGCCCCCCAGTCAGCAGTCCACGGCCCCTCCCACCCGAGGGCTCAGCCGTCAAAGACCAACCCACTCCTGGCCCCTGCCCCAACCCCACGAGGGGATCTAGGAGTTGCACAGGGGACCAGATCGTCTGTCCCTGCGGGCGACTAGTCCGTCTCCATTTTTGGAGTCGGGACCCACGTGGAGAGGTTGCCTTAAGTTGTGAGGCACATGAGTTAGGGGTCGGGGAAAAGAAAATACTCAGGAATCCCTGATGGAGAGTCCTGTCTGCACAGAACGGGGCCCAGAGACCCTCTGAGCCAGGCTAACCCTGGGCTTGGGCAGGTGGGGAAACTGAGGTCAGACAGGGAAGGGCTGGTACTGATAGTGGTGGTCCTGGGACTTGAACCCAGGCCTCTGGACTCTCAGTTCAGTACTCTTTGTGTTACATCAGCTCACCTTCCAGGTTGCCATGGGGTCAGGCATCCTGCAGGGGACTGGGTGGGATGGCTGCCTAAGACCCTTCAACCCTGAGCAGGGGGGAGCCTGTGGAGTGAGGGCTGAGTGGCTTGAGTTGGGGCCACACAGCCCCAGGTTCAAGTCTCACTTCCACCTCCTGGAAAGCAAAGAGGCTTTGGTTGGTCCACTCTCCCCCTCAGCACCGTTTTGCACATCTGTAATGGGCTGCTGTGAGAACCATGTGAGATGATTAGCTGGAGCTTTTCCTGTGACAACAGAGTCCTGGAAATGGGTGTGCACAGATGCCTGGTTCTTCAAGCTTAGCCTCCTCTCTCCTATGACTGGGCAGGAAAATGGGTCACCGCAGCAGGATGCTGCCAGGCTGGGGCATGGGTCAAAGCCTGGTCATGGCCTGGCATGATCTGGGTGTGGCATAGGCAGCCAGGGCACTCGAGCTGGGACTGTCCTTGCCAAGCCAGCTTGGGGCGTAGCTGGGGGCCTCTGGGGCATCTGGAAGCACCAGCTTCCTGCTTCCACTTGGTGCCCAAGGGTTTACCTGGTTGAGCTGCTCCTGGAAGGCAGCCCAGGTGTTTCTGCATCACCCACCAGGGAGGGATGGAGCTGGGGTAATGATGGGCTTAGCCACCCGGGAGCTGGAGGCTGGCATGCCCTCTGGCCACCACTCGGCAGCTGAGAGCACAGCAGAGGCGGTAGCCGCTCTTTGTGCCATGCAGTGAGGCCGCTCACTCTGCCCCCTATGTGCCCTAACTCAGGAGACTGGAAGTTAGAGGGCAGGTGGGGTCCAAAGCCCTCACACCTCACCGGGGGCTTGAGTGCCTTGGCAGTGGATGAAGTGATTAACCCACTAAAATAGGATGTCTGTCTGGGAATCACAGGGGTGGAGGCAGTGCAGGGTCTGTCTGTTCCCTTCCCTTCACGTGGCATTTATTGAGCACCTACTGCATGTGGGGACCATACTGGGCCCTATACTGCATGGTGGGTTTTTATGTTGAACCTGCATTGTGTGGATGGTGGTGAGTGTGTGTGTGAGACAGAAGGAATATCCTTGGAAAATACAGCAGCTTCTTTGCTTTCCTGTTTCTACATCACTGGGCTAAGCTTGAGGAAGGGCCCCCCGTGGAAGACACAAAGCCCCTTGGGAAGATAGGGGTGAGACAAGGACCAGGCCTCTGGCAGGGAGTACAAATAGCGAGGAGTCTCATGCACTCAAGGTGCATTTCATGTTTGGCGAATGAATGAATCAGACATAAGCAGGAAAACCACAGGGGCCTATTGTGCTTTGTTCTGTTATTTGTCAAACAGGTCCCCAGTGGGCGCCTTTGTCAGGCCTGTGCTGGGCACTGTGACACTAATGAGAAAGACAAGGTGCCCGCCCGCTCTAGGACCTCACTGCCTGCTGGCCAAGACAGCTGGACACAAGCAGTGTCTGAGCTACAGGTCATAGCCTAAGAGGCCTAAGGACTTTGGGAGCACAGTGAGAGGTCAATATGCTCTGAGGGAGTGGGGGTGTTGGAAGGTTCTGCAGAGGAGGTCTTTTGAGCTGGGGGAGGTCTTTTGAGCTGAGTTGAAGGATGTATATGAGTGTTCAAGAAGGATTTGGGAAGGGTACATTCCTTCTGGTGGGTGCGGGGGGAAAGTGGGCTATCAGGCTTTGAAGCATGGTCAAGAATGGGGAAAGGTAAACAGCCTCTGAAGATGCAAGGAGATTGAGGGAGGCAGGGAAATTGAGTCTGGAAAATTCGGTGGGATCAGGATGTTCTGTGCAGGGCCTCACTTGTGCTATGGGGTTTGGGTTTTATTCCACCAATAAGAGGGAAACCATAACATATTTTTGACAAGTGAGAGATGGTTGACTTGGACGATCTCTCTGACAATGAAGTGGACACAGGGTTGGAGGTAGCCAGGCTGGAGTCAGAGCCTGGCTAGTCCCGTGCATGCATCTGTCTATTCATTCATGCAGTGTGTGAGCTTCCCGGGCTGCCATTACAAAGTACCACAAACTGTGGTGTAGAGCAACAGAAATGGATTCTTACAGTGCTGGAGGCTGGAAGCTGAAGATCAAGGTGTCAGCAGGGCCATGCTCCCTCTGAAGGCGCTAGGGAAGGTTCTGTTCCAGGCCTCCCTGCAAGCTTCTGGTAGCTCCTTGGCTTGTGGTTGCAGAACTCTGATCTTCATGGGGTGTGCTTCCTGTATGCGGGTCTGTGTCCTAATTTCCTCTTTTTATAAGGATACCAGTTGTATTGGATTAGAGGCCCACCCTACTCCAGCATGACCTCATCTCAGCTAATTACATCTGCAATGACCCTGTTTCCAAATAAGATCCCATTCTAAGGTACCAAGGATTAGGAATTCAACATATGAATTTTGGTTGGGGGGACACAGTTCAACACATAACACTCAGTATACATTTCTGGAACATGGCTGTGTGCCAGGCACTGAGAAGCCAGCATTGACAGGCAGACAAAGTCCCTGCGCTCATGGAATTGGCATTGCAGTGGAGGGAGCCGTGCAGCACGCGGGTAAACAGGCGAGCCTATTAGATCATGCCCTGAAGAAATAAAGGTGAGAGGGATGGGGAGGGGCAAGGGAAGGCCTTTCTGAGGAGGTGACTCCACCTGCATCTTGGGAAAGGCAGAGGAAGAATCCAGGTCGAAGGAGCAGCCGCGCAAAGGCCCTGAGGTAAGAATGAGTGTGTCTTGTGAAGGAACACAGAGAGGGCCACATGGGGTCAGAGCTGGGAGGTCATTGTCAAAAGATTGAGTCTTGGCCTAAGTGAGGGAGTCCACTGGAGGGCATGGAGGAAGGCACGCCCTTGCTGGCTAAGCAGCTTGTATCGGCTACTTGTGGAGAATGGACTGGGATGGGGGCAGGAGTGGAAGCCAGGAGGTCCTTGGGCAGATGTTGGTGCAGCCTCCCTGGGGGGAGATGATGGCAGCTTGGACCAATGGGGAGGTTGAGGAGAGAGGAGTGGAGAAGCACCTCTGGGTCTCAGCGTGAGCTCTGCCTGGATGGAGGGGCATTCTGGGGAGCTGGAGAAGCCTGTGGGGGGTGGGGGGCGAGGTGGGCAGGAGAGCAGTCAGGGACATGCTAATTCAGTAATGTTCTCAGACTTCTGAGTGGCGAGTGGCTGTGGAGTCAGAGCTCTAGGGAGTGGTCAGGCCCAGAGAGGAAGCTGTGAGGGTCTGTTGGGAGGATGCTGTATGAGTTCAGGCATATTCTAAGAGGGAAGGCCAGGGCCCAGGTCAGGGGCTCTGCAAAGCCAACCAAGAACTGACCCAGGGGGTGAAGCCTCATTGCAGGGTCTTGTCAGTTTTCTTAGTGGAGCAGCAGACAAGGGACATGTAGAAGCCTGAGCAATGGTCCCAGTGATGTCCACGTCCTAATCCCCACAACCTGGGACTATGTTACCGTGGCGAGAAGGGCTTGGCAGATGGGATTCAGTTAAGGATTCTGAGTTATCCAGGTGGGCGCAATGACATAATCACAAGTGTCCTTATGAGAGCAAGGCAGAGTAATGTGGGGGGAGGGGGGCGGGTGCGTAAGCCAGGAAACCTGGGAGCCTCTAGAAACTGAAGAAGAAAACAGATTCTCCCCTAGAGCCCACAGAAGGAAAGCAGCTCTGTCGCTATCTTGCTTTAGGCCAGCAACACTCCTTTCGGATTTGTGACCTCCAGCACTGTCAGATCATAAATTTGTGTTGTTTTGAGACACTACATTTGTGCGCATTTGTTACAGCAGCCACGGGAAACTCAGGGCACTTGGCTGCCCCTAAATCCATGGCTTCCAAACATTTATCATCGCTCACCTCATCAATACAAAACCTCTGAGGCCAGGTGCTCATGCCTGTAATCCCAGCATTTTGGGAGGCCAAGGTGGGAGGATTGCTTGAGCCCAGGAGTTTGAGACCAGCCTGGGCAACACAGTGAGATCCCATCTCAAAACCAAAAAAACAACAACGTTGAGCACTGCATGCATACATATGTCATATATCATACCCCTGAGTACACATCTGAAGGGACATTTCCTCCAGCCCCTGGAGCAGTCCACAGTGCTGGGCCCATGGCTGCGGGCTGCTTGAGGAGTCCTTGGGTTATGTGGGCAGGTTTCAGGTATATACAGAGGCTTGGGAGGGAAAACCAGAGGAAAGTGGGGACTTGTACTTTCCCTAAATTTGGAGGTAGGGCTTGGTCCATGGATTAGGGATGGGGTATCAAGGGCAAGCTCTCCAGCATCATGGTGGGAGTTTATACCCTGGCTCTTTCATCTCAGCCGGTGTTCCAGGGATGTAGGAGGAAGGACCAGCAGACAGATGTAATACCGTCTCCCACCAAAGACTCAAAGCCAGTCTGAACACCAAGCCCACGTCCTAGCGCTTTCTGCTAGTTCCCAGGGTTACTGGGGAAAAGCAGTGATTAAAGAACATCCTTTTCTCACTTTGAAATATATTCCTCAACGCAAGCTGCTAAATCTGTTTCCAAGCCGCAGTGCTATCTGACTTAATTAATTAGCATCTACTCGCAAACCAGCAATTAAAGGGCTAAAGTCCTTTTAGGTGGCCTAATTAGGTCTGACAGGACATTGTCAAGATGTGGCCTGTCCTTTCTCCATAACATCCTGGAAATTTTCCGCCATGGTTTAAAAAGCAATTACAAATGAGAGCCAGCCAGGTCAAGCCTCATGCCTGATTTATGGGCTAGTAAATCGAGGGTGTGCCTGGGGTTCTCCCAGGAGCTTGAGTCTCTGGTCTTGCCAGGGGTGTGGCCAGGGCCCTGCCAGTGGGGAGTGGCAGGGGACCAACTTGGGCGGAGTTGGATCATTCTGGAGGTGCCAGGTGGGGACTCAAAGGGCCAAAGTGAGAATCCACTTGTCCCTAGGTCCCCTAATAAGCACATCTGGGACCCCTGGGGCCCTGGAGCTAGCCCAAGGTTCCATCACCTGCACCTGCAGATGGAGGTAGCCCACCCGTGAGACATTTGTAAGCAGGGGTAGCTCTTAAATAGTGTGGAGTAAAGGGAAAAAAATCTCCAGAATATCTATAGACTAATATTATGCAAACTTAAAAGGCACGCATACTTACAAGTCTGTATTTTTTTTTTTTTTGAGACGGAGTCTCGCTCTGCCGCCCAGGCTGGAGTGCAGTGGCCAGATCTCGGCTCACTGCAAGCTCCACATCCCGGGTTCACGCCATTCTCCTGCCTCAGCCTCCCGAGTATCTGGGACTACAGGCGCCCGCCACCTCGCCCGGCTAGTTTTTTGTATTTTTTAGTAGAGACGGGGTTTCACCGTGTCAGCCAGGATGGTCTCGATCTCCTGACCTCATGATCCGCCCGTCTCGGCCTCCCAAAGTGCTGGGATTACAGGCTTGAGCCACTGCGCCCGGCCAAGTCTGTATTTTTTTTAAAGGCAGATGCATTTCATTTATACGAGGTACCTAGAGTAGTCAAATTCATTAGAGACAGAAAAGTAGAAAGGTGGTCGCCAGAGATTGGGGGCAAGGGGATGGGGAGTTAGTGTTTAATGAGTAGAGATTCATCATAAGTACGTGGAAGAAAAAAATGGGTATGGGAGTTTCAGTTTGGGAAGATTAAAAGTTCTGGGGATGGATGGTGGCGATGGTTGCACTCTTGTGTGAATGTACTTAATGCCAATGAACTGTGTACTTAAAAATGGATAAAAATAATAAAGTTTAGGCTATGTATGTTTTACTATAATCATAATAAAAAACAAATATATCTAGAAAGACATGCCATAGAAACTACCTATAGAGGCAAGGGGGGATGGAGGAATGGAAATAGGGATCAGGGATGAAGGGGACCAAAACCTGAAAAAATACCTTCCTGAGGCTGGTTTCCACAGCATGTCCTGAGTGTATGGTGAGCTCAGCTCTTAGGAGCTGAGAGGGCTCTGAATCGCTATGTAGTACTTTCTTTTCTTTTCTTTTTTTTTTTTTTTTTCTGAGATGAAGTCTGTCGCGCAGGCTGGAGTGCAGTGGTCCGGTGGTCACGGTTCACTGCAACCTCTGCCGTCTGGGTTCAAGTGATTTTCCTACCTCAGCCTCCCAAGTAGCTGGGACTACAGGTGCCCACCACCATGCCTGGCTCATTTTTGAATTTTGAGTAGAAATGGGGTTTCGCCATTTTGGCCAGGATGATCTTGAACTCCTGACCTTGTGATCCGCCTGCCCCGACCTCCCAAAGTGCTGGGATTACAGATGTGAGCCACCGCACTCGGCCCTATGTAATATTTTCCCTTAACTTGGCTATTTTAAAGAGCTTAAGTAGATTTGTCAAAAATGCAAAGTTTGGCCGGGCGCGGTGGCTCAAGCCTGTAATCCCAGCACTTTGGGAGGCCGAGACGGGCGGATCACGAGGTCAGGAGATCGAGACCATCCTGGCTAACATAGTGAAACCCCGTCTCTACTAAAAAATACAAAAAACTAGCCGGGCGAGGTGGCGGGCGCCTGTAGTCCCAGCTACTCGGGAGGCTGAGGCAGGAGAATGGCGTAAACCCGGGAGGCGGAGCTTGCAGTGAGCCGAGATCCGGTCACTGCGCTCCAGCCTGGGCGACAGAGCAAGACTCTGTCTCAAAAAAAAAAAAAAAAAAATGCAAAGTTTATGTTAATAGAGCAAGTGGAAACCTAACTTGACTTTCCTGGCATAGGTGCCACCCTCGTTCCTAATCCACCTTTAAATATTCCTCATTTTAACTGGTTTTGTTTGTTTGTTTGTTTGTTTTTTGAAATGGAGTATCGCTCTGTCGCCCAGCCTGGAGTGCAGTGGCATGATCTCGGCTCACTGCAAGCTCCACCTTCTGGGTTCACGCCATTCTCCTGCCTCAGCCTCCCAAGTAGCTGGGACTACAGGCACCCGCCACCACATCCAGCTAATTTTTTGTATTTTTAGTAGAGACGGGGTTTCACCGTGTTAGCCAGGATGGTCTCGATCTCCTGACCTTGTGACCTGTCTGCCTTGGCCTCCCAAAGTGCTGGGATTACAGGCGTGAGCCACCACGCCAGGCCCCCTCATTTTAACTGTTGATGGCAGTTTTCTGCATTGAAGTACTTATCTCTGCATGTTGAAGATTAATTGCTTAAATCCATTCCACTCCTCCGTTGATTACCTTCTCAGACACTGCAGAGGAAATGTAACAGATTTTGTGTCCTCCTTCCGCCATTTTGGTTTTGGTTTTGGGCAGTCCACACACCAGCAGTATTAAATATAGTTGTTCTACTGTTTGATCTATGATTTAAAAAGACCCAAGCCACCATTTTAAGTCAGCTGTCTATAAAAACAACAAGACTTTTATATAGTATAAACAAATTGTTAGATAAATAATGAGACTTTAGAATGAAGTCAGAGGGTGCATGAGTGCAGAGCAGGTGCGCTTGCTTTTCAGTATTACCTGTTTGTCCTCCTACCATCCACGCAAGGCAGCAGAGAGCGAGCTTTCTTTCTGAAACGTACAGAATCCTATGAATATTTGCTGTATTAGCACGCAGTTATGAGTGCCAAATTAATTGTACAACTAGCAATTGTTATTATGCTAGTAATGTCAATCTTTCATGATT
The DNA here is from genome assembly GCF_049350105.2 of Macaca mulatta. Lineage (NCBI taxonomy): Eukaryota > Metazoa > Chordata > Mammalia > Primates > Cercopithecidae > Macaca > Macaca mulatta. The sequence continues at coordinate 167,299,404 of NC_133412.1, forward strand.
TAGAATAGACAAAAACATGTTAACTTTTTATAAATTTGCCTTTGAAGTCAATAAATCTGGCTTGGTTTAAGTTAAAAGAAAAAACACAAATGAAAATGGAATGATTTTAAACTCCGAGTCAGAGGCCTGCCCAATCTGGAGAAGAGAGACTAGCAAAGTAGAAAGGAGTTCAAGGTATGCTAGAGGCTGTCTTTCTCCTTGACACAATTAGAAGACTTGAAGGAAGTGGAAAGGCAAATCACTTTCCTTCCAGATATCACTGATGTATTTTACCGCCGTGTCTGGATATTGCCTGTAAATCGTGTCCTGTTCCACCTGTGATGAGCATCTCTTGGGCTTGAAAACTCTGTTGTGGACACTGAGCCCCCAGGATCAGAAGCTGGATGGAGAACTTTCCTGGGGGAGGCCTCAGGGGCAGGAGGTCGGGACCTGGCCTGTTGATAAGAAGGCCCTGGGCTGCCCTGCGTGGAATGTCCCTTTGTGTTTAGCAGCCTTGATCCCTCAAGACCTCTGTGTTCTGCCTACCTAGCAGTTTGGCATGGTAGAATTTCCATGGGCTTCAGAGTCAGATAGATCTGCCTAAAATTGCTTCTTAGCACAGGGCACGTGACCTTGTCAGTAGAATGGGCATAATACCCATCTCAGGAGGTAGTTGTGAGGATTCAGTGAGATAATGGGGACATGTCAGCCTCTCTCCCCGAGCCTAGCACATAGTATGTGCACAATAATGGCACCTGTTATCACCTCATACCTCTTGGGCCTAGGGTAGCAGATCGCCAGATCATCTTCCATGTGTTGACTTTCAGCCTCACACTCGCAGGGTGGCTGCTGTAGACATTGCATCTGCACTAACGGCGGGAAGAAGTAAAACACTCCCATCTCTGTTCCTTTTATCCAAAACCAAAAGCTTCCCCAGAAGTCCCCAGCAGACTTTTCATGGGTCCAGCTGGCCAACCCCAGCTACCTGACTGCCCATCGCTGCAAGGGAAGCTAGGAAAATGGGAAAGAGGTAGGATTGTTGTGACTTACCCAGTCATTTTTCATTGTGTTGTGGGATTCCATTAGTGGGGAGGAAACGGGTCGCAGCTGATAAGGCAGAAGCCCTCGGCACCTGCCCCCAAGTGTTACCTGATTCCTCCTGATGGTTTTCCTGTTGCTTTGCCAGCCCGCACTATGATGTCAGGGCAGAAGGAAGGAAGGAGTCTGGGGCTGGATTAATTTAGCAAACAAGGGTGGGTACAGCATGGAAGCTTCTAGAAGCAAAATCCAGAATCCCTTCTTCCAACCCCCCAAGTGTTTGCAGGCCCTGTTTCCACTTTCGGAAGCATTCTTCATCCAGTTCTTTTTTTTTTTTTTTTTTGACAGAGTCTTGCTCTGTTGCCCAGGAGTGCAGTGGTGCGATCTTGCCTCACTGCAACCTCTGCCTCCCAGGTTTCAGAAATTCTCTACCTCAGCCTCCTGAATAGCTGGGATTACAGGCACGTGCCACCACACCCAGCTAATTTTTTTTGTATTTTTAGTAGACACGAGGTTTCGCCATCTTAGCCAGGCTGGTCTTGAACTCCTGATCTCGTGACCCACCCACCTCAGCCTCCCAAAGTGCTGGGATTACAGGCATGAGCCACCGCGCCCGGCCAGCCCATCCAGTTCTTTAGGACAATGGATTCATCCTCTGTTTTTAAGCTTTCTTCTGGGAAGTTGCCCTGAATCCCATGTTTGGGGGAGATCATGTTTGGTGCCACCAGAAAGGGAGAAACGGAATAAAGTGTAAGTTCAAGGGAGAGCCCAGGACCGACTCAGATGAGGTGAGGAGATCAGGGAGGCTTCATGGAGGAGGTAGCTTTTATTCATTTGTTTGAAGAATATCTCACCCCCTGCTCTGTGCCAGGCCCTTGGTGAATGGAAGATGGCAGACAGTATGACAAGCTGTCATCCAGGCCCCCTAAAAACACCCCTGCCCAGTCCCAGCTTCGCCCCTGACCTGATACTGGATGCAGGGTCAGGGCCAGATGGAAGTTTGCAGTCTGTCCCATGTGGAGGCAGGAGCAACAAAAGTCATTGAGGCCTCATTATCCAATCTCATGGTCCAGCTTTCTGCTTCTGTGTGCTGAGCTTTGGAAAAAGCTAATCATCCAAAATCCAGATCTATTTCTTCAGGTGAAGAAAGGGGTTTGTAGCGTCAGAGGACTCCTATCTGAGCAGGATGGTATTGGGTTAAGATCATTATCTAGTCAGCGATGAGGCTGAGAGGCTACCAGGGAAGGCCACTGTGGCCAATGTGACATGAAAAAGGCCAGTTACAACTGCATGTCAACAATGATGGTGATAAATGGATGGAAAACTAGATTTCTATTTACAAAAATCCCAATTAACAGTGACCATCCACAGTACTCTATTGCATAAAAATGGTCTCCTCTGGTTGTGTGCAGCAGCCAGCCTCACTTGTTTTAAGCTATAAACTGTAAGTGGCTTTAACACCATTTCTCTCACAGTATGTTCATGCCGCAATCAAAGCGGCTTTGGGTGGGTTGGAGGCTAGAGATGCAGCTCTCGCTTGTTTGAGCCCTGCTGACAAGATAGCACAAGGCAGAGACCAGGCCCACGGGGAGCTGGCTGCTAGAACGAGGTGTCTCCTGCAGTTTCCTTCACCCCGAAGCTTCCTTTTGCAGTTGCCTCCTCCCGGCCCGCCAATTTCTTCGCAGGCCTGGAGAGACCCTGCCTGTAGGAGGCTTGTCTTCTGGGTTGGAATTGACCTAGACCTAGAGCTGGGTTGTAGTATAAACTTTCTCCGCTAGGTGGTGCATGAAGATGCCCTCCCGCCCTGTGCTCCCTGAGCTCAATCTCTTGACACCTTCCCTGGCATCTCCGTGTACCAGTGCCACACAGTGCGGCCTCTTCTGGTGACCTTATCACCCCCTATCTTGATTGTTTTTCTCTGTAGACTGTGAGCCTTGTGGGTGGGGGAGTGCTAGACGTTCCTCCTTCTGTATTTCCAGCATGTGACACAGTGCTGGGCATGTGGATGTTCAGGAATTGTTGGATGAATCAAAGAATGAATGAATGAACGCATGAATGAGAGAGGAGGGACGGAAGGAGACAAAGGGCCTTATCCTCAAGCCTGAAGGCTCATTAGGTTCGAGGTACACATTCTGTGAAATGAATCAGGCTTCAATAACAAGATGAGTTTCCTTATAACCAGGGCTATCTCTTCACGATGGCCCTGACCCTGACGATCCCTGTCCTAGAAATGTGGCGATCCCAACAGGCGTCTAGGATGTTGGTAACATACTCCCAGCAAGAGAAGGTAGGAAGGTCCCATTCATTGTTGTCTGTAACTGGCAGTTCAGAGGCCACCAGCTTGCGGAGTCCCATCCGTTGCTTTTGAAATTGTCACAGTATTTCTTCCTTCCCTATCTTCCAGAGTGAAACATCTTTCAACCTAATATCAGAAAAATGTGACATTCTATCCATTCTTCGGGACCATCCTGAAAACAGGATTTACCGGAGGAAAATCGAGGTGAGGCAGAGGGCAGGGAGAAAAGCATCCTAAAATAAGCAGGCTGGAGTTGGGAGTGTAAAGGTGATGCCTCTTTGAAGGCCAATAGTTTGGGCCAGGTTCCTGGGCAAATGAAAGGATTCCTAGGATATTTCGATGTTGGACATTTGCCTTAGCAATACATCCTTTCATTCCAAAAAAAAAAAAAAAAAAGGATTTTTTGTTTAAAAGTTTAGCACTATCCTAATGTTTTATTTACTCACTGAGACTTCACTACAACTCTGTGAGGTAAGTACTTTTATTATGCCCATTTTACAGCTGAGGAAACTGAGGCACAGAAATTAAATTGTGGCCATTTAGCTCATGAGTGGCCAAGCTGGGATTTAAATCCAGGCAGCCGAGTCTCAAGCCACATTCGTAACTGCTGTGCCAGGAGACCTCTTGGAGGGAAAGTGTACTCCAGTGAGGCTAAAGGGATTTGTGGGAAGGCTGCAGGGATCGCTCACGGAGCGGTGACCCGTGGGTAGCCGGAGGAGCTGGGTACCCACTCTGTCCCTCTGGCAGCAGGCCCCGGCTGCTCTCTGTACTCTGCAGGACTTCCTTTCGCTGCAGGACAGGCTTGCTCTGGCACTGGCCCCACAGGCCCTTCTCTTTGAGTTCCTCTCAGACACGCAGCACCATTGCTGGACTCCGTTACTTATCCTCAGAGACTCTGATGGGTCCAGCTTGGGTCAGATGTCCATCAGCAGCCAGGGGTAGTGGTGTGGGCATCATGTGATCGGAACGCCGCTGCAGGGGCACTTCCAGGACAGGAGCTGGGCTCTGCAGCCCGCTGACTTTCGTGTCCCCCGGAGCCCTCCTGGGAGAAGAGCCAGGGGCTCCAGAGAGTCCCTGCCTCCCCACTGCCAGCTGGCCTCAGGTGGGCCCAAGTCAGCTCTGAGCCTTCTCATGGCTATGGGGGGAACACGAACTCCCAGACCCCTTGAAAACCATCCTCTGCTGTCAAAACACTGCTTATAGTCCCATGAGGCAGGAAAGGGGATTCCAGGCCAGTTCAGAGGGACACCTACTTATTGCTAGGAGTGGAGCTGGAGCCTACCCCTCCCTCCCCTGCTCACACATGCAACCCCCCAACCCCTACTTCTGCCGGCTCCCGATTCTCTGTGCTGCTCCCCCAGGAAGGCTTCCCCAACTTCCAAAAGCCACTGCAATGCCACTGCCCTGTGGCACCCAGCCGTGCACTCCTTCTGTCCTCACAGTGCCACTGTCTAACTATCTATCTTCCCTCCCGGACTGTAGGCTGCCGGGGGGCAGGGACGGACACACAGGACAATGCAGTGTATTTTTATATCAGGGGGATGAACGAGGGTGGGAGGCTGAGGGGATAGCAGCCTGAAGGGAGGGAGCAGGCATTTCCTGGGAGAGATGGGGGGCACCTGGCTAGTCCCAGCACCTAAACCACACAGAGCTATTATTGGTGCAAATGCCCACATTTCTTTCTGTCCCCTTCAGGAACTCAGCAAAAGGTTCACCGCCATCCGCAAGACCAAAGGGGATGGGAACTGCTTCTACAGGGCCTTGGGCTATTCCTACCTGGAGTCCTTGCTGGGGAAGAGCAGGGAGATCTTCAAGTGAGTGCCGGGGCCCCTTGGGCTCTCAAGGCTATGTTCTCTGTGCTAGGTCAGCCCCAAGTCTCTCGGAGGTTTTTGTTACACTCGGGCTGGTTAACCCAGAGAGTGAGCTGAAGGGCTGCCTGGCAGAGGCGTTTGATGTTGGGGGAGCCCAGCTGCCTGCTGTGGTGGAGTTGGAGGCAGCCAAGGGGTGGAGGATGGAATCTGTGGCCTCCCAGATGCTTTCCAGCCTCTGCTTCCACCACAGGCCTGGGTCAGCCCAGGTAAGTCGCGTGGAGCAGGTGCTTCGTGACCCAATCTGAAAAAAGAAAACACAAACAAAAAGAAGCTTTGCCCCGGTGTTCGGCATAATTCCTGTTGACCTTGGTTTGGAGTGTGTGTGACCCAGGCATTCAGCTGTCTGGGCCTGGCCCTGAGGTCATGCTGGAGAAGGTCTGTGTCCAGAGCTGCCCCTATCATCTCGGCTAGTTCAGGGTTTCTCATACCTGAACATTTGTACAAGGCCCCTGATTCTCTAGTCCATAGCAAGATACAAAAAGCAAAGACAAACAAACCCCTGAGACCTGGCTAGGACGCAAATTCCTGTTCAGGGGGAGCAGGGCAGAGCCGGGACTGCTTTCGTCACTGCCTCCCAGGAGATGCTGATGCCGCTGGGCCTCAGACCACGCTTTGAGGAGCAAGGAGCTAAGAGACCCACCTGGCTCTTAACCTTTGGGGGTCTCAGAGCCCTTAGAGGCTTTGGTGAGGGCCGTGGGCCCTCCTCATCTGAGACCCGCACCCAAATGCCCTCTGGAAACAGTACGGGGGGCAGTGGGTCACAGAGCACTTCTTTGGCTAAGGCAGGTTTCTCACCAGCGGCATGACTGATGTTGTGGGCTAGATCATGCTCATGGTGGGGGCTGTCCTATTGTAGGCTCATTAGCAGCATCCCTGGCCCCCACCCATGAGATACTAGTAGTAACCCCTTCCCCAAGTCATGACAATCAAAACTGCCTCCAGACACTGCCAAGAATCTCCTTTCGGCGGAAAAAAAGTTGACCCTATCTGGTTGAGAACTACTAGGTTAAGGCCATCATCTCCTGTTCAAAATATAGATGATCTCAAAGAGGGTAGAAGTTGAGCCATCTATTCCTTGGCTGAACCGTTCAGATTGTTTCCCCAGTGACAGACTGGCAGAGCCCCTTATGATGAAGAGTCAGCTATCTCAAGCCATTCCCCTCCCCAACTTTCTCAGAGCCCTGTGGGAACCAGCGCAGCACAGTGCAGGGATTATGACCCCAACGTCATTTCCCTATGACCCTTGTGCCCTGGAGTTGTGCCACGCAGCAGCCCTGGGCTCTGAGGTCAGACCTCACTCTTTTGCTTACTTGCTGTGCCACCTTGGGCAAGTGACCTGACCTCTCTGGTCCTCAGTTTTCATGTCTGTGGAAGGTGGACATTATAACACACTTCAGGATGCTACTGTGAGGACTCAGTGGGTGATGCTGGTCAAGCCCAATGCCTGCATCTCTCTCTGCACCAGCCCACGTGCTCTGTTCACCTTTCCTCTGTCCTGTCTCCCTGCTCGTCAGCACACACGGGTGCCATGCTCAGACCCTGCTCTAGGCTGTGGAGATACTGCAGTGAACAAGAGAGACAAAAATCCCTGCCTTGTGGGGCTTGCGTCCTAATGGGAGAAGATGGACAGTACATGAGTATCATGTTTGAGGTGTCAGATGGTGATAAGTATTGTGGGAAAAATCAAGCAGGAAGGAGGCCGAGGAGTGCAAGGTCTGGCGTTGTCTGTTTCAAGTAGGGTTGGAGAGGTAAGGGCGGCAGGGCACATAGCACCTCAGGCCTTTCTAAGGACCTTGGCTTTCAGCCTGAAGGACGCGGGAGCCACCGAAGGATTGTGCAGCACGGGGACCTGCCCTGCTGGCTGCTGTGTGCAGGACAGATGGGGGCGGAGACACGGCCAGGGAGATGTGGTTGGCGAGAGATCCAGAGGAGGAGATGGCCGTGGCGTGAGCAGGTGGATGCAGTGGGCATGGCAAGAAGTGGGCAGGTCTAGACACCTGTGGAGGTGGCAAAGACAGGATTCGTGCCTGACTCACATGTTGGACATGGCAGAGTCAAGGATGGTTCCCAGAGATTTGGCCTGAGAGTTAGGATGCAGAAGCCGTTTGCTGCAAGAGAGGGCTGAGGAAGATCAGGAGCTGTGTTTTGCGATGCTGTCTGAAATGTCCAGGAGTCATAGAGTGGGGGTGTCTGGTGGGCACTGGAGGTATGAGGCTGGCGTTCAGCAGGCAAGCCGGGGCACACAGGTGGTAAGTCAAACCACAAGGCTGCATGAGACCACCAGCATTTTCTCTTTCTTTTTTTAAACATTTTCTTTCTCTCTTTATTTTTTCTTAAGAGATGGGTCTTGCTATGTTGCCTAGGCTGGCCTCGAACTCTTGGGCTCAGGCGGTCCTCCCTCCTCAGCCTGCATCTTCTTACACAAAAACCGAGACCATGTCACTCACAGGCTTGAAATATGCTCCTGACCTCTAGGAGCAGTGGAAACCCCTGACACCAAGGCCCTCCACACCAGGCCCCTGCCCCTCCTACCCCATTGCCTGCCCACCCTGAGGTCTAGGCACAAGGACCCATTTATCCCACACATACCAGAGCTTGCAGGCATGACATGCCGCCTGATGCTGCCTTGGCCTAGGTAGCCCTGCCTCTGACCTGGCTGTGGGTTCTTCGGGCCCCAGGCAGGTTGCTTCACTCACTCCTCTGTAGCTCCTTTCCCCAGCTGAACAGTGGCCATAGCCCTGTCATGGACATTAAGTGATTGACTCGTGAGTACTTGGAACACTGACTGGGGTGTTCTGTGCTAGCTCTGATTGTCTGCGTCATGCATCCTCCACAACCTGCTGTCTCCTTGTGTGCAGCGAGCCCAGAGCCACCCAGGCAGACACTTGTTCTCTGCTCAGTGCTGCTGCAGGGCTGGAGCAAGCGTGTTGCAGCAGTATGCTTGTTCCAGCCCTGGATCTGGCATACTTGCTCTAGAAGTATGCAAAGTACTTCTGTGTGCCAGAGGCTTGGAGAACACGTGCTTCCTTTGAGGGCAGCCACTGTTACTACCCCATCTTACAGATGAGCAAACAGAGCCTCATAGAGGTCAAATGACTTGCCAGAGGTCCCACACAGGCTTGTGTGCAGCCCCAGCTGTCTGAACTTGCCCCCCTGCCGAGCCCCAGTGCCATCCTTCCCCACATCCCTGGCTTGCCTCTTGGGGGTGCATGTCCTGGCCTGGGGGCTTGCCCCCTTCTAACAGGGCCTGTGACCGCATGCTGCTTATCTCTGTGTCCCCAGTGCCTGGCACAGAGGGGCCCACAAGTCACTGGCAAGGAAAGAATGTGGAATGAGGCAGAGGTTTGGGGGTGGGAGTAGGGGCAGGAGAGCTGGGAGCAGAGCAGTGCACTTCATGGCCATGCAGGGACAGAGTGGTCCGAAGAGGGTGCGGGCCCTTGGAGCGGCCCTGGAGGACTGCAGCTGCTTCCTGGAGCTGCTTCTAGTACTCTGGCCATGGGCCACCTAGGCCACAGCTGTAGACAGAACGGGGGTGCTGATGAGGGTGGCTCCTGAGCGAGAGGCATTAGTCAGCACTGACCATCAGATCCTTGCCGTGGCCCGGAGGGGAAACCTAGGTAGCAGGTACCATCGCAGTGGAGGCCTCATCCTCCCGGGCAGCCCTCCGTTCGCCCTCAGCACCCCTGCAGTCAAGGCGTCATCACCATCCACACTTGTGCCAAAGGGGAGCCTATGGCCAAAAGCCACAGGGAGACTTGACAGGGCTGGAGGGGACTGCGGCTAGAAGTCAGCACAGGATCCATCCCTCCAATCCAGGCACCTCACTCCGCAATCAGGACAATCTAGTCCTGGCCCAGGCAGGACTCTTAGATATGCCGGGACCAGCCAGGGGCAAGCGGCGTCTAGGCAAACACTCCTACTTCTGAGTTAGGAGACTGGCTTCCCGTCCACACCCACCACCTTCTCCCTCCTCACCACCCCCTGTCCTCCTACAAGGCACTAGGCTTTTCCGGAGCACAGCAACTTCTGAGGTGGCCCAGGCCTCTGTATTCCCTTGTGAAACCTGCCGCCTCTTGGGTCCTGTGAGAGCCTCGTCTCCGTTCCTAGGGAAAGTAAGGGGCTGGAGAACTAGGTGTGGCTTTAGTGTTCTGCGCCTGCCAGCTAGTCACCCAGGGCCGCTCACCTGGTCCTTGTGGGAGGCAGCCCTTCCTCCATACCTCATTGCTGCCACTAAACTTGGAGTGTCCTGGAGCCAGGGCCAGGCCCAGGCCCAGGCCTGGGTTTCTTGCCATGCTCCCTGAGGGTACCAGGACAGGTCCCAGAAAGGGGCTGTGCCATGAGGGGGCCTGCAGTGGGTGCAGAGAGGAACAACCCAGCATGCACAGAGCAAAGGCCTGTGGAGCGGGTCCCCAAGGGTGACTTGGTGCTGGCAGATGCTTAACAGCCGGCTTTGGGCGTGCGGGAGGCCTGGTGTGTGTTGTCAGTTGATTGCTGTGGTGTCAGTATTCAATATTACCATGAGTGAGTCAAGCTGCCCTCATGAGGTCACTGAGTAGGGAGTTGGAAAAGATGCAAAATCACACACGCCCTTGTCATATCGTCTTTCTACCATGCACACACACACAATGCAGCTCAGTCACCAGGGCCCGGGGACTAGAGATGAGGTTGGTGGGCGCAGTGGGTTGAGAGGGGGATGCACAGTTGACAATCACAGCACACTCGCTGTGTTTCCCTGTAAACACTCAGTCTACCCCCCTGTAGGTTCAAAGAACGCGTACTGCAGACCCCAAATGACCTTCTGGCTGCTGGCTTTGAGGAGCACAAGTTCAGAAACTTCTTCAATGCTGTGAGTTCACCTAGTCCCTCCTTCCACACTGGCAGAGCAGACAGGAGCGGGCACTGGTTGGAGCCCCGCACAGCCCACAGCTCTGCTTCTCCGGGCTGGGGAAGGACAGAGGGTTGCTTCCTGCTTGTGGGGGTGTGTGGGCACAGGGAGCCCAGGGCCCTGCCCTCCCTTTGGGAGGAGGCACGTCCTCCACCCTATTCCATCTCCACCTTGTGCCTCCCTATCCAATTAGTGAAGGGGTGGGATCGAGGACTCTGACGCTTGCCACTCTGAGTGTGCATGTGAGAATGCAAACCCAGGTAGTCATGGCAGGGAGACCCAACTGCCGCTCCCTAGACGTGCCTCTGGCCTAGTGTACAAACTACAAAGTCTTGCTAACCCTGGGTTACTTAGCTTAGGCAGAATCTCAGACTGATTTTCTACTTCAACCTGAGAATCTACAAATGAAAATGCACGCGAGGGCTTCACGCAGAGGGAGGGAGCGGAGGGAGAATGCAGAGGGAGGGCTGGGGCTCGCTTGGCCTCCCTAGCTGAGGGCCGGGCGGCGCAGTTTTACAGTGTGGTGGAACTGGTAGAGAAAGACGGCTCAGTGTCCAGCCTGCTGAAGGTGTTCAACGACCAGAGTGCCTCAGACCACATCGTGCAGTTCCTGCGCCTGCTCACATCGGCCTTCATCAGAAACCGAGCAGACTTCTTCCGGCACTTCATTGATGAGGAAATGGACATCAAAGACTTCTGCACTCATGTAGGTGTTGGGGTCTCAGCCCCAGCCCCGGGTTCTGCTCCTGTGGCCCTCTCCCACAGACTGCAGCACCCATCTCTAGCCAAGGGACTTGGGTGTCACGACTGCCCTTGCAATTCAAACAGAGCTAGGTCAGCAAGCTGCAGACAGGTCTCACCTGAGCTGCCTGAGCTGTGTGGCCTGAAGCAAGGCACTTCCCTCCCTGGAGATTTCCCATCTGAAAAATAAGGGATTTGGACTGGCCTGTTTACAAAACCGCAGAGTCACAGTCCAAGAGTTACATTTGCTTGACGTGTTTATGATGCGTGGTATTTACCCGAAAGAATTGCCAATATTTGAAAATTAGGCACTTTTCATAGGAATATTTGGATTTCTGTTGGTAAATCAGAAGATCCAGCCCCCAGGCCCTTGCTCGTGCAGGACAGTATCAGCAGGCACTAAGCAGCAGCTGCCCTCTCTATGTGGGACGCACGCCTGCTTGCCACCGCCTCTGCCTCTTCCATCGTCTCTGCAGCATCCGGACTGGCACCCTTACTCACCAGCCTGGCCTCTGCAAACACTTAAGCTTGAAAGGCACCCCTGGATGTCAGGGTGCCTTTTATCTCTAAGATTCTTTGATGCCCAACCTGAAAAATGTCTGCCCCCTTTCCAGAGCCGTCTAAAGTAGTAGCCTGCTCTCAGGTTTAACAACAAGGTCTAGAATGGAAAAGATCCAGGTTCGATTCTTGCCATTGTAGCGATTTCTAGCTGTGCTGCCTCTCAGTGAGGCTGTTTCCTGTGTGACATGAGAATGTCCATACCCAACTCATGGGAAGTTGTGAAGATGATGTCCCAGCACAGAGGCTGTGACCATGACCCTGAAAGCCAGAGTTGAACTCACTTATCCTCTGCCAGGCCTCCCTCCTAAGCTGGTTTCTTTTCATTTTGGCTCCCTGCAGGAAGTGGAGCCCATGGCCACGGAGTGTGACCACATCCAGATCACGGCATTGTCCCAGGCCCTGAGCATCGCCCTGCAGGTGGAGTACGTGGACGAGATGGATACCGCCCTGAACCACCACGTGTTCCCTGAGGCCGCCACCCCTTCCGTTTACCTGCTCTATAAAACATCCCACTACAACATCCTTTATGCAGCCGATAAACATTGATTAATTTTAGGCCATGCAGTGGAACCTGTCACCTAATGGGACTGCATTCTGAATGGAACATTCCGGCTCTTCAATTTTTTAAGCAATTTAGACTGTAGCAAGAAAATGTGCAGCCTTTTGGGCAAAGCCCCTGGAACGAGGCCTACCCATTATGGACTGTGGTAACTTGGTGGTATTTTTAGTATTTATTTTAATGGAGGATCAAATGCTTTCTAACTGGGCCCCTGACAGTTCCCTGTGAGGCTGGGTGGGTTACCTGCCCTCTCTGGAATTGTTTCTTCAACTGGAGGAGGGTCCTGCCTATGTTGACATTGCATTGTAGAAAAATGGGGCCTCTGGTTTCTCTTTACCAGGGGCAGTGCCTCTCTGCGGGGGAGGAAAAGCTCAAGGTTAGCTGTCTTAATGCAAGTGACTTACCAGGCCTACAGAGTCCAGTCCAGTCATTTGTTGGACTGGGCTCTGGCAGATGGCCTGTTGAGGTCAATTTGAATGTGAGGGCTGCGGTGTGGTTTCAAACATTCATGATGGATGTATTTTCCTACCCCTAACTCAACGAGAAAAAAAAGACTTTCTTTTTTTGCCAAAGTCCAGAAAAGGGCCTTTAGCCTTTAGCAGGAGCTTAAATTGTTGGGGCCCCTCTACCTCTCTCAGGGCCAGAACTGCCTGATTTTTGGTGGATGAGACTTCAGGGTTCTGCTGTCAGCCCCACCTGGACAGAGGCTTACAAGACTAGGGTCTGGAGCAGAATCTGTGTATTTCTGTCTGGGACCAGGAAGCTGCAGCTGTCCCAACATCCCCAGCAAATCCTAGAAGTGGAGTCTGGGTACTTCACGGAGAGAGGTGTCGGCACGCACAGCCGTGGACCCAGCTGAGCAGAGCAGATGCTTTGCAAGCTGCCCCTGGCTGCTTTCTCCCTTTCCCACTTCTGCTCTCTTTATGGACTGGTCAGAGGGTAGGTGGGAAAGAACAGACAAGCCATGTAAGTTGGCAGTGGGGAGATTTCCGCTGTGGAAACTGCCTGGGAATTCAGGCCAGCAGCGTCCTCATTCGGCCACCTGGCTATGCCCCTTAAATAAGCCCCTCACCTTGCTGCCTCAGGACCTTCAAGATTCCATCCGTGGGCTGGCTGGTGCGGCGGCACCAGTGAGGCCCCACACCCTGGCTGGGCGGAGGTGCTGCTAGCAACCTCTCTTTCTCTGTAGGAGGAAATGGAAAATGCAGCGTGTGGAATTGCCCTTTGGGGTCCTTCCTTAATTGAAGGCCACCTTCTCACAGGTTTCATTCTGCAGGGATTTATTGGAATCTATTGGTGCTGCTGCGTGAGTCTGCTGACAACCTGACTACACAAGGACTGGGTAGCAGACTCCTCAGAGTCCTCTTGACACAAATGTCCGATTTGTGTCACTCTTCTGCCTTCGTGAAAAGCCAATAGCACTCTTAGATGTCAGGGGATTTTAGTTCCAAGCAGGGCCCCTGGTTTCCATGCTGCCCTCAGTTGGAGTTTGGATCCAAAGGCTCTGGCTAAGTCATTATGTCACTTTTTCACAGGAATGTAAATTTGGCCATCACCTCTGAATTTGTTCAGTACTCCACCATGGTCTATGAGAAGTACACTGGAAGCGTGGGGGAACACATGACATGATTTGTAAATAGCATCATCTTTGCCAGACAAGTCTCCAGAGGATCCCTGTTTCCCAACTGAAAGGTGTGAACGGACACACACATGGCCTGGATGACACCTTGGCTGTTCTGAGGGGCTGTCAGGTGGGCTCTGGGCCTTCCAGCTAGGCTCTCAAGCACAGCAGAAGCCTCACTGGCTGCTATGTCTCTGTATCTGTGGCTTGTGTGGTAACCTCAGAAGCAGAGCTGTTTGGCAGACTGGCTGGAGAAATTCCCTCTGGGAGACTTGCCTGTGCTGTGCTTCCAGGTCACAGAGCCCCCCAGAAGCTCACAGGGGCCCTCTTCCCAGGAAAGAATCTATTCTATCACTTCAGAATCAGGACACTCAAGCTCTGGCAGAGGCAGGCCAAGTTACTTTCATGGCCTTACCCTCTGCTTTTCCCCTTTTTGCAAAAAACCATCAGCCAAATCCGAACCATTGCCCTTGTTCCCCCGACATTCCCTCTCAGATTTGTCTCAAAGGGAAAACACAGTGGATGAAAAGGTGTGGCAGGCTTTGGCAGCTTATTAAAATCTAGTCATCTGTCGATGTTACCTTGCTTGTCCACAGCAGCCAGTCACCCTGGCAGTCACACTTCCTGGATAATTCTCTACCCTCACCCCACAGAGCCATCTCTCTCCAGACCAAAAGCTGGAAGGAGAGTTGTTTTGGGAGCTTGTTTTTACAACTGCACGTTTATTATGATACTTTCTCTCCAAAGGAAACTTTATAAATCAATGGGAACAATTAGCAACAGAAAGAGCACAGTCCCTGCTTTTGACTGGGTTTCTATTTTAAGCACAAATGAGATCTCTGGAGCCAGAATGCCAGGGTTCAACCCTCAGCATTGCCACTTACTAGCTGTATGATCTTGGCCAAGTAACTTCACCTCCCTGAACCCCAATTCCAAAGTTTGTGAAATGGCGACAATACCTATGTATCACTGGATTATTGGCTAAAATGTAATGAGATTCCTTGTGTGAAAACAGCTATTCTACCTGACACTCATCGTATGGGCTCTACAAAGGGATGTTCCCCAACCTGTTCTTCCTGACAGGAAGCACAGGGCACTGCAGATGGGGCAGCATGTCACCTTGGCAGTGACTCTGTGGCTTCCCAAGCAGGAGTGTCAGGGGAACCATTAGACAGAGTCTAGGAGCCAAATGCATTGCCACCCTGAGCAGACATGGGAGTGGGGAGGGGGCCGTGACTCAGTGAGTGACTTTCAGGGGCCCCAGGCCCTGCGGGATGTAGGCCAAGCCCTACAGCTTCCCTGGGCAGTAAGTAAAAACATTCTCCTAGCATTAAAATGGTTTCCATAACTACTTTTGTCCTGGCTTAATACTGGGTTCCTGGCATGCAGCCAAGAACTCTGCTTTTCCGTGGTGCTTATGTGTTGGGTAGATTAGCTGGGGAGGGATATTCCTTGTTTAATGGCAGATCCAGGACACTCAGGAAGCTCTGCCCATTGACTTCACCTTACCAGGCGAGAGTAGCACTACTTGGAAGGCTGCTCCTGTCTTATAAAGCCTGTCTACTTATTAGCTCCTCCACCGAAAAAAGGAGAAGAATTTGCTGTTAGAAGGCTAGGGCAGGACACCGACAGTCATCAGGGGATCTATGTTTGGCTTGTGACAAGTGGCTTCACTCCCACGGCTCAGGTACTATTGGGGGATATTGAGCCTGCTTCCTAACCCCACTGACCTCCACTGCATCATTTGGAAAAGGGAGTCTCCCTGTCATTCTCTGATAGCTGTCAGTCAGGAGCTGACCTCACAGACAGGGGCACTTTCCCCTCCTATCCAGGTCACTGGTGACACTGGGGGATGGGAGGTCACTCCTTGGCAACACTTCTGAGACTGAAGTAGTTTTCTGAACTTGTCCTGGGCCCAGAAGGAAGATACTAATTCCACCTCTGCCACTTGGCTGCTGTGTGGCGCTGGGCAAGTCTCAATCACTGGGTGTCTATATGCTCAAGTACAAAAAACACTATTAAGACTTATAGATGGGCACAGTAGCTCACACCTGTAATCCCAGCACTTTGGGATGCTGAGGCAGGAGGATCACTTGAGGGCAGGAGTTTTGAGACCAGCCTAAGCAACATAGTGAGACCCCACCTCTACAAAAAAAAAAAAAAAAAAAAAAATCAGCCAGGTATGGTGGTGTGTGCCTGTAGTCCCAGCTACTTGGGAGGCTGAGGCAGGAGGATTGCCTGGGCCCAGGAGTGTGAGGTTGCAGTGAGCTGTGACTGTGCCACTGCACTCCAACCTGGGCAACAGAGCAAGACCCTGTCTCCAAAAAAAAAAAATTATTTCTCAGGACCTTCAAGACTAAATGCTAATTAGATAAAAGTGCCAACCATGAGGCGAGAGAGGCGAGCTACTTAGATCTTGGGGTATCTTGGTCCATTTGTGTATCCTCTTCAATTCCCTAGCACCCCTTGAACTAAACAGCTGTATTGTATTGTGCCCCGATAAATACTTGTTTGGAAGCCAGACAGTTATGCAGAAATCTGTGCTTCTCCCATGGTTGTGGGAGTTGTGGATACTCACCTACACTGATGCAGACAAAGCTGCGGCAGCACCAGGAAGTCCCTAGTTCTCTGGGCACACATTTATACCAGGCTGACCAAGCCTTGAGTTCCTCTTCTCCCAAGGAGCTCAGCTAAGGGAACACAGCACGGCAAGTGCTATGAAGAGGGTAAGCATGGGATACTAAGGGAGCCCCAGGAGAAGCACTGCCCCCACTTAGAGGCTCAGGACTAGAGGATCCATAGCAGTGCTCTGGGATGGAGAAGACCAAAAGGCAATCCAGACCGATGGAAAAGCCTATTCTGCACAAAGGCTCAGGACAAGAGAAGGGGTGCATGGAACTGTGGGCAGGAGCCTGCTCTGTCACAGAGGAGAGGAGTGGAGACAAGGCTGGGGCTAGATCCTGAGGGCTTCACATGTCAGACCTGTGACTGTTACTGTTGACTCTGTGATGTGAGGGAAGCCTGAAGACAGCAACCTCATTCCTGCCCACCTCCCACAGTGGCTCAGACAATAGCCAAGAGTGTGGGAGAGAACTAAGGAGCTATTAGGGTGCTGCTCTGGGTAAAGCAGGAACATGTGCCTCTTGAACATTCCAGCCTCTTGCTCCATCCACACTGTCCGATCTTGGCCTGCAGCCAGAGGCCTGACACTATTCCTGTCTTTTCAAGGGCTTAGCACTGTGCTGGCCCAGGAGAATCATCAAATTAATAATGAAACAAACGACACCACGCCCCCAACCATCTTCTAGCTAAAAAAAAAAAAAAAAAAAATTCAGGATGACACAATGGCTCCGACCATTGTTTTTAATTTATGAAATCAAGTTGAACACACAAGAAGCCTATAAACACTGCAATACAGAAAAATTAAGCTGCTGCATAGAATTCTTACTCCAAAACAATGCAAATCTGCATGAGGTCTCTCCCGCTATGGGTGTGAGTAGAAGAGAGGGAGACATTTTTACCTGGGGTTGATGGTGGAGTGAAACACAAGGGTGGGAGAGGTTTTGCAAATAGCCAGAGAACAGAGAGCAATGTGCAGTCACTAACACACTTGACCAGGGCAGTTAATTTGCACTTGTACTTGGCTGTGGCTGTTCCGGCTGCGGCTCCTTTGGCTTCTTTGTCTTCTTCTGCTGCTTGGAGAGACAGCTTAAAGCAGACTCGCTCTTACTTGGGGCAGACACAAGCAGGGGCGGCTTGCCAGACTGAGTGGGATACTTGGTTTTCTGGCTCTCCGTAAACAGCGGCTGGGAGAGCAGGTGGCGCAGCTCCTTCTTCAGAACCTTCATCTGCTTTTGTCTCCGACGCTCTTCTTGCTGGTCAGCTTTTCCTCCTTGAAACACAATACAAAAAAGATCCTATTTACTATGGTTTGTAGAAACATTTTGTTTCCCTTGATGGATAACACAATGAAAAATGTTTTAGAACTACTTTAGGGAGGCAGGGTTCAAAAGTTCTCTGAAGAAGCCAGTGGTGGCTTGGCAGGGGCTGTAAATGGATAACATCTAACCATCTGCGGGGGATACGCAGGACCGCTCTGTCCTTTTACTTCATAAAAATCCTCCAAGGCTGGAATTATGTTTATAGATGAGGCAATGCAGGCTTAGAGAAGTCACCTGGCTCACATCACAGAGCCAGCCATCAGACAGAGCCCAGAACCCAAGTCTCCTGACTGAAGATCACTTTTCTTCCTATGACCCACCCACTTACTGCCCACCTAGGGTTTGGTGACTTCACAACTACAACCACCCACTGCCCCCCGCCCCCCGCCCCCCAGGAGACACTGAATGCTTCCTTGTAGCCCAGCTGTCCTGTGCCTTGCCACCAGTGCTGTGACTGCACATGGAGAGGCTGGAAGAGCCAAAGGGTTCCACCTCAGCCTGTCTTTAGGAAGGGAAGCCGGGCCCAAGCCCCAACCCTGAGCCACCAGGAGGACCAGCTCACTGTCATCAAGCCCACTGGTTTGGCTCCTGGCTTCCATGCTGAGCAGACAGCAGTTAGTCTGTCTCTGAATTTGCTGACTTGGGCACCGAGGTGTCAACATCTCTGCTGAGCCGCATCCCTGGTGGTGTGGAAGGAGCATGCAGTTCTAGATTTGGTTCTACCACTTCTTAAGACTCAGGAGCTTTCTCGAGCAGGGACCGAGCAGACTCATCCCTGAAGCCTCAGCCTCTGGTCACATACAGTGTAGCAGCTCAGGAAATGCCTTGTGACAGAGCTGTTGCCCTGCAAAAAGTGCCTCTGCTGTGAGTATCTAGTTCCCATATGTAAAAGGAGAGTAATTCCTGCTGTGTTCATGTCATGAGAGTGGAGAAGATCAAATGAGATAATGGCATGGAAGTGCTTTGTCAGCTTGGAAGGCAGGTGTAGTAGGAACCATAATGACAAGTAACTTAAAATGTAATACTTTCTATTTGCCAGGCAATACCACAAGCACTTAACATTTTTTAACTCAATCAGTCTTCACAACAATCCCATGAAGTAGGTAGTTGACTACTTCCATTTTATGGCGGAGAAAACTGAGACACAACAGAGGTTAAATAACTTGACTCAGTAACATAGTTGAGGCAATGAGCCGGCATTCTAACACAGGCAGCCTGGCCAGAAAGCCTGCTCCCTTCCTCACTGTACTCCACTGCCTGTCCATGTAAGAGGAGGCAGCTAAGGGCACAAGACAGAGACAGAGGAAACAAAGACTGACAGAGGCCAGTAGGCTCATCTGGGACTAGGGCCTGTTAGCAAAGAGGGGGAAGGACGTCTTGCTGATTCTGACAAGATCCACAGTAGTAGAGATGGTTCCAACAAGGCAAAAGTTAAAGAGAGATTTCAACTTCCTTAATTCCCAATCCCGCCCAAGGGCTTACCCTTATACATGTCTTCTTCCAGCTCAATCTCCAGGGCAGCTGCTGCCTGCTCAATCCAAGAGTTGTGCAGGCAAGCCTGGAAGTTCCGATACTCAGATTTCTCAATCTGTCGAGCTAAACGGATTCGCTCCTGGGGGGAAGTAACAGAAAATATTCACCTGAAACAGAGTTCAGGCCTCTGGGAAGCAAAGCCTCACTTGAGTTGTGTTTGTGTGTTTAAGGCAGGTATCACTCTGCTGCCCAGGCTGGAGAGCAGTGGCACGATCATGGCTCACTGCAGCCTCAACCTCCTTGGATCAAGCGATCTCCCACCTCAGCCTCCCAAGCAGCTGGGAGGCACCACCATGCCTAGCTATTTTCTTTTATTTTTTTTATTTTTATTTTTTGTAAAGACAGGGTCTCACTGTGTTGTCTAGGCTGGTCTTGAACTCCTGGGCTCAAGTGATCTTTCCACCTCAGCCTCCCAAAGTGCTGGGATTACAGGCGTGAGCCACCATGCCCAGCAAGTAGTGTTTTTAAAAAGCTCTTGAGCCAGGCACGGTGGCTCACACCTGTAATCCCAGCACTTTGGGAGGCCAAGGCGGGCAGATCACCTGAGGTCAGGAGTTTGAGACCAGCCTGACCAACATGGAGAAACCCTATCTCTACTAAAAATACAAAAAAAATACAAAATTAGCTTGGCATGGTGGCACATGCCTGTAATCCCAGCTACTCGGGAGGCTGAGGCAGGAGAATCGCTTGAACTTGGGAGGCGAAGGTTGTGGTGAGCCGAGATTGTGCCATTGCACTCCAGCCTGGGCAACATGAGTGAAGCTCTGTCTCAAATAATAATAATAATAATAAATAAACACATAAATAAATAAAAAGCTCTTGAGATCAGTGGTGAGATGCAGTTCAGTTCCTATTGAAACGCATTTGTTTTGTTTCCTGATAAAAACCCAGTGGGCAACCATTACCCGTCTGTGTGTACACATCTAAACACAACCGACAGCTTTTCCAACAATCAACCTCAACAGCCACATCCTTTGAAAACCCTTACTGGTTCGACTGCCAACCTATAGGTAACCCAAGTGAACTCTTTACACAGATGCCACAGCTCGCTTCCACAGCTGAGCTAAGATAAAACATTTCAACTCTCCCTCTAGGGGGTTTTGGGGCTGCACTGCAGAGGCAAAATGAGAAGGATCTTGTGATGTGATCAAAGGAATCACGGGGAGCCTGGGTGGCTCCTATTCCTCCTTACTAATGGGAATTCTCTCTGATTTCCACTTTTCCAGCCTTATCTCCACCCTATTTCCCCAAATAGCTAATATTCCTTTTGAGCCAGAGAAGCCAACATTCCTTGAACTGTGCCATGCTTTTGCTCCCTCAATTCCTGGAATTCCACCTCCTCTGTACCCTTCCACATCTTTGCCAGCAGGAAGCTGGGACAGAACCTCTTCTCCTCCCAATGTAACCATATGCCCAGTAATTCCACACTGCTCCATTGTACCTGAACTTTATTCACAGCTGGCAAACCTCTGAGAAGGAGAACTCACCCCACTTTGGTCACTAATACAGTGTCCCACGGTAAGCAGCACCTACTTGGGGAATACTTGCTGAGTTAAAACCCAAAAGACAGACTTTACTGGAACCTGCTCCAGGGATGTGCCAAACCTGTAGCATCTGCCTCAGCAAGAAATGCTAACCACACTGTCTACAACCCTCTGACAGGATATCCAGGCAGCCATGACCACTGCACTGTCCGGTGAGCAGGGGGGACTTCAGGGCCAGACAAGGAAGAAATGGTTCAGGGAGAAAATGCCTCACACCTTCAGTCACTCCCCTTTTCTCTCTTTTCCCAGGTATGTTGCTCTCAATCCTTTCTACAAGTCTCCTTGTTCAGCTGTTGGCAGAACCATTCCTTAGTTTTCAAGGGTTTTGCTGCCAGAGTCCCACAGCAAGGTGCTCTGCAAGGGAGCAGCCCAATCCCTTCATTAACACTGGGGTTTTAACTTTGCTTTCTACCTTGACCACGTCCATGTATTTTGTCTGCACAGGGAATAGCGGGATGTCCTCATCTTTCTTGAGGGTTTTGTAAATCTTCTTAAAGTTGATCACATCCTCAGGCCCAATGAGCATCAGGCTGAGACCTTCATTGGCAGCTCGAGCAGTTCGACCACTTCGGTGGACATAAATCTCCGAGGTACGTGGGACCTGCCACAGGAAGAACTGGGAGATCAATACATGGCCACTGCCAAACACTGGTCCTCTCCTCAGGGCCACATCTCCAAACCGGACCCTCCTACCTCCCAGCCAGGCAGGTAGAAACTTCTGCAGCATTGTAGAGCAACCTAGCCCTCCTCTCTTAGTCCCACATTCAAAATGTTCCCAGGTTTAGCCCATTCACTGTGTAGGCTCTCCCCTCCCATGCCCCTCAACCTAGTTCAGGTCCTCAAGACCATGTAGCCAGACCACAGCAGTCACTTCTTATCCAGGATTTAAGCAGCCCAGCTCCACAAACCATGTTAATCCCTGGGTTACATGGTCTCTACTCCTATATATATATTATCCATAGATAATGTGGCATGGTTGCTGACACACCCACTGAGCCCCGGCACACACCATTAATCAAGCACAACAGTCTTCTCCACTGGGCCCAGATAACAACTAGGTATCCTTTTCAATATAGTACTTTAAGCAGCCACTATGAACTGTTCATAAGAGCTCTAGAAATGAGATTTGCCATTCTTTACTTATAGGATAAAGGCCCAACTCTTCAACCTGATACTCAGGGCCTTTAGTGACTTGCCTCCAACTTACCCCTCCAGCCTCAGCAACTATTCCTTTCCCAACACATCCCCTCTTTTCACTCTGAGCCAAGTGCCCCTGAACACTGCCCATTTCTTTGCTCCTTCCTTTAATGCCTCTACATGTCCAAATCCTCTCCACCCTTAAATGCCAGGCATCTTTTAAAAAGTACTTTCCAACCTCCCGAACTAGAAGTTACCTCTCTTCCACTGTATTTGGTAATTTTCTAATACCTTCTGCCTTAAATTATGGCTGTGGTCATCTCACCTCCTCTGCTGGATCCAATACTTCTTAGGGGCTGGGACTGTATTTGATTCATCTTGACTCCACAAAGGTTGACCCAACTCCTTCCCCAAAAAAGGGAAGACTACAGAGATTTGCTAAACCAAAATTAGCACCTGTGATACAGTGAAATATGTTTTTGCTCTTCATCCTGTTTCCTGGCAAAGGAATCTCAAAAGTAATGTCTTTTTGTAAGCTAATGACAAACTATTGACTGATGGCTGATAGCCCCCTAGGTAGTTTCAGGATGGGGGCTGGTCACCAGAAAGGCCGGGATTAGAAGGTTGGGACTTTCAGTGCTACTACCCAAAGGCCAATGGTTTAATTAATCATCTTACCCAA
Organism: Macaca mulatta; assembly: GCF_049350105.2. Classification (NCBI taxonomy): domain Eukaryota; kingdom Metazoa; phylum Chordata; class Mammalia; order Primates; family Cercopithecidae; genus Macaca; species Macaca mulatta. Next base: position 167,321,792 of record NC_133412.1, read on the forward strand.
TGAAGTCTCCATAAATATCCCAAAAGGACAGAGTTTGGAGAACTTTTGAATAAGCTGAATATGTGGACATTCCTGGAGGGTGGTGTACCCAGGAGGGGCATGGCAACTCCATGCTCCTTCCCCTATACCTCAGCCTATACATCTCCCCATCTATATTCTTTCTTTTTTTTTTTTTTTTTTTTGAGACAGAGTCTCACTCTGTCGCCCAGGCTGGAGTGCAGTGGCCGGATCTCAGCTCACTGCAAGCTCCGCCTCCCGGGTTCACGCCATTCTCCTGCCTCAGCCTCCCGAGTAGCTGGGACTACAGGCGCCCGCTACCTCGCCCGGCTAGTTTTTTGTATTTTTTTTTTAGTAGAGACGGGGTTTCACCGTGTTAGCCAGGATGGTCTTGATCTTGTGACCTCGTGATCCGCCTGTCTCGGCCTCCCAAAGTGCTGGGATTACAGGCTTGAGCCACCGCGCCCGGCCTCTAATATCCTCTATAATAAACTGGTAATGTGTTTTAGTTCTGAGAGCTGCTGTAGCAAATTAATTGAACCCAAAGAGGGGGGTCAAGGGAACCCCAACTTGAAGCTGGTTGGTCAGAAGTTCCAGAGGCCCCAACTGATAGACTGGTCACGGGGAGGAGGGACATCTTGTGGGATCTGAGGCCATCTCCAGGAAGACAGCATCAGAAAATGAAACTAAATAAGAGGACACCCAGCTGGAGGCTGCAGCTTGATATATGGTGAAAAATGCCCACACGTTTGGTTACAGAAGTCTTCTGTGTTGATTGTTGTTGTGAAGTGAGAGAATGGGAAAAAGCACTTTGAGTTTGTTGTTTCACTGAAACAGCAGCCTAAAAGATTTTTAAAAGCACAAAGAGGAATTAAAGAGAAAAAATAATAATGCCATAACAGCTACCATTTATTGAGTACTTACACTGTGCTACTGGCTTCATGAGCATCAGCTCAATTTAATTCTCAGGATAACCCTATGGGATAGCTAGCATTGTTACTTCCAGTTTACAAACGATGACACTGAAACCAGAGGTACTAAATAACTTGCCTAACGCTAACCAACTATGAAGCAGCAGACTGGGGATTCAAAGCCTGGCAGGCTGGTTCCGGTGCCCACACTCCTAACCACAGCTTTATGCTGATATTCACTAGATGCACAAACTAATATTACTGCTACTATCAATGGCAGTTAACATGAGTAAGTGCTTACAATGTGCCAGGTGGCTTCTTAAGCTCTTTATACTCAGTAACTTATTTTGCCTCAATAAGAACCCTAAGAAGCAGGTACTCACTGCCATTTAACACATGAGAAAACTGAGATACAGAGAGATTACATGACTTGTTCAAGGTTACACAGCTGGGATTTGAGCCCAGAGAGATCTAAACTACCACACTCTTCTATTCATACTTCTCTACATCAGGGTAACCAATTACAAGCTTAACTTATGCCCATTTCACAGAAAAAACTAAGACTCTAACCTGACAATATCAAGTAGCTTGGAGAGAAGGGTTGCTTGACATCAGACAAAGCAAAGTTTTCTGGAGACCAAATCTCAGCAGTGTTCCAAAAGTGGGAGTAGTGGGCTGGTATTCTCTGATGCAAGAGCCTTGGAACCAACAATTCCTCCTCCCTCCCCCAACCTTTGCCTTAAAATTTCCCGATTCAATGCAGGCAGATGCCTATACATTTTCAGATGCCCCTACCTGGTAATGGATGACATGCTGGACTTTAGGAATATCCAGACCCCGAGCTGCCACATCTGTTGCCAAGAGAACACAGCTGGGGTAGAGAGAGAAAGCTTATTAATAATAACTAACAGCTATCTTTAATCAAATTCTTACCAACTGCTGAGCATCCTAAACATTACAGTCCTTACCAATACTCTGTAAGATATCACTTCTATACCCTTTTGCAAAAAAACTGAGGCTCTTAGAGATTAACTTCCCAAGGTATGTACATGGCTATTCAGTTGTGGAGTCTGGATCCAAATTTGGGACTCACTGACCCCAACTAACATGCCATACTCTGCAATGATAAAAAAAAAACTCCCTCCAGTGAGTTAAATGAGGCCATACATATTCTGGGTCAGTGACCTCCTATCCTATCACCCTCTCACTTCCTCCCAATGGCACAGACTTCCTTGTTCTTCCCCAAACAAACCAAGCATGCTCTCACCTCCAAGCCTTTGCACTTGCTACTCCTTAGGCCTTAAAGGGTCTTGCCTCAAATATCCATATGACTCACTTTATTACTTTCTTCAGCTCTCTGCTCAATTTTCACTTCATCAGAGAAGCCTCCCTGACCACACATACCCAATCTCTTTTCTCCAACCCTTGCTCGACTTACTTCTTAGGATCACTTGGTACACTGTAGACTTACTTTGCAATTTATTATCTCCCTCTACTAGAATGTAAGCTCCATGAGAGCAAGGACTTTGCATTACTCACTGCTGTATAACCACCACATAGAAACAACATCTGGTTCATTGTAATCACTTGATAAATGTGTTGGATGATGTTTCTCAATGTGTGGTTCATGGAAAGTCAAAAGTACTTGAGGTGCTTCAAAACATAAGATTCTGGCCCTTCAGGATCCTCACTCCCTGCATTTCTGAGCTGAGGCCGGGAAACGCAATGCAAATCCTAGTTTGTAAAACATTAAACTACTGCTCTGGGTCAAGATCAGCAAACTTTTTCTGTAAAGAGCCAGAGAGCATTTCCAGCTTTGTGAAAAACATAGTCTCCATGGCAACTATTCAACTCTGTCGCAAAAGTAGATACTGACAATACATAAATGGGTTTTGCTGTGTTCCAGTAAAACATCTACTAAAAAACAGGCGGCAGCCAGGTGTGATGGCATTCATTGGCAGTCCTAGCTACTTAGGATGCTAAGGTGGGATTGTTTGAGCCCGTGAGTTCAAGTCTAACCTGGGCAACACAGCAAGACCCCATCTCAAAAAGGAAAAAAAAAAGGCAGCAAGGAAGATTTGGCACGAGGGCTATAGTTTGCCAAGCCTTGTTCTAAGCTAATCTCAGTAAACCACTGATACTACTTACCAATTTTTTAAAACAAGTAAATCAAACACTTGTTCTAAAAACTAACTACTCTGTGACCTGACAAAACACTAGCAAAGGACACTTTATAGTCTGCCTCAACTTCCCAGGCCCTCATCTTGACAATCTGGACCCCATTCCCTGAGCATCAGCCTGGTCCAAAGGCAGATGGACAAAGACAACAGGAATAAGACACAGCATGGGCTCTGAGGTCCAACAGGCTTGTCTAAGGCCTAGTTCTACCACTTCCAGGCAGAGAAACCTTGGGCAGACTGATCGGCTTTTCTAGACCTCATTTCTTCATCTATAAATGAGAATAGTGATAATGGTAATAAGTAGTAATAGAAGAAGAAATTATTAAAGCTAACATTTAGCAATATACATATACTATATGCTAGAGACTGTTCTAAATACTTTACACGCATGAATTTACAATCACTTAATCCTCATAACAACCCTATAATGGGTTCTATTATTATCCCAAAAATGAGAAAATTAAATTACAGAGAAGTTAAATAACTTGACCACCTAAGGAGTGACACAACTAGGATTTGATTTCAGGCATTCTGGTTCCAGGATCTGTGCTCTTAACCATGAATCTATTCTGCTTCCTCTTAAGGATGTTAGGAGAGTAACTGAATGTGATTCTGAATCTAAAGTGCCAGCATAGGACCTAATCTATTGTCTATATATTCAATATTATGTATTGTCACCCATATTCATTAGTATTGAAGCTTCTGTATGGCATTTAACAGCAACCAAATCCACTAAAAGAGTAACCTTGCCAAATGCTGTGCAAAAAAAAAAAAAAAAAAAAAGGCTACCTACTACTGAGATAAGGCCCCTATGACAGAAGTTGGCTTTTCTACCATTTCCCCACCATCCTGACCCCTTTTACCCCAGTAACTAACTAGAGGTTAAGCCTCTGGGGACAGTCCTAACTTACTCTTCCAGACGGGCAAACTGCTCCAGGTTTCTGAGCCTCTGCTTCTGGTGCATACAGGCATGTAGGGTCAAGGGCATGATATCAAGGACTTTAAGGAGCCCAGAGAGGCGTTTGATGCAGGAGATGCTGTTGGCAAACACTAAGCTGCGGCCTGGATACTGCATCAGGAAGTAGTACAAGTAGAAGTCTTTCTCATCAGTCTCACAATGGATCTTGGTCTCTGTTAGCGTCTCCACCGTGGCCTCATTCCTTGTGAGGTCAATGACCTTGGGCTTGCCCCTCATGCCAATTTTCTGCATAAGAAGGTCAAGTTTGGCTGTTTTGTCCATTTTCTTGGTGTGCTTCTTATGAAGGATTCGAGCAGGTGCCTGATGCACCAGGGTGAGCGTGGCAGAAAAAACAAGCGTTTGTCTCTTTGGGTTGTATTGGGAGTCATTGAGCATCTCTAGCAGCTGTGAGAGCTCAGCAAAATGACCTTTCTCAACCATCCGGTCAGCCTCATCCACCACCAGGCACCTGCAGATCCAGAGAGACCCATATCATCAGTCAGTAGCAGGTTAAGAGGAATCATCTACAGCACATCCTACTCTCAACACACACACACACAGACACACACACACACACACACAGACACACACAGACACACACACACACACACACACACACACACACACACCCCCCCCCCCCCCCCCCCCCCACTACCACCACCACATCGGGGCCTCAACTACTCTCCCTCATGCACTCTTGGCTTTCTAAAGGCCAGGGTCTGGATGATACCACACCATGGCATTCTGCAATGGGAAGAAGGCATTGCCCACACCATGTCACCTGAAGCTCATTTCAGAAAAGGCAGTGAGGGGGAAAAGAGAAGTACCAACTATTACCTGAGCTGCCGAAGGTTCCTCAAATGATAATGCTTTTCTTTAATTAATTCCCACAGCCGGCCTGGAGTGGCAACCACAATCTCAGGACGACGGCTCAGCATCCTCTGCTGTTTCTGCGTGGACATTCCACCAACCAAAATAGCAGTTTTAATTCCTATGGGACAGAAAACATAAGGGACACTCATTCAATCTGGGTGATCATTTTCTTACATGGCTGACACAGGCACCCCAGATTACCAGAGACAGTCATCAGCACAGTGTAATGCTCTAGAGCATTGCTAAAAGAGCAGGCCTGGCCAGACTGTTGGTGCCACTCCTACAGGGCTTACTAAGTCTTCTGTGATCTGGGCCCTACTTCTTCAACCTCATTTCTTTCCTGCTCCCTCCCCTCCAACCACACCAAAGAGGATGAATTTGAAACCAGGTATGCTTACCTCCAAAGCTCTGGGAAAACTGAGCACTGGTGCACCATAATGCTGGGGGGAATATGAGCTGCAGCTGTGCTATACCTCTCTTATTTCCCTCAATTAGAATTATTCTGAAAGGTCCTCTAATGCCCTGTTGTTTTCTTCTCTGATGGAGAAGTTCTCATAGTATCATGCAGGTAAAGGGCTTAGCAATAGTAACAATTTGGTAATTAACTGCTTCTATTATAAAATTAAAATTCCCAGAGTGAAGACCTTCCCCGAGTGAATTCCCTAAGAGAATTAAATCCTAACTGCTTATAGCAGGGATCAGCCAACTTTTTCTGAAAGGGTCACTAGTAAACATTACTGGCCTCATAGGCCAGATGGTCTCCGTCACAACTATTAACTCTATTCAACTTCACCTTTGTAGTACAAAACTAACCATAGACAATATAAAACCAAATAGGTGTGGGTGTATTCCAGTAAAACTTTATTTACAAAACCAGACAGTTTGCTAATCCCTGCCCTGAGCATCTACTGTATCCAATAAATTTCCTATGCATCTACAATGGCACCAACTATGTATTATCCTTGAGGGAACTGAAAAAATGTCACTCAATCAATTTTCTCTAGGGCTTAATTGTCTGGCTCACAGATGAGAATGGCTTACCCTAGAGGGCAGGAGCCACAGTTCATTCATCTTTACCAATGAGCATTTGGGATTTGCCTAGAAAGGATTTATTAAATGGAACTAAACCTCACCTGTAAACCTGGCCACAGCATCAATGTGCTGTTTGACCTGGACAGCCAGCTCTCGAGTGGGAGTCAGAACCAGTCCAAGCAGAGGACGCTTTGGATATGCCTTACAGGTGGCGCTTTTGTCATCCAACTCTTGTTTTAGATTTCCAATCTGCTCTTTATCAAGATTTTCCTCCTCATTCTCATTCTGTTTGGGAACAGGCTTCTCCCTGATCAGGGAAGAAGGCCCTTCACCAGCATCATCGTCACCAAAGAGCAATGCCTGGTCTGAGCCAGTGCCTCCAGTCTTGGCTCTGGCCTCAGCTGCAGTATCACTGGGCAGTGCTTCACTCTCAATTATAGTATCATCAGGCAATGCTCCAGACTCAGCTTCAGCCTTGCCTGGTGATCCAGTCTCAGCTCCGGCCTCAGTTCTGGTCTCTCCAGGTGATGCGTCAGTGTTACTTGGAGGAGGGGCAGCATTCCTCTTCTGCCACTGCAATACTGCATGAATCACTGGGATGGCAAAGGCAAGAGTTTTCCCACTTCCTTAAAAGTAAAAAACAAAACAAAATAAAAACAGTGTGAATCAACAGATGAACATACTTTAGTCTGGAATTCATTCTTTTGCACAGAATAAGGTAGCCAAGTGCCACCCTGACTGACCCAAAGCTCCTCCACTCTACACAGATTTCCCCAGATGGAACCAGAAGGCACAAGTAAATTAGAAACTGAGGAAAAAAAGTATGACAGGCTAGCACTGAGGTCTTAGGTCACCAGTAATGAATTACAAATGTCCAAGAAATGAAAAAATAAAGAGATAAAGGGCAAGTTTTGGGTGTATGTGTTGTTTTTGTGAGGAGTGGGAAGCAGTAATCTACACAACACTTTCCCAAGACTTTCCTTCGGTGAGAAAGGAGGGAATAAAAGAAAAATTTCTCAAGTTTTCAGAAAACGTAAATATAAAACTTTTGTCTATGTCTGAACATTTTCAAACTGGTCTTTGAATGTACACAGAGTCCAAATCATCTGGGTGGTTAAAACAAAACAACTCAGGCTGAGAATTTAAAGAAGTTCCAAAGTGATAATGCCCTAGGCAGAAGCCAATAAATGCTTTCTCAAGGGAGAAACCATTATTATAGATCTCCAAAAATTTTCACAATTTGCAAAGGAAACAAGCAGCTCTCAGTAAAAAATTACCACACACACAAAAATAAAATACTATAAGGAAAAAAGAGAGCAAAAACACATAAAACTCTCGATAAGAAGAACAGCAGGCTTTTTATCAGAAACAACTAAAAGCCAGAAGACAGTGTAGCAATATTTTTTATTTGAATGCCTAAAGACCAAAAAAAAAAAAAAAAACCTGACAATCTGTAACTCTACACCCAGCAAAACTCTCTCTCAAAACAAAATGTGAAATAAAGACTTTAGGCATATAAAACCTGAAATAATTCACCAGCAGCAAATGTGAGCTATCAGAAATATTAGTCTTTCATGCAATTGAAAAGATAATATAAAATGAAAATCTGGATGTACCCAAAGAAATAATGAGCAACCAAAACAGTAACTACGTAGGTAAATATTTAAAAACTTCTTTTTATGGCCAGGCATGGTGGCTCATGCCTGCAATCCCAACACTTTGGAAGGTCTAGGTGGGAGGATCAAGACCAGCCTGGGCAACATAGTGAGACTCCCATCTTTAAAAAAATATTGCCAGACATGGTGGCACACTCCTGTAGTCTTCAAAACTTGGGAGGCTGAGGCAGGAGGATTGTTTGAGCACGGGAGGTTGAGGTTGCAGTGAGCCATGATCATGCCACTGCACTCTAGCATGGGTGACAGAGGGAGACACTGTCTCTAAAAACAAACAAAAACCCAAAACCCCTTATTTTTCTTATTTAAACATCTTTAAAAACAATTGTTTAAAGCAAAGATAATAAAAATGTATTCTGGAATCTCTAAAACATGAAGTATACAACAAAAAGCACAAAGGAGGAGAGAAACAAATATATTCTTGTAAGATTCTTATGTTGTATGTGAAGTAGTAAATTACTTGAAGGTAAACTATAATAAAATTAAAGATATATATTATGAACCCCAAAACAATCACTAAAAAGACATAAGAATTATAGCTAATAAGACAACAAAAAAGATAAAATGGTATCTATGCATATACATATATATATATTATAGTCTCTGTCCCTAGTTCTTGACACAGTGCTTCTAAGAGCCTTGTAACTTTCTGAGTGATAGGAGCATCTTTTGTTGAAATATTTGGTCTTAGTCCTCAGTTGCTGATATAAAACCTTGTGAGACTTTCAGCTGCCTCTCCCCAATAACCTTCAGGGAGGGAAGAAGGGACTGGAAACTGAGCTCAGTCACTAACAACCAATGATTTAATCAATCATCAATCATGCCTATGCAATGGAAACTCCAAAAAATCTCTAAACAATGGAGTTCGGAGAGATTCCTGGGTGGTCTCCTCAGAGACGATGGAAACTCCATGCCCTCTCTCCTGACTTCCAACCCCGCCCCATACCCTTCCCTAGTCATCTCATCCATCTGGCTGTTTCTCAGTTACATCTTTTATAATAAATTGTTAAATGCAAGTAAAGTGTTTCCCTGAGTTCTGTCAGGCATAGCAAAGTGTTGAACCTGAGGAAGGTGTTGTAGGAATACCCAATTTGTAGCCAAGCTGATCAGAAGTACCAGTATTTGTGATGAGCATCATTAATGGGGGCAACCTTGTGAGCTGAGCCCTTAACCTGTAAGGAATGACACTAACTCTAGGTAGATAGTGTCTGAATTGAACAGAATTCACATACACACACACACACACACAATTCAGTGCCAAAGAAGGAAACAAAGAAGAGCTGGGACTAATAGAAAAGTAACAGATTTAAACCCAACCACTGATGTGGCTCCCAGGAGGCCGGACTAGATTGCAGCTCCTGAAAGAGCAGTAAGCGGAGGCTTGCACTGTGAGTTTTAGCTCCAGATTGACTGCAAGAACAAACCAGTAATCCCAAGAAGACTCACAGACCCTCTGAAGGAAGTGGACTGCTCCTGCAGGACCCAGGAGACCCCCAAATACTGTGAGTGCCCCAAATGCGGAGAGGAGGGAGACCCTCCTCTCCCAAACGCACACCCCTACTGGAGAAGCTGAAGGTCCGTTTGCGGGAGAAGTTTCTGACTTTACCTGAACCTGAGTCAAGTTAGAGAGCTGAGCGAAATACAGGGGTAGAGGAAGCAGCAGAAAGGCCCTGGGAGCTCACTGGGTCCCCAAGCAGCCCATTCCTGCCTGGCACCACAGGGATCCATTTAGCGGGTGGCCAGAGGAGCAGGGGGTAAAACTCCACAGAAAGAAGGCATTCTGTAGCCAAACTCTGTAACAATTTGATGTAACAATCTGAAGAGGACCAGAAGCCTCCTGGCCAGAACTTGGGGGAAGGGCAGGAATCCAGACTTCACAGGCAGGGGAAGAACTAAAGCCCTTTTCTTTCACAGCTGGAAAGTGGATAGCCTTGGGCAAGTTTTCAAGCCCTCCCCCTGGAAACAGACAGGGGCTGTTGGGGAAGATATGGTGGGAGTGAGACCTGCCCTTCAGTTTGTGAGGGAGCTGGGAGCTGGGTGAGGCCTGTGACTGCCAGCTTTCCCCCACTTCCCTGACAACCTGCATGACTCACCAGAGGTAGCCATAATCCTCCTAGGTACACAACTCCAGTGACCTGGGAATCTTACCCCCATCCCCAAAACAGCCACAGCAAGACCCACCCAAGGAAAGTCTAAGCAGGTGTAGACCTGCCCCCACCTGACGGTCCTTCCCTATCCACCTTGGTGGCGGAAGACAAAGGGCATATAATCTTGGGAGTTCTAGGGCCCCACCCACCGCTGGTCCCTCTCCACACTATAGCTGATGCTTTCTGGAAAGTGCCACCTCCTGGCAGGAGGCCAACCAACACAAAAATAGAGCATTAAACTACCAAAGCTAAGGACCCTCACAGAGTACAATGCATCCTCCGCCATCTCCACTGGAGCAGGCGCTGGTATCCGTGGCTGAGATCCCCATAGCCGGTTAACATCACAGGACTCTGTGCAGACAACCCCCAGTACTAGCCCATAGCCAGGTAGGCTTGCTGGGTGGCTTGACCCAGAAGACAGACAACAATCACTGCAGTTTGGCTCACAGGAAGCCACATCCATAGGAAAAGGGGGAGAGTACTACATCAAGGGAACACCCCATGGGACAAAAGAACCTGAATAACAGCCTTCAGCCCTAGACCTTCCCTCTGAAAGAGCCTACCAAATGAGAAGGAACCAGAAAACCAACCCTGGTAATATGACAAAATGGGGCTCTTCAACACCACCCCCCACCAAAAAAAAAAAAAAAAAAAAAAAATCACACTAGTTCACCAGCAATGGATCCAAACCAAGAAGAAATCCCTGACTTACCTGAAAAAGAATTCAGGATGTTAGTTATTAAGCTAATCAGGGAGGGACCAGAGAAAGGTAAAGCCTCAATGCAAGGAAATCCAAAAAATGATACAAGAAGTGGAGGGAGAAATATTCGAGGAAATACATAAAGGCAAAACAATAAAAAGGAAATTCTGGACATATTTTTAGAAATGCGAAATGCTGTGGAAAGTCTCAGCAATAGAACTGAACAAGTAGAAGAAATTCAGAGCTCAAAGACAAGGTCTTCAAATTAACCCAATCCAAGAAAGACAAAGAAAAAAGAATAAGAAAAAATGAACAAAGGCTCTAAGAAGTCTGGGATTACGTTAAATGACCAAACCTAAGAATAATTGGTATACCTGAGGAAGAAGAGAATGCCAAAAGCTTGGAAAACATATTTGGGAGAATAATTGAGGAAAACTTCTCCAGCCTTGCTAGAGACCTAGATATCCAAATACAAGAAGCACAAAGAACACCTGGGAAATTCACTGCAAAAAGATCTTCGCCTAGGCACATTGTCATCAGGTTATACAAAGTTAAGATGAAGGAAAGAATTTTAAGAGCTGTGACACAGAAACACCAGATAACCTATAAAGGAAAACCTATTAGATTAACAGCAGACATCTCAGGAGAAACCCTACAAGCTAGAAGGGACTGGGGCCCTATCTTCAACCTCCTCAAACAAAACAATCTTCAACCAAGAATTTTGTATCCAGCAAAACTAAGCATCATATATGAAGGAAAGATACACAAAATAAACAACTGCTTTCAGATAAACAAATGCTGAGAGAATTTGCCATTTACCAAGCCACCACTATAATAAGAACTGCTAAAAGAGCTCTAAATCTTGAAACAAACCCTGGAAATATATCAAATCAGAACAACCTCTTTAAAGTATAAAATAAAAATCACACAGGACGCAGAAATACAAGTTAAAAAGTAAAAAGAAAAAACAAAACTAAAGTACACAGGCAACAAAGAGCATGATGAATGCAAGGGTACCTCACATTTCAATACTAACATTGAATGGAAATGGCCTATATGCTCCACTTAAAAGAGAAAGAACTGCAGAATGGATAAGAACTCATCAACCAACTATCTGCTGCCTTCAGAAGACTCATCTAACACATAAGGACTCACATAAACTTAAAGTAAAAGGGTGGAAAAAGGCATTTCATGCAAATGGACACCAAAAGCAAGCAGGTGTAGCTACTCTTATATTAGACGAAACAAACCGTAAAGCAACAGTGCTTAAAACAGACAAAGAGGGACATTATATAATGGCATAAGGCCTTGTCCAACAGGAAAATATCACAATCCTAAACATATATGCACCTAACACTGGAGCTCACAAATTTACAAAACAATTACTAACAAACCTAAGAAATGAGACAGACAGCAACACAATAATAGTGGGGGACTTCAATACTCCACTGACAGCACTAGATAGGTCATCAAGACAGAAAGTCAACAAAGAAACAATGGATTTAAACTACACCTTGGAACAAATGGACTTAACAGATATATACAGAACATTTCATCCAACAACCGCAGAATACACTTCTATTCAACAGTGCATGGAATTTTCTCCAAGACAGACCATATGACAGGCCATAAAACGAGCCTCAATAAATTTAAGAAAGGTGAAATGACATCAAGCACTCTCTCAGACCACAGTGGAATAAAACTGGAAATCAACTCTAAAAGGAACCTTCAAAACCATGCAAATACATGAAAATTAAATAACCTGCTCCTAAATGAGCATTGGGTCAAAAACGAAATCAAGATGGAAATTTAAAAATTCTTCAAACTGAATGACAATAACGATGCAACATATCAAAACGTCTAGGATACAGCAAAGGTGACACTAAGAGGAAAGTTCATAGACCTAAACGGCTACATCAGTAAGTCTGAAAGAGCACAAACAGGCAATCTAAGGTCACACTTCAAGGAGCTAGAGAAACAAGAACAAACCAAACCCAAACCCAATAGAAGAAAGGAAATAACCAAGATCAGAGCAGAACTAAATGAAATTGAAATAAACAAACAAACAAACAAACAAAAGATAAATGAAACAAAAAGTTGGTTCTTTGAAAAGATAAATAAAATTGATAGAACATTAGCAAGATTAACTAAGAAAGAAGAGAGAAAATCAAAATAACCTCACTAAAAAACGAAACAGGAGATATTACAACTGACACTACTGAAATTACAAAAGATCATTCGAGGCTACTATGAACACCTTCACATAAACTAGAAAACCTAGAAAAGATGGATAAATTCCTGGGAAAAAAACAACCCTCCTAGCTTAAGTCAGGAAGAATCAGATACCCTGAACATACCAATAACAACCAGCAAAACTGAAATGGTAATTAAAAAATTACCAACAAAGTCCAGCACCAGAAGGTTTTGCAGTAGAATTCTACCAGACATTCAAAGAAGAACTGTTCCCAATCCTTTTGACACTATTCTACAAGACAGAGAAAGAAGGAACCCTCCCTAATTCATTCTATGAAGCCAGCATCACCCTAGTACCAAAACCAGGAAAGGACACAACCAAAAAAGAAAACTACAGACCGATATCCCTGATGAACATAGATCCTAAAATCCTTAACAAAATACTAGCTAACCAAATTCAACAACATATCAAAAAGTTAATCACCATGATCAAGTGGGTTTCATGCCAGGGATGCGGGGATGGTTTAACATATGCAAGTCAATAAATGTGTTATACCATGTAAGCAGAGTTAAAAACCAAAATCACATGATCCCAATGGATGCAGAAAAAGCATCAGACAAAATCCAGCATCCCTTTACAATTAAAACTCTCAGCAAAATCGGCATACAAGGGACACACCTTAATGTAATAAAAGCCTTCTACGACAAACCCACAGCCAACATAATACTGAATGGGAAAAAGTTGAAAGCATTCCCTCTGAGAACTGGAACAAGACAAGGATGCCCACTCTCACCACTCCTCTTCAACACTGTCCTAGAAGTCGTAGCCAGAGCAATCAGACAAGAGAAAAAAATAAAGGGCATCCAAATCAGTAAAGAGGAAGTCAAACTGGCACTGTTTGCTGACGATATGATCGTTTACCTCGAAAATCCTAAGGACTCCTCCAGAAAGCTCCTAGAACTCATAATTCAGCAAAGTTTCCGGATACAAGATTAATGTACACAAATCAGTAGCTCTTCTATACATCAACAGCAACCAAATGGAGAATCAAATCAAGAACTCGATCCCTTTTAAAATAGTTGCCAAAAAAAAAAAAAAAAGCTTAGGAATGTAACAAAGGAATCAAAAGACCTCCACAAGGAAAACTACAAAACACTATTGAAGGAAATCATAGATGACAGAAATGAATGGAAACACATCCCATGCTCATGGATGGGTAAAATCAATATTGTGAAAATGACTCTATTGCCAAAAGCAATCTACAAATTCAATGCAATACCATCAAAATACCACCATCATTCTTCACAGAATTAGAAAAAACAATTCTAAAACTCATATGGAACTAAAAAAGAGCTTGCATAGCCAAAACAAGACTAAGCAAAAAGAACAAATCTGGAAGCATCACACTACCTGATTTCAAACTATACTATAAGGCCACAGTCACCAAAACAGAGTGATACTGGTATAAAAATAGGCACAAAGACCAATAGAACAGAATAGAGAACCCAAAAGTAAACCCAAATACTTATAGCCAACTGATCTTCGACAAAGCAAACAAAAACATAAAGTGGGGAAAAGACACCTTTTTCAACAAATGGTGCTGGGATAACTAGTTAGCCACCTATAGGAGAATGAAACTGGATCCTCATCTCTCACCTTATACAAAAATCCACTCAAGATGGATTAAGGACTTAAACCTAAGACCTGAAACTATATAAATTCCAGAAAATAACACTGGACAAACCCTTCTGGACATTGGCTTAGGCAAGGATTTCCTGACCAAGAACCCAAATGCAAATGCAATAAAAACAAAGATAAATATCTGGGACCTAATTAAACTAAAGAGCTTTTGTACAGCAAAAGGAACAGTCAGCAAACTAAACAGACAACCCACAGAGTGCAAGAAAATCTTCACAATCTATACATCTGACAAAGGACTAATATCCATAATCTACAGCAAACTCAAACAAATCAGTAAGAAAAAAACAATCCCATCAAAAAGTGGGCTAAGGACATAAATAGACAATTCTCAAAAGAAGATATACAAATGGCCAGCAAACACATGAAAAAATGCTCAACATCACTAATGATCAGGGAAATGCAAAGCAAAACCACAATGCGATACCACCTTACTCTTGCAAGAATGGCCATAATCAAAAAATCAAAAAACAGTAGATGTTGGCAGCCAGGCACGGTGGCTCACGCCTATAATCCCAGCACTTCGGGAGGTTGAGGTGGGCAGATCACCTGAGGTCAGGAGTTCGAGACCAGCCTGGCCAATAGATGAAACCCCATCTCTACTAAAAATACAAAAATTAGTCGGGCATGGTGACAGGCACCTGTAATCCCAGCTACTAAGGAGGCTGAAGCGGGGGAATCGCTTGAACCCGGGAGGTGGAGGTGGCAGTGAGCCAAGATCGTGCCACTGCACTCCAGCCTGGGCAACACAGTGAGCCTTTGACTCGAATGAATGAATGAATGAATGAATGCCGGGCGCAGTGGCTCATGCCTGTAATCCCAGCACTTTGGGAGGCTGAGACGGGCAGATAACATGAGGTCGGGAGTTTGAGACCAGCCTGACCAACATGGAGAAACCACGTCTCTACTAAAAATACAAAATTAGCCGGGCATGGTGGCGCACGCCTGTAATCTCAGCTACTTGGGAGGCTGAGGCAGAAGAACTGCTTGAACCCAGGAGGCAGAGGTTGCAGTGAGCCGAGATTGCATCACTGCACTCCAGCCTGGGCAACAAGAGCGAAACTCTGACTCAAAAACAAAAACAAAAACAAAAAAACAGATGTTGGCATGGATGTGGTGAACAAGGAACACTTTTCACCACTTGGTGGGAAAGTAAACTAGTATAGCCATTATGGAAAGCCGTGTGGAGATTCCTTAAAGAATTAAAAGGAGAGCTACCATTTGATCCAGCAATCCCACTACTGGGTATCTACCCAGAGGAAAAGGAGTCATTATACGAAAAAGATACTTGCACACATATGTTTATAACAGCACAATTCACAATTGCAAAATCGTGGAACCAACCCAAATGCCCATCAATCAACGAGTAGATAAAGAAACTGTGGTATATTTAGGACAGAATACTACGCAGCCATAAAAAGGAATGGATTAACAGCATTTGCAGTGACCTGGATGAGACTGGAGACTATTATTCTAAGCAAGATAACTCAGGAATGGAAAAACCAAACATCCTAGTTATCACTGATATGCAGGACTAAGTTATGAGGACACAAAAGCATAAGAATGATACAACAGACTCCAGGTACTTGGGGGGAAGAATGAAAGGGGAGTGAGGGATGAAAGACTACAAATATGGTGCAGTGTATATTGCTCGGGTGGTAACTGCACCAAAATCTCACAAATCACCACTAAACTGGCACGGTGGCTCATGTCTGTAATCCTAACACTTTGGGAGGCCGAGGCAGGCAGATCACTTGAGTTCAGGAGTTCAAGACCAGCCTGGCCAACATGGTGTATTTTTAGTCTCTACTAAAAATACAAAAATTAGCCTGGCATGGTGGCACATGCCTGTAGTTCAGCTACTTGGGAGACTGAGGAAGGAAGACGGCTTGATCCCGGAAGATGGAGGTTGCGGTGATCCGAGATCGCACTGCTGCACTCCAGCCAGGGTGACAGAGCAAGACTCCGTCTCAAAAAAACAAACAAACAAAAAACTTGCTCATGTAACCAAATACCACCTGTACCCCCAATAACTTATGGAAAAATAAATTTTAAAAATAAACATCTAAACACAGAAAAGGAAAATTTTAAAAAACAGAAATGTGAAAAAAATAAATCAGGTATGCTATCAGTCAAAAAATAAATACGTAAACCCAGCCATTACAAATAATCATTAAACATAAATAATTTCAATAACTTGATAATTTTTTTTTTTTTTTTGAGATCCTGTCACCAAGGATGGAGTACAGTGGCACGATCTCGGTTCGCTGCAACCTCCACTCCCTGGGTTCAAGCAATTCTTGTGACTCAGCCCCCCAAGTATCTGGGACTACAGGCACGTGCCACCACGCCCGCCTATTTTTTTGTATTTTAAGTAGAGACAGTTTCGCCATGTTGGCCAGGCTGGTCTCGAACTCCTGGCCTCAAGTGATCCATCTGCCTTGGCCTCCCAAAATGCTGGTATTACAGATGTGAGTGACCATGCCTGGCTTCAATAATTCAACTGAAAGACAGAAACTGTCTGATTAAACAGCAAGACGCATTTATATGCTGCCTATAAGAAATTCACATTAAATATAAAGATATAAATAAGGGAAAGTAATACTATGGAAAAACACACACCATGCTAACATTAATCAATAAAGCTGGACTGGCTGCATCAATATCAAAGTACATTTTAGAACAAAAAATATTACCAAAGAGAAAGAGGGCCATTTCATAATGATAAGAAGCCAATTCATTTAGAGGATATAACAACAATCTAATGTTTTAATCCATAAAACATTTATTCACATAAACTGATCATCAGAATACATGAAACAAAAACTAGAAGAACTGCAAGTAGAAAATTGTCACTCAAGAAAAAAATAAAGAGGCCAGGCGTAGTGGCTCATACCTGTAATCCCAGCACTTTGGGAGGCCGAGGCAGGCGGATCACGAGGTCAAGTAATCCAGACCATCCTGGCTAACACAGTGACACTCCGACACTCCGTCTCTACTAAAAATACAAAAAATTAGCCAGGCATGGTGGCGGGCGCCTGTAGTCCCAGCTACTTGGGAGGCTGGGGCAAGAGAATGGCGTGAAACTGGGAGGCAGAGCCTGCAATGAGCCATGACTGCGCCACTGCACTCCAGCCTGGGCAACAGAGCAAGACTCCATCTCAAACAAAAAAAAAAAAAG
This sequence comes from Macaca mulatta, assembly GCF_049350105.2. Taxonomy (NCBI): domain Eukaryota; kingdom Metazoa; phylum Chordata; class Mammalia; order Primates; family Cercopithecidae; genus Macaca; species Macaca mulatta. Next base: position 167,339,336 of record NC_133412.1, read on the forward strand.
AAAAAGAAAAAAAAATAACTAACACAAATATCTCTAATCTATTAAACAAAGTAAATTTGTAGTCAAAAATCTTCCTACAAAGACAAGTGCTGGCCCAGATGTATCCTACCAAACATTTAAGTTGGGGATAAAATGTCAATCCTATACAAATTATTTCAGAAAACTGAACAGAATACTTCAGAAATCATTCTGAAGCTATATTACTGATTCCAACACCAAAAACATTACAAGAAAACTACAAATATCCCATGAACCTAAATTCAAAAATTCTCAACAAAATTTTAGCAAATCAAATCCAACAATATATAAATACATTGGTATATTGTGACCAAGTTCAGTTTATCCCAGGAATGTCAGTCTAATTTCGTATTTGAAAATGTCATTCATCATACTGACAGACTAAAAATGAAAAGCCACATATTTCAATATATGCAGTAAAAAACCATTTGAAAAATATCCAACATCCATCCCTGATAAAACCTTTCAGCAAATGAGAAATCAAAGAGACCTTCCTCAACGTGATAAAAACCATCTACAAAAAACCTGCAGCTAAGATCAGACTTATTGGTGAAAGACTAAATGTCTTCCCCAAAAGATCAAAAACAAAGCAATAATGCTCACTTTACCACTACAATTCAAAATTCTGCTAAAGGTGTTAGCCACTGCAATACAACAAGAAAAATAAAAGGCATCTAAGACAGGATAATGATCATCTTTGCAGAAAATACTGTGGAATCCTCAGAAAACTACTTGGTGGTACTAAGTTGCAGGACACAAGATCAATATACAAAAATCCATCATATTTTTACTTATTAGCAACAAACAACTGGAAATAAAAAATTTTAAATTACCATTTACAATAGAATCAAAAATACAAAATGCTTAAGGATAAATCTAACATAAGATGTGAAAAATCTATATACTGAAAATTATAAAACATTGCTAAGAAAAGTTAAAGACCTAAAGAAATGGAGAGATACCATATTCATAGACTGGAACATTCAATATTGTTAAGATGTCATCTATCCTCAATTTGCTCTGTAATCAACAGAATCCCAATCCAAGTATCAGCTTCCTTTTTTTGTAGAAATTGATTAAACGGATTCTAAAATCCATATGGGAGGGCAAACTGTTGTAGGGAGGGCCTACAACAGTCGAAATAACTTTTAAAAAGAACAAAGAAGACTTATACTACCTTTAAGACTTATTATAAAGCTAGTATAACCAAGAGAGTAAGAAACTGACATAAAGACTAGACAAGCAGATCAACGGAAAACAAAGACTCCAGAGGAAGACCCATACCTATATGGTCACAGACTTTCAACAAAGACGCAAAGTCAACTCAGTGGAGAAAGAATAGTTTTTCAACTAATGGTGCTGAAATAATTAGACAGCCATATGCGGAAAAACCCACAAACTTTGATCCATACTTCTCACTCTAAATAAAAGTTAACTCAATAATGACTGGAGACCAAAACATAAAACCTAAGTCTATTAACACTTCTAGAACAAAACACAGGAGAAATCTTTGTGATCTTGAGTTAGGCAAAGAGTTCTTAGATAAAATACCAAAGGCACCAAAATCATAAATTCATAAAAGACAAGGCTAATTTGGATTTCATAAAAATAAAACCTTCTGTTCTTTGAAAAACACTGTTAAGAGAATGAAAAGGTGAGCCACAAACTGGGAGAAAAATTTGCAAATCTCACATTTGATAAAGGACATGTATCTAGAATACACAATGAACCCCAAAACTCTACAACAGAACATCCCAATTTTAAAATGGGTAAAATAATTGAATAGACAAATAAGCATATGCTAAAATGCTCAACATTGCTAGTCACTAGGGAAATGCAAATTCAAATGACAAGGAAATAATACTAAAATTTTAAAAGTCTAAAATAAAATTAAAGACCGAGTATAGGGCCGGGCGTGGCGGCTCACGCCTGTAATCTCAGCACTTTAGGAGGCTGAGGTGGGCGGATCACAAGGTGAGGAGTTCACCACCAGCCTGGCCAACATGGTGAAACCTCATCTCTACAAAAACTATGAAAAAAAATTAGCCAGGCATGGTGGCGGGCACAGCTACTCGGGAGGCGGAGGTTGCACTGAGCCGAGATTGCACCACTGCACTCCAGCCCGGGTGACAGAGTGAGACTCCATCTCCAAAAAAAAAACCAAAAAAAAAAAGGGGGAGAGAGAAGAGTGAGAGAGAGTGAGAGTGAGTGAGTGTGTGTGTGTGTGAAAGAAAAAAATGCAAATTACTTTATAGTGATAGAAAGCCTAAGAAAGCCTATCAGTGGTTGCCTGAGGAGGAACAAGAACTGAAGGAGGTAGGGATTACAAAAAAAACCAGGGCATCTTTTGGGGGGTAATGGATATACAGTTGACTCTTGAACACAAATTTGAATGTGGGGGTCCACTTATACACATAATTTCTTCCACCTCAGCCACCCCTGAGACAGCAAGACCAACCCCTCCTCTTTCTACTCCGCCTACTCACAGTAAAGATGAAGATGAACACATTTATGATGATCCACTTCCATTTAATGAATAGCAAACACATTTTCTGTTCCTTACGATTTTAGTAACAGTTTTTCTCTAGTTTATGTTACTGTAAAAATAAAGTATATAATACAAAATATATGCTAATAGACTGCTTATGCTTTCTGTAAGGCATCCAGCCAAAAATAGGCTATTTTAAGTTTGGGGGGAGTTCAAAATCATACATGGATTTTTGACTGCATGGGGCACCGGTGCCCCTAATCCCCACATTGTTTAAGGTTCTATTCGTTATTGCATGGGCAATGGTCTGTTCACAGCCCCAAATGGATGACTTATCCAGGTCGTTTTGATTTCTGGACTTGTAGATTCACAACCTGACAGGAACTGTGGTATAAATCCAAATGTCAATCTCTGGCCACAATGGCTCAAATAAACCTTGTTTCTGCCTTCCAGGGACTTATTTCCAGGACTCTGCTGCACATATCAAAGCAGTGTAGCAGAATGCTTAACAACACACAGAACTAGCCTGGAATCCAGACACTACCATTTCAGTCGTGTAATTTTAGGGAAGCTGTCTATGCTCTGTGAGGTTGAGTTTTCTCATCTGTAACATGGGAATAATGGTACTTACCTCAGGGTGGTCGTGACAACCGACCTCATCAACATAAAGCACTTAACACAGTGCATGACACATCTTAAATGCTCAGTAAATGTTCTAAGTTGTAATCTCCATTCCCCTTTCCTTTGGGTTCCTCACTCTTCCACCTATATGACTGTCACAGAACCTCATCAAGAGTTTCCTGACCACTGTTCCAGAAACCCAAAGCACAACGTGTCTATTGAACACTTAAAATGTAGTTACTCTAACCTGACATGTGCTGCAAGTTTAGTAATTTATTACTAAAAATTAATTAAAATTTTAAAATTGTTTAAAAATTTAAGTAATTTATTACTTAAAAATTTAGTAAGAAAATGTAAAATATCTCACTAGTTTTTTTTAACTTTTAAAAAATGTGGCTCCTAGTAAATTTTCAATTACACATGTATTTTACACTATACAATCACCGTTCTGTAACCGTGGGTTCTGCATCTTGGGGATCGACAATATTCAGGGGGTAAAAAAAAAACTGTATCTGTACTAAACACCGTACAGACTTTTCTTGTCATTATTCCCTAAACAATACGGTGTAACAATTTACATAAGATCTACATTGTATGAGGTATTATAAGTAATTTAGAGATGATTTAAAATATACAGGAGGATGTGCATAGCTTATATGCAAGCACTACACCATTTTATATCAGACTTGAGCATCCCTGGATTTTGGTATCCAAGGGAGGTCCTGGAACCAATCCTCCATGGATATCAAGAGATGACTATATGTATTTCTAACGGACACTGCTGGTCTAAACAGACCAATAGTTCCAGGCAGTACTAGTTCCTCCCCCAAGTCAGTAGTCTAGTTATCCAGCAAAGCCAACCTGTCGTTGCTTCCAAAAGTCTTGCAGGAACCTCACACAGCCTAGTCCTAACAGTCACGTCATAGCTGAATCTGTTTACAAAATCCACCCAATGACTATCCATCATACTCAAATCCTTCCAATGACAAGAAATTCATCAACTCCCAAAGCAGCAACCCTTTTCACCTTTGCACAACTCCTGAGAATTAGACAGTTCTTCCTTATACTTATGAAGATCGACCTCTCCAGAGGGCTGATCTTAGCCTTACCTTACCCCTATGAGTCATTCAGAAAAGGCTCAAGAACAGGAGAAACTACCATTTGCAGACCACTTCCAATGTACAGTGTAAGCTTTAGCTTACTGTAGCATTTAACTCTCACAGCAATGCAAGAGGTAGAAACTGTTATCTCCATTTGGTTGATAATGGGGTCTACAGAGCTGAGAGAGATAAAAGTGATGGCTAGGGTACCATTCAGGAAAAGCATATTTCAAACCAGAGGGGGCTGACTTCTAAACACCTTTATTCAGCGTTGCTTTTGTGGTTATGTTCTCAACATTCTTCTCTCTCCCAATTATCTGGCTTATTAGTAGCTATGGGCTCAATCCAGAAGCAATCCTGCCTTGGCCGGAGTTGCCCTTACCTGTCTCAGCAGCCCCAAGGATGTCCAGTCTGTCACGGATGGCAGGTGCCAAGGTCAGGGCTTGGATCGGTGTGGGTGCAGAGAAGCCTAGAAAGCTGAGTGCTCGGAGAACCGGCCTGGGAACAAACAGGTCCTTCCAAGCTGACACATCTGCCTTCTGATCATGAACTTCAGGAATCCATGTCTTCACTTTTTTGGGCACCTTAACAGCAGTGCTCTGAGAAGGCTCCAAACCTTTTTTCCCTTTATTTTTCTTCTTTTTTGGAGCAGTTTGGACCAGGTTTTCTGATGTCTTCTCTCCAGCCTCCGGATCATCACAAACCATGCCATCTCCCTGGGCCTCCAGCTCAGAATCTTTGACTTCAACCTCTTTCTGGGTACTAGTTCCTTCAGTTGCTACATTTTTACTTTTCTTCAACTTCATCTTTTTCTTTGGTGAGCTAGACTCTCCCTCCTCCTCTTCTTCTGAAACAGCTTGTGCCTTTCTCTTGGGTGCCTCCTTTGAGAAGAGACTCGAGGGATTCTTGGCAGGAGAGACCAACTGGTAATCTGTCAATTCCTCAAAGCATACCAAATCATCCATCTGTCCATCTGCAAACATATTTGGGTCAATCTTCACTTCCTTCCATTTTCCCACAACTTTGATTCCCTTTGTCTGAAATTTGCCATAGTTTGATGCCTTTGGCCTTGATTTTGTGTCCTTCAACTTCATGGTTGCTGAAAAGGAGATACATGTTCTATTAGGTTGGTGTCTGAGAAGCAGAGGGTTCTGATGCAACAAATATTTTCTAAGCAACTAGGCCCTACAAAGAACTGAGGATACAAAGACGGCTATCACACAGTTGCTCCTACCTAGAGAAGAACAAAGAAGGAAATACCACAGAACAGACAGCTTTGCCCGAAACACAGGGTACACATGTGATGGAACAAAGACGTATGAGCTAGACCTGGTTTGAATTCCAAATTCAACACTTACTGCGTGTGTGACCTTGGATAGTGCCACCCACTCCTCTCTGAACTTCAGTGCTCTCATCTATAAAAAGGGGGAAGAGTACCTAACAATATCTAAGTTGTATATTTTGTGTAAATAAAGGAAATTATGTAAAGCACGGAGGATGAAGCCTGCCACACATAAGCCGTTCTGAAGGCAGAGTAAGAATCTGAGGGGTTTTTCTTGTGGGGGCAGGAGGGGTGAGCTTTATTAAAAGCGTATTGCGCTTGCTTCCTTCTCAAGCCTTGCCTGAGAGAGCAAATGCCTGCTCTACCATCCCTTCCTTTGCCAAGCGTCTTAAAACCCATCCAGCTTTTTCATCATATTTTAAGTGGCTTAAAGGCCATTTAGGCCCAACTCGTTTGGGTGGAACTCGATCCAGGTTTTTCCTTTTCAGAAAGCCGAAGGAAGACAACACGTTCCGTGAAAAAGACCAAGGTAAATCTTGGTTCAAATCCGGATCCACCACTCGTCAGCTGTGGCTCTGCGGTGGACGTATCCATCTCTGAGTCTCTATTTCCCCGTCTGCATAATGGGAATAACAAGGACATTTGTCCCACAGAATCGTTATACGCCACTACGAAAAAGTGACGCACGTCAAAAACCGCTGAGCATGGCGCCCGGCGAGAAGAGCACGTTCGCACACGGTGCCCGCCAGACCCGCTGCGCCATGGCAAAAAAAACACGCGGGGTTCAGCGAGGAGAGGGCGGGGGGTGCCACGCGAGGAACCGGGCGAGGACACGGGGAGCGTCAGGCAGAGTAGAAGGGCCTCTGTTTCCTCGTGACGCCGGTCTCGCGCGGCGCTCTCGCTTTGTCTCAGGCACGAACGCGCGCACGAAACCGAGAAGCCGAGGCCGTCAGGCCCTGATGCCCAGACAAGGAGCCCAAGGCGCGGGGACCATGGCACGCAGCTCGGTTGGACGGCTTGGGCCGGCGGGCGCCCTCTCTGGACCCGGGAACCCACCGGCCCAGAGAGACCTGCGAATAGGAACCCGGGTTCCTGGCCTCAGCCCCTCTCCAGGGTCCGCTCCAGCCCCGCTCGTTTTGGTACTCACCGTGTGAAGACGCCACGGCAGCTCCGTTGGTCGCCGGTCAGGAGCCTCAGAAACCGCCGCTGTACCTCAGCTGCAGAAGCAACCGCAGTTCCGGGGCGGGACCTCCACACACGTACTCGTGCGCGCTGCGGAGGAAGTCCCACCCCTATGGCAAACTCAGCTATCTGATTGGCTGCCTCGCGGACCAAAGCTGTGCTGATGGGAGAGCTGGCTTGGGGCGCTGGCCCCTCCTCTTCCAGCTCTGCTCCTCCCCGCTTAGGGAAAGGCCACAGAAGGTGAGGTTCTGTGTGCTCCCTCCGACTAGAGACTTTGTCAGGTACCTCACAGTAACGTGTTTTCTTTTATTTTTGGTGTAGTTTTGTTACCAGAAAGGGGTCCCGATCCAGACCCCAACAGAGGGTTCTTGGATCTTGCGCAAGAAATAATTCAGGGCGAGTCCGCATAGCAAAGCAAAAGCAAGTTTATTAAGTAAAGTGGCGAAAGTCCGGCTACTTCGTAGACGGAGTGGGGCGTTCCCGAAAGAGGACGTACGCGTCCATCGTAGGGAGATGTATTCTGCTACAAGGGTGACCTGTGATGAGTGTTCCTTGTATTGTAATTGTTTGGGGCCGCCATGAACTGTGCCCATATAAGACGACAAACTTAATTGATAAATGTTGTGTGTGTTCAGACTAATCCACTGACAGGCCGTTCTCCCTTCTCTCTCCCTTTCCTTGGGACTCTATTCCCTGAGACACAACAGTATTGAAATAAGGTCAATTAATAACCCTACAATGGGCCTCTAACTGTTTAAGTGAAAGAAAGAGTCGCACATCTCTCACTTTAACTCAAAAGCTAGAAATGGTTAAGCTTAGTGAGGAAGGCATGTCAAAAGGCAAGATAGGCTGAAAGCTAGGCTGAAAGTTTCACCAAAAAAGTTAGCCAGTTTGTGAATGCAAAGGAAAGCTACTGAAGGAAATTAAACATTTTACGCTAACGAACACATGAATAAGAAAGTGGAACTGTTTATTGCCGATTTGGAGAAAATTTTAGTAGTTTGGATAGAAAATAAAACCGGCTACAACATCCCCTAAAACCAAAACCGAATCCAAAGCAAGGCCCTGATTCTCTTCTGTTCTGTGATGCCTGAGAGAGGTGAGGAAGCTATAGAAGGTTGAAGCTAGAAGAGATTATTTCATGAGGTTTAAGGAAAGACGCTGTCTCCAGAAACATAAAAGTGTAAGATGAGGCAGCAAGTGCTGATGGAGAAGCTGCAGCAAGTTATCCCCAAGATCTAGGTAAGATCACTGATGAAGGTGGCCACTGAACAGCAGGTATTCAGTGTAGACAGAACAGCCTTCTATTGGAAGAAGATGCCATCAAGGACTTTCATAGCTAGAGAGGTCAATGTCTGGCTTCAAAGGCCAAGCTCACTCTTTTGTTAGAGGCTAATGCAGCTAGTGACTTTAAATTGAAGCCAGTGCGTGTTTACCATTCTAAAAATCTTAGGTCTTTTAAGAATTACACTAAGTATAATCTGCCTGTGCTCTGTAAGTGCAACAACAAAGCCTGGATGACAGCACATTTGTTCATAGCATGGTTCACTGAATATTTTAAGCCTACTGTTGAGGACTACTGCTCAGAAAAAAGATTTCTCTCAAAGTATTATTGCTCATTGAAAATGTGCCTAATCACCCAAGAGCTCTAATTGAGATGTATATGGAGATTAATGTTGTTTTCATGTCTGCGAACCAAGATCCATTCTTCAGTCCATGGATCAAGAAGTAATTTTGCCTTTCAAGTTTTATTATTTAAGATACATTTTGTAAGGCTATGGCTGCCATAGATAGTTATTCCTCTGATGGATCTGGGCAAAGTAAATTGAAAACCTTCTGGAAAGGATTAACTATTCTAGATATCATTAAGAACATTTGTGATTCATGGAAAGAGGTCAAAATATCAAAATTAACAGGAGTTTGGAAGAAGTTGATTCCAGTTCTCATTGATGACTTTGAGAGGTTCAAGACTTCAGTGAAGGAGGTAACTGCAGATGTGGTTGGAAATAGCAAGAAAACTAAAATTACAAGTGGAGCCTGAAGATATGACTGAATTGTGGCAATCTCATGAGAAACTTGAATGATGAGCAGTTCCTTCTAATGTATGACCAAAGAAAGTGGTTTCTTGAGATAGAATCTATTCCTGGTGAAGATGTTGGGAACACTGTTGAAATGACAATGAAGGATTTAGAATATTTCATAAACTTAGTTGATAAAGCAGTGGCAGAGTTTGAGAGGATTGACTACAATTTTGTACATTCTACTGTGGATAAAATGCTATCAAACAGCATCACATGCTGCTGAGAAATCTTTCATGAAAGGAAGCATTAATCCATGCAGCAGACTTCATTGTTGTGTTATTTTAAGAAATTGCCACAGCACCTCCCCTTTCAGCAACCACCACCCTAATCAATCAGCTGATTTCAGAAAAAAGGAAAAGTATATTATGGCAGAGGGGGACACAGTCAAAATGCTAATAATTGGTGAATTCTTGGTGCTAGAGTAAGGGTACGTGAGTGTTCATTGTACTATTCTTTCAACTTTTTTGAGGTTTAAAACTTCAAAATAAAGAGTTGAGTAAATTGTTTTGATTTAAAATTATGAATTAAAAAAGAAATTGGTTTAAGCCAGGTATGGCGGCACATCCCTGTAGTCCCAGCTATCTAGGAGGCTGAAGAGGGAGGATCGCTTGGGCTCTGGAGTATGAGTCCAGCATGGGCAACATAGAAGACATCATCTTTAAAAAAAGAAAAAGAAAGAAGGAAAGAAATAGAGTCAATTTTCATTTTTAAAAAGGGGGGCGGGGGAGATGCCAACCAAGAGCAAAATGATGGCAAAGGTTCCTTTATAGTAGTGGGAACATAGGTATTTTTTTTCCTTCTTCTCAATATTTTAATTTTAAAAAGTAGTTAAAATAAACTATTTTAATGTTATTCTTCTTTTACTGATGAGAAAACAGACGCAGGACGATTAATTTGCCAGAGTCATACAGCTAATGTTACAGAGCTCAGACCTGACTCAGAGCTACATAACATTAACGGGGTGCGGTGGCTCACACCTGTAATTCCAGCACTTTGGGAGGCCCAAGCGGGTGGATCGCTTGAGCTCAGGAGTTCAAGATCAGCCGAGGTGACATGGTGAAACCCCGTCTCTACAAAAAATACAAAATTTAACTGGGCTTGGTGGCATACACCCTTAGTCCCAGCTACTTAGGGAGCTGAAGTAGGAGGATTGCTTGACCCCAGGAGGTCGAGGCTACAGTGAGCCATGTTCATGCTGCTGTGGGATAATTAAGGAATCAGAGAGACCGAGGGGTTGAGGAGGAATTAATTATTTAGGTGCACTAACCCAGTCAGATTAACATCCAAAGGACTGAGCCCTGAGCAAAGGGTCAAGCAACCTTCGTGGGGCGGGGGGAGATTTGTGCAGGCAAAAGCATATTACAGAAGCGAGAAACAAAGCTATTCAGTTGAGACCTGCATTACATTATTTTTTACTTCTCAAAGAACAACATGTTTTGCGACTTGAGATTATCTGTTTAGTGACCTTGCAGCTACACAGCTAGAGAAACAGAGTCTTCACAATGCCTGGGAAAGGGAGAGATAAGACTCACTAGCCTCAGAAAGAAAAACAGGCAGTTAATTTTAAAGGACTCCAGCCCTTTCTCTTCCTCAGGGGGAATTGGGTTTTCTTACATACAATTGAGTTTTTGCTTACACAGTTCTTAATTTCTTTTAATTCCTGTTCCATTTCCCCCCTTTGGTGTGTTTTATAACAAAGGTGTTAATAGAAAGCACTACTATTTGCCACCTCTTCATGGAGCTGAGCTGCTGCTTCTCCTGGTAGTGACTAATATTTGGTTAATGCCATGAAATTTGTGGTAGTGTGCCGCGTTACTACTGCATCTATAGTTAAGTGAATACTCCTAATAAACAGGGGTAAAAAGCAAGGAAGGCTGAGGCAGATGTCAAAAATAAACCTACCAATGAGGGTTTTGAATCCTCCAAAGGTTGAGAACCATCTTCTAAACAAGGAATCCAGAGACCATCCGGCCCAAGTCTGAACTGGAACATGGGCCAACTTGCGCATTCTAGCTGTGATTATGCTTCTTTTATTTTTTTTTATAAACTGGATATCCTAAGAGTTCCCCTTGCTTCAGAGGAATTCAAAAGAGGGATGGCTTGATTGTTTCTAACACACATGCCCTTGCCCATTTAGCCGGCAGTTGCCGATGTGCCCATGCTCCGCAGATTGAGTATAGGCCAGAGGGCGTTTTCCAAGCATTTGGAGCCTCTAGCTGATACCAAGAGTGGCTTAGAGGAGAGAATCAAGAGAAAGGGTTTGGATCTGCTAAGTAGGAGTCTTCTGGGTGTTTCTCCATAGAGTTTTGTTTTAGTCTCATCATAATACTGTTGCCCTAGGCAGGTTGTTTGTCCTGCTGCCTCTGTGAAAGCCTTTCCCCAACGGGCAATACAGTATTTTCCAATTATGGACATTTTTAACAACCAAACACTAGCTAAGGCTGTTGGTTTACTGGCAGGGTTAGGCGAAGTGAAGTTATCTTGTGGCATTAATTTCTTAGCCTCCCATGGTCACTGGTCCCCTATATTAGTTCTTCCACATACATAGCATGAGGAAATTTCTAAGCTGCCAGCTAGGTTTTCAGCTAGTTGAGCAAATAAGTTTTTGGTTGATGGGAAAGCTCAGGCACTGACTGATCAAAATGCTTGTAGAATGACTTATGGACTCGGAATTGCGGGGTTGGACACATTTGATTCCTTCTAGTCTTTTTCACAATTAGTAGTGGAACTCCAAGGCCTGCTCCTTGTGTATCAACTCGTAGTAGTGATGTCTGTCCTGTATACCAAAAAGGTAGCTCTGGCTTTAAGATAGTAAAATTTAAAGGATTGCATGTTCTTGTCTTACAGTTTGGTTTGGTTTACATACTACTTTGCAGAGCAGTCCTTCCTGAATATAAATATTGGAGCTGTGTTAGCGTTGACCACTGAATGTTACAGTCTGGGCATCCGATTTGTGGTTCTCTGTACTGATGTTTAGGGCTGCCCCTGCTAAGCCTGTCTTGTATTAAACTATTGCAGACTGTTTCTGGTTGTATGTGTAGGTTTTTAACTTGGTTCCTGTACATTTATAGTAAGTACGGTACAGTAGAGTTTTGACTACGGTATTTCTTACCCAGGTAGTATGTACACAGTGTGGACATCTTTTAAAGAATTCTCACTTTGTAGCATAGGCAGAAATGGTAACAACATCAGTGTATGTAGTAGAAACATGCTTATACTACACATGGGCGTGCAAACCTCCCTCTGGGCATAGACATTTGCAGCATTTGCAATGACAACATAACAACAAAACAATCAGTATTGACAGAATTATAACTAGGCTTATAAATTGTATTCACATTTACTTATCCGGAGATGGTCCTCTTAGCTTCGGCTGTGCGTTGACTAGTCAGCTTCCAGGATGTGACTAGAGCAGAGCTTGCAGGATCCTCAAGCTTCAGCCATGCGTAGACTGACCAGCCTCTGGTGTGGTCAGAGCAGGGCAATTGTCCTTCTTACCGGTAGTTGGGTTTTGCCGTAGGACTATTCAGATGGAGTGATCTGGGTCTTGTTGGTTAATCCACTGGTTATCGTCGGGAATCACTGCTGCCACTGGTTTCAGCCGGCTGTGGTGAATCTAAGGTGTGACACCTGCAACTTTTAACAGCAGTGGAAGTAGACGTGATTACAATATGAGGCCTATCGTATGTGGGTCCTAGAGTGGTTGGATTCCATTTTTTAGCTTAAACAAAATGCTTAGGTTTGAAAGGGTGTGCTGGGTCTATTAGACTTATAGGCATTTTTCTATACCTAGCCATGCATTTTTACATAGCCATACTTAAAATCTGCATTTGCCTTCTTAAAGTTAGCTCCTCTAGTTTACAGAGATTACCTTTAATCTGTCTTATGATGGGGTAAGGTGGCCGATCGAATAAAATCTCACAGGGCGAATACCCAGTTTGTTTGGTGGAGGTGCACCTGATTCAGAGGAGGACCATGGGCAAGACCTGATCCTACCTTTGATGAGTTTCTTGACACAATTTTTTAGTAGCTGTTCGAGTGTCCAGTTCCTCCGTTCCACCTTCCCTGAACTCTGTGGTCTGTAGGCTGTGTGCAGTTTCCATTTGATCTTTAAAAGTTGAGTCAGCAGTTGTACAACTTCTGCCACAAATGCCCCAAATCTTGGTATGGTGTCTTTTAGTAGCACCTTTGTCACCTCTCGTGCCTTTTCAGTTCTGGTGGAGAAGGCCTCAACCCACCCCGAGTAGGTGCAAACAAACACTAGCATAGACCGGTAACCTCCGGCTCGAGGCAACTCAGTAAAGTCTACAAGCAGGTTCTCACAAGGCACAGCTCCCACTTCTGGTATTCCTGGGGGTCAAGTAGGTCCTTGGATTATTCCAGGCACAGGATAGACATTGTTCACGAACAGCACGGGTGATGGCAGAGAGCCATGGCACATAGAAATGCCAACCTATCAAAGTTTCTAGGGCCGTCCTCCCAATGTGTGTTCCTCGATGGGTCTGCTTCACAAACCTTGGGGCTGTGGTTTCTGGGACAGCTAGCCTCCCGTCAGAGAACCACCACCATCCGTCTTTAATATATTTTTCTGTTTCCTGACCAAACCAAGCTTTTTCACTTGAAGAGTAATTGGGTACCTCTGAGAAAGGAGGCTCTATGAGGAGAGGCATTGCTAGAGTTCTTTCTTCAGGTAAAGCCTTGCACATTACTGCCTGCCAAGCCTCTCGGTCTGCCTTTTTGTTGCTCTGTGCCTCATAGCTTTTCCCGATTTGGTGTCCTTTGCAATGGATGACAGCCACCTTCTCTGGAGCCCATGTGGCTTCTAATAATTGCAAAATTTCCTCTCTTTTTTTTTTTTTTTTCCTTTAGTAGTGAAAAGTCCTCTCTCTTTGTATATTGCCCCAAGGGTGTGCAGGGTTGCAAAAGCATATCTTGAATCAGTATATATGTTTACTTTCTTCCTCTTGGCCAATAACAGTGCTCTGGTTAATGCTATTAATTCAGCCTTTTGAGCGGAAGTCCCAGAAGGTAAGGCTTGAGCCTTGACTATCGAGTGTTGGGTCACTACTGCATACCCTGCATATCACACCCCATCTGTTATGAAACTGCTACCATCAGTATTCAACATATGGGCTCTCCAAGGGGTTGTCTCTGAGATCTTCCCGGCTCGAGAACACTTCGTACACCGTATTTATGCAACAATGGGGAAGGTGCTGTCAGCAGTGAGGCAACCTACCGTCCTTCCAATCGGGTTCTTCCACAGGCAGCAGGGTAGTTGAGTCCAAGTTATTTACAGTCTCCAGTGTTATCTGGGGATTTTCACACAGAAGCCCTTGATACTTTAGCATTCTAGAGCTGGACAGTGGTCGATGTCCTCTTTGCTCCATTAAGGTGACTACAGCATGTGGCACCCAAACTATTAACTTCTGACCTAGGGCTAGCTCGTTGGCACCTTCTATAAGGATTGCAGTAGCTGCCAATGCCCTGAGGCAGTGGGGCCAACCTAAGGCCACCAAGTCCAGTCTTTTGGATAAGTATGCTACCGGCCGATACCAAGAGCCCAACAACTGAGTTAAGACTTTGACTGCCATTCCCTTTCATTTATCCACATACAAAAAGAAGGGCTTTTTACATCTGGCAACCCTAGCACCGGGACTTGGATGAGGGCTTCCTTTATATCTTTGAAGGCCTTTTCCTGTTCCTTTTCCCATAGGAGGGGCTCTCTTTCTTTTCCTTTGGGAGCCTCAGATAAGGGCCTTGCTATAAGGAAGAAATTTGGAATCCAGATTTGGTAGAATCCAGATTCGGCTGAATCCTGCTGCACTTAGAAATTCCCTGACGTGCTGCGTTGTAACTGGGGTGGGCAGTGCACATGCAGCCTCCTTGCGTGCACTTCCAAGCCTACGCTGGCCTGTATTCACCGTTTGGCTTGCACACAGGCAGCAGGGGAGTATTCCAGGAGGACTTGCATTTCACTATAATCCTATGTTCATAGAGTCGATTTAAATGTTTTGCTATGCTATCAATTGCGTCTCCGGGTAGGGGGGTATTGATGGACTTCTACTAGGGCAGCATGAGGGTTAAGCTCTACTAGCACCAGGGGTCTGTTTGCAGCAAGTCCAGGAGGGTTGTCCTCAGCCCATACACCTGGTACCTTGAAAAGCATTCCCCACATATTGTGTAGGTCCGGCTCTGGCAGCCTCCTGGTACACAGTTCATAGAGCTGCCATTCCTCAGTTCTTGAGGCTGAGTCAATACCATTGCCTTAGACCTTCCAAACTACAGTGTCATATTCCCTTTAGGTGTAAAGGAAATTTGTGCAGTTTCTGGAGTAAGTCTCTCCCTAACAAAGGCACTGGACAATTTGGCATATATAGAAACTCATACTGCACTTCTTGTCCCCCAATAACACATCTCCTGGATTTGCAAAAAGGTCTCTTTTCTTTGGCCCCTGTAGCCCATATGATAGTAGCACAGTTCTTTGTGGGGGGGGGCGGGGGGGCTAATTGGGTGAGTTACCACAGAGAAATCAGCACCAGTATCGACCAAAAAATCCACTAATCGGCCCCCTACTTCCATAAAGACTATAGGCTCCCCAGGGCCTAAAAGGATGGATCCCTGTCTGTCTCAGTTCTCCAAATTCTCACACCCCGGTAAGCGGCTCAGATCAGGGTCTGCCTTTGAAGCACCACAACTAGCAACTGACCGCTGCACTCGGTTGTTAAACCATTGACCGTTCTCCTTATTCTTGTGACATTTATCCTTCTAGTGTCCTTTCCTTTTGCACTGTGCACATTAGTCTCTCTCTAGCCTCAGCCAGCTTTCAAACTCCTGTCCAGACTAGCCTTTTCCACGACTGTGTTCACGCCTGCGTCCATGCCCCCTTGCAAAGCCAGCTTCTCTTCCTATGAGGGCTGCTGCTAGTAAATTTCTCTGTGGTAACTCACCCAGTTAGTGCCCCCCCCACACACACACAAAGAACTGTGTGGGCTACAGGGACCAAAGAAAAGAGACCTTTTTGCAAATCCAGGAGATGTGTTATTGGGGGACAAGAAGTGCAGCATGAGTTTCTATATATGCCAAATTGTCCTTTCTTAAGCCTCCGATCAACTTTCTTCTTTGCCTCCTTGTGGGCGGCAAGCCACCCAGGTGCCGAGGCAAGAGATCGAGGGCATGAGCTGTTCCAGTATAATAAAATATATAAAATAAGAATAGTTATACTAGGTATAGATCATAGATATGATTATATATGAATATCATTAATCATTAGTTTGTAGCAATTACTCTTTATTCCAATATTATAATAATCCTTGCTCTACAATTATAACCTAGGAAAAACCAGGCCATACAGAGATAGGAGCTGAGGGGACATAGTGAGAAGTGATCAGAAGACCGGAGTGCGAGCCTTCTGTTATGCCCGGGCAGGGCCACCAGAGGGCTCCTTGGTCTAGCGGTAACGCCAGCGTCTGGGAAGATGCCGGTTGCCAAGCTGACCTTGGTCTAGAGGTAGCGTCAGTGTCAAGGAAAAACACCCGCTACTTAGCAGACCGGGAAAGGGAGTCTCCCTTTCCCCCGAAGAGTTCAGAGAAGACTCTACTCCACCTCCTGTGGAGGGCCTGACTCGCGCACAGTTGTCCAGAGGCCTAACCGTCTCCCTGTGATGCTGTGCTTCAGTGGTCACGCTCCTAGTCTGTCTTCATGTTCCATCCTGTACACCTGGCTCTGCCTTTTAGGTAACAGTAGCAAATTAGTGAAAGTACTAAAAGTCTCTGATATGCAGAAATAATGGCGTAGGCTGTGTCCTCTCTCTCTCTCTCTCTCTCTCTCTCTCTCTCCCCCTGTCTCTCCATCTCGGCTGCCAAACAGGGAAGGGCCCCCTGTCCAGTGGATATGTGACTCATGTGACCTTGTCAATCACTGGAAATAACTCATACTCCTTACCCTGCAACTTTTCCTTGTATCCAATAAATATCAGTGCAGCCTGGCATTCGGGGCCACTACCGGTCTCCGTGTCTTGGTGGTAGTGGTCCCCTGGGCCCAGCTGTCTTTTCTTTTATCTCTTTGTCTTGTGTCTTTATTCCTACAATCTTTTGTCTCTGCACCCAGGGAGAAAACCCACCAACCCTGTGGGGCTGGACCCTACACCTCCTGATCTCAGTTAATGTACACCTTGGTAGCCACTTTAATAAGCTGAGTAGCATTCATGCCTGTGGAACTTCTAACTTCTGCAGTTGATGCCTGATATCTCCTTGGGCCTGTCTTAGAAATGCTGTATCCACCAAGCACTGATTTTCAGCAGCCTTAGGGTTAAATGGAGTGTACAACCAAAATACCTCACAAAGTCTTTCTTAAAACTCGTTGGTGCTTTTTTCTGCACCCTGGAGCACCTCTGAGATTTTTTTATATTGGTTGCCTTTTTCTTTTACCATCCTTTAGCCTTTTTAGAAGTGCTTCTCAGCACTTTTGTAGGTGCTGAAGCTGGACTGCATCATCTGGGTCCTAATGGGGGTGCTCTTATCCTCTTACGAGGCATAAGCATAACTTGGGCATGGCTAGACCTGAGACGGCCTGCCTGACTTTTCCAGCCTTTCAGTTTAACTTCCCGGAGCTCTGACTTCTCCTGCTCTGGTGAGTCTAGGAGCCTGTATCTCTTTGAACTTAACTCCTTAGGGGCAGTTAGCCTTGGTAAAGGGGGGTAGATTGGAATGTAGTGAGGAGGGATCTCTGTTCCCTTCTGTGGTTCTTGCAAAACCAGTTTTCTCTTTCCTGAAACTTTTCTTTTGTCTCCATAGCTGCCCATTATCCCTCCATAGCTTCATCCCATAATCACCTCTAAATCCTTTTTACAAAATTTTATCATGCACTTCAAAGGAGTTGGTTTTGACGCTTTTCCTCCCATTTCCTCCCTTGCAACATACTTTCAGTCTCACTTTCAATCTCAGGTCCACCAGACCGGGTCCTGGGAGTTTCGGACACTGCTCAGCCAGGAACGTGCCTTCCCTTCTCACAGCCTGCTGCGGTCATGGAGCTGGTCCTGTCAGCTGTATACAACGTCCTAGGTCTGATTTCCCCCGCACTCGCCTGGGAGCACACAGCCCACACTAAGGGATCTGTGCCTCCCTACATCATTCCCTTCATTGGCCTCTCCCGAGACCATCTCTTTCACACACCTCCCCTGCCCCAGGACTCCTCATCAGATGAAATGAGCCTCTCTTGCATCCCAGGTGAGCCTACTTAGGCTCCCATGTTCACACGCAGACACCTCTCCTACCCCAGGACTCCTCATCAGATGAAACGAGCCTCTCTCGATCCTGGTTAGGTCCACATTCACACACATACACCACTCCCAGTTGGGGTGACAAGCCACTCTTGCCACCCTGCCAGCAAGCTCTTCCTTGCTGTACTTGCCACTCTATCGGCCCATTTTTACCACCAGTGAACCACTTTCACTTGTTAGGGGGACACGAGGTTCATAAAAATTGGCAGTCCACTCCTGCCACCCCCAGCCACTCTGGGTTGGATTAGTGGTTGGTCCCTGGTCCCCTATGAGATGGCTTTCCTGCCTTGGGCCTTTTCTCCTTACCGTGGTCCCTGAAGTGCTGGTATCATCCTGCAGCCCCACCTCTGGTTCCGTTGCACTGCCAGGCAGGGCACCAGGACACGGGGAGAGCCAGTCTCCATCCAGGTGAAGCTCCCCCGTGGCACACCTTGGATGCCAGGTCTCCCCTAGCCCCGGGGCCCTAGTCCCGCAGGCAAAGGAGACAGTAAATCTGCCAACTCCAAACCCCATGCGGGCTGTGGGATAATTAAGGAATCAGAGAGACCAAGGGGTTGAGGAGTTATTTAATTATTTAGGTGCACTGACCCAAACAGATTAACATCCGAAGGACTGAGCCTCGAACAAAGAGTTAAGCTAACTTTTAAGCATTTTGTGGGGTAGGGGGAGATCTGTTCAGGGGAAGCATATTATGGAAGCAAGAAACAAAGACAGTTATTCAATTGAGACATGCATTACATTATTTCTTACTTTTCAAGGAACAACATGTTTTGCGACTTGAGATTATCTGTTTAGTGACCTTGCAGCTGCACAGCTAGAGAAACAGAGTCTTCACAATTCTTGGGAAAAGGAGAGATAAGGTTCACTAGCCTCAGAAAGAAAAACAGGAAGTTAATTTTGAAAGACTCCAGCCCTTTCTCTTCCTCAGGGGGAATTGGGTTTTCTTACATACAGCTGAGTTTTTGCTTATACAGTTTTAAATTTCTTTTAATTCCTGTTCCAATGCCACTATACTCAGCCTGGGTGACAAAGCAAGACCCTGTGTGGGGAAAAAAAAAAAAAAGTAATCAAGATCAAGAAACCCTATAAGGTCTCCCATCCCAGCACTTTGGGAGGCTGAGACAGGCTGATCACGAGGTCAGGAGATCGAGACCATTCTGGCTAACATGGTGAAACCCCGTCTCTACTAAAAAATATAAAAAACTAGCCGGGCGAGGTGGCGGGCGCCTGTAGTCCCAGCTACTCGGGAGGCTGAGGCAGGAGAATGGCGTAAACCCGGGAGGCGGAGCTTGCAGTGAGCTGAGATCCGGCCACTGCACTCCAGCCTGGGCGACAGAGCGAAGACTCCATCTCAAAAAAAAAAAAAAAAAAAAAAGAAACCCCATAATGAGTCCCAGTTTCCAAGGGACCCATACAGAAGCCTCCATTGCCAGTGGCTGGAGTGGGAGTACTTATGAATGTGTTGATCGCCTTTCCAAAAAGACTGAAGGGTAGATGTGGGCTGAGGGGAACCAAGAATGCCTATGGAGATGTTGGAATAGTTGAGCTCATAAAATTCCCCAGCAAGAAAATGGCTCATCTAGCAGGTAGGGCATCTAGAAGGGTGGGGGAAGCAGATTGCCTGGAGTCAGGTCTGAGCTTTGTAAACGTGAGCTGTGTGACTCATAAAATTGGAATGGTTGAGCTCATAAAATTCCCCAGCAAGAAAATGGCTCATCTAGCTAGGTAGGGCATCTAGAAGGGTGGGGGAAGCAGATTGCCTGGAGTCAGGTCTGAGCTCTGTAAACAGCTGTGTGACTCTGGCAGATTACTTACTCTTCCTGCATCTGTTTCCTCATCTGTAAAATGAGATTAACATTGTTGAGAAGATCAAACGTAAATGCATGTAAAGTTCTCGCTGCAGTGCCTGGCGCATGGTGAGCTCAATTGACCTTAGCAATTCGTTTTGTCATCACACATTTCCTTCTAAGCATACACATACCTTTCATATAGTATAAATACGAAAAGGTGACAAGTTGGGGGAAAACACATTTCAGCAAAATGTCCCACAGTGTTAAGTAGTTGTTTTAAGGTGATAGAATTGAGTGTAATTTTTTCTTTTCAATATTTCAATTTTAATGTGATTATTTTAATTATATATATTGTAGGGAGGTATAATTAATGTACAATAAAATGCAGAGTGCAGCTTTTCAGTTCAGTGAACTTTAATATTTCTATTTCATCATGTAAGTAATGCACAAAACAAGATAAAGAACATTTCCATCACCCCAGAAAATTCATTCATCCCCATTTCCAGTTAGTTTTTATCCCTACCCAGAACACGATTATATTTTAATTTAAAAATTAATTGGCAACTATTTCTTAAATGGGAACCATTTTGGTATTTTCATTTATTGTAAAAGTGACTTATGCCTGAGGCATTGTAATTCATCTAGCACCAAAAAACATACATATGTATAAGCATTCTACATGGGTGATATAGTTTGGATATTTTTCCCTACCCAAATCTCATAGTTGAATTGTAATCCCCAATGCTGGAGTTGGGGCCTGGTGGGAGGTGTTTGGATCATGGGGGCAGATAGCTCATGAATGGCTTGGGCCATCCCCTTCGTGATAATGAGCTCTCACTCTGAGTTCATGTGAGATCTGGTGGTTTAAAAGTGTGTGGCGCCTCCCCGCCAACTCTCTCTGACTCTTGCTTTCACCATCTCATGTGCCTGCCCGCCTTCCACCTTCTGCCATGATTGTAAGCTTCCTGAGGCCTACCTAGAAGCTGAGCGGATGCCAGCACCATGCTTCTTATAAAGCCTGCAGAACTGTGAGCCAATTAAACCTCTTCTTTAAATAAATTACCCAGTCTCAGATATTTCTTTATAGCAATACAAGAATGGCCTAATATAGTGAGGTCTTCCTTTACCACTGTTTTGTAAGTTACCTCTTTCACTCAACAATACCTAATGAACCATTCCCCATTGCCAAAAAATATAAATCTGTAACCAGGGACGGATCCAGGCTATTTAGGGACCTGAAATGTACAAAATTGGTCGAGCAGACAGCTGAAAAAAAGAGAGTTATGATAGAAAATACCAGTAACACTACTATGTCACCCCAAACCAGGGGAAGTATGGCAGAGGGAAGCCAGATTGGAAAGCAATTACAAGGCAACAGCCCTAATCAATTACTCTTAGAAGAACTTACTTTTGCAAGTAATAATAATAATAACAACAAAAATGTGACCAATGGCTAGAGCTGCTCTTAGGGTCTTGGAAGGAGCCAGTGTAAGCGAGGGTCCCTGAACTCAGGCTTCTTTTGCTTCGAGGTAAACCCATTTCTGCTTCTATCATCAGTGGCTACATAAAATTATTTACATAGGGGTATAAAATTTTATTTATTCAATTTTTGTTACTTCACACTTTTGCTGTGTCAACCTAAATAACAGAGAAAAGCCCTGACATTTATTTGAGAATACAGCACTGCAGTGGGAAAATTCATGCCATAGTAAACTATGTACATATTCAAGGATGTAAAGGAAGACAAAGGTTTTTAAAGGAAAAATGAAGACAGTTATGTAATTGTTTTGAAGCCAGATTGGAAAGCTATTAAAAGACAACAGTCTGAATCATTTACTCTTAGAAGAACTTACTTATACAAATAATAATAATAACATGTTTGGCTATAAGAATTAATAGCAAGGGTGACAACAGTCTGAGGTTGGGCAGGTAGTTTCTGGGCAGATGTGCTCACTGAAGTATTTTTTGTGTAAGGTTGTGATGGCCTTTGTGCAAGATTGCAATTTTTGCAGATGATGGTTTTGTCCTCAGGCATACAAAAGCGTGAAAACCCTCTCTTCATGGATTTCCCTAGCTCTATTTGTCAGAGTTTGGGTGTCTTTTTTTTAAAACACAAGCAACTCCATTTTGACTCTGACTGCTTTTATAGCTGTCATCAAAAACACTGTGATCATCATTCATGTGCAGCTATTTGTGCACATCTCTGATTCTTTTCTTGTGATGAATTCCAAGAAGTAAAATTTCTAAACCAAATAAGCTTTCACTACATGCTGTCAAATTGCTGACCAGAAAGTATGGGTTAGAACACGCCATACCAAGCAGTGAATGAGGATCACTATTCCTTGCCTCATGCAAACACCGCGTGTTCCAGCTATTTGCTTCCTGAGGCGGATCATAAGGATGCAGTCACTCAGCTCTGTTTCATGCTCTGCTGTGAACCCTCAAGGATAGAAAGCTGATGACTCTACTCCCCTGGCTTCCCCATACACCAGTTCTGCAAATGACCTGAATTGTGCCAAGCCGACTCCCCTGTGCAAGGATGTGAAGGTGGGAGGGACACAGGGGCTGTGCTTCTGCTTCTACTGCCAAGCATTGTAGTAGGGACTTGGTTTTCTGCAGTAGCAGAAGCACAGTCCCAGGATCCATTTCTTACCTTACTATGTGAGGTATCATTTTACTGGCATAGATGCCCCAGAGCCAACGGGTGTGGCAGTGGCTTCTCGATATCCCAGATTCATGATCATGGCACTGGCTGAAGCATTCTTGGTGGCCCACTTCTAGGGTGGGGCCATTCCTGGAACATCAGCCTAGACCCTCCTCCTCCAATCCTGGAACGATCTTATAGTCACCTAATTCCCTGTGTCAAAACCCACTCTGCTTAAGTTGGCCAGAGTGACTTCTGTTATCTGCAGCTGAACTCTAACAGATGCATGTGACACACATACAAAATGTCACCTCCTTTAAATAATTCTTTTTCTATTAGTAAGATTGACCATCTTTTTAAGTGTCTATTAGTCATGTGTAATTCAGTCTTGGGGAGCTGTCTCTTCTAGTATTTGGAGCTCCTTGTTAAAGGCAGTTCCTTTTCAAAATTGATTCATAAGAAAAACTCTCTTTGAGTTGGGGATACTAATTGTGCAAAGGTATTATTTTGTTTGGTTTGTTTTCCCTTCAGTAGGTCACTTGTCTCTTAAACTTCATGATAAATCCATTTTTAACAGAGAGGGACTTTGTTCATGGTGTTTGTTTGTTTGTTTTGGTGATTTTGTTATTTTTATTTTTAGAGACAGGGCTTTCCTCTGTTGGCTAGGCTGGAGTGCAGTGGTTGGGTCATGGCTCACTGCAGCTGTTAAGGGATAGAGGTCCCGATCCATATCCCAAGAGAAGGTTCTTGGATATCACTCAAGAAAGAATTTGAGGTGAATCCATAAAGCAAGAGCAAGTTTATTAACAAAGTAAGGGAATAAAAGAATGGCTAATCCGTAGCAGCTTGAGCTGCTTGAATGATAATACTTATAGTTATTTCTTGATTACATGCTAAACAAGTGGTGGATTATTCATGAGTTTTCGAGGAAAGGGGTGGGCAGTTCCTGGAACTGAGAGTTCCTCCCCCTTTCAGACCATATAGGGTAACTTCCTGATGTTGCCATGGCATTTATAAATGGTCATGGTGCTGCTGGGAGTGTCTTTTAGCGTGCTAATACATTATAATTAGTATATAATGAGCAATGAGGACGACCAGAGGTCACTCTCATCAGCATCTTGGTTTTTGTGGGTTTGGGCTGTCTTCTTTACTGCATGCTATTTTATCAGCAAGGTCTTTGTGAACTGTATCTTGTGCCTATCTCCTAGCTTATCCCATGACTAAGAATGCATAACCTCCTGGGAATGCAGCCTAGTAGGTCTGAGCCTTATTTTACCCAGCTCTTATTCAAGATGGAGTCACTCTGGTTCAAATGCTTCTGACATATTTTCCCCCTCCCTTTTACAAGGGAACCCTTAATCCTAAGGGTTGTAGAAGTATGTAGATCCATCTTCTGCAACTTCTTCAGACTGAATAGGGGCGATGATATTCCTGCCTAACTATTAGGATCTCTTGTATTCAGGGTAGAGTGCAGCTCAGTCAGAAAGTGTCAGTATGGCAAGGACCATTCGTAACTCTTGAGTTCTGACAAAAGGTAATATCTGGAAGATTAGTAAGTGTTCAATTTAAGAAAACATTGAGTAAGCTCATGCTACATTTCTATACAAAGAGTACAACAGCAACATATTCCACAGCAGTAAAATAAAATAAGCAAAATTATCCTAAGTAAACTAATTAAGAAGGCTTTCCAGGAACTGGGCAATTGTTGGAACCAAGCTGATATGGGGGTCTCTAGCCGATTCCAATATGTGCCCAGAATTAGAATATTGATCCAGATTTTTACATTACCCATCCCTCTTGTTTCTTCTGAGCTTAAGCCAGAGATCACTGATTGGTTCACAGGAATAAGCAGGGTCAGTCTAAATTGCAGGAAAAAACTCAAACAACTGATGAGACTAGAATTTAATAACAGGTGTACCATCGTTTTTGAAATGTAATTTTTCTGTCTCCAGTCCTCATTTTAATTTAAAACAAATCATAATTACGACAGATTTGGTTTATTATACCTGGCCTGATTATTTGCATAAAGTGCAGCAAGAATGATTATTTTTCACATAGGCTTTTTAAATTGGCTTTGGTGGAACTTGGTTCCATAAAAAAAATCTCAGATAAGACATTTTTAAAGCTGAGGCCAGCCATGGGTTGGTAGCAGATACCTATGAGTTTAGGTAAATTCCTGTCCTTAAGAGGTTTCAAGATAACTTGGGGCTCTTGGGCCTGTCAGAAAGTGACATTCTTTGGTCTGGAACCCTGTACAGTGACTGTGTAGGCAAGGTATGAGGCTAGTTTTTCAAGGGGCTTTTATTGTCTCTATAAGTCAAGTTTGATTCCTTAAAGGAAAGCATCTCATTACAGTCAAAGCCTTGGTAAAATAACCAGTGTCTCCAATTGTGTCCAGTTGCAAAATAAAATGGATTATTATTGTACTTATGCAGATAACTATATTGCCATAAATTAAGAATATGCAGTTTCCAAATTCTGGAGAAATCAGGTAGAGAGAAGCAAATATACTCCAAATTTTGTTTACAGGGGTATACTTTACTCAATTATCAAAAGTTGTAAATAGCTCAAAATAAAAGGTTTTTTTGGCTCTGTAAAAGAACAGCAAAAAGTCTAAAAGATTGGTTCAGACTTCTATTAGTTTAGTTCATGCAGTTAATTCCTGTTCTGTTTGATGCTCATGAACATTTCAGCTCTCTAGGAGCGTCCTGAAAGATTTTCTCTATTCTAATGTCACAATATCCAAAGTTATCAGAAACCTGCATTCAAGAGCGTCTGTCAAAGTCCTATAGCTGATTAAGGGTCACCTTTTAAAGAGGATGAAAACAAGATAACAATTGCCTGTGGATGACAAAAAGTTTTAGGACAGCCGCTATTATAGCCACAATTGGCTAGGAATTGCAGTTACTTCTATGGCATACAACAATTTTGCATAACAATTATAACTATTAATAGCATACACTAAGTCATATCATGATTATAGGAGTTTCCCATAATTTTAGAACATATACCAATAACTTAGTTATACCAATACAGCCCAAGGAAAGCCACTCAACCATTTCATATTTAACCATGGTTCCTATATGATTTTTATACCAAATAAGCCAAATAAGTCATTTTTGGACTTCAGGAGACCTAATATCTAAAAGATTAATTAGGAGGTCAGAAGAAGACATAATTTATAATTTGATTTTGGAAATTTTGTCAAATATCAAAGATTTAAACCATTTGATATTATAAAATCAAATCCCAGGTCACCATAAGTCATTAGCCAAAACAATAACTCAAAATTTTTTAAAAGACAAAACCTTTACTCATTAATAGAGGGGAGATTTAGCTTTCCAGACAATCTGTCTCTTTCCTTTCACTTCTTTTGTCTACAGTTTATTCAAAAGGCAGACAAAATCTTTTTTTTTTTTTAATATAACATGAAAATCAGCTGGGTGCGGTGGCTCACACATGTAATCCCAGCACTTTGGGAGGCTGAGGCAGGTAGATCATCTCAGGTCAGAAGTTCGAGACCAGCCTGACCAACATAGTGAAACCCCGTCTCTACTAAAAATACAAAAAAATTAGCCAGGCATGGTGGCGAGCGCCTGTAATCCCAGCTACTCAGGAGGCCGAGGCAGGAGAATCACTGGAACCCAGGCAGCAGAGGTTGCAGTGAGCCAAGAATGCACCACTGCACTACAGCCTGGGTGACACAGTGAGACTGTGTCTCAAAAAAAAAAGAAAAAAGAAAAAATCTTGTTTAAGAGAGAAAGCCAGATTTCACTCTTTGCATTAGTGTACTATTGATGTCAACTCAATTCTTAATAAAACCTGCTGGGCGTAGTGGCTCACATCTGTAATCCCAGCACTTTGGGAGGTCGAGGCAGGCGGATCACGAGGTCAGAAGTTCAAGACCAGCCTGATCAACATGGTGAAACCCCATCTCTACTAAAAATACAAAAATTAGCCAGGGGCAGTGGCGCACGCTTATAATCCCAGCTACTCAGGAGGCTGTGGCAGGAGAATTGCTTGAACCCAGGAGGCAGAGGTTACAGTGAGCCGAGATTGCACCACTGCACTCCAGCCTGGGTGACAGAGCGAGACTCCATCTCAAACAAAACAAAACAAAAACAAACAAAAAAAACCTTATAGACCAATCAATCAGTTTGACTATAAGGCAAGATTCTCATAAACCTTTTATAACCCTTTACAAATTTTTGTTAAAGAGAAGATCAGTGCTCTAAGAAAAACCTTGTTGTGCTTTTATTCCAATGTTCAATTTACAGAAAAACTGAAGAATACCTGATATGGTTTAGCTGTGTCCCCACCCAAATCTCATCTTGAATTGTAGCTCCCATAATTCCCATGTGTTGTGGGAAGGACCCAGTGGGAGATCATTGAATCATGGGAGTGATTTCCCCCATACTGTTCTCGTGGTAGTGAGTAAGTCCCACAAGATCTGATGGTTTCATGAGGGGTTTCCCTTTCCACTTGACTTTTCATTTGCTCTTTGCCTGCCACCATGTAAGATGTACCTTTTGCCTTGCACCATGATTGTGAGACCTCCCCAGTCACATGGAACTCTGAGTCCATTAAACCTCTTTTTTTTTTTTTTTTTTTTTGAAACGAGTCTTGCTCTATCGCCAGGCTGGAGTGCAGTGGTGCAGTCTTGGCTCACTGCAACCTCCACCTCCTGGGTTCAAGCAGTTCTCCTGCCCCAGCCTCCCAAGTAGCTGGGACTACAGGCACACACCACCATACCCAACTAACTTTTGTGTTTTTAGTAGAGATGGGGTTTCACCATGTTGGCCAGGATGGTCTTGATCTCTTGACCTTATGATCCTCCCGCCTCAGCCTCCCAAAGTGCTGGGATTACAGGCGTGAGCCATCACACCCAGCCCTCTTTTTCTTTATAAATTACCCAGTCTTGGGTATGTCTTTATCAGCAGCATGAGAATGGACTAAAATGATAACCCGTTCACTTTAGCCAGTATGTTCACACAGAATATTTTTTACAAGATTAATCTTCCACAAACCTTTCACAATTTGCTCAAACTTTCAGCTTTTTCCTATACAACTTAAAACAATCCTTTAATTCTTTAATTTAGGCAAAAAAAAAAAAATCCACATTCCCATGCCTTCTTATAACCTTTTATCAAAAACACATTTTACTTTCCTTACGTACCTTGCATGTAAAACTGTTTTTCCAGTAGTCTCAAGTATATGTTATACTGTTAACTTTTAGGAACTTTTTAATTTTTGGCGAAAAACCTGGTAAGTAAGGGTCAGATACAAAAAAGTTCCTCTTCAAAGATTTGGCTTGTTCAGCATCCTTGTTCTTTGTTCCCTACCTCCAAGGCCAGACTAACTTCCTTATCCTTCATGCCTCCCTGTCTTGGTTCCAGTAAACAACTTTCCCACCAGTCCTTATCTACAAAACCCACATCTGATACCTACTCTGTAAATTACCCCTCCCGTTGCAATGGCTCTTCCCACTAAAACTGCCCTTCCTGCCAGTGTAACTACATTCCTGCACCTTTCAAGCTAGCCAGTCGGGTTCAGCTTAGATTGTGCGGTCCAACTCTCCAGTCAGTGGAGGCAGGACACAGTAGCAGGGACAAGCTGTGTTAGGAATAAAAACCCCCTTCCCTCCTTTGTTCCGTGTGCTCTCATGGCTACCAGACCTGCGAGCAGCACCCCTTCTGCAAAACTAACTTTGCTTTGCTGAGAAATCTTTTGTTCAAGTGCTTGTTTTCTTTGTGACCCCGAGCTTTACTTCCAACAGTAAGCAGTTTTAATTATGTACTAGGTATGGAGCCTGGGACACTAGACAGAAGTGCGTATAAGGTCTGACTTCAGCATAGCCAGGGGACGTGGCTAACTCCACCAAATGTCCCAAGGCCTTACCTAGAATCAAATGGCTCCAAAGTAGGTAAGTGAAAATTTTTCAAAAATCAAAGAAGCAGTTTATGACCTTAAAGTGTTTAGCAAACCTAATATCTGACCTGCCTAATTTAGACCAAATGTCTATTTTGTAGACGTTCTTATTTTACCAATAATCTTTAAAACTATCTTTATTTCCCAAAGATTACTTAAGTCACGTGAACTAAGAGGCCTTACATTTTTACTTTTCTGACAACATATTTTATTTAAGTCAATTAATCAGAGCTTTTTCATATAAACATTACACATGCAACACATATAAATACAGAGACAGACAGAAGAAGATCCAGTAGTTGTAAGATTTTTTATTGCCAGTTTCTTAATTGGATTATGGGCTTCTGGGTCCTGTCCCCTCGGTGGCAGAAACTAAGAGAAAGTACTGCCACGTGATTGCAAGGTTGAGCTCCCAAGGACATAAAACAAAATGAGAGGGAAACCTCATCCCGTTTTTTTGTTTGTTTGTTTCAGGGACCTCCCACCAGGAGTTAATGTTAGGCCTCTGAGCTCAAGCTAAGCCCAAGCTGCTGCTTTGCTCTTACTTCATTCCGGATTTGGCTTGAAGTCTTCCTCGTGCGAGGTCCAAGCACCCTTTCCTGGAGTCTGATTGGGACCCCTTTCCAGTAATACACTCCTGGTGAACCACGAAAGGACGATATTGAGGAGACCCCTTACCCAAAGGAAATAGACTGCAACACCAATTGGCTGACTTTGGGTAAGTGGTGGGGTACATTTTACCTGGGTAAAGGATGAGATTGGGTTAGAAGCCCAACTTAGGGGAGTTAGAGTCGCTCCTCAGACAGAGAGGGTTAAAGACCCCTCTTAATAAAAGGCAAGGATGCTTGACGAAACTTGGGTTTGAGGCCCAATTTAGGAAGGTTAGAATCCTTCCTAAGATTGAGGGAGTCAGAGATCCCTCTCAGTAAAGTCTCTCTTGGTTAAAAATGGATTTGGCACTATGAGGTATTAACTGCTATTCTCTTTGGGTTAATTTGCCTTGCACTCTTTGCTGATGGATGTGGGTGGCAGGATTAAGCATGTAGAGGATCATGGGGCATGGGGAGCTTTTTTCTCCCTAAAGGGGGAAACTTGAGAGCTGATCCCTTCAGGATGACGGGGCCGCCTGAATTTTTGAGTCAGTGTTGCTGCAATGAGATGTCAGCTCGAGTCATAGGAAATGGGGAAGGAGTTGCCACAGATGCCCTCCTGTAGGAATCTCAGTCTACCAGCTTCATCCCACCCCCACCACACCGCTTGGCTCAACCTTCTAAATTGTCAGTATGAAGGCACATGTCCCTGATGGAGTCTGTACTGTACCCACATTGTCAGAAAAGGGGCACAGTGTATGATAGGAGATAAGGGACTGCACTTCTGGTATCTGGGCCTCAGTTGGTTTGTTTCAAAATGCAACAGTAGTATTAGGTCACTCTCAGGGGTCCCCAGCACTAGGTTATAATTGACTGGGTGGCGCAGGTTCATGCTGCCCTCCTGCTCTGGGGTGGCACAGGTTCATGCTGGCCTCCTGCTCTTCACAGATGTCTCCTGGCTCAGGCTCCTGGATCCAGCAGGTACAGGCTCAGGACCGCCTATTTCCAAAGCCCACTGCCTGTGCCCTGCCTGTTGGCCCCAGAGCTCTCACAGCCTGAGTTAAGTTTCATTTCTCTGGGTGCTCCTCCCTTGCTGTCCCAGGGCCCAGTCAATAATGTCCTTCTCCCCAACACACCCTTGCTGGGCCTTCCCACCTCTACAGCGGGGCCAGCTGGGGCAGGACAGCAGAGACAATCCTTTTTGTTGTTTTTAATTTGGATAAAATACACATAAAATTTACCATCTTGATAATTTTAATGATACAATTCAGTAGAATTATGTACATATACATTGTGCAACCATCACTGCCATCCATTTCCAGAACTCTTAATCTTGTAAAATTGAAACTCTGTACCCCTTAAACAACAACTCCCCATTCCATGCTCTCCCCAGCCCCTGGCAACCACCATTCTACTTTCTGTCTCCATGGATATATCTGTTCCAGGTACCTCATATCACTGGGATCATACAGCATTTGTCTTTTTGTGACAAACGTATTTCACTTAGCAGAATGTCTTCCAGGTGAATCCTTGCTATAGAATATGTCAGAATTTCCTTTCTTGCGAAGGCTGAATAATTGTATATATTATATTTTGTTTATTCATTTGTCTATTGATGGATGCTTGAGCTGCTTCCATCTCCTAGCTATTGTGAATAATGCTGCTATGAACATGCGTGTATAAATATCTCTTCAAGGCTATGCTTTCCATTACTTAGGGCATTTATCCAAAAGTGGGTGTATGGGATTATAGAATTCTATTTTTAATTTTTTGACAAACTGTCATATTGTTTTTCATAGCAGCTGTACCATTTTACATTTCTACCAACAGTGCACAAGGGTTGCAATTTCTCCACATCCTTCCCAACACGTGTTGCTTTCAGATTTTTTGGTTGTAGCCATCCTAATGTATGTAAGTTGATTTTGATTTTCATTTCTCTAATGATGAATGATGTTAACCATCTTTTCATATGCTTGTTGGCTGTTTGTATATCTTCTTTGAGAAATATCTATTTGAGTTTTTTTGCCCATTTTTAATTGAGTTTTGTTGTTGTTGTTGAGTTGTAGTTCTGGATATTAACTTCTTATCAGATATATGATTTATAGATATTTTCTCCCATTTTGCAGGTTGCCTTTTCACTCTGTTGATTGTGTCCTTTGATGCACAAAGGCACACTTAAAAAAAATTTAGAGACAGGATCTCACTCTGTTGCCCAGGCTGGAGTGCAGTGTCATGATCATAGCTCACTGCAGCCTAGATTCCTAGGCTCAAGCAATACTCCAATTTCAGCCTCACAAGTAGCTGGGACTGCAGGTATACGTGACAGCACTTGGCTGATTTTTAGAGACTTTTTTAGAGATGAGGGTCTTGCTATGTTGCCCAGGCTGGTCTGGAACTCCTGGCCTCAAGTGATTGTCTTGTCTTAACCTCCCAAGTAACTGGGATTACAGGTGCCAGCCACCATTCTGAGCCTTAGGCATACTCTTTATCCATACATCTTTTTATGAAATACTCAGTGTCTCCTTGATCTCCGGTTTGGGCCTAGCATTAAGGGAGGCACCAGTGAATGACTCCTGACTCATGTTAGTCAGTTTTACATTTCTGTAAAGGAATACCTGAAGCTGGGTAATTTATAAAGAAAAGAGGTTTATTGGGCATGATTCTGTAGGTTTTACAAGCATTGTACCAACATCTGCTCAGCTTCTGGTGAGGCCTCAGGAAGCTTTTATTCATGGCAGAAATTGAAGGGGGAGCAAGTGTGTCATATGGCAAGAGAGGGAGCAGGAGTGAGAGGAGGAAGTGCCAGCCTCCTTTAAACAACCAGCTCTTGCATGAACACACAGAGTGAGAATTCATTCATTACCATGGGGAGGGCACCAAGCCACAATGAGGGATTTTCCCCATGACCCAAGCACCTCCCACCAGGCTCCACCACCACCATTGAAGATCACATTTCAACATGAGATTTGGAGGGAACAAACATCCAAACCATAGCAGTCCTTGACTTTAGAGAGCTCTGAATCCAGCAGAGGAGACAGAGAACAACATTGCATTGTGGGAACTTCTGTGGCAGAAGGAATATAGTGGACTCACATTTGAGAGCATAGGTGGGGGTGTAGTTGTCAAGCGAGACTGGGAATGTGTGATCAGGGAAGTCTTCCTGGAGAATATATCAGCTGGTGAGGTCCTGAAAATTTTCCTGGATCTGGCATGCAAAGGATCAGAGGACTAAAAGAGCAGGGAATGACTTCTGTTTGTCCCCCAGGAGAGAAGCATAGCTGGATATTGGCAGCAATAAGTTTAGGGAGAGGCAGAAGCCAGTTCATGGAGGACTTGCTTATCCTGTGGGCCATACAAGGCTGTTGAGGGGTTTTAAGCAGATGGGTAGGTCAACACCATGACTTTTCCCTGTACCACAGCAGCCAATAGATATGTCTCCATTCAGTGTTTTATATTCCTGATGCTTGGGTTGCTTCCATCTCTTAGCTATTGTGAATAATGCTGCTACGAACAAGGATGTATAAATATCTCTTCAAGACTATGCTTTCAGCCGGGCATGGTGGCTCACGCCTGTAATCCCAGTACTTTGGGAGGCCAAGATGGGTGGATCATGAGGTCATGGGTTTAAGACCAGCTTGACCAACATGGTGAAACCCCATCTCTACTAAAAACACAAAAATTAGCCGGGCATGTCTGTAATCCCAGCTACTCAGGAGGCTGAGGCAGGAGAATTGCTTGAACCTGAGAGGCAGAGGTTGCAGTGAGCAGAGATCGCGCCACTGTACTCCAGCCTGGGCGACAGACCGAGACTCTATCTCAAAAAAAAAAAAAAAAAAAAAAAAAAGACTATGCTTTCAATACTTAGGGTATTTACCCAAAAGTGAGTTTATAGGATTATATGATAATTCTATTTTTAATGTTTTTATAGTCCCAGGAGGGATGCAGAGTCCTTTATTAATGCAGCCTTGTCCAAACCAGATCCTGAATAAAGTCAAAACTCAACCAACAGGTGGAAGTCCAAGAATCAGTGGAGACTCACCGAGGTGAAGGGGCCAACCATGGGAAAGGAGAGTGGATGGGGTTCAGGTGGATATTGCACATAATTCTGGGGGCTGTTGGTCCTTCTGAGGTGAGCTACTCTCAGCTTCCACCAAGTACAAACCATGTAACCCCAGATGAGTCATTTGAGCAGAGTCAGAGCCTGGGATTCCTCCCCCTCTAAAGCGGGGCCCATGGTATCCTTGGGGACTTTTGAAGAGAGTATGTCAGCTGAGCTCTGTCTTATTCCTCAAAATTATTTGACAAACGCTGGTAGCCCATCCACTGAGTCAGAAGCTTTTGAGCTGCTATAAAGCAATGTCCTCCAATGCAATGGCCAAAACTAAAGAAAATCATAATGTTTCTCTGTCACCTGCACCACATTTCAAGTGCTAAACGTGGCTACCTTAGTAGACAGTACAGAAAACAAATGTGGCTATGATTGCAGATGGCACTGCTGTGGAGATTTTGGGGAGCCCTAGAGGACCCCCGCATGCTGCTGCAGGGCCCTCAGGGCCTCCATCCCCTCACCTCTCTGGAAGAGCAGCTCTGATATTGTCTTCTGTGAACCCTGTGCTTGGAAAGATTATATTTTCCTTGCCAAAAGGGAAAGTGTGAAGACTGCTGTTTGCTTCAATGGATTTATTTTACATTAGGGGAACAGAGGCGCAGGGAGGGCCAGTGAGCCCTCGATGGTGTCTGTGAAACAGGCATAAACAAGCCTGGGATTCAGGTTCTCCTGGGAGCCGGTCCACTGGCCGCTTTCCACGTTGACTGCCCTTGTTTTGGGATCCCATACCTGCCCTGAGTGTTTCCAGAGAGCACAGCAGACCCCTCCTCCTCATCGTCGCCACAGGAAGATGTCAGGGAGGTCTGGGGGACTCTGTCCCATGGGGCCAACCCCAAATTTCCACTTCCCGCAGCTGTGGCTGTGGGGACTGTGCCCGTGGAGCTCGGTGCCATGGGCTTCACCTCAGTAGGAATCGCTGCGTCCTCCATAGCAGCCAAGATGACATCTACAGTGGCCATTGCCAACGGGGGCGGAGTTGCCGCGGGCAGTCTGGTGGCTACTCTGCCGTCAGTGGGTGAGTGTTCTGGACAGGATGACCAGAGCCAGGAGATGATCCAGCCCTGGGGCTGAACCCCAGGGAGGCCTCTTCTCTCCCTGCAGGTCCGTGATCCTCTGCCTCCTGGGCCCTTTGTTTTTCTCTCACTGTCCCCTCTTCTGGTTGGAGGTGGGACCAGGGGTGCAGCCTCGGAGATCTGTGTTCCTGGTGAACCCTACAAAACCCAGGCATGTCCCTCCCCTCTCTGGGCCTTTGGAAGATAAGGAGCCTGCCATTTCTCAGAGGGTCTACCCTGTTGCTGGGATTCCCCACCAGCGTTATTGCCTCCTCTCCGGCCACTGGCCTGCAGCAGCCCCTCCCAAAGCAGAAATCCTAGGGTTTTAGGAAGTAGAGGCAGAGAACAGGGTTGGGCTGCCTGGGCCTCAGGCCTCCGGAGGGACCCAGGGTCTCTGGCCTCCAACCCCCTGTTAGGAGCTGCTACCTCTCCCTGTGCCCTGTGCTTACCCTCTCTTCTCCCGCAGAGGCAGCTGGACTCTCCGTGACATCCAAAGTTATCCTGGGCTCTGCTGGGACGGCTCTTGGGGCCTGGCTGGGTTCACCCCTTCCACCCCCCCAGCTGAACACCACACTGAGGCAGGGAGGTGGCTCTCTTGGTGGAGATGACTCTCCTGGGCCTCTGGATGACAGTCTTCCAAAGGACAAGTCCCCTACTCCCAAAATTCTTCAAGGAAGCATGAAAAATAAAGATGCTGGTGATCTTCTCCTAGTGTCAGTTCTCTGTTCTTGTGGTCAGGATAGGGTACATCTCTGCTGCAGGAGTGCTGAACAGGGAGGGACTCAAGATGAAGGAGCATGGGATGTCCATGACCAGAGCCAGGTCTGGCCTCAGGCGTTCCACTCATTCTGTGGTCCTGAGCAGGTCATGTCTGCCCTTTGAGCCTCAGTTCGCTGCTCTTCAGATGGGAGAGTCAGGCAGAGTCAGTGTTACAGGATGGTGTGGCTCTTGGGTCATTGCTTGAGCCATTGACCCTCAATTATGAAGCCCTTTGTCCTCACGCATGACTGATCCCTCCCTTTCCCACCTAGGACTCAGGGTGTGGCTGTATGATTACTCTAGAAGTTCGGCAACCCTGCATTTGCCTGGCCTGTGAGCCTTCGCCACACAGGTAGAGAAGTTTCATTCCTCCAGGGAGCTCTGTCCCTCTCAGCACACAGCCCAAGCTCCTCAGTCCCCAGGTGGACTGAGCAGAGCCCATGAGGATGGACAACGGGCTGGGGCTCCTGAGAAGCAGGCCAATGCAGAACATCCATTTCCAGAGACCTACTATGTGCCTGGCCCCAAATCAGGTGCCAGCTGTCCTATGCACACTGACCTGGCATCTGCCACCCGGCACCTCCCTGGCCGTGAGGATAAGTAAACCACACTTGACTTCTGGAAGGCCTGTTTAGACTCGACCTCTGACCTCAACGTTAGTCCCATTCTGGGCTATTTGACCTTCACACTTATTTTTCCTTTACAGCTGCATTCCCACAGGACTCTCCCTGGGATGCTGGCTGAGCTGACTCCCACAGCTCCCAACGGGCCTCAAGGCTCCATCCCACGTGATCGCCCTGGCTACAGAGGATCACAGAGGTCCACCTCTGCCCAGGGTGCACAATGCTGGGGAAGCCAGCCCTTAACCAGTGATGTTAAGGGACTTGGGGTAAATTACAGAAATGACCACATTCTCTGCCCTTTCAGCATGGCTGTACAGCTCCTCCCATCAAGAGGTAGGGATTTCTTTCCCCTCCCTTTGAATCTCTTCTGGCCTGGGGAGTTGCTCTGGCCTGGTGGATAGAACACAGTGGAAGTGATGGCGTGCTAATCTTGAACCTAGTCCCTAAGAAACCTTGCAGCCTTCTGCTGTACCTCCCGGACCCCATCACTGCCATGAGAACAAGCCAGGCTGGGCAAGCGCACAAAGTTCATTCATTCCAGACAAGACCCCCGACATGGCAGCACGCCCAGCCAAGTTCTGCAAAGCCGACCTGCAGCTGACTGCAGATGGGTGAGGGGCCCAGCCGAGACCAGAAGAACCACCTGCCTAGATTGCTGACCCACAGAATCAGGAGCTACATAGCTTTTTTAAGCCACTAAATTGTGTGGTCACTTTTTATCCAGCCATAGGTGACTGACAACGTAAGACAATGTGTATAATCACTGAAGAGGATCAGGCTATATGGCTTGTAGGACAGAGAAGGAAGTGATTGATTCTAATTGTAGCAACCTGGGAAGACTTCCTGGCGTAAGGGCTGTTTGACCTAAGGATTATGGAGTTGGAAGTACCAGAAACTTGATCGCAACTTGCTCAGAGTTCAAGGGACTTCATTGCTTTACGAAATGGAAAGGTCCAAAGGTAAAGTATGCTTCAGGCAGGGTTTGATTCAGCAACACGGATGCCAAAGACCTGTCTTTTCTATTCTTCGTTTCTGAGGCATCAGCTTCATCCTGTGGCTGCCAGCTCTCGTGGTTACAAGACAGCTGTTAGCAAGTTCTGGAAGCTACCTTCTTTATTCGTGTCTCCCAGAAAGAACATTTTTTCATGTACTTCCTCCTGAAAAGCAAAGAAACATCTTTCCCAAATACCTCTAGTAAATGTTCATGCTGCAATCTTAAATGGAGTCATTTACTCATTCCTAAAACCCTTTAGTTAGGCCCACAGGATGGGTGGGGTGTGATGACTGGTTTAAGTCCACCTGGGCTCACCTTTAGACAGTGCAAGGAGAGCCCATGCCTCTGATACACTCATAGGTCAGGGCAGGGGCTCCTATGCCTGCAAGAGGAGGTTTCTGTTTCAAAGAAGAGAGGGGGTAAGAGACACTGAGTGTCCACACAGTGTCCTGTACAGACAGCGTGGGCGTTGTTCTCAGGGAAGACAGCGCCTCAAGGATCCTTGGGGGAAACCAAAGCGGGCTCCCACCAGGTTCACTGCTTCTTTCTCTGTCTTGTTATCCTCACCACTCCGGCCATTAAGGAAGAGCACACCGGACCCGAAGGCAAGTGGACAGTAGGTTACTGTCTTTTTATTTTTAACTTTACAATATGGGATTATATTATTTTCTAATGAAAACCAACATTTTATTACATTTTAATTACTTAAGAGATCTTGAAGTAGCTTTGACTCTTAAAAATCTGAATTCCTATAGGTGAGGCTAAAGCCCCTTTGGCTCTGATAAGCATCCTTGCCCCTCGTTACAGCCCCTACTCCCACTCTCAGAAGTAAAGCACTGCTGCAATTTCTTACGTTCCTTTCTAGGGACCCCCCTTTTATACTGTGATAAAAATTCATAAAATTTACCATCTTGACCATTTTTTTAAGTACAGTTCAGCAATGTTAGGTATATATTCACGTTGCTGTGAAACATCTCCAGAATTTTTTCATCTTGCAAAACTGAAACTCTGTTCCCATTAAACAGCTCCGCTCTACCCCTCCCCCTGCCCCTGGTAACCACCATTCTACTTTCTGTCTTTGTGAATTTGACTACTCTAGGTACCACTTATTGGCGGAATTATATAGTATTTGTCGTGTGTGTGTATGTGTGTGTAGAGATGGCTTTTTTTTCTCCATGTTGCCCAAACTGATCTCAAATTCCTTGGCTCAGCTGATTCACCCACCTTGGGGTCCCAAAGTGCTGGGATTACAGGTGCGAGCCACCATGCCTGGCCAAAACTATATAGTATTTGTCTTTTTGTGACTGGCTTATTTCACTTAGTATAATGTTCTCATCCATGATGCAGCATGTGACAGAATCTCCTTCCTCTTTAAGGCTGAACGACATTCCATTGGATGCATCGATCACATTTCGTTGATCCATTCACCCATCAGTGGACACTTGGGCTGCTTCCACCTCTTGGCTGTTGTGCATAGTGCTGCTATGTATGTGGGTATGCAAATATCTCTTTAAGATGCAGTGCCTTAGGCCGTTTGCACTGCTGTGACAAAATACCATAGACTAGGTAGCTTATAAAACAGAAATTTATTTCCCACAGTTCTAGAAGCCGGGAAGTCCAAGATTAAGAGGTGTCAGCCCCCTTGGTGTCTGGTCAGGTCCCTTTCCTGGTTTGTAAATGGTGCTTTCCTGGTTTGTAAATGGTGCTTTCTCTGTGTCCTCATCATGGTAGTGGGCTAAGGCAGCTCTCTGGGGGCCTCTTTTATAAAGGCACAAATCCCATTCATTAGGGCTCTGCTCTCCTGATTTAGTCACCTCCCAAAAGTTTCATCTCCCAGTACCATCACCTTTGGGGTTATGATTTTAACAAATTTGGCGGGGACACAGCATTCAGACCATAGCACCCTGCCTTCAGTTCTTTGGGGTATATACCCAGAGGTGGGGTTCCTGGACCATATAGTAGTTCTCTTAATTTTTAAAGGAACTTCCATACTGTTTTCCATAGCAACTACTACATCTTACAATCCCACCGACAATGTACAACGGTTCCAATTATATAAGGGCCAACACTTTTTATTTTCTGTTTTTTTTGATAGCAGCCATCCTAATGGTGGTGAGGTGGTATCTCATTGTGGCTTTGATCTGCATTTCCCTAATGATTAGTGATCTTAACTTTTTGTGTACTTTTTGGACATTTGTATATCATATTAGTTCATTTTGCACTGCTGTAAAGGCATACCTGAGACTGGAGACTGAGTACTTATAAAGAAAAGAGGTGTATTTGGCTCATGGTTCTGCAGGGAGCATGGCACTGATATCTGTTTGGCTTCTGGAGTGGCCTCAAGAAACTTGTACTCACAATGGAAGGCAAGGGGAGCTGACATCACACGGCGCGAGAGCAAGAGGAAGGCAGGAGGTGCCAGGGTCTCTTCTGCAGTCAGATCTTGCAGTAACTAATAGAGTGAGAGCTAACTCGTTACTGTGAGGACAGCGCCAAGCACCCCCATGACCCTAACACCCATGACTAAGCCTCATCTCAAATACTGGAGGTTACATTTTAACATGAGATTTGGAGGGGGCAAATATTTAAACTATAGCATTGATCATCTTTGGAGAAATGCCCATGTAAGTCTTTTGCCCATTTTATTGATATATGACTTATTATTGTTATTATTTCAGATGGAGTTTCACTCTTCTTGCCCAGGCTGAATGCAATGGCGCAATCTCGGTTCACTTCAACTGCTGCCTCCCGGCTTCAAGCGATTCTCCTGCTTCAGCCTCCCAAGTAGCTGGGATTACAGGCACACACCACCACGCCTTGCTAATTTTTTGTAGTTTTAGTAGAGACAGAGTTTCACCATGTTGGTCAGGCTGGTCTTGAATTCCTGACCTCAGGTGATCCGCCTGCCTCAGCTTCCCAAAACGGTGAGATTACAGGCGTGAGCTACCACTCCTGCTTTTGCTCATTTTAAAATTGGGTTATGTGATTTTTTGTTGTTGAGTTGTAACGTTTTTTTTGTATCCTCCGAATACTCACTCTTCATTGGCAAGTCCAATGTCATGAATAATTTCCCCTATGTTTTCTTCTAGGAGTTTCATAGTTTTATGGCTCACATTTGGGTAATTAGTTCTCCATGCCCTTTTAAAGTTATTTCTGTGGATAGATGATAGAAGAGATATATAGGTATCTCCACAGAAAATATTTTTATGTAGTTCTGTTATATGCATTTTTATTGCTACAATTTTGTTTAACCTAATACATACTGTTCTGATGTTGGCTTTTTTATATTTTATAAGTCTTTTAAAATTATTTTTAATTGCTGCTTAGTATTCTATGGTAATGATCCACCACATTTTATTTTGTCTTTTCCCTTTTAATGGTACTCATGTAGCTGGTTGCTAAAGGAACATTTCCTACTTTGGAGGAATTACTTTTCTTCTTATTATTATACTTTTAAGTTCTAGGGTACATGTGCACAACATGCAGGTTTGTTACATAGGTATACATGTGCCATGTTGGTTTGCTGCACCCATCAACTCGTCATTTACATTAGGTATTTCTCCTAATGCTCTCCCTCACTCAGCCCCCCACCCTGCAACAGGCCCAGTGTGTGATGTTCCCCTCCCTGTGCCCATGTGTTCTCATTATTCAATTCCTACTTACGAGTGAGAATATGCGGTGTTTGATTTTCTGTACTTGTGATATTTTGCTGAGAATGATGGTTTCCAGCTTCATCCATGTCTCTGCAAAGGACATGAACTCATCCTTTTTTATGGATGCATAGTATTCCATGGTGTATATGAGTCACATTTTCTTTATCCAGTCTATCACTGATGGGCATTTGGGTTGGTTCCAAGTCTTTGCTATTGTGAATAGTGCCGCAATAAACATACGTGTGCACATGTCTTTACAGTAACATGATTTTATAATCCTTTGGGTATATACCCAGTAATGGGATTGCTGGGTCAAATGGTATTTCTAGTTCTAGATCCTTGAGGAATCACCACATTGTCTTCCACAATGGTTGAACTAATTTACACTCCCACCAACGATGTAAAAGTGTTCCTATTTCTCCACATCCTCTCCAGCATCTATTGTTTCCTCACTTTTTAATGATTGCCATTCTAACTGGTGTGAGATGGTATCTCATTGTGGTTTTGATTTGCATTTCTCTGATGGCTAGTGATGATGAGCGTTTTTTCATATGTCTGTTGGCTGCATAAATGTCTTCTTTTGAGAGATGTCTGTTCATATCCTTTGCCCACTTTTTGATGGGATTATTGGTTTTTTTCTTATAAATTGGTTTAAGCTCTTTGTAGATTCTGGATATTAGCCCTTTGTCAGATGGATAGATTGCAAAAATTTTCTCCCATTCTGTAGGTTGCCTGTTCACTCTGATGATAGTTTCTTTTGCTGTGCAGAGGCCCTTTAGTTTCATTAGATCCGATTTGTCTATTTTGGCTTTTGTGGCCATTGCTTTTGGTGTTTTAGTCATGAAGTCTTTGCCCATGCCTATGTCCTGAATGGTATTGCCTAGGATTTCTTCTAGGGTTTTTATGGTTTTAGGTCTTACATTTAAGTCTTTAATTCATCTTAAGTTAATTTTTGCATAAGGTGTAAGGAAGGGATCCAGTTTCAGCTTTCTGCATGTGGCTAGCCAGTTTTCCCAGCACCATTTATTAAATAGGGAATCCTTTCCCCATTGCTTGTTTTTGTCAGATTTGTCAAAGATCAGATAATTGTAGATGTGTGGTGTTATTTCTGAGGCCTCTGTTCTGTTCCATTGGTCTATATATCTGTTTTGGTACCAGTACCATGCTGTTTTGGTTACTGTAGCCTTGTAGTATAGTTGAAGTCAGGTGGCGTGATGCCTCCAGCTTTGTTCTTTTTGCTTAGGATTTTCATGGCAATGCGGGCTCTTTTTTGGTTCCATATGAACTTTAAAGTAGTTTTTTCCAATTCTGTGAAGAAAGTCATTGGTAGCTTGATGGGGATGGCATTGAATCTATAAATTACCTTGGGCAGTATGGCCATTTTCATGATATTGATTCTTCCTATCCATGAGCATGAAATGTTCTTCCATTTCTTTGTGTCCTCTTTTATTTCATTGAGCAGTGGTTTGTAGCTCTCCTTGAAAAAGTCCTTCATATCCCTTGTAAGTTGGATTCCTAAGTATTTTATTCTCTTTGTAGTAATTGTGAATGGGAGTTCACTCATGATTTGGTTCTCTGTTTGTCTGTTCTTGTACAGGAATGCTTGTGATTTTTGCACATTGATTTTTGTATCCTGAGACTTTGCTGGAGGAGATTTTGGGCTGAGATAATGGGGTTTGTAAATATACAATCGTGTCATCTGCAAACAGAGACAATTTGACTTCCTCTTTTCCTAATTGAATACCTTTTATTTCTTTCTCTTGCCTAAGTGCCCTGGCCAGAACTTCCAATACTATGTTGAATAGGAGTGGTAAGAGAGGGCATCCTTGTCTTGTGCCAGTTTTCAAAGGGAATGCTTCCAGTTTTTGCCCATTCAGTATGATATTGACTGTGGGTTTGTCATAAATAGCTGTCCCTTGGTGTTTTGAGATATATTCCATCAATACCCAGTTTATTGAGAGTTTTTAGCATGAAAGACTGTTGAATTTTGTCTAAGGCCTTTTCTGCATCTGTTGAGATAATCATGTGGTTTTTGTCATTGGTTCTGTTTATGTGATGCATTACATTTATTGATTTGCGTATGTTGAACCAGCCTTGCATCCTAGGGATGAAGCTGACTTGATTGTGGTAGATAAGCTTTTTGATGTGCTGCTGGATTTGGTTTGCCAGTATTTTATTGAGGATTTTCGCATTGATGTTCATCAGAGATACTGGCCTAAAATTCTCTTTTTTTGTTGTGTCTCTTTCAGGCTTTGTTATCAGGATGATGCTGGCCTCATAAAATGAGTTAGGGAGGATTCCCTCTTTTTCTGTTTTTTGGAATAGTTTCAGAAGCAATGGTACCAGCTCCTTTTTGTACCTCCAGTAGAATTCGACTGTGAATCTGTTTGGTCCTGGACTTTTTTGGTTGGTAGTCAATTTATTACTGCCTCAATTTCAGAACTTGTTATTGGTCTATTCAGAGATTCAGCTTCTTCCTGGTTTAGTCTTGGGAGGGTGTATGTGTCCAGAAATTTATCCATTTCTTTTAGATTTTCTAGTTTATTTGTGTAGAGGTGTTTATAGTATTCTCTGATGGTAGTTTGTATTTCTATGGGATCAGTGGTGATATCCCCTTTATCATTTTTTATTGTGTCTATTTGATTCTTCTCTGTTTTCTTCTTTATTAGTTTTGCTAGCTGTCTGTCAGTTTTGTTGATCTTTTCAAAAAAACCTGCTTCTGGATTCACTGATTTTTTGAAGGTTCTTTTTTTTTTTTTTTTGTATCCCTATTTCCTTCAGTACTGCTCTGATCTTAGTTATTTCTCGTCTTCTGCTAGCTTTTGAATTTGTTTACTCTTGCTTCTCTAGTTCTTTTAATTGTGATGTTAGGGTGTCTATTTTAGATGTTTCCTGCTTTCTTTTGTGGGCATTTCATGCTGTAAATTTCTCTACACATTGCTTTAAATGTGTCCCAGAGATTCTGGTACATTGTGTCTTTGTTCTGATTGGTTTCAAAGAACATCTTTTTTTCTGCCTTCATTTCATTATTTACCCAGTAGTCATTCAGGAGCAGATTGT
This sequence comes from Macaca mulatta, assembly GCF_049350105.2. NCBI lineage: Eukaryota > Metazoa > Chordata > Mammalia > Primates > Cercopithecidae > Macaca > Macaca mulatta. The sequence goes on from NC_133412.1 coordinate 167,382,586, forward strand.
TCAGTTTCCATGTAGTTGTGTGGTTTTTGAACTCTTAATCCTGAGTTCTAATTTGATTGCACTGTGGTCTGAGAGACAGTTTGTTGTGATTTCTGTTCTTTTACATTTACTGAGGAGTGTTTTACTTCCAATTATGTGGTCAATGTTAGAATAAGTGTGATGTGGTTCTGAGAAGAATGTATATTACGTTGATTTGGGATGGAGAGTTCTGTAAATGTCTATTAGGTCCACTTGGTGCAGAGCTGAGTTCAAGTCCTGGATATCCTTGTGAATTTTCTGTCTCGTTGATCTGTCTAGTATTGACAGTGGGGTGTTAAAGTCTCCCATTATTATCGTGTGGGTGTCTAAGTCTCTTTGTAGGTCTCTAAGAACTTGCTTTATGAATCTGGGTGCTTCTGTATTGGGTACATATATATTTAGGATAGTTAGCTCTTCTTGTTGAATTGATCCTTTTACCATTATGTAATGGCCTTCTTTGTCTCTTTTGATCTTTGTTGGTTTAAAGTCTGTTTTCTCAGAGACTAGGATTGCAACCCCTGCTTTTTTTTGGTTTCCATTTGCTTGGTAGATCTTCCTCCATCCCTTTATTTTGAGTCTATGTGTGTCTTTGCATGTGAGATGGGTCTCCTGAATACAGCACACTGATGGGTCTTGACTCTTTATCCAATTTGCCAGTCTGTTTCTTTTAATTGGTATTTAGCCCATTTAAATTTAAGGTTAATATTGTTGTTGAGGTCCACGCATTTCCTAAACAAAGGAATGAACACACAAGACAACACAGGACAAGACAAACATGGCGGCCACCCCAAGCAGCACGCTCTGCTTTATTTTATACACGCTTGTGGAATTTTACTACATCTGACAAGACACGAGTTGTTTTTATGACACAAGTTGTTTTTATGTCATGAGTTGTTTTTCTGACCTTTCCCTAACTTTCTGAGTTCTCAAGATGCTTTAAACATTAACCAGTTCCTAGAGTCTGCTGTTTGCGGCTGATTCTTTTGTTCTTCCTGTTTGCAGAGAAGAAACGTCCTGCTTTGTTTGCAAGAGCAGGACTTATCGGGAACATCTCGTTTGTGAGCACATAGTCCTCTACAATTGTTATGTGTAAATTTGATCCTGTCATTATGATGCTAGCTGGTTATTTTGCCTGTTAATTGATGCAGTTTCTTCATAGCATCAATGGTCTCTACAGTTTGGCATGTTTTTGCAATGGCTGGTACTGGTTGTTCCTTTCCATGTTTAGTGCTTCTTTCAGGAGCTCTTGTAAGGCAGGCCTGGTGGTGACAAAATCTCTCAGCATTTGCTTGTCTGTAAAGGATTTTATTTCTCCTTCACTTATGAAGCTTAGTTTGGCTGGATATGAAATTGTGGATTGAAAATTCTTTTCTTGAAGAATGTTGAATATTGGCCCCCACTCTCTTCTGGCTTGCAGGGTTTCTGCTGAGAGATCCACTGTTAGTCTTACGGACTTCCCTTTGTGGTTAACCCAACCTTTCTCTCTGACTGCCCTTCACATTTTTTCCTTTATTTCAACCTTGGTGAATCTGACAATTATGTGTCTTGCGGTTTCTCTTCTCAAGGAGAATATCTTTGTGGTGTTTTCTGTATTTCCTGAATTTGAATGTTGGCCTGCCTTGCCAGGTTGGGGAAGTTCTCCTGGGTAATATCCTGAAGAGTGTTTTCTAACTTGATTCCATTCTCCCCATCACTTTCAGGTACACCAATCCAGCATCGATTTGGTCTTTTCACATAGTCCCATATTTCTTAGAGCCTTTATTTGTTTCTTTTCACTCTTTTTTCTCTAATCTTGTCTTCTCCCTTTATTTCATTAATTTTATCTTCAATCACTGATATCCTTTCTTCCACTTGATCGAATTGGCTATTGAAGCTTGTGTATGCTTCATGAAGTTCTCATACTGTGGTTTTTCAGCTCCATTAGGTCATTTAACCTCTTCTCTACACTGATTATTCTAGTTAGCCATTCGTCTAACCTTTTTTCAAGGTTTTTAGCTTCCTTGCAATGGGTTAGAACATGCTCCTTGAGCTCAGAGAAGTTTGTTATTACCGCCCTTTGAAGCCTATTTCTGTCAACTTGTCAAACTCATTCTCCATCCAGTTTTGTTCCCTTGCTGGGGAGGAATTGTGTTTCTTTGGAGGAGAAGAGGTGTTCTGGTTTTTGGAATTTTCAGACTTTCTGTTCTGGTTTCTCCCCACCTTTGTGATTTTATCTACCTTTGGTCTTTGATATTGGTGACCTACGGATGGGGTTTTGGTGTGGATGTCCTTTTTGTTGATGTTGATGCTATTCCTTTCTGTTTGTTAGTTTTCCTTCTAACAGACAGGCCCCTCAGCTGCAGGTCTGTTGGAGATTGCTGGAGGTCCACTCCAGACCCTGTTTGCCTGGGTATCACCAGCAGAGGCTGCAGAATGGCAAATATTGCTGCCTGATTCTTCCTCAGGAAGCTTCATCCCAGAGGGGCACCTGCCTGTATGAGGTGTCTGTTGGCCCCTACTGGGAGATGTCTCCAGTCAGGCTACATGTGTTACAGCCAGGCTACACTTGAGGAGGCAGTCTGTCCATTATTGGAGCTCAAATGCTGTGCTGACAGAACCACTGCTCTCTTCAGAGCTGTCAGGCAGGGACATTTAAGTCTGGAGAAGCTGTCTGCTGCCTTTTGTTTAGCTATGCCTTGCCCCCAGAAGTGGAATCTCGAGAGGCAGTAGGCCTTGCTGAGCTGCGGTGGGCTCCACCCAGTTCGAGCTTCCCTGCTGCTTTGGTTACACTGTGAGCATAGAACCGCCTACTCAAGCCTCAGCAATGGTGGATGCCCCTCCCCTCACCACCCTTCAGCATCCTAGGTTGATCTCAGACTGCTGCTCTCTGTGGGTATCGGACCTGCCGAGCCAGGCATGTGAGGGAATCTCCTGGTCTGCCAGTTGCAAAGACCATGGGAAAAGTGCAGTATTTGGGCAAGAGTGTACCATTCCTCCAGGTACAGTCACTCATGGCTTCACTTGGCTAAGAAAGGGAAATCCCCCAACCCCTTGTGCTTCCCGGGTGTGGCAATGCCCCACCCTACTTTGGCTCACCCTCTGTGGGCTGCACTCACTGTCCAACCAGTCCCAATGAGATGAACCAGGTACCGCAGTTGGAAATGTAGAAATCACCCGTCTTCTGTGTCGATCTCACTGGGAGCTGTAGACTGGAGCTGTTCCTATTCAGCTACCTTGTACTCTTCTTCTGAGGAATTTCAACATAAACCTCAAAGCTGAGAACATTGGAAAATAAGGATCCCCAGTTTCAAAGAGAGCTGCTGGACATGCCTCTTGGGGATTTATTTTAAGAAAGCATAACAAATCTGTGACTGTCAGCTCTTATCACTCACATGTAGCCTGTATGAGGGAGAGCTTAGGATTCATTGGAAAAAGTGCTTTAAGAGGAATTCATTCAAATATTTGTTGGGCACCCTTGTTTGCTCTAAGTGCTGTAATACATTGTTAATACTACAGAGCCCCTGTTGTCATGGAGTTTTCCCCACAGGGCTTGAAGGTGCTTTGGCTTTTCTTGGTTCCTCTCTTGGAGCCCCAGGGGGTAGGGTGCGTGTGAGATAGTTAGTCCTGCATCTGCCACTCACCAGTCAGAGACTGGCTAGGGCCACCCATTTGCAGATGAATACAGGCTGGAACTATCTGTGCTTGGCAGGGAGAGGAAGCCTGCATTGCTGAGGGTTGCATGAAGACCTTGGAAAGGTAATGGGCTTGAGTTATCTTGGCAGGACTCAGCCAAGCTTAGCCAAGAGGGTACCTGCCTCAGTGTGGAGCACCCAGCAGAAAAAGGCAATGGATGTGGGAAGGTCCCGTGGGGAACTGATGAAGGACCCTCCTCATGACTCATGAGCTCATCTGTGAAATGGGGATGGCGGTACCTCTTCATGGGGTTGTTGTGAGGATTCAAGTACTTAACACAGGCGAAGCCCTCAGCACAGGGCTTGTTGGGTACAAGAACGCACCCGCAGGGACAGTGCTGTGCTCTGCCTCTGATGCCCACTGGTGGGGAAGATTCCCACTGCTAACTCTCTCTGTCAGTTCTTCCATCAGTAGGGACCCTCATCACAGCGTCCTTGACAAGGATTTGCGACATCTGGCTGGACAGCTTCAATCCTGTACTGGACTGCAGCTTTCAAACAGTCCACCACTCTCGGCTCCTCTCGACCCTCTGGGTGGTGATCATGGCCACATCCTTCTCAGCTGCATTGGGTTGGTGCCACGTCTGGCTCAGGGAAAACACAGTGCCAGACTCTAAAGGGGCAGCTTACCCCCAGAGTAGGCTTCCTGCCCTCCTGCCCAGGGCAGCCTTCTAACCACAGCCTTCTGCCCTTAGACTGTATAGACCCAACTCAGACAACTATGCTTGTTGCCCTCAAATTCCAAGGGATTCAAGGCCAGGCACAGTGGCTCCCACCTGTAATCCCAGCACTTTGGGAGGCCGAGGTGGGCAGATCACTTGAGGTCAGGTGTTGGAGACCAGCCTGGCCAACATAGTAAAACCCCGTCTCTACTAAAAATGCAGAAAAAATCAGCCGAGTGTGGTGGCAGGTGCCTGTAATCCCGGTTACTCAGGAGGGTGAGGCAGGAGAATCACTGGAACCTGGGAGGCAGAGGTTGCAGTGAGCTGAGACCGTGCCACTGCACTCCAGCCTTGGTGACAGAGGGAGGCTCCATCTCAAAAAAAAAAAAAAAAAAAAGAAAGAAAAAAAGAAAAGAAAAAGGAAAGAAAGAAAAAAAGAAAAAAGAAAAAAAAATTCCAAGGGATTGAAGTCATGCTTTCCACATGGGTACCATTTAGCTCTGGGTGGGCAGAGCCCTCCCCTCCTCTCATCATGGGGCTCAGGGAAAGGCACAGTCCACAAATTCTCCCTCATTCTCTCTCTCTCTTTTCCTTTCTCTGCAATCTCTACTCCCTAATTCCTCTACTTCTTTTAGAGCTGGTTTTACAGTTCTTAGCACATCCTCCCAGGAAAGGTTGGGGACTGGACGCTCCTGGCCCTATTTCATTACTGCTTCCTGTCTTTGACCCTGGCCTGAAATGCCCTCAAGCATCCAACAACTGCCAAGGAAGTTCTGCATTTGACATTCATGTGTGGTAAAAGTATAAAGACATGCATGAGAAGAGCCAGCTGTCAGTTCCGGAGAGGGAGGCAGACAAAGGAGACTAGGAAGGGATTCGCAGGTTGTTTTCCTTGTTTCTGTAATGTTTGAGTTCTTGAGCTGAGTGGTGGGCGCATAAGCATTATATTATCATCTATACTTTTTTGGATGCCTGAAAACACTTTATATTCTATACAGGGCATCTCTTTAAGAGTGTCTGTGAGCTGAAAAAGAGCCAGTGTAAATGTCTCTCTCAACAATTTGCCATAATGGCAGCAGAAAAATGGTGAGATCTTAGGGTCAAGAAAGTGATTGGAAATTGAGCTCTATAATAAATAGATTTTCTTCTTTACTGGAAAAGAAAGGAGAAAAATGTCTGCAGTTAAGGTTTCCTGGGAAAACAAATCCTCTCTCATTTGCTGCCTGCATCGCTTGGGCTTGTGCTTCTGTTGGGGTGAAGCTGCTTAAAGCATCTGGAGTCAGCTCCTCTAAGAACACAGCCAAGCCCAGGTCTATATTCTTGGGAATTTGGGAGAGGGAGAGGATAGTTGCAAGATTAAGTCTTTGAGTAGGCAAGAGGGGATACAATCTTTAGGAACTGGGATAGTTCATCCACAGAAACGGAGAGAAGGCAGAGTATATGGATGTAGATATGGATATAGATGCTGGGGGTTGGTGGATTTGATGTTGAGAAGCCTTCTTCATGACATAAGAAACCACCATCTGAGGGTGAGCGGAGAGGAGATGGTCATAGATGCCTTTTGAAGAAAGAAGTTGAATTTACTATTGAAATTGTGCAGAACTGCTGGACGAAAACTGTGTCCCTATGCTGGCCGTGGATTGTTCCATCCAGAAGTGATTTGAGCCTCAGCATTAGGGTGACCCCCACCCAGCCTTTGGTTAGGACATGGAGCCTGATGACATCACAAACATACATTCATTATGCTAATTTGCAAAGTCTCTGGTACTGATGTAGTAGCTGCACAGGGGCCTGTAGATTTCTGAATATACAGCCTCCTGGGGGGCCCTTCCCACAGAGAACGCTAGAGTGGACACCTGCTGGACCCCTGAATAGGAGTATAGATCACCATCAGTGTGGCTTAAACTAGTTGAAGCAACCTGTTGATGTCACATTTGTGTCAACATAAAAAGAGAGAGAGAGACAAATCTTTAAGTAAAATAGTTTTACTTGGGAATAATACACAAGAAGTAGGATTGCAACCCCACAACATAAATATGGACCAGGGTGGCCTTTTCGTTTTGGAAAACAAAGGAAAAAATTAGGGAATTTTTAAAGAAAGAGGCTGTTATGCAAGTTGTTTTGAAAGACAGTTCGATACAATTTGTTTTATAAAAGTTATGCAAGTTGTTTTGAAAGGAAGTTTAATAGCCGTGATCCCACGTCCAAAAGCATATGCCTGTAATCCCAGCACTTTGGGAGGCAGAGGCAGGAGGATCACCTGATGTCAGGAGTTTGAGATCAGCCTGGCCAACATGGTGAAACCCCGTCTCTACTAAAAATACAAAAAATCAGACGGGCATGGTGGCAGGTGCCTTTAATCCCAGCTACTTGGGAGGCTGAGGCAGGAGAATCACTTGAACCCGGGAGGTGGAGGTTGCAGTGAGCCGAGATTGCACCACTGCACTCCAACCTGGGCAACAAGAGCAAAACTCCCATCAAAAAAAAGAAAAGAAAAGAAAGAGAGAAAGAGAGAAAGAAAGAAGAAAGAAAGAGAAAGAAAGAAAGAAAACGAAAGAAAGAAAAAAGAAAGAAAAAAAGAAAGAAAGAAAGAAAGAAAAAGAAGAAAGAAAGAAAGAGTAAGTTTATTGGTGCTGGCAGCATCTTACAAGTCCCGGTGAGTTCTGACTGGCAAGTGTCAGTAGTTGTTAGGTAGGACTGGGAATCTTGGAGTAATGGTCAGGTTCCTGCAGTTTTGGATTGGGTGTGTGAGACACTGTGCCAGGCAAGTGTTTTTGCATAACTGGCTCGCTCTTCTTGTGCTTCAAGCTGTCCTTGTGTGGCCCATGTAATAAGCTGCAGTTTGGAAACATTTCTCGTGATAGTTCCTATTAGCAGGCAAATGGGAGAGCCTCATCTTGCGTGACAGCCCTCCCTTTATAGCCTTGCTGGCTCTGTCTGCCGAGGTTTGACCCAAGTGACTCCATTTTGAATCTTACAACTTGCACACTACTCGTGTGGAAGATTTAAATGTACATTTTGGCACCTGATGCTTTTTCTTCCGCCTGTTCTCAGAGCAGCCGCAGAGTGACCTGACCGTGTCATTTCTCAGCTTCATCCCCCTATCCCCCAAAAGGTATAGACGATAATCCCCTGCAATGGCTTCAGGACACAAGATCAAGTCCTTGCAGTGCTTTTGCGGCCTCACAGGGCCTCTCTCCCTGGCCCACTTGCTGAGGCCACACTGGCCCCCTTGCTGCTCCTGCCACACGGGCTCTGCCACTGCTGTGGCCTCCACCTGGAATGACTGCCCCCCATAATTCTGCCGGGCTCGCTGCGTCACCTCCTTTTGCTTTAGTGCTTCATCAAATAACATTCTATACATGTAGTTATTTATCATGTTCACTTTGCCCCCATTGCTGGTAAACTCTGTGAGGACGGATATTTTGGTCTGTTTTGTTTACAGTCCTATCCCAGTGCCTAGTCAGTATCTAGCACAATGGGCCTGCAGTCAAGCCTTTTTTGAAAAACGGAACATCTGCCTACCACAAGGACTAAATTATTCTGAAAATCACCTTCTTCATTAGAAAGTAATAGTATCATTTTATTATAGAACTTTGATTTTACTTCTCATGACTTCATTATGCGTAGAGCACACTCCCATCTTGAATGAAATGACAAAGCATTTTATACTAACTGACAATGACTGATGCCATGGGCAAATCCTATTTCTCTAAATAACTGAAGTTTCCTCTTGACTGGCCGTGAGGGGAGAAAGATGTCTGCAGTTTCAGTTTCCTGGAAAATGAAACCTATCTCATTTGTTGTCTGTGTCAAGGGGCTGTGCTTCAGTCGGGGTGGAGCTGCTTAAAAGGCCTGGGATCAGACCCTTTGTGAACACAACCAAGCTTAAGACGGTGGGGTCAGCTTCACATTCTCAGGAACTCTCCTTCTCTGGGTAAGACTGGGAGGGCGGGCAGGAGCTAACCTTCCCATGGCCCCGAACTTGGGTGGGCTGTGGGCTCAGGGAGCGGAGGGGAGGCCTTGAGCATCCACTCTCTGCCCTGTCTTTTTGTTTTCATCAGGGAGCCTTGGGAGGGAAGGGACCTGAGCCCCATCTGTCCCTGGACTCTGGAATTTAAGGACAATTAGCTTTGTCCTTGCCCAGGTTTTCCTCAGGCCTTGAGGGCGGCTTGGGTTAAAGTGGGCAGCGGGGAGAGATAAGGGTTAGGAGGAACCAAGGCGGAGCCATTGCAAGTCCATGCCTGGCTGGGGTGTTGCTTCCCTATGGGAAGCCTCTGACCTGGAGCAAATCACTGAGCCAGATCACGTTCCCTCATCTGTAACATGCGGAGGGGGAGGGTCCCATCTTTTTCACGTTAGTGAGGAGATTACATAAGAGCAGGCACCTCGCCTGCCATATATGCCTTAAAAATGCGGTTGGTTCTGATTTCCTAATTTTGGTGCCTTTTCAATTGCTCCGTGGAGAGATATGGGAGTCCCAGAAGTGTCTAAGATGTTGGTGCTGGGACTCTCAGAAGAAAGAAAGCAGCCCCCCTGGGGAAATAAAGTTCCTCAGGGCCCTAATCTAACACAGGTCCTTTGGTAGCCCCAACTCCTCAACATGCCTCCCTCCCTCACCCCAGGATCCTTTCCAGGCCTGCTACCCCACAAGCTCAGAGCAGCCTCCCCAGCCCCCTGGAGCTCCTCACATTTTTCAGGACAGTGGGAGGCAAGCCAGGTTGTGCCCATCCCGTCCTCAGAGCTCCATCCCTTCGGCAGGTCTGGCTGAAGTTAAGGATCTCTTACTCTCTAGGCCACGGAATTAACCCGAGCAGGCATGGTGGCCTCCGCTTTCACCTCATCAGCAGTGACCGGTGTGGCCAAAGTGGCCAGGGTGGCCTCTGGCTGTGCCGTAGTCTTGCCCCTGGGTGAGTGTTCCTGGGAGGGGCTGGTGCTGGGGGCGAGGAGGCAGCTGGGGAGGACAGGGGTCTTGTCCAGGGACCCGTGGGAGAGAAAATGGGGGGACACCCACAGCCTTGCTGCCCTGCCCTGTCCTCTCACAGCAGGTGTCCACCGTGACTTTCAGTCTGGGAGGGGGCCCGGGGCAGGCAGACTCTGGCCGGGTGCCCAGCCCTGGGTGTCCCCCAGGTCCTCTCCCCTCTGGGCCTGGGCCTCCTGCCTAGCTGGAAAGGGTCTATCTACCACTGAGTCCCACTCTCTTCAGCTCTCCCTTCCCCCAGATTTACTGTCAGAATTCATCTCCTTTAGTTTACCTTGTCAACAGGGCCCCTGTGTCCTGCGGGATCTCACATCCAGAGTATCGATTTTAACAAGATTCTTTAGCTCACTTTTTTCACTGGTTTCTGGGAGATCTCTTTCTAGTCTTATTTATTCTCATTCTTCTTCCTTTTCACCCTCAATTCCCCTCCCTCAAAGTCAACCTTTCTAATATATTTAATGTGTGTCTGTTTTTCATATGTATTTTTGCAGAACAGGGATTGTGTTTTGTTTGCATGCGTTTTAACTGACATGCAGGATGGTGTGCTGTAGATCCCATTCTATTGCTTTTTTCCACACTGAGAACCATAATCTTGAGATCCATCAGTATCATTTGGTGAGCATCTAATCCTGGCCTCTACCTGCTGACAAGTGCTCCTCTGCGTGTATCCACTGCCCTTTACCTTTCTGTCTCCCTGGGTGGACATCCAGGGGTTCCCCCAACTCCGCCAGCACAAATGGCATAGGCTTGAACGGGGGCACAGGGCCCCTGACTCCTACCCTGACTTCTGACCCCTGCCCCAACCTCTAACCTCTATTTGAGCCTGCACTCACCCTCTGCCGACCCTGTCATCCTCAGCTGCCCTGAGCCCCAACATCTCTATCCTCAGACGATTGCTGGGAGCACTGGAGGTTAGCTCCTTCATGCTGGGGTCCCTCACTGGCACCCTGTTTTGCAACTTGGAGGTAACTGGCCCTCAGCAACACACACCACTCTTTGGGCTCCCAACTCAGTACAGAGAAGTGTGATGAGCAAGTGAGGGCCTGGGCCACACCCAGCAGTCCTTTCTGTTTGTCAGAAATGCCGATGACTTCTCAGTTTAAGATCAAGCAATTCATAAAATTAAAATAATAACAGCTCAACTTGAGCGAGCGCTTTTATGTTCTAGTCACTTACCCTAGCACTTGAGGTTTGTCAATTTGTTTAATTCTCGTAACAACCCCAGAGGAAGATAAGAAGATAATATTGTCCCTTATTTACCAACTGGGACAATTTACTGTTGTCCAAGTGCTCTGGGCAGCACAGAAGGGTGTGGGGGTGCTGCTTCCAAGCTTGGAACAGAAGGCAGAACAATGAACAATGATAAGAAGTATTAATAGGCCAGGCACAGTGGCTTACACCTGTAATCCCAGCACTTTGGGAGGCCAAGGAGGGCAGATCACTCGAGGTCAGGAGTTTGAGACCAGCCTGGCCAACATGGTGAAACTCCGTCTCTACCAAAAATACAAATATTAGCCAGGCATGGAGGTGCATGCCTGTAATCCCAGCTACTTAGGAGGCTGAGGCAGGAGAATTGCTTGAATCCAGGAGGCAGAGGTTGCAGTGAGCCGAGATTGTGCCACTGCACTCCAGGCTGGGTGACGGAGCAAGACTCTGTCTCAAAAAAAAAAGAAAGAAAGAAAGAAAGAAATATTAATAGAAGTGGGAGAATAGAAATTGGAGGGAGGTCTCAGGGTAGGGCAGGTTCTGAATGGCGTAAAATAACGGCCAGGCTACTCTGCCCTATGAATGCCCATCAGCTGAGCCTAACAGGCAGGCCCCCCTACACAGAGCAGCCAGTTCCTGAGGGCTTTTGTGTGTCAGGTTCCAGGTCTGCTAGGCTGCCAGCCATCTTGACATCACCTCTCCTGCCTGCCAATAAAACTGAACCTTCTAACCAGGTTATCCATTCCTGAGTCCCTGGGCTCAAAACCCCTCCAGGTGGCCTTTCTGGTCACTCAGGGGTGTCTCTTTACTTCCTCCACCATCACTCTAAGGCCTCTCCCTGGGAGCTGGCTGAGCTCACTCCTGCACATCTGGCTATCTTTAGAACTCCTGGCCCCAAATTGCAGTTCTGGCCCCTCTGACTGCTGGGGAAGAGAACCTCTGCCCGCTCCCCAGGGGCTTACCATGTGGGGAAGCAAACCATGTACACCCAGTGCTGTGAGTGGCTCCAGTCATGGAGGAGCAAGGATGAGTTCTCCCTGGAAGAATCTGGGAGGGCTTCCTGGAGGAGGGAGCAATGACATGGACCTTGAAGAGTCAGAAGCTTTCAATTCATTCCATTCAAGCATTGCTCTCACGTGGCATTCAAGCATTCTACAGTGCTTGCCATGACTCAGGCACACAGTGCAAAATGAAGCTCATCTTTCTCTACCATGAGGACTTATTACTATCTGAAGAGCTTTTTCTGGACTATAGGAGAAAGTCATGGTATCCCTCGCTAATAAACACTGACCCTGCTTCAAATGAGCTAACAGCCCTGCTCAGAGAGCATGACACCCATCCTGTTCACTTCTCCCTGCCCCGGTCAAACCACCAAGCCCTAGATTTCATTGCCAAGTATCCTGTATTTACTGGGAGCTGACATCACAGTAGCATGCCTTCCTAGCCACATCTATAAGATTTTGTTCATTTTTGTTCTGCTTTTCATTTGAACTCAACCTGGCTTGGGAGGCAGAAAAGAAAAAGTAACGTCTGATTTCCCCCAATCAACCAACCAACCAACCAACGAGTTCAGGGCCACGTAAATTCATTCAGGACAAGCGCTGGGGTCAAAACCCCCGGTGATCCTCACCCTCCTCCAGAAATTCCACTTCCCAAAATGAAACAAAGAGCGTTAGACAGGGGTCATCCCTTCCTGTGGCTCCCAACCTGGGGCAGCCCCTCCCGCTGGATGGGCAATTAGCTCAGAAAGTGGAGGGGAGGCCAGTGTGGATCTACTCACAGAATGTTCTTTTGATTTCCAGCGAGGATTGCTACAGTCGTGATTGGAGGAGGTGAGTCTGTGGGGAAGGGGCTCAAGTAACCACCTGCCCCTAGGGAGGTGGACTTGGGGAGCAGCCGGCCTTGTCCATGCCAAGGTTTCCCTCATGTGGGTGGTCAGGGGAGGAGGTGGGATGAGGGGCTAAGTATGAAACAAGGAGCTAGAAGTACGGCACTGGAAGCTGGAAGCAGGGGCTTGGAGACTGGGAGCTGGAGCGTGTGTGGGCAGGGTGTGGCAGCAGCCGGGCAGAGGCCATTTCCCCTTTGCAGAACGTTCTGTGTGACCCTGAGCATGTCTTTGAACTCCTCTGAGCCCCTGTTTCCTCTCCAGAGAAAGGGCTAGCAATGCCCTTTCAGGGTTGTGGTCAGGATTGCATAGGGTGAAACAATAGAAATTGAACACAGTAGACATGAAAGAGATGCCAGGGGCTCCCCTTGGTTTAGTTGCTTCCGACGTGCTCTGTGGCAACACCACGGAGCCCTAGAGCTGTCTCTTTGAGCCACTGTGAATGTGCCTCTTACATAATCTCCTGGGCAAGATCTGCTCCCCTAATGAGATTTGCTCCCCAGCAAAGATAAGAAAATTGGAAAGCACTCCCCTGGTCCAGCATTTGGCCAGGGCAGACACTGAGGCCCCGAAGACAAGTGGCTTTCCCAAGGAAGGTCCTGCTGCCTAGCAGAGCTTGGCCCAGAGCCCTGTGCCCAGTGGCCCTACTAGCTTTTCCCTCTACTTTCCCCGCCTGGCTGTGCTCCCCTTGATTTGTGCCTATTGGCCGTGCCCATAGTCTCTCCCAAGCTCAGAGTTCACCTCTCTCTCCAGATTCCCTGAGGTCCCCAAGCCTGACTCAGTGTATCTGGGGGGTCCCTTCTGAGCCCACACACTGACCCAGCTCCTCTTCCCTGCAGTTGTGGCTGTGGAGGCTGTGCCCATGGTGCTCGGTGTCATGGGCTTCACTGCGACGGGAATCACCTCGTCCTCCATAGCAGCCAAGATGATGTCCGCAGCAGCCATTGCCAATGGGGGTGGAGTTGCCCCGGGCAGCCTTGTGGCTACTCTGCAGTCACTGGGTAAGTATCCTGGCAGGGCTGGCTGGGGAGGGCGATGAGGAGGGCAGGAGCCTCCAAGGACCCAGTCCCAATCTCAGTCCTATGGGCCTCCATTTCTGTTCCTCTGTCTCTCTCTATACATTCTCTCAGAATTTCTCTGAGGGAGATGGAGGAGGGAGGGAAGGAGCCCAAGCCAGGAACAGTGGGCCCAGGAAGACTCAGCCTGAAGCAGATTTGCTGGGTTACCTGGGGCATCTCCTCCCCTCTGGGGCACAGCCTCCTTCACTGAAGAGTGAGGCTGCTTCCAGCTCTGGAGTTTACCATGGGAGTTCATGCCTGCAGCAGCCTCTCCCCAAACAAAAACCCCCAGGGTACTGGGAAACAGAGAGGGGAACTGGGTGGGGTCTCGAAGCCTCAGCCGCTTCTGAGGGTCACTGGAGTCTCTGACCCCACAGTCCTGCCCACAGAGCTTCCCGGACAGGCATGTCCCACACTGTTCACCCTGTTTCTCCCCAGGAGCAACTGGACTCTCCGGATTGACCAGATTCATCCTGGGCTCCACTGGGTCTGCCATTGCGGCTGGCATTGCGAGGTTCTACTAGCTCCCTGCCCCTCGCCCTGCAGAGAAGAGAACCATGCCAGGGGGAGAAGGCACCCAGCCATCCTGACCCAGCGAAGAGCCAACTATCCCAAATATACCTGGGGTGAAATATACCAGATTCCACACGCCCAGAGGAAAATAAGAAATAAAGATGAATTGTTGCAACTCTTCCCAGAACCTTTTTTTCTCGCTGGCTGTGGGGCAGGCCCAGCATACCTGGGGTGGGGAGGGGGCATGCTAGGCTCAGGAGTATCAGGAAATGCGTTCCTATGTTGTTTTGCTGCTTCTTTCCACACCCTCTATGAGCACATGCTGTGGTCCAGGCACTGGGCTGGGCCCCAGGGAACAGAGGGGACGCAGCTCGGTCCCCTCGGTCCCCTCAATCCCCACAGCCAGCGACACTCACGTCTGCTGAAGGGATGGACCCACAGGCAGATGGCCATGGGCACTAACCTCTGATAAGTGCTATGCCAGAGGCCAGCCCATGGCTCTGAGGGCCAGAGGCATGTTGAGGAAGGGGAGTGTGGATTTTATCCTGAGGACTTCGGAGAGGCACTAAAGGGTTTTCAACACCGCAGTGACCGGGGACGCTACAATCCTGCACACTCCGCCCTGGGGAGGGGTCACGTTAGGCTCAATTCTCTTTCCCCACGCTGTCATCACAAAATCTCGGGATGTGATGAACCGAAATGAATCTAAATTTGAAGACAAGCTGTCCCCTCCCCTGCTACGACTCCGTATAACCCTGGGCAGGTGACCTTCTCTCTGAACCTGTTTGTCCCTCTCTAAATGAGGAGTTGAACTAAATGACCTTCAAGATCCCAGCCAGCCTTTGTGTGTGGCTCAGTATGTGTGGCTCAGGTTTGTGTTTGGCTGCAGCATCTGTGATCACTGCAAACAGAGTGAGTCCCTGTCTCAAAAAGTTAAAAAAAAGAAAAAGAAAAAAGAAAAAAGGAAATTATCTGGGTGGCTCTGATCCAATTACATGAGCCCTTTGAAAGCAGAGAAGCAAAGAGAAGCAAAACTGAGAGTCTAGTCTACAGACATTTCAAAAACTTGAACAACTCATCCACGTCTCTTAATTGGGTCAGTGAAGCATGGTTTGTACCCAGCCATGGAAATTAAGCTTCTCAGGGTATTCTTTCAATATGTGATTCCTTCCCCTTTCTTTGATGCCTTGGGTAATCTGAAAGAAGCTGTGAAACTTCTCCCCACAAAAGGTACACATTCCCCAAATAATACCCTCAATGTCAGGGCACTCATTAGGACAGCGGAAGACCCTCATTGGAATGAAAGGTAAAACCCCCTGCGTTAACTAGAAATCCAAGCCCTTTCGAAAGGAAAGCACTTGGGTCTGACCTGGGTCTGGGAGGATGGATGAGCCTGCATCCCAGCTGAAGCCTAGTAAACAGTCCTGCAAGGCAGGTCACCCTGGAGCACCCATTATTCTAGGTGTGGGTCCTGACCTCCTCCCTCGTCCCTCTCATGAAGATGAGGCCTCCCGGTTCCCAGAGGATCTGTTTCCATTCTGGCAGCGAGTCCCTCACCCCCACCTTGGTTCTGTGGCTCTCACCTGGTTCTTTATCTCTAAACCCTCAGCTTCGACCTTTGTAGCAGGCAGAATTCTGAGAATGGTGCCCAGTAACCTCCCTGGTATCATCCCCTCCTCTCTGGGTGTTGGTGGAGCTTCTGAGCATGTTGAGCTATCACTCCTGTGATTTTGTTACATTAATGGCAAAAAGGATATTATTGGCCAGGCAAGGTGGCTCATGCCTGCAATCTCAGCACTTTGGGAGACCAGAGGGATTCCTTGAATCCAGGAGTTTGAGACCAGCCTGGGCAACACGATGAAACTCCATCTCTACAAACACAAAAATTTAGCCAGGCATGGCGGTGCCTATCTGTTGTCCCAACTACTCAGGAGGCAGACGTGGGAGGATCACTTGAGCCCAGGAGGTTGAGGCTGCAGTGAGCCATGATTGCGCCACTGCACTCCAGCCTGGGAAAACAGAGTGCAACCCTGTCTTAAAAAAAAAAAAAAAAAAAAAGAAAGAAAGAAAAGAAATTATACAGGTGACTCTGATCCAATTACAGGAACCCTTTGAAAGCAGAGAGTTTGCTCTGCTCACAGCAGTAAAGGAAGTTAGAGATTTGAAGCATGCAGGGGATTTGATATCTGTTTCTGGCTTTGTGGATAGGGATGCCATGAGCCAGGGAATGCAGGTGGCTATGAAGTGCTAAAAGCTGTCTCCAGCTGCCAGCCTGCAAGAAAATGGGGACCCTAGTCCTACAATGGCAAATAACTGAATTCTGTGGATAATCTGAAGGAGCTTGGAAGCCAATTCTTACTAGAGCCTCCAGATGAGAGCCCAGGCTGGTTGAAATCTTTCATTTCTGCCTTGTGGGGCCATAAGCAGAGAACTCAGAACTTCTGACCTCCAGAACTATAAGATAGTAATGGGTGTCATTTAAAGTCAACTGAGTTTGTGGTAATTTGTTACACAGTAGTAGAAAATGTATACAGCCTGAATACCCTGTCTCCCTTCACTGGGCTGAGGCTTGTTCACTCAGGAGCTGGCTGAACTGACTCTGGCACTCCAGGATTCCTGACACTCCTGGCCCCAGATGGCCCCTGGGACACCAGGTTCTACTCCTATGGGATTCCAGAAGAATCTGCCTGTCCTCAGGCCTGCAGTGTTAGGGAAGTCAGGCACATCCACAGCTAACTGTGCTGTGGCACAGAGTGGCTCAGCAGGCTGAACAGGGATGCAGAGAATTCTCATCGCAGGGATCTAGAATAGGTCCCTGTTGAGACTGGTGTCTTCACCAGACAGGCAGAGGCTGCCAGTAGTCACCCAATGCCTGCTCTTTCCTTCTAGATGATAGGAAGAGAGCCCTGGCTTTAGCTAGGTGCACAATCCCCAGGGAAGAACTGCATTCCCAAACCCTCTTGCAGTTAGATGCACTCATCTGGGTATGCAGTTAAAGGGATTAGATGGGCCCATCTTTGCGCCTTTGTCCTTTCCCATTGGCTCTGCTGCAGGCAGGAGAGTGAGCATCTTACACCTATAGTTGAGAACAACACCTTACAGAAGGCAGAGCAACAAGACTGCAGGAGCCTGGGTCTCCCAGAGCAGAGCCACCACCCTGGCTGATACTTCTAGATGAAAGAGAAAGAAACTTCTCTTGTGTAAGCCAAGACGGTCTCTTACTGCAAATGAATGTACTTTCTATTGAACACAGTAGGAAATCTTTTGATTGCAAGCAATAGAAGAATTAACCCAATAAAGAGAGTTGCTTCATCTCTGTTCCATCTCAAAACACCACTAAAATAACAGTTAAGGATTAAAGAAAAGCATAAGCCCATAAGGACAAAGAGAAGAAAAAAGGAGATGACTCCACAGAAGTCACTCCTTCTTTCTCTAAACCCACCAATGAGAACCTGAGCCCCCCCAAGGGAAACCGGCTTGGGTAATGCCCTGGACCCCCATAAAGGCCCACAGCCAGAAATGACATGGACAAGTGGTTCCACCTAGCAGCCCCAGGAAAGCTGGATATTAAGTTGTCAGTAGAGAGAGCAGAAAGAGTCAGCTTTGCCCTGCAGGACCCGGAAGGCTCAGCCACTGGAGCAGCATGGGCTTTGGAGGTGGGCATGAAGGTAGACGGACAGCAGGAGGGCTGGCTGAAAGTCTGCTTAACAAGCAGGAAAACCCCAGGAGTCCCCCTCCAATAGATCACTGGAGAGTTATCCCTGGACAGGCTGAGTCTCTGGACTAGGGGGCACCAACATGACTAAGAGCAGGAGCTTCACACTAAAAATGAAAGTTTCCTCACTAAGTGTTAAGTCTCTCAATCTTCTTTATCAGTGGACACCTAGAACACTAGCAGGCAGGCTATGACATTCAGGATGGCAGTGCAGTGAATTCTTACACTTTTATGTTGCCTTGGCCTCCATTCTGAATCTAACTTGGACTTTCTCATACCAGAAGTAGGGTTTGGTCACCCTTGACACAGTTTCCAATTCTTTGCTGTCTTCCAGTCTCTCAAGATGGTCGATCCTTATATCTGCCTTATAAACTGCCTTTTGGTGACCACCTCCTTGTGGGACACCTAGATACAACGTACTTGACTCACCTCTCAGTCACAGTGTGACTCCACAGAAGTCATGCCCACATGCTCTAAACCCACCAATTAGAACACCCAAGGGAAACCTGCTTGGGTAATGCCCTGGACCCGCATAAAAGCCCACATGTCCCTCACCCCCTCTCTCTTGCTCTCACTTGCTGTTTGAGCACATGTGTCCTGGAGGGTGCCCTGTTCCCATTGGCCCTGGGTGGCACACTGCCCTCTTCTCTCTGGGACCTGTAAGCAACACATTGTTTCTGTTATGTCATGTATTTTGTTGAGTTGTCTCCTCTGAGTCTTATCTGACCAATACACATAAACCTGACTCCTCTCCTAGAGTGTGACTATCTTGGTAGAAATAAACTGGACACAGGTCAGAAAGAGCCACAAGAGCATGTGCCAGTATAAACAAGTTTCCTGTGATGAGACTACCTGGTCATGGGTTGGACATTTAGGCCTTAGGCTGTCCTCCAGGATAAAGAATAAAGAAGTTTCCTATGCTTTTACATTGTAAACATCCAAGACCAAATTTCTAGAGCCCCGTCAGCACAGGGCTAGAGTTTATAGCCACTCTCCGGAGAGAGTGAGAGAATGAGAGGCCAAATGAAAGGGAGGGAAAAAATGCAAAAAATGTGTGTGTGGGTTTAGGGGGAGATTCTTCCCAGGCATTTTACCAGCCCAGGAAAAGAAATGCTCACGTTCTGACACTCTGGGAAGAAGCTGGCCATTGAAAGGCTGGGTCAGATCACAGTACAGTCCCCGGGTTGATGAGAACAGCCCCTGTGGCCAAACCTGTCATTGGATATCTACAAAGGCTCAGATATGACGGGGAAGCAGGTGTGAGCCCCTCATGTCTCTGATCCTCTCCCTCCTATCACCCCCAACTGCAGCCCATCCAGGAGCACTCACCCTCTGACAGCTGTGAACCTTCAACACTGGCTTCCCCACCCACCAGGGGACTCAAGAGACCCAAGGGGGACTGGAGTGGCTGCTCTGAGTTTGTGGAAAACAGTGGGCACAGAAAGGAGTTATGAGCTGCGAGGACTGCAATGAGCCCAAGTGGGAGGTGACTGGAGTGCTGTGACTTCCAAAGCACCTGGACTGGGGAAGGGAGGAAAAGAGCTTCTATGTCCTGCCACTCTGCCCTCTGTTCTCCTGA
Source organism: Macaca mulatta (assembly GCF_049350105.2). Taxonomy (NCBI): domain Eukaryota; kingdom Metazoa; phylum Chordata; class Mammalia; order Primates; family Cercopithecidae; genus Macaca; species Macaca mulatta. The sequence goes on from NC_133412.1 coordinate 167,401,874, forward strand.
GTCCCCATACCACCTCTGGGTCACCTGTGGGACACCCTAAATAGCCACAGGGCAGTCCTAAAAGTGCTGAAACAAGAAGATCAACAAGAAGATCAAAACAAATAACACCTATATACACACACTGTGGTCAAGTCACTGCCCAGGTCTCATTACATAAAATCCTCACGCCATTCCAAGAAGGGTGACACTAGTGGTCTTATTTTATAGACGTTGTTAGAAGAACTTGTAAGAAGTTGATCCAGAGTACCCAATTCCTGCTGCTATTAAAGATGGGCATCTTTCCATGGCTGAAAATGGTAAACTTTGCAGGTTATTTCCAGTAGATCTGCAGCCTGAATCTGGTTGCCTGCCCACTAGCTCTCTCCAGCTGCTTCCTTGAGCAACCAGCCTGCACTCAGGGAGGTAAATTTACTTTTACAATGACTCAAATAATTTCAGATTGATGAAGAGGTCTGGGGTGGGAGTAGGGGCAGAGTAGTTCAATAATTTTAACCATTTTGGGACCAGCCTCAGCCAAACTCTTTTGAGTGTCTTTGGTAACAGGGATTTACTAGTGGAAAAGATAACTGAGAATTGAGCCAAGATTTCCCTTGACAAATTGCAAAGACCTAGGGATCAATCACTGGTTTGAGTGATTTACCCCACTGCCCCATGCCTTGGCACATGGCACTGCCCAGGGTAGCCCAGCTGGGGACCAGCCCCAAAGCTGACCTGTACCCTTTTCTAAGATTCTGACAGGTCAGGGGCTACCTGGGGTGCTGAGCAGGTGGATCATTGCACAGAGATGGCGAAGCCACCTGTCTGAGCTTTATCCCAAGGGAAGGAGATGGATAAGACCTGAACACAGCCAGATTTCAAGAGCAACACGATAGAGTGCTGTGGCTATCTTAGGCTCAGGCCTATGGGCTCCTGAGTGGGGACAGAGAAGAGAGTGGGAAGCAGCCTTAGGCTGAGACCCCAAGACGAGATGTTATGTTTTGGCTGTGTCCCCACCCAAATCTCATCTTGAATTGTAGCTCCCATAATCCCCATGTGTTGTAGGAGGGACTCAGTGGGAGGTAACTGAATCACGGGGGCTGTGCTGTGCTGTTCTCATGATAGTGAATAAGTCTCACTAGATCGGATGGTTTTATAAAAGGCAGTTCCCCTGCACACGCTCTCATGCCTGCTGCCATGCAAGATGTGCCTTTGCTCCTCCTTAGCCTTCTGCCATGATTGTGAGGCCTCCCCAGTCATGTGCAACTGTGCGTCCATTAAGCCCCTTCTTCTTTATAAATTACTCAGTCTTGGGTATGTCTTTATTAGCAGCATGAGAACAGACTAATACACAAGGATTTGAGTGCAAGTGGCTTATTTGGGAGGTGATCCCAGGAAACACCAACAGAGGAATGGGGAGGTGAGCAATGGAAGGGAAGGCAGCCCAGAAAGGGTCGATTAATGAGTGACTTTGCAATGTGGGCCATTGAAGCTCAATCCCACTGGGGACCACTGGAGACAATGTGGAAAAGGCAAGAGTTGTCCCACTTGTAGGGTGTTAATCTCCTGACTCCCATCCATCATTGGCTGAGGTCTATTCTGGATCAGTGCGTGGACAGTTTCAGCCTGTCTTATGGGCCTCATGGGCGCGACCCTGGGAGGGAGGGTCAAAGGTGCTGGATGTAGGGAGTAGTAGGCAGGGACTGGCAGAGAGAGTGTAGGGGGTAGGCGCAACAGTAGATATTCATGCTGGGAAATGTGTATGTCTTTTTTCTGGCTAGGCCTTTCCCTGGGGGTTGAGTCAATCCAAGCAGGAGTCCAGCTGGACTTGGGTTTTGTAGTTGCCCTATGCTATGGTTTGAATGTTTGTTCCAACTCATGCTGAAATGTAATTGCCATTGTAACAGTATTAAGAAAGAGGACCTTCAAGAGGTAAGCCACAAGGGCTCCACCCACATGGGTGAGATTAATGCCATTATAAAAGGGTGAGTTTGGCCCTCTCTTTCTCATCTTCCCACTTTCCATCATGTGATGATGAAGCAAGAAGGCTCTCAAACATACTGGTAACTTGATATTGGACACCCCAGCTTCCAGAACTGTGAGCCAATACATTTCTATTAGTTATAAATTAACCAGTCTGTGGTTTTCTGTTACAGCGGCACGAACAGACTAAGACACTGTGGTTGCTGTGAGTGTGCCACTGGCTTCAGATCAGTGTTATCCCGTGCTTAGGGTGGAGGTTGGCTTGCAGAGGAGTTTGCTCAGTGTCTTTAAGCTTCTGCATTGTGCCTGAGCCTTGGATATGGTCTCTGCCCCATCCCCAGTGGTAGACATCTGTTTGCTTGTTACTTGCTGGCCTGGTTGGATGGGAGAAGTGGGATTCTCTATGTTCCTCAGCCAGCCTCAGTCTAGGCAGGCCCTGTGTATTTGGGGCTTAGGGGTGGCATTTTCTCAAGATCCCTGCCCCTCTCCTAAGGGTAGCAGGTCTCCAGGTCTGGGCTCAGGATGGTTTCTTGCTATTCCCCAAGGGCGGAGGGTTTTACTATTTCTTCTCCTTCTGCAATTGCCTTTGCATGAGCCTTGGAAGCTACAGGGTTGGCTGTCTTTCCCCCACGGCTTAAGGTTTTTGTGCCCTTCCTCTAGAAGAGAAGGAAGGTGGGGGTATTTGATGCCTTTCCTGCTCCCTTCCTCCAGTCTTACCCCTCCCAGGGAAGATTTCTCCAGGACCCTGCAGGGACCCAGCCCGCAGGGAAAAGGGTCTGCAGGTTGGTGGGACCCATGCTGTGTCTGCGGCTTCCGAAGGTTCTATGCACTCACTTGAGTCTTAGTTGGCCTTTAGCAATCACTTAAGACTTTTAGCTGATTCCTTACTCGCTTGCACAGTGGACCCCAGGGGGCTCAGTGATGCAGAGTCCTGTCTCTCCTTGGAAGCACCTTACTGTCCTGAGAGTTCAGGCCATTTGGTGCCCCTGCAACCTCAGCCGTCCTAGGGGTTCAAGGAAAGTAATGATTTTGTAGACTGGCCTTTTTTTTTTTTTTTTTTTGAGAAAGGGTCTTGCTCTGTTGCCCAAGCTGGAGTGCAGTGGCGCAATCTTGACTCATGGCAACCTCCACCTCCCTGGCTCAAGAGATCCTCCCATCTAAGCCTCCTAAGTAGTTGGGATCCAGGCATGTGCCAATACACCTGGCTAAGTTCTGTATATTTTGTATGGACGGAATTTTGCCATGTTGCCCAGGCTGGAACTCCTGGACTTAAGTGATCTGCCCTCCTTGGCCTCCGAAAGTTCTGGGATTACAGGTATGAGTCACTGTACCTGGCCAGCTCTTCCTTCTTGATAGGTTGCCAAGTGGTCTATAAGATGCCTTGTGTGCACCCAGAAGGCTGCCTTAAGACCATCTGTTAGAGTGTGGGCAGAAATTTTAGAACTTGTATTTCTACTTATACCTCATTCTTTAAAACACCTCCAGAGAATGAGGCTTCTCTGGCAGGAAGTGAGACTTCGCCCTGACAGTGAATGGAGCATCAGGGGACACCCAAGAATGCCTGTCACCAGGGTAGGAGCTGCGAATAACCACGAACTTCCTCCTTGGGGAACAAGGGAATCCAAAAAAAGTCTAACTTACTTATAAATGTAGTCATCTCCCATCCGATGTTATTTCTCTTTGTTTTAAAAAAAATTGTTTTATTTTATTTTTAAATTATTTATTATTTTTCAGTTTTCCAAAGGCTGAAGCTAAGAAATTCTCTCTTGTCCTTAAGGTCTTATGCAAGGCGTCTCTGTTTCAGAGAGGCCTTCTTTGACCATCCCATCTAAGGAGGGCCTCTGTTATTCTCACCTGATGACATTCATCACATAGCCTGGCCTAATGGTAGTGGGAGCCAAAGGTTAGGAGAATGAAGGGAAACAGTTCCGTCCCTGCCATATCTGGGTCTCCAGAGGGGGAGGCTGGAGCTGTCTCATGGGTCATGGGCAGGAGCCCTCAGCAGTGACAGCTTCTGAGGGGCCAGGAAAATGGCAGGAAGGAGCAAGATGCTGAGACCTCCAGATGAGACAGAAGCAGACAGACGCCCCTTTTGCTCTGTTCTCTGGGTAGTGGATGCTGATCCCTTGGAGGGGAGGAGAGGCAGCCTTCTCAGTCACCCCTTCATACCTGAGCCCTTGGGGAAAAGGCCCCAGCTTTTGTTCCTGGACACTTGGCCTCTCTTTGCTGGGTTCAGCAGTGCAGGCAGTCCTTGGGAGGAAGATGGGGACCAGGATGCTCCCCTTGTGGGGCCTGGGCTGCCTTTGTCCTCTGGGGGGCTCACAGCCTAGGTCTCTGTCCCACAAAATACAGGGGAGTTTCAGGAGCAGCAGACACGCATGTGCCTCAGCATAGAAAATGTATGGGGGCAGAAAGACAGCTGCATGTCATCCAGACCAGACCTGCCTCCTTGTGAAACCTCCATGCTTGGGAGTTCCCTACTGCCTCTGAGGCTCTCCAGGGCTACCCAAAGGTCCCCCTCCTCTCGCTGGCTTCTCAGAGATATTGCCTTCCACCCACGCTGCCATGGACACCCCCAATTACACATCCCTCTCCAGTTCTCTCACTGAGCAGCTGGGACTTACTTCTTCCTGGGACACCTTTCCCTTTGCCTCCCTCCTCCTCTGTCAGACTTCCATTCGCCTTTCAAGGCCCAAGCCTTTTGCCTCCTCTTCCAGGAAGCCTCCCCAGGTATGAGAACAGATCCCTGCCTCCTCTGTGCTCCCTGCTCGTGGCTGGGGTCCATCACTGCACTGAACATAATGCTCTGTGTCACTTTTGTTTGGGTAAGTGCCCAGTTTCTCCTGACATCATAGTCTCCTGGGGATCTGTGTGGACCCCTCCCATCCACTGTGGTATCCATCACATGAACAAAGACTGGAGTCTTTAGGGACTGATAGAGTTTGGATGTTTGTACCCTCCCAATCTCATGTTAAAATGTGATTCCCCAGTGTTGGAAGTGGGGCCTAGTGGCAGGTGTTTCGGTCACGGGGGTGGATCCCTCATGAATGACTCAGTGCCCTCCCCGCAGTAACGAGTGTTTTCACTCTATTCGTTCACAAGACAGCTGGCTACTTAAAAGAGCCTGGCATCTCTCTTGCTCCCTCTCTTGCCACGTGACATACCTGTTCCTCCTTCCCCTGCTGCAACTGTAAGCTTCCTGAGGCCTCACCAGCAGTAAATGCTGGCGCCATGCTTCTTGTACAGTCTGCAGAACTGTGGCCCCAATAGAGCTCTTTTCTTTATAAATGGCCCAGCTTCAGGTATTCCCTTACTGCTACCCAAAATAGACTAACACAGTGAGGGTGTGGTCAGAGTTCCAGGTCTTCATGCATGAACTCAGCCTCTCCTTCAATTTTCCAGACACAGTTTGGTGACCAAACCGGACTCAGCCTTCTCCTCTCAAAGTGCCCAGAGCCCCAGTGTAACACTTGACACATTGTCTTTTCCTGCTGGCTGGCTTATCAGCCTTCTGACAAGACTGTGAGGTTGAGCAAGGGAAGGATGGTGTTCTTGCTCATTCTGGGTATCTAGTGCCATTAATGAAGAGGAGCAGAGGGCTCTACCGTCAGCGGTTCCCGAAGTGCCCTGGCCACCCCTCACCCCTGCCTCCCAACAGGAGCCTGTGACAATGCCACCATTGAATAAGGGGGAAATTGAGGCCCAGAAAAGGCCCATGAATGGCCCTGGGTCATACAGCCCATCCCTGTAAGGCTGAGACCAACCAAAGCTGATTCTCTGCATGGCCAACCACCTCCCTCTGCCCCTCCATGACAAGGTAGGCTGGGAGAGGGGGAGAACTGGAAACCTCTAGCTCAGAACTCCAACCAGAGCTGCAAGAAACAAAGACAGGGAGATGCATCTGCATGTGACCTTTATTCCTCATGTTTCTCTGACTTGAGTGGAGGTTCTGGAGGTTCATCTTGGGGTACATTTTCTGTTGCCTCATTTCCTTCAGCCTCGGGTTCAGCTGGGAGAGAAGAAGGTGACTTCCCCAAGTAGGCCCCCAACACTGACCCAACAGAGGCCAGGAGGATGTTGGATGATGTGGAGAGTCCGGCTGCCCCTGTGGAGGAGACAGAGAATGAGCACAGGGGTCTGGCAATGGCCCAGAAATCCCACCTAGATCCCTCCTCCAGGTCCTAAAAATCCCAGGGATCTGCTTTGGGTAGAAGCTGCTAGAGGCAGCTAAAAGACAGCTCAGGGGTGAATTCACGGACACTGAGATAGAGTCATCCACAGACAGACCCTAAGAGATACAGCGCCCCTTACTTTACACGGGAGGCCACTGAGGCCCAGAGAGGGCAGGGGACCTTGCCCAGGTCACCCAGGTGTCAGAGCCCAGGCATGGCTCTTGGCCTGGGTTCCTTTCCTCTTCTCCCTATCCAGCACCCCATCACCCTATCCACTCCCACCCCAAACCTCCCTCAGAAGGAGCCAGAAGAAGGGACAGTGAGGGAGAGACTGAAGACCCAGGAAGCTGAGGGTCATGGAACTGCAGGGCAAGGAGAGGGCCTCCCTCAGGCTCAGCCTCAGAACTGGATCTTCTCCCAGCTCTGGGGGTCCTGTCCAGGACACTTACCCACAGACTGCAGAATAGCCACCAGGCTCCCCGCAGAAACCCCACCGCCGTTGGCGATGGCTGCTGCGGACATCATCTTGGCTGCTATGGAGGATGCGGCGATTCCTGCCCCAGTGAAGCCCATGGCACTGAGCACCACGGGCACAGACCCCACTGCCAGGGCTGTGGGGAGAGAGAAGCTGAGTGCAGGGGTGGGCTCAGGAGAAGGGACCCTCCCCGCCCCCCCTGCTTAGGAATTCCTTGACAGTTTCGGACGACTGTCAGCTTGAGCAATAGAGACATGGCAGCTTAGGGGGCTCGTGGTGAAGAAAAGGTGGAGTGTGGAGCCAGGTGAGGCAAAGATGTCATAGAAGGACCAGGCATAGCCCTGGTTTGCCTCTAACTTGCTGTGTGATGCTGGAGAAGTCAATATCCTTTATTGGGTCTCAAGTTTGTGTGCGTGTGTGTGTGTGTGTGTGTGTGTGTCCACGCATAAATGTGAAATAAGCCATGTGGAGTTTACCTGCACACCCTCTTTCAAACGAAATCTTCCTCCTATGCTTATTCTACGTAAGGACTAGAGGACAAGCTGGGGCTGGAATGGGAGTGAGCTTTTCCCTGGAGTATTTTGATGCTGCTCCCGGCCCCTATGGCTCACTCAGGCAACTCAGGCAGCTTCGGAAGTGGAGGGTGAGTGGGGAGAGCCAGCTCTGCGCCTCATCTCTGCGGTCTCCCAGCACCCCCAGGACCAGGCTAGGTGAGGGCCTAGAGACAGGAGAGCTGGGCAACTTACCTCCTCCCACTACAGCAGCAGCTGCCTGTTCTAGAGAGAGAGAGCCAGGGGAAGAGGGGAAGGCAGAGGGAGAGGGTAAAGGGGAGAAAGGGGAGAGAGAGAGGCACAAAGGGAGGGGGAGGGAAAGGAGGTAGAAAAGGAGGGGGAGGGAGGAAGGGAGGGAGAGGGAGTCAGTAGGTCAGCTGGTTGATGAAGTCAGGGAAGGAAGCTATTCAATGTCCCTTCCTGGGCTGGGGAAGGGGAGGCCTGCCCCAAGCCCACCCTGCCCGCCCCCTGGGGAAGCAAGACTCACTCATCATGCTGAGGCCGTCTCCAGGTCACAGCTCGGCCCAGGAAATGAGAGCGTTGTTGGTGTGTTACTTCCCCCTCCACCCAATAGGGACACGCCCACTCTGGCAGCCCCAGAGAGACGCAGACTCCGCCCCGCCGCCCCACCCCGCTCGCCCGGGCGCCGTCCGGACTCCCGGCTCGCCAGCCCCGGCTTGACGACGGATCTACCGAAGAGAAAAGAGCTGGAAACAACCTGGAAGACATAGCAAGTGAGCCATGCTTCCCAATTGCTGTAGCACCGGCCCCCACTCCAACCCCGCCAATAACAGAAGAGCTGTTAGCTGCAAAAGCCAAAACCAAAACCGAAAGCAACACAACAATAACAAACAAAATGCACGGAGAAAAACGATGTTTAATTTAATTTAATAAACGATGTTTAACTTCCAGAGAGACACTAATATAAATACATTCTGGCAGTTTTCCTTCCAGCCTATGTCTCCGCTGAATGTGTAAACACCCCCTCCATCACCGGCCAAGTTCCCATCACACTCTGCCTTGCAAATTACTCACTTCAGTTAATCAACCATTTAGATTTCCCCAGGCTGTTTAATATTCTTCAACAAGATTTTTAAAAAGTCAACTTTATTAAGGTGTATGTAATTTACACAAAGTAAAATTCACCCTTTTAGTGTACACTTCCATGAGTCTGGGCGGCTTTGACAGCTCTGATTCAGACCTTTTTTTTTACATGCCCCGCCCCCTCCTCCATTAAATTCTCTCAAGCGCTTTCGGAGTCACCCCCACCCTGCTCCTGGCAACCATCCCCGCCCATTTGCCTTTTCCAGAACTTCAATATGATATTTAATGGTCATTAAATATTCCATCCCCGTGGGTTCAACGTATCAGCCCCCTCCCCCACCCTTTTAAGGGTTTAAAGTCTAATTTTCGCTCTGATAAGTTATTTTAGCATGAAGCGCTAACATTAAGGGGCACAAGTATTTTCTGTATATTCCTGGAGGTGGAATTGCTGGGCCAGAAACTATGCATTTTTTATAGCACCTGATACCTACGTTGTAATGTTGGCATTCAAAAATGTTGTCATCAGTTTACATTTTCCCAGAAGTATGTGGGAGGATCTATTTTTTTTCTCCTCCTCACTGACAACTAGCTTTGTCGTTAAGAAACAATAACAAAAAAACCGTTTGTTGATTTAATAGGTGACTTATTTTAGTATACATTGCTCTTCACCACTAGTGAGACTAAACTATTTTTAAGTTTATTACCTTCATGTACTCCTTATTTTGTGAGTTATCTTGTCATATTCTTGGATCCTTGTTCTACTGAAGTATTTTTTTCCTTACTGATATATAGGAATTAATGATATATTAATTATCTTCATCCATTCTCATAGATGTTGCAAATTTTTATTTATGCTTCATTCCTGCCTTTTTGGTGTTTTTTTAAAACAGAAAAGTGTTTAATATTTATGCAAACTTACCAATATTTTACTTTATTATTTTTGTCTTTAGAAAAGGCCATTTCTACTAGCTATTCAATACACTGTCACTTGTATTTTCTTTAGATTCTTCTGGGGTTTGCTATTTAAGATTTACTTTAATCCATCTGGAATTTAGATTGGTACATATAGTGTTTTATGTATCCATATATGTCTTAGCCAGTTGTTCCACTACCATTATTAAATCATCTTAAATTTCATCTTCGATTTGATATTTCATCTTTATATTCAAAACTCATTAGCTGGTATATATACCAGTATATCTATTTGGATATTTTCTGTTCTGTTCCAAAAAGCTATCTCTTCTGGCAACAATATCTCACTGTTTCAATCTTATAAATTTATTATCTGATTTAAAATCTGACTGTGCACAGCAGTATCAGAATTGTTAATCCAGGGCTACACATTTTTTATGAAGATTAAAAAATACTTTGTAATGCTGTCTACTATCCTGAAATGAAATTCATAGATAACATCCTCTATTATAGTTACACACAAGGTATTGCCCAAAAAAAGAGAAATAAAAGAAAATTATTTGTAATAAAATAGTGTATATTTCAATATGTACATGCTCAAGCACTATTACACCAAAAGGTATAATGAAAGAATGAGTTGTTTGCACCCATATAAGTTGGGATTTAAGATGATACAATTTCAATGGTAAATTCTTAATTTTTTTTTTTTCTTGAGATGGAGTCTTGCTCTGTCGCCCAGGCTGGAGTGCAGTGGCGGGATCTCAGCTCACTGTAACCTCCGCCTCCTAGATTCAAGCAATTCTCCTGCCTCAGCCTCCCAAGTAGCTAGGATTACAGGAGCACGTCACCATTTTGTATTTTTAGTAGAGACGGAGTTTCATCATGTTGGCCAGGCTGGTTTCAAACTCCTGACCTCATCATCCGCCCGCTTCAGCCTCCCAAAGTGCTGGGATTACAGGCGTGAGCCACTGCACCCGGCCAATGCCTGTTTTCTTATATTTGATGTTTCAAAACAAGGATCTAAGAGACGTATCTATATATTTATATACATATATCTACATTTAAGCACTATGAATGAGGGAGCTGCAAATACAGGCTGCAGTACATTGCTACCGGTGACATGATTTTCTGAAATGGTGAATAACTCTTGGTAAAATTCAGAACAAATCAAAGTACGATTTCTCCCTGATTTACAAGATAACAAAATTCCTAAAAATTCAATCTATATTAAAACTATGCCCAAAACACATAAAACATGGTTAAGTTCTAGGCCTAAATAATTATGAGCTTTTTGCTTGTATGATGAGATCTTTGAAATTTATACAGGGTAACTTTCAGCTGTGCAGGATTGTCTTATCTATTTCAGTTGTCAGGCCCCTGTCCCCACCGAAGAGCTAAATACAAGCATCCCCTCGCCAATTGCTGACGAATAAAAGCACACCATCAGATTTCCAAAATGCCCCCTAGGGGGCAGTACCATCCTGTAAAAACTACTGCCTTAACCTACTGCCTTAGTATTAATAGTTAAAAACTACTGCCTGCCCTGGGCGACAGAGCGAGATTCCGTCTCAAAAAAAAAAAACAAACAAACAAACAAACAAACAAACAAACAAACAAAACAAAACAAAACAAAAAAACTACTGCCTGCTAAAAACTACTGCCTTAGTTAAAAACGTGCAAGTGTTTATAATTACTTATGGAGAAAATAAAACAAAATAAACAAAACCAATGGCATTGACATTTTTGGCATTAGTTTTAGGACTAATTTGTGCATATTGAGTATTTCAGGACTAATTTGTGCATATTGAGTATTTAACGTGTGCATAAGAACTTGGCGTATGGGGCAGATTACTTATAATTCCAATTTTAATGATGTGCTTCCATAAGAGACTTAATCTTATGATTATAAAGTTGAAAGGTATTCTACTTTAAAAACAATTTTGTTAACAAATATTGTTTAAGAAAACAACACTCAAAATTATATGTCTATTTTATTAAATTTGTAAAATTCATCTGTGTTCATGGGAAGTCTTTGCTTGTTAGAGACATATGCAGTGTTTAAAAAGAAAATTGACAATGTTCCTATATTTGTACACACACACACACCCACATACACATGCACACACAAAAGGAAACTAGATTATGTTAATATACACGTAACCTAAAATATTTCGGAGAATTTGGTCAACTAAATTGTAAAAGTCCCCTTAGATTTACAAATAGAATATTAGGATTTTAATTAAAGCTAAGAACTTAAGGATTACTAGATTTTTAGTTTATTTCAGTAAATTGAATATTAATCTAAAAACCCAAATAACCTTTAGTGTTTATAAAAGCTGCTTTCAAGGATAACCCAAAATTCGAGTGTGTACCAGCTGCCTTTTGTTTTTTTTGAGACAGAGTCTCACTCTGTTGTCCAGAATGGAGTGCAGTGGCACTATCTTGACTCACTGCAACCTCTGCCTCCCGGCTTCAAGTGATTCCCTGCCTCAGCTTCCCAAGTAGCTGGGATTATAGGTGTGCACCACCATGCTCAGCTAATTTTTATATATTTACTAGAGACGAGGTTTTACCATGTTGGCCAGGCTGGTCTCAAACTCCTAACCTCAAGTGATCCGCACGCTTCGGCTTCCCAAAATGTTGGGATTACGGGCGTGAGCCACTGCGCCCGGACACTAGCTGCCTTCTAACACACCCTAAGCCAACTGGACCTCTCCTGACTTCCTGGAATATGCAAATAAAGACTGTAAGCCTCAAGCAAACACAAATAAAGCACTTAAACCTAAAGGAAAACATTATTATTTATCTGAGCACAATAAAATTAAGAATCTCTGCTCAACAAAAGGCGCAATGACAAGAATAAAAAGTCATGCCACATAGTGGGAGAAAATACTTACCATACACATAACTGACAAATAATTGATATTCAAAATATATCAGTGTCACCTTGATACCAAAGCCTGACAAAGGCATTAAAAAAGAACTACAGAAAAATATCCCTTGCAAACACACATGCAAATATCCTGAACAAAATACTAGCAAATCAAATCTACAAATATATAAAAGAGACTTATGTCATGACCTCATGAGGTTAATATAAGGTGAGTTCAACATTTAAAAATCAATTAATGTACCACATGTACAGAATAAGGAAAAAATATTGTATGTGCACGTCAATACATGCTTTGATTAAAAATTCTGAGCAATTTAGGAATAAAGGGAACTTCTTCAACCTTCTAAAGTTTTCTATTAAAAAAAAAACAACAAATATCATGCTTAGTGCTGCTGTATTGAATGCATTCTAACTTAGATTGGAAGCAGAAAGATGTAAAACTTTCTTTATTCATGTACAACATTGTTGTTTATGTAGAAAGTACTAAGGAATCTACAAACAACTGCTAGACCTAAGTGAATTTAACAACATTGCAAATATCAATTGCATTTATAAATATCAGCCACACAAGTTCAAATGAAACATCAATAGCATCCAACTGTTTTCACGTGACACAATAGCATCCAAACTGAAATATTTAGGAATAAATTATGAAAACACATGCAGGACATAGAGATCGAAACTACAAAATATTGCTGAGAGAAATTCAAGTGGATCCCCCCAAAAAAGATAAATTACATTCATGGATTGGGAGACTGAATTTTAAGATGTATTAAGTTGTTAATACATCACAAACTGGTCTATAGATTCAAAGCAATCCCAATAGAAATTCCAGCAGGCTTTAATTTAATTTTTTGTGTGAAATTGACATGATGTTTCTAAAATACGTATGGAAATGCAAAGGCCATAGAATATCGTTTTTTCTGTTTTTTTTTTTTTTAAATTAAAAGATAAAGTTGGAAGATTAACACTGGAGTAAGTACTTAATTTTAAGACAGTATAAAGCTACATAATAAAGACAGTGTGATGTTGGTGTGAGGATAGGCAGAGAGATAGGTGGGACAGAATAGAAATCCCATAAGTAAACCTAAACATATATGGTCAACTGAGTTTCAACAAAAGTACTAAGGTAATTCAGGAGGGATGGTAATTGTTTCAGTTGATCCTGGAATTACTGAAGATCCATGTGGCAGGCTAAATAATTAGCCCAAAGATATCAGGTCCTAATCCCTGGAACCTGTGAATGTTACTTGTATTAGTCTGTTCTTATCATGCAAATAAAGTCATACCTGAGACTGGGTAATTTATAAAGAAAAAGAGGTTTAATGGACTCATAGTTCCATATGGCTGGGGAGGCCTCACAGTCATGGCAGAAGGTGAAGGAGGGAGCAAAAGCATGTCTTACATGGCAGCAGTCAAGAGAGCGTGTGCAGGGGAACTGCTCTTTATAAAACTATCAGATCTCATGAGACTTACTCACTGTCATGAGAATAGCATGGGAAAACATCCCCCCCATGATTCAATTACCTCGTGCTGGGTGCCTCCCGTGACGTGTGGGGGTCATGGGAGCTACTATTCAAGATGAGATTTGGGTGGGGACACAGCCAAACCATATTATTACCTTTTATGCAAAAGAATCTTTGCAGATGTTATTAAGTTAAGGATCTTGAGACTGTGAGATATCCTGGATAATCTGTATGGAACCTAAATTCAATCACAAGTATCATTATAAGAAAGAAGCAGAGGAATATTTGACACATAGAGGAGAAGAAGATGATGTGACCACGTGGGCTGAGATTGTAGTGATGCAGCCACAAGCCAGGGATTGCTGGCAGCCACCAGATGCTAGAAGAGGCAGGAAACAGATTCTTCTCTAGAGCTCCAGAGACAGCACAAATCCTGCCGACACCTTAAATGTGGTCCAGTGATACTGATTTCAGACTTCTGGTCTCTGGAACTGTGAGATAATAGATTTCTGTTGTTTTAAACTACCAAGTTTATGGTAATTTGTTATAGTACACACAGGAAATTATATAATCCAAATGGAAAACAATGAACCTCCACCTTTACTTCATACCATGCATATATTTGATAAAGGATTTATAAAGAACACCTATAGCACAATATGAAAAAGACAAACTGACCCAATTTAACAACGGGCAAAAGGTTTGAACAAATGCTTCACAAAGCAAAATATATGAGTAGACATTAAGCACACAAAAAAGACTCAACGTCTTTTGTCATTTGGGAAATGTAAAATGATGCCACCATGGAGCACCACTTCACACCCTCTAGAATGGCTAAAATTTAAAAGGCTCACTGCACCAAGTGTTGGCAAGGACTTGGAGAAAATCACATATTCCTGTTGGGAGTTTAAAATGGTACTACCACTTTGGAAAACGGTTGGCTGTTCTTACAAAGTTAAAGATATTCCTATCCATTAATTCCCCTGCTTGGCATTTACACAAGAGCAATGAAAACATGTCCACACAAAGACTTGTACACAATGTTCAAAACAGCTTTGTTCATAAAAGCCCTTAACTGAAAATAACCAAAAAGGTACATTAGCAAGGGAATTATACACACAATACATGTTCATTAGACTATTCAGAAAACATCAATATGCAAAGTTAAAAAAATCAAAGCCCCTGGTTTCCTAACACTAACCCTATTAATGTTTATGGTACAGAGCTTTTCGAGTTTCTCCCCATTTTGACTGCATTTAATGTAGTCCTTAGGCTGGCCTCTAGTCAAGTCTCCCTATACCCCTCTGAAAATTCCACTGGGGTTCTGAGCCAACTTTCCAGCTTAAAATACAGTAACTGGGTTTGCCTGGGATGTGCCATCCTTCATGAGATATGGCAAGGCCTGGGCAGCAGGCCAAGAGTTCTGGGATCGTGGGTCCCTGTTCTCTCTGTCTCTGCCAGCCTTGCAGACTTCCTGCAGCCAACCTAGCTGGGCCCACTGCAGTTGAGTTGCGTTCTGAGGACTGGACCTTGAGAGAATGCGCTTCTTGCTTTTGGAGTGCCCTCTCGTGGCAATATCTCAAACTGCAAGCTCAGTTGCTAGTGGGCTGGCTAATGGGCCCACAGCGCCTGGGTTGGCTGGGATGGAGCTTTGTTTTCAGGACTGGAGCAGGCTTGTCCTGAATCTCAGACCGAAAGGGCTGAAAGGGCAGCTCCCTATCTTGGAGCAAACGTTTGTACCGGGAAATGTCCCATTGGAGGAGATTTTGCAGTGCGTTTAGATGTCTCTCCAGCTCTTGCCTGGCGGGCTCCTTGGAAACCACGTTCGTGAACATGACCTCACTTTCCTGGCCACATGGATAGGACCAAAGATGATAGGCACATTTGGAAAGAGACGGAGATATCGAGGCACTAACTGGATAGCTGGATTTATAAGAAAGAACAGAGTAATCATGGGGCAGCCGTCTTCTGTCCTCCACGTGGGCTGAGTAAGAGAACAAGCTGATCTGCTGAGAAAGAGAAATGGACCGCGTTTCCAGGAAGAAGCCAGAGTGAGAGACAGAGAGAATCCTTTCTGTGTTCTCATTTCTAGACCCTCCTGAGGTCTGGCTGCCTCCAACTTTTGGGTCCTGAGATGCTCCTTATGCCTCATTATACCTGAAGTTACCCAGAGTCTTAAGGAATCCATTTTTGGTGGCTGCTTCTAATGCTACTCATTCATTCACTCCTTCATTTATTCACCCACCAACTATTTATTCACATTTTCTACATGCTATGCTGCTAAAGAACCCAGGGAAAGAACAGTGAGAAAAATGAAATCTTTGCTCTCATGGAAGGGAGATGAACCTTAAACAAACAGTTAAGTACATACCATGTTAGGTGCTGTGAAGACTACGGAATGAAGTGGAGGAAGAAGGACAGTGAATGTTGGAACCAATGAGGGAGGGGAGGCCTGCAGTGGGCTGAGGCCTGGGGCTCACATCCAGGTAGCAAAATACAGCTCAGGAACCTGCCCCAGTGTCTGTGTATTAAATAACCAGGACCTTTCCTCAAGTTCACAGTATAAATCCTCTTTCCCATTTCATTGTCTCACTTTTGATACGGACATGAGTATTAATAGTATTTTACTGTAAGAAAAGCTACAGTCCAAATGCCACGACAAAGCAGCAGAGACTAAGGAGGTCTCAGGCAA
Source organism: Macaca mulatta (assembly GCF_049350105.2). Lineage (NCBI taxonomy): Eukaryota > Metazoa > Chordata > Mammalia > Primates > Cercopithecidae > Macaca > Macaca mulatta. Next base: position 167,418,038 of record NC_133412.1, read on the forward strand.
CCCGGGGAGTTACACAACTTCCTGTCCTGCGTAAAGGAAGGGAGGGATTTGAGGTGCTGTGGGATGGGGGTCCCATAGGCACAGATCTTCTGGTTTTAAAGAGAAGTCTCTGGACAGTCTTACATTAAGACAACATCAACATCCACCACAACAACGGCACCATGGCTAACCCAACCTCGGAGAGGTCCAGCCCTCAGGCCGCCAGAACTGGGCTCCAGTCCTTGGAAAGAAGGGCTGTCGTCCCAACCCAGCATCAATCTTTCATTTTGATGGCCACAGGTGCCAGGCCTGTGTCCCCGTAAGTGACCCACGTTCCTCTCCTTTGCACTGTTTCCCTTGGTCTGTTCCCTGCCATCCCTGACAGTAAGGTAGAGCACCCAATGGTCTGTGGGATGTCATCTCAGGGCCCCACAGTGGGGTTCATAGAGCCTGCATCAAAATGAAGTTCATTCATTTGTTCAAAATGCAAATACTTATTTACATTTTCTACACATCAATCACTGTTGAGACCCGAAGCTGAGTTACTGAAGACTGCGCCAGGAGCTTTTCCATGAGAATTGTGTGAAATAGCGTAGATGCTGGGTAGAAGGTGATCCAGAATATTCCATGATGCCCCATTTTCATTTTTCCACTTTTGGAATCTATAAAAGATGCTGTCACTGGAAAATTAATCCCAAGCCCCAAGGCCTTATTTATGCAACACTAGGATAGCTCCTGTTCAAGTGTTTATGATCTCGCTGCGTAAGCCCTCATCTTGATGCTTTAAAAGTCGTCAAGTCTTGTTCCCTGCTGTCCAGCCCTTGCACACTGAGGCTACACTCCCAGGAATGATGATGAAACTCCCTCCTACCAGTTCTGCCAGGTGACCCCAACGTGCACCTGAAACCAGCACGGATTGAGGGAGTCTCACAGTCCTCTGTTACCAAAAACATGAGAGGCCACCCCAGAGAACGAAATACTTTGTAAGTGCACAAGCAGGAAGGGACTCTTTCCCAAGGGATCCTTTCCCAAGGGATATTTTTGGGGGGATCCTCCTCTCAGTCTTCACTCAGTAAGTTCTCCTGTAGTTTATTTCACATGTTGATTTGTATATTCTGTAGTTATTTTTCGTTGTTGTTGTTGTTTTTTCGGAGTCTCACACTGTCACCTGGGCTGGAGTGCAGTGGTGCGATCTCGGCTCACTGCAACTTCTGCCTCCCGTGTTCAAGCAATTCTCCTGCCTCAGCCTCCCAAGTAGCCAGGATTACAGGCATGCGTCACCAAGCCCGGCTAATTTTTGTATTTTTTTTTTTTTTAGTAGAGACGGGGTTTCACTATTTGGCCAGGCTGGTCTCGATCTCCTGACCTCATGATCTGCCCGCCTCAGCCTCCCAAAGTGCTGGGATTACAGGCGTGAGCCACTGCGCCCAGCCTATTCTCTAGGTTTTGAATGCACACATGGGAGCATTTAAAACTACCATCAGAAGGGACTACTTTAACTTGATTTCCTCAAGGGATTGGGTTCAGCTAAGAGAGCACATAGGGCCAAGTTGCTTGTGTTTCTTGAGAACAATAGAAGAGATTTTTCTGAAAAGCACATCCCCAGCCCTGAGTCCAGGTTTTAGGATCAGGGCTCACGGCTCCATCACTGTGGACTTGAAACATCGATTAGCAGAGCCATTAGAGTTCAGCTGCTGGTGGAGGCCAAGGAAGGCGCTTCTGGGCCAGAGCAGAGCTTTCGATTCATCTGTAAGACTGTGGGGTAAAGGCTAATTGCAAACCTGTGCTAAGAGCAGGCCACACGATATCACATTTAATGCTCACCACAGCCCCATAAAGTTGGTATTTTTAAACCCACAAAATGGAGCACTTACCTCCTTGCAATTACCATACCTCTCTCTGGGTAATTACTTGAATGGAGTCTTGTCGAGTGCGATGCAGTCCATTTCCCAGCATTGCAGGGAAATTCTGAAACACAGGTCAAGTGCCCTCACCTTCGAGTTATATCAAGAAGCTTGCTTAATAGAAAAGCCAGCGTAATGAGAATACCACTTGTTAAATGTGCAGACGATGCCTCCGAGACAGTCTACAGGATCCCCTCAGCTGCTCCCTTTGCAACCTGGAGGATGGAGCTTCCAGGCTTCCCCAATCCACCTACTGATCTCAGTGCTGGGTCTACAGCGGATACTCTGCAGCCTGGGGCAGGCTGAAGACCCTTCAGGCCTCCTGGTGCCACTTTGGATATCTGACAACCAAGCAGGACTGTCCACTTCTCAGCTGCCGTTGGCCCACAGCTGACTTGAGGGTCCATGCCAAGCTTTGGTGAGTGAGGAAGGGTTGGGGTGGGGGTGAGCAGGGCTGGCAGGGGGAGGTGCTGATTGCTCCCTGATCTTCTCCATTGTCCTATCTGAACCATTCCCTTCACGCCACTGGGAAGGGGCTCCCTGCCGCTCAGCCCTTTGCCCTCTGCCCCTTCTCCTCTCCATCCCACATTCTCCTACCACAGCAGGGTGACACTTCTACTACTGAGGGAATGGAGGCCCTGGCCACTTCCCAAGGCCAGGAAGGACTTTGTGGCTGAGCTGAATTTGAACTCAGAGCTCCAGGATCCAGACAACACATTCTTCCCCCATACCACATTTCTGTTAGCGTATTGCAGTACTTCTCATGCAAATCACGTGGGGTCTTATTAAAATGCAGATTCGGATCTAGTAGGTCTGGGGTGGGGCCTGAGATTCTGCATTGCCGGCAAGCTCTCAAGTGATGCTGACTGCTGGTCCATGGGCCAAACTTTATGTAGCAAGCGCATAGTGTTTTCCAAATACAAAAACCAAAAAAACCCTCATATATTTTTTATTTGTCTTGGTCTTTGCCGTAATCTAGCAAGGCTGTAAGGGCAGGAGCTAATGCCCTGGGTGGAGGGGAGAGGAGACTGAAGTCCAGAAAGTTGCTGTGACATATGTACATTTCCCTGGGTAGCAGGCAGCATCAGGGAAATGGAGCCCCCGCTTCAGATAAGGAACCTCTTGCCTGGGGCGTCATGCTGCTCTCCCGTAAAGATGCAAAGGGCCTCCAGCCTGCCAGCATGGCCTTCCGGTGGCTGGAAACCACCATATGTGTTGAATGTCACCCACATACCTGCCTCTGAGAGCAGCCTTGAAATTGTGGTGACTGTCCTATTATTCTGAGGTCCCATTGTTCCTGCCCTAATGAGGTGCCCCAGTAAAGCAAAAGACTTTGGAAAAGTTGCGTGTGTGTGTGTCCATAGGTGGGAAGCACACACATCCCAGAGGGCAAAGCTCGCTGTTTTCTTATGCAGGATCAAGTGTGCTTTGTGGGCTGTCCTTGGCAGTGAAAATGGGCCATGTAAATTATACATTGAAATAATAGAGGCTGCTGCAATCTGCCAGAAGGTCTACAAAGTTGGAGATGATGATGAACTTGTCGGTGAACTGTGGGCTGTGCCAAGGGCACCCGGAGAATTCAAGATAGCAGGGACATTGAGGCCAAGCGTTCAACCTCTAGGTTTCCAGTCAGTAAGGACACGTGCTTTCATCTGTGTTTAAGCTTGCTGGCATTTGACAAAGGACTAACATGCTCGGGGGTTGAGGTCTTGGGTACGAAAAGAAGAATGAAATGGGGTCCAGTTAATGAGCGACAGTGTTCGCTCTGGTGAATCTGAGAATGTCCAGGGTGGAGGGGTGCAGCTGAGAGTCTGAACATCCCTCTCCTTTGCTGACAACTAGGGAAGTAGAGGCCCATAGACGGTGATATCTGACTGAGGCCATGTATTTATTATGGGCAGTGTTGGGGCCAGGGTATGGGCTTCTGAATTATGGTCTCAAGTTCATCACCTGGCTTCACCTCTGAGCCTTCTCCTGGACCAGCTCTTGTCTGACTTTTCTTAAGCAGGTCAGGGGGCTCTGGATTTGAAACAGACGGCAGAAGGGCAGCACACTGGAGGGTCTTGGAGAGAAAGGCTCATTCAGGGGGTGTACATGGAAAGACAGCAGAAAAGACACATTCCTACAGGTTGTCACCCTGTGCAGGGCTCTTTCCTTGGGCCACTATTCGATTTGACCCAAGGAAAGAGCATTGCAATCTGCATATCAATCTGCCTTGCACTATTTGTCTCCACCTCTCAATAAATGCTTGTCAATCAAATGAGGAGGATGAGCTGCGTTCACAGGTCATTCTCTCCCTGGGTTCTCATTTTCTCTGTCGACAAAACTGATTTGATGCCTGTCTCCACAAGTCAGGTCCTGTGCCAGGCATTGGCTATCTTTAAATTGGAATATTCATTTTCTTATTGTTGAACTTTTTAAATATAAATCTTTTGTCAGATGCACGATTTTCTTTTCTTTCTTTTCTTTTCTTTTCTTTTCTTTTCTTTTCTTTTTTTTTTTTTAGATGGAGTCCCCCTCTGTTGCCCAGGCTGGAGCGCAATGATGTGATCTTGGCTCACTGCAACCTCTGCCTCCCATGTTGAAGTGATTCTCCTGGCTCAGCCTCCTGAGTAGCTGCGACTATAGGCATGCACCACCATGCCCAGCTAATTTTTGTATTTTTAGTAGAGACGGGGTTTTACCATGTTGGCCAGGCTGGTCTCAAACCCCTGACCTCAGGTGATCCACCCTCCTTGGCCTCCCAAAGTGCTGGGGTTATAGGCGTGAGCCACTGTGCCCGGCCAGATGCATGTATTTCAAATATTTCAGATATTTCCTTTCAGTCTAAAGCTGGACCAACATCCTCGCTCAGGCTGCAGTGGCATGGTAATAACTCACTGCAGCCTGAAACTCCTGGGCTCAAGGAATCCTCCTGCTTCAGTCTCCCAAGAAGTTGGGACTACAGGTGCGCACCAACATACCTGGATGATTTTTATTATTTTTTATTTGTAGAGACAGGGTCTGACTATGTTTCCCAGGTTGGTCTTAAACTCCTGGCCTCAAGCTTTCCTTTTGCCTAGGCCTCCCAAAGTGGTGGGATTACAGATGTGAGCCACCGTGCTTGGCCCTTAACATTCTCTTAACAGTGTCTTTCATGAGCAAAAGTTCTTAATTTTGGTAAAATCCAATTTATCAATTTTTAATTTTATGGATAGTGCTTTTGGTGCCATGTCTGAGAACTTATTGCTAAATTCAAGGTCATGTAGATGTTCTCTGGCCTTTTCTTCTAACTGTTATATAATTGTACATGATAAATTTAGATAGACTTTGTGTTTTGTGTAAGGAATGAGGTTTAGCTTCCCTTTTCTGCCTATGAATGTTCGATTGTATAGTAAGTCCTCAATACTGTTGATAGGTTCTTGGAAACTGTGGCTTTAAGTGAAATGGCAAAACAACGTATAATGAAACCAATTTTACCATAAGCTAATTGATATGAAGAAGAATTAAATTCCTATGGCATACATCTCATCATAAAAACATCATCAAGCTTCTAAATAAAGACCAAAACACTTCTAACATTAAACATGGAAGTAAATGTGAGTTATGTGTACCTTTAAGAACGATTAATAAAAATAAGCAGAATTATTTTAATGCAGGGTGGTGGTTGGTTGGAACCTATCCCAGCTGCTCAGGGTGCTAAGGAGGGACCCACCTTGGACAGCATGCCATTCTGTCATGGGGTGTACTCACACACAGACACACACAGACACACACAGACACACACACACACACACACACACACACACACACACACTGGCATGGGGATAATATAGACACACCAATTCACCTAATGTGCACATCTTTGGGATGTGGGAGGAAATGAGCACCTGGAGAAAACCCAAGCAGACATGAGGAGAATGTGCAAACTCTACAGTGGCCCCAGCTGGAAGTCCATTTTTTTTCTATCAATGTTATAACAAAGCAATGTTAAAGGAAACAACGTTATTTGAGGATCTGCTGCATGTACACAACTGGGTGTAAAGACTATGTTTTTTCCATTTAATTGCTTTTGCAACTTTGTAAAAAACTAATAAGCCATATCTGTGTGGGTCTATTTCTGTATCTGCATTCTTTTCCATAGATCTATGTGTCTATCCCTTTGCTGATCCCATACTGACTTCATTACTATAACTTTACAGTAAGTTGTAAAATTACCCTGTGTGGTTCCTACAACTTTATTTCTTTTTCAAAATGTTATTAGCTCTTCTCATTCCTTTGCTCTTCCATACACACTTTATAAATAGTTTGTCTATATGTCAAAAAGAATCCTGCTAGGACTTTGATTGGTACTATATTAAATCTATGGATTAATTTAGAGAAAATTGGAGTCTTTACTGCGTTGAGTCTTCTAATCTATGAAAATGGTATGTCCCTGTATTTACTTAAATCTTCTTTAATCAGCATTTTGTGGTTTTCAGCTTAGAGATCTGTTACTTTTTTTTTCTTTAGATTTATACCTAAGTATTTCAGTTTTTGAAACTATTGTGAATAGTATTATTTTAAATTTTTGTTTCCATCTGTATATTGCTAGTGTATAGAAATACAATGGATTTTTATGTATTGACCTTGCATGCTATGGCCTTGTAAAACTTATTTATTAGTTTGGGGAATGTTGGTTGGTTTTCTGGGTTTTTTTGTGACTTTCTACATATATAAAAATACTTCATATTTTTCACATGTAATATTTGCCTCATAGCTATCTCTCTCAGGGGACCCTAAATAACAGTAGCTTAAAAAACACAGTAGTTTATTCTTACTTGGCCCTTCTCTGTGCCATTTTGGGGGCACATATACCTTCTACCCTCAGCATATTGCCTCCACCTGCAGGTTTGAGTTGGCTCTGCACTTATAACTGCATTCCAGTGGGGACAGGAAGAAGAGGGTAGGCCCTAGAAATTCTGCTCCCATCAAACTGCAAAGGATGCTGGGAAATTGGGTCTTTATTATGGACACCCATTGTCTGTCTCTAGCCTCCTCCTTAAAATAGGAAGGGGCAACAATTATCAGTCTGCACTGCAACAATGAAGTTAAAGAAATGTCGCATTTCTTTATTTTTAAAATCAAATTAGATATGGCTTGGAGCTGCCATTGTCAAGGTTTGGGACTGGCTGTCAGTCATCATAGGACTTTCTCCAACACACCCCACTCTGTCCAGAACAACATGAGGACCAACTGGTCCCATGCACTCTGTTGCTCAGTGCCACTAACAAGGGCGGATCCTTCATTCTCTGAGGAGCACTGTGGCTCTGAGGAGGGACAGAAGGTGCCCCTCCCTGAAGTCTCAGCCACAGGGGCATATGCTTCTTCTGTGAAGGCTCTTGCCTTCATAGTATGGCCTCCACAGCATCTTACCAGCTACCTCTCATCCAGGGCCCAGGGCTTTAGGGCACTGCATGGCAATAAGGCTAATTTTTCACTCTTGAAGAACACTCCAAATCTTGGGAAAATTCACACTTAATAATAATCTTAAAAATACATATTTATGGCCAGGCACGGTGGCTCATGCCTGTAATCCCAGCACTTTGGGAGGCTGAGGTGGGCAGATCACGAGGTCAGGAGTTTGAGACCAGCCTGACCAACATGGTGAAACCCCATCTCTACCAAAAATACAAAAATTAGCTGGGCATGGTGGCAGGCACCTATAATCCCAGCTACTCAGAAGGCTGAGGCAGGAGACTCACTTGAACCTGGGAGGCGAAGGTTGCAGTGAGCCAAGACTATGCCACTGCACTCCAGCCTGGGTGACAGAGCGAGGCTCTGTCTCAAAAAAAAAAAAAAAAAAAAAAAAAAAAAAAAAAAAAAAGTGTGTGTGTGTGTGTGTTTGTATATATATATATATGTATATTTAAAATAGTCTTGTAAAAAATACATCCAGAGGAGCCTCAAGGAACCTGAACAACCTATGACATTTGACAAAAAAAAGCCCGAAACATGGTTAGGTTTAATATTTAGAAAGTAGGTGTCTCAATTAGGGTCTTGGCAAGAAACAGATGGCAGAGTCAATCTGGGACAGTTCAGGAGAATTTAATGAAGAGAACATCTACACAGTCGAGGACAGGTGTGGGGGAACCACAAAGGCAGTGAATACTTTGGGGCTGGCAACATCAGGGAGCCTGGGGGAGGGAGGGGGTGGAGCTGGTCACATCAGGATTTGGAGAGTGAGAGAGCTGTGAGGAGGGAGCTTCAGGCCCTCAGCAGCCCACAGAGAAGACACTGGAAAAACACAGTACACTGACAACATGCTCCTCCCTCCTCCCGTCCATCCGCTCTCAGCGTTCCTCCTTTCTCCTTAGCTGAAGCCAACAGGAAGTTAGAGGCCAGGGGGCCTCCTTGATGCAGTTCCTGGAGGTCAACCCCTGTGGACAGAGATGGCACAGAGTGGAGTGGGAGGGACCTGTGGTGGCATCCAACACAGTGGGCAAGGGAGGACAAGGATAGAGGATAATAATGGCCAACATGTCCACAGGACTGGCTCTGTGCCAGGAATTATTCTAAGGCCTTTTCATAGGATAACTCATCTAATTCTCTCAGGGCCACAAGCAAAGGACACATAGAGTGAGGTGGATTCGGAAGCATTCCAGGGAACCTTTTTTTATGAGCTAGGGTCTCACTGTTACCCAGGCTAAAGTCCAGTGGTGCAATCACAGCTCACTACAGCCTCAAGCTTCTGGGCTCAAGTGATCCTCTCACCTCAGTCTCCTGAGTCACTGGGACTACAGGTGCATACCACCATGCCTGGCTAATCTTTTCTATTTTTTTGTTTTTAAAGACAGGGTCTCACTATGTTGCCCAGGCTGGTCTTGAACTCCTGGGCTCAAGTGATCCTCCTGCCTCAGACTCCCCAGGTGCTGGCATCACAGGGGCAATGCGTCATGCCTGGCCTAGAGAACTTCTGATTGAAAAGATGAGGAAGGGCTTCCCGAGGGGAGATGGTTTTGAACTGGGCCCCATGGAGGAAGTGGCTTGAAGAGGAAACACTTACTTGAAAGGCCCAGCAAACAATATCCCTGGATTAAAGTGACCATTCGTCTCATGAACCAACAATGGCGAGTAGGTAGCATTTTGCGTGTGCTAGAATGGAGCAACTGTGCAAAGTAGGTAGGAGGGGTTTGCATGTTCAGACAGGATTGGGGTAAGAAGGAAGTCAGTGCCATTCTGCAACTGCTGCAGCCAGCCGGCTGTCTGTAATTATGACCTTAGAGAAGGCCAGGCCAGCAGAAGAGGACTTATTGCTCATTAGCACCAAGGGTGGCTCCCTGCGTGCCACTGCATTTATGCCCATTACCTCTAGTAATCATCGTAATTTTGCAAGGTAGGCATTATTGTCTCTTTTTTACAGATGAGGAAACTGAGGCCCAGAGAGATTAAGTAACTTGTCCAAGGTCACACAGCTAATAGTTGGCAAAGCTGGGACTCAATTCCAAATGCAGTGAGCTTTCTATTATACTATATTCCCCTCCACATTTAAAAAGGAGACATAAAACACAGAAAAGTGTAGAAGACTGGAACAGACCGTGTGCAGAAAGATGGGTGATATGGTTTGGCTATCTCCACCCAAATCTCATCTTGAGTTGTAATCCCACAATCCCCAAGTGTTGACGGAGGGACCTGGTGGGAGGTGATTGGATCATGGGGGTGGTTTCCTCCATGCTGTTCTCATGATAGCAAGTGAGTTCTCATGAGATCTGATGGTTTTTTTTTTTTTTTAATTATACTTTAAGTTCTGGGATACGTGTGCAGAACGTGCAGGTTTGTTACATAGGTATACATGTGCCATGGTGGTTTGTTGTACCCATCACCCTGTCACCTACATTGGGTATTTCTCCTAATGCTATCCCTCCCTTAGCTCCTCACCCCCCAACAGGCTCCAGTGTGTGATGTTCCCCTCCCTGTGTCCATGTGTTCTCGTTGTTCAACTCCAACTTATGAGTGAGAACATGTGGTGTTTGGTTTCCTGTTCCTGTATTACTTTGCTGAGAACGATGGTTTCCAGCTTCATCCATGTGTCTGCAAAGGACATGAACTTTTCCTTTTTATGGCTGCATAGTATCCCATGGTGTATATGTGCCACATTTTCTTTAGCCAGTCTATCATTGATGGGCATTTGGGTTGGTTCCAAGTCTTTGCTATGGTGATTAGTGCTGCAGTAAACATATGCGTGCATATGTCTTTATAGTAGAATGATTTATAATCCTTTGGGTATATGTCCAGTAATGGGATTGCTGGGTCAAATGGTATTTCTAGTTCTAGATCCTTGGGGAATCGCCACACTGTCTTCCATAATGGTTGAACTAATTTATACTCCCATCAACAGTGTAAAAGCATTCCTATTTCACCACATCCTCTCCAGCCTTTGTTGTTTCCTGTCTTTTTAATGATCACCATTCTAACTGGTGTGAGATGGTATCTCATTGTGGTTTTGATTTGCATTTCTCTAATGACCAGTGATGATGAGCTTTTCTTCATATGTTTGTTTCCCGCATAAATGTCTTCTTTTGAGAAGTGTCTGTTCATATCCTTTGCCCACTTTTTGATGGGGTTGTTTTTCTCTTATAAATTTGTTTCAGTTCCTTGTAGATTCTTGATATTAGCCTTTTGTCAGATGGATAGATTGCAAACATTTTCTCCCATTCTGTAGGTTGCCCTGTTCACTCTGATGATAGTTTCTTTTGCTGTGCAGAAACTCTTTAGTTTAATTAGATCCCATTTGTCAATTTTGGCTTTTGTGACCACTGCTTTTGGTGTTTTAGTCATGAAGTCTTTGCCCACGCCTATGTCCTGAATGGTATTGCCTAGGTTTTCTTCTAGGGTTTTTATGGTTTTAGGTCTTACATTTAATCTTTAATCCATCTTGAGTTAATATTTGTATAAGGTGTAAGGAAGGGGTCCAGTTTCAGTTTTCTGCATATGGCTAGTCAGTTTTCCCGACACCATTTATTAAATAGGGAATCCTTTCCCCATTGGTTTTGTCAGGTTTGTCAAAAATCAGATGGTTGTAGATGTGTGACATTATTTCTGAGGACTCTGTTCTGTTCCATTGGTCTATATATCTGTTTTGGTACCAGTACCACACTGATTTCGTTACTGTAGCCTTGTAGTATAGTTTGAATTCAGGTAGATTGATGACTCCAGCTTTGTTCTTTTTGCTTAGGATTGTCTTGGCTATACGGGCTCTTTTTTTGGTTCCATATTAAATTTCAAGTAGTTTTTTTTTTTCTAATTCTGTGAAGAGAGTCAATGGTAGCTTGATGGGGATAACACTGAATCTATAAATTACTTTTGTCAGTATGGCGATTTTCACAATACTGATTCTTCCTTTCTATGAGCGTGGAATGTTTTTCCATTTGTTTGTGTCCTCTCTTATTTCCTTGAGCAGTGGTTTGTAGTTCTCCTTGAAGAGGTCTTTCACATTCCTTCTAAGTTGTGTTCCTGGGTATTTAATTCTGTTTGTAGCAATTGTGAATGGGAGTTCACTCATGATTTGGCTCTCTGTTTGTCTGTTACTGATGTATAAGAATGCTTGTGATTTTTGCACATTGATTTTGTATCCTGAGACTTTGCTGAAGTTGCTTATCAGCTTAAGGAGATTTGGGGCTGAGACGATGGGATTTTCTAAATATACAATCATGTCACCTGCAAACAGAGACAACTTGACTTCCTCTCTTCCTATTTGAATACCTTTATTTCTTTCTCTTGCCTGATTGCCCTGGCCAGAATTTCCAGTACTGTGTTGAATAGGAGTGGTGAGAGAGGGCATCCTTGTCTTGTGCTGGTTTTCAAAGGGAATGCTTCCAGCTTTTGTCCATTCAGTATTATATTGACTGTGGGTTTGTCATGAATAGCTCTTTATATTTTGAGATATGTTCCATCAATACCTAGTTTATTGAGTTTTTAGCATAAAGGGGTGTTGGATTTTATCGAAGGCCTTTTCTGCATCTATTGAGATAATCATGTGATTTTGTTATTGGTTCCGTTTATGTGATGGATTATGTTTATTGCTTTGCGTATGTTGAACCAGCCTTGCATACCAGGGATGAAGGGGACTTGATTGTGGTGGATAAGCTTTTTGATGTGCTGCTGGATTAGGTTTGCCTGTATTTTATTGAAGATTTTCACATTGATGTTCATTAGAGATATCAGCCTGAAATTTTAATTTTTTGTTGTGTCTCTGCCAGGTTTTGGTATCAGGATGATGCTGGCCTCATAAAGTGAGTTAGGGAGGAGTCCCTCTTTTGCTATCGTTTGGAATAGTTTCAGAAGGAATGGTATCAGCTCCTATTTGTACCTCTGGTAGAATTTGGCTGTGACTCTGTCTGGTCCTGGGTTTTTTTTTTTTGGTTGGTAGGCTATTAATTACTGTCTCAATTTCAGAACTTGTTATTGGTCTTTTCAGGGATTCAACTTCTTCCTGGTTTAGTCTTGGGAGAGTGTACGTGTCCAGGAATTTATCCATTTCTTCTAGATTTCTAGTTTATTTGTGTAGAGTGTTTATAGTATTCTCTGATGACAGTTTGTATTTCTGTGGGATCAATGGTTATATCCCCTTTATCATTTTTTATTGTGTCTATTTGATTCTTCTCTCTTTTCTTTTTTGTTAGTCTGGCTAGCGGTCTATCCGTTTTGTTAATCTTTTCAAAAAACTAGCTCCCAGATTAATTGATTTTTTTGAAGGGTTTTTCCTGTGGGCATTTAGTGCTATAAATTTATCTCTAAACATTGCTTTAGCTGTGTCCCAGAGATTCTGGTACATTGTGTCTTTATTCTCATTGGTTTCAAATAACTTATTTATTTCTGCCTTAATTTTGATATGTACCCAGCAGTCATTCAGGAGCAGGTTGTTCAGTTTCCATGTAGTTGTGTGGTTTCGAGTGAGTTTCCTAATCCTGAGTTCTAATTTGATTACACTGTGGTCTGAGAGACTGTTTGTTACAATTTCCATTCTTTTGCATTTGCTAAGGAGTGTTTTACTTCCAATGATGTGGTCAATTTTAGAATAAGTGTGATGTGGTGCTGAGAAGAATGTATATTCTGTTGATTTGGGGTAAAGAGTTCTGTAGATGTCTATTAGGTCCACTTGGTCCAGAGTTGAGTTCAAGTCCTGAATACCCTTGTTAATTTTCTGTCTCATTGATCTGTCTAATATTGACAGTGGGGGTGTTGAAGTCTCCCACTATTATTGTGTGGGAGCCTAAGTCTCTTTGTAGGTCTCTAAGAACTTGCTTTATGAATCTGGGTGCTCCTGTTTTGGGTGCATATATATGTGGGATAGTTAGCTCTTCTTGTTGCATTGATCCCTTTACCATCATGTAATGCCCTTCTTTGTCTTTTTTGATCTTTGTTGGTTTAAAGTCTGTTTTATCAGAAACTAGGATTGCAACCCCTGCTTTTTTTTTTTCTTTCCATTTGCTTGGTAAATATTCCTCTATCCCTTTATTTTGAGCCTATGTGTGTCTTTGCACATGAGATGGGTCTCCTGAATACAGCACACCAATGGGTCTTGACACTTTACTCAATTTGGCAGTCTGTGTCTTTTAATTGGGGCATTTAGCCCATTTAAATTTAAGGTTAATATTGTTATGTGTGAATTGGATCCTGTTGTGTGAATTATGATGCTAGCTGGTTAATTTGCCTGTTAGTTGATGCAGTTTCTTAATAGTGTCAATGATCTTTACAATTTGGTATGTTTTTGCAGTGGCTGGTACCGGTTTTTCCTTTCCATATTTAGTGCTTCTTTCAGGAGCTCTTCTAAGGCAGGCCTGGTGGTGACAAAATCTCAGCATTTGCTTGTCTGTAAAGGATTTTATTTCTCCTTCGCTTATGAAGGTTATTTTGGCTGGATATGAAATTCTGGGTTGAAAATTATTTTCTTTAAGAATGTTGAATATTGGCCCCCACTCTCTTCTGGCTTGTAGGGTTTTTGCCAAGAGATCTGCTGTTAGTCTGATGGGCTTCTGTCTGTGGGTAACCCGACCTTTCTCTCTGACTGCCCTTAACATTTTTTCCTTCATGTCAACCTTGACGAATCTGACAATTATGTGTCTTGGGGTTGCTCTTCTCAAGGAGTATCTTTGTGGTGTTCTCTGTATTTCTTGAATTTGAATGTTGGCCTGTCTTGCTAGGTTGAGGAAGTTCTCCTGGGTAATATCCTGAAGAGTGTTTTCCAACTTGGTTCCATTCTCCCCATCACTTTCAGGTACACTAATCAAACATAGGTTTGGTCTTTTCACATATTACCATATTTCTTGGAGGCTTTGTTCATTCCTTTTCATTCTTTTTTCTCTAATCTGCCCTACAGACTTTGGGAGACTGTTGGGAAGGCATGATTGTGTTTAAAAATGTGAGAGCATGAGATTTGGCTGGGGCGGGGGTAGAATGACATGGTTTGGCTGTGTCACCACCCAAATCTCAACTTGTAGTACTCATAATCCCCATATGTTGTGGGAGGAGCTCGGTGAAAGGTAATTGAATCATGGGGCTGGTTATCTTCATGCTGTTCTCATTATAGTGCATTCTCATGAGATCTTATAAGGGACTTTTCCCCACTCCCCTTTGCTCTGCACTTCTCCATGCTGCTACCATATAGGAGTTGATCTTATAGATACCTTAATTAGCTTGATTGTGTAATCATTTCATAATGTATATATATTTATCAAAAATCACATGGTCCATACAATTTTTATTTGTCAGTTATATCTCAATAAAGTTGGAGGAAAATAATTTGGAGTTACCTCAGGACCATTTGCTTTCCTAAGAGAAGTGATTCACAAAACATTCTTCAGCAGCTCAGAAAGAAGCCACCTAGAGTGTTTCTGGACTCCAGGGTAGTTGCAGGACTCTGGGAAGCTACAGCCAGCAACAGGTGCATGGATGCCCAGCTGTCTGGACCAGCTGGACAGTGGGTCAGAGCTACTAGGAGGAAATGCCAATCACCTCTTACCTTCTCACTCCACAGGGAGGAGAATGCCACCATAATCCCAATGGCCTTGGTGCTCCTTGGGCTGGGAGTGGGGAGTGGCTTAGGATGACTGTGACAGTCACTGTGTAAATATTGCCCCTCACTCTACTGGTCAATGTATATTATGGCACCAAGTCTTAGTGGCTCATACTCGACCAGGTGACAACACAGTATTTGACAAGAAAAAAAGACAAAGATGATAGACTGCCACCTGGTTTAAGTGTGGTCATTGGTGGACCTCTGTGTATTGCCACGTGAAGAATCATATTTACCTCCTCCCTCCTATATGCTCTCAGTTCTTCTTTGCCCTCTCTGTTCTTTCACCTTGTTCTAGAAAACACTCTTTAGATGACTGAACAATAATAGACTAACTGTATAGGTGATGAAAAATGAAATCTCACATTCCATTCTCCATGTTAAGTTCACCCTATTATGTTGGCATAATGAGTTGACACAAGAAACAGAGCGCTCACACACTCATACCAGGCAGTAGTGGTTACTTAGCAACAAACTGGAAACTGTGTTAAGTAGGTCTTGTTTGTGTCCAGGTTCATGTGTTATAAAGAGCTGCAGTTACTGTTGAATGTGGATGGACATTTTGTGCATGCGTTGAGTTCTCCAGGGTCTACTGCAATGTAGTTATCTAACAAAGACTTTGAAAGGCTGTAGTATTCCTGAAACTGTTTCATGGTTCTAGAGCTAATTTTAAGAGGAACTAATATTATCTGCTTATACTTGTCATTAATATATTCTTTGAGTTAGAACAATTTTCCTGGAGTAGCATAGAATAGCTATTCTTAAGATCTGTCTTAGTTTCTAAATTCATCAATCCCTCCTATTTTCTGTTGCTTCAGTGATCTTAGTGAACATGCTCTATTTCCATTTTATCTCCTGCGGTAGAGGCTCAGAGAGGAGAAGAACATGTCCAAGGTCACACAGCTAGTGAGGGGCAGGACTAGGATTAAGCCTGAAATCCACCCACTCTGTCATGTGTATGGTATTTGTAGGAGGTTTCTGGTTTGAGACTTAAACCATCAGAGTGTGACTCCTAAAAGATGGTAGCAAGGGTGTTCTTGGGTGTCTGTGATGTATGTTATCACTCCCCCAAACTTCAGCGTCAGATGGTCACTGTTCTGGCAGGCTTTCTCTCCGGATCAAGAAGTAGGAGGGAATAAAGCTAGACTAGTCTCCACTGTGCACTCTGACTGCTGTGTCACTGTTGCCTTATTAGTATGTGCTGAATGAATGAATGAATGTATGAATGAATGGCTCTAATGCCATTCACCACCAAGGTTTAAGTTTGCCGTGAAAACTGAAGCAGAACATGTGGTTTCTGTTACCCAATATTCAGGAGATTTTTTTTTTTCTGTAAATGACACTACTTTTGCATGTTACTAGAGAATTATAAGTTCTCATTGTTCAAATTATTGTTCTCAATAATTATTGTGGTGACACAGGGAGAGAAACAGAGCTGCCCCCTCTTATGAAACTGAGCCAGTGTGAGCCAGGAAGGAGCATCAGCGGGTATTGTGGTGAAACAGGTGGCAGCGGACTGCTGATAGCTCTGTTTGCCAAGACAAACACTATCCCAGGGCATGGCTTTAACGATCTCTGCATAGTCTTGCTGAGAAATTGTGTAGAAGCATTTGTACATTGGCTCACTCAGTTTCATCCTGAAGGTGAGCCGTTCTGACATAGGCTGACTTCTGAGGCATTTTGAGTTTCTGGGGCCATGGCATCTATTTATAAGCTGGCCTCCAAATACAAAGGAACAGAAGCCCTGCGCCACCTCTTGCTCCAAGCCACATCCTGGGGCAGCGCCCTCCTCGTGTGCATCCTGTCTTTCCAGTTGTACCCAGATGTGAGGTTAGAGAAATTTTTTTTTTTTTTTTTTTGAGACGGAGTCTCGCTCTGTAGCCCAGGCTGGAGTGCAGTGGCCGGATCTCAGCTCACTGCAAGCTCCGCCTCCCGGGTTCACGCCATTCTCCGGCCTCAGCCTCCCGAGTAGCTGGGACTACAGGCGCCCGCCACCTCGCCCAGCTAGTTTTTGTATTTCTTAGTAGAGACGGGGTTTCACCGTGTTAGCCAGGATGGTCTCGATCTCCTGACCTCGTGATCCGCCCATCTCGGCCTCCCAAAGTGCTGGGATTACAGGCTTGAGCCACCGCGCCCGGCCGAGGTTAGAGAAATTTGTGGTAGTCGACCATCATTCACTTTCTAATCGTCTATTCATTAAATATTTCTCCTTTTTAAAAATCTCTCTTATAATAAATAGTCATCAATTTCTTGCCAAGTGCCAGACACTCTGGGAGAAGTAAAAATGAGAAAGTGATTCTTCACAGTGAAGAAGCCCCACTCATGGGACACAGTGTCTTTGTCTCTAGGGCCAATTGTCTTGAGATTTACCGGCAAAAGAGGGGCCTTTACCACTCAGCAATGCAAATAACTTCATATTGAATATTAGACATCACCATCCTTAAGTCTATCTCTTTTTTTTTTTTTTTTAAACAGAGTCTTGCTCTGTCACCCAGGCTGGAGTGCCATGGCACAGTCTCGGCTCACTGCAAACTCTGCCTCTTGGGTTTAAGAGATTCTCCAGCTTCCTGAATAGCTAGGACTGCAGGTGTGCATCACTATGCCTGGCTAATTTATTTTTATTTACATTTTTGACATCTATAAATATTTTTCATTTTTTTAAATGTTTCCCCATAGGTTATGGGGGTACAGGTGGTGTTTGGTTACATAAGTTCTTAAGTGATGTGAGATTTTGGTGCACCTATCACCTGAGCAGTATACACTGAACCTTTTTTGTAATCTTTTATCCCTTGCACCCCTCACACTCCTCCTCCCAAGTTTCCAAAGTCCATTGTACCATTCTTATGCCTTTGCGTACTCCTAGCTTAGCTCCCACATATCAGTGAGAACATATGATGCTTGGTTTTCCATTCCTGAGTCACTTCACTTAGAATAACAGTCTCCAATTTCATCCAGGTTGCTGCGAATGCCATTAATTCATTCCTTTTTATGGCTGAGTAGTATTCCATTGTATATATATACTACAGTTTCTTTATCCACTCATCAATTGATGGGCATTGGGTTGGTTCCACGATTTTGCAATTGCTGCTACACACATGCATGTGCAAGTATCTTTTTCATATAGTGATTTCTTTTCCTCTGGGTGGATACCCAGTACTGGGATTGCTGGATCCAATGGTAGTTCTACTTTCAGTTCTTTAAGGAATCTCCACACTGTTTTCCATAGTGGTTGTACTAGTTTACATTCTCACCAGCAGTGTAGAAGTGTTCCCTGCTCACCGCGTCCATGCCAACATCTACTGTTTTTTGATTTTGTGATTATGGCCATTCTTGCAGGAGCAAGGTGATATCACATTTTGGTTTTGATTTGCATTTCCCTGATCATTAGTGATGTTGAGCTTTTTAAAATATGTTTCTTGGCCATTTGTAAATCTTCTTTTGGGAATTGTCTATTCATGTTCTTAGCCCACTTTTCAATGGGATTATTTTTTGTATTTTTAGTAGAAGTAGGGTTCACCATGTTGGCCAGGCTGGTCTCGAACTCTTGACTTCAAGTGATCTGCCTGTCTCGGCCTTCTAAAGTGCT
Source organism: Macaca mulatta (assembly GCF_049350105.2). Taxonomy (NCBI): domain Eukaryota; kingdom Metazoa; phylum Chordata; class Mammalia; order Primates; family Cercopithecidae; genus Macaca; species Macaca mulatta. The sequence goes on from NC_133412.1 coordinate 167,436,540, forward strand.
GGGATTACAGATGTGAGCCACTGCACCCAGCCACCATCCTTAATTCTTTCCACTCTGACGCCTTCCTTGTGTTTTGGGCATCTTCTTTCCCTCACAGGGAAAGACTTTTCTCTCTGCCTCCTGATGACTCAGGGAATATCTTCATGGCCAAAGATTCATTCATGCAACCTCCTTGAACAGCAAACAGTTACCTTAGGTGCGATTCCCTGCCCTTCCTGTCTTTTATAAGGGAAAGGAGTTAATGGGTATTAAGATTTAATTTATCCATGGATTTAAGTTATATCACACAATTTCTCCTCCCCTCCCACTCCTGCCCTGACCCAGAAGTAATTTCTGAGTAACTACAATCAGTTTTGGTTTTAAGTCACATATATTTGCATTATATGCAGCTATACTTAACAGTTTGTGCATGTTGTTTCTTGTCTTACATCATAAGCTCATCTAGGCAAGGGCTGTACCTCATTTAGATGCCTTTTGTTCTCTCTTAGTTCCAAGCATGATGCTAAGTGAGTAGAACAAAGCTTTAGAAATATTTTTGCTAGATTGAAACAGGGTTTGCATTGGGGTTGAATAAAGGGGTCATTTCCTTTATGCAACAGAGCAGAGCATGCAGGACAGGAACTAAAAACAGCCTTCCACTCTGCTTGTTGAAGAAACTGATGAATGAAGCTGCAATAAACAAGTGGGTGACATGGCCAGGTTATACCCCAACCAGCAGTAGTAAGGCCGGAGGCAACTGGGCAGCGCTGTTCCCCTTCATAGTTTTGAAATTCAAATTCCAGAACAAAACAAAATATTGTACTGGCCTAAGAAACCCAGAACCCCATCCTCAGAAGCCAATGGATGAGGGAAGTTTTCTCTTCCTTGGAATGAACAATAATATTAGCAAACCCTTTGCTATAGTTTGGCTGTTTGTCCCCTCCAAAACTCATATTGAAATTTGATCCACAATGTTGGAGGTGGGGCCTAATGGGAGGTATTTGATCAGGGGGTAGGTCACTCACAAACGACTTGGTGCCATGCATGTGGTAACGAGTTATTACTGTATTAGTTCCTGTCAAAGCTGATCGTTCAAAAGAGCCTGGCATCTTTCCTCTCTCTCTTGCTTCCTCTCATGTGATCTCTGCACACATGGGCTCCCTTTTTCCTTCTGCCATGAGTGGGAACAGCCTGAGGCCCTCACCAAAAGCAGATGCACGTGCCATGCTTCTTGTACAGCCTTCAGAACTGTGAGCCAAATAGACCTCTTTCCTTTATAAATCACCCAGCCTCAGGTATTCCTTTATAGCAACACAGATGGACCAAGACATCCTTAGGATAACACTTTCTATGCTGCAAATGCTGTCCTCAACATTTGACTTGTACTAACTCATTTGATCCTCATCAACTCTATGAAAGTCAGTTATTTACTCCTTTTCATTTCCTTTAAAACTGTTTATTTGCTTGCTCTGTGAGGATTGAAACATTTTTCAGAATAATGAAAGAAAGAAGAAATTAGCTTTTTGGAGATAAGCATGTGTTTCCAACTTGCGACCCCAGGGTTGGCTACATAATTTGTGGGTCCCAGTGCAAGATAAAAATGTGAGGTTCCTTGCTCAAAAAGCAAAAATATGTGTGTGTGTATATATATATATATCATTAGAGAAACTAAAATAGAAAGCATTTTCCTATCTTCCCTGGTGTCTTTCTCTCTCAGTTTATCTTGTATATTTTATATATTATTTAATGTTGTAAGTAAAGAAAAATTAAAAACTTATTAACATGAATTTCAGCATTCGTCTTTATGTTATACAATGCCATTTTTAAACGTAAACATGAGTGCATTAAACTTGTTTATGCAACCACAGAATTTTGTAGTTTGCATGTGCCTATGCATTTTATTCTTACCAGGACACTGTTTGAAATGCTGCCAAAAACAAGCGAATCTGTTTTCCTTTCACTTCTTGATATGTGCACATTTCATCAGCACTCTTTGCCTTCCTCTTGAGGGGAGTAGGGAGGACTGAAAGGAATACAAGCTCTGGGACCCTTCTCTCCCCTTTCCTTCTAAGCATCATCTTTAGTGGGTGTGGTTGGCCAATGCAGGGAAGCAGCACCAGTAAGGAAGGATGTGATGGGGCATCTTGCCATGGTGTGGGTTAGAATACCATTGCCTTCTTTCTGTGTTTGAAGCAAGTCTCCCAGTTTGAATAGAAATTTCGGGCTCTGGCCAGAACACACTTACCTTGGACTCACTTTGAGCTTCTCTGAACTCCCATGCCTGTGGGTCCCCAGAACTCCACGTTCACGGAGGATGGTGAACACTCTGTGTAACTGGCAGCGAGGAAAGGTGGACACGCCTTGTACTTCCCTCCTCAGCTCACAGACATGCTTCAGCGTAGGGCTTTACTTGCAAAACACAAGTTCAAAGATAAAATTGTTGAGAATTTCAAGATGGCCACAACAGGAAACCAAGTTCAGGGCCCCTCTGAGCTCTGGACCCTGTACAACTGCCCAGGTCATTTACCTATGCAGCTGGCCCTGCCTGGCCATAGGAAGTACTCAATAAATACTTGGTTAATGAATAAACAAATGTTACTTCTTAATCACAGGCCTCATTAACCAAAGCTCAAGCTACTAATTGTAGACAACACAGATATATTAATCCCTCAGATAATTTTGTTCAAAAAAGCTCCTGAGTCAAGAGTTTTAATCTTTTCTTATCTTTTTTTTTTTTTTTGAGACATAGTTTCACTCTGTTGCTCAGGCTGGAGAGCAGTGGCACGATCTCGGCTGGCTGCAACCTCCACCTCTTGGGTTCAAGTGATTCTAGTGCCTCAGCCTCCCCAGTAGCTGAGATTACAGGTGCACACCACCACATCCGGCTAATTTTTGTATTCTTAGTAGAGACAGGGCTTCACTATGTTGGGCAGGGTGGTCTCGAACTCCTGACTTCAAGTGATCCGCCTGCCTCAGCCTCCTAAAGTGCTGGGATAACAGGTGTGAGCCATCGAGCCTGGCCTAATCTTCTTTTCTTATATGAGATTGGTTAATCATCTGCAATTCTGAGTAGATTTGAGTTTCATCAATTCCATTTTTTGCTAGAGAGAAGGAGATGGGAAGTGATGAGACATGAAGAATTCATGTTCAGAGGAAGCAGGGCCCTGCAAGGGGAATATTGATTCTTGTTGCATACGAAATTTGATATATCAATAACCAGTAAGGTTCAGAAGAGCTTGTACGAACAAATATGCTGAGGAAACACTACTTCAAAAGTTTGAGGGTCTGGTGGGCTGTATCTGCGTGCCCTGGGCTTTCCTAGGGGGATCTAGTACTAATGCCAAGGGGACTGAATGCCATTTACAGGGGCTGAAATGCAGTTCTCTCAAAAAAGGTAAGTGGGGAAGAAATCAAGTAACAGATGCCTGGAGTCCTAATTCTATTTCATCCCTCTACTAAATGAAGTGCATTGTTGATTAAGAAAAGCAGATTTGCACTGCATTTATTCATTCAACCAGCATTTGTCATCTGCCTACTGTATGCTAGGCACTGCGTTAGGTGCTGGGGCTTTGAAGCAAAATTCAGCCAAGTCCTTGTTGTCCAGAAGCCCTCAGTATATCCCGAGATGAGAACTGAAATGATGATAGGGTCGGGATGAGAGAGGTGTGTATCCCTGCCATCTCCTAGTGCCTTTGGTAAAATGACCACAGACATCCAGAGCATTTGGATGTTGAAGGAAGTCATTTTACCCTACAGAGGTTGGTGAAGCTGCGATTGTCATGGCAACAGATTAAATGGAGCTGGAACTCGGGTGTGAGTGCCCCAGCTGTGAGCACTGCCTCCTCCTCCTCTGCCTAAGTTCTAACCTGACTGATTCTCGCTTACTGCAGAAACCATTTTCCTGGATGTGGGATGTGCCTGGCGAGGGGCTACTGGGAAGGGGAGAGGGTAGTAGAGACACTACAGGTTCAGATAGAATAATAAGCTGAAAGCCTGACATTTACTGGACTCCCCTGCCCCAAGGTGCCAGACTCTGTGCTATGCTTGTGGCCTTATCTCATCTGATCCTCACAGTAACTGCATGGTTGGGCGTCCTTTTTCCTCCACTATACAGATGAGGAAACTGAGGCCTAGATAGGCTACAGATAGATTGTCCTGTCAGATCCCAAAGCCAGAACTTTTAATGGCAGATTACAGTGGCTCTGAAACGCAGGTCCAGTGTATGTAGGAGGTGCAGCGGGTGGAATGGCTAAAATGCAGATTCTTAAGCCCAGCTGTGGACCTACTAATCACATTGTCTGGGGGTGAGGTCCAGGAATCAGAACACAAAGAGGTCCTGGAGGGTTCCTGGTCTAAGTGAGGACTAGAGGGCGGGAGCCACTTGTCCCAGGTTCCAGGGCGAACCAGTTAGGATTAGGATCCAGGCCTTCTATGCCAGCTCAGTGGGCTCCGAGCAGGTGCTGTGGGGTTTTCTCAGGGAACCAGAACAGGATATGGTGGGTCCAACCACTGAAAGTTGTCCTTCATTTATGATCCCAGGGCTCTATCGAACTGGTGCTCCAATCAAGAAAAAGAAAAGAGAAAATCCCTAAAAGGTGCTTGTCATATTTTCCTTCCAGCATTTGTCGGCAAGACCAACCCACTTCCCAGCCTAGTCACCAGGGCAACCATCACCCCCACCTTGACAGGCAAGTGCAAATGCAGCTTCTCGCACCCACATCCAGAGCCACGGGACCCAGCCCTATAATCAGTCTCCCGCTGCCTCTGCAGGCAGCCAGCAGCGACAGTCATACACACTCCCTGCGCTCCGAGCCCATCACCCCCTCACGGTTCTACAGGCACCCCCTCCCCACGCTCACACAGCGCATTCTGCTTCCCTCGCCCACTGCCTCCCAGGAGACAAATGTGCAATCTGCTCTCGGCGCGTATCATCACCTCTGGAGGGAGGAATCTGCCCTCGAGTCGAGGCGCAGCTCAACACACACAGCCCACACAGGAGAATACAACACCCCTTCCCGGAGAAGGGGAGTGGTGGCAGCGAACGCCCTCTCCCCCTTCAGAGACAGCTGAGGGGGCGGCCGAGTTTAGGAAGTTTGCAAAGTGAGGAGCACATGAGCGGCTGAGGCGGCTGATGGGGAGGCTAGCGGGGCGGGGAGGGGTAGGGGGTGGGAGTCGGGGAAGCTGGGCGGCCACAGCCTGTTGCTAATGAAGCAGCTCGGCTGCCAGGCGAGATCAGAGCCTCTTCCCTGGCTGCAGACACCTGGAGTCCCACTCGGCAGGAAATGAAGCTGGGCTCCCTCTTCAAGGTCCCTGCTAGAGCAGTTTCACGAGACCAGGCTGCCGGGGACATGGACCCTCTGTCAGGACTTCAAACAAACAAAGCCAGCTCCTTGGGTCCAGGCTGCCTACCCAAGTGCCGGCCCGCTCTACTGTGCTCACCTGAGCTCCCTCCTCAACTGCTGGAGCCCACCTGTGCTTCTGACCAGCTTTATCATGGCTTCTGTTCCAGATGCCTCTGCTGTTCCCCTCACTGACTCCTTTCCCCCATCTCACCTGTCTTGGACACATCCTGGGCATCTCAGAGTCTCTGGGTTTCCCCTGTCTCCTAGGCTCAGAGTCATTTGCCCAGACTACAGGGATCAGGGCTGCTGTCTTCCTGACCCTCCTTCCTCAGGTCCCTGCAGCCTGAGGCTGACCCCTTCAGGCTCCTCCATCTACTTCCTGGCTGGAGGCAGCCCTCCTCCTGAGGGGTTGAGCCCCAGAGCCTGCTGAGCCAGGTGAGACAATTCCAGTGCAAGGGAGTTAATCGCTGAGAAGCCAACTCTGACCAACGGGAGGTGGCAGGAAGCCTGACAGGCCTCCTTCTCATGAGCATTTCCCAGGCCTGCCTCGAGATGTCCTGTGTGGCCAGACATCTGGCAGTGCCTATTGGTAAACTGAGGCCTGGTGGGCAGCACAGTGCCCTGTATTTGCTTCCCTTCCTGCCCCATCTCGCTGCACTCTCCCTCACTCCAGCTGCCCTGGGATTGTACCCCCACTCTCCCCCTGCCTCCCCCAGCGCCAGAAAGCATTAACACCTAAGCTTCACCGCAGACTGTTTTCTAGGTAACCCAGCTACGTTGGCAGTCAGATTTAAATAAAACATAATTCTTGCTCTGTCTTATCTAGCCTAATTCCCTTATTTGACAGAGGGAGCTGAGTCTCAGAGAAGTTAAGTGGAGGAGCTATGTCTATTCATTACTGTAACAAATAGTTAACAAGCATCCGTTATGTGCCAGGCGTGATTCTGGCAATGCAGTGGTGAATAAAATGGACAAAAAATCCCTGCCTTTATGGAACACAGCATTCTATTGGAGGAGAAAAAGACCATAGACAAGGTGAGTAAGTAAAATATTCAGAATGGTAGAGTGATCATTGCTGGTGGTGGCGATGGTGGGTGTCATGGGCTGAATTGTGTCCCTCTCATAATTCATGTGTTGAGGCTCTAACCCTTAGTACCCCAGATTGTGACTATATTTGGAGATAGAGCCTTTAAAGAGGTAATTAAGTTAAAATGGGCCCTAGTCGATTAGGACTGTGTCTTCATAAGAAATTTGGACACAAAACCAGGGAGGTCTACACCCAGAGAAAAGGCCATGTGAGGCCCTGGCAGGAAGGCAGCCACAGGAGGCGAGCCATCCTGCAGATGCCTTCGTCTGGGACTTCCAGCTTTCAGAACTGTGAGAAAATACATTTCTGTTGTTTAAGCCACCTAGTAAGTGGTATTTTGTTATGGCAGCCCTAGCAAACTAATACACCAGGATTTTAATTTCTTGAAAGACATCCCAAGTTGGCCTCATCGAGAAGATGACATTTGAGTAAAACCCTAAAGTGGGTGATGGAATGAGTTATTTGAAAATCCAAGGGAAAAGCATTCCAGGCAGAGGGACTAGCAGGCTCAATGGCTCTGATCTGGATCATACCTTAAGTGTTGGAAGAATAGCAAGGCAGCCAGTGTGCATGAAGGAAGCAGAATGGGTGAGGGAGAAATGGGAGGACATGAGATCAGAGGGTGAGGGCATGTGGAAGGACACTCTCCACATGAGATGGAGAGAATTGCAGGGTTTGGGGTAGGAAGGAGGAATTTTGTCTCCAGGGGACATTTGGCAATCTGTAGAAACATTTTTCATCATCACAGTGGTGGGAAAGAGGGTGGAGGAGCAGTATGACACTAAGTGGGTAGAGGATATCTTTCAATGCACAGGACAGCATTTTCCTCCCCTCCCCAGCAATTAGCCCACAGTGTCTGTGGTGTCAAGGTTAAGTAACCCCGGTTTCAAGCTCATGGTGACTAGGTCTGACTTTTGTGTTAATAGGTTCATGTTGGCTACCCTGGTTTCAAGCTCATGGTGACTAGGTCTGACTTTTGTGTTAATAGGTTCATGTTGGCTATGTTGGGGACAACTTTAGAAGAGGAAAGGCAAAAGCAGAGGCACCCTTGAACCAGGTGAGAAATAATGGTGGCTCGGACCAGGGTGGTAGATAGCCTCCTAATATTCCAGTTTATTGCTCCCTGCCTCCTCCCTCTTTCTCTTCTCACTTTCTCAATAAACATTAACAGGTCCCTTACTATGTGCTAACCATTGTATCAGGTGCTGGGTAGACTCCAACGAGTATGACCCACTAGGAGCCTGGTCTAGTTCACTTATGATCCAAGCTGAAGAGAATTGCAGAGAACAGCTGCTGACTTGGAAGGCAGACTTTGTGACATCCACGTGGAGCTCTGGGGCAGTTGTCAGCAAATGCCATCTACTCAGACATTAATGAAAGCACAGAATGAGCACTGGGTGGCTGATATTTCCATCTATCCATCTCCACAAGCCAAAAACTAGGAAGTCATCTTCACTGCCTCTGCCTCCCTGACCTCCACACGCTGCCCCCACCACCCCCATCTAATCATCCCAGTTACTTGTAAAACTTCTCTTGAATCTGTTCACAACTCTCTACCTCTATAGTAATAACTCTAGTCCAAGCTATGATCATTTCCCACCTGGTCCCTGTTGTCACTCTGTGGCCTGCTATCTCTATTAGTCAGGATATATAGCCAATGCTGCAGAAACAGAAAGCATGACCTCTCAGTGGCTTAACACAAAGAAGGTTTCTTTCTCACTTAAGCAAAAGTAGGTGGGGTGATGCTCCTCCATCAGTCTAACTACCTGTATTTTTTCCATAGCAATTATCATAGTTTGTAATGATATATTTAATTGTATGCTTATTGGATTAGATTGATTTTCGTTGTTCTCACTAGGATGTATGCTACCTGATAGTAAGGCCTACACCTAGAACAAAGCCTATAATATAGCAATAATCCTTGAAATATTTTTGAATGAATGAATGAATGGATAAATGAAGTGGCTAAACTATAACTGGAAAACATTTAATTGTCCTGATCTAAAAAATTATAAAATATTTCCTGTGTAAAAAATCATATGTAATACATATGGATATTTTAAGCATAACAATAAAAAAACACTCATGTATCACCAATTCAAAAGATAACACATTACCTCTGCCCTTTGTGTGTCCCTCCCTGAGCACGTCTTAGTCCTAGAGCTAAACAATAGGTTACATTTTGTGTTTACCATTCTTCTTCTTTTTTTGGTCATTTTAATCACATATAGATATTATATATTATTGTTTCAGAATATTGTGTAAATGGTGTCACATGTAGATAAACTTTGGCAATTTGCATTTGTTGTTCAACATGTTCCTGAGATTTGTCTTCACTGAATTATGTAGTTGTGGTATATTTTCACTGACAGTTTTCCATTGATTGAGTAAAATGCAATTAGTTTAAGTATTTAAATGTCCATAAATGTTTGAGTTGTTTCCAGGCCTTTGCTATTGCAATATGTACTGCTATGAAACTTCTTGTGCATAGCTCTTTGTGCAAATGTGCAAGAGTTTCTCTAGTGTTTTACAAGTTAATGCCAAGTTATTTTCCAAAGTGGTTGCACCAGTTTACCCTTCCACAAGCAGTATGTAAGTCTGCCTCTTGACATTTGCAAAACATTTGATGTGATCAGATGTTTAAAATTTTGCCTGTTTGATGGGTCTATAAATTTGCCTTTTCACTTCTATTGGAGAGGGTTGAGCTTAATTATTATTAAGGTTATGTTAATTATTCTTAATTAAGGATTATTGAGATTGAGCTCCTTTTCATATTGGTGATTCTTCTTCTGTAAAATGACTGCCTGTTTATATATTTTGCCCATTTTTCTATTTAGTTGTCTTCTGATTTTTTTGAAGTTCTTGAATCTGGACAGTAATTCTTCTATGATTAATTGGTTGTAAATATGTTTTCCCAGTTTACAGTTTGTCTTGTCATGGTCTTTGTGGTATTTTTTGATAAATACAAGTTCTTAAAGCAGTTAGATTTTTTTCCTTTTTCGAGATAGGGTCTGACTCTGTCACCCAGGCCAGAGTTAAAGTAGTTAGATTTATCAATCTTTTATTTTATGGCTTATGCTTTTGTTTTAAGAAAATTTTCCCTATTCAGATGTCATAAAATGATTCTCCTATATTTTCTTCCAAAAGTTTGAAAGATTTGCCTTTCATATTTCAGCTTTTTATTCACCTAAAATTTTTTTTTGCATATGATATCATTGTATTAGTTTCCTATGGCTGCTATAACTAATTACCACCAACCTAGCAGCTTAAAACAACATAAATTTATTATCTTACAGTTATGGAAGCTAGAAGTCTGAAATAGTTTTCACTGGGCTAAAATCAAGATGCCAGCAGAGCTGCATTCCTAGGGGAGAATTTTCAAGTTTTTTTGTTTCCAAGTTCTACAGGGTGCTGGCTTATGGCCCCATTTCATATTGAAAGCCAGCACTCAGTCAGGCGTGGTGGCTCATGCCTATAATCCCAGCACTTTGGGAGGCCGAGGTTGTCCCTGAGTCCAGGAGTTCCAGACCAGCCTGGGCAACATGGTGAGATCTTATTCCAAGAACAACAGCAAAAAAAAAAAAAAAAAAAAAAAAAAAAAAAAAAAAAAAAAATTAGCGGGCACATAGCTGTAGTCCTAGTTACTCAGGAGGCTGAGGCAGGAGGATCACTTGAACCTGGAAGGTCAAGGGTGGAGTGAGATTCTATCTCCCCTCCCCCCAAAAAAAAACCAAAAACAAAAAAACGTGGCTGGTTGCATCCTTGCATGGCATCACTCTGACACTGAACTTCTGCTTCCCTTTTTCATGTAGAAGGTTCCTTGTAATTACATTGAGCCCACGGAGGTAAACCAGGATAATCTCCCTACTTCAATATCCTTAAATTAGTTGCATCAAAATCCTTTAGGCCACGTAAGGTAACATGCCCATATGTTCAGGAAATTAGGATGTGGACATCTTTGGGGAAACATTATTTTGCCTCCCATTATAATCAATTGATTCAGCACAACTTCTTGACTCAGTTCTGAACCTGGGTTCAGAGGGACACTGGTCTGGTGACTATAATAATAGTAACAACAAACACTTGTGCCGAGAATGTTTCTAAGCATTGTATGCATATTATCTCATTTAATTTTCACCACACTTTGTACTAAGTGCTACTATTATTCCTAGCTTAAAGATATTTAAAGTGAGGAACAGAGAGGTTAAATACTTTGCTGAAGATAGGAAGCAGCAGTGTTTGACTCAACCCCAAGTACCTGAGCTTCAAAGTCCATGTGCTTAGTTAGCACCATGCTATTTTTTTTAATTTTATTTTTTGAGTCTCATTTTGTCACTCAGGCAGGAGTGTAGTGATGCAATCTTGACCTCCTGGGCTCCAGTGATCCTCCTGCCTTAGCCTCCCAAGTACCTGTGACTACAGGTGTGCACCACCATACCTAGCTAATTTTGTTATTTTTTGTAGAGATGCTATGTTGCCAGGGCTGGTCTTGAGCCCCTGGGCTCAAGAGATCCTCCCACCTCAGCCTCCCTAGCTGTGACTACAGGTGTGTGCTACCACGCCCAGCTAATTTTTGTATTTTTTGTAGAGACAGCGTTTCACCATATTGCTCAGGCTGTTCTCGAACTCCTGAGCTCAAGCAATCCACTTGCCTCAGCCTTCTAAAGTGCTGAGATTACAGGCGTGAGACACTGCGCCCGGCCTACCATGCTATTTTTAAATGAATAAACAAAGTGGATAAATCTAGTTTCCCTTAGCTGTGTGTTCATGACTAAGTCACATAAATTCTCTGAGCCTCAATTTCATTATTTGTAAAATTAGAATAGTGATGCAGCTTTTCTGCATTCCACGGGGATGCTTTGAGGGCACGTTGAGACAACATGCATGAAAGCAGTTCAGATAAGGAAAACAGAGATCCAAGAGTCATTCTGCCACATGTCACTGGCAGAGCCAGGACTGGGACTCAGGTTTCCTGGCAGCCAGGCTGGGCAGGCTACTTCCATCACAGAGTGGTAATTAGAGCAGTTACAGATTCCAGTCATCAAATTGAACATTTTCCCTTCATCAACCTCCTGCCCTGGAACGACCAACATTAAAGCTATATCTGTATATTCAATCAACTGTTCATTAAGAACGTCCTCCAGTTTTAGATGATACTTTTACAAAACCCAAATGTGAGATAATACTTCTTAGCTGGAATAGGGTAAAGTTGACAGGTAATATTTTGTATCATTTACAAATCAAAAGGCACAGAATTTCAGAAATTGACAGAAAGGGGAGGCTGTAAGATATTTGCTTAGGAAAACCACCTCCTCATGTGTTTGCCTCTTCTCCATCCTCATCCCATCATGTTTCTGTCCTCTTCTACTTCCCTTCACTTCTCCTTAGTAAAGTAGGGATTAGAAAACCTGAATTTTAGCTGTGGGCATCATTACTGACCATTTTGCTTTGAACTTCAAAGGCAAAATTGAAAAACAAAAGAGCCAAGAATGGGAAATTCACTCTACTAGATCTTAGGATGTATAATTAAGCCATAGCAATAAAATCAGCACAGCACTAGCACAGGAACAGATCTAGATCAATAGAATAGCAACAAGAACTCAGAGACAGACGTGTGTGTCTCTAGGGCTTGGCATATGATACAGATGCCATCATGCATCGGAGGGGGAAAGATGGATTGTTTGGTGGTTGCTGCTGGGAAAACTGGTTCACTAAATAGAGTTAATAATTATACTGTATTCCTACTCACACTGTATGCAAGGTGAACATCAGATGGATTAAGACCTGTGACAGGTAAAAGTATGAAGCCAAATAGGGGAAAATGTAGGAGAATATTTTGCAACTAATAGGTGGGAAAAGATTCTTAAACAAGACCCCAAAACCACACTCCACAAGGCTAAAATTTGATGCATTAGGCTAAATGAAAATTAAGGATTTCTCCTTCATCGTACCATAGCAAAGACCAAGCAAACAGGATGCATGAAAGATTGAGAGAAATATTGGCAATGTTTTTCTAAAACTGACAAAAAATTAATATTTAGAACATATAAGAAACTCAACTGCTAAAATTCATTCAGAAAAAATAATAAAATCCAGCAGAAAATAGGTAAAGGATGTAAATAGATAATTCACAGAAGGAAAACAATCTCGACGGTTCTTAAGTATATGGAAAAATGGTTAACACCACCAATCAAAGAAATACAAATGGAAATTACAATGTGATACTACTTTACTGATTTCAGATTGACAGAAATTAGGACATCAGATAATACCAAATGTTACCATATAAAATGGGAAACGGGTACCTTCCTACCTTCATGTGCCATTGGTGGGTGTGAATGGCAAAGCCATCTGGAGGGCAACATGACAGAGTGAAACCAAATACTGTGGACTTCATGACCCAGGGACTCGATTTCTTATGTTCTGTAAGGGACACGTCTAACACCCATTCCAGCATAGTCTGTGGTAGCAAGGACCTGCTGGCGACCTAATTGTCCGTTATTTGAGGAATTGATAAGTAGAATATGATAGACACACAAATCAAATACTATTATTAGTCATAAATAATGAACTCTGGTTGTATAGTGTCACATGGATAGATCTCTAAGACACTGAGAGGAAAACAAGGAACAGAATGAGTTCTTATCACAATGCCGTTCACGTATGTTAAAAACAGACACAAACCATGTATCTTTTGAGGCTGTATAAGGTGCATGAACTGGGACATACCTTAGTAGAGGAGAGGGTGTATATGGCGGGTAGAAGAATGGGTGTGGAGAAGGAACGAGTGGAAAATAAAAACGAAAAAGAAAAGGGCCTTACTGACTGACTGACGAGCTGGAGTACGAACATAACTTGTCCCTAAGGTCCAAAAAAACCTCCCCAATTCCCCTTCCATCTCGTCCCATTCTTAACAGAACCAAGTGCAAGGGACTCAGCGTGACTGTCCAGAGCAGGGCTTCTCTTCACCAACGACCTAGGTCCTCTTCCCTCTACCCACCTCGCCAAGCCCTCGGTGCCCGAGCCCCGAGCTCTACTTTGACGGCACTTCTCAAACACAACCAAACACACCCAGGCTTCAACCCCAGACGGGCTTGCTTTTATTATTTCTTTTGGGAAAGCTAAGATTCAGTTTAAGTGACTCTTCTCCGGGAGGCCTTTTCCGAATGCTGCCCTTGCCCAAAAGCCAGCCCCTCCAGGGCTGTATTCCCACAGCCCCCTCCCCCGTCAGCCCGGCACCCCGCGTTCTAACTGCTTATTTTGGGCACTCAGCGCTCCCCTTAGGGCTGGAGTTGTGTTAGGGGGGTCTCTGGGTTCGCGACCCGCCAGCTGGGGTGGGCGGTCCTGGGAATAACCGGACACTTAGTTAAGTCAGCAGGTGCAGCCGCAACCCAGCCAGCTCACTCTCCTCTGCTTCCGCTCTCATTGGCTCAGCCTCCCCGCCCCCAGGCCCCGCCCCCAGCCCGCCTCAGCCGGCTGCTGGAGGCAAAAGGCTCTGCGCACGCGCCGTGGGGTGGGGCGCCCTTGGTTGGGGGCGGACGGGGGTTTAGGAGGACAGCGAGGAACGGGCGCAGAGGGGTGGCGGGGCCGCCGCGTCGTTGCGCGGCAGTTGCGTCCTGCCTCGTGCGCGCGGCACCCGGGAGGGGGCGGGGCCGAGGTGGGCAAGGTGGCGGGCCACCGCCCCTGGCCCCGCCCCCACAGCCCGCCCGCGCGCCTCGCCCCGCCCCCTCGCCGGGCCCGCCCCGCCCCCTCGCCGGGCCGTGCTCTTGCTCCCGCCGCCCGCCAGCCTCACGCTAGGCTCCGGCGGCCAAGAGCGGGAGAAAGTCCTGCTGGTGGGCGGCCGCGGGGCTGAGCGCGTCCGGCATCCCGGGGCCGCTCCGGCCCGGGCGGCGAGGGTGCCCGGCGGTCCATGCATCCGCCGCCGTCCGCCGCCGCGATGGATTTCAGTCAGAACAGCCTGTTCGGCTACATGGAGGACCTGCAGGAGCTCACCATCATCGAGAGGCCGGTCCGCCGGAGCCTCAAGGTGCGCCCCGGGGAGAGGACCTGCCCTCAGGGCGTCCGGCCGCCTGCCCCGCGCTGATCTCCGCCCCACCCCACCACCCTCCCCTCCTTCGGGCCGCCGGGACCCTCTCGGACCGGCCCCTCCGTCCTCCTCCAGCCCCTGTTGCCGTGCCGCCCTAAGCCAGCTCCTCCCGGACCCTTCCTCAGCGCGGACCCAGTCCTCTCTAGTCTGGATCCCCATCCGCAAGGGACGGGTCCCTGCCCCAGCCCCGACCCGGCGCCAGCCCCGCGGCCCTTGCCCCTTCTGAGGCGTCCGAATCCCCCCGGCTCACCCCCAGGAACGGCCGAGCCCCAGCCCTCGGGGCAGCCCCAGCGTCCTCAGTCGCGGACCCCCTTCCTTCCGCCCCCCGCCCCACCCCGCGGGAGCTGCCCCTCGAGGCCGCAGCCCACCTCTACCCGGTCCTCTCCTGGGCTCCCCAACCTCTGGTCCGCTGACGCCGCCCGGGTTCTGGCCCCAGGCCCACCCCTCGGTCCACACATTCCCGACTCCTCCCCCCACCTCTCCCCGAGACACCACCCAGCGTCCCGTCCGCTCACCCCCAGCCCACCAAGTCAGATCAAGCTCGGGTCCCTCTGCCCTCGAGGCAGCCCGGCCTCCTCTCGCTTCCCAGCCAGCACCCTTTCTCAGTGTGGTCCTGGTCCCCGTCTACAAGCCCTCGCGACCCTTTGCCGCCCTCCTGAGTCACCGCGCATCCTTTCCTCCCAACCCCTCCAGGACTCTAGCTGGGACCCTGCTCCCCAATCCCTTGAGGGAGTCAACCTTCAGCTTGCTCCCCCCACCCCCACCGGCTCTCCCACCCCGCAGAGTCATCTTCCTCCCAGAGGCTCCAACCTTTAGCGCCAGCAAACCTAGTTTACGGACAGGACCCCTTTCCCCTGGCCATCGCTTAATTAGCTGCTTTAGCTCCTCTCACTCCCACCTGCCGCAATATCTCAAATCTCTGGTTTCTTCCAGCCCCAGAGTTGATTTCCTTCCCTCCCCCACTCCAGATCTTGTCCTTTTCATGCCTGCTCGGCTGCAGTGTTCATCCATCCCCCTTTTAGCATTTCTTGGGGTGGAAAATGCTGGAGAAATAGCCGTGAGGTATTAGAGATAAAAGTGTGTGTATTTATTCGTTTTATAACATGCGTATGAAATGGATTTCAGCCAAGGTTCTGAAGCCACGATGCGATTTTCAAGCTGCAATCCAGAAGCTAGAAGGATAAAAACAGAAAAAAAACAGTCCCCTCCCCAAATTCGACCACCCAATTAGAGACTTCCGTGATTGATGTCGCCTGGTATCCTCAGCTCCTTGATTAGTTTTCATTGTTAATGCTTAATTGTGAAACTTTTTCATTCGTTTATCCTCATAGAGGGTCACTGGGAGGTTGGGAGGCAAGACTGACCCAATGTTTGTGGTGCATAAATGTGTATTTTACCCTTGACAGACACCAGAAGAAATAGAAAGATTGACAGTCGATGAAGACCTCAGTGATATTGAAAGGGCTGTTTATCTGCTCAGGTATTTCCTAGTCTTTCTGTGAAATTGCTCTTTTTTTTCCCCCTGTGGCAGCAGAGATCAATGCTTTCTAAAATGTATGTTCCCGTTATGTTCAGATTTACTTAGCCACTTGAACAGAGTACTTTTGTGTGCATAGTACTTAACTATATTATACATTAGATTTGGCTGTGGACTTATGAATTTGAGAATTTAAATAAAACACCTAATTTATAGAATGTTGCTTGGAGGAGGAAGAGCAGATGGTTTGAGTTGAACCTCATCCTTTTTTTCTTTTCTGGCATTGGTTTTTCTCACTTAAGATTCAGTAAGTTTAGATGAGACTTGAGTATACAAGGATTAGTTTTAAGTTCATTGTAGAGTAGGCACATTATATGGGATCTACTATATGGAAAAAAATCCACAAATATGGTAGTTCATTTTGCTGTTCAGGATATCCTGTTTGTAGTACTTTTGCTATGCAAGCTTTATGATTTTGTCTGAGGGGTTTTGGAAACTTAGTTGATTTCAAACCATTTCACAGGCTCTACAGAATTGCTTAAGGCAAATGGTTACTGCGAATATTTACAAGATTTTTCTGAACTATTTAAAACATTGTCTTGTAGATTGAGCATCTTAAAAACTAGTACAGTGACCATTAATGATGTTTTAATTGATTAAAATCCTTTAGAAACAAATTTCCTACAGCATTTTGTGTATATTTAAAATTTTTCATTAGCTTACACAACATATTTTTCCCTTTTGGCAAATTAGTCACTCTTATTTTCCAGAATCAGATTTTGAAAACTGATGTAATTTACCTCCTAGGATATTTGTCATCCTTGTTTCCTTAGCTCAGTGCCAGTTCCAGGTACTGGCAAGTTTCTTGTTCTCCTTTCTTGTTTACAGATCATGTTTCCAGTCCCATGTTATTCATTGAATGATCCTGTAAAAACAAACAAACAAACAAACAAAAACTCCCTCTCCAGGTCTTCAATTTTCTTAATTACTTTTTTTAGCCTACTAAAAGTGGCATCATGAGTTTCTGTTGTAACTTTAGTCAGAATATCAGCATATTTACCATGTAGACCATTCCATCTGATAATTGTATCATTTAGAAATGTAACTGCATCTTAGACTTAATGTTGATGTTATTTTCCCCCTCTTTGTGATAGCTATGGTACATGCTCTCATCATTTCTACCTATTTACTTCAGAGAAAACTTCTCTTTATATATGAATTCAACGGTGTGTGTTTTGGGTGTTTACTTAGAGAATAATCCAACTTTTAACCGATTTTCATATTTTATTGTGTTGTATTTGGAATACTTTATTCCTTAATAATTAACACATTTATTATGGTGAACAATAGTTGTCAACATTTGCCTATTCCCACAGTTCTTTTACTCAAAGTAGGTAGAAAATTGATGAAAGTGTGGATAAATGTGTTTAAATCTACAACAGTTAATGATTTGAAATAACCTCCTGTTTATTCCTACTGAATTTTCTTTAGTACAAACACTGGCTTAGAATTAGGAAATGGAGAGTCTTGCTCTATTTACTTGTAATAGAAGACACCGTATTCTAGATATCAGTGATAAGCCTTTTTTTTAAGGAAAGCTTATTTGTTTTCTATTTTGCTTTTATTGTTTGTTAGCAAACCAGGTTGTCTGAGTTGTCTTTATTTCTTAGACTCAACATAAGTTTCGCTCAGTTCTGGAATTTACAAAGCCCTTATAGAGACAGATGGCCCCTCTTATTCTTAGACAAGAGAATTTTAAAAGAGATTCAATATCTCCTTTAGTTTCTTGTGGCTCACCTACCTTGAAGGAGGTTTGCAAGGTGACTCAGAAGGGGAACACTGGTTTGGTTGTGTATGGGTTCTCCAGCTGAGTTCTTCTTTTGTATCCTTAACATCTTACCACCTCCTGGGGGAATGTGGGATTTCACCTTAGTCCAGCTTTGGGAGGGATGATGCCAAGAATGCTTGAAAGGGTCTTTCTTCCCTGGGATTCAGGGGAGGAGACAGGATCGTTTCATAGAGATGTTCCGAACTTTGCCTCGGTTTAGGCCTTCTCATCTTCTCTCATGTATTGAACCTGCTATTGTAAATGTAATTTATTCCTTTTTTTCATTTGTACTTTGCTGAGTCCTTTTTTCCCTCTGTCAGTGATTTTCAGGTTTATTTTTGAGCACTTTACCTTTTCCTCTGCATTGAATATTATATAAATGTATAATATGTAACATATTTTTTCTCTTGGCTTTTATGTGTCAGGTTTGTTTCTTTAGTTCTTTTATTTTGTATATTAAAACTATTTTGGAGTATTATGTTAAATTAGAATTCAAAGTCAGATATGTAAGCATCAGTAAGCAATGCTTTATATTAGTGGAGTTTCTGGTAGCACTTAGATTGAATCCATTATCTGAAAAAAGCATTATATATAATATAGAGTACTATCATCAATGAAAAACAAATTATACTGTTCATTATCTTACCCTGAAATATGGCAAGTCATTTATTAATGACATTTTCACAATTAAGTTTAGAATATTACAGTCTTCAAAGATTTGACACAGATGAATTTGTGGTTTTGCACACATATGATGCTGCTATACCCATCTGTGGCATTTAGCACTGAAGCAAAACAACTTTCCTAATAGTCCCAGCTTGTGTCTTAGTCAAAATCATATCTTTTTCCTGTTCTTTCTCTTCTTTGTGATTTTGCATATATTTTTGGAATGTACTTAAAACATGTGAATGATTTTGTTATGGAAGAATCTTAAGTATGTATACTGTGCTTTCATTAGGTAAATCTTTACTTGTATATTTCTGACTGCCTACCAGATAAAGTGTAGACCCTGAAGCCTGGCATTCAGAATACTCCATAGTTGACTCTATCTTAGCTGTGCAATGTGATGTCCCACCAGTCCCCCACTTTTAAAAATGGCTTTATTGAGATATAATTCATAGTCCCTGTTGTTCACTCATTTAAACTGAATAGTTAAGCAGGTTTTAGTATATTCACAGAATTGTGCAACCATCACCGCAATCAATTGTAGAACATTTTTGTCACCCGCAAAAGAAACTTTGTACTATTAGCAGTTACCCCTCAATACCAACCCTCTCAGCCTTTGGGAACCATTCTGCTTCCTGTATATATGGATTTGCCTATTCTGGACATTCCTAAACATGGGATCATACAGTATGTGGCCTTTTGTGACTGACTTCTTTCACTTAGCATAATGTTTTCAAGGTTCACACATGTTATAGCAGGCATTAGTAGTTTATTTCTTTTTGTTGCAGTGTAGTATTCTACTGTATGGATATAGCACTTTTGTTTAGCCATTCATCAGTTGATGGATATTGAGTTGTTTCCACTTAATTCTTCACTTTTTGATTCAGTCATGCTGGCCTTTTCATTGTTACTCAGTTTCATTGTGTTTATCCTTAACTTTTGCTTTTGCTCATCCTGGAGTACTCTTTCAGTATATCCCTATCCAACATATAGCATCTCTAGGATCCAGCTATAATCTTACATGTTTCATAAAGTCTTCCCTAACTGCTTAAACCACATGGATCCCAGGCTTCTTTGATCTCCCTTATCACTTAGTGGCGCTTTCTTCAATTGGCCATTAATCATTGATTTATATTCCTTAACTGTGTGTACATGTTTTCTTCAGTAGATTGTAAGGTCCTGGAGGACAAGCTTTTAGAGGACAAGGGCAAGCTTTCTTGTTGTTCTTTCTTGTTCTTTGCTGTGATACAAATACATACCTCTTAATGGAATAAAGAGTATTTAAGATGACCATACTGCAAGATGAATTAAGCAACTTCTGATATTTTTAATTTTAGGTATTATGGGTCATATCTTCTTCTATAACTTGTTATCTATGTGACAGTGGTCAAGTTAGTTATGGTTTTCGAGGCCTGCTTTTCATTTGTAAAGCGGAAATAATAATTCCCTTTTCCCAGTGTGGTTGAAGCACCTGGCACATGATAGGCATCCCATTACTGTTAATTCCCTTCTGTCTCCTTTTCCCTTTCCCTACTTCCTTGCTACTTAGGTGCTCAAGTTACATTTAAAACTTTAAAAGAGGATAATGGTATTAATTTTGCCTTCTAATAATTTAATAAACAAAGTATACCAACTGAAGTTTGTGATAGATGTCCATTAACTTCATTTGCTAATAGTATTTATCAGAAATTAGAATCTTCACAAATCATAATTAAGCATTTTTAACTGAGTAATAGTAAGGTCAGCCTGTTGATTTATATTTTCTTAACAAATGACCCTAAGTAATATTTGCTGTTATGCATTAAATGTGTTGATTGGTTAATGTACTGAGCCTAGCTTTTATGTTGCTTACTTTTAAAGTCATTTGTGACTTTAAAACTATTTTCACTTTGTGCTGTGAGTTTTAAATCATTTTGCACTTTGCTTTCCCGGGACAGTCAGATAAAGAGCTTTGCTTTTTTTTTTTTTTTTTTTTTTCCTTTTTTCTTTTTTAAAGACAGGGTCTCACTCTGTTTCCCAGGCTGGAGTGCAGTGGCTATTCACAGGCACAGTCATAGTGCTCTAACTCCTGGGCTAAAATGATCCTCCCACCTCAGCTTTCCGAATACCTGGGACTACAGAAGGCACATACTACCTCCACAGCCACTGCCCCCATCATAAAGTGCATCTGTAATTGGAACTTTTTTTTTAAAACTTTCTCTTATTATTTTTTAAAGAGTAAGTGCTCCCCCTAGTGATATGAAGGAGTGAGATTTCTGCAGTCAAATCAGTGGAAATAAACAAGTGTTGTACCATGTGAGAACTCTGGCGTACTTCCTGGGTTCAAGACTAGGATAGGGTAGCAATGAGATAGTGAGGAAGAATTCTAGTGTTTAAAGCTTTGCTACCCACCTAGCTTTTAGTTGTTTTATCTTTTAAAATACCTATCTTATTTGCTATCCCACAGTGGAAAGTTGTGTGGAAAACTCCTTTGAATGCCCTCATTTTTAAGACCTGTGTCCCACATTTACTTTCATTATTGTCTTGATTTCTGTTTTTGATGCTTGCTGCCTTTCAGTATTGTTTTAGTGAGGCATGGTGTGTGTGTGTGTGTGTGAGAGAGAGAGAGGGCGGGAGAGAGAGAGATCACGTTTGCATTTGTGCGTGCATGTGTGTATGTGTATATAGGTGGTCTTGAGTGACCAGTATTGCTTGCTCAGTTTTCTCTAGTGATATACAGGAGAGGACTTTTGCATTCTTCACAATTAAGATAGATAGTTGGTTGTTAATACAAACAATTGGCTAGAATCATAAAATCATAAATGATACATATTTTCAACAGTACATTCTAATGTAAACTATAAATATATTTTCATTTGCCAATCTTTTGATGTAGAGTCATGGTCTTTTCTTTGAGTATGGGTCTGCTGATTAAAGTTTGAAATTCTCCTTCTTTCATAAATCACCCCATAATGCATTTACAATATCAAGTTCAGTTTTCTTTATAGGTGAACAAGAATTTAAATTTGCTTATGAAGCAGTCTGAAAGCATGGTTCTAGGTTTTTATGATTTTCGACTTGTGTTTTGTTCTTCGATACTTTAATAGCGATTTTCTTTGACAACTTATGTTTATTGAATTTAGTTTTTCTAAAACTTTTAACTTTATTTTTATAGAAACAAGTATATGTATTCATATATTTAGGTAATATTTAATTAAATTATGTAATTATGTAATTGCAACAGCAAGTGAAATTTGAGATAAACTAGTTTGGGAACATACTTAACTGACTCTTAATTACAACTCAACTAGTGAGAGTGGAATTCTGTGGGCTTTCCAGAAAGTAGTCTATTTGCGACGAGCTTTCAGCTTGCAGTTGCAAGGCAGTAGAGAGAGTATTGCTTAATCAGGTCTTTTAACATCTTTTCACATCTCAAACACCTTTGTTTGAGAGAGGTACATACCATCTCCTTTCCAAGTGTGCTCTGTGATGATCTTGCTTCATTCTTGATATTCCTCTCCTGTCTCTCTGTTGAATTCGTTCCCATGGTCTGGTTTGTTCTTCGTTTGCCTTTATACATTAAAAAAAGTAATGAATTTGGAATATCAGTTAAAGAAGTACTTTTATAAGCTTATATTTTATTTTTTAACGTGAACTTTGAATATATGCAGAAATGTGCACAAATCGTAACACGGCTTGTTGATTTTTTACAAGTGAACACACCCATGTACCCAGTATCCAGATTAAAGCATAGAACATTATCGTGTTAGCTTAGTAGCTTCCTTTGTATTCCTGTCCCAGTGCCCCGTACTTCCTGCAAAGGGTAGCTACTCTCCTGACTTCTAACACTATACATTGATTTACTTGATTTTGAACTTTCTATAGTAGAAAGCACTCTATGTACCTTTTGTGTATAGCTTCTTTTGCTCAACATTTTAAAAAAGAGATTTATCCATATTGTTGCAAGGAGCAACAGATTGTTCATTCTCATTGCTGTATACTGTTCCATTATGTGAATATATCACAATTTATTCATTCCACTGCTGATGGACATTTGGCTTAGTTTTCAGTTTGGGGCTTTTATGAATGATGCTGTTATAATCATTCATGTACAAGTCTCCTGGTGAATACATGTGTGCATTTCTTTTAGGTATCATTATAGAAGTAGAATTGTTGGTCGTAGCATATGCCTATGTCCGGCTTAAAAGATATTGCTAAACAGTTTTCCAGTGTGCTTTGACTAGTTTGTACTTCTGCCAGCAGTGTTTGAATGGTCCCAGCCTATATTTTTTTTAGGAAACAAAAGTGACAAACTTCTTAGTACATAATTTCTAGCATATCAATAATGAGCTTCCTAGTTAATAGCCTTTAGATGTTTCGTTTCTCTGTGCATGACTTACACCATCTAACTTTTTTTCTTTCCCTACAAGAAGGGGAGTTCTATAAGGTTTTACTTGGCTAGACTGTTGGTTAGAAGACTCTCAGTTATTGGATTGTCTCTTAGGGGATAAGGCATGTGTGTGATTAGTTTTTCTTAGAAAAAGAGAAACAAAGTGGATATTGGAGTCTCCCTGTTCCTGGGAGTGCTATTCTCAGTCCCTGTGCTTTTAATGATTCTAAGAGGTCCTCATTAAAAAACAATTGCCCACGTTGTCATCTTCTGTGAAGATGATGTACAAATGACTTGCCTTTCTACATGGAAATTGCAGGCAACTTCATTTGTATTTTGTAGGACAGAGGGATCACTGTTTAATATATTAAGAGCAGTATATAATGGATTCCAGCTGTATACCTTCCATTATTGCTAAGGTCAAATTACTGAAGTCTTTGGCAAACCTTGAATTCCCTGTTTTGGAAAAGTACTAGGTCTCTGAATATAAAGGGTTTGGAGATTGTTTCCCATCTCTGTTTCCTTTTCTTTTGTTATGAGAACAACCATGGGAGGCATCTGTGTCTTTTTTCCTACTTACCGAAGATTCAGAAAGGTTTCTCTGTGACATCTGTAGAAAGCAGAACGCTCTCATGGGATCTGTAGGAAAAGCTTAAAAATAAAAGTGAAATATTTTCATTAATGTAAAAGTGACCCATATAATGTCATTGAAAAGACCTCTGAAAGCGTAACAACATAATGTGATGTGAGAGAATTGAGCAAAGTTTTCATCTTGTAAGCATAGTGTTTTATTTAAAAATGCCTATAAATTCTGTAATATAAAATAATTTCATAAGATAGAATAATAAAATATGTAAAAATTAATCTATAAAATAAATATAATATATAAAGCAATATAAAATAAATGAGTATATATATTTGAATAAAGAATGTGTTAAGTTATGTAACTACAATGTAATCATATTATATGTATATTATAAATGTATATGCACGCATGTGTATGTGTTTATTTTCATGAGCAATTAACTCATCCCAATGCTTCCTCTTGGGAAGTAGCTAAGTGAGACACAGGGACACAGGAAAGTTGAGTTCTATCATAAATTATAACTAATTAGTTCCCAGTAAAAAGTGGGAGTTGTATTGCTTGGTTCCCAGTCTTGTAATGTTGAATTGTGCAGTAGTTTCTTAGTATTGACATTAAGAATTAAAGGGTTCACCATACCAAGTGGTAAAATTCATAGCTTTTTTTTTTTTTTGAGACAGGGTCTTGCTGTGTCACCCAGGCTGGAGTGCAGTGGTACAATCATAGCTCACAATAACCTTGAACTTCTGGGCTCAAGTGTTCCTCCTGCCTCAGCCTCCTGAGTAGCTGAGGCTACAGCCATTAGCCACCATGCGTAGCTAATTAAATTTTTTTGTAGAGATGGGGTTCTTGCTGTATTGCCCAGTCTTGTCTCGAACTCCTGGCCTCAAGTGATTCACCTACCTCAGTCCCCAAGTTGCTGGGATTATGGGTATGAGTCACCAGGCCTGTCTTCCTTCTTAAAATTAAGATTACATGAAGGGAATTAAAGCATTGAATAAGGTCCAATGATCTTTTAAATCTGTACATCTTTCAGTTTGATTTTTTGGGTATTACAGTGTCTTTCATTGACTGTGTTGGCTATCAAATGTGGAAAGCATAGAGAAAGTGTTTAGGCTTAGTTCTTCATAAGCCAAAAGCCACTTTTGGCTTATCCTTAGATGATACTAGTATAATACTGGTATATGTAATCATGTTAGTAATAATTGCAAAATCGATTATACCCTTAGAATGTAATTTTCCCTCCAATCAGAGATGTTAATAATGGAAAAGATTTGTAATGCAACTAATAGTTGCTTTACAGCAAATCTTATGAATTTAGGTTAAAACATATCTGAGTACTTATGTGCTAGGCATCTCCTGGGGAATGAAGGTCATTATACTGGCAGATACTTGTATTCAAGGAGATAGTTTAAGGAAGCAAATGTGTTTTTCTTAAATTTCAGTAGAATAGAGGTATCAATTAACAGGTACTGGGAGTCAGTATGTTATATTGGAAATAGTTTAAGGCAGACCCAGATTTATTCTTGGAGGCTGAGGCTTGCTCATTTACTTACTGAGAGACCTTGGGTAAGTTGCTTATCTTCTGTGAGCCCAAGTCTCCTAATCTAAAATGGGAATAAATAGGCTGGGCACAGTGGCTCTCACACCTGTAATCCCAGCAATTTGAGAGGTCAAGGCAGGAGGATCCATTGAACCCAGGAATTCGAGACTAGCCTGGGCAATATAGCGAGACCTTGTCTCTACAAAAAAATTTTAAAAAGTATCCAGGAATGGTGGCTTGTTCCTGTTTTTTTTTTTTTTTTTTTTTTTTTTTGCACTCAGGAGTTTGAGGCTGCAGTAAGCCACGAGTGTGCCACTGACCTCCAGCCTGGGCAACAATGTGAGACCCTGTCTCAAAACAAACAAACAAAAAATAAAATGAGAATAATAATACCTTCATTGCAGGATTGTTGAGAAGATTAGAGGAAATGTATGTATAGGGCACAATGCTTGGTACAGAGTACTGTTCAGTAAAAGATAGTTGTTGCTGCCCTTTTAAACCATCTGTTTGGGATTGGGAACATATTTACTTTGGATATACAGGAAACATACCATTTAGAAACTTCTTGTGTTACAAAGTTTCCTCTCTAGATTAGTTTTCTAGATGGGGCACCAAATTCCCCCACCTCCATTTTTGGAAAATACCTTTATTGAAGTATAATTTAAATAAACTAAGTTTATAGTTTGATGAGTTTTGACAAATGGGTACACCTGTATAACTAGCACAAAATATAAAACATTTTCATCACCCCCACAAAAGCTACTGGTATGTCTTTGCAGTTAACTCCACACCCTAACCCTAAGCAACCATTAATCTGCTTTTGTCACTGTGGAATAATTTTGCCTGTTGTGGAATCTAGACATCGTTTTTTTATATCTCTTGGATAAATGCCTAAGAATGTTTGTTGGGTTATATGCTGACTATATATTTTTTCATTTTTTGAAGCTTTTTGAGGTATAATTCACATCTAATAAATCACACATATTTAAACTGTATAATTTAACGAACTTTGACATATGTATACACAATTCAGATACTGAACATATCCATCACTCCCAAAAGCTACTTGTGTCCTTAGATTATCTCTCGCTCCCTCCCGTGAGCCCCTTCCATTCCAGGCAACCACTGATCTGCTTTCCATTACTATAAATTAGTTTCCAATTTCTAGAATTTTATAGAAATGGATCATATAGTCTACTCTTTTGCCTGGCTTCTTTCAATCTAATTATTTTGTAGTTCATCCTTGATGTTGCTTATATTGTTAGTTTACTGCTTTTTATTATTGATAGTGATTCCATTTAATGGGTATAACACATCTTGTTTATCCATTCATCAGTTGATGGACATTTGGGTAATTTTCAGTTTGGGGCTTTTACAAACTTAGTGACTATACACATTCATTTATAAATCTTCATGTAGACATGTGCTTTCCTTCCTCTCTGGTAAACATCGAATTGTAGGACCATATAGTAAATGTATGTTTATCCTTTAAGAAACTGCTAAATTGTTTCTAAGGTGATGGTACCATTTTATATTTCCACCAGCAGTATGAGCGTTGGAGTTGCTCCTTATACTTGATAACACTTGATATGATCAGTCTTTTAAATTTTAAGTCATTCTAGTGGTGTGTAGTAGTATTTCATTGTGTTTATAATTTGTTCTATTGATTACGGAGAGAGAGTATTGAAGTCTCCAACTGTAATTTCAGGTTTGTCTATTCCTCCTTTCAAATATGTAATTTTTTACTAGTAGTTTATGTATTTTGAAACTGTGGTGAAATGCACATAAAATTAGGATTATTATGTTTTCTTGAATTGACCCCTTTATCATTAAGTAATGTTTATTCTTTGAAATATACTTTGTTAGGCTGGGCACAGTGGCTCACACCTGTAATTCCAGCACTTTGGGAGGCCGAGGCGGGTGGATTACAAGGCAAGAGTTTGAGACCAGCCTGGCCAAAATGGTGAAACCCTGTCTCTACTAAAAATACAAAAATTGGCCAGGCGCAGTGACTCACGCCTGTAATCCCAGCACTTTGGGAGGCCGAGGCCAGCGGATCATGAGGTCAGGAGATCGAGACCATCTTGGCTAACACGGTGAAACCCCATCTCTACTAAAAATACAAAAAAAAAAAAAAACCTAGCTGGGCGTGATGGCGGACGCCTGTAGTCCCAGCTACTCGGGAGGCTGAGGCAGGAGAATGGCGTGAGCCCGGGAGGCCGAGGTTGCAGTGAGCCGAGACTGCGCCACTGCACTCCAGCCTGGGCGACAGAGCAAGACTCTGTCTCGGAAAAAAAAGAAAAAGAAAAAGAAAAAAAGAGAGTATACGTTGTTTTGTAATCTACTTTATCTAATATTCACATGTTCATTCCAATCTTCTTTTGGTTAGTGTTTAAAAAGTATATCTTTTTCTGTCCTTTTAATTAATTTTTTATATTTCAGAATAATTTTAAATTTTCACAAACATTGCAGTTAGTTTAGAAAGTTCCTATATACCTTCCACCAGTGTCCCCTAATGCTAACATGTTATTAATACATAATCATGGTACATCTTTCAAACATTCAGAAATTAACATTGATACATCACTCTAAACTAAACCTCAGACTTTATTTGGATTTCACTAGTTTTTTCACTTTTGTTTTTTTTTTCTGTTTCACGATCAACTCCAGGAAACCGCATTGTATTTATGCCTCCTTAGTCTTCTCTTGGCTGTGACACTTTCTTAACTTTTTCTTATTTTTCATGATCTTGATAGTTTTAAAGAGTGCTGGTCAGGTATTTCATAGACTCTCCCTCAAATTGGATTTGTGTGATGTTATTTCTCATAATTAGATTGGGGTTATGTGCTTTTAGGAAGAGTACCACAGTGCTTTTCTTATCTCGTCATATCAGGGGATTCATGCTGTCACCATGGATTTATCCTCAGTTATGTTAATTTAGGCCATTCACTTAAGGAAATACCTGGCAGGTTTTTCCACTGTGGGAGTGGCGAGAGATGACTTCCAGCCTTTCGTCATCTTAGGGAGAAAGCATTCTGTCTCTTACCATTAAGTATAATGTGGTTGTACTTTTTAAATAGATAACCATTAGGTTAAGTTTCCTGTATTCCTAATTTGCTAAGTTTTACCATGAATGGGTATTGAATCTTGTAGAATGTTTTTTTCTGTATCTATTGATATGGTATATGGCTTTTCTTATTTTGTCTTTTAATACAGTGAAGTACATTGATTACTTTTTGAATGATGAACCAACCTCTCATTCTTGGAATAAATCCTACTTGTTCATTATGTAATTAGTCTTTTTATATGTTTCTGGACTCTTTTTTTTTTTTTTTTTTTGAGACGGAGTCTCGCTCCGTCGCCCAGGCTGGAGTGCAGTGGCGCGTTCTGGGCTCACTGCAAGCTCCGCCTCCCGGGTTTACGCCATTCTCCTGCCTCAGCCTCCCGAGTAGCTGGGACTACAGGCGCCCGCCACCTCGCCCGGCTAGTTTTTTGTATTATTTTTAGTAGAGACGGGGTTTCACTGTGTTAGCCAGGAAGGTCTCGATCTCCTGACCTCGTGATCCGGCCATCTCGGCCTCCCAAAGTGCTGGGATTACAGGCTTGAGCCACCGCGCCCGGCCGTTTCTGGACTCTTTGCTAATATTTTGTGGAGGATTTTGTCATCTATGTTAATAAGAGGATTAATCATCAGTTTTCTTATAATATCTTATTTTGATTGTATTTTATGAAGATGACCCTACAATCAAAATGCCTATTATTCTGTTACACTGCTTAGTTTCTTCATTATTACTACATAAATAGCATGTAGACCTAGTCTTTGGACAACATATTGAAATCTTGACAGGGATATATATATCTTGCCTAAAATATATATATGTGTGTATACACACACACACATATAGAGAAACATTTGTATCGTGATAGAGTACCTAAATTATTTGCTGTTGAATTACATTTGTTGTAATTAATAATTATATTTCCTTAGACAATTGTGTAGTTGAAATTTGCTAAGAGAGTAGATCTTAAGTATTCTCATCACAAAAAGTCATTATGTGAGGTGATGGACATGTTGATTGGCTTTACTGTAGTAATAATTTTATAATGTATACGTATGGTGAGATATCATAATCACTTTGTAGCCTGTGAATACATAGATTATTTTTTCTCAATTTACAATTAAAAAGGGTTAAAAAATCGCATCACATCATATATCTTAAATATGCAGCATTTTTGTCAGTTATGCCTCAATAAAACTGAAAAAATTATTTTAGAATAACTAGAGGACTGATAATTTGTATATTGTTGAATGATAAGAATATCTAAAACAGTTACCATAAGAGAAATCAGGGAGAAAATTGACTTTGTTTTTTTCTCTTAGAGAAGAAAATATACATATGTAAAATTTATTTAAATGAATAGTTATTTAGGAACCCATGAGAGAGATTATAGGATCAATAGTTTTTAAAAATCAGCTCTTGCTTTGTGGAGATGACATTTTGGCCCTGATAGTAACTAGCTGGTTGACCTAAGTTCCACAATCTCTGTAGATGTTGGTTTCTTCCTTGTCACAATGTGAAGGAGATGTGTTATATTTCCAAGACCCCCTTTTAGTTTGAACATTTCATTTTATTCTATCTTATCCTGTCTTTATTATTAGATAAAAGAAATAATTATTTCACATAGCTTTTACAGATTGATTTTGGATTGACTGATGAGTTTTTAAATATTATAGTTGATGTGTTTGTATTACATTTCTTCTGATTCAGTGCCCCACTTACAGTGATAATCAGTCAAATGAACAGACGGGAGCCACTGTGTATTATTTGGGACTCTCTTTCTGGGTCATATTATTCATTCTGGATTTCAGTCATCATTTCCATGGCATGATTTCCAAATGTGTGACTGTAGCCTTGGCCTTTCCTTCTCAATTTTGGATCATTTCTGTTTACTGGGCACCTCCACCAGGGTGTCTCCACCAGAATGTCTTGCTGGCTTTTCAAACTCAATGTGCTTGAAGCTGCATTCATCACTTCTTACCTAAATATGCCTCCTCTTGTTATTGAAGCCTGACCATCTTCCGGTATCATACTGGAGGGAAACCTGGGAGTAATTTTATACTCTTTCTTTTTCTGTCAGTACTCTTGACAGTCTTCGTTGTCTGACACATTCTGTGCTAGGCATAAAGCGTTATTAGATTGTGTTGGAGAATCCAGAACCAGTGCCTGGCACCCAGCAGTTCCTGAATGATTGAACATGTCACTTCACCTGTTTAGGTTAGGTAATTGGGTCTCTTCTCCTTCAATACTTATTTGTCACCCCTTCTTCCTGTAGGTGCCAGGGACTTGGCCTGCTTTTATCTTTTTTTTTTTTTTTTTTTGAGATAGGGTCTTACTATATTGCACAGGCTGGTCTTAAACTCCTGACCTCAAGCAATCCTCCTGCCTTAGCCTCTCTAGTAGCTGGGATTACAGGAACGTGCCACCACACCTGGTTTGTTTTTTTGTTTATTTATTTTTAATAGCTGTTGGTTACTATTCTGAGTTTGTCTTACTGGCTGGGTTGGCAGTATGTTATCTTAGCTAGCCCTTTTCCCCTGCTATGTCCTAACATATCTATATATTTTTAAAAAGTATTTTAGGCTGGGCATGGTGGCTCACGCCTGTAATCCCAGCACTCTGGGAGGCTCAGGTGGGCGGATCGTTGGGGTCAGGAATTCGAGACCAGCCTGGCCAATATGGTGAAACCCTGTCTTTACTAAAAAATTAGCCAGGTGTGGTGGCGTGTGCCTGTAGCCCCAGCTACTTAGGAGGCTGAGGCAGGAGAATTGCTTGAACCCGGGAGGCAGAGGTTGCAGTGAGCCAAGATTGTGCCATTGCACTTAAGCCTGGGCGATGCAGGGAGACTCTGTCTCAAAAAATAAAAATAAAAATAAAAGTATTTTAAAGGAATTTTTACTGCTATTTGTTAATGAGGAAATAGAAAGGCTGGTTAAAAAAGTTAACAGGAGGGAGCTTACAATGTTCCCAGAACTCTTCCAAGTTTATATAGTTATTCCTGAACTAACTTTTTCATACCTTTCAATATTCCTGCTATAGCTCATATATTTAGGACAGACTTTGGTAATATTCCCTTTTACTCTATGCAAAATACTGTAGAGCTGCGATTTCCAACTTTTTTTTTTTTTCTATGACCTTATCACGTAAGGAATACATTTTAAATTGTGACCCCACATATACACACGTTTGTGTGCATGTGTATTAATATATAGAACTGAAACTAAAATTTAACAGCAATTATTCTTCTATATATCATACAGTAAAACATATAAAAGTTAATATCAAATATAATGTTGTTTATATTGCACTATAATATGGAAAAAATCCAAGATAAACAATACAAAAAACCGACAATTTATTAATGCCACAGGTGTACTTGCACCTTAGTAAGTTCTTTTCAATCTAGAACAACTGGGAGTCATACACATCTTATTACACTGTTGTGAAATGTGCTGTGGGGTGTGAGGAGAAAGGAAAGGTTGAAATAATTCTGAACTGTATCCTTAGGAATCAGAGGGCTGTTTGTACCCTTGTTGGTATAAAGAGGGAGGGGAAAATAAGCTCATTTGTGTTTTTCAGGCAAATTTTGGGCCTTTATTTATTTCTCTTTTATTTTTAGTTGACATGTAATAATTGTATATATTTATGGGATGCAGAGCATATTTAATGCAGTGTGTAATGATCAAATCAGAGTAGTTAGCATTCATCACCTTGAACATTTATCATTCTTTTGTGTTGTAAACATTCAAAATTATCTCTTCTAGCTTTTTGAAAATACACACTAAGTTGTTAATCATATTCACCCTACAGTGGTACAGAACGGCGGAACTTATTCCTCCTGTCTTGCTGTATAAGTTGTCGAAGAGCCACTCCAAAGGCAATATTCTCTATATCATTGGTGATAAAGGTTTAATCCAAAGAGGAGTTTATCTCTTCGCAAGGAACATAAAACTTGTATATATTGTTTTGACATGGCAATGATAGTAAAAAACACATAGTGGACATTATTAGTAAAATAATTTATTGGTAACATAAATATTATTAAATAAATCATGAACATAACTCTCACAAAATTATCAACTTAGAAATCCTTTTAGGCTGGCATTTAAGCGAGTTCTTATGATGGGACTATGATCTGAGGTGGTATGATGGCTGTAGGTTATGGACTGAGAAATAGGTTGGAATACTGGCTCTAATCTTTACTAGTCACATGACTTTGGGTGAATCCCTTTTTTTTTTTTCTGAGCATCAGTAAGGATAGAAATATACTGCTCATATATTGTGACGATTAATGTGATTATGTATGTAAAGTGCCTTGTACAGCACATAGTAGGCCCTTAAATGTTAATTTTTCTTTTACTCTTTCTTTGGTCCTACTAAAAAATATTATTTGTTTCTGTATGGTCTTAAGCATGAAGACTATAATCAGGTTTGAATGGTTTTCTACATAAACCTTTTAAGGCAATGTTTTAAAGATTAAACATTATTAGGAATTTCATTTTACAGGATTAACATACGGAAATATTCTATATTTGAAAAATTACTGATGTTAGGGATTGGTATTCAGTGTCTTCTGCTTAGTTTTTTTTGAGTCTCTCTATCAGTCATCTTTGCCTTCAAAGAAGGTTTTGTCTTTCTTGGAAGGTTAATTCTCTAAGGTAATCATTTAATTTATTTTGTTCTATTCATTAAAACAAACTTTAATAATTTAATTTGAGTAAGGAAATAATTAACTATCAGCTATGTAAAGTTTAGTTTTTATTGTGAACTCAAAGCAAGGCCTTTATGGCATCTGCTTTATTGTTATAAATTCAAGCACAGTATCAGCAGCTTATGAGTTATACTTTGGATTTTAAGTGAGAGCTGCTAGGAGTAGGATAACTGGCTCTCTATAACTACAAACATTTGATATCCTACACATAGTTGAACAGTAGCAAAGCTGGAGTTCTCAGATACAGTACTGACTGATTATGTCACGTCATCATTTTTGGATAGCATCTGCTCATCTCCTCTCTCTTGTCCAAGTGGTTTAGGACTAAACAAATTATGAGGGTGTCCAGGCTAGGAAAAGAGGACTTTGTGCTATGTAGTCAAAATTTTTAGTGTGTGAATCTGTCTTCCTTATTAGATTTTAAGTTCTTAGAGGTAGGAGCAAGGTACAAGAATAGAGGAAGATAATATTGTTAGTACCTGGATTTATTCTAACGTGGCTTATTCTTTGTGGAGAAGGGCAAGGCTTTCATAAACTAGCACAGGTAGCCTCATTTTCAGAGATCAAAGATGTTTCTGAAAATGCTTTAGGCAATATCATAAACTAAATTTCTGTTTCTTTTCTTGATTGCAACAAATTGGTTGTCATTTTGTGTTTTTGTCTAGCATCATTGATCATTGAAGACAAGTTTTTTTTTTTTTTTAACCATATGTTTTTAAAAAGCATTAAGCAGCATAGTTACACAGTTTTCTCTAGCAGTGCTGCATAGCTTAGGAGCAGGAGTGGGATAGGAAAAGCTGATAGCTGTGTTTGGTATTGTCTGGATGCACAGTTTGGACAGGAGTCAGTGTAGCATAGTGGTTGGTATGAGTTTTGGAGTAGTACAGGCTGCATAACTTTTGGCAAGTACCTTAATTTTTCTAAACTCTAATTTCCTCATCTACAACATGGGATAATAATAGGATCTACCTACCTTGTAAAATTAGTATGAGAATTAAATAAGATGAATGCAAATAAGGTGCTTATTTATTAGCACAATGCCTGGCTTATATTAGATACTATTTTTATTTTGTTAAGATTAGAAGGAGGTTATTAAAGTAAGGTTATTGGTGAGAATCTAATTGCAATGCTAGGGAGATTCAGGCTGGCAAGGAAAAAATGAAACTAGGAAGAATATTAGGTACTGGAGAATAAGAAGGTTAATAGGTTAGAAATGTGATGAGGGCAAAACATAGGCTTAGCAATAGAAAAGTAGAAAAATAAGAGTTAATGGCCAATAAGTGAGATCACAGTTTGAGATTCTAGAGATGGAGCATTTCCAGATAATAAGATCCAGCCTTTGACAAAAGTTGTGGGTTGCTAATATGAAGTGGAGATGAATTCATTTTAACAAATATTTATGAAGCCCTTACTGCGTGCTGCTTTGCTAGGCATTGGGGAATGTCACATTTAGGTAAAACATCCTTGGATTACAGGAAAGCAGAAACCAGCTATTGGTCACTCACCTGAATGATGAAGTTTACCATGACAGTGGCAGAAGCTGGGACAACAAGAAAGACTATATAACTTTTATTGTAGCAAAGAATACTTCAGTGGATTGACTTGTTTTTTATTGGCGTAAGATATTACTATAAATGGCTCTTTAAAATAGGTGCATCTCCCAGTAGGGATAAAATAATTAGAAACATTAATTTAGAGTTTAAAAGATAGGTGTCCTAAATTCATTTATTTAACTAGTCTTGTTTTTTTCGGCTTTCCTTTTTAGCCACTAGTGTACAGATGAGATGATTAACCCAATTCTTTTTAGTTTTAGAGGAATGGTTTGTTGAGTGGGCTTGTGTTCATTTTGTTTCTGAGTAAGTATCCTAGAAAAGGAGCATGTCCCAAAGAATAGCACAATTGGGGCAAAAAGGAGCAGCTCAAGTTGTAACCATGATGATTGTTTCCTGTGCCGGGCTTTTCAATAGAAAGTTGTAGATTTTAAAGTCTGGGAAGCTGGGTAGCTTACTTTGAAACAAAAAGAATAATGTTGATCAAATATTTAAAAATTACATGTGTGATATAAAGTAGCAATAAAGTGGAATCCTCTATGCCAATTTTATTTTTGGGTTTCTTCTAGTCAGTGATGGTAGCATAGATCCACACATACTTGTTTTTTTTTTTTTTTTTCTTAAGAGATAGAGTCTGGCTGTGCTGCCCAGGCTGGACTTGAATGCCTGGGCCTGGGCTGGAGTGATCCTCCTCTCTTAGTTGCTTGACTAACTGGGACTACAGGTGCAGTACCCCGCACCGGGGAATACTTGGTTTACTTATACTGATTATGACTAAAGTCAGCAGAACAAAGCAACATGTTCACAGCCCCAAGAAATTCCCAGGCATGCAAGTTAAGAACTCCCATTTTAATGCAAGCTTCTACTCAATGACCCTTTTGTCTGATATGCTTTTTCACAAACTCCTTATACTTTTCTCTAATGTACATTTAAGTAGACTTACATGTTATTCCATCTCTGCTATTTTTTTGCCGTATTACTTTTAAAGTCATTACGAAGAGCCCTGTGGCCAGGACTAACAGAAGTTGTGAACGTATGCAGTCTACTGTCAGATGGACCTTCCGCTTCATTTGGGCAAACTGCTGCTGTGCACTTGGCTCATTTCACTCACATCTAAAAAATGTTAAGATTCTGCAGTCTCCTTTTCCTCTTTTTTTGTTTTTGACTGTTCTTCTACCATGGTGACTCTCAATGTGTGATCCCCAGTATATCACCTGGGAACTTGTTAGAAATCAAGTTCCCAGGCCTAAACAAGACCAACTGAACCAGAATCTCTGGTGGGGGACACAGGTTTAACAAGCCCTGTACAAGGTGATTCCGACACATGCTGAAGTTTGAGAACCACTGCTGTAGCATGTTGTAGTTGCCAACCTGTATACATTTTCTTGATGTCACTGACTTAATATATTTCTGATAAGCTCAACATATATGTTGAACTATGGCCAGTAATTAATGTTGGTGGTTTCATGTGACTCAACTAATATTTGCTTT
Source organism: Macaca mulatta (assembly GCF_049350105.2). Classification (NCBI taxonomy): domain Eukaryota; kingdom Metazoa; phylum Chordata; class Mammalia; order Primates; family Cercopithecidae; genus Macaca; species Macaca mulatta. The sequence continues at coordinate 167,472,311 of NC_133412.1, forward strand.
GTCTAAACCAGAATTTCTTAGACATATTTTGTTGAGATATTGACATTCTTTGTTGTAGGCAGCTGTCTTGTGCATTGTAGGATGTTTAGTGGCACTCCGGCTTCTACCTACTAGATTACAGTAACATTTCCTAAGTGATGATTAAAAAAATGTCCCTAGACCACGAGTGGAGGGGAAGGGAAGGAGGAGATCACTCCTGGTTGAGAACCACTAGCTAATCTAGTTTCTTTTTCTTCAAACTCGTAATAGCCAATGTACTACCCATAATATATCAGTTTTTCTCCCTGGGTAGGAAAACGGCTAGATATAAATTAATTATAGAAATTAAAGATTATGGTGATTATAATTTTTTATAATTTTACAAAATTTATATTACTTTTTATATTTTTTCACGTCCTGCTTATAGTGAGCAATATCACCCTATAGACTAGTATTATTTGCTTTCCTTGTATCTTATTGCTGTGAAAGTCTAATGATAATTTGCTTTTCTTTTTGTTCCTAAGTAACTTGCTTATTTTGCTTGGATGCCCAAAGGATTTTTCTTTAAGATTCAACAGTAAATCTCAGTATTGGTTATATCAGGTTTGCGGTACGTGCTTTTGAATCTTTTTTTTTGTTTTTAATTACAGGAAAGGGCTTTTTAAAAAAATTTTGACTTAAAAAAATTCCTTCCCTTGCTTTGGTTTTGGTTTTCTTCTTCAGGAACTCCTATTAAAAGTTGTTAGATCTTCTTTGTCTACCTTATATATTACATATATTACTTTCTCTCAAGCTTATAAGCTTATATTACTTTGTTTCAAAGTGGTTTTTTTTTTTTTTTTTTTTTTGGAGACAGAGTTTCATTCTGTTGTCCAGGCTGGAGTGCAGTGGCACGATCTTGGCTCACTGCAACCTCTGCCTCCTGGGTTCAAGTGATTCCCCGCCTCAGCCTCCCACATCGCTGGGATTATAGGTGTCCACCACCACACCCAGCTAGTTTTTGTATTTTTAGTAGAGACAGGGTTTTACCATGTTGGGCAGGCTGGTCTTGAACTCCTGACCTCAGGTGATCTGCCTGCGTTGGCCTCCCAAACTGCTGGGATTACAGGCGTGAGCCACTGCGCCTGGCTTCAAATCTTTTTTATTTAAAAATTTTTCTTCTTTTCACCTTTTATTTCTCTTGAAGTATTACTGTGTTTATTCATCTTTTTCTTCTTTCTAGTTTAGTCTTTTTTGAAATATTTTATTCTAATTCTTTCCTGAGTTCTATCACTTCATTTCTGAGTTTTCATAATTATGATTCATGTGTTTTTTCATATCTTATACGTTAAAAATTTCTTTGCTTGTGGAGAAATAGTAGGTTGTAGTTACCTGTTTGAGTATGTCTTCCATTGTCTTTAGGAATATTAGTCTGCTCCTTATTCTTTCTTTAAAAAATAACTATTCGTGTAATTTAATGATCCTTATTTTTCATTTTTATGTGAAATTAGTTTTCATAAACCTTAAGAGGTGTGGTTCAGGATAGCTTTTCTAATTTCAGGACTCTAGAGCTCCCTTTTTTGTTGTTTTGTATAGTGTTCGAATTAGGATACCTTACTTTCTGAGGTTTCTCGGTTCTGTTTCTCTCCTGTACTGTTATGTAGACCTTTTCTGTTGTTCCTCTGCTGCTCAATTTGGGTTCTGTTTCCCAGAATTTTTCTTCAACTTGAGTCTTTGTTCTAGAAGTTTTGAAAGTTCATGGGGATAAGACTGCTTGGCCCTCTCAGATGTTACTATGGACTTGCTGAATTCATCAGCTGTTGGAGGATACAAAACCATTTACAGTTTTAGCTGCTGTTCTCACATGACATGGATTTTTGGTTTGTGTGGGAAATCTTATCATGTAGTTATGGTGTAGATGTCATGCATGGTTTATTTTATTTATTTTGTTTAATTTTATTATTTTTGTCCTAGTTTTTTATGCTCTGTTTTTTATGAGGGATTCAGGAAATTAAAAAAAAAATGTGTTCACTGTTGCCATCTTTATAGGGGTGATTTCATCTTTTTTTTTTGTATTTATATACTTTATTTCGTACTAGTTTATTGAAGTATTGATGTATAGTAAACTACATATATTTAAAATTGGAAATTTGATGACTTTTCACATATGTATATTCCCATGAAACCCTCACCATGATCAAGATAATAAACATATCCACCTCCAAAAATTTCCCCATGCCCCTTCATAATCCAGCTTTCATTCTCCTTTCTTTATTCCCAGGCAAAAGCTGCTTTCTGCCACTATAGTTCAGTTTGTATTTTCTGTGATTTTCTATAAGTGAAAACATACAGTAGTATTAATTTTTTTTGTATGGCTTCTTTCATTCAGTGTAATTGTTTTGAAGTTTATCCATGATTTTCTTCATTTCTTTTTATTGCTATATGGATATATCACTGTATGGATATATCATAATTTGATTATCCACTTATTAGTGAACATCTGAATTGTTTTTATCTATTACAAACAAAGCTGTTATAAATATTTACATTAAAGTGTTTATGTGAACATATGCTTTTATTTCCCTTGGATAAATGTCTAAATATGGAATGTCTGGGTTGTTTGGTAGGTGTATGTGTAACCTTTAAAGAAATTGTCAAACTTTTCCAAAATGATTGTATTATATTTATATTCTGTCAGTAGTATGTGAAAGTGCCATTACTCCTCATCCTTGCCCACATTTGGCATGTTCAGTCCTTATAATTTTATATCAGTGAATGTGTAGTAATATCTCATTGTGGTTGTAACGTAATTTTACCTAATGATTAAAATTTTGTTGAGCATTTTAAGATGTATTTATTTGCCATTTTTATATTTTCTTTGGTGAGGTGTTCAAATCTTTTGTCCGCTTTTTATTGGATGTTCTTACTCTTGTAGTTAAGAATTCTCTATATATTCTAGATACAAGTCATTTGCTAAATATTTGTTTCGCAGGTATTTTATGCCAGTCTATGGCTTACATATTCATTTTTGTAACAGTGCCTTTGAAAAACAAACATTTGTAATTGTGATGAAGTTTATTTGGTTGAGTTTTAAATTTTTTATACTTTACCTTTTGTGTTCTCTTCAAGAAATCTTGTCAAATCCAAGGCCACTAAGATTTTCTGCTGTTTTCTTCTAGAAGTTTTACATTATTGGCTCTTATAGTCAGGCCTGTGATTCATTTTGAGTTAACTTCTGTTTATTGTTTCAGGATGAGGAGAGACTCATTGTGTTTGTAAATGGCTATTTAATTGTTCTGCCACAACTTGTCGAAAAGATTATCATCTCCTCATTGATTTGTCGTTTCACCTTTTTAAAAAGTCAATTGCGCATTTATGTTTGGGTCTATTTCTGGACTTTCTGTTCTTTTCCATTGATTATATGCCAATATTGCACTATCTTGTCTATTATAGCTCTATGATAGGTTTTAAAGTCTAACCTGCTAGTACTAGCCCTACAACTTTGTTTTTGTCAGATTTGTTTTAGCTATTCTATATCCTTTGCATTTCCATGCAGATTTTAGAATAAGCTTGTTCATTTCTGCAGAAAGCCTACTAGGATTTAGAAGGGGATCATATTGAATCTGTCTTCAATTTGTGAGATTTACGTCTTAACAATATTGAGTATTTGATCCTTGAATATATTTCTCTCTTCTTTATTTCTCTCAGCATGTTCTGTAATTTTTGGTCTACACGTCTTGCACATCTTTTGTCAAGTGTTCCAATTATATTTCATATTGAAACAGGAAAAGTTCCTCAGCCTCCCTCGCAGGGCGTGCAGTAGGGGAGTGGCTCGCTTTTTTGGTGCCCCACTGCTCAAACCTCTAGGGGGAGCATGCCCAGGGGCAGGTTGTGGGACTCTGACCCCATGGCAGTATCTGGAGGTGAATGTTTAGAGCTCCCGAAGCCCCAATAGGCATGTGTTACAGGGTGCTCTTTTAGTTTTGCAGTCGTAGGCGGCTTGTGTTAGTCAGCTCAATTAGACCCTTGCCTTATCGCAAGGACAGAGGGCTTTCTGTATCTCAGGGTTTCTTGCCTTGGTATACTGGAAGAATCGGATCACACGTGGACTTGGAGAATGAGCGCAAGGTATATTGAGAGGAAGTAGCCCTCAGCAGATGGGAGAGCCAGAAGAGCGAAGGAGTAGAAAGGTGATTTTCCCCTGGAGTCGGGCTGCTTAGCAGCCCGGGCTCTCCTCTGACGGCCCCAGCCAAACTGCCTCATGCCGCCGGTTCATGGCTTGCCGACCTGCGGGGCCTGTTGGTGTGCTCTTATGCAGATGCGTTCCTCTTGACGGCCTCTCAACGTCCAGCCACTTGGGTGTTCCTCCACTGGTGTGTTCCTCTCCACATCCAGCCACTTGCGTCTCTGCCTGCTAGGGTCTTGGGGCTTTTATAAGCACAGGTTGGGGGTGTGGTGGGCCAGGGTGGTCTTGGGAAATGGCAGCATTTGGACGTGAAGGCAGGAGCTCCTGTCCTCACCTAGGTCTGCGGGCACAGGCCCGGGGGTGGTACCCTAGACAGGGAACGCACCCATCCCTTGCCAGCACTTCCCTGCACCCCTTCCCATATCAATATTGTTATGCTAATGTAAATTAGATTACCTTTTAAATTATAATTTATATCTTTTACATTGTATGGAAAATATAATATATAAAAGTAGAGATACTTTTATATATTGACCTTGTGTTCTGCATACCGCTAGACTCACTTATTCTACTAGCCATTTTGTAGATTATTTGGGATTTTCACCATAGACAACTATGTTGTTTGTGAGTAAAAACAATTAAACGTCTTCCTTTCTAATCTGTAAGTCCTGTGTTTCTCTTTCTTGCCTTATTGCACTGGTTCAGAGCTCCAACAGAGTGTTGGATGGTGATAATGGTCTAGTTTCAATAGAATTGGTATCAATTCTTTGAATGTCTGATAGAATTCAGCTGTGAATCTGTCTGGTCCTGGATTTCTCTTTGTTGGCAGTTTTTAAATTACAATTTCAATCTTGCTGCTTGTTCTTGGTCTGTTCAGAGTTTCTGTTTTTTCCTGGTTTAATCTAGGAGGGTTGTATACTTCCAGGAATGTATCCATCTCCTCTAGGTTTTCTAGTTTGTGTGCATAAAGGTGTTCGTAGTAGCCTTGAATGATCTTTTGTATTTCTGTGGTATTGGTTATGATGTCTCCCATTTCATTTCTAATTGAGTTTATTTGCATCTTCTCTCTTCTTGGTTAATCTCACTAGTGGTCTATCAGTTTTGTTTATCTTTTCAAAGAACCAGCTTTTTATTTCATTTATCTCTTGTATTTTTTTGTTTCCATTTCATTTAGTCTTGTTCTGATCTTTGTTACTTCTTTTCTTCTGCTGGGTTTGGGTTTGGTTTGTTGTTTCTCTAGTTCCTTGAGGTGTGACCTTAGCTTGTCTATTTGTGCTCTTTCAGACTTTTTGATGTAGACATTTAATGCTATGAACTTTTCTGTTAGCACCGCTTTTGCTCTACCCAGTGGTTTTGATAAGTTTTGTCACTATTATTCAGTTGAAATAATTTTTAAATTTCCATCTTGATTTCATTGTTGACTCAACGATCATTCAGGAACAGATTATTAACTTTCCATGTATTTGCATGGTTTTCAGTGTTCCTTTTGGAGTTGATTTCCAATTTTATTCCACTGTGGTCTGAGAGAGTACTTGATATAATTTTGATTTTCTTAAATTTATTGAGACTTGTTTTGTGGCCTATCATATGGTCTTTCTTGGAGAATGTTGCTTGTGCTGATGAATAGAATGTGTATTCTTCAGTTGTTGGTTAGAATGTTCTGTAGATATCTGTTAAGTTCATTTGTTCTAGGGTATAGTTTAAGTCCATTGTTTCCGTGTTGACTTTCTGTTCTTGATGACCTTTCTAGTGCTGTCAGTGGAGTATTGAAGTCCCCCACTATTATTGTGTTGCTGTCTTAGGTCTAGCAGTAATTGTTTTATAAATTTTGGAGCTCCAGTGTTAGGTGTATATATATTCAGGATTGTGATATTTTCCTGTTGGACAAGTCCTTTTATAATTATATAATGTCCCTCTTCGTCTTTTTAAGCTGCTGTTGCTTTAAAGTTTTTTTTTTTTTTTTTTCTGATGTAAGAATAGCTACTCCTGCTCACTTTTGGTGACCATTTGGAATATCTTTTTCTACCCCTTTACCTTAAGGTTATGTGAGTCCTTATGTGTTAGGTGATTCTCTTGAAGACAGCAGCTGGTTGGTGAATTCTTATTCATTCTGTGATTCTGTACCTACTAGGTATCTACCCAGAGGAAAAAGAAGTCATTATATGAAAAAGATGCTTGCACATGGATGTTTATAGCAGCACAATTTGCAGTTGCTAATATGGAACCAGCCCAAATGCCCATCAGTCAACGAGTAAAGAAAATGTGGTGTGTGTGTATGTGTATTTTTTATGTGTGTGTGTGTGTGTGTGTGTGTGTGTGTATCTCACTCACCATAAAAAGTAGCAAAATATTGGCATTTGCAGCAACCTTGATGGAGCTGGAGATTATTATTCTAAGTGAAGTAACTGAGGAATGGAAAACCAAACATCATATGTTCTCACTTATAAGTGGGAGCTAAGCTGTGAGGATGCAAAGGCATAAGAATGATACATTGGACTTTGGGGACTCTGGGGAAAGGGTGGGAGGGGTGTGAGGAGTAAAAGACTACAAACTGGGTACAGTGTACACTGCTGGGTGATGGGTGCACCAAAATCTCAGAAATCACCACTGAAGAACTTACTTATGTAACCAACACCACATGTTCCCCCAAAACCTATAGAAATAAAAAAGTGCTTAGATACGAATCTAAGAAAATGTGTGTAAGATCTGTATGTTAAAAATTATGTAAAACTGAATAAACTATTCAAAGATCTAAATAAACAAAGATAAATATTGTGTTTATGGATTAAAATAAGGAAGTGGTAATGGTCAACATCCCTGCCTTGTTCCTGACTTGGGGGAAAGCATTCATTCTTTCACCATTAAGTATGATGCTGGCTCTAAGTTTGTCATAGGTATTCTTTATCTGGTTGAAGAAGTTCCCTTCTATTTGTAGTTTGCTGATAGTTTTAAATCATGAGTAGATACTGTATTTCTCAGATTTCCACATGTAGTGTGGTATCCAGGTGCTTTTTGAAAATTCTGTTACACTGACTGCTTTCAAAAATTAACCTTTTCGGCCAGGCGTGGTGGCTCATGCCTGTAATCCCAGCGCTTTGGGAGGCCGGGGCGGGTGGATCATGAGGTCAAGAGATCGAGACCATCCTGGCCAGCATGATGAAACCCCATCTCTACTAAAAAAAAAAAAAATACAAAAATTAGCCAGGCGTGGTGGTGCGTGCCTGTAATCCCAGCTACTCAGGAGGCTGAGGTAGGAGAATAGCTTAAACCAGGGAGTCGGGGGTTGCAGTAAGCCAAGATCGTGCCACTACACTCCAGCCTGATGACAGAGCCAGACTCTGTCTCAAAAAACAAAACAAAACAAAAAACAAAAAACACCTTTATATTTTGAGAAAACTTTAGATTCACATACAGTTGTAAGAAATAATACAGAAATATCCATGTTCTCTTTACCCAGTTTCCCCCTATAATAACATCTTGAAAAACTATAGTACAGTATTACAACCAGGATGTTGACATTGATAAAATCAGGATGCATAAGATTTCCATCATCAATGGATCTCTCATATTACACTTGTGTGGTCACACCTATTTCCCTCCTGCTCCTGTATCCCTCCTTAGCCCCTGGAATTCGCTAATCTGTTCTCTATTTGTATAACTTCGTCATTTCAAGAATGCTGTATAAGTGGAATCATACAGTATGTAACCTTTTGGGATTGAATTTTTTTTTCACTTAGCTTAATTTCTGGAGATTCTTCCAGGTGGTTACACATATCAATAGTTTTTTTTTCCTTGTTATTGCTGAGTAGCATTCCACAGTATGGTGTAGGTGTACTACAGTTCGTTTATCCATTTCTTCACTGAAGGACATATCATTGTTTTCATATCTTTTTTGTTGTTTTTGTTGTTCAAATAAAGGTGTTATAAACATTCATCCACAAGTTTTTATGTGAACAGAAATTTTTATTTCTTTGGGATAAATTCCCCAGAGTACAATTGCTGTCTTGTATGGTGTTACATATTTAATATTTTAAGAAACTTCCAAACTGTTTTCCAGAGTGGCTATACCGGCTTACATTCCTAGCAGCAATGAATCATCCAGTTTTTTTGCTTTTGGTGGTGTTTTTAAAATTTTAGCCATTCTGATAAATGTGTAGTGATAGTTCATTGTCCTTTTACTTTGTGTTTGCCTGATGGTTAATGAATTAAGCATCTTTTAGTGGGCTTATTTGCAATCTCTATATCATCCTCAGTAAAATGTTCCCTCCTGTCTTTTACCCATTTTTGAATTGGATTGTGTATTTTATTACTATTGAGTTTTGAGAGTTCTTTATGTGGTCTCAACACTAGTCCTTTTTCAAACATTCATTTGCAAATATTTTCTTCCAGTCTGTGGCTTGTCTTTTCATCCTTTTACAGGGTCTTTCACAATACAAAAGTTTTAAATTTTGATGAAGTCTAACTTCCCTTTCTTGTGGATCATGCTTTTACTGCCAAGTTTAAGAATTCTTTGTCTAGCCCTAGATCTAGAAGCTATTTGCCCGTGTTTTTCCTGGCAGCTCTATTGTTATACGTTTCACACTTGATCTTAGTGAAAAGGCTGAGAAGTGATTAGTTTTATGGTTTAGGTGTAAGTCTGTGATTCATTTTGAGTTAGTGTGAGACATAGGTTGTGTCAGTTTTGTGTTTTTTTTTTTAAATTTTAAACACCTGTGGATATCTAGTTGCTTCAGTGCCATTTGATGAAAAGGCTATCTTTTGTCTACTGGATTGTCTTTGCACTGTTGCCAAAAATCAGTTGGGCATATGTGTGGGGTCTATTTCTGGGTTCTGCCTTCAGTTCTGTTGATCTATGTCTCTCTCCCTCCACCAATACTGTGTAGTCTTGGTTACTATAGCTTACTATAATAAGTCTTAACAGTGGGTGGACACAGTTCCTCCTACTTCGTTCTTCTTTTTCAAAGTTGTTTCAGCTATGCTTATTCCTTTGGTTTTTCATATAAATTTAGAAAAAATATAATCTGTGTCTCCCAAAATCTTGTTTGTATTTCGATAGGAATTGTGTTAAAGCTGTATACCACTTTGGGGAGAATCGCCATATTTACCATGCTGAATTTCCCAGTGTGTGCCTCTCTAATTGCTTAGATATCCTTTGATTTCTTTCAGCATTGTGTATTTTCAACCTACAACTTCTGTACATATTTTGTTAGTTTTTTGGAGTGATTATAAATTATATTGAATTTGTAATTTCAGTGTTCATGTGTTGACTTTTGTCAAATGTTTTTTCTGAATTGATATGATCATGTGATATTTTTCTTCTTTAGCCTGTTAATATGATGGAGTATATTGATTTTTAATATTGAACCAGCCTTGCATCCCTGCAATAAACTTCATTTGATCATGGTATATAATTCTTGCTAAAATTTTATTAAATATTTTTGCATCTATATTTATGAGGTATACTGCTTTGTAGTTTTTCTTTATGAAGTGATTTAGGAAGTGCCACCTCCTCTTCTCTTTTCTGGAAGAGATTGTGTAGAATAGTGTTAATTTTTCATTAAATGTTTGGTAGTATTCTCCACTGAAACCATCTGGGCTTGGACATTTTTTTAGGACTTTGAAAATATTAATTCAATTTCCCTAATAGTTGTAGGAACATTCAGATTATCTCTTTCATATTGGATAAGTTGTTACTATTTATGTTTTTCAACAAATTGGTCCATTTTGTCTAAGTTTTCAAATTTATATGTATAGAAGTATTCACAGCATTCATTTATTGTCCTTTTGATTTCTGCAGTCTGTAGAGATACCTACTGTTTCAATTCTGATGTTGGTAATTTTTGTCTTCTCTTGTTCTTTTGTCATTCTTGCTAAGGTTGATTTTTATTGATCTTTAAAACAACTAGGTCTTTGTTTCCTTCTTTTTCTTTATTTTTTCTGTTTTTATTATTGATTTTATCTCTTTGTTTCTTCTGCTTGTGTATTGTGATTATTTTGTTCTAGGTTCTTGAAGTGGAAAGTTAGATTATTGATGTGAGATGTTCCGTTTTTTTCTGATGGTTACATTTCCCTCTTTGAATATGTTAGCTGTATCTCACAAATGTTAATTTTTTATTTTCATTCAGTTCAGTGTATTTTTTGATTTCCCGTGAGACCTTTCTCTTTGATTCATGGGAATATATAGAAGTTTGTTTAGTTTCCAAGAGTTGGGAGATTTTTCTGTTACCTTTCTTTTACCAACTTCTAGTTTGATTCCATTGTGGTTAGAGAAAATTCTGTATTATTTAAATTTTCAAAAATTTGTTGAAGTTTGTTTTATGGTCCATCTTGATATATGTTCTTTGGGCACTTGAATGGAATGTATATTCTGCTATTGTTGGATAGAGTGTTCTATAAATGTCTACTAAATCTTGGTTGATGGTATTCTTGAGTTCTTCTATATCTTTGCTGATTCTCTGTGTAGTTCTGTCAGTTGTTGAGAGATGGGTTCTGAAATCTCCAGCTGCACCTGTGTATTTGTCTATTTTTCTTTTCAGTCTTATCAGTTTTTGTATCACATATTTTGCAGCTCAGTTTGTTGTATACACATTTAGGATTGCTATTTCTTGGTGGATTCATCTCTTTTATCATTTTATAGTGTCCCTGTCTGTCTCTGGTGATTTTCTCTTCTCTGAGATTTACTTTACTTGATATTCATATAGCCACTCCTGCTTTCTTTTGATTCACATTTCTATGATATATTATTTTCCATTCTTTATTTTCAACCACTGATACTGTTTTCAACCACTGATACTGTTTTTTTGAAGTGAGTTTCTTGTAGACAGTATATAGTCGAATCATTTTTAAAAGCCACTCTGCCAATTCTTGTCTTAAACTGATATTTTTAGACCACTTATATTTAATGTAATTGTTGATATTTTAAGGCTAAAGTGTATCATTTTATTTTTTATTTGTTCTTTTTTTGCTTCTGTTTTCTTTTTCTTGCCTTCCTATGAAAAGTTTTGTTTTCACCTCTGTGAGATATTAGAGATTATACCCTTTTTTACCTTAATTGCAAATTAGTGAATAAAATTCATGGAACATTCAATATTTAATATTCCTGACATCTGTTCATCTAGTTAGCCATCTATTCATTCAAGCTTTCAAGAGATATTTATTGAACCTCTACCCTGGGCCAGGCATTGCCATTTTCTTTTTCTTTCAGATTATTCTCTTTCAGTTCTTTAGTAGTGTAGTATATTTATTTCCTCTGGTTGTTGTAACAAGTTATCACAAACCAGGTAGCTTAAAAATAATAGAATTTTATTCTGTCACAGTTCTAGAGAACAGAAGTCTGAAGTCAAGATGTCAGCAGGGATCTAGAGGAGAATCCATTATTGCCTATTCCAGCTTTTGGTGGTTGTCACCATTCCCTGACTTGTGGCTGTATTGCTCAAATTTCTGCATCTGTGGTCAAACGGCCATCTGTTATGTTTTATTCTGTGAGTTTCGCTTTTAAGGACACTTGCTATTGGATTTAGGGCCTAGCTAGTTTGGATAACCCAGGATAATCTCTTTATCTCAAGAGCCCTTTAAAAATAAAGACAATAATCACAGGTTCTAGGATTAAGATGTAGACATACCTTTTAGGGGGCCACCATTCAGTTCACTACTAGTAGTGTTTTTCTGTGCAACCTTAATTTCTCTTTTTTTGACCCTCTCTCCATTTGGCGTGGATTCTCTATTTCACACCCTTCACTATTCCTTCTGAATTTTGTCTAGTAAAGGATTCTCCTAGAGGGTGATGAGAACAGTGGAATGATTACGATGTCCTGTATTTCTAGCTTACCATATTGCAACAGAAAAAGCCTTTCTTCATGGCAGGGCAGCCTCATTTAGAATTAGAATATGTTTCTTTTTAATAGAACTTACTCTGAAGCAAAAATATATTACTTAAAAAAACTATGTAAAATGTATTAAAGTCTTATGTACATATAACTACAAATCCATTTGAAGAGATAAGTAAAATAATTCTAATCAATAAGTAAATATTATGGAATCAGCAATCAATATTTAAATTGGTGTCAGTTAAGAATAGGTGGGATTTCCCTCTGAGGTGATGCCATGTTTGTTGGCATCTTTTTGATAGATATCTATCCATCCACATATATATATGGATATTTCAAGTATTTTCAAAACTTAGGCCACTTTGGTTATATTTGAAAACAGTTTTTTTGCTGTTTGTGGAAATGATTTTTTTGGAAGAATCTGAACATTTTTTTCAAGGTATTTAGGCCACTAGAGTATTGCTGAGATTATTTTGATAACTCCTTAATGAATGTCAATTTAAAAAGGAATTATGTAAATACACCCTGCTGATCTTTAAGAGTATTGAGTGTATCTTTAAGAAGTTTCTGGCATGGAGTCAAATCTAGTTTTACAAGTGATTTCACTGTACCAAGAGAAAGTTGTATGATTTTGCTGTAGTTGATTTTATTGCTTTCCCTGTTGTTATGATTATTAATGTTTACCGTAATAAAATGTTACCGTTTATACATTTTTATAAAGCATGGCAAACTGACAGGTCACAGGAAAAAATGAGGTAGAATTAAAAAATACATATTTAGTAATAGTCTCAAAACTTTTAGGCTTAAGACATATTAAAACAATAAGATAATCTTGTTTCAGCACAGGCATCATTAATATCTTCATGTATTTGTGATAAGATTTGCTTAATGAAATTTCAGTTTTGGTTTTAGTTTTATATCTAAATGATGTATTTCTGGCTTAAAACTTAGAAGTCTGAGTGCTTATCATTCAAAGCAGTCATTTTTCCAATTAGTCCATACTTTTTATAACTGTGCAGAGGAATTCAGCTTATAATTATACATTTTAAATTTGTGTTTTCTTTGTAAGTGCTGGTCAAGATGTCCAAGGAACAAGTGTGATTGCAAATCTCCCGTTTTTGATGCGACAGAATCCCACTGAGACGCTTCGGAGAGTGTTGCCAAAAGTCAGAGTAAGTTGGTATGAAATAAGATTGGAGTTTCCCATTTTTCCCAGTAGCATGTTGTCATTGTTGAAAGAGGATTTTGGAGCTTTGATGGTTGATCTTTTGCACCTTGAGTGGAGGAAGTGTTATTATATACATTTTGAATTATAATGAAAATATTTAGGGAAATTAGCTGATGGAAATGGAGAAATTCAGATCTTAAGTTGTAAAATTTCTTTAGTCATTTTCTCAGTAGAGACATTTTACTAAAGGTAGTTTTTAGTAGCTCAAAAACACCTCCTAATTATTCTTAAAAAAAGTATTTAATATTCTGTTGGCTTAAATCTATATTAATAGTATTCATATAACATTGATAATGTAATTGAGCTGATACTCCTAATAATTGACCCTATGATGACCTCCGAAGAATCATCAGATAAAGTGAATTATAGCCATCACAATTTTAGATGTGTATGTAATTTATTGCTTCATAAATTTCTTCAGAATTAGTTTTTCTGCTATGAACAAAAATGTTTGATCTACTATTACATTCTTTCTATTTAATATTTATTGATTATTAATATAAAATTAAATAATTTCAACTATTAAATATTTACTAATTATTTATTTGTACTTATATGCAAAGTGCTTTTCTTTATAAGAACTTGAATGAACAAAACAGACACCAGTGTATGTGTCCTCCAAGAATTTGCCTACTAATGGGGTCAGTGAGGTTACATACTACTGAGGATTATGTTTGCTAATAGAGGTTGGTAGATTTTGCTTTTTTTTTTATTTGGATATAGCTCTTCTCATAATTTTTAATTTATGTGTTTAAAATACTGAAGTTATTATTGAGTCCTTGAGTTTTATTTTTAGGCATGTGTATTATGGTTCTAGTTACTGTGATTTAGATCAGGGACATACCATGTTATTTTCATGAGATGCCCACCTATGCAGGCACTATGAACGTTTTGACCGATTACAATGGTGAATTAAGATGATATTTATTTTGGCATTGCATGTGATTCAAAAATAAATCAAGCTTTTTCATATCTGTTTTTCCCAGAATCATGCCATAATTTCAAAGGAATTAGGTCCACACAGACCAGGTTTATTTTTACATTCAATTTCTGTGATACTAACTGACCTACACTTGTCAGCAGGACACCTGGAAGTGCCAGTTAAACAATAGCAGAAAGGAACAGGTATTTAGGTCCTCTTGGCTACAGAGTTAATGTAAGTAAGCAAATTAGATTTATAGCTAAGAATATTGCATGCTGCACACTCTGCGTTGAGCAGGTGAAATCTGGTCCACAGAGAGCATATTAGATGTCCAAAGTTTCACGATGCAAGAATAAAAGATGAAAGAGAGCAGTGAACTTTAGACATCTCTAAATTACTTTGCAAAAATCCTTTTGTTGAGTTCACAATAAAGGAAATTAAGTAACAGCTCCCCCAAAACCTTAATTTCATGGGGGTGTATAAATAATATAGTACACTCATATGTATAGCATATTTATACAAAGAATCAAATGTATCTTCTGAAACTATAAGGTATGCCTGAGTTATAGAAGATATAGTTTTAGTAAGCTTTAAAAGTAATGGAAATTAATCCATAATACAGAGTATATTAACTAATAAATGAATACAAAGGTAGTATATACTAATGAATATGTACTAAGGAAACCTTTATTTATAACTGAATGATTTCACTCATTTATTTTACTAATCAACATGCAACCATTTATTTAGGACCATCGTCTTGCCCTGTACTCTGTTTAAAAGAGATACCAAAAAGGTAGAAGAGTCCAGATTAGATTGTATATTAGGAAGGTCTAGTGACCATGGGAAACAATGAGAGAACAAGTATGGTAGAGTATTGTGTGCTTCTGACTTGATGTAAAAATGCTGAAGAATAAGGCAAATGAGAAGGGCTTTATGGGGGTAACTCCAATAATAATGACTTTTATTGATAGTTTAATATATAATGTAGACAGCCAAACATTTGATCACCCCCATTTCAAATGATAAAATCTGTGTTTCTGTGCATATTATTTTAAATTCATTGTATTCAGATTTTGTTGTGACTTATTGGTACTCCTGGTTAGCACCTCTGTCAATTCCACCTCACTTCTGTGAGTGTTTACTTTCCAGTGATGAAATGCTGACAAAATATTGGGTAACTGCTTTGTTTACTTTTGCTTGGCCATGATTTCTCAATTTTTTTTAAAAAAAGTGATCTTGAGCATTTAGTAATAATGGCATTGTCATTCATTCATAAATATTTACTGAGTCCTTTTATAAGGCAGGCACTGTTCTAAGCACTGGGAAAACAGAAGTGAACAAAAGATAGGGAACTTGCCCTCAAGGAGGCTACAGTCTAGATGGAGAAACAGACATTAGACAAGCAAATCCCTCCCCACCCAAGAAAGGTATAATGGTCATTTGTGATAAGCAGTCTGAGTGTACAGAACACAAGTTGATGAGATAAAGTAATAAAGTAACGAGGGCACCTGCTGTGCATTGGGATGGCAAGGGATGCCTTTTTGAGGGGCAGAAAACTGAAGGGATGGAAAGAAGCGCCATTTGAGAGTCAGGATCAAGTAGTTGAGGTAGAGAGAGCAGTAAATAGCCCTAAGGTGAAAGAGCTGGTTGGGACTGAGGTAGAGACAGGTGTGTTTTGGACCCAGTGAATGGGGTGGGGTGTGATTGAGAAGAGGTTAGAGAAATGGTTGATGACGGAGCATTCAAGTGTTGGTTTTCATTCTTAGGACAGTGAAAAGTCCTTGAAGGCTTTAAAGCAGGCAGTGACTTAATTGTGTTTCTATTTCACAGTGATCATTTTGGTTATTGTATGGAGAATAGATTGCAGTAGGATAGTTAGGAAGCTTCAGTACTGGGCCTCATAGCTAGTATAAGGACAACTAATTAAGACAGTAGAGAGCAGTGGACATATCTGAGATAACATGGGTTAAGGTAGAATGACCAGAACTTTATAATGGATTGGGTTTGTGAAGTGAGAGATGACTTCCAGATTTCTGGCTTGACCATGCATATGGTTCTGCTGGTTTTCAGTTATAGTTGATTGTTGAATTCATAAGGAAAATAATTTGTGTACTTGATAATACTAGTCTTTTATGAATAATTTACTTTTAGATAATTTAAAGAAATGAACAATAAATATTTTATGCATTAAGTTAATTAATACCAAGATGTTTACCACGTTTATAACAGTAGTGTGTGCAGCTTTTAGAGTTCACTTTTACCTTGTCTTTACTTTTAAGAATATCAGATAAAGTAATGGAGATTTTGCTGGCCTTATGTATTATAAACTTTCATCAGTGATATTTTTGTTTTATTGCATTTGCATTTTGTTCTTATGATAATGGATTAACTGAAAAGTGATTTAAAAAATAGGTTGCTATTTTCACTGTTTTAGAGATAAAGGAATTTAATGTTTAAAAATAAAATGTCAGAAACAGAGTTGGTGTTACAATTGAGCCAATCCATCAGATTGAGGTTGATGTCTAGAATAACTAACAAAAGAAGAAAAATAGAAAGTAAGAAAAATAGAATTAAGCCAATCCATAGTATTTCCCCAGTTTATTTTCTAAATTGTGTGCAAAGTGGGCAATGAATGGTAGTGCAGTTAGGCCACTCATCTCAAGATTGAATTTAGCTAGGAATTTAGAAAGTAAATGTTTGACCTCCAATTTAAATTTCCTAAATGTGGAGACATTTTAAAATATAGTTATTACCATATATTCACGTTACATAATTTAATCCTAGGGTATCTGTTAAAGAATTGTTTTTGTGTGGTTTTATTAAGTTTTAATTCTTTTTCCACAGTATATTAAATTGAAATCTTAGATGTTTGTTAGAACTCAATATTTGATTTGAACTTCTCGTTATCTAGAAGTGAAAGAACTTGATTGGCAAGATAAATATCCAAAATATTATACCATGGTCTTTTATAAAATTCAGAATAATAGTGATATAATTACACCACATAACAAAGGTGATTCCATTACAATCCAATGCAAAAAGCACTCTCTACTTATTGAGTTATTAAATTTATTTAGTTGTTTTTACACTTACATTTTGGCAACCATAATATGTGTCATAAAATTATGTAATAGAAGTTAAGCAATGCCAGGTACAGATAAAAATAATGTAGCAAATATTTATTGAGGTCTTACTACGTGTCAGGCACTGTATTCTGTCAGATATTCTACATATTTTAATCTGAATACTCATAGCAGTTCTATAATGATCACTTGACAGTGGAAGAAACAACTTAGTTAAGTAACTTGCTCAAAGTCACAAAGCTTGCAAGTGGTATAATTAGGTTTAAACAGGAAGTCTGAGTCCTCAGTCTTTACTACTCATTAGCTGATCATAACTGTAACAGATATAAAATGTATAATTTAATGTCTCAAGCCTTAGTCATCTCCTATCTGTACTACAGCGGCCTCCTCACTGAATCTGTTGCTTCCATTTTGCCTCTGTTGCTTCCATTTTGCCTCCTAGAGGAAACTCAACCAGAGAGATCTTTTAAAAAGCATCAGTCATATCTTGTCTCCCTCTTGCATGAAAATTACTTAAGTGGTGTGGTAGGCAGAATCATGCCCCTTCCCAAAAGATATTGGGCCCTAATCCCTAGAAATTGTAAATGTTACCTTATTTGGAAAAAGGGTCTTTTCACATATAGTTAAGGATCTTGAGATTGGGAGATTATCCTGGATTATTGGGGTGGTGGTCTAAATGTCATCACATGTATCCTTATAAGAAGGCAGAGGAGAGTTGACACATACATGTAGAAGAATGCAATGTGAAGATGGAGGTAGAGATTGGAGTGATGTGGCCACAAGCCAAGGAATGATAGCAACCACCAAAAGCTGAAAGAGGAAAAAAGTAGATTCTACCCCAGAGCCTCTAGGTGGAGTGTGGCCTTGCCAACACTTTGATTTTGACCAGGTGATACTGATTTTGAAATTCTGGCCTCCAGACCTGTGAGAGAAGAAATAGCTGTTGTTTTAAGCTACTCAGTTTGTGGTAATTTGTTACAGCAGCCACAGGAAACTAATAAAAGTAACTTCTTATTTCAAATAAAATACAACTCCCTACTATGTCCTTAAATCACCCCCATCTACCTTTGTGACCTCATCATCTGCCAGTCTTTTCCCTTTCTTTCATAAGAGCAGAATATGTATCAGTCTAGTTTCTCACTGTACCCCGAGAACTTAGAATAGTGTCTGGCAAATAATAGGCATTCAAAAAAATTTTGTAAATGAGTGTTCATTGAACTTAACATTTAGAGACAATATAAGTATCTACCTGAAAGACTAAGGGGACATTGGCCTGATCCACTGGTGGCATTTTTGGATAAGAAGTAGGAAGAGAATTTGGAAATTTGACACATACCTGTAGAATGGTATATAACGCTGATTTATGTTCCTAGAGAGACTTTTTGGGGGTTTTAATAGGATTTGGGAAATATATAATAAAGGATAAAAGGGACATAATCAATGTGAAGTGTGATTTCCTTTTATTTCGGTGCATGCCCCTAGTCTCAGCTACTCAGGAGGCTGGGACCCAGGAGTTTGAGGTTGCAGTGAATAGTTACTGGCTGCACTCCAGCCAGGGCAACATAGCAAGACCTTGCCTCTAAAAAACAAACAAACAAAAACAAAAAAACAAAAAAACAAAAAAAAAAAGAAAAAATAATAGAAAAAAATGATAAATTTTTCCTAATTTGATTATTTATTATATAATTTTATATATCCTGTATATGGGTAGTTTTTTAAACATCTTCTAGAATTTTTACAGAAAGCATTTACTTTGTAAGTAAATTTGTAAATAGGAAGCTTTACTTTTTTAAAAGTCCTATTTCAAGTAGCATAGTTAAGTGGACAAACAACCCAGATTGAGCATTCCTGTTCTCCAAATCCAAAATAAAAATGCTCCAAAATTTGAAGCTTTTTGAGCATAAACATGATGCTACAAGTAGAAAATTCCCCATCTGACCTCATGTGATGAAGTGTAGTTAAAGTCAAAATGCAGTCAAAACTTAGTTTCATGCATGAAATTATTTAAAATGTCGTATAAAATTACATTCAGCCTATGTGTATAAGATGTATATGAAACAAATGAATTTCATATTTAGACTTGGGTCCTATCCACAAGATATTTCATTATGAATATGCAAATATTCCAAAATCCCAAAACATTCAAAATCTGAAACACTTCAGGTTACAAGCATTTGGGATAAGGGATACTCAAGCTGTAATAATATGTGGAACACTTACTGTGGGCCAGGTGCTGTGCTTAATGCTTTAGATATATCCTTAAAAAAATCTTCCTAACAACTCCATGTGATGTATTTATACGCATTTTACAGTTGGGAAAATCTCGGCTTAAAAAATTCAGTGTTTGTGAATAGTTAGTTGGGAGATTTCTAGGAAGCATGAAAGTATATAATTTATTCTTACAGTTCACCAAGGAAAAGAAATAGTCTTGACTAAAGGAATTAAAGAGCATAAACAAATGATCCAGACTGCTTTCTTATTTGGTTTGCAGCTAAGAAAACAGGCATCTGTCTTCCTCACTGAAGATGATGTGTTCTGAGATAAGCATAATGAGCAGATCATGATGTTCCAGACCCTTACAGGTCATAAAAGTCCCGCAATATATATTCTGTAGACAGGCTAAACATTTGGGGACACTGATAGGAAGGAATGTAAGTAAGAAAGTGAAATAATTCCTGTAATGTAAGGTTGACAGAAGGTAATCATCAGGGTCAGAATTAAGAGGTCTTGTGGTTTAGGAAGCATAAAATTATATAACTTATTTTTCTATTTCACTCAGAAAAAAGAGTATTAATGAAAGGAATTAGAGATGAACAGATTGATACAAACTGTTCTATGGTTTACAGCTTAAAAAATAAAAGTACATTTAATGCTATGCATTTTGAGAATAATGTATTTTATGCTTTTTCTTTTTACATATATATGTGTATTTAAGGACAAAATAGATTGACATTACTGATTACTTCACAATGATAATTAAAGTTCTATGAAACGTTTACTGAGTATATAGTTTTTCTGTGTATATAGAATTATATTAACTGGTATTCCTTATAGACCTAAAAATAATGCCTTTCAGTAAATTCTTAGTGGACACCAGTGTTTTCACATATGCTTCTTAGTCATTCAGTCATTTGTTATTTTTACCCTATCTGCAATAAAAACGAACAGAAGTTTCTGAAATTATTTTAAATGTGTAAGCTTGTAAGGGAGTAAGGAATGATACTAGGGCTCAAAAACAAAGCAATCCGTTTCACTTCCATTTAGGATATAGAAAGCTGCAAGAGAACATCACTTTCATTCTAATAACAGTAGGTTATCCCCAAAATCCACACAGTCATAACTTCTTGAGCACATCAGAGCTGGTCACAAGGCAGCCAAGTGAGCTGAATTCACAAGACCCCTCTGAGGATAGATGGGACGGAGGAACACTGACTTGGTAGAGCATAGGAGGAAGAGGTGCCCACCACATAAAGTAGTTAGCAGTATCAGCTAAGATCTTAACACATTTTTAAAGGGTGGCTGTGGGCTAGCACAGTTTATGTGTTTAGGATAACTTGTAGGTTAGACACAGAGGAGCTTTGCATCCATTTGCAAGCTCTTTTCCATACGTCTCCACTGTTTGCTCTGTGAGATAGACTGGGGGACAAGGCAGGAGATTGGAGAGCATCTCTCTTGATGATAAAGGTGTGGTACTGATGAGCTGCTGCTGAGGGACAGGAGCCAACTCTGCCCATTTTCTGAAAACCTTCTCCTTTATGAAGCAAAAGTCTAAGCTGCGGAGGGAGAAGCAGTGAACTTTCCTGCTTCTACAGCCCAGGTGAAGTGCCATTGCTTCGGTGGGTGTGATAGGAGCAAAACCCACTTGCCTCTGGAAGGGAGGTAGAAAACCCTCACTCGTCCAGAACCATGCAAAGATCACTTACTTCTGGGAGAAAGGTGGGAGCACAAGCCTTTTGACACTAGGGGCTGGGTGTGGAAGGCAGGAGATGTTAGACCTAGGACCCTGCACTGATAAAAAGCAGAGGTCTGCCACCAGTGGGGATAGGGCAAGAAACTTGACCCTGGCAAAGGTTCCCCTCCCACACCCCAAGATACAAAGTTATAGGACAGGAACACTGAAAAAGTTACATTCCTGAGGCCCAGGCTCAAAGACCTTGCCCAAGATGAGGCTGGACCAAGATATCTGAGAATCCTCTACATCCACCATTAACCTAGTGTGTAGTAACAAGCAACAGTTGTCCTACTAGAGAAGGGACAAGAGTGTGGAGAGAGACTCCCTGCTGAAAACTGAGGGTGGAGCAGGAACACTGAGGAAAACCCTTTGGCATCTGAGGCTGCACGTTAAACAAAAGGTAATAGTGGCCCACTATTGGAGGTTTGAAACCTGTGGTGCTGTGATTGCCATAGCAACAAGAATCCTCAAACCCAGCTCCATTGCTAACTAGACTTACTATTCAACCCCCTGTACTTAACAGCTTAGCAGAGGAGGAATGTTCATTTCTGAGCATAAATACTATTACCTCTATTGTCACTGAATATCCAGCATTCAACATTTCAAAATCAAAAATTTCTGGGCACACAAAATAAGGAAACTTACCAAAACATAAAACAACAACAGGTCTAGTGTCAGAGAAGACCCAGATATTGGAAATATTAGGGAATTTAAAGTAACTGTGATTTATATGGTAAAATATCCACCGAAAAAACAACATGCCTGGATGTATAGGGCGTTTCAACAGAGAGAGGATCTATAAAATAATCAAGTGAAAATGCTAGAAATAGGCAGGTGTGGTAGCTCATGCCTGTAATCCCAGCACTTTGGGAGACCGAGGCAGGCGGATCACCTGAGGTCAGGAGTTCGAGACCAGCCTGACCAACATGGAGAAACCCTGTCTCTACTGAAAATACAAAATTAGCCGGGCGTGGTGGTGCATCCCTGTAATCCCAGCTACTCGGGAGGCTGAGGCAGGAGAATCACTTGAACCCGGGAGGTGGAGGTTGCAGTCAGTAGAGATCGCGCCATTGCAGTCTAGCCTAGGCAACAAGAGCGAAACTCTGTCTCAAAAAAAAAAAAAAAGAAAGAAAAGAAAAGAAAAAGAAGAAAATGCTAGAAATAAAAATGATATCTAAGATGAAGCATTTCTTCAATGGACTTATCAGCAGTTTGAACATGTCTGGTGAAAGAATCCATGAACTTGAAAATAGAAATTATCCAAACTGAAACATAGAGATAGAAAATAGAAATTATCCAAACTGAAACATAGAGATAGAAAAGAGTGAAAAATTAGAAGAGAACATCCAATGGCTTTGAGACAGCATAAAAAGATCTAATATATGTGCGATCGGCATCTCAGAATGAGAAAAGAGAAACGAGAAGGAAGAATTATTTAAAGAAATACTAGCCAGGACAAAGCATAGATCTAAGAAGACCAGAGTACTCCAAGCAGAATAAATGCATGGGAGCGCACGCGCGCGCACACACACACACCCCCTCTCCCCTAGACACATCATAAACTGCTGAAAATAAAAAAGGGATAATATTGGAAGTAGCCAGAGACAAAGGTGACCATTGAACAGACTTCTGATCAGAAACTATGTCGTCTAGAGGACAAAAGAATATCATATTAAAAGTACTGAAAGTGAAAAGCAAAAATTAAAAAGTCAACTGAAATATATACCCAGTTAAAATATCTTTCCAGGACGAAGATAAATTGGCTTTTTTAGATAAACAGAAATTGAAAGAATTAATTATATCAAATCTATACCGCAAGAAATGGTAAAGGAAATTTTTTTTTTTTTTTTAAAGATGGAGTTTTACTCTTGCTGCCCAGGCTAGAGTGCAATGGCATGATCTTGGCTCACTATAACCTCTGCCTTCCGGGTTCAAGCAGTTCTCCTGCGTCAGCTTCCCAAGTAGCTGGGAACAGGTGCAGGCACCTGCTGCCATGCTCAGCTAATTTTTATATTTCAAGTAGCAACAGAGTTTCACCATGTTGTCTAGGCTGGTCTTGAACTCCTGATCTCAGATGATCCACCCCCAAAAGTGCTGGGATTACAGGTGTGAGCTACCGCACTCGGTTGTAAAGGAAATTCTTTAGGTGAGAGTAATGTGATACCAGATGGAAATTGATTTACATGAATAAACGAAGAGCACTGGAAATGGTAAAAATTAAGGTAAATATAAAAGAAATAACAATTCTACACAAATTCATTCAGAAAATAAAGGAGGAGGTAAGAACTTTCTGATAAACTTTCAGGCCAAACATTACCCTAATGTATATATACTCATGAGCGTAGATGCAAACACCCAAAAAATGAGAAATCAAATCCAACAATTTATCAAAAGGATGATAATACATTATGACTAGTCAGAGTTTATCTCAGGAATTCAAGATTGTTTCAAAATTTAAAAACTAATCAGTATAAATCATCTTATCAGAAAACTAAAAAAGGAACACCACCATCTAGTCTCAGTAGATTTAGAAAAAGTATATGACAAAATCCAACAACTATTTCTGGAAAAAAAAAAATCTTAGCCTGGTGTGATGATGCACACCTGTAATCCCAGTTATTAGGAGGCTGAGGCAGGAGGATCTCTTGAGCCCAGCAGTTTGAGTCTTGTCTAGGCAAGATAGTGAGACTGTGTCTTAAAATCAGGCCTGTTGTGGTGGCTCTTGCTTGTAATCCCAGCACTTTGGGAGGCCGAGGCAGGTAGATCATGAGGTCAGGAGTCGAGACCAGCCTGGCCAACATGGTGAAACCCTGTCTCTACTAAAAATAGAGAAATTAGCTGGGTATGGTGGTGGGCATCTGTAATCCCAGCTACTTGGGAAGCTGAGGCAGGAGAATGGCTTGAACCCGGGAGGTGGAGATTGCAGTGAGCCGAGATTGTGCCACTGCATTCCAGCCTGGGCGACAGAGCGAGACTCCATCTCATAAATAAATAAATAAATAAATAACCCCACAACTCAGTAAACTAGGAATAGATGGGAGCTTCCTCTGTGAGAAACCTACAGTTTCACTTAAAGGTGAAAGACTTTTTCCTAAGATCAGGAAAAGGCCAAATGTGTCTGCTCTTACCACTTTTGTGTAACAGTATACTGGACATTCTAGCCAGTAGAGTAAGGCAACAACAAAAAAAAACATTCACATTGCAGAGAAATAAGTAAAGCTGTCTTTTTTTCTCAGATAACGTTATCATACGTAGGAACAAAAGAAAATACAAAAGAAAAATACTGGAACTTCCAAGCGAGTATAGAAAGGTTGTGGGATACAATATCAATGTACAAAAATCAATTGCATTTCTACAAACCAGCAACCAACAATTGGAAATTGAAGTTTCTCTTAAACTATCAAAATAGCATTAAAATATGTAATACTTAGAGATAAATCTGGTAAATGTTACATAAGATCTATAAACTGAAAACTATAGAACATTTCTGAGAGGAAATAATGAGAGAACTAAGTGAACTGAAATGTAGATCATATTCATGGATCAGAAGACTCAATATTGTTAAGATGTCAGTTTGCCCCAGATCAATGCATATGTTTAATGCAAAATAATCAAAATTCAAGTAGGTTAGATTTTTGTAGGAAATGACAGACTAATTCTAAGATTAATATGAGACTGTAAAGGACCTAGAATAGCCAAAACAACTTTGAAAAATAGGAACAAAATTGGAGGACTTATATTACCTGATTTCAAGACATAATATATAGCCACAGCAATTAATACTGTATGATTGGTGTAAAGACAGATAAAGTAATCAATGAGACATAGGGAAAGTTTAAAAAATCTCACACCTACCTCACAAATTGTCAGTTTGTTTTTGACACAGGGGCAAAGGCAATTCATTATAGAGAGGATAGGCTTTTCAAAAAATGATGCTAAAACAGTTTGAAAAATAAATCCATGCCTTGCTCCATATGCAAAAGATAAAATAGATCATAGACCTAAATGTTAAAGACTGAAATTATTAAAACTTCTAGAGGAAACAAGAAGAGAAAATCTTTGTGACCTGGGGTTAGGTAAAAGTTTCTTACATATGACTCTAGAAGCATGATCCTTAGAAGAAAAATTTGATAAATTAGATCTGTTCTTCAGAAGACACTACTAAGTGAATGAAAAGTCAGAATGGGAGAAAGTATTTATAAATCACATAGATGACAAAGGACATGTGTTCGGCATACATAAAGAACTTCTCAAAACACGATAATAAAACAACCCAATTTTTAGAAATATGGAAAAATTTTTAAGATGCTTCACCAAAGAACATTTGCAGATGGCCAGTAAACATAAGAAAAGATGTTCAACATCATTAGTCATTAGGAAAATGCAAGTAAGTCTCCAACACACTTGTTAAAATATCTGTACTAACAATAACAAAAAAAAAAACCCAAAAACAACAATTGACCATACAAAGTATTGTGGAAGATTGTGGAGCAACTCAAACTCCCTTACACTGTTGGTGGGAATGTAAAATGGCACAACAACTTTAGAAAACAGGTTCTCAAAAATTTAAACATACATCTACTATATTACTCAGCTATTTAACTCCTAAGGATTCAGAGAAAATGAAGCATCTTTTCATATAAAGTCTTATACATGGATGTTCATTGCAGCTTTGCTTGCTATAGCTAAAACTGGAAACAACCCAAGTATCAGTCAACCGTTGATGGGTAAGTCAATTGTGGTATAACCATTCAGTGATATAATGCTCTGTACATATTCTGGTTATGTGTTGAAATTTCTTCTTCCACTCTGTGGCTCCTCCTGATGTTTTAGATTTTATTTTGTAAACAACATGATTGGATTTTATTTTTTAATCCAATCTCACACTGTATTTTAATTAGAATATTTTCCCATTTACATTTAATGTAATTGCTTAGGTCATCTTATAATTTGCTTTTTTGTTTTGCCAACTGCTCTATGTTTCTATTTCTCTTATTTATTTTATTTGAATTGATTAAGTAGTTTTATTATTCCACTTTCCCCCTCTTCTGTTAGCTTGGAAGTTACAGACTCTTTTACTTTTCTTGTGTTAGTGACCTTAGACATTACAAAAAGGACATATTATCAAAGTCAAATTTCACTGGTGTTTTTACTGTCTTCCCAGATAATAATACAAGAAGAACCTTACAGTTCTCTATTTAATCCTCTTCTGACTTATATGTTATTGTTGCTAGCTATTTTATTTATCTATTTCAGGTCTCCTAGATATTGTTGTTTTATCTAACCAATATCTATTTAGATTTACCCACATATCTATCATTTTTTAATTACCTATAGTATTTCCATTTGGAATCTTCTTTTTTTTCTGCCTGAAGAACACCTTTTAGTATTCAGTACAAGTCTGCTGGTAACAAATTATCTTTGTTTTTGTCTGTTTGAAAATGTCTTCCACATGCATTTTAAATAGATGTTTTTATTAGCATAGGATTTTACACTGTGTATCTGTAGATTTCTAGAAATATGGAGGCATATTTATGGCTTCTTGACTCTGTGGCTTATTTTCTTTGGCCAATTTTGGAAAATTCTCAGATATCTTTTTACATGTGCCTCTGCCTAATCTTCTCTCTCTCCTCCTTCTAAGACTCCAATTTCATATATATTAGACATTTTTATAGTATTTCCATGTCCTTTATCTTCTTTTTTTCATTTCCATCCTTTTTTCTGTTTGTGATTCATCAGTGTTTTATTCGAATACACCTTCTGTCTCACTAATTCATCTGTATCTAACCTGATTTTTATTTTGATTATTGTATTTGTTTAGTCCAGAATTTCCACTTAGCTCTTTAAAATCTGCCATGTTTTTTATATCTTAGAGAATTCTCTGTTGAAATTCTCAATTGTATCTTTTATCCTCTTGAACCATGTATGTATCATATAGCACGAGTACCTGGAGCTCCTTTTGGTATGTGTATATTTTGTATTTTTTCTGCTTATTATATTATCTCCTCCTGTGTGTTGAAATTATTGATTATGTGCTTGGTCTTGTATTTGACAAACCTTTTGTAGAAATAGTTTGAGGCCTAGGATGATATCTTTCTCATGAAAGGAATATGTTTTCTTCTGGCAGACACCTAACTGCACTAGCAGTAGAGTCTTACTTAACCTGATTTCAGGTACTGGATGATTTGAAGCTGGGCTTCAAATTGTTGGTGTGACATTATGTTTATAGTAGCAGTAGCAGGATGGTGGAGCTTACATTCTAACTACACTGTTAATTCTGTACCTAAAATTGTAATAACAGCTAACAGCGAGAAGTACAAGATGCTCTAAGAGCACCTAATAACAGGTAATCTCCTCTGGGGTGTTAGAGAAGGCTTTGCTGAGAAGTGACAGCTGACATGTATGAAGAGAAATAATTAGACGAAGGGCAAGATAAGGGCAGATAGGAAAGCAGACATTCCCAGCATTGAGAAGGAAAGAGAAGCATGCAGATTGAATGCAGATTCAAAGAACTGAGAGAAAATCAGTGTGCCTAGAGCATAAAGCAAGAGGAGTTGCTGAGACAGTGAAAAAGCCCAAATTATGCAGATCCTTAGGTGCATTATGTAAGGGAATATTCAAATTACAGTTTTAAATGCTTTGAAATCTCATGCTGACTGTGAAGTCAAAAATGAATCAGAAAAGAGTGATGTAGGATGGAATGGAAGGGATGTAGTGGGTGAGGATCACTTGGAATCTGTTACCCTTACCTGAGCAAACCTTCAAAATAGCTTGGATTAGGGTGGAAGTAGTCTGGATGGAGAGATGGACGGATTAAAGAAATAAATAACAAAACCAGGACTATGTGAGCAATAAAAACCAATAGTATCAAGGATAACTCCTGAAATCTTGGTTTGTAAACCAGGTGGGTAACAGTGGCACACACTAAGATAGGAGACTAGAGAAAGCCCACATTAGGACAAGAGACTGGAGGAGCCCCAGGTGTCCAAGGAAATACCATGAGCTCAATTTTGAACTTGTTGCCTTTGAGACACCTTTGAGACATCCGAAGTAGAGACTGCAGAGAGTTGTATATACAGATCTGATACTCTGAACAGGTCTGCCAATAAAAAAGTAAAATTTATACAGATTACATTTAAAGTCATTTGTGTGGAAGAGATTGTCTACAGAGAAAATGAAGACCGAAAGTGGAGAACTGATATTGGAAACATAATTTTACACCAAGAAAATAAGGAAGCTTAAGAACTAGAAGTATAAATTGAGGACATATATCACAAGGGTTTTGGTAAAATATTTAATTTTAAGTTCCTGATTACTTCTAATGTATCGTTAGCAAACAATCAGTTGATCTATGTGGATGTGGAGATGGTGACAGGGTATGGTAGAGGGGTATGTGTGCTCAGAGAACCTATGCAGGTATATAAATAGAAATGTTGGGGTTAATCTCATTTTAAGATTAAATCAAGAAGGAATAATAACAGGAAAGGGAAAGGGAACTTCCTCTTTCAATAAAGGCAGACTAGGTAACTCTAATCAACTCTCTTGGCAAGGATAATTTTTAAAGCTGAACAAAACATAAAAATCATCTGCATACAAGCCTATGGAAAGTAACAAGGTAGTAAAATATTACCCTTCCAAGACTGAAGAGACAACAAATATCCAGAAAAGTGAACATGTAATTTGGGGCCTGCTTTGGGCCTGGGGGTATTTGCTGATTCTAGAAGAGGGTCTTGAGGGACTGAGAGCCTAAGTGACTTCTCTGACAGCCTTGCAGAGTCCTTGGTAAGCCCCTCTGCAGTAGGAATAAGGGCAATCCTGAATAGACTGTCCTTTGCAGGGGAGGACAGCCCAGCTTCAAATCATCTAGTACCTGAAATCAGGTTAAGTAAGACTCTACTGCTAGTGCAGTTAAGTGTCTGTACATTGTTAGTCCTGCTCATTGCTGCGTCTCTAGGTCTCTAGCACCTAGCAGCACAGTGCCTTGAACATAACTGAGCATTTGAGTGAGCGTATATAGTCAACAGGAATCACTCAAATGAAGAGATCCTTATCTTTGGCTTCTTTCCAATTTCCCAGAATACATAGTATGATGCTGGGACTTGAATGAAATTAAAATGATATTATCTTCAGAATTAGATTTTCTTTGGGCTACTTTTGAGAGAGATTAGGATAGAAGGTGAAAGTATTATGACTGACTTGGGGGGAAAAAAGTCCTATTTCCTCTTGCTTATAGGTATTTGCTAGACTTTCCATGGCTGTTTTTTTTCTAAGAGAACTGTGTATAATTTTTGGAAAAAATATTGAATTAATTAAATATTACTACAGTGAATCATTTGGAAGGAATGGTTCTTTATAGCTGTAACATCCATTAAAAAGATATTTCTTTGAAAAGCACATCCTTTCTTTGCAAAGTTTTGAATTGCAGGTTATTTACATATTTTAAGCCTAAATTATGAAATTCCTGTGATTCTAATTTATTACGTTTAAAAATGACTTAGCAGAGTACCGCAGCCAGAAGGCTCAGTTGCAAAACCATGGTCTTTAAATTGATTTGTTTGTTTTGGTGTTCTTATGATTTTGCATGGCAGCATATTTTATTGTATATTTACAATAGTTACATGATACTTACTATTGGTATTTCCTTTATGGAAAGAGTTCTTAAGGATATTTTTATGTGTACCTCCTCATGAACCTTGCTAGTCACTGAAATACAAACTTAGGAATGGTAAAACATATCTCCCTTTGTTATTTCTGTTTATTGTCTTCACTTCATTTTCCCTCTCAGATTTTGATTTTCAGTGATCTCATCTAGTCCTTTACACCCTTTATTTAGTGGTGGAATGTGGCAATCAGGGATAGGGAAAATAATGAGGTATAATCATTAAAGGTATCTTAGAACCTGGCGTATTTCAATTATTCATATTTAACCTATTTGAAAGTATTTTATAAATATGATTTTATAATGAAGAGGGCTGTTACACTATTATGTTAATTACTAAAAGCTCCCACATTTATAATCTTTAATACCCCAGATATTTTATATGTCCCAGATATTCAGTATTTTAATATAGAAGTCCCTATTATTCAATTTCAAAATAATCAATACTATCTCTAAAAATACACAGATATTGTGTAATTTTAGAGTTCCTTTACTTTTTACTAGCACTATTCATGATAAATATATTTTTCAGTTTTATTCAATAAGATTCTGTTCAGAATCTGTGAAACTTAAATACTTGCTCTTTTGGAGTAAGCCAATGATTTATTTAATGCTTTTCTATGTTGTGTATTGTAAGGAGAAATATCTTCCTGATGGATATAATACAGGCTTGTTGGAGACAGAGCTATTTCCCTCCCTGCAAGGAATGTATTATGTTGTTTTACAAAATGCTTTCTTGCACCACTCATGCTAACTAAAGAGCGAATTTAAACACAGACATGTTTACTACACTTTCCTTCCTTGAATGGGTACAGTTTTTAAAACTTGGAAATGTACCATTAACTCTTAATGTCTCATTTCATTTTTGAGGAATTCAAGTTGGGATGCCAGCCGTACTATAGTAATGTAAGAGGAATGGTAACTGGCATTAAGGCATGCACTTAAGCAATAGAGGAATTTACTTTTCAGTGTCTTCCAAGGTCCATGAGGATGCACACTTATTTATCCAGAGAGTATGGATCTCACGTATGTTTGTCCAGAGGGTGTGACTCTGTGGAGGAGAACACTTACTGGTAAGTATTGAACTCTTATTGTATTATGTTTCAGAAAAATATGTTTAGAAAATCAGTTGATTTTTAGCAGTGATGAAATCTCTTAGTCTGTGCTGGTTTCTTAACAGTGGACAGTCCCAGATGTTGAAGTCAGCACAACAAGAGAAAAACCCAAATCCTGATAAGACTTGAGGATTTTTCGAAAATTAAATGCAAAATAGTTGGGGCAAATGTTGCTGCGGGAGTCAAGACTAAGTAATACAGTAAGAAGATATGAAGTTGGAGAGCTTCTCATGTTCTTCTTTTGTATAAAGTTTGCATACGTACAAAACCCAGGACTTTAATGACTTTAAGAGGGGGCAGAATTGCATCTCTTGGAATTTAACAGACTCATGTGAACTGGAATGTACATTGTGGCCCTCACAATTGATTTTAATATTTCTTTGCAAAGTCCTTTCTGTTTCTAAATAAAAGCTGTGCCTTCTGAAACCTGTAAGTGATGTATACTGGCCACATCAAATCTTTTAAAAGTGTTTTCCAAACCCAAAATTGTTAGTGTGGAACAAATGTTTCTTTTGGGAACACTAAAACAAAGGGGTATGGGAGGATTGATTTCAGAGACCAATTGCTGCTTCTGCTTTATACTCTAACATTCTTACCCTCTTTCTCTCAGCCAAGAACTCTTATGATATGTAATTGGCTTTTGGTTGAAAAAACATGTAAAATAATGTTTTTGTGTGTGATACAAAAGTTTAGAATAAAACAAAAACAGCCACTCTAATATGTGGTAGGTTTTCTGGCAATTAACCATAGCACATAGATATTTGCCACAGGAAATGCCACTGCCAGATCTTCCACACCATGACATGAAGGCTTAGCATTGTTTTAAGTCATGCCTTAATAAATGATGAATAGAAGTGCAGAGTCCGTGAGTAAGAATTCAGTGCTTAGGAGTGTTTTTGGCATCTGGTAGACAATTGTTTGTTAGAGTTGCCAGTTATTAGCTCGCTGGCCTTTATCAAAGTGCTTTACTATTTTGTTTCTTCTGCTGTAGATATCCCTGTGTTATCTCCTATTGTGATGACTGGCAGTGTCCCACTGTGCTAAATCAAGAAGACTGGGTATATAGGTCCAAATCATGGTTATGGAGATGTTAGGGTGGAAGACAGCAGTGTGGACATGATAGAAAGAGGATTGAGAATACATTTCTATGTGATCCATTTTTGCTTTGCCTTCTGTCTAATTCTGCCAGTTCCTAATCTTTAGGACTCACCTCAAAATCTCTTGAAGCCACTTTTTAGAAGATGTGCAAAATGTGTGTGTAGGGAGAGAGCATCAAGAGCAGAAAGAGTAGGTGAGAGGGTAAGAGATAGTCAGTCACCCAGCAGCTGCTTACTGAATGCCTGCTGTGTGCTAGGAGATGGGGATACATGAAGCTTGTGGTCCAGTTGTGAAAGATAGGCCATAAACAAATAAACATATTGTATATTGGATGATAGTAATGAATAACTGGTAAAGGCGGGTAGTGGGGTAAGGAGATGAACTCAACTCGAAGTAGGGTCATCAGGGAAGGCCTCATTGAAAAGGTGGTATTTGAGTAGAGGCTTGAAAGAGGTAGGGGAGCCAGCTATATGGAAATCCAGGAAAAGGGGAACTGAGAACACATACTGTAAGTTGTTAAAAGGACTTTGACCTTTCCTTTGAGTGAGATGGAAGCCCATTGGAGAGTTTTGAGCAGAAAAGTGACATTATTTGACTGATTTCTTAAAATAATTCCTTAGGCTACAGTGTAGAGAATGGATAATAGAGGGACAGTGATGGAATCAGGGACTGATTAAAGGTTTTTTGAGTAATTGAGGCTGGAGAAGATGGTGACTTGGACTAGGGTGGCAACAGGAGAGGTGACTAGTGTTCAGTTTCTGGATCTGTTTTGAAGGTAGACCCTTCAGGATTTATTGGCCTTTTGACTGTGGGGAGTGAGGGATTGAGAGGAGTTAAGGATGACCCCGTAGTTTTTGGGCTGAGCAGCTGGAAGGGCAGAGATATCATTTACTATTTATCAGGATGAGGAAGATTACAGGAGGAGCAGGTTTTAGGGAGAGATCAGTAAACGTGTGAGCAAATGAGATTCCAACTAGATATTCAAGGGTAATGTAGACAGAAGACAGTGGATATAAAATGGTAATTATTTAAATGTTCATTTTGCACAAGTTGATAAATCATAAAAGTTCTATTTAAATGATTTAAATCTCCATGAAGATGTTGCTATAATTCACATTTTATCGATTAGGAAATAATGCAGAAGGATTAATATTCCTAAGATCACTGATATGAAACTTTGTTTTATGACTAAGTTCCAGGTTCTACTGACTTTATTATATTATAAAATAGGCATAAAAGTGAAATTTTCATTATTGCCATAATTGATTAAACAAGTAATACTTCTAGTTGCCTTTACATTACACACACACACACACACACACACACACACACACACACACACACGCACGCTGTCTCTCTCTCATAGAGAGGTATAGATAATATCTTTGAGGCTTATGTAGAAAGATACTTTTTTTGACCTTTTGGTGTGTTGAAAACATACTATAATGTAGGTTTTAATTTTGGATATACATTTTAAAATTCTTTAAATGGTAAATGGAGATGGCTATGAATATAATTAATTTTTAAAGCATATTCTTAAGAAAATTTCTTTTGAAAACAGTTTACTTCATGGTAATTTATGTTCTCTTCAGTTGTTTAAAGGGGAAATATATTTGCATACTCAAGTGTATTTTTAATAGTAGAATGTATGATGTTTATTTTTTGAAACACAAATACAAATAATGGAAACACATGTGATTGTCTGAGCTTTGACATTATTCTAGGCAGGATGACAAACTGTCACAATCCAAACAGGAAAACAGAAATTAAAATCTATCAAAAGTTTCTACTCTGTTGCTTAAAGGTTTATGTACTGTTTATATTTTTTATTCAATAAAGTGATAGAAAGTTACTTTATCTTATAAAATCCTAAGACACTTAAATTTTGTGTAGTCTAATAAGTTAAATGATCAGGAGCAGATTAATATAGTTCTCTTCAATAAAGTAATAAGTACATATCCTTAAAGGTCATATATCTAATTTTGTGGAATATGACTATTTAGTTTCTATAACCTTGGATTTTTAAAAATTACAATTTGTGATCTCTCATCTATGTAAATAGAAAACTGTTTCTGATTATACAGGAAGCCCTACATGTTGCAGGAGTGGAAATGCAGTTAACGGCTGCGGTGTCATTTCTGACCATTCTGCAGGACGAATCAGTGTCAATTCATTCATATACCCACTCATTCCTCCAAGTCATTCTCCTGCATCTGGAGCACAGGGACACAGGTCAGGGGCCGGCATGCTTAATTATAGACTTGTTTATTGTTTTTTGTATATGACCATGATATTATATAAATACTGTTAGCCTGATGAGGATAACTGAGTAAGGCCATGCTGCCTAGGAGTTGAGCAGTGGAATGACTTAAAATAGCTATGGCTGTCTTCTTATAAAACCCACAAAATTTAATATCCTTGGAAACTGAAGACCCATTAATTCATCTTATGATTTATACTTTCTTCTTAGTTTTTTTCCTTTTCTAGCAGTCATGTTTATAGTTTGTACAATAAAACAGCAAACCTTGCTTTAAAGATATCTTACCAATACTATTTATTTAAAAATATAAAAATTTTCTAGATTGTTGACTGAGACAAAATAATAGAGAAACTTTTTAGAATAGTAATGAAAATAATTATTTCCATTTTATCATTAAGTGCTATTGTAACTATTAATGGATGAGTTGAAACTGAATTTGAAGTGAGACTTTTAATTTAGTATGTTTTATCTGTGTCAACCAGGTGTCAGCAATGCATGGCTGGAAACTCTTCTGTCTGTTATAGAAGTATTGCCAAAAGAAACCCTACGGCATGAGGTAATACTTTCATGGGGTAAATACTAATGAGTAAGTCACTCTAAGGTTTTTTTTTTTTAAAAGGTTTATTGTCAAAAATGGTTTTTAAAAAAGAAGGTTGCTTTTCGTTTTGAATGTAACACGTGCACATTGTAGAAAATTTGAGGAATATAAAATATAGAAGGAAGAAAAAAGAATTTGTAGTTCTGTACTTGTCCACTTTTAAGGTCCTGATGTATTTCCTTTCAAATTTTTTTCCTATATATGGTTGCTGCTTGCCATATCAGTGATCATACTGAATTTATATATGGTTGTTTTTCATTTAGCATTACTTTCCTATATTATTTTAAACTCATTTGGTAGTAGCTGCAGAATATTTTACTTGTTAAACATTTAAGCCTGTTTTCAGGCTTATATTTTACTATTGAATAGGACATTAATGAACATTTCTGTAGAGCTCTTCCTGTTTTTCAGATAATTTAATTGTAGCTTTCAAAAAGAAATTAATGGATCAGAGGGCATTAATATTCTTAAACTTTCTACTAACAATATGTGAAGATGCTCTTTTCCTGGACTTTTATCAGCAATAGTGTTTCTATTTAATGGGCTAAAAATGGAATTACATTTTAATTGGAATTATAAAATTATTGTGCTGTTGAATATTTTCTCATATTTATATCAGTTTCTCTGTATTCCTTTGCAATTGTTTGATCCTATCCTTTAATCACTATTTATATGTGCTATTTACCTATTATGGTTGCCAATTCTTTGTTATACTTACAAATATTATTCCCAACATGTTGTTTGCCTATTAATTTTCAACATTGAACAGCATACTCTTCCCTAAAGGTTTTAAATAAATTACAATGAGAGAAGAAGAAGAAAATGGAAAGGAAATGTATCCACTAATGAAAAGATTTTGTATTCTTTGAACATTATTTCTATATATATTTCTTTCCAAATATGTCA
This sequence comes from Macaca mulatta, assembly GCF_049350105.2. Classification (NCBI taxonomy): domain Eukaryota; kingdom Metazoa; phylum Chordata; class Mammalia; order Primates; family Cercopithecidae; genus Macaca; species Macaca mulatta. The sequence continues at coordinate 167,508,105 of NC_133412.1, forward strand.
TGATTGAAAAAAAGAGTCATCAGCCAATGAAATGTCCTCTACTGACTTCATTAAGTATCTTTGTCCTTTCTTTGTCTTCATAGTTTATGGTCATATCACAATGCTTAAATATTGGCTTGAAAATGGGAAGATTTTCTAGTTATAAGGATGTTTGCATACTATCTGATGCCAAACATCTAGATGATTATGCATATTTAAATGTTGAACATAATGTAGACATGTGATTTTTATATTTTTTGAAAAGCCATATGCTGTATAATGCAATTTTTACTCTAGAATACCATATTATTTAACATGTGGTTTCAAAGATTTTAGATATGTAATTCTAAACTTTTCACTTCTAAATTATCAATGCATATTCAGTAATTCCAGCTACTTTGAGAGGAAACAAGCCAGTTGACTATAAGAGTCATAGAATTTTAGAAATTAAAGAGATCTTAGTGGGACATATTCTAATTTCCATTTTAAATAGATGAGAAACTGGAGATTAGAAATAGCGAGATTATGGCTGGGCACGGTGGCTCACGCCTGTAATCCCAGCACTGTGGGAGGCCGAGTCGGGTGGATCACAAGGTCAGGAGATCGAGACCATCCTGGCTAACACGGTGAAACCCCGTCTCTAGTAAAAAAAAAAAAAAAAAAAAAAAAAAAAAATTAGCTGGGTGTGGTGGCAGGCACCTGTAGCCTCAGCTACTTGGGAGGCTGAGGCAGGAGAATGGCGTGGAACCCGGGAGGCGGAGCTTGCAGTGATCCCAGATCGGGCCACTGCACTCCAGCCTGGGCCACAGAGTGAGACTCCGTCTCAAAAAGAAAAAAAAAAAATAGAGAAATAGCGAGAGTATTTGGACAAACTAAAGAACTGGGACTGGAATCAGGGTCTGATCTTCATAGTTTTTTATAGTCTGTCAGGCTGTTGTAGTATTTGAGTGCCCAATGTATACATAATGCAATATCAGACTTGGCTTATTGTATTCAAATGACATAATTATTTAATAGGATTTATTTGAAGCTATAATGTTTTTCATCCCATTAGGATAAATATAAAAATCTATATGAAATAAAAATACATTTCAAAGTATTTAGTCATTAATTTGCTTTTTTCTTTTTAAAATATATATTTCGGCCGGGCGCGGTGGCTCAAGCCTGTAATCCCAGCACTTTGGGAGGCCGAGATGGGCGGATCACGAGGTCAGGAGATCGAGACCATCCTGGCTAACACGGTGAAACCCCGTCTCTACTAAGAAATACAAAAAATAGCCGGGCGAGGTGGCAGCGCCTGTAGTCCCAGCTACTCGGGAGGCTGAGGCAGGAGAATGGCGTGAACCCGGGAGGCGGAGCTTGCAGTGAGCTGAGATCCGGCCACTGCACTCCAGCCTGGGCTACAGTGCGAGACTCCGTCTCAAAAAAAAAAAAATATATATATATATATATATTTCAAAATTCTGCTTTTATCTGTGCATACAGAGCATTGTAAAATCACCGTTAACTTTACTTCAGTTTTTTTCTAATTGTTTTAATTGCATAATTTGTAATTATCTTTACCTTAATAACTCAGAAGACAAAATAATCCAAGTTATTGAGTCATGAACCTCAAACTGTAATTCAGATTCTTTAAAAATATTTAGAACATTAAAATACTCTGAAGGAAATAGCTGACATGAGTGGCATGAATGTATAAAATTTTGTGAATTTTTTTCTCTGAATTTTCTCTTTAGATTTTGAATCCACTTGTTTCCAAGGCACAACTTTCCCAAACAGTCCAGTCTCGTTTAGTTAGTTGTAAAATTTTAGGAAAATTGACCAACAAATTTGATGCCCACACGTGAGTATTTGTGTGTAATTTTTGGTCTACTTTATTACATTGATTTAAAATGTATAATGACTGTATAACAATATATTTGTATTATTTCATACTGCATACAAATTTAGTTATCTTAACTATTTTAACTTTATAGAATTCTCATGACAGAATTTACTTATTCAGATGCCTTTCTTTTCAATCTCATAACTTTTCAGAATTGATAAGCTAAACTATTTTCCTACTTCCTATCTTAATCTTCCCTATCTCATACCAAATGTAGTTTTGAGGATAAAATGGCATTACCTTATTGACTTTCAAAATGGGCAAACAGCATAAAGATAGAATTTCTGCTTTTATACACTGTTGTTGTGAATTTGTTATTTTGAATAATCTAACTTACTTTGAGGTTTTATGGAGCATATGTATAATTCATGTGCTACTTCTTGCCTACTTATTAAATACCAGATGAAAAGAATGGAATGTTGTGTAACTGTGATACAAGAGTAAAGCTGAAGAATATTTTGGTTGATGGTTGCTAGACTCAGATATTCCACTGCTACAGCCTTTTATCCTAGCTATAGACATTTCAACTGCCAATCCAAGATTAACCATTATTTTTAAAAGACTGTGGTATACATAATTTACAAGTAGCTAATAACATCCAAATTTAATAAGTAGCTAATAACATCTAAATTTAATAACATATGTAAAATACATTGTAAAGTATTATTTTTTCTATTAAAGTACATTTGTTATTATTAAGGTGAGTTAAGATTTTATTGATAATTGTTTGGGAATATTATTCTGAAACACTCATTCATTTGCATGTTTCTTTTCTCCCCAACTTCAGCATTAAGCGAGAAATACTTCCTCTGGTAAAATCACTCTGTCAGGATGTAGAATATGAAGTTCGATCTTGTATGTGTCGGCAATTAGAAAATATAGCTCAGGGCATTGGGTAGGTATACTTTGAATTCCTTATGCCATTTCCATGAAAGCATGCCATCGAAAGGCTATATTTGATCTTTAAAAATGATCATAACAAGTACCTCCTCTATGTCTGGATTAAAAGAGATAAAGAGGAATGTGCTTAGCATGGTGGTAGGTATTTGATTAATGTTAATTTCTTTTATTCTCCTTAGTTGCTTAGTTATTATTCCAGACACCTAGATTCAGGAAATGAAAGATATCCCAATATAAACCATACTTGGAATATGTTTGACTGGCTATTCTTTGACTATATTATTGGGTCATTTCAGGTGGGATTGCAGTTGTCCCTCCATGTCCTTGGGGACTTGGTTCCAGGACCTCTTTTGGATACCAAAATCTGAGGATGCTCAAGTCTCTGATATAAAAGAGTGTAGTATTTCCATACGGCTTGCTTATATCCTTCCACATGTTTAAAATAATCTCTAGATGCTAATAATACCTAATATAATATAAATGCTATGTAAATAGTTATGCTGTATTGTTCAGAAAATAATGACAAGAAAAAAGTCTGTACATGTTCAGTAAAGAAGAAATTTTTTTTATTAATGTTTTCTATTCATGGTTGGTTAAATTCACAGATGCAGAACCTGCAGATGTTGAGGGCTGACTACACTCTAATGGAAGACTTTCTATAACTTCTGTGCAACTTCAGGCTTCCAATATTTGCTTTGTTACTCTCCTTGTTTTATGGGTGCCTGAAGCTCCAGGAGGGACATAGCAGCCAGTCTCCTCATCCATAAGAACTGATATCATTTCAGTCTTAGAAGTATGATATTAAAGGGAGTCTTCCCTCAAAACCGTCTTGGGAAAGCTTTTCTTTTAAAAACAAGATTCAAAATTGGTGCAAAAATCATTGGAACCTCTCATTTTTAGCAGAAGTTGCTCTGATTTCATCTGGTTCTTTGTTTCACAAGCTAGGGCAATCAGATTGTGGTCATTTGTACCTTTGTTAATTTTTTTAAATATCTGGGCCAATATTTAAGGCTCTGAAAAGGCTTTTGAATGTCACACAGGGTATAGTAGAATGTCACACAGGGTATGGTAGTGTACTCTGTCCTGTGTCCACTCTTACTAAATAATATTTCCTAAGTGTTGTGTTGGAAGTTTAACACAATTAATGAAAGAGTTATTTGTTATGATTATTTTCATTTTTAATGACCAGAGATAATTAAGTTGAATTTGCATCACTCTAACGTTTTTTAAAAAAACTCTGTTTAAAGATTGAATGAAAATAACTTTTACTATAGAGATGAAATTATTTTTCTTAAACTATTTTCTTCCATTGTTAATAAATTCAAGGATTTCAGTAGGTATACAAATATATTCTGAGCAAAATTTATATGAAATAAATTTTTATGACTTTTGGATATGTTCTGTCACATTTTACTCTTTTACCTCCTCTGTCTACATCCTGTATTTGCCTAATGTTTATGAACTACTGGTAATGTTAATATCTGTATCTGTATGACCGAGATCAATCCCTTGGAAACTTTTTTTTTTTTTTTTTTGGCACTTCAATTGCTTGAGTCCTTGTCTTTGTGCTATGCTGTCTAATATGGTAGCCCCTAGTCACATGTGGCAATTTTAGTTTAAAATAAGGAAAATTAAAGAAAATTAAAGCTTTAGTTCCTCATTCATAATGAACTTATTTTAAAAAATGCTCAGTAGCCACATGTGGCTACCCTATTGAAGAACACAAATGATTAACATTTCCATCATTGGAGAAAGTTCTACTTGACAGCATTGTCTTAGAGTTGTTGAAATTTGCCCTGAATTTTTTAAAGTTTTCTACAGCTCTTAATAACTTTCTTGGACTCTATCAACATCTTATTTCAATTATAATTGATGCCATTTTCCATCTTGTACCCAAGAAAGCTACCCACATAATAAACCTCTCCTTTATCAAAGTGTTTGTCATTACAATGACACCTTATCATGAGGAATAAGCAGACACAAAGTGTTGAATAAGAACTATTTGTGACTGTCTTATAAATATTATATACTCCCTAAAAGCATTTATATTATATTTCATTCTTCTAGATAGGACACCTAGAGTAATATATCATCTTCTGTATAGAAATTAGTTACCATAATGTCATGTATTAGGTGAATGGAAAAATAATTTATACCCTGAAATCTAGATAAAAATACATTATTTAGGTTTCTGCAGTTACTACTGATAAGTTTTTCTAATTAGTCCAGATATTTGCTGAAGTTGCTTAAAATGGAAAACTATATTATAATTTATAAAGTTTAATATAAACTCTTAGTTATTAAGATTTCTGTAGGTAACAATATTATGCTGGGGGAAGTGGGATTGATTTAAATCATTATGAAATTACTATTAATGTTTCTTATATGTATGATATCCTTTCCCCATAAGACTGAAAGCTTCTGGAGAGCAGAAACAGTATCTTTATGACTTTTCATATTTTCTGCAGCAACTAGCCCAGTCACTGGTTTTTAGTAAGTTCTTGCTACACATTTATTGATTTGATTTGTTTTCTTCTATTGCTTACTGTGCAGGACAGAACTTACAAAAAGCGTGGTGCTCCCTGAATTAATAGAACTTTCTAGGGATGAAGGCAGCAGTGTACGACTTGCAGCTTTTGAAACTTTGGTTAATCTGCTTGACATATTTGATACAGGTAAATCATGTGGATACATCTTTGCTTCTGAAAATAGTGTTTTTCTACATGTTTTATGTCACTAATCAGGAATAAAAGTAGATATAGAATTTCTTATGTTAAGCCTCCCTTCCTCTCCCTCTTTTTATGATTCATTCTGTTTTGGTGTCTTCTTGGCTTTCACTTTTACCTCATGGTGTCGTAGTCCATTTTGTGTTGCTATAACAGAATACCTGAGACCAGGTAATTTATGAAGGAATTTATTTTGGCTCATATTTCTAGAGGCTGGGAAGTTCCAGATTAGGCAGTCCCATCTGACTTGTTTCTGATGAGAGCCTCATGCTGCCTCATAATGTGGCAGACAAGTGGAAGGGGAAGCAGACCTGCAAAAGGGAGAGGGAACAAAAGAAACTGACTTTGTAACAACCTGCTCTCCAGAGAACTAACCCAGTCCCATGAGAGCTAACGCAGTCCCTTGTGAAGGAGACCTCACTTAATACCACAGGAACTTCACCAGTCAACCCATGAGAGTGGAGCCAGTGGGTGGACCCATGCGACCCCACCTCTTAAAGATTTCACCATCCACTATTGCTGCACTGGGGCCAAGCCTTGACAGGCATTTTGATGGGAACAAACCATATTAAAACCAATACCACATGGCATACAGTGTTGCTGCTACATATTCCATCTCTCTTTTCTCCCATCAAAACTTAACTGACTTGTGTGTATATAGGGCTAAGAATTTGACTTTAACTTTTTCACCTAATGACATTAAGACAGATCCTGAGACATTGTCTACATGAGTTTCCTCTCTTTAGTAATATTTTAATGCTAGAAATCTCATGGCCATTGGGGGAGAAATTTGGGATGGGATATTTGAGTGGGAGAGGGTAAAGAGATATTCCTTAGTGTTATGTAAATCATGTCAGAGACAGTTAACTGCTCTACTGAATGTATGACTAGACTCTTGACTAATGCTGGACATTAGTTATCAGTAAACATTAACTATTTTGATAAAGTGAAATTTGGAGGGGTAAATGTCAAGTACTTAAGTACAGAATTCAATTGTGTAATTATAGTATTACATTTAGTTGGATTACCAACATTTTATCTGAACTCCAGGAAGACTCTTAAAGATTATTGCAATATGGACAATAATTGTGTTTGGATTTTCCAGAACAGTTATTTAGACAATATGACAAACCAGAGGAATAAAACCTCAATACATGATAAGTGAATGAATAAATCTTTTTTCCTCTAATAATGGGGCATCCCCAGGCTCCAAACTAGAACCTTGCCATCATCTTTGATCTTTTCCCTTTTACTGCCCACACCCATTTATCACAGAGCTGGGTCTAACTGTGTTTGTGGCTTTATTTCCTACCATTCTTTCCCACTCCTCTTGTGTCTGATGCTCCAGTCCCACTTGCTTAGCATACCTTCTTTCACACCTCTAGTCTTTTCTCATATTTTTTCTTTCTCTATTGTTCCTTCCCTCTATTTTTCTCCTAGCCAACTCCTTCTGCTTCTTTAGTTCCCAGTTTAAATACAGTTTCCTCCCTGACATCTTTCTAAATCCCTGACACCAGGCGTTGGCAAACTATAGCCCTTAGACCAAATCTGGCCCACCCCCTATTTTTGTGAATGAAGTTTATTGGAACAGAGCCACACTTATTTGTTCACGTATTGTCTGTGGCTGTTTTTGTGATACAAGAACAGAGCCGAGTAGTTGGGACACAGCCTGCGAAGCCTAGAATATTTACAAAAAAAGTTTATAGATCCCTGCCTTATACCAGCTGTTAAGGCAGTGATCACATTGTCTTACATTGTTTGTGTTTGGCTTTTTTGCTGGTTTGCATTTCTCAAAATAAGAGACTATTTATTATTCATATTTCTATTTCTACTTAGTTACAAGGCTTGTTCTGTAAGAAACACAGTGTGTTGAATGAATGTCATTTAACAAAAATAGTAGATATAACGCCGAAATGTAATGATAATAGTAATAATAATACTCATAAGCCTGTTACAGCATTTTACTTAACATTTCCAGATAATAAAGAAGTGATTCATTTCTGAAATTTAAGAAAACTGTGAGAAATTTGGAGAGCATTTAGAATTGAGAGTTAAATATCCCCACTATGTCAGATACTTGTGACCTAAGCAGATGTACTCAAAGAATCGATTAATTTTTTAAAGAAGAGCCATCTAAGAAGTAAAAGTGATGAAATACAATACATAGAACATATTATAAGCTAATATAATTTTAGTAAAAAATGAAATGGTAAAATGGGCTTAAGCTGCAGCATGGTATGAGATGTGTGTAAAAGAGAATAAGAAAAGTTTCCTTTGCTTACTATTTATTTATGTTAATGGTATTAGAATTCTTTTAGTTATTCAGACTCAAATGCTCAATCATCTTAGCTTTTTAATTCATAATCACTCTTTATATTCTGTTCCCAATGGCCTGCAATCTGAAGTCCAAACCCCTTAACCTGACATTAAAGTTTTTGATCATTTCAAGCCTCCTCTTAGCCCTTTTTCACCACCCACCTCCATCATCATTGCTTTCAGGTATTTTCTATTACTATGAGGCTAATGTAGTAATTTTTCTTTCTGGAATTTGTGTGTATTAGTTTCCACATGTGCAGTGTGGATGACTGAATTTAAAGTATGTATTATTTTGTTTTGTTTTCCAGATGACAGAAGTCAAACTATACTTCCCTTAGTGAAATCATTTTGTGAAAAATCTTTCAAAGCAGATGAATCAATTCTTATTTCTTTATCTTTCCATTTAGGAAAACTATGTCATGGACTATATGGTATGATATATCCTAAGAATTTGAGACTGTTTTCCCTTTTTTTCTACCTTAGTCATTAAACTTTGGCTCTTCAGTTAATTGTAAAGCCTAGCTCTTAAGTATATAAGAATCTTATGAGATCTTAGAATTTTGATAACATCATTTAGAGCACATTTAGGAATGACTTTTTCACCAGTAGAACCTGTTTGAAAGAACAGTGACAGAATAAAGTAAACATAGCTCTTTAAATCTCTGAATATTTTATACTTATATATTATTTGGTATGTAATAATAGAAGCTCAGGCTTATTTACTATTTGTATGTAGTAAGTATACACTTATTAACCGTTTATTGAATAATTTATTATATTATTAGAGAAGTTCAGCTTGGGATGTGGAATAATAATACCGTAACTCTTGGCATTTTGAACACATAGTTCTTAGCTTACTATATCAGTGTGAGATTGACTGTTTAATAATGAACTCATAACAATATATTATGAGTTTCTAGCTCCTCGAGATACTTGATGAATGTGGAACCATTCCATTGATTAAAAATGTTTTGAATTTACTTTGCTGTCTTTCAGATTCCGTTTTTAAGCTCCTTCCCTGCAGAGACACATACACACATGCATGTGTCTTTTCTGCCAGCAATTTTAGAACATTTACTATAAGAAAATAGCAGATGTATAAATAGCCACAATGTTATTATTAGCGACTTTTTAGTGGCCTACAATATGATACATGCTGCAGCAATTAATGCAGGCATATTTCCTGCATTATGTAAGTTATACTTTTGAAATTAAAATATTACTGGAATTAACATGAGGTAAAATAATGTGATCTGTTAGATTCTTAACAGTTACTCTTTTCATGTTCCTTTCATTTGTAAACTATCTGCAACCATTTATTTAAGTATTTGGCTTCAATTATATTTTTCTTGTACTTTGATTTTCCCTTTTTAAATTTTATTTTCGATTGAAATGTTGAGCATAGGTTTTTATATTTGTTTTAGGAATTTTCACTCCAGATCAGCACTTGAGATTTTTGGAATTTTATAAGAAACTTTGTACATTGGGTTTGCAACAAGAAAATGGACACAATGAAAACCAGATTCCACCCCAAATCTTAGAGCAGGAGAAGAAATATATTTCAGTACGGAAGAACTGTGCTTATAACTTTCCGGTAATAAATATGTATTTATATTTACTGAGGATTTTTATTATAACTTTAAAATAGGTGCATAGATGGCATTCAAAATATTGCCATTTTTGACACTTACTGCTTAGCATTATGTCTAGTGTACATAGTACATACAGAGTAAATATTTGAGAAATTTATGTATCTGTGTATAAATCAGACTGATATACACATATTTGGATCTTCCAAATATGATTTCTAATTAAATTACAATTCAGAGAACATGATTTCAATTTAAGTGAGACGATTATAATATTAGGTATTGATGCATGTTTTTCTTTCCTTCCCACTCATCTCCTCCCTTCCACCTCCACCAGGCCATGATTGTTTTTGTTGATCCTAAAAACTTCCACATGGAACTCTATTCTACATTCTTCTGCCTTTGCCATGACCCTGAAGTACCAGTCAGATACACTATTGCTATTTGCTTTTATGAAGTAAGTCTGAAGACTTAGTATCACTTTACATTTGTTGTTAATTCTACCTATGTATACTAGATGATTTTGTGCTTGTAGATTATAAGATATAGACTGGATATCTCTTTCATGTTCTAGTGTTAAATCTTGTTTAAAAACTTCCATAATTTTCTTCTTTTTTAGTATGTTTACAGAATCCATTTCCATAAATACATGATATTTGTGAATTCTTTTATTAACCCATTCATTCAGCATATCTATACCAAGTGTTTACTTTAAACCAGACATTGTGGTAGATATGGGTGATGCAGATTTTAAGGTAAAATCAGTTTTTATATGCTTTATAATATTTACAGTTAACTTTGCACCTAAACTTAAGCACTTGAGAACCAATAGAAAATTGAAACTCATTAATTATTTTTACTACAAATGGATGGTGTTTCATGAGTATGGCTTTTAGATTCTGCTATTATGACTCTCTATAAAGTACGAGCAAAAGTAAGTTGAAACTTTTATGATGAATTTAACTTTTTAACCCTTGAAGTTGAAATTTGGGGCATCTTTCTTGAATGACAGCAAGAAGTGCATGTATGCCGTGGTTGCAATAAATACGGATAAGCTATAACTTTCAAGCTCAAAACTGACACATAAAAACCTCTGGATAGGCCAGGCGTGGTGGCTCACGCCAGTAATCCCAGCACTTTAGGAGGCCAAGGTGGGTGGATCAGGAGGTCAGGAGATCAAGACCATCCTGGCTGAGTTTGTGTCCTTTGTAGGGACATGGATGCAGCTGGAAACCATCATTCTTAGCAAACTATCACAAGAACAGAAAACCAAACACCGCATGTTCTCACTCATAGGTGGGAACTGAACAATGAGATCACTTGGACTCAGGAAGGGGAACATCACACACCGGGGCCTATCATGGGGAGGGGGGAGGGGGAAGGGATTGCATTGGGAGTTATACCTGATGTAAATGACGAGTTGATGAGTGCAGCACACCAACATGGCACAAGTATACATATGTAACAAACCTGCACGTTATGCACATGTACCCTACAACTTAAAGTATAATAATAATAAATAAATTAAAAAAAAAAAAAAAAAAAAAAAAGACCATCCTGGCTAACATGGTGAAACCCTGTCTCTACAAAAAATACAAAAAATTAGCTGGGCGTGGTGGCAGGCATCTGTAGTCCCAGCTACTCGGGAGGCTGAGGCAGGAGAATGGCGTGAACCGGGAGATGGAGCTTGCAGTGAGCCGAGGTCACGCCACTGCACTCCAGTCTGGGAGACACAGCGAGACTCCGTCTCAAAAAAAAAAAAAGAAAACCTCTGGATAAGTGGTATAAGTTCTTATTCTCAGTGAGAATATTTCACCCCCTTCCTTGCACTGCGTTCCTGTGTCAGAGCACTTTGATTTTCTACAAGTGTGCAGGATATCCATCCATAGCATCATTATAAATGTTGCTTAGATTCTTTTTTGGCTATTGGGTGATAGTTTTACTTTTTTAAAAGAACACTTTTTCTGGTATGAATGAAATATATATGCATTATACAAAATCCTGGACACCTTCCCTTTAAATTAAAGTATAATTAGTTAAAATAATTTCAGTGCTGCAAAATTATATCATCTTTGTAAAACACACCTGTAGAACTCTGCTTTTTAGGAGGAGTGGGGATAGGGCAGAGAGCACTGACCAGCTGAGCAGAATATTCACCTCCAACATGCATTAAATGGTCATTTAGGCTTGGTTACCATGTCCACATGTACTTGTTAGATCAGTGGTCTCCAGAGACAGTTGTTCAGGATTGGAGTCTGAGAATGCAGTATTTATGCAATTTTAGACTTTCTGTTTTTTCTCATCACTTTAATATATAATTTTATTTATGTTTTATAGTGGACATAACATAGCACCATATAATTAAACATATGGAAATGTACATGTGTATACAAATATGCTTTCACTGGTGGAAGTGAGTTTGATAATCATTGATCTATATTTGCTGGGTGGCTAGTTTTCATATTCTTCCACAATCATACCATGTAGGTAGGGTAAAAATGATGTGCCTCTCCATAAAATGAAGGGCTTGTGTAAGTTTTTTTGTTTTTTTTTTTTAAGTAATGAAAATCCACTGGCGGATTTAACTTTTTCTAACAGTGTTAATGCTAGCTTCTGATAATTGCTTTACTGTAGTCTTTGTTCTTATTTTTCATAATAATAATATTTTGGAAATATTTTCGACAAGTCAAAAACAACTGTGTTAGAGGAAAGAATTTTAAAACACTTTCTTTATCCAGGGACCATTTTTTTTTTTTCCAAATAAAACTTTAGTCAAGCCCAGTGTGTTTTAAAAAGAATAAGATGAAGTAGAAACTGGTAAATCCACTATTGTGGGCTCCGAGTTTATCTGGAGGAGACAAAAAAACTGCTGTTTACAAGGGGAACTGTTATTCGAGACTCTCCCAACTCCTCTCATGCTGATTAAAGTCTTTGATGGGGAAAAGGAAAGTTGGTTTGCTTTCTTAGAAGTTATAACTACCCCGGTATCACTGTAGGCCTTCAGTAGAAGTTACCCTCTGGGAAGTTCTGAACTCATATGAATACTTGCATGCCCAGGATATCCTTTAAGACCCTGTTGGCTGCTCTAAGACTTTAAAATGTGAACTAGAGGCCCCTGTGGGCTTGTTATTGCTGTTGATGTGAAAGTTATGACTCTGGTAAATCCCATTCTTTTGTATTTCCTCACCCCTGTGTGTGTCCACACACTCCAGCATTCCATGAGGCAGACTAGAAAGCTGGTTATTTGTGCCACTAATTTTTATAGAATCTAATTTTATATTTGCGTTATAACATGGCTTTTAGAAGAAATATATAACAAGGATGTATTTTTAAAAATTGTTGTAACCTGTATCTGTCTAGTAGTCTTAAATCTGAGAGACTTTATTGCTATATTTTAGGTGTCTAAGCTTCTGAATTCTGGAGTATATTTAATACATAAAGAACTAATAACATTATTACAAGATGAATCACTGGAGGTAATATTTTCTTACTCTTTGATGTTTGATTCTTTTATGTTTGGTCCAAATACACCAATGCCTTTTCTCCCCTACTTCTTGAAATTGTGTGAACTCTTTCAGCTGACTAGCTCCAGAAGCTTCAAATTGTTGTACCACTGTATCATAAACTGGATATTGGGAAAATAGTTTAAAAAATTAGGTTTTAAAATATATTCAGTTTTAAAACTTAGTATATGCATATTTATTTATTAAGAAAAATTTAGGAAGTGCCAAAAAACAGACAAAAGAATGCCTTTAATTTCAATTACTGTTACTATTTGTTTTCTTTTTTTTTTTTATATGAATGTTCTTTTCTATATAAAGGTTTTTATTTTACTCAATTGTAATCATATATCACATTTTATAACTTTTTTCTCTTGCCACTGTTTGTGTAGTATTTTACCACTTAATATGTACTTACAAAGACTTTGAAATACTTTATTTTGATGCTATATTTAGATATTCCTTTCACCTAAATGTTAGTTTGCCAAAGCACAACTCATGAATATTTTGATATCACTGAGAATATTATCCGATTTAAAATACCTGTCAAAAGTTTGGAGGCAGTTTCTGAACATATTAGTTTTGTGGAAGTAGCTGTCTCAGATTTAGACTATTTGAACAATGTCAAGAGGCAGGTATACTAATCTCTTTTCAAAGGTTGGCCAAGGCAGTTGATCACGTTTCTAAGACTTTTCAGCAAGAAGATGGCAGAGTAAGAAAATACAAATACCCAAAATGTTGTTTGGGGAAAAAAAAAAAAACCCACTATTACTATATAGAAATTGACATGTAGAGTAACTAATCTAGAAAAAAACCATAGTAATCACTATAACAGTAATAAATATCTCTGTTAAAAGGTACTAGATGCTCTTATAGATCATCTTCCAGAAATCTTGGAACTTATGTCTACTGGTGGAGAAAGCAGTGTTCAAGAAAATAAGGTAAACTTCATCTTTCAGAAACATTCTGAGCTGTGTAAATATTATCCTACTCTACAGGGTGCTGTGAGGCATCAATGAAAGAATGCTTGAAAAGCATGTAAAATAGTGCATGCCGCATAGCAGGTAGTCAGTAAAAGCCTATTAGAGTATGAACAGCTTGAATTTCCTCTATCTTTCTTACATTAATAATTTTAAATTACCATGATCGTTGTTTATTGTCTTTGGGGTTTATGTTCATATTTTCATTTTTCATTAGCATTAATGATTATTCCAAGAATAGCAAATAGGACAAAAGGGTAGAAATTTATTCTTTATTATTAATTTTAAGCCACTGTGTAACCTAAGAAAAGGGTAGGAATTTAGGAGGTCAAAGCTTGCTGACAGTAATATATAATACATTTTACTGTAGTTAGAAAAGTTGCTATGATAATCTGACAGGAAGAAGAATGAGTTGCAGTTTTTATTTCAAAATTTGGTTCACAGGAATCATACGTTTTACTTAATGATTTCTTTTAAAAGTGTTTGATTTAGTCAGATAATTTTCTCCTTGTGACAACTAAGATATCTCCTAAACTCTGAAATGAGAAGGAGTATTCCCCTCCCCAATGTGTTACAAAACTGAGTAATTTTACTGAGTGCTGCAATTTATTTATTTATTTATAATTGATTTGTTTTTTGATGCGTTTCATTTTTCAGTTATCTTCTCTTCCTGACTTGATTCCAGCACTCACAGCCGCTGAACAGCGAGCTGCAGCCTCTTTAAAATGGAGAACTCACGAGAAGCTACTTCAGAAATATGCCTGCCTGCCACATGTCATATCAAGTGATCAGATTTATTACCGTTTCTTACAAAGAATGTTCACAATCATGATGACAAATGTGAGCTCAGTACCTTTCATCTTATTCTTTTGAACTCATGGTTGAGTCTGGAATTATCAAAACTCTTCATATTTTCAAAATAGTGGAACAAACTCAGTTCATTCCATTCTCCCTAGGAGGATGTCAGCTTCCTAGGTCCAGAGGAGGGGACTCAGGTTTCCCTTTCCTTCCCCACTAGGTCTCTCTCTGCGAATCTTCTCTCCAGCTGGAGAGAGGAATGACTAGGTGGCACTTTCACCTATCCTTTGATTATATACTGCCAAGAACAGGGCAGACTCACTTCAAACTTGAAATAGTTCTTCTTAAGAGGAAGGTTGACAGGACTCAGTGACCTTGACTGCAAAGGACCTTCTGTTCTGATTGCACATCTGATACATCCACACCCTTAATGTCTGACCCCAGGTATGCTGTTTTGCCAAGGCACCCCTTAAGCTTCCTGCTATAAGTTTGGTTACTTTTATAGTGTGGCAGTGGAACAGAGAAAGCTTATACAAATACATGGATGCCCTACTATTGATAGCTTTATAAGTAGTGTTAAAAGAAAAAAAAAAGACTCCTCCCTCAAAACAAGGTGGCACTCAAGCCTCCCCACAAAGTTGTCTACTTTTTTCACAGAAATTTCCAAGGGGATTATTTAACTCATAATTCACCTTACATTTAATATGACATCCTATTGCAATTTTTTGAAATATAGAAATATTCCATGGCTCTGTTATCTGGGCACAGAAGGCTTGGGACAAGCCCAACTGGTCAGGCCTACCTCTGGGGCAGATGCTGAGTTGGGGGAGTACAAGCTGGGTGGGCCCCACACTCATCTGCTGGGCTGAAAACCCTGGGGTGCGTGTGCCTACCTGGTTGTATACCAGTTGTACCACTGCCCTGCCCAGGGATCTTCCACCCTTGACAAACTGTACGGCCAGACTACCAGCAGACATACCTCGCAACCTGCTCTGAGCTGGAATCAATCCTACTGAAACTATTCAAAAAAATTGAGGAGGAAGGGTTCCTGTTTAACTCATTCTACAAAGCCGCCATCACCCTGATACCAAAATCTGGCAAAGACACAACAAAAAAAGAAAACTACAAGTCAGTGTTCCTGATGAACATCAACATAAAAATCCTCAAGAGAATACTAGCAAACCAAATCCAGTAGCACATCAAAAAGTTAATTCACCACAATCAAGTAGGCTTCATTCCTGCAATGTGAGGTTAGTTCAACGTAAGCAAATCAATAAATGTTATTCACCACATAAACAGGATTAAAAGCAAAAATTATATGATCATCTCAATAGACGCAGAAAAGGCTTTTGATAAAGTCAAGTGTCTCTGTGTTAAAAACCCTCAACAAACTAAGCATTGAAGAAACATACCTCAAAGTAATAAGAGCTCTCTATGACAAACCCACCGCCAACATCATACTGATAGGGCAAAAGCTGGAAGCCATCCCCTTGAGAAATGGAACAAGACAAGGATGCCCACTCATACCACTCCTATTAAACATAGTATTGGAAGTCATAGGCAGAGCAATCAGGCAAAAGAGAGAAATTAAAGGCATCCAAATAGGAAAAGAGGAAGTCAAATGATCTCTCTTTGCTGATATGATACTATACCTAGAAAACCCTAAGGATGTTGTCAGAAGGCTCCTAGACCTGATAAACCACTACAGTAAAGTTTCAGGTTACAAAACCAATGTACAAAAATCAGTAGCATTTCTATACATCAATAACGTTCAAGCTGAGAGCCAAATCAAGAATGCAATCCCAATTATAATAGCCACAAAAAAAATCCAGTAACACATCTAATCACGGAGACGAAAGATCTTTACAAGGGGTACTATAAAACACTGCTGAAAGAAATCATAGATGACGTAAACAAATGGAAAAACATTCCGTGCTCATGGATTAGAAGAATTAATATTGTTAAAATGGCCATATTGCCCAAAGCAATCTACAGATTCAACACATTCCTATCAAACTACCAATGTAATTTTTCATAGAATTAAAAAAATTATTCTAAAATTATGCTTGAATAGCCAGCACAATCTTCAGCTGGTATTTCAGCCCTCTGAATACCAGTTTCCTATCAGCCTTTTACCTGTTAGTTTTAGAATCCATTGATGATCCTTACTTGAATCGGTGATTTCATTATAACTTCCTAAATAATTTTAAAATTCCATCATTTCTTATGCATTTTTGATGGTGGCATTGTGTGAAGAAGTGCATTCCTTTGTCCACATTGGTTATTTGATTGCCTTGAGCTACATTTACTAATGTAAAGACAGGATGAATTCTTAATTTTTTTCCTCTAATTATCAGTTTTCAGAGCTAAGAGGTGGCATAGTAGCTATTTTTAATGGTGACAAGTGCACTTTGTTTTTAACATCTTTTTAGATAAAATAATGTTATTGCAGTTATTTTTTTTTGTGCACAAATTGTTACAACTTCTTCAAGCTGGTTCTTATGTGCTTTTGACCTGATTATATTTATCTTTGACTTCTGGCCCAGCAGAATACCTCATACCATAAACTATAATATATGTTTTATGTGAGGTACAAAATATATATATTTTAATGACTATTATATATGTATTTGAAATTCTATCAGTATGCATAAAATGAAAGAAAAGAATAACATGCTTTTATTTAGTTCATTTATCAAAAATTCATTTTCCTTAAGTCCAGTCATGTTTCTGCTTATGTATATTTTTAAAATTTTCTTTTCTAAATCATAGGAAATACCCTCTTTTTACATTCAACAGATTAAAAACCCCACTCAAATTACACCTGATATAATGTGAATAGCTCATATAAAATATGAGAGGAGGTAGCAGGCAACACTGTCTCAGCGATGTAAAGTTTCATTCTATTTGAATTTCAAGGATCCCCACTGTAATATTTGGGATCTTTAGTAATTCAACATTATATTTGTATGTAAGTCAAGATAATGAACATGTGAATTTATACTGGACACAATATGTCTGGTTGAGAGATTTTTCTCTAATGTATGGTTTGACCCAAACCCAGGAAAGGTAAATGGCCATATTTATTTAGAATTAAGGTTCTGCCTGGTGGTGTGACAGAAATTGAAAGGACAAAGGGACTTGAAATACTGGTAAGAATGATTGACATGGTGCTCTTTGGATTCTAAATGTCATCTGTATCATTAAGAGCTAGAATTAAGCCAGAAGGATTGAAGCGTATACCTGATCACGGGATCTCTAAATGTATATTTTAGTAGTGACATATTTTTGGTGATGTACCTAACACATGGCATGTTGTAGCAAATGTTTGTCAGATGAATGAATGACAAAGTCCAGAAAACAGCTAAAAGAATAAGTGGCAGGGGTGTATTTGGTCATGTAAGATGAGATGGCAAGGAAATAAGAGTCAAATCTGGATGATTTGGACTTGCCTATGCCAAATTAACTTTGTAATATAAGTATTGGTTGATTTGCCTGAGTGATTAACATTAAATTATGAAGATACTTCCATAAGGATATAAATTCAATGAGTTGAGAGGCAGCAAACACTTTATTTTAGTCAATAACTTAAAATTGATTTGGTGGGGCCAAATTATCTAGACTAGAATTAGCCTAGTGTAACTGTCTGTCTTATTTCTTCAAGAATGTCTTACCTGTCCAAAAGGCAGCCTCACGAACTCTATGCATTTTTCTGCGTTATAATCGTAAACAAGAACAGAGACATGAGGTCATTCAAAAATTAATTGAACGTAAGTAATATTGTCTACTATTTTGAAAAAGGAAAGTAAATGAACTAGTTGGCTTTAGTTATATCTGACTTATGTATCATTTTGCTGTGAATAATTAGGTTACTATTGGGTTTTATAAGTTGATTTTTATTTTTTAGAAATCCTTGTGGCAAGATTAGATCTGTGAGGAATGAAAGTAATAATTACTCTGTTTTCTTTTGTGAATGTCTACATTTTAGAAATTAAAATATGTTTACTTATATTGAAAGCTCAGTTTCTGCCCTGATGAAATAGCATTTGGAACTAAAATATAAATAGAATATCCATGAATCTAATCATTTATTTTATGGTCCTATTTCAATAGTCACATAATTAACAGAATCTGGGATTTTTCCTTGAATAGAGTTGATAGTATATTTGAATATAAATTTGATGAGCCTAGTTGGTTTATAATGTCTTAAGAAACTAAGTCAGTTTACAAATGCAAATTTATTTTAATTTGGTAAAAGCTAAAATCAAGGCAAAAACATTTGGTTTATAGTATTGATTTTAGAAATAGTTGCACACACCTATATATACTTAGTGAATTTGCTGATTATTGTATATTTGCTTTGCCCATAATGTCTTAATGTTTTTACTAAACTATATTATCCAGCATAGGCAGGTAATGGGATTTTCTAGTTATCGGGGTTTACCAGTTTAAGTGTGTATCACTACTTTTCAAAAAATTAGAGTACTTTTATAAAATTCCATTTAAGAAAAAGTATGCTCAGTATACTTTAATCTTTCTTTTTATAATCTTATTTTAATTCGGTTTTCATTATTCAGTGGTAGGAGCTCATGTTTAGAATGTTTTATTTTGAAAGAAGATTCAGTTTGGTTTTGTTTTTGAACATTTATGTAAAAAGTAGAAAATTAGCCTTTTAATATTGACCTGAATTATTGTCAGTAAGGCTGTTTATATGTGACTATATCTACTTTAGGCATTTTTAAGGAAACAAAGGGAACAAAACAGTTAATTTGGTTTTAAAACACTTTGAAGTTATACAGACTTGTGTTTGAATTCTAGCTCTGCACCTGCCAAATGTGTGACTTTAAACTCACTGAATCTCAGTATCCTTATTTTTTAGGAGCAAGAAGTATGTGCACCTCTTTGGGCTGCTTTTCAGGGCTAAATGAGATAATATGTATAGAGTACTTAGCACATAGTGGGTGATAAAAAGTAGTAAATACAGTCATTCCATAGTTAATAAATGCTTATGAAATTGAATGAAATGTTTGACAAAACTTTTTTATGGTTTTTGAGGTGTCAATTTGGGGATTTACAAATCTGAGGTATATAATAATGATTTTTTTCCTCTTATCTCTTATATTTGCTAGCCATATTGTGGGTATGAAGAAACTTGTTATGCGTTTTGTGTGTCTAACTTTGTCACATTAATTTCATGTAGGAAAAATTAACAAGATAATTTTTGTTGTTGTTTCTAGAATTGGGCCAAGGAAAAAGTTACTGGAATAGACTTCGATTTTTGGATACCTGTGAATTTATTATAGAGATATTTTCCAAATCATTTTTCTGTAAATATTTCTTTCTACCTGCTATTGAACTGACACATGATCCAGTAGCAAATGTGAGGTATGTTATCAATCAATGAAAATATTTGAAATTGTATTTATTTTTATCTACTATAGTGAACATATGCAAAATCTTTTCCTTAGCCAATTAAAAACTTAAGTCAAGAATTTACATGTGCTTTGAAATTCTTAGTATTCATAATTGATGGGTATCAGTAAGACTTGGAAGCATACTCTTTCAACACTGTCTCAGATCTTTTGTCTTTACTGGATTGAGAGCAGTAAGTCAAAGGCAGATTGGTAAGCTTCTTCGGCCATTTGGATATACACATTGAAATGATTAGAAGATCGAGTAGCTATTATTAATTTATCTACCATTAAAACTAAAGAAAAGATGGTCAGTCGCCTTATCACTTCAAAGTTGTTTGATGAGCATCTGTTAGTTTTTAGAGGCCCATTTTTTCAAAGAAATAGAACTGCTTCAAAGTCTTCATCTTGTCTTCTATGTTTAGCTGCCTTATATTTTTGAAATCCAGTAAAATGTTAATTTCATTTGATTAACTGTTAAGTTGGAAGGAACAGATCTGAAAATGGCTTGCCTGGAAATGGAAAAAAATAATAAATATATTTTGTCCTTTTTCTCTCCAAATGAGCACAACACTTCCTTTTTTATTGTGGTAAAATATGTATAATATAATATTTACTATTTTAACCATTTATAAGTGTGTAGTTCAGTGACATTAAAGTACATGCATGTTATTACTTAAGAACTATTTTTGTACATTTGATAATGGAATGAAAATAATTTTAAACCCTCCTGTTTAAAAGAAATTTAAGCCCAGCCATTAGATTACTGTGTTTTAAGTCCTGTGTCTCTATTTGGAACTTGAACTCAGATCTGCAGGAAAGAGAGATATCAGAGTCAGTTGGCCAAAGGCTCTCCTGAACAAACTCTAGAACTCCCTGCTGAATTTCCATACATTAGGGACACTTAGTTTTATGCATCTGAAAGATGCATATGTACCACTTTTATAAACAACTGATGTGAATTTTAGGCAATACGTAAAACGTCAAAACTTTTTAATAGGAAGAGTTGGTGAGATAATAAGCTAACTGAGATTAATAGTCTTGGTGTTGAGATATATATGAAGATGAATTGTCAAAAGATATTGAAAAGTTCAACCTAAGAATTTTATGAGCATTTTTTAATGGGAACAAATCTAGAAGTTTTTGTTTTGTATTTTAAATGTGAGAAAATACAGAAAGCACAACTGCATTGACTTTAATTTTTGGTGTATGTTTCTTGTGCTTTATAAATGAGAGGTGGGGTATTGCTGACATTTAAAGTGAATTGAAAAGAACCTTTTGGGCTGGGCATCGTGGCTCATGCCTGTAATCCTAGCACTTTGGGAGGCCGAGGCAGACGGGATCACTTGAGGCCAGGAGTTTGAGACCAGCCTGGCCAACATGGTGAGACCCCGTCTCTACTAAAAATACAAAAATGAGCCAGGCGTGATGGTACACGCCTGTAGTCCCAGCTACTTGGGAGGCTGAGGCAGGAGAATCGCATGAACCTGGGAGGTGGAGGTTGCAGTGAGCTGAGATCACACCACTGCACTCCAGCCTAGGTGACAGAGCAAGACTTCATCTCAAAAAAAAAAAAGGAACCTTTGGTAATTCTTTAGATTTTAACTTTTCCTAAACAACTAATGGGTCCAGCTTTAAGAACATTTTGTGAATTGCAATTGTGATTCTATAAAAGCAACTTTCAATGTGATGTATTGTCACTTATCAAGCAGTTGACAAAAATAATTTGAAAGGAAATGACATCATCTCTACTTTGATCAGTGTAACAAAGAGCATGACATTGACTCTATGAGAAAGAAATCTGCCAATTCAAAAAACCAAATGAAGAATAATTAATTATTACTCTGTTAATTTCAGAGATTTGCAGGACAGCAGATTATTGTATAACTGTCTGTCTTGGTTCCTACTCTCTTGCCTGGCCAGCTGCCAGCCAAGAAATGTATCCGACAACACTGTATGCTAGCTGGCTTTGGGTATAAAAGCACTTGCTCAGTGCTTTAGAGATGTGCAGATAGAATGAAAGCCATCACAGGCAAGGGTGGTAGGATCATGTTGGTTAGGAGGACAGTTTCTGTTGCCACACTGCCTGAGCTGAAATTCCAGCTCTACATTAAATGTGTATCTTTAGCCAAGTTACAAAACTTCTGTGTGCACTGATTTCCTTAGTACCTAATTTATAAAGTATTCTGAGGCACAAATAACTGAGATAACATACATAAATTATCTGAAAGGTGTGGTCCCTAATCTCAAGAATTAGATCATCTCAGGGGCCCAGGAGTCTCATAGAGATGAATCACTACAATGGATTGGGTAGCTTCTGCTGAATATCTATTTTCTAGACATGCCTTGGGTTATAAAGAATGGAGTGTGCATAGATTGTTAAGTGTTTTTGTTTGTCCTTAAGTTAATGTTTAAAATTTAAATTCACCAAGTTTAGACACTATCAAGCTGGAAAAAGACTCTTGGTATTCAGAGAAGCCTTTTCCACAGCTGCCGGAAATGATATAATTTCTTTGGGGGGTTGATATTCCTTAATTATAGAAAGCATTGCTAGGTTAGGCTGTATCCGTGGTGAACTGTGAATGAGATTGAGACCATTGTTGCTATTTATAGTGCTGGAAATTCTACAGGAGGAGCTTCTTTACCCTTTTTGGTTAAATAAAAAGCAAATTTTGTTGTATATGAAGAATCCTCAAGTAAAGATTCAGCTGAGAAAGTGTTCTGGAAACTCTAAAAATGGAATTCAGGTGTCTCAAGGGTTGCAATAAAGATAAAAAATAATAATTTGGAGAGCATTCAGATGAATAAATGAACATAGCAGCTATAAAATAGATACCCACCTAGCATCCCTCTCTAAAACAGCCATGGAAAAAAAGTAGACTTTTAGCTTAGCAAAGCAGAGTATTTCCTCTGAAACGCCTCCTCCTGGAAAGGCTTTTTTTTTTTTTTTTTTTTTTTTTTAGGTTCTGGGATTTACTCTTACCTTCCTGGCATTCTTCAACCTCCTTGTTTCTTCCTATCCAACCCAGTCTAGACTGTGGTAGTGCCTTAGACCACCTTAGACTAGGTCCTTTTATCCTTTTCTTCTCTAACTGTACATATTACCTTGATGATCTCTCCCATTTCATGGTTTAAATATCATCTACTTGCTGAAGATTCCTCACTTTATCTGAAGCATTGACATCTACTCTGGATAGGCTAGATGGATAGCCAACTTTTTGAGCCTGTTGCCCACTTAGCATTTCCACTGTATATCTGATAGACATCTCAGACTTAATCTGTCTAGAATTCAATCTTCATCTTTCTTATCTGCTTTTGCTCCTTCTGTAGTCTTCTCCATCTCAGGAAATAACCATCCCACCTGCTTAGATCAAAACCTTAAATAAATTCTTCTCTCTGTCATTCTACCTCCAATCCCTCAGTACATTCTGCTGCTTGTAAAAGATATTCAGAATCCAGGCCAGGCACGGTGGCTCACGCCTGTAATCCCAGTACTTTGGCCAAGGCAGGCGGATCACAAAGTCAGGAGATCGAGACCATCTTGGCTAACACGGTGAAACCCTGTCTCTACTAAAAATACAAAAAGGAATTAGCTGAGCGTGGTGGCGGGCGCCTGTATTCCCAGCTACTCGGGAGGCTGAGGCAGGAGAATGGCGTGAACCTGGGAGCCCGAGCTTTCAGTGAGCTAAGATCACGCCACTACACTCCAGCCTGGGTGACAGAGTGAGACTACATCTCTAAAAAAAAAAAAAAAGAGATTCAGAATGCAACTGCTTCTTACCACCTTTTCCTGCTACCACTCTGGATCAATGCACCATCATCTCTTGCCTGAATTATTTTAAGACCTTTTCCTATTGTTTCTCTTTTTCTGTTTTTGACCAGCTACAGTCTAATTTCAACACGGTAGGCAGATGATTCTTGTAAAACATTGTCAGATCATTTCACCCCTCTGCTCAAAATCTACCAATGGCTTCTTGTCATACTCAAAATAAAAGGCAATTTCCTTACAGTGGCTCTCAAAGCCTCTTATTTACCACTCTGAGCTCTCCTGCTAGTCTCACCTTCACTCTGTTTTGGCACAATGGCCAATTTGCTCATTTGGACCAACAGTAGAGACAAGCTCTCCATATTTGCTGTGATGCTCTTTTCCAGATATTCACATAGCTTATTCCCTAATTATCTTTAGGTCTTTGCTTAAATACCATCTTTTCAGTGGAACCTTCAGTGACAACCTTCTCTGGCCACCTGCTTTAAAACCAATTAATCCCCGCCCCTGGTACTCACTTGCCTTTATTCCTTGCTTTATTTTTCTCCATAGCATTTAACACTATCTGACAGATTTTCCTTGTTTCTTTTCTCTTCTCTGCTCCCATACTAGAATGTAAGTTCCAGGAGAGCAGAGAATTTTGTTGGTTTTATTTACTGTTGTATCTCAGCATCCAGCATGATGAATGCTTGACACATAATAGACACTCCATGAATATATCTTGCATGAATAAATGAAGTCTCAGGCTATCTAAAACTTGATTTTTCTTTGTTTCATGTTACTGTTATTCTTAGTTATTAAATTCATTCAAGAGTAAATACTATTTTATTATAGAATGAAACTTTGCTACCTGTTGCCCAAAGTGAAATCTACTCTGAAGATTCCTGCTGATAAGCATCTACTTCAGCAGTTAGAAATGTGTGTGAGAAAACTCCTGTGTCAAGAAAAAGATAAAGATGTTCTGGCTATTGTAAAAAGAGTAAGTATCACTCTTGCCAGAATGTTGCATTTTTTTTTCTATTAAGGTAGTAAGAATCATAACTTCACTATTTCAGCTTGACAGGATAGCAATATATTAAAATATTTTTATCCTTGCTAAAGTTGTAAGAATTAGTGAATGATTTGGTTGACAGGTGCTACAACTGGATATGAAAGTTTTGAAGGGCACCTAGACATTAAACTTTTATTACTAGTAATATAAGCCCATGTTTGACACATGTTAGGTGCTCAATAAACACTGTTCAATTAATAATGAATGTTTTATTCATCAGATTTTCTTCATAAGTGATTATAATCCAGTGAAACTTTGTTGGTAAAATTGGGAAAGTCACATTTTATAGAAACTTATCCCTGGAAGGGCGCTTTGAGTTAATTCAGGGGTCTATTTGACTTTATAGAAGTTCTGTGCCTAGAAATATTGTGTCTACTTGAGATCATATTAGTAAGTAGCAGAATCAGGAGGACTAGAATAGAGACCTCTTACCTACTTCTGAGTGCATCTTTGTAAATAATGTAAGATTGTATCCTGTGAGTTTTTTGTTTGTTTTAGCATGAGATCGTAGTATATGGATTCTTTGGAAATGTTGGAAAAACTAAACAGTAAAAATTTGGGTTAGTGAGCCACATCTTAGAATAATTTTTATTCTTCAAAAATTGTTTATGCTGAATATATAACTAATCTTTTATAAATTCAAGTGAAATTATTTACTTTTATGAATCTGAATATAAACTTCAGGACACGTTGTTTTTGAGCGTTTATTTGTAGTGAGGGAAATTTCCTTATTAATGTCATAAATAAATTAGTATACGTGGCGAGTAAAAAGAGAATTCTTACTTTTTTTCTCTTTTTTTCTAGAAATCATTGCCAGATGTCACATGAGGAATCTTTTAATTAAGTGATTTGATGACTTAGTATTAATTAGTATAGTTTTAATTTTAATGAAATGTGAATTCTTCTTTCATTAACTGATATAACCAGAAATACCTAGAGTTGGACGTGCATTTAAATCTAAAAGTACACACACACACTTGTTTCTACCAGACAGTTCCTTCCTTACTGTTTAATATTGAAGTATAGAAGTTTAGGCAATGGAGTTAAATTGTCAAAATAATAAACATGAGAGGGCTAATTACTTTTCCAGAATAATTTATTAATTCAAGAGACAATATAAGTTAACCCTATACAGGTGTAACAATGATGTAATTAAATTAATGGATTATTAGTCTATAGTGGATTATTCTGGAGTACAGCTCTTATTTTCAGTATGCTGCATATAATGAAGCCAGTCTGTCCCATGGAAATTCTGTAGTATAATGAGACATTAGTATAGAAAACTCCCAGAAAGCTACACAAAACTTTTGGATAAAAATTGAATAGTTTTATCAGTTTTTTAATATGAAAAGTAACTTTATATAAATAGAGAGTATTTCATGGCATACATTATGAATGTTTCATAAATTTCAGCAGAAAAAACTTTCACTAAATTTAATATTTGTCATGGATAGTTTTGGGCATATGCATATCCAAATGTACTTTATTTTGGCCATTAGGGTTACTTGTGTAGAGTAAGTTTTAGAAGTACTGCCCTCTATCAGAGACAGAACCCTGGGTTAGATTGACCATTGTTTCGATTGGAATAATTTGTTTCAAACTAGTGTATTCCAAAAGACAAATAGTAAATTGAGAGAATATTTTTAGAGCAGATAGAAAATTTCTACAGAAGGGAACTAAGGATTATTCGGCCAAATGATGGCTTGTTTCATTCATATATAGCTAAAAGACTTTTTAAAAATTCAAAAGCTACATTATGTTTCTGAAAATTCAGAAAAAATTGGCACTGGGAGTTACTAGAAATTAGTTAGATTATATGCATTTGGTATTTGAAGTATGCCTGTAGACTTGGTCTTCTTAAGGTTAAAAACTTTCAAAAGTTAAAATTGACCCTGGCATTATTATATAAAGGTTGATTGTAAGTACAATGTAGAATTGGGCAGAACTTTAATTTTCTGACTTAGTCTACCCCATAGTGCAGAAGTCTCCTATTTGAACCTGCCTCTGTAAAATAACTTGCTGAGAAATGATTGGTTGTTTTAATTTAATTACTTTAGAATAATTTTAAAAACTTTCCTTATAGACTGTGTTAGAGTTGGACAGAATGGAAATGTCTATGGATGCTGTAAGTATACTCTCTTTACCTTATTGTGTTGGTCCATTTTCATGCTGCTGAAAAAGACATACCCAAGACTGGGCAATTTACAAAAGAAAGAGGTTTAATTGGACTCACAGTTCCACATGGCTGGGGAGGCCTCACAATCATGACAGACAACAGGGAGGAGCAAGTCACATCTGGGCGGCAGGCAAAGAGGGAGGGAAACTCCCTCTTACAATACCGTCAGATCTTGAGAGACTCATTCACTATCATGAAACAGCGTGGGAAAGACGCACCCCCATAATTCAGTCATCTCCCACCCAGTCCCTGCCACATGTGGGAATTAGGGGAGCTACAAGATGAGATTTGGGTGGGGACACAGAGTCAAACCATATCACTTCTATTAAAAGGAATATTTTAAACTTGGCAGAAACTCATCACTAATGTTTCACAACTTCATTTTAAACTTTAAACAGTTTCAGAAAAAGTTTTATGAGAAAGATTTGTTGGATCAAGAGAAAGAAAGAGAAGAACTACTTCTTTTGGAAATGGTATGTTGCTTTCATATGCACACACATATACTCTTTTCTGATTAATAAAACTGTGTTTTGTTATTAAACTTAATCATTTCTTTCCATCTCACCATTTCACATTACTCTTTTTTCTTCTTAAATGACAGTCCCAGTTTTTTGAAATCTGTTCTTTTATGAACTAGAAAGAAAACTATATTTGAGAGCCTTTTAAAAAAACTACTTTGCTGAAGTATAACTGACAACTACACATATTTAAAGTGTACTATTCAATGAGTTTTGACATATTGATGAAACCATCACCACAATGAAAATATGAAACATTTCTATCCTTTTAAAGATTTCTGCCCCTTTGTAATCCATGTATTCTACTCTAGTCCCCAAAAACCAATGATCTAGTTTCTGAAAATGTAGATTAGCTTGCGTTTCCGTAATTTATATAAATGGAATAATATATTAGGTATTAATACTATTTTTGGTTCTGTATCTTTCTACCAACATAATTACTTTGAGATTCATCCATATTGTTGTATGCATCAAGAAGTCATTCCTTTTTATTTCTGAATAGTAGTCTATATTATGGAATATCACAATTTGCTTATCCATTCACCTCTTTATAGACATTTGGCTTCTAATTTGGGGATATTACAAATATAGTTGCTTTGAACATTAGTGAAAAAGTCCTTGGTTAGACATGTTTTCATTTTTCTTGGGTAAATACCTAGGAATAGAATGCCTGGATTGTATGGCATGCTTAATTAAAAAAAAAAAAAAAGTAAAGAAAAAAAAAACAACAAAACAAAGGATGGGTGTGGTGGCTCACACCTGTAATCCCAGGACTTTGGGAGGCCAAGGCGGGTGGATCACGAGGTCAGGAGATCAAGACCATCCTGGCTAACATGGTGAAACCCCGTCTCTACTAAAAAATACAAAAAATTAGCTGGGCATGGTGGCAGGTGCCTGTAGTCCCAGCTACTTGGGAGGCTGAGGCAGGAGAATGGCGTGAACCCAGGAGGCGGAGGTTGCAGTGAGCCGAGATTATGCCACTGCACTCCAGCCTTGGCAACAGAGCGAGACTGTCTCAAAAAAAAAAAAAAAAACAAAAAAACCTGTTTTCAAGTGGTTGTACCATTTTACATCCACATTGTCTATGCTGTAGTTACCAGCCATACTATGGGGTATGTAATGGTATCTTGTTGTTTTTTTTAAATCCCTTTTTCTATTCCTGATGCCTAAAGATGTCAAGCATCTTGTCTTTGCTTACTGGCCATCTTTATCTCTTATTTGATAAAGTTTGTTTTCAGAATTTTAAGTGGGTTGTTTATTATTATTGAGATGTGAGAGCTTTTAATCCATTCTGAATACAATTTCTTTGACAGATATACATATTATGAGTGTTTTCTTGGAGTTTGAAGCTTATCTATTCATTTATTCATGGTGTCTTTTGAAAAACAGAAATATTTAATTTTGATGAAGCCCAGTTTATCAATTCTTTCTTTGACAATTCTTTTTTGTTCCAGGAATCCTTTGTCTATCCTAAGATCATAGACTTTTTCCTCTATTGTCTTTTAAAAATTTTCATTTTAGGTTTTACATTTAGGTTTATGATTCAAGTACATTTTTATATAATATATGTTTATTTTTTTCCATAGGGAATATTCATTTATTCCAGCACCATTTGTTGGAATAACAACAATGGGGAAAAGCCTTCTTTTCTCCATGGAATTGTCTTAGCGTCCTTAAAAAATATTAGTTGTACACATATATGTCTATTTCTTGACTTCCTATTATTGTATTCCACTTATTTATAAGTTTATCTTTTAAGTAATACCAAACTGTCTTGATCATTGTAACTTTATAGTGTTTTTTAAATTTGGTAGGGTAAGTTTTCTATCTTTGTTCCTTCTTAAAATTGCTTTGACCAGTCTAGGGCCTTTGCATTTTGATATGAAGTCCAGAATTTATTTCTAGGTATTTTATGTTTTTGGCATTATTGTAAATGGAAGTATGCATTTTTTATTTCACTTTCCAGTGTTTTTGTTCCTGGAGTATAAGAATACTGTTTTTTTTTTTTTTTTTTTTTTTTTTATATTAACCTTGTGTCTTATAAACTTTATAAATTTGTTTATTTGTTCTAGAAATTGTTTTTTAGATTTTCTAAAACTAAAATTTTATATGTAAGCCATCATATCTTCTTTAAATACAGCAGTGTTACTTCTTTCTATTCAATATTTATGCCTTTTGTTTATTTCTTTTGTCTTATCACAAGGTCCAAGACCTCCAGTAAAATTAAAGTGTTAGAAGTAGGCATCCTTGTATTTTTACTGATCTTAGCGGGAAACAGTTGTCTTTCATCGTCAGGTGTGATGGTAGAAATAGGTTTTATGTAGATTCCCTTTATCAGATTGAAGAAGTTACCTTTTACTCCTAGTTTGCTAAGAGTTTTTATGAATGGTTGTTGTGTTTTTTTTTTTTTTTTTTTTTTTTTTTTTTTTTTTTTTGAGACAGAGTCTCTGTCACCCAGGCTGGAGTGCAGTGGCGTGATCTCGGCTCACTGCAAGCTCCGCCTCCCGGGTTCATGCCATTCTCCCGCCTCAGCCTCCGAGTAGCCAAGACTACAGGCGCCTGCCACCACGCCCGGCTAGTTTTTTGTATTTTTAGTAGAGACAGGGTTTCACCATGTTAGCCAGGATGGTCTCGATCTCCTGACCTCGTGATCCACCCGCCTCGGCCTCCCAAAGTGCTGGGATTACAGGCTTGAGCCACCACGCCCGTGTTATATCTAGAAATGATACTTGGTTTTTCTCCTTCATTCTGCTAATACACTGAACTACCCTGATTTTTCAAATGGTAAACTAATGTTGTATTTTGGAGACAGACCCTATTTGGCAATGGTTTATTATCTTTTTTCTCTATTGGATTCTTGGCTAATGTTTTTGTTAAGGGATTTTGCATCTGTATTCATAGATTCATAGTGAAATTGGCCTATAATTCCCCTTTTTGTCATTTTTGGGATCAAATTTGGTATTAATGTTATTCTGGCCTCATAAAACAAGATGAATAGTATTCCCACCTTCTCTGTTTTCTGACCAATTTTGTATAAATTGGTTTTATTTTTGCCTTGAGTGTTCTATAGAATTCACTAGTGAAGTTATCTAAGCCTGGAGTTTTCATTTTGGAAAGTATTTTGATAATCGATTCTGTTTCCTTAAGAGACATTAGAGAATGTAGATCTTCTCTTTCTTCTGTTGTCAATTTTGGTAAGTTGCTTCCCTTCCACCCCAGTTTACATATTATTTAAACTGACAAATCTGTTGGCATGAAGTTATTTGTAATATTCTCCTATTATCCTTTTAATTATGGTGTTAATCTATGGGGATAACCATTTTATTCTTGTGTTAGTGATTTGTGTTCTTCACATCTCCGTTTTTTTGGAATTTTTTTTTTTGGCTTATTTCTTTAGAGATTTTAATATCCACACCTAACCTTTTAGTCTACATATTGTTGTTATTATATCATGTCACTTAACAATAATACAAATCTCTTTACCCCCTCCACACCCATTCTTCATGTTACAGTTGTCATATGAATTATATCTGCATTGAAGAGCCCACCAGACAGTGTTGTAATCTTGCTTTAAGTTGTCATATGTATCTTGAAGAATACACTCTTAGTGTAAACTTTTATGGTTTACTCAGATGTTTACCATTTCCAGTGCTCTTCATTCATTGCTTAAGATCTAAATTTCCCTCTGGTGTTTTTTTCCTTAAGGTAAAATAATTTTCTTTAGCAAATCTTGAAGTGCAGGCCTTCTGGTGACAACTTCTCTTATTTTTTCTTTATCTAAAATGTCTTATTTTTACCTTCATTCCTGAAGGATATTTTCACGGGTATAGAAGTCTGGGCTGACAGCTTTTTCCTTACTACATTCTAATAATGTGTTTCTATCTGTCTTCTGGCCCCCATAACATCTGATACAATAGCTACTCTCATTTGAATTGTTGGTGCTTCTGTATGAAGCATTGTTTTTCTCTGGACACTTAAATTTTTTTTTTCTTTTATCTTTTGTTTTTAGCAGCTTGCTTTTGATGTGTCAAGGCATTATTTACTTGAAATTTATCCAGTTTGGATTTGGTCATCTTACTGAATCTGTTAATGTATATCATTCCCCAAATTTGGGAAGATTTGGTCATTTTTTGTTTAAATATATATTCTGTTCTAATTTTTCTCTCTCTTATTTCTGGGTTACCAATTGTACATATTATTATTGTCCATAGGCCTACGAGTCTTTGTTCTTTCTCAATTTTTAAAAATACTCTGTGCTACTCAGTGTGAATAATTTCTCTTGATGTAACTTCAGTGTTACCAACCCTTTCCCTGTCATCTCCATTCAGCTGCTGAGCCTATCCAGTGAATTTTTTATTTCCAATATTATATTTTTCAGTTGTAAAATTTCCATTTGGTTCTTTTTATATTTTCTATTTCAATGCCAATAATTTGTGTGCTTAAAGTGGAAATCCTCTGAAAAGCAAAGTTTATTATTTCAGCAGTCTTTCAAAGCATGATTAGAATTCAGGATTGCCAGTGGGAGAAGCTGTAGGGAAGACTCTCAAAAAATTTTAGGACCAAATGACCTAGCCCAAGACAAAAACAGACAATAGAAAGAGAACCACAGATAATCCTGATACTGGAGTTAGTAGACAAGGACTTCAAGATAACTGTGATTAATATGATCAAGATAATAGAGGCAAACGTGTAGAAAATGGATAACTCTGTTAATCCCACCCAATGAAATTTTTCAGTTTCATGCTTTATTTCTGTTTCAGAATTTCCATTTGATTTTTAAATATAGTCCACTTCTATGTGGAAATTCTTTATCTTATTTTCTCCATATTTTTCCTTAGTTTACATGCGCATTTTAAAAGAATGTTTATTCTACACTTGTTGACTGTAGTATTCTAGCATGTCAGTTATACCAAGTTTGTTCAGAACTTGCTGTGTTTGTTGATTTTCTTGCCTATTTGTTCTGTTGGCATAAGGGCCTCCTTTGTTTTGGTAATGTTTTGTTTCATGATATTGGAGCTGGTTATACAAGTGCGTCTATTTTGGGAAAATTCATTGAGCTATGAATTTGTACACCTATAATTTGTGCACTTTCTTTATACATATATATATATATATATATATTTTTTTTTTTTTTTTTGAGATGGAGTGTCACTCTGTCACCCAGGCTGGAGTGCAGTGGCATGAGCTCGGCTCACTGCAACCTCCACCTCCCAGGTTTCCTGCCTTAGCCTCCTGAATAGCTGGGATTACAGGCATGCACCACCATGCCTGGCTAATTTTTTGTGTGTTTTTAGTAGAGATGGCATTTCTTCATGTTGCCTGGTCTGATCTCAAACTCCTGACCTCAGATAACTCACCCATCTCAGCCTCCCAACGTGCTGGGATTACAGGCCTGAGCCATGGTGCCCGGCCTCTCTATGTATATTTTACTTAAACAAAGCATTTAAAAATATCCAAGACCATTTTCTTTTCTTTCAGTCTTTTTAAAGAAAGATATTATTTAGCCATTTACCAATCTGAAATTGAAGTGACCAAAGTAAGGGATATTTTACTAATGCGATTTAGGAAATACCATCTAGAAAATGAAGGGTCATTATTACATCGATATCAAACTCATTGTTTTAGCTTGACAGACCCCCAAGGGCTGAATTCTGTAGATATGAAAAGAGCACAAATCTGAAAGAACCCTGAATTCTTTAGACACTAACATTGGAAAAAACTACTTCTTTTAGGCATTTTTATGAACTTTATTTGAATCTCTAATGCTTAATTTCTCAGAAGAATTTTCTAAACCTACTTCAGTTGTACCTTTAATGCAAGATACTGTCTTAATAACAGGAACAATTAGAGAAAGAAAAGCAACAGAATGATGGAAGGCCCATGAGTGATAAAGTGTTTGAAAAGAAACGTAAGTAATTTTTCTATGTCTTCACCACTTAGTTACGTAATTAATGTTGCATCCTGGTATTCTGAAAGACCATGCTGAATTTTTTATTTGATATGGAAAATTGCTTTACTTTTTTTCATTTTTGAAAAGTCATTTTTGAAAATTGGCTGTTTAATGTGGTACAGATGTTAAGAATACATAAGTGAAAGGCAGGAACCAGAGTGGACATTCAGATCCTTCAAAAGGAAAGCTTCAAGTTTGATAACAACTGTAAGATTGTGAAACTGATCACTGAATAACAAAGATTGAAATGTGTAAATCTTGCCAAATAAGAATATTTGGAAAAGAAAGCTGCTTAGCTAGGGATAGTGATTCATATTGTCTGAATTGTCTTGTATATTTATGGAGATTAATAAGGACTTAGAGGAAATTATAGAACTTAAAGCAGAATTTATTTTAGGTAGAGACACTAAGACACCAACGCAAAGTCTGCCCAAGAACATCCCCATTTCTGTTCCTGGACCCTCTTCTGTCACCCCATCGACAAGTAAGAAATAACTTCTTTTATATCTTTTTATAATTTTTCTTCCTTTTATAAAAATTAATTGCTGGCAAAGTCACTCTATTAGATGAAATACAATAGGATAATATATCTCATTCTAAATCACTTTTCACCTTCTATCATTAGTTGTTTTGGTAGTTTTTAATTGCTAGTAAGGGTAAGAGATACTTCAGTGAGCTCAAATTAAAGAAAAAAAGGGCTAAAGCCATCTGTGTTTTACTGAAAATGATGGTAGTTGGGGAGGAAATGGGGGTTGAAGCAGCTGAGGATGAACTGAATACATTTTCCTTTTTTCTGCTTGTTACTCTAGGTAAAGAAATCAAGAAATCCAAATTGATTCGAAGCCAGTCTTTTAATAATCAAGCTTTTCATGCAAAATATGGCAACTTAGAGAAATGTGCTAGGTATGATCTGTCAGCTCTTCAATTTTTAACATAATTTTTATCTTTATTCACATCTTCATATATATGAGTTCACATTTTATAAAAATCAGAATAAATTTTGAGGTTTTTTTTAATAGGCCAATATTTTGTCAGTTTTCTTCTGTAGGAATTGTTATTTTTAAAAATAAGAGACCTCCAACAGTTTTCACAAAAATAGGTATTCTGGCATTCTAGGAAGAATACTGACATGATACTATTTAATAATATCATAGAATCCATATATTATTTCATGAGGGAGGTAGTAGTATGTCACATATTCCACTTAACTTTTAATAGGTATGAGTATGCTCCATTTGCTAAATGTGTATAGACATTGCTTTGCTACTAATATTGTTTCTGTCTATAAAGAAGCCATTGGCATGTTAATATGATAAAGTGATCACAGCAGAGTTATCCTGACAATAGATGAATGTCTGGTTTCCCCTTTAGCCTAGGAGACAAAATTACAAGCAGTTAAGATGAGGAGAGAATCAATAAAAATTAAATTACCATGATTTTTTATATGTGCTGACAAACAGCTGTATGTCAATTGACAAGCAAAGTAATTTTAAGGAAACAAATATCTTTAAAACTATTCCTTTGTCTATCAAGATAAATTACATGTTTCAGGACAAAATATTTTTCTTTTAAAGATAGCTTCTTATAGAATTTCAGCTGTGTTTCGGGGCATTATCAATAGATCCATCAAAAGTACCTGGCCAATAGAGATCTCAAGATAGAAAAAAGAGATTATAACTAAAGATAAGTTTTATTTCCAAGAAAATTTTACCCATCTTAGCTGCCTTGCTTGAACCTCAAAAGAAAAACTGTAATTCTGATGAAGCAAAAGTTTAAGGACATGCTTTTAAGTTATGGACAAAGTAAGTGTTGTGAGGCATGAATATTAAAAAAATGAGAAATGAAAGCAACAAATGTTTCGTAAGTAGAGGAAAGCATTAAAAAGAAGATTAAAACAGCACGAGTGTTAGATGACTGAGATTGTAAGAAAGTGTGTTTTTGTATTTTAAACTAAATCATGTTGTTTTCTAGTAAAAGTTCTACAGCAGGATATACACCTGTCTCAGGGTTAGGAAAGACTTCTGTGCTTTCACTAACTGGTAAGTAGCAATCTAAGTTCTTCAAAAAATTGCTAAATTTAACAAAATATTATTTTCCTTAAATGACCTATTTATTTAGTACTAGATACAGTGTTTTCCTAAATTTATATCTTTATCAGATCCCTAAGAAATTAAATTTTTGTCTAGCAATTGAGAAAATATTTGACTAAACTATTTTGTCTTCACTGTTCAAGACTCAGTTTAATACTTTTAAAATAGAAAAAGAACAAAAGTGATAGGGTATGTTTTACCATACTGGGAAGGCTTACTGAGGCACAGACAAAAAGGTTTCACAGTAATTTTTAAGGAAGTTAGAAACAACAGGACTTCACTGTAAATCTAGGTGAACAGCTAAACGTTTACAATATGATGTATTTGGAAGTTTGTGGCAGGGGTCAGCACATTTCCCTGAAGGGCCAGAGGGTAAACGTACAGGCTTTGTTGGCTAAATTGGTCTGTCACAGTTACTGAACTCTGCTGTTACTGAGTAAAAGCAGCGATAGACAGTACATAATGAATAGATGTGGCTATATTCCAATAAAACTTTATCTACAAAAACAGGCAGTGGGCAAGATTTGACCCACAGACTGTAATTTGCTGGCCTCTGGTTTATATAACAGAGCATAGAATTGTACTATAAATAATGTAGACTATATTGTTAAAATTACTAGTGGCTAAATGTGTGTTTTTAACTTTATACTTTGGAAATATTGGTTGAAAATTTTACTACTGATCTATGGTAGCTTTTTTTAGCGTAAATAGTGAATCTGCTCAAAGATCTGAAATTTTTAACAGCTTAATTACATTTTCTTTTTAGGTTACATTTTGAGTATTCTGTCTTCTTTTTCTTTTTAATTCTTATTTTTTTGAGACGGAGTCTCGCTCTGTCGCTCAGACTGGAGTGCAGTGGCGAGATCTCGGCTCACCGCAAGCTCCGCCTCCCACATTCATGCCATTATCCTGCCTCAGCCTCCCAAGTAGCTGGGACTACAGGTGCCCACCACCACGCCTGGCTAATTTTTTTTGTACTTTTAGTAGAGATGGGGTTTCACCGTGTTAGCCAGGATGGTCTCGATCTCCTGACCTCGTGATCTGCCCGCCTCAGCCTCCCAAAGTGCTGGGATTACAGGCATGAGCCACTGCACCCGGCCTTCTTTTTAATTCTTATGGGGAATGTATATACTCATTGGCTGTTCTGTAAACTTTTTCATTTGCTGGAAGAGAAAATCTTTCTAGCATTAAAGCATTGGCAATTCACGTACAGTATATAGAATGGTTCTGCAAGGTAGACTATGATTATCACAAGAAATAATTTGATAACAACAGAAAGCTGATGAACTAAAATTTTCCCCGTATCTTGGACTATAAATAATAAAACCATTGATTACTTTCAGCTCAGTAAAACTGTGAATTCTTTAGGAGGCACTAAGGAACATTCAGAGTTTAAGAACTTTATTTAAAATATGGAGTGCCTTTAAAAACTTAAGTGTACAAAACCGGTTGGAATTAACTTTGAGCTAATGGTGCAGATGATTATAGATGTTCATAAGGGGTTCTTCAGACTTGCGTGGATCTCACCTGTTCTCTTGGTACTTCTTCACTTAGCTGTAATGAGCGTATTTATTCATGATCTTGTAACATTTTCTGTCAAGAAATTTCTTTGTCTAAATCATTAAGAATATTGATTCAGAAGTGGTTTTTAAAAGTTTTAATTAAGTGCATTAATTTATTTCGTTTTAACTTTGCTAGTTTTTAAGTGACTTTAAGAACCAAGAGAGTAGATGTGGTCCACAGATTCTAAAACTTACATCCAAAGTCTTAAGTTATGGGTTTTATGAGGTGTATTTGTCTCTTCTCATGCTGTTAATAAAGACATACCCAAGACTGGGTAATTCATAAAGGAAAGAGATTTAATTGACTCACAGTTCCACATGGCTGGGAAGGCCTCACAATCATGGCAGAAGGCAAAGGGAAAGCAAGACGTGTCTTACATGGCAGCAAGCAACAGGGTCTATATAGGGGAACTGCCCTTTTATAAAACCACCGGATCTCGTGAGACTTATTCACTATCATGGGAATAATATGGGAAAAACCCACCCCCATGATTCAGTTACCTCCAATCCGGGCCCCTCCCACAACATGTGGGGATTATTACAGTTCAAGGTGAGATTTGGGTAGGGACACAGAGCTAAACTATATTGTGAGAGTAAATATTTTATTAAAATATTTGAAAAATATTCTATCTTAATGTCTCAGTATTATTTTCAGTTGAGGGAGAACTGTAGGTTTAATGAAATACCTCCTAGAGTTCTTGGTTAGAAAAAGGTGCTTATTATTGTTATTTATTACTTAAAATAGAAACTGAAAAAATTTACTATATAATAACACATCTATAAAGAGAAAATGGAAGCAGAACATCTTTTAACAAATGTTTCAGATATTTGCGTAGAGAAGAGATCTTATTTGTGGGACTCAAAACAGGTTTCAAGATGATTATGTCATTTGAGACGAACCTTAAGGTATGCTAGGATTTTGACAGGCAGAGATGTGTATAGAATAACATTCCATTCACAGTACCAGTCATAAATAAAAGATGATTGTTGATGTTTTCAGGGAGCAACAGCTGACTAGTTTGGCTGAAGTGTGGAGTGGGTATAATGGAGTGGTGTTAGATGAAACTGTAAGGAGGTCGGGCGCAGTGGCTCACACCTGTAATCCCAGCACTTTGGGAGGCCAAGGTGGGCAGATCATGAGGTCAGGAGATCAAGATCATCCTGGCTAACATGGTGAAACCTCATCTCTACTAAAAATACAAAAAAAAAAAAAAAATTAACCAGGCGTGGTGGCAGACGCCTGTAGTCCCAGCTACTCGGGAGGCTGAGGCAGGAGAATGGCATGAACCTGGGAGGTGGAGCTTGCAGAGAGCCGAGATTGCACCACTGCACTCGAGCCTGGGCGAGAGAGCAAGAGTCCATCTCAGAAAAAACAAAAACCGAAACAAAAAAAACCCCAAAAACAAACAAACAAAAACTGTAAGGAAAGGTCAGAATCAGAACTTAGAATGCCAGGTTGGATACTTTTTACTTAACGCGACTCCACTATTCATTGTGTGGGGACTTCTGCCTGTCTTCAGTTATACTACTCAAAACTGTTCGGGAAAGTCTGAGAAACTGTCACAGCCAAGGAGAGCTAAGGAGAACTAACAAGTAAATGTGATATAGTATCCTGGATGGGATCCTGAGACAGAAAAAGTTGTTATTAGATAAAATAACAACTACTATGGCTTTTAGTTAATAATGTATCAGCATTGGTTCATTAAATATGATAAATATTGCATACTTATGTAAGCTGTTAATAGAGGAAATTGGGTGAAGGGGATATATGAGAATTATTTATTCTGTTGTGTCAATTTTTCTGTAAATCAAAACTATTCTGAAAAAGACAGTTTATTTTAAAAAATAACATTTACAGTATCTTCAAAAACAGTGCTCAAGGACAAATTTAACAAAATGTGCTAGAGATACATAAAAAATTTAAAATACTGCTAAAAGAAGCTAAAGACCTAAGTAAATGGAGAAATATAACATGTTTATGGATTGAAAAACTTAATATTGTTCCAGTGTCAGTTTTTTTCTGAATTGATCCAGAGATTCAGTGAAATCCTAGTTAAAATTCTGGTAGTCTTTCTGCAGAAATTTATAAGCTGATTCTAAAAATCTGTATTGAAATGCAAAAGGACCCCAATGTAGCCAAAATAGTTTTGAAAAAGAAAAAAGCTGGAGAACTTAAATATAAATTTGATTTCAACAATTACTATAAAATTCTGGTAATCGAGGCATTGTGTTCTATGTTGTCATACATAGTCAGTTGATTTTAACAAAGGCTTCAAGATAAATCAATAGTGATAGAATAATATTTTTTAAAATGGTGCCGGATGGACCAACTCCTTGAAAGACGCAATTCATCCAGGCACATTGGCTCACGCCTGTAATCCCATCAATTTGGGAGGCAGAGACAGGTGGATCACCTGAAGTCAGGAGTTCAAGACCAGCCCGACCAATATGGCGAAACCCCGTCTCTACTAAAAATACAAAAATCAGCTGGGTGTGGTGGCATGTGCCTATAGTCCCAGCTACTTGGGAGGCTGAGACAGGATAATTGCTTGAACCTGGGAGGCGGAGGTTGCAGTGAGCCAAGATCGTGCCAGTGCACTCCAGCCTGGGAGACAGAGCAAGACTCCATCTCAAAAAAAAAAAAAAAAAAAAGAGAGAGAGAGAGACACGATTCAAAACTCACAGAAGAAGAAATAGACCACAGGAAGGGGAACATCACACATCGGGGCCTATTGTGGGGAAGGGGGAGGGATAGCATTAGGAGATATACGTAATGTAAATAATGAGTTAATGGGTGCAGCACACCAACATGGCACATGTGTACATATGTAACAAAGCTGCATGTTGGGCACATGTACCCTAGAACGTAAAGTATAATAATAAAAAAAAGAATAGACAATCTGAATAGGCTTATATCTATTAAAGAAATTGAATCAGTAATTAGTAATCTTCCAAAACAGAAAGCATCTAGCCCAGATGGGTTCACTGATAAATTCTATCAAATATTTAAGGAATAAATTATACCAGTTATCTACAATCTCTTTAACAAGATAGAAGCAATGGGAATACACCCTAACTCATTCTGTGAGGTCAGCATTACCCTACTACCAAAATCAAAGTCATTCCAAGAAAAGAATAATACATACCAACATCTCTCATGACCACAAATGCAAAAATCGTCAAAAAATATTAGCAACTCAAATCCAACAATATATAAAAAGAATTATACACCAAAACTGAGTAGGATTTATACCAGTTGTAGAAGACTAATTCACCATTTGAAGAACACTTAATGTAATATATCACACTAACAGGCCACGGAAGAAAAATCACGTGATCATAGTAATACATGAAGAAAAGACATTTGACCAAACCCAACACCTATTCATGATAAAAACCGTAAGTAAGCTAGGAATAGAGAACTTCCTCAACTTGATAAGGAAAATCTACAAAAAACCTGCAGATAACATCACAGTAGTGAGGAACTAGAAGCATTCCCCCTAAGATCAGGAACAAGACAATGATGTCCTCCCGTCACCATTCCTTTTTACCATCATACCGGAAGTTCTAGAAAAGGAAAGAAAAGATATACTGATTTTGGAAGGAAGAACTCAAATTGTCTTTGGTCACAGATAACACGATCATCTATGTAGAAAATACACAAGAATTGACAAAAACACTTCTGGAACTAAGAAGTGATTATGGTGAAGATGCAGAATATAAGGTTAATATTCTGTAAGGTTAATGTGCAAAGTTCAATATGTCCTGTATTCCAGCATTGAACAAGTAGGAATTTAAAATTAAAAGCAAAATACCATTTACTATTAGCACTCAGAAAAATGAAATAGGCATAATTCTAACAAAATACGTACGAGATCTATATAAGGAAAACTACAAAACTCTGATAGGAGAAATCAAAGAACTAAATAAAGAAGGAGATATCTCATGTTTATTGCTAGAAAGACTCAATATTGTCAAGATGTCAGTTCTTCCCAACTTGATCTATGAACTAAATGCAGTCTCAGTCAAAATCCCAACGAGTTATTTGGTAGATATCAACAAACTGATTCCAAAGTTTACCTAGAGAAGAAAAGTCCCAGAATAGCCAACATAATAATGACAAAGAACAAAGCTGGAAGATTGACACCACCTGACTTCAGGACTTACTATAAAGCTACAGCAATCAAGACAGTGTGGTATTGGCAAAAGAATAGTCAAACAGATTGAAGAAACAGAATAGGGAGCCCAGAAATAGACCCATGTAAGTATAGTCACATGATCATTAACAAAGGAACAAGGCCAATACAATGGAGAAAAGATAGTCTTTTCAAACAAATGCAGCTGGAACAATAAGACACCCACATGCAAAAAAAAAAAAAAAAAATATATATATATATATATATATATATATCTTTTACACCCTTCACAAAAATTTTTCTAAATGTAAAATGCAAAACTATAAAATTCCTAGAAGATAACATAGGAGAAAATCTAGATGACCTTGCTTATAGTAATGATATTTTAGATACCATGTCAAAGGCACAATCTATGAAATAAAGAATAAGCTGAAATTCATTAAAATTAAAACTACTATTTGAAAAATACTGTCAAGAGAATGAGAAGGCAAGCCACCGACTGGGAGAAAATGTTTGCAAAACACATAATCTGATAAAGGACTTTTATCCAAAATATACAAAAAACTTGTAAAACTCGACAGTAGGAAAACTAACAACCTGATTAAAAAATGGGCAAAGACTTGAACAGATACCTCACTGAAGAAGATATGTCAATGGAAAATAAGCATATGCAAAGGTGTTCATCATATGTCATCAGGTTTGTGCAAATTAAAACAATGAAGTCCCATGACACACCTATTAGAATGGTCAAAATCCAAAATGCTGACAACAAATGCTGGTGAGGATGTGAAGCAACGGGAACTCTCATTCGTTGCTGGTGGCAATACAAAATGGTACAGCCACTATGGAACATCAGTTTGGTAGTTTCTTACAAAACCAAACATACTCTTACCATATGATCTAGCAGTCGTGCTCCTTGGTTTTTATCCACAGGAGTTGAAAACTTACGTCCGCACAAAAATCTGAGCATGAGTGTTTATATCAGCTTTATTCATAATTGCCAAAATTTGGAAACAAACAAGTTGTTCTTCAGTAGGTAGATGAATAAACAAACTGTGGTACATCCAGACAGTGGAATATTATGCAGTGCTAAAATGAAATGAGCTATCAGGCCATGAAAAGACATGAAGGAACTTTTAATACATACTACTAAGTGAAAGAAGCACATTGAAAAGGTAGCATTCCAACTATGTGACATTCTGGAAAAGATAAAACTATGGAGACAGTAAAATGATAAGTAGTTGTCAGGGGTTTGGGGGAAGGAGAATTGAATAGATGGAGCACAGATAATTTTTAGGGCAGTGAAAACACTCTGTATGATACCAAAATGATAGAAACATGTCATTTATATATTGTCCAAATTCATAGCATGTATGCCATTAAGAGTGAACCCTAATGTGAACTATGGGCTTTGGGTGGTAATGATGTATCAATGTGGGTTCATCAATGCAACAAATGTACCACTGGTGGGAGACATTGAAGTTGGGAGGCTGTGTATGACTGGGAAGATATGGGAGATCTCTGTACCTTCTGCTCAACTGTGCTGTAAACTTAAAACTGTTCTAAAAAATAAAGTCTACTTAAAAAGTGGTGCTGGAACCATTGGATATCCATATTAAAGAAACAAAAACCAAAACAAACCCTAAACCTTAATTCTTTGTTAAATTTGTATAAATTTAAGGCATACAAGTACAGTTTTATTACATGGATATACATGGATATATTACATAGTGGTAAAGTCTGGGCATTTAGTGTAACCTAATAGTGTACATTTTACCTATTAAGCAATTTCTCATCCATCACCCCTTCTGACACTCCCACCCTTCCTAGTCTCCAGTGACGAGTATTCTACATTCCGTGACCACATGTACACGTTACTTAGCTCCCACTTATAAGTGAAAACATGCAGTATCTGACTTTCCGTTCCTGTGAATCTCAAGTCTTATCACCA
Organism: Macaca mulatta; assembly: GCF_049350105.2. Lineage (NCBI taxonomy): Eukaryota > Metazoa > Chordata > Mammalia > Primates > Cercopithecidae > Macaca > Macaca mulatta. The sequence goes on from NC_133412.1 coordinate 167,551,389, forward strand.
TACACAAAATTATACTATACTCAAAATGTATTGTAAACCTAAACATAAAAGCGTCTATATTTTCTAAAGAAAATATAGCAGAAAGTCTTTGTGATTTTGGAATACACAAAGATTTATCTTGACCATAAAGCAAAAATATTAACATACTGGACTTAATCAAAATTAAAGCATCTGGGCTTTGAAGTAGAGCATTAAAAAATAAAAAGCAAGGCATAGATATGGAGGAAATATTCATAGAATATAAACCAAAGAATTTGTATCCAGAATATACAAAGATGCCTTAACAAAAATTAGGCAACCAATTTTAAAATGGGAAAAAGGTTTGAACATGAACTTCACAAAAGATACACAAGTAAGTACATGAAAAGATGCTTAACATCCTAATCATTAGGGAAATGGAAATTTAAAAGCAGTAAGAAAAGCACCCAAGGAGGTGCCACTTCACACTTGCTAGAATGTCTGAAACTAGAAAGACTCACAATATGAAGTGTATGTGAGGATGTGGAGTAACTCTCCAGAATACTCATGTTCCTGGCAGAAATGTCAGGAAAGAAAAGAAATTCTGGACATCAATTTGGCAGTTTCTTGTGAAGTTAAATATGTATTTAGTATATGACCCAGCAGTTCCACTCCTATGCATTTACTGAGAAGAAACTAAAACATATGTCCACACACAGACTTGTACATGAGTGTTCATAGCAGCTTTATTTGTAATATATAAAAACTGGAAAAAATAGAAATGTCTATCAACAGATATTATGGGTAAACAAATTTTGACATATTCACACAATACCAGTCAGAAATAGGAATGAAGTATTGATACATAAAACATGAATGAATTTCAAAATTATGCTGAATGAAAGAAGCCAGACAGAAAAGAGTATATACTGTATGTTCATTTATATAAAATTCTAGACAATACAAACTATTTTATAGTTGACAGGAGTGGTTTGGAGAGGGCGGAGGAGGATCATGATGGGGTATGAGGGACTGTTTCATAGTGATAGACATGCTCACATCTTGATTGTGGTGATGACTTCATGGGGGTGTACATATGTCAAAACCTTAACTTCTTGCGGTTTGTTGTATGTAAATTTTACCCTCATAAAATTGACTTAAAAAGTGAAAAAGTCAGCTATCATTAACCTTTTCTTCTCTTTGGTTACCCTCTTTCTTAGTATATTTGATATATCTGACTTTATATGTATTACTTTCAGATGATTCATTCCGGACTCGTAATGCCAGTAGTGTTCCACCTTCCTTTTCTCCTAATACTCCCTTACCAAGTACTTCCCGTGGGACAGGTAACTCAGTTGATCCCAAGAGCAGTGGAAGTAAAGATACACAACCACGGAAGGCTACCTTGTAAGTAATCAAGTGATGTCAGACTGAGTGTATTATCCTACTCTTTTTCTCAACAGACTTTCCTTCCCACTTAAGTACTTTCCAAAGAATAGAAAATGTCTATAATGAGGAAATGTTATAAATTAAAGGGTATTACTGTCACATGTGACTCTGTTATGTTAGTTTATATAGAATAACTTACATTTGGCAAAGGCATTGTAACCTTAGGAAATCAACAGGAAACATTTAAATGGCTCCCACTAATATCTGAAATCTAATTTTTTTCTATGAAATGTTTACATTTAGGGAATTTGTCTCTAAGAAGGCATCCCTTTAAACACCTAGCTTAAGGATATGGTATTTAATCACCCAGTGTGCAGAAAGATGGGTACAGCTGATGTCACGTTAAGAAATAAGTGGCAGCATGGAACCCAGAATTGTGAGTTCAGTAAACTGGAGAGGTTTACAGACTATACTTATGTCTTGAAGTTGAAGTTATAAAGGGCCTCCATTTTCCTTTTCCCCCATGATTCCTTTTAATGTGCTATTTGTATCTTGTTTGATTTGTTGAAGTCTTTCTTTTAGCTTAAATATTTAAGAAAGGGGTACCATAAAAATCACCTTGATAAGAGACTGTATCAAGTTATAAATGATTCTGCCAGGATACCCAAACCGTAGTTACAAGTTAGCTATTTCATATAGGACACCTGAACCTTCTGGTTGGAACAGACTTTTAACAATATTTAGATGTTCTTTTAAACATATTTTAGTGAATGCATGGGCATTTTTGAATAAAGTTTCTTAAATGCATTCTTTTGCAAAAACTCTGTGCTGGAGTCCCTTTTAGGATCTGATTTAGGCTGTTTTGCATTGCTATAAAGAAATACCTGGGCTGGGTAATTTATGAAGAAAAGAGGTTTAATTGGCTCATAGTTCTGCAGACTTCACAGGAAGCATAGCGGCATCTGCTTCTGGGGAAGCTTCAGGAGGCTTATTATCCTGCTAGATGGCGAAGCAGGAGCAGGCACATCACATGGTAAAAGTAGGAGCAGGAGAGAGAGAGAGTGGGGTTGGGGGAGGTGCCACACACTTTTAAATGATCAGATCTTGCGAGAACTCACTATCACAAAGAAAACACAAAGCCATGAGGGATCAGCCCCCATGATCCAAATACCTCCCACCAGGCCCCACCTCTAGCATTGTGGATTACAATTCAACATGAGATTTGGGCAGGGACAAACATCCAAACTATATGTATTCCAAAGTTTAATTGGTCGTTGGGTATATGCCCAACTTCATTCAAAATTTAGAAATAAGTTTAGAAATAAATTTATTGACTAGCGCTCACGGAAAGAGAACCAATGTACTATTACAAAAACATAATAGTAATAGAAAAAAATGAACATTGATATTACAGGTTAGTGTCAATGCAGAGTGTACTTTTATTTACAGAGAATGCTCTTTAGCTATACAGTTATTGCTCCCATGATTATACTATGGAAGTTCCACTTAAAAGTCATGAAAGGTCCAGGTGCAGTGGCTCATGCCTGTAATCCCAACAATTTGGGAGGCCAAGGCAGGTGGATTATCTGAGGTCAGGAGTTTGAGACCAGCCTGGCCAACATGGTGAAACCCTGCCTCTACTAAAAAAATACAAAAATTAGCCAAGCGTGGTGTCGTGCTCCTGTAATCCCAGCTACTCAGGAGGCTGAGGCAGGAGAATCGCTTCAACTCGGGAGGCAGAGGTTGCGGTGAGCTGAGATCGCGCCACTGCACTCCGGCCTGGGCAACAAGAGTGAAACTCCGTCTCAAAAAAAAAAAAAAAAAAAAAAAGTGATGAAAACAGAGGCAGGACACGGTAATGGTGTATAGAGAGCCTTGTGTGTCTTGTTCCCAGCAGCAGCTAAGTGGCTGTGCAAAGTTCAGCTCAGTGCACTGACCCTCACTGTGCATATCTGTCACATGACAGGGCCGCCTCATGGTTCCTCCTTCTTTAAGGTGCCTTCTAGCTCTGGCATCCTGAAATCCTCTTGTTATTTATTTATTTTTTTTTTTTGAGACAGAGTCTCGCTCTGTCACCCAGGCTGGAGTGCAGTGGTGCAATCTCAGCTCACTGCAAGCTCCGCCTCCTGGGTTTACGCCATTCTCCTGCCTCAGCCTCCCGAGTAGCTGGGACTACAGGCGCCCGCCACTTCGCCCGGCTAGTTTTTTTTTGTATTTTTTAGTAGAAACGGGGTTTCACCGTGTTAGCCAGGATGGTCTCGATTTCCTGACCTTGTGATCTGCTCGTCTCGGCCTCCCAAAGTGCTGGGATTATAGGCTTGAGGCACCGCGCCCGACCCTGAAATCCTGTTTATTACCCTAAACCCTCTTCCTCAGAAAAGATTGCCCTGAAATTCTTCTGTTGAAGAGCATATTTAGTAACTTCAAAAGTAATGTATTCTCTTGTCCACTTATTATTTTTCTAAATGCCATAGGCATTTTTTACAGTAAAGACTGTTGAAACCCAGTATATTTATGCCAGTTCTCCTTTATTTCAGATTACTCTCTTTATGTGTTCTTTCATTGTTGAGCATGCTTTTCCTTTTCATAGACTGAATTTTTTCTTGTTCAACATACATAGTATGTAGTTATTTATATAATTTATATATGTATAAATGATTAAAAAGTGAATCTAGAAACAAACATTTTGATAACAAATCATATCAGGTTTAGTCTTTTCTGATTCTAAAGGAGGCATGTTGATATCCACAGTTGCTTTTTTAACTTGTGACTGGATATACAAGTTTGTAATTATATTTCCATCTGATGCGGCACTTATATGGATCTCTCTTGAGTGCACACTGCCACATGGCTGGATGGGTGATGATATCCACATTGGTCTTTCTTCTGTAAAATAGTATCCACTATTCAAAACAGGCCATATCCAAATGAAAATACATTCTTTTCATTTAAAATAAGCCTGTGAGGTGATTTTGGAAAGTATAAATTATCTCAATTTTTGCTTCTCAAATTCTATGCAATACATTCCTCAGCTTTTCAGTGTCATTGAGATGACACATTTGGTATTTAGGAATATTAGTGTCTTAAAGGAAGCACAGGTATGTATTATATCTTGTCTCTTAAGGCAGTTCATATATTTATGCCTGTGTCACTTCCATTATGGTTATACAAAATTTAAAATGTAGGAAAAGATGAATTAAATTGAATGCTATGTTATATATACACAGAATTTTTGGCAAGTAAAGATAATTCCAAGTAATCTTTAATGTGTAATTCATTTTTTCCATTAATCAGACTTCTCATGTATTAGATTTATTCAAAGTAGAGTATCTATATATTTTTAATTTACTTTGTACACATAATAACATTTTTCATATTTTTTTCTTTTTCTCCCTTTCTTATTCCCTCCTTCCCCACCCTCCCTCTCTTCCTTCATTTCTTTCTTCCCAAAGAAAATCCAGAAAATCCAATCCTTAAATCAACTGCTTGATGAAGGAGGCAAAACAAAGGCAGCAGAAGATAATGTGGTTGGTGCACAAAAGCTAAAGCAATGGTTGGGGCTTTGTTTTTAGGTTTTGGGGTCTTTTTTTGTTGTTGTTAATGAGTGGAAAGAGAGACATAATGACAGCTGATGTTAAACTTTCCATATTTCAAATTAGATTCCCTAGGAGGTATAATATATATTTCTTGAGTAATAATGTGGTTACAGAATTCCAGTGTTATAGTGAAGTGTAATGAAAAACATCTCTAGGTATGTGCTTTAACCACTGCTGTAAAAGAGACAAGTCTGCATTTATTTGTGCAGGAAACCAGCTATTTAATTGTTCTAAAGTTTTAGCATTTAAAAATCGTATGAAAGTCTATATCAGCTGAAATCGTCCTAGCTTCATAATCACTTGGAGGGGGACTTGGAAGGTAAGAAAGATACTGCATTTTCTCATGACTCTCCAAGCCCACTTGAAAAGTCACACTGAAAGGATGCAAATAGCCGTCTGCGATTTTGGCAGCCCTCCGGATTGTGGTGTCAATATGTTGTACCCGGACATTCCCAAATTTAAATTTGGCAATGAAAATTCCACAAAGATTTCTGATAACTTTGAGCTATAAATACCTTAAAAATAATAGATTGATGATTTTCTTTATTTCCTAGAGAATTTATTTTATAAATACTTTGTTTACATTTTAGATTGTATTTGTCCTTATTTAATTTAAAATGATGAATCTAGTCTGAATCAGCTGTTATTCCAAGCTATCATGCTTAAGCTATGTCAACAGCATTTATTTGTACTAATGCTAATATTTCCATCAAAATTTGCCTGTGGAATATATACAGTTCTTAATTTTAAACTGTCAGTTCTTGAGATATACTGTATGAAGCTATTGTCAGCTTCTCTATTTCAAAATGCAATCAGCATATAACTATATTGATATTAGAAAATATTTGTTTTTTAAAATGTATCGATGTATGATAAAGATGATCTAATTTGTGAATGCATATGTGTGTGTGGTTCCTTTTTATAATGTGAAATAATGAATAATGAATTTACTCAAAATAAAACATAGGTTAATGAGATACCTGTGTTTGTGAAAAAAGTTTTAAATACTCTCCTGCAGTTTTTATTCTATAATTAAAGAGTAAGATAGTTCAGTTTTAGGTAGTGAAAAAAAGAAATATACCAGTGTCAACTATAAGAGCATAGTTACTCAGTGTGAGACCTTTTCATGCCATTTGTTTTCCTTTTTCCATCCATATGGCTTCTTTTTTGGCTATTTTTAGTGATTCTTCGTAATATCCTTTGCCAAAGGACAACCAGGTAAATGGAATTGTTACTACTCGTTTTGTCAGTAGTTAAAATTCAGTAGGTATGAGAAATTTGACAGTACTGGTTAAAGTAATCAGTACACTCGCTGTGGATTTCATTTAACTGTTTTCATCATGTCTCCTACTAGCACCAATAATGTGGAACTGAATATATTAAGATCTGGAGAATTTGGTACAGAATGAGACATCAAAATTGCATCAGTTTTTTTTGGTGCTTTGATTCATAGCATTCTATTAATTTAATAAAATGGAGAATTTCAATTTATTTGTTATAATAAATTTAGCAGAATTACAAGCTTTTACTTTCCCATGATGCAAATGGGAGAAGGGAAACTGATTTGACAGAGAAAAACTACTGCTTATAAAGTTCAGGAATGTAGGGCAGTCAATTGCAATCTTAGTCCTAGGTATTAAATTATCAAACCGTTAATCAAAATTACTTTTGGAAGTTTTTAACAGAACATGACATTTCCTAAAATCTTTGAAATATTTGTTAAAATTATATTTCCAAGGACAGATATGTAGAAACAGGATAAAAAGCAAATTAGTGACAGTTATGAATATCTACATGTATCTCCATTTATATCAAAAACAAGATGGATACTTTTGTGAAAACTCTCAGTTTAACAACTTATCAAATTAATCCTTTAAACGAGTTGTATGGCAAAGAAAAATCTCCCTCCATCTGTAGCTGTCGGGAAAAGGGACATCTTCATCATTTTGTTAATTACTAAAACTTGCATTTTAAGAATAAGTCCAAGAATTTCACTAGTTAGCCTTACAGCTAACTGTAGAGCTCACTGTTACTGCAGAAATGGAGATAGGTCTATAAAGGATTTACCATATAGAGGTTAAATAAGGAGCACATGAAATTTTTCTTTATAACCTCATACACATTTAAAAAAATCATTTCTATTATTTGACTTCCTAAGCTTGAATATCTTAGTCTGGAGATGAGTCAGTTTTGCCATACAATTAGTGGATATATGAGAAATCTTTGAATTGAAATGAAACAGGCTCTTCAACTGGAGTAGAAGTTTTACAATGAGGATAAAATGAATTAGATTAAGTCAGTAACCTGTTCTCAGTTGTTACAGCATGTATGTGTGAGAATGTGTGGTTGAGTGTGTCTGTGTAGGAACAATTTTTAAGACCTGACACTTGGCCAGGTGTGGTGTCTCACACCTGTAATCCCAGCTTTGGGAGGCTGAGGTGGGTGGATCACAAGGTCAGGAGATCAAGACAATCCTGGTTAACATGGTGAAACCCTTCTCTACTTAAAATACAAAAAATTAGCCAGGTGTGGTGGTAGACGCCTGTAGTCCCAGCTACTTGGGAGGCTGAGGCAGGAGAATGCCATGAACCTGGGAGGCAGAGGTTGCAGTGAGCCGAGATCGTGCCATTGCACTCCAGCCTGGGCGACAGAGCAAGACTCCGTCTCAAAAACAAAACAAAACAAAAAAACTCAACACTTACATATAGTGAAGACTTGTACATTGTTAAGATTTTCCCCGCTCAGTTGGAAACCCCGAATTTGTGTGTGTGTGTATTTGTGTGAGGTAAATTACATTTTTTATTGGTCTGCATTTTTCTGTCATGCCTGTGTACTCGGGAAATCTGAAACTGAGTGTCTTAGGAACTTCTTAAAGCAAATATGGGGGAACATTAAAAAGTATATTTAAAACATAGAATAGGTCCATTTTCTACCTTAAAGAGTAGTGTGTTAAATACAATGATTATGCTTGTTGCTTTGCAGTGTATATGGTGGGAAGAAGGCAGGAGTTTGTTATCTGCATGCTGTATGAATCCTTCAATAATAATGTACCTTTTTATAACTGGGTTTGGCCATATTGATTTCAGTGAGTATTGTGCTCTCACAGACTTAATTTTCCAGATTTCATCTCTTAAAAGTGGGAAATTTGACTGGATTCTACTTTATTCCTCTACTATTTTTCCACAAACAAATCTGACTAATTGAACACAAACAGGGTGACTTAAGAATGTCAGTTAGAGTTAGTCCTCTGTCTTTGGCCCTCCAGGGCCTAGAATTGCCTGTCCCTTCATAAGTGTCAATTAGTGCTGTTGGAATGAATACAGGAATGAATTTTATTTTATTAATATGCAGTCTAAGTACTGACTTCATCATTCCAAAACCTGGAATTCCAAAACCTGGAATGATGAAAAGACTGTATTTAGGCTGCATATTAATATTATTACCTATTCACATTACTCTGGATTATATTAAATAATCAATAAATGAATTTTAGATTTTTTTAAACATTAGATAGCAGACAGACAGAAATCCAATTAGGCATTTAACATAGTTGACACTGTAAGTTAGCTCTATTCAGGATTCTCTGAATATGGTCTTTTCTGTTTCTGTGACAGAAAATGACTGCCTAAGGAAGATCAGGGATATTTACAATTTCCCTTTTCACCCTGGGACAAAGTTTATGCTTATATTCTGTTTAACCCCCATGGGTAGCTATAGTTCATGCTGTTTACCTGGTCCCCGTCAGATGTTTTAGATGGAAGGAAGGAAGAGTAAAAGGGCTTGGGGACTAGACTCAGGAAAGGTAGGCCTCTGACTCTGCCATTCTCACACTGGAAGACCTTGGACAAGTGTTTTCTTCCCACTGGTATATAAGGTATGACTTATCCACTAGATGCAGAAGACACAGTGCCTAAGGCCGACAGTACTGTAAGGGCCCACGAAGGTGTTTTACTTATTGCCATATGCTAGACAAATAACTTTGAAGCCAGTTACGCAATTTCAAAAGACGAATATATTCATCTTTCTACCAATGCAGCCATAAAACATATATATCTTCATGAAGGAAAGGAGTCTACGAGGTTAAAAGTGCCTAGGGCCCATGAAAGTAAGAATGTGGACCTGTTTCTGGGTCCCTCTTTCTTTCTTTTGTAAAATGAAAGTATTGAACTAGATGATCTGTGGTTCAGCCAATGCCTCTGCCAAGCGATTTGATGCACCATGGAAGTAGATGCTGTGATCAGGACTGATTAGAGCTATTTTTCTTCTGATGTCATCAGCAATTATTATGACTCCATAATAGATTAAAATAAAACACTTATGTTGCACCAGAGAGAAGTAAAGAGAGAGAAGCACATTGACTCAAGGAGATAAAGCCCAAAGGCTTTATCTCGACATAGTGTTCTCATCTGCAACTTTTTAAAAATCCAAATATGTGAGCAACAGAGAAAAGATATTCTACCCAGCTAGTCTTCAGCCAAATAACTAAGGCTGTTAGAAACAGGCTTAAAATACCAGACGGATTACACAAACATCTTTAAAAAAAAATCAATGTAATGCTTTTGTAGTAGTCCTCCCTTATCCATGGTTTTGCTTTCTGTAGTCTCAGTTAACTGTGGTCAACCATGGTCTGAAAACATTAAATGAAAAATTCCAGAAATAAACAATCTAAAAGTTTTAAGTGGCATGCCATTCTGGGTAGTGGGATGGAATCTTGCATCGTCCTGCTCTGTCCCACCCAGGATGTGAATTCTCCCCTTGCCCAATGTCTCCACACTGTCTGTGCTCCTCGCCTGTGAGTCACTTAGTAGCCTTCTCTATAGTCAGTTTGACTGTTAGGGTATTGCAGTGCCTGCATTCAAGTAACTTGTTTTACTTAATGTTGTTATTATTGTTGTTAATCTCTTACTGTGCCTAATTTGTAAATTAAACTTTATCATAGGTATGTATGTGTAGGAAACAATATATATAAGGTTCAGCACTGTCCACCATTTCAGGCATCCGCTGGGGGTCTTTGAATGTATACCCCTCAGATAAGTGGGGACTACTATATTTGAGAACACCCTAAACTAGTTAAGAACAAAAGGAACACTCTCCCCTGCCATCCATTGCTGGTATCCTGTGTGGATTTGATACCTCAGATTCAGCATCTACTGCAGCACGAAGTGCTTATGCACGTCCTGAATTATAGGAGAGTCGGATTCACCACCCTTCCCAGAAACAGAAGCATTCCAGAGGTTTCTTCATAGATCATGAAATGAAATGGCCGGTTCACTTTGATGACAGGAGGCATGGAATAAGCAATAATTTCTGACAAGGTTCCTGCCACTGCCTCAGTGCCCCTTTCATCAACTTCAATCACTGTTCTTTGTAAAACCTGGAAAAGGAAATAGTGTGAAAAACCATTTGTGTGGCAGTGCAAAGGAGGAATTAAATGTGCCCCTTGAAATTCTTCACAGTGGTCCTACCCATGGGATCATGCTACTGGGATTTAGTGGAGCAGGCCCATCTACATTAAGAGCAGTGGTCTGGGGTTTCACCAGGGACTGCACAGGAGTCTCCAACAATACCAGAAGACCTCAGGAACCCAATGTGAAGTATTGTGGAATATGTGAAACACATTCCAGGCGTGGACTCAGGATGCACTCATGCATCAAATCTTTATTGAGCGTGTGCTTTATACTACTAATTGTTGAGCTGAGCTGGTGCTCCTAAAAGGTTTTCAAGCTGCCTGGATCCCTTGAGTCCTCTGACTTTCCTTTTTGGCAGGCAAGGTGGAGGCAGGGAATGGCTAGTCTTCTGTATCAGCTTCCCAGCACCTGGTACTACTCTGAGGCATTTTCTGGGCCAAGCCCAGGGGTCCCTGGAGCCTTCCTGAATTCTGGCTGCCTATATTGTGGCTGCTTGCTATGTTTGGGAGACCCTTTTTTACAGAAACAGGATGTGATATGAGTGATGTACCTATATAATTACTGTGTTATAATAGAGAATAAAAACATACACTGATTTTCACTCCAGAAAATTCCCTAATTTCCTAGAGGAAAATTAACTCTCCAGAGCAAACAGAGGGAGAATATTTAATGGTTTACAATTTAAATTTCATGATGACCCTTTGTAAATGAGCCGTGCGTTTCAGTTTTTCATGTGTTCATAGCAGAAACACTTTCAGGTGCTGGTCTGCAGGGTTGTTTTATTTAATTGTCTTATGTCTCTTGAGGTGGTAAAACCTGATTCCAGGCCACGGTTACCCTACTGTGTCCTACTTAAGTGGATGCCATTTTTAGTCTCTCTTGGAATTGAAAATTGCAATTGTAAGAGAAAATATTAGCCAAACCACACAACTAAGGAAGAATGTAGAGAGATGTAGCTGCCATTTGGAAATGTGTGGGAGCATTTTTATAGTGATGACTGGAGTTTCCTACTGGCATTAGTGAACATGGGTCAGCAGTGCTAACCAGTTCCCTGCAACATGCACAACTGCTCTGAACAACAAGCAGTTCCCCTCAAAACCAAGAACCTTTCCACTGAGAAACACTGAGTAACTGAAGGGATTCTATGTGGATGGTGACTAAATTTGTTCTTAGTTTTAGAAATAGAACTAGGACCAAAAAGTATGAGGTAGAAGTTACAGGTCTCTCTCTCTCTCTCTCTCTCTCTATATATATATATATATATATATGTATGTATGTATGTATATATGTATGTGTATATATACACATATACATATATACACATATATATATAAACAATTTTAGCTATTGTGGATTAGGCAGCTTTTCAAAGAAATGGTGAGTTTGCTGTCACTGGAAGCATGAAGAGGAAGAGACAGAAGTTGGAGGGCTATTTCATAGGGCTATGGAGGGGATTTCCACAAGGAGGGAGAAGTTGGGCTAGATGATGTCTAGGGGTTTCTTTCATTGTAAAGGTGGTGTAATTTCATGAACTATTCAAGTTGTATTCAACATAAATGATGACGTATCTGTAAACCAGTTCTATTTCAGGGGCAAATTTCTCCCTGAGCACTTAAGCAGAAGGAGAGAGGTCTACTTAAAATAAATTAGTTGAAAAGGTATTTTAATAAAGTTGCTTGAAATTCTTAAAACATCCAACCTGGGTGCTATTTCAAGTATTTGGGATGTAAATATAATTTTCCACTACACTTAGGTATTTTATCAAAGTTAAATGGTTTGTAAAAACATTTGTTTTGGTGACATTTCATGCTGAGGTTGGGCTCTGATGAAAGATCCTGACTTACCCTGGATACTTGGAGATTTCTTCCAGTAGCTGAGAGTTCACTAAGGTCAGCCCAGGGTGAGAAGATTCTTCTGATTCCCATCTGCTTAAGCAGCTCATGCATCTCATACTTCTGATCTAGCTTGAACTTTGGAAAGAAAACTTCCATGTTTCTGTGGTACGAGAACAGATAATGGTGAAATGTAGACAAAGCCATAGTCTATGGACACCAAAAAGGTCACAATTTTTGTTCTTTAAGATTGTTTCCATTAATGAGTCTTTCAGTTGACTATGAAGTTCATGCCATTCTTTTACAATTTCCTATTTCAGGGAAAATATTTCTAGCTTATCAAATAGTACTTCAGCTTCAGGGAACGAGTTTTATTCCTCAGCCAATGACTCACATTTTCTTTAGCAAAGTACTTATGTGTTCATTTCCCTATGTTTTAAAAACAACCTGAGATAACAGCTGCTTTCAGCAACCCTGCAGACTCCTGGATGATGACTGTTTTCAGCTCCTGGATTCTGCAGACCCAAGGAGTCTGGGGATGGATGGGAAGGGGAACAAAGAAAACTTTAAACCTCTCCCCATCTTTAGCCAGAGAAACTCTGATACCATCTATTTTGTATACTGGAGTCCTCCTTTGAAAATATGTTGCTTGGAAAGATGAGTTCTGTGGCTCAAAAAAAAATAATTGAGGACATGATGTATCTTGAAGATTAATTTATAAAGTTATTCATTCAGCAAACATTTCTTGAGGGCTTATGATGTTTGGGGTTCTTTGTTAGGTGCTAAGATATGAAGAAAAATGAAAGAAGAATAATGAAGATAAAACTAACCCCAGGGACCTTTAGCTGGACTCGTCTCTGCCAAAATCTGAGTCACGGGATTCAGAAGCCATAGCCATGGAATTTATATTGCCGCCATTTTCATTGTACTCCAATAGGTGTATTAACTTACTGGGCAGACATTTGAGTGCCCACTCTGCTTTCTGTTCCTCTCCTCTCTATGTACAGACCCCAACCCTGTCATGCGTCTAGATTCTAGTTCTATGCTGATGACTGAATTTATATCTCCGGCCTGGACCTCACCCTAGACTCCAGATCCACCTGTCGTCTTGACATCTCAACTTGGATGTCTAATAGATATTTCTGATCTAAGTGTTTAAGAGTGAACTTCTGCACTTACCCCAGAACTGTTCCTCCCCATTTCAGTAAATGGCAAATCTGTCCTTCCAGTTGCTAAGGCCAAAAACTTTGCAATCACCTTTGACACCTCTCTCACCCACATGCAGTCCGTTAGCAGATCCTGCCAACTCTCACTTCCTGATAGATCCAGAATCCAGCAACTTCTCATCACTTCCACTACCACTACCACCACCGCAGTCCAGGTAGGAGCATCTCTACCTGGATTGCTAGTAACCTTCTAACCAGTCTCCCTTGCTTCCATCCTTACCCCCTAGTATCTTTTATCAACACAGGAGCTTATGTGATCCTTTAAAAACAGAAGTCAAATCAGGTTGCTCCTCTACTCAGAACCATCCAGTGGCTTGCTGCCTCTCCCAGGAAAAGCCCAAGTCTTTTCTGGGGACTGTAAGGTGGGATCCTGGTGACTGGGCCCCTGGTTCCACTCTGATCTCATCTTCAACTGCTGAAGCTCCACTTGCCTCCTTGCTCTTCTTCAAACCCACCAGGTACACTCCCATTCTAGAACTTGTACGATTCTGCCTGTAACATAACATTTCTCTCCCCGAATATATCCACATGGTTTATCCTTCATCTTCAGATGTTTGCTTACTGTTACCTTCTTGGAGTGGCCTTCCCTAACCTCCATCTGCATCCTGATGATGCTCCCTGTTCCCTTCCCTGCATTATTACCTATTTTTAATTTGTTCTTTGTCTTCCTTCAATAGAATGTAAGCCCCATGAGGGCAGACTAATTTTTCCTGTTTTGTTTGCTGATGAATTCCTGGCATCATACTTTTATCACGGTAGCAGAACGTGAAATACTGGTGGACTCAATGAATGATCAGCCAGGCACTCTGTGACAGATGTTGGGGATAGAGTGGAAAAAAAGACAAATGCTGCCCTGCCCTCAGGAAGCTTATAGCTCACTGGAGGAGATGGGCATTAAACCACAGTACATTCAACGAAATTCTGCTGAGTGTTTGCAAGTATGGAAAGGTAGAGTTTGTATAGGATGTGGGCAAGAGTTGTACCTGGTTTTCATGTTTCTGAGCCATGTCTCCACCAAGTCTGTGGTCAGGTAGTCTTCAAGAGCGAGGTGGTGACCCATTTTCTCCATGAGGACCACCAGCATGGTGGCATTTCCTTGGTAGGGCAGTTTGAGGACATGACAATGAAAATTCTTGTCAAAGGTGGAGGCAAACTTGCCTGCACCATACATCATGGACACCTTAATGGTCTTGTACTTGTCTAGGTGGAAAGTGTCGGCTTCGGTGAAGACAGGGTCAAATGGGGTCAGCCATTTCCCTGAACAAGTGAGAGAAGAACTCATTGCAGAAATCCCCTCTTTGAAAAGCATTGTTCTTGCTCAAATAATAAAGAGGGAACCTTCTATCTCACTTCTCATTCCAAGGCGTTCCCTAATTGGGTTTGCTTTTCCACAGCTCAGGCAGGCAAAATAAATTTCCCCAAAATAGCTTTTCCCCGGCCTCTAGCCCAGCTAACAAAATACAGCTCCACTTGCAGGCCCTATTGGGAATCACACACAAAAGCAGGGAAATGTTTCCTAACAATCCCTGGCTTCCCTCATTGTCCTGGACCCGAACAAAATCCACAGTCTTTCCCTCATAGTTGGCTCCAGCTTAGAGAAAAGCCTTTGCCTGGCACCTCTGACTGCCACTTTGTCTCATTCACACCAGGCACAAGCACATGCAGAGTCCAAGGTGGCAGGAGTGACACTTCTCACCCACTGTTTAATGTGGTTCTGAGAGAAGGCCCCACAATGCAGAGGCCACCAGCAGGCAGGTACATGACTCTCCACACAAATGTCTGCCCTGGGGTGTGTGGCCTGGCTGGTTGTAAAGTGGCTTCCCCTGCCGGGGCTTTGCAAGTCTGGTGCCAGCTCTGCGAAAGTGGCATCCAGCCCATATCTAGTACCCCATTAGGGAGGCAGGGCTGGACAGAACCTAGGATCAGGAGGTCAGGAGGTTCTTGTTTGGGTTTTGCCTCTGCCACTTATTGTGTGACCTTGATCAGGCTAACCTCTGAGCTGCTTTGATCTTTAGAAAGGAGACAACAACTCCTGCTCTACCTGCTGATTGACAGTTAGGAAGAACAAGTAAAGCATAGATACTCAGTGTCTGCTATGTGCCAAGTCCATCTGGGCACTTTACATTCATTGTCTCATTTAACCTCTAACTCTATAGTAGGTGGAGTGTCACTATTTTCTATAATAAGAATCTAAGGGCAGAGAGCTGGTCAAAAAAGTAAAAATGAAGGAGCAATGATTCACTTCTAAATCCCCCAGATAATCCCCCCACCTCCCTCTTTTTGGAATGACCCTGTGCTTCTGAACATCAGAGGGGAGCTGTGTAGAGTACTTTGAAAATTATAAGGACTACAAGCACATAGGATGCCAGGGCAGGACCTCAAGTGACTGTTCAATATGTGTATCAACCTGTATTTGAAACCTGAAAACACATTCATAGAAAATCATTTAGCGTTAACCCTATGCTGGCCTAACGGAAGGAAAGGGAGAGACAGTTGTAGGACCCTGTGGCCTTGGGAGAGCAGAATATTATCAAAGTACCTTTGAACAAGATGTAATCCACAAGAATTAATTTGGTTTCAGGATAAATCTCATCAAACAGTTTGGGAATTTTCCCCTGAGTCTCTTTGTTAATGTAATGATTCATGAGCCTTTTGGCCTGTGAGGCATTGTGAAAATTCATAAGCACACACTCTGTATCAAAATACCTCTTGGATAAATTGAGGAAGAGCTCTTTGACATAAAAATCCTTGTGGATGAAGGCAAAACTCCCCTGTGTGAGGCCCAGTTCCAAGTTGTGGGAGAGGGTCTCTCTGAGTCCCTTAAAGAGGGAGGGCAGGAGCCCGGGCTTGGTGGTGTTCAGGGACTGCAAGTGGAGCCCTGTCTTGATCTGGGCTTCGGTCGGCCCTGTGGCCCCCAGCATCAAGCCTGCCATGGCCAAGGACACACCAAATGGAGAGAAGACCATGTTGCCATCGTGCCTCATGGAGATCTTTCGCAGCAGGCTGAATCCGAAGTTTGAAGTCTCCTTGGCAAGCTGCTGCCCACTAGCTATCAGCCAGGCTTTCTCCTCCTCACCGGCCTTCTCGCTGGCCTCCTCCTCATCCTCCTCTTCCTCCCTGGGAGCCTGCACTACCCCGCCGGTCTGGTTCTGAAGGGCCGGGGCCTCTGGCGACTGAGGACTGGGGGCCAAGCTGGGTACCAACCACACCTGTGCCAGGAGGACGGAGAGCAGGAGGCTTGGCACCACCTTCATGTGGTCGGCTGCAGAGGCCAAGGAGTGCCTCCCCTCAGCTGCAAGACTTCCTGTGGAGAGAAGAGGACAGAGATGGTTTTAATGCCTCCTAAAGTGTCTTAGTGGATAGTAAAAGCTTCTTCAGGGACCCTGCCTCCTTCCTGTGGCTAAGTAGGTTAGCCCTGTCCCAGGGAGACCTGAAGCAAGTGTGGGTGACATTTGCTCACCCAATGAGGGGACATTATTTCACAGAGCAAAACCTCCTCTAGTTCCCATTCCCTGCCCAGCTGTCAGGCAGCTCTCGGTCCTGACCCCTTTTTTATTCATCCCATCTCCTTCCTGAGGGCTAGGGCAAGAGACCTCGCTCTGGGAGCAGGAGGCAGCACAGAAGGTGGGGGTCTGAGCAGGTGGAATCAGGGGTCCTCACACACCTTTCCCTGATCTGCTTCGTTCATTGCCCTGACCCTCCGGCCATCAGGCTGCCCATCCAGATGGGTGGCCGGCCTTGCCCTGTGCCCTGTTTGGCTGGGGATTGGAGTGCCTGCATGCCTGTTAGGCAAGGAAGGGGGAAAGTATTGGAGCTTTCCTGGATTTTTGATCAAAATTCTCTTCGCACTGCACCTCTGCCACACAGTTCCTTGGACGTCTTCCTTCCTTCCTATAGCTGCGGCTCCCAGGTAGCAGGAGGCCCCGCAATTCATACAACCCACTGCTGGGCTCCCTCCACTGTGGCCTCATAGAGCCCTCCCAGCCACCTGGGCTGCCTGCCGGCTCTCACTGCCCCCGGCTGCACAGCGTGGGAGCCACACTTCCTCACCGTTCGCTGTCCCCTTCTCTGTTGCCTTTTAGGCTCCCTCCACATCCTTGGACACAGAGCCTGGCTCCCGAACACTTGTATGATTTCCATCCAAATACATGGCTTGGGGCTGGGCTGGGCCACCTAGCTGTGTCCCAACTCAGTTCTGGTGCTGAGCCACACTGCAGGCCTGATCCCAGAGGCTGACTGAGCAGGACCCCCAGGACACCTGCCCTCCCTCATCCTCTCTCTGGGCCCACTGCCCTGGGAGGGTCTGCATGGGGTCGGCCACCCAGCCCAGTGAGCGCAGGGTGGATGCTGCGGGCCTCATGAGAGTTCCCATCCGCAGAGACCCTTATTCTTGACCAAGGTCACCTGCAGCAAAATGTGACAGGCAGGGAACTCCCAGGCGTCTTCTCCCTGATGCAGGGACTGAGTCCTTATCTATGCGTGGGACAAAACCGCCTCCAGCGCCGGGGCCCAGCATGTTGCTCCTTGTTTAGGCTGAATGGCACCCGAGAATTCAGGGCCGCACTCTGCAGTCTGAACGGCACTCCCCTCTGCCTTAAAGAAGCAGTGAAATACTTCCACTGTGTTTCCCAAAGGACACTGTTGAGGAAACTCTTTTTGACTCTAAATGGCAAGCCTGTGTTCAATAGGTCACTCAAGTATTGTAAATGTTGGGGAAATAGCTCTTTCAGTGTAAACGCAGCCCAGTTTCATGCTTTTATTGTTATGGATTGAATGTGTTCCCCCAGAATTCATAAGTTGAAGCCCTAACCCCCATTGTGATTGCAGTAGAGTTGAGGCCCTTGGGAGGTGATTAGGTTTGGATGAGGTCATGAGGGCAAGGCTCCTGTGATAGCAGTAGTGCTGTTATAAGAAGAGAGACCAGACTTCCCCTCCGCACCTCCTTGCCATGGGAGGACACGGTGAGAAGATGGCCATCTGCAAGCCAAGAAGACGGCCCTCCAGAATCCGGCCACACTGGCCCCCTGACTCGGACTTTCAGCCTCCAAAACTGTGAAAAATCAATGGCTGTTGGAGCCACCCAGTCTGTGGTGTTTTGTTAGAGGAGCCTGAACTAAGACGATTACGTGGCATCATTTAATGCTACTTTCTACATGAAGACCACACAGAATACTCCTGAATTCAAGGTTAGTTCTCCCTGTCACAGTGGTCGGGAAATTAGCACAGCACGCCAACCAGATGTCACCGCTTCCAAATGCTGAGTCTTACCTTCCTGTTCTTGAAGCTTGTCCTACAGTCTGCAGAGTGGTAGCCCAGTAATTCCTGGGCGCTCCTGAACAGGTACCCCCTAAGGTCTTTGTAAGGTCTTTGCTCATCTACTCAACCCTTCGAAGTCTAGGCCAGGAGTTCAGGGGGCGCTCCTGGACTAGGACACCATCCAGCATGGTGAGGACGCACCTTCCTAGACAGAGCCCGGGCAGTAAGCAACCACCAGCTCACCCGCCACTTCTCAGCCCTGGGAGAGCACACACCCCTCCTCCCCTCAGCCCTGGGAAGGGGAGCCCTGCTTACTCCGGCAGTGAGTTGCGGTGGGTGAAATACCAAGCCTTTCAAGCCTCTTTCCCTTGGCCTCCTTCCTGCAGAGGATCCCCTTGTGTCTATAATTCACCTCTCACCCCGCTCCAGCTCCTGGTCTGTATGTGCAGTCCCCATGGAGTGCAGGATTGAGGCCTTTGCACTGCTCAGCCACGCAGCCCTCACGTTGGAGCCCACCCAGAGATGATACCATCTCTCCCGGTCCCTCCCTGATTAGACTCGTTGAAGGTCTCCTGTAACCCACTACCTCTTACCAGTGTGTGGCCTTGGGTCCTGGAAATGTCCTTCATTCAGAGCAGAAACCAAAGCTTCAGCTTTGCAGCTGAGAACCTTCAGCAAATATTTGCTATTCCAAAGTATGATTCCCTGTGGGACGGTTACTGATTAACATCCTGCTTGTGATGGTGGAATTTTCAGAAAACCAAAGACCAAGTGGGAGGCTTCCCATACTCCCCAGCTCCTCCTGTAACCCAGAATACGACCCAAATCCCATCGCGAGAGCTTCTGCCTTGCAACTCAAGGCTTCGCCCCAGTAAGATTCAGCTCCTTCTGGGTGGCACGTTGGGGATTTCTCTTGAGCTGTTCCAGGTGCTGAACACCTCGAGAAAGAAGGCACTGGGGGGTCCCGTGTATGCTTCCTGAGTCCCCAACCCAGTGCTGGACACTGTGGGGATGTCGGTTGGGGGGTACAGCAGAGATGTTCAGGACCTGCTCTCTCAGCCCTCAAGTCAGTCCAGTGTGGGAAGCAGACAGGTAAATCACTACTTAGAGTACATAGCTCCTTTCAAGGTAAATTTCCTGCTTTGCAATGTTTCTGTACTTGAGACTGAATCCT
Source organism: Macaca mulatta (assembly GCF_049350105.2). NCBI lineage: Eukaryota > Metazoa > Chordata > Mammalia > Primates > Cercopithecidae > Macaca > Macaca mulatta. The sequence goes on from NC_133412.1 coordinate 167,571,228, forward strand.
TGGGTACTCAGAGTTGAGGCTGGTGGAGACCCTTTATGGGAAAACTTCTCAGACTTCGCAGACTCTCTTTTTAAAAATATATAAATAAATATTTTGTTATGTGCCCCTTACTACTACCCTTGAAGTGAAATGTATAGCTAACATAACCTACCCACAAAATTAAAAAAAACAATGCTGTAACGATAATGTGGAGGCATAATAAAAGAGAATAATGTGTCCCTGAATATGGCAGTGCTGTGGTCTAAGGGCCTGGGCAGGTGCAGTGAGGCCACCCAATATGGAGCCCGCAGGAGGCCGCATGTAAGATGCTCACTGCTGGCCAGTCAACACGACAACCAATGTTACTACCAGGGATAGAGTTTTCAAAATGGTAAATAATGCTTGGTAAAGTTTCAAACAAACAAAATACAGATCTTTGCCTGATTTACACGGTCATTGTCTTCACAGAAAATGCAGTGTGTAGTAAAACCTTGGATAAACATTGTATTTTTATATGAAACAAAGCAGCCCCAGGACTGAGATTCTAGGCTCAGATAATGCCACGTGAACTTGAGGTGGACATGTGAGTCCTGGGGGACCTGGCGGCCTCTTCATCGTGGGAGACTGCCCTGCGTGTTCTGGTATGTCTGGCATTGCTCACCCTCAATCCTTAAATGCTAGTAGCACTCCCCACAAACGTTTGTGAAGAGCAGTAGTATCCCAACAAGTTTCCAGGGTGTTCCTTTCGGGCAGTACCTGCTCTGTTGATAGGCAGTTCTTTAAGAGGTGAAAGTGAGGGTGTAGAGGGGCCAGGCTGGACCCACGCCATGCATATGAGCCAGCCTTGGCCTGCCCATCCAGGTCGAGCTCTGCAGCTGAGGGATTGTGGATTCGCAAAAAGCAGGGGCACTTCCTCCAGGCTTGGGAAGGTGTCTGCTTTGCTAAATGTCTGAGCGGAGCTAGCGAGTGTGCAGGTCTTAGGGCACAGGGCTTCTTTTATTTATTTATTTATTTATTTATTTATTTATTTATTTTGAGATGGAGTCTTGCCCTGTCACCCAGTCTGGAATGCAATGGCATGATTTCGGCTCACTGTAACCTCTGCCTCCTGGGTTCAAACGATTCTCCTGCCCCAGCCTCCCGAGTAACTGGGATTACAGGTGCCCACCACTATGCCTAGCTAATTTTTGTATTTTTAGTAGAGACAAGGTTTCACCATGTTGGCCAGGCTGGTCATGAACTCCTGACCTTGTAATCCACCTGCCTCTGCCTCCCAAAGTGCTGGGATTATGGAGGCATGAGCCACCACGTCTGGCCAGGGCACAGGGTTTCAGAAATGGATCCTTACAAACGAAGGCAGCAGAGTATTCTGGAAAAATTGTGAAGACTTCAACCAGGCCATTGCCTCCTGCCCTGGTGTGAATCTGAGGTCCTCTGCTCCCAATTCCTAGCTGCTGGATGTAAGTTAACCTCATCGAACCGGCCTTTCTTCCTCTGTTAAATGGTCAGAACTCAGACTCTGCCCTATGAATATCTCAGCAGCACCAAGGAACCAGGAAGTGCGTGGACGATCTTGCTCCTAAGGCTGTGAGCCCTGGACCCCAGGGTGTGGCTCAGAAGTCCCCCTCCTTCAGCGACGACATTATTCCTGTACACCTCCCAGCAAGGGAGCCAACCACTCTTTGACCTTTAGCCCTCCAGTTAGATGGGAAAGTGAGAAAACTCAGTGCATAGCACTGTAGCCTGAGCTCTTTCACCAGCAGCATGACCCTGAGCAAGCTACCTAACCTCTCTTAACCTCAGTTTCCCAATCTATAAAATGGGGCTCCCCAGGCTGAGCCGTTAGGACTTCTGGAAGGATGAACTGAAGTGGTGCCTGTGGAGTTTAGTACCTCGCCCGGTAGGAAGGAAGTGCTACAGGAATGGCATTTGTTGCATAATTTTAGAGCCAGATTGAACCTCAGAAGTAAGTAACCCTGTCTTCAGGCTTTGATTTTACAAAGGAAGATATTCAGGCCCCCCAATGAATGCCTTTCCTGTTAGAGTTAAAGCAGGCTGTCTGACTTCTAGTTGTTATGAACTTTAGCTTCTCACACTCCTTGGCCAAAAACGATTGGGAAAGCTCTGGTGGGAAGGCCTCTGGTGACCCAGATAAACTCACAGGTGATATAGAACCTTTCCTGGAACTCCCCTCAGGCAGGAGGCACAACTTCTGAAAGCCACTCTTCAGGGTGACATCGAGGGGCTTCTAAGGCAAATCTGTCCAGAGACCTACAGGGGTAAACATCTGAAAAACAAGTGTTAAGGCAGTCCTGTGAGACCAAAAGCAGACTCCAGGAAACAATGAGAGAACTGCAAGAGTTTACTTTGTGTGGATCCTATGAAGCGAGTGCTTGGGTAGGTGGATAGTAAAGGAAACCAGACTATGTTACCCCCTGATATGGTCTGGCTATGTCCCCACCAAATCTCATCTTGAATGGTAGCTTCCATAATTGCCACATGTTGTGGGAGGGACCCAGTGGGAGATCATTGAATCGCGGAGGTGATTCCCCCATACTGTTCCCGTGGTAGTGAGTAAGTCTTATGAGATCTGATGGTTTTATAAGGGGAAACTCCTTTTGCTTGGCTCTCATTCTCCCTCTTGCCTGCTGCCATGTAAGACCGTAAGACCTGCCTTTCGCCTTCTGCCATGATTGTAAGTCCTCTCCAACCATGTGGAATGGTGAGTCCATTAAATCTGTTTTTCTCTATAAATTACCCAGTCTTGGGTATGTCTTTATTAGCAGTGTAAAAATGGACTAATATACCCTAAATATGCATTTCTGATATAAAAATTATTTTTGAACTGAAGGTAATTAAGCAGCAAATGGAGAAAAAGTTTTCTCTATCTTCCCCCCTTTCTTCCTAGACAGATAAAAATTCTCCTTTACTGGAGATGACTCCAGACTCTTATCAACCCAGAGATGGCATCAGAGGACTATGCGAACAAGGTTTCCTCCCATATGTTTACCTTCTGTGATTTCCTGCCCTTGGAAGCATAAAACCACTTCCCTTGTCCCGTCCCATGATTTTCCTACTAATTTATTGCTCTTTATTAAAGATAAGTGGAGTTCTAAGGCACCATTTTCAGTTGCTTTTTATACAGGTTTCTCCTGTGTGAAGTGCATGGCCCATGTTATAAACTGATTTTTCTCTTGTCTGTCTTTTGTTACAGGAGTCCATCCCAACAAAGAACTAAGATGGGAAGAGGTCAAGTTTAGCCTTCCCCTACAGTAGTAGAGAGGTAGGAACAAAAGGGCTTTCCAAGTCCTTGCATCATACACACGCACATGCACATGCACACACAGGTGCAAATTTCTCGCTGATTTCCAGACATCCCTTCTGCCTCGAACTTTAAAGACATCTTCCCATTGTGTTATGGCTTATGTGAGTTCTTCTTTTTAAACTTCTAATTTAGAAATAACTTTAAACTTACAAAAATTTGCAAAAATCATGTTTTTGCCATCTACCCTTCACCCAGCTTCCACAAATATGAGCATATCATATGACTATAGTACATAACCACAGTGTATTAGTCCGTTTTCATGCCGCTGATAAAGACATACCCAAAACTGGGAAGAAAAAGAGGTTTAAATGCACTTACAGCTCCACATGACTAGGGAGGCCTCAGAATCATGGCAGGAGGCATGCTTACAAGGCACTGCTTACATGGTGGCGGCAAGAGAAAATGAGGAAGATGCAAAAGCAGAAACCCCCAATAAAGGCATCATATCTTGTGAGACTTATTCACTATCACAAGAACAGTATGGGGAACCACCCCCATGATTCAAATTATCTCCCACTGGGTCCCTCCCACAACATATGGGAATTATGGAAGTACAATTCAAGATGAGATTTGGGTGGGGACACAGAATCAAACCATATCATTCCACGTCTGGCCCTGCCAAATCTCATGTACTCACATTTCAAAACCAATCATGCCTTCTCAACAGTCCCCCAAAGTCTTAACTCATTTCAGCATTAACCCAAAAGTCCACAATCCGAAGTCTCACCTGAGATAAGGCAAGTCCCTTCTGCCTATGAGCCTGTAAAATCAAAAGCAAGCTAGTTACTGCCTAGATACAATGGGAGTACAGGTATTGGGTAAATGCAGTCGTTCCAAATGGGAGAAATTGGCCTAAACAAAGTGGTTACAGGGCCCCTGCAAGTCTGAAGTCCAGCAGGTCAGTCAAATTTTAAAGCTCCAAAATGATCTCCTTTGACTCCAGGTCTCACATCCAGGTCACACTGATGCAAAAGATAGGTTCCCTTGGTCTTGGGTGGCTCTGCCCCTGTGGCTTTGCAGGGCACAGCCACCCTCCCCGCTGCTTTCACGGGCTGGCGTTGAGTGTCTGTGACTTCTCCAGATAAATGGTGCAAGCTGTTGGGGGATCTCCCATTCTGGGGTCTGGAGGACAGTGGCCCTCTTCTCACAGCTCCACTACACAGTGCCCCCATAGAGATTCTGTGTTGGGGGGCTCCAACCCCACATTTTCCTTCTGCATTGCCCTAGCAGAGGTTCTCCATGAGCATCCCTCCCCTGTAGCAAACTTCTGTCTGGCTATCCAAGGGTTTCCACACATGTTCTGAAATTGAGGCAGACGTTCCCAAACCCTAATTCTTGATTTCTGTGCACAAGTTCTACCACATGGAAGCTGCCAAGGCTTGGGGCTTGCACCCTCTGAAGCCATGGCCTGACTCTACGTTGGTTTCTTTCAGCCCTGGCTGGAATGGCTAGAACACAGGGCACCAAGTCTCTAGGCTGCACACAGTACGGGGACCCTGAACCCAGCCTATGAAACCATTTTCTCCTAGACATCTGGGCCTGTGATGGGAGGGGCTGCTGTGAAGACTTCTGACATACCCTGGAGACATTCTCCCCATTGTCTTGGGGATTAACATTCTGCTCCTTATTACGTATGCAATTTTCTGCAGCCAGCATAAATTTCTCCTCAGAAAATGGGTTTTTCTTTTCTATCACATTATCAGGCTGCAAATTTCCCAAACTTTTATGCTCTGCTTCCCTTATAAAACTGAATGCCTTTAACAGCACCCAAGTCGCATCTTGAGTGTTTTGCTGTTTAGAAATTTCTTCTGTCAGATACCCTAAATCATCTCTTTCAAGTTCAAATTTCAGGGCAGGGGAAAAGTGCCACCAATCTCTTTGGTAAAAGATAACAAGAGTCACCTTTGCTCCAGTTCCCAACAAATTCCTCATCTCCATCTGAGACCACCTCAGCCTGGACCTTATTGTCCATATCGCTTTCAGGCTTTTGGTCAAAGCCATTCAGCAAGTCTCTAGGAAGTTCCAAACTTTCCCACATTTTCCTGTCTTCTTCTGAGCCCTCCAAACTGTTCCAACCTTTGCCTGTTACCCAGTTCCAAAGTTGCTTCCACATTTTTGGGTATCTGTTCAGCAATGCTGCGCTCTACTGGTACCAATTTACTTCTTTAGTCTGTTTTCATTCTGCTGATAAAGACAAACCCAAGACTGGGAAGAAGAAGTGGTTTAATTGGACTTACAGTTCCACATGACTAGGGAGGCCTCAGAATCATGGTGGAAAGTGAAAGACGCTTCTTACATAGTGGTGGCAAGAGAAAATGAGGAAGATGCAAAAGTGGAAACCCCTAATAAATCCATCAGATCTCATGCGACTTATTCACTATCGTGGGAACAGTATGGAGGAAACTGCCCCCGTGATTCAAATTATCTCTAACCAGGTTCCTCCCACAACGTGTGGGAATTATGGGAGTGCAATTTAAGATAAGATTTGAATGGGGACACAGAGCCAAACCATATCACATAGTATAATGGTCAAAACCAGGAAATTACAGTGATTCTGTATATTGTCATTATTCAAACTTTTTTCAGTTGTCCTACTAATATCCTTTTTTCTTGTACAGGGTCCAGTCCAGGAACACATGTTGCATTGGGCTGTCACATTGCTTCATTCTCCTTGAGTCTGGCACAGCTTTTCAGGTGTTGTCTTTCTTGACCTATGACCTTTTGAAAAATACTGGCTAGATATTTTGTAGAATGTCTTTCAATCTGGAATTTTCTGATATTTTATCATGTCAACTTTAGGTTGTACATGCTGGGCACAAATATGGCAGAGGTAATATGCCTTTCTTTGTGTATCGTTTCAGCTGGCTGGCATAATTTCTGATGAGAAATCAATCCTTATTTTTATCTTTGTGCCTTGTATGTAATATATCCTTTTTTCTAGCTGCTTTTAAGATTTTTCTCTTTATCCTTAGTTTTAAGGAATTTGATTATTAAAATTGATTTTTAATTATTGATTATTAAAAGAGCACCTTGGCTGGTGTTCTTTCTCCTGCTTTGGGCTTGTTGAATTTCTTGGAACTGTAAATTTATAGTTTTCATCATGTTTAGAAAATAATTTAAACATTATTTCTTAAAATATTTTCCTGTCCCCAAACTGTCCCCTTCCTGGGATTCCAATTTCAGGTGGTAATGTAATGGTGAAGGCTTAGGTCATGTGTAGTTTTATGTGCACTACTGCTGATTTTATAGCTTGTTGGGGTGATGTGTAAGAAATATTCATGCAGCTACCATTATCCTAGGGTCAATCAGAATTTTATGACTTATAGAAGAAATTAGCTATATAAGGATGTGAATGGCAAGATTTTTGGTACTTTGTCATTTGCCTTTTAAATTTGATTATACTTTTAAAAATGTTTATGTAGTTGAATGTATCTATCTTTAGTCATTTCTGGATTTATAGCATTAAGTCTTTCTCACTATGAGATTATCTTTAAAACATTCATTATATCCTTCTTATTTTAGGATTTCAATTTATGTCTAAATCTTTGATCTATCAGGAATTGATCCTGGTGTAAGGATGACAGTGATTCTAATTTACACTGTTTTTCAGCTGGCTACCTGATTGTCCCCAACCAAGCATTTTAAATAAATGTTTTAACACAATTTGTTTGCCTCATTTATTTGAGATGCCACTTTTTTATTTTTTTATTTTTTTTTTTTTTAAGAGAACTCTCATTCTGGCACCCAGGCTGGAGTGCAGTGGCACGATCTCAGCTCATTTCAAGCTCTGCCTACTGGGTTCAAGCAATTCTCATGCCTCAGCCTCCTGAGTAGCTGGGGCTACAGGCACGTGCCATCCTGCCTGGCTAATTTTTTGTATTTTTAGTAGAGACAGGGTTTCACCATATTGGCCAGGCTGGTCTCGAACTCCTGACCTCAACTGATCCACCCACCTTGGCCTCCCAAAGTGCTGGGATTACAGGTGTGAGCCACTGTTCCTGGCCTGAAATGCCACTTTTGGTTTAAAAATGAAAATGGTTTAAAAGTGAACGATGTAAAAAGCATACTAAAAACAAAAACAAAAACAAAAAAATGAATAAGACGAATTCAATTACTCACCAAACAGAAACAGTGTTCCTGGTGCTGTAGGGGTTAGGATCATATTAGCTCAGTGTTAGGGCAACTACCATAAGATGGCCCAACCCCAGCCTCTACCTGGGGTTTTGCTTCAGTGCGTGTTGCTTTTGCAATAAGAAAGGAAATCTAATGAATGTTGGAACTGATTCTGTGTTACTCTGTTTTCACACTGCCGTAAAGATACTACCTCAGACTGGGTAATTTATAAACAAAGGAGGTTTAATTGACCAATGGCTGGGGAGGCCTCAGGAAACTTACAATCATGGTGGAAGGAGAAGCAGACACGTCTTACTGGCAGCAGGTGAGAGAGAGAGTGTGTACAGGAGGAAATGCTAAACAATTATAAAACCATCAGATCTCATGAGAACTCTCTCACTATCATGAGAACAGCATGGGGGAAACCACCCCCATGATCCAATCACCTCCCTCCCTGGACACGTGGGGATTACAGGCTTCCCCCTCCACATGTGAGGATTACAATTTGAGATGAAATTTGGGTGGGGACACGGAGCCAAACCATATCACACACATCTGCTAAGTCTCCTCCTGTCTTTCTGGAGCAAGACTCCGCTGTTCACCCACAACAGGCTTCCAGCGTCAGCTGCTCTGGTGGGAGGCCAGAAATGTCCAACCCCTCCCCCTCCAGGAAACCTTAAAGACCAGAAACCTTAAAAGACTTTCAGTATCTTACCTCTCATGGACCTGGCTGGGATTCTGTCTCTTTTACACAAAACTTCCTGCACTGCCCTGACCCCTAACACCCATGACAGATTAAAGATGCCACGTTCGTTAGCCTACACTTGTGCCAGTCACCGAGTTTTGGCTGATCAAATGTAACCAAATAAGACAAACACAAACCTATACCCAATCCAGCTGTTTCTGTTCCTCACTTCTGTTTTCTGTACATCACTTTCCTTTTTCTGTCCAAAAATCTTCTTCCACCACGTGGCTGCCCTGGAGTCTCACAGCTGATGAGGCTGTCCGATATGTGAATCATTCATTGCTCATTTATACTTTAGATTTAGTTCAGCTGAAGTTTGTCTTGTATCAGGGAAGAGGGGAGGGTTTGTTGGCCAGAGGAGTTGCTTCTCCTGTGGCAGTACCAGGTGTTATGACCTGAATGTTTGTGTCTCCCCAAATTGATACATTAGAACCAAATCCCAAAGGTGATGGTGTTAGAGTTGGAGCTTCTGGGAGGTGATTAGGTCCTGGGTAAAACTCTCATGAATGGGATTAGGACCCTTATAAAAGAGGCCCCAGAGAGCTTTCTCTGCTCTTTCTGCCTTTGAGGACACAGCCAGAAGGTGCCACCCCTGAACCCGGAACCGACCTTCCCCAAAACCCAATCAGGCTGGCTTCTGATCTCAGACTTCCAGCCTCCAGAACGATGAGAAATGCATTTCTGTTGTTCATAAACCTGTGGTGCTTTGTTATGGCAGCCCACACAGATGAAGACCCCAGGCCCAGGGATTTGCAAACACCACTTTATCACGGTAACCTCCAGAACCCCCCTGCCCTTCCCTTTAACCACGCTCGTCATCAGAGTCGCAATGACATTTATTACAAGATGCCTAAAGGTAGACACAACTCTGGGGAGGAGAACTTGGAGGAGATTGGGGGAAACCTCCCACTCTCCAAAACATTTCCGTGGTGTCCCTGGTGCCCAAAGTCAGATAGTGCTGAGGCTCTGGGTGAGCCGTCTCTTACGCCGGGTTCACAACCCTGGCCAGGAAAAGGCTGCTCCAGGTGAAGTGGTCGAAGATCATGATGATGAAGGGCTGGTTGAAACGCAGGATGATAGGCTTGGACGTCAGGTTTAGGCTGACCCCAGTGGAGCCAGCTGTGTCCACACCCTCCTCACTGAGTTGCAGCACAGCTTTGTGGACCACCTGTTAGGTACAGAACGAAGATGGGTGGTGAGACCTGCTGTGTGTTCTCGCTTTCCTGCCTCATTGCTGGGACCCTTCATGTCCTTGGTTTTAGGAAGGTGAATCCAGGCTCAGAGAAGGTCACTTGCTGGATTCTTATCCAAGTGGCAGCCCCAGGATGATACAGCCCAAGTCTGTCCACCTCCAGAACCCAGGCTGCACCTACACTTCCTATCAAACGGGCAGGTTGGGCCCATCACATGGAGATCAGAGGTCTCATGGCTTGAACTGGGCTTCACTGTCCATGTTGGGTGCTTCTTACTGCCCTGGGGTAGCAGAGGGAGATCTTGTTCCCTTTCCACTCTGCTGGGTAAATACTAGGGTTCAGCAGTATGCAAGTGCCTATGGCTGTTCTGTTTAGGAAAGCTGAAGCAGAATCTAAAAATGTATATCTTTGACTGTTGATATGTCCTTGTTGTGATCAAAATTAGGAGGAGTTCTAAAGTCAGCAAAACATCTGCCTAGCTTGTATCAAAAGACTCTGGCGGCTCATAACCTGGCTAATTAAGTAACAGGTGACATTGGTAAGCTCACAACACCCTAAGGGGTGAACTCCCAGTGACTCTTTCCAGCAAGCACACTCAGGCTCTGGTGGCTCTGTGAGTGGCACCCAGACCTAGGAAGAAGCTGAGCTGGGATTGGAACTCCTGAAGTATGTCTTGAGCAGATGAGGTTTTGAGTCAACAGGCCTGAGATCAAACATCAAACTGTTATTTACTAGCTCTGTGACTTTGGGCAAGCTGCATACCCTCCCTGAGCAGGAGATTCCTCCTCTGAGAAATTGAGATAATACCCTCCTTCTGAGGAGGCAGCTGTGTTGACTCAATCCACTCACACAGCATGCATTTTACTGAGCACATATTATGTGCCAGGTACCACGGTGGCCACAAAGTCCTTGTGTCGAGGTCAGGAGCCACACATTTGAGTAATGGGGACACACACAGGGCCTACACAGTTTGGGACACATAGTAGGTGTTCAGTAAAAATTTTCTGAATGCATGAATAACAGAACATAAAGCCAAAGCATTTATGTAATTGAATGGATGTAATTAGGTAGAAAGCACAATGTGATCCCAATTAGACATTTACCACTTTTCCTGTTTCTTTTTGCCAGGGGCAACTCACAGTTCTGCCATGACAACTTGGTTTTCACAGTGCCCCCTCTGTGGGGTCTGGTGGGATGGGTAGGTGCCTGGGCTATGGCCCTCCTGTGTTGATAGCTTCCTGTGTGATCTCGGGGATGTCACATTTTCTTGCTGAGCCTCCATTTACCTCATGGTGAGACAAGGGGCTTGAACTCGACCTGGAGTTCTCAGCCAGGGACCCAGAGGCTCATTCATGAATGAACTCAGGGCCACTTCCTAGTATTATATTTATATTGTGAATTTTGGAGGGGGGAAGAAAAGGTGGGCTTCCAAGACATTTACCTTTGATGACTTCAGTTGGGCATCCTGGGTGATGCCTGAGAAATTTGCCTGGTTGGTGAACAAGTCTGCGATGCCCATTTCCTCCAGCACATCTCCGAGGTCGTAGACTCCAGAGATGGTGACCTTCGGAATGTACAGGTCCACCTGGCTGCTCAGGGTAAGCAGACAGAGTTAGACATTCAGGGCTGGGCCTGGCAGAGGGGAGAGCAGCACCTCTTCTCCTGGACAGGCTCTTATTTCCTTGTGCTCTCCCTCCAGCTCCTGTCCCTGAGCCTGACTTGCTCTTTGTGGGTAGAAGGGACAGAGCAGGAGGCAGGATCTGTCTCTGCCTCCATGACACAGGCAGCTTTCCCATGGGGTCTCTGAATTGCACGTTCTTTTCTTCTCTGTAGTTCCTTTGAGCTGATTCCACCTGAGATGCAGCTAGACCATGGAGCATTTAAGACAATAGTCCATAAAGAAGCATTTTTGGTCCCAGGAGAACCCCTGCTAGAAGCAGAGGACTGGAGGGAGTGCCCAGCTGGGAGCAGTGGTCCCTGGCTCCAGCTGTGCCACTAATGCTGTGTGGCCTTAGCCAAGTCCAGCCCCTCTCTGTGCTAATGTCCTCACCCGCACACAAAGGTGTTGAACACAGGCTCTCCCAGGGCCGGTGGGTGCTAAAGCTCTGTGATTCTGCAAGAATCTGATTCAGCTGGCAGTTTCTACCAGATGAAGCAGGTGGGGTTTCTAGAAAGGTAAGTGGGGTTACACTAGGAGTAGCACGGGCATCTATGCTTTTTAACATGTCAAGGCCTTAGTGTTATTTTTAAATTCTTCTTGTGCCTTCTGCCCAGAGGGAGAGCAGATGTCTGAAATACTGAAACCGAGGGGTGTCAGTGAACTCTCACTGGCTCTCTGGGCAGATGGGAGGGAAGGCACAAGACCCTCTCCTCACTGAGCAAAAGCAGCCCTGGGTGAGGCCTGGAGACTGGCAACCATCCCGTGTGAAGTGGAAGTCATCCTTTTCTGAAGGCGAGGGAGAAGAACCAGAGGCGAATGGGTGTGTACCTTCTCTAGGTGTGGAAATACTAACAGAAAGAAAGGAACGGAGACTAACTTATCCCAAACACCTGGTCTATGTTCTTTAATTTTTTTGTCTCCTCTTTCTCTCTCTCTCTCTCTCTCTCTCTCTCGCTCTCTCACACACACACACCCACACACACCACACACACACGTGCACACACACATATACACACCTATGAAGTTGGAATCAACATCTTTAATTTCCAGGTTGAGAGATCAACACTTAGAGAGGCTGAAGAATTCCCCCAAAGTCACACAACTGGGAGGCAACAGAACTGAAAAGACCAGGACTAGTTTTGCCACCTGCCACCTGCTGCGTTGTTGAAAGCTTTCTGAGAGCAAGGTAATGGGGCTTTAAGGTATGTATTATTGATTAATGTTGCTCACATTGAAGTATTTTCATGAAAAGATTATTTTTGGTGTAAAGAAAGACAGATAGTCCTTCCCATCATTTTCAATGGAGTATGATCTGGAACGCATTGTTTGCATCATGGTGCGTTATCACCCCCTTGTGGTACTATGCCTAAATTACAGGCTTTCTTTGGGCAGAAAGGAGGAAGAGATGACAAATGGATCCCTAGCATTGCCCAGATACAGGTTCACACCCACGCATATACATGTGTACATACACACACACACACACACACTCAAGCGTAGGTATGGATGGTTTAAGAACTGTGTCCTCCACATAGCTATAGGGGATTGCACAGAAGCACAGGGCTGACCACATGACTTCCCTACAGGAGAGAAGTCAAATTCCCAGGCACTTCCATGTGCATTCACAGAACTGGATGATCTTCTCTAGAAGCACCCAACATCAAACAGCTCTCAGAAGGTATCATTCAAAATGAAAACAATCTGAAACCATAAATCACAAAACCTACATATTAATAAAGTAGTGGAGCTTCCTCCTAGATTATCTACTGCAGAATTTTTAGATCACAAAATTTGTCCAAGCCAAATTTATCTCCTTCATTACTGCTGGCCCTCCATTGTTGGCATTCTGGGCATGGTCCCCTGACTTGGTTGGTGCCATGCCCTCTTCATGCCGGGTCTGAAGGCCACTTCCCACTGGCTGAACTTCCACTCAGGCACAAGGCAGTTTCAAGAGAAAACAACCTGCTCTGCAGCCCTTTCCCATCCCCTGGGCAGAGTCAGGCATTCCCACCTCCCAGCCAGTGCATGTTACACATCTCTCGCGGTCTCTCTCAGAACTCACACTGTTGAACTCACATCGTTGTGCTGCTATGAATTCCAACAGAATCTGTTTTCTGCTCTAGAGTGCATGTCTTTAAGGGCTCTATTTTGTCCTATTCACTACTCTGACCCTTGTGCTTAGCTAGTGCATGGTACATAGCAGGTGCTTCCGTTTATGTGCATTGAATGAATGAGTGAATGAAATGCACATTGAATGAATGAATGAATGAATGAGTGAGTGAATGAAATACTGCCTGATCCATCAGCCTTCCTGAGCTACTCCAGATCTACATGCCCACTCCCTCCTCAGCACCCCCTCTGCTTTTGAGTCTGCATCAGCCCACCTGCCACCAGGTTTCATGCTGGTTGGCATTTTCTGACTCTTCTGCACAGAAGGAACTTGAATCTCCCTGAGAGTGAGGACCATGTTCTAAAGAACACCTCCTTCCTCCTTCAAGGTGAGGAGCAGGGCTGGGCACTCGCATGACAATAATTTCAATTGCTCTCTAGCTCAGGGGTACTTGGAGGGGAAAATCTTATTTGTTTGTCCATCCATCCATCCAACCATCCACCCATCCATCCATGCACTCATTCATCCATTTACTTATTAATTCATTAACTCATTCTCCATTCACTGACTCACCATTCTATGCACTCACTCACTTATTCATTCATTAATTCACTCACTCATTCGTTCTTCCATCCATTCACTCACCTATCCGTTCATTCATTGATTCATTGCTGACTCACATCCTCAGCTGACCTTGCCTGAGTGTCAATCCTGCACCAGCTCCTTGCTTGAGCCTGAGGTCAGAGATAGAGGGAATCTACTGGCTGCTTCTCCTCCTGATTACTGCCTCTTTAGGATATGCAGTCCTTGCTTTCTTTCTACTTACTTGCTTATTACCTACTTTAGCCTTGCTTTGTTAGTTGTTTACTGATTGACTGATTGAAGAGTTAGATGCCCTGAGTAGCTTAAGAACCATTCATATAGGTTTTGCATTGGCTCCATGATGAATACAGAGGTCATTTTCACTATATTCCTATGAGGTCTCCCAGGAATCTTTAGGCAGGGCCTGGTTTCAGGTAAGCAAGATGACAAAATGGGTAAGTGTGTAGCTGCGTGGTTGGCAAACTTAGTTTAAGAAAATGCTGCAAAAATATGACAATGCAGAGGGTGTGTATGAACCTCACAGGGAAAGGGGACCTCACTTTGTGAAATATCCCAAAGTATTTCAGTATTGATGGACAGATCAATAAATTAGTGTGAGCTCCACATCAGAGAACCTTACAGCCTTTGGAGGCCCAGCAGACAGGAACACAATGAGCCCTGGAGGCTGAGTCCAGGGAAGGAAGGATGCTCCGGCATACCCCCTTTTCACCTGCGCCACTTTCTGGGGACATGTGCATTGCAGATATCAACACGATGGCTGCAGGGCTTACCTGTTGGTCAGGCCTGCGGACCACCTGTTAATCGTGTCCCGGCTCAATGCAGCGATAACTGTGTTCATCTTCCCCTTGTCTGGAAGGATGAAGAAGACAGTCCCATTGCCCGCATAGTTCAGCTGTACCAGTTGGCAGGGGAGCTCCGAGTCATGAAAGTAACTGATGGTGCTCGACTGGAACATCATGGGCACCTTCACCACAGTCGTCTCGTCCACATAGAAGTTCTCCCCGGTGCTTGCCAGGTCAAAGTGCTGTGTCCATGTGCCTAGGAAGAGGAGGAGACAGGTCTTTAGGGCAGAGGGGAAAACACAGTTCTGGATCACCTCACGGGCCTGCTATCCAAGTGACACAGTGGCCTTCTGCATGCTTGGAATGTCCCCATTCAAGCCTCAAGGGTTTTTAGGTAAGATATAAAAATTCTCAGAAATTTAAAGCCTGTTTCATCCTCTACTTCTTGGAATGGGTTGAGGATGAGCTCTGTTTCTGAGATTGGCTTCTACACAAGGCAGTGGGGAGAGACCAAGAGGGTGCTGGTCCTTGGATTTGGGGGTAAAATTCGCTTAGCTCAGACTGTGCCTCGGCTCCCCATGCCTAGAGTGGGTCCCAGTTCTGAGGGCTCTGGAAGTGGTGCTGGACCTCAAGTCTCAAACTCAGAGTCCTTGGTGGGAAGGGAGGGGGCCATCTCCACCCCTGCCAGCCTGGCCGGCCCAGCTGAGGCTCCTGACCCTGCTGAATGGTCCTTCCTTTAGGTCACATTGTCCTAATGAAGAGTCAGGGTGAGAAGACTCCTTCAGGGTCACAGACTCCCACCCCCCGCAGGCCCTCAGGTCCCCTCTACCATGTTCCAGGGTGCCACCATCCAGCTTGTTTTTTTTAATGCCTTGAGATGGGGAGCTCACTACCTTCACAGATGGGACTTGGCAGTACTGGTCAGCTCTGATGGGAAGAAAATTGCTCCTCAGACTGAGCCGAAGCTGGCCTGATTGTCCTTCTGAACTTATTCCAGACAACTGAGTCCATCTACCGGAAACTTACCTGGGCTGAGTGTCACAGGGTCTCTCTGCTGTAGGTGAAGTCTCCCCAGTCTTAAACTAATGACTGAGGCCCTTGAGTCCAGCAGGTCCCGGGTGTCCTGGCTGCCATTGACCACAAGCCCTAAAGCCCTTGCCAGGCCACCATTCCCCAGCTGAGGTTACCTAAAGGTGGCCAGAACATCATTCTAAGTAGCCCCTTCTCCATACTACTGTCTGTGGGATCTGTGGATTGCTTGGCCAAAATTCTTGGTTCTGAGTCAGCCACAAACCTCTTGTAATAGCTACTGATGGAGACAACAGGGAGAGGCTGATGGATGTAGAGAAATCAGCCGTGGCTGCGGAGCCTAGAGACCCCAGAGCTATGCTGGTTCATTCTGAATGACCTCACTAACCTTGGTGTCTGCATACACTGACCAAAGGTAGTAAACTCACCATCCGTCTGTCTCACGGCAAATAAGATCATTTGAGGGTTCTCAAATCATCCTCCAAAGGAAGTCTAAAATCCTCAGAACTAGAGGGCAGTTGTATTTTGTGGCTAACTTACAGCAAAAAAAAAAAAAAAAAAAAAGTGGGTAAAATATTTTTCATTGTTAGGTTTTCTTCATCCTTAACATTTTGCTGCTTGCTTTTTATGGAGTATTTCTTTGCTAGAAGCAAGCATAATGTATATAGTTTGACGCAAAACAAAATACAAAATAGGGTTCAGCCTCTACTTTAAGGGATCTATTCTCAGAAAGTCCTAGGAGAATTGGTGGTAGAGAAAGAATTTATTGGGGAAAATCCGAGAGAGCAAAGATGGCTCCTCTGGAAAATCTTGTAACAATATTTTTAATGTTATTTAAAAAGAACTGTCAAGAAAGTCCAATAAATAAATCACACATCAGGACCATTTTACATATTCTACATTTAGTGACAATAGCTACATTAAACTTGATTTCTGTTTATTATCCTGGCTTGCTAGAAATATTTCAGAGTATTTTCCCAGCAGCTTTAACCAAAGACTTGCGGATTCGTTTTGCTGTGCCATAGAAAATCTGTGTACAATGAGGCATTTCACCCCCATCAATGTCTGGTCCTGCATTCAAGTGTTCAAAGTTTCTCTAATTTTGTAACCTAAAGCTGTTGATCTCCTATCCGCTTAGCCCCACTGTGGTCCTGAGGACACTGAAACCTCGTGCAGAATGATGCCGTGCCAGCACCTGTTCCACCAGATGCCCACACGTGCTCAGGCCTTTCTTAGGCTCAGGAGGGTCCTCCCTGCACCTGGGTTTACCATGCCTTTTCCCCAGGCTGTGTTGCCTGAACCTCTGTACAATCACTGCTGAGCTCCTTCCATGCACCAAACATTCCACAAGGGCACTGGGATCTCCCAAAGAGACAAAGACACCCTGCACAAGGGCGCACAGCCTCGTCGGGGAGATGGTCTATGGAATCTGTGGGAGCACACAGAAGAGGATTTGGGCAAACGTTCCCAGCCTCCCTGGCCCTCCCACAGTCAGGTGTTAAGAAGGCTGTCTTTGCCCGGTCAGCCTCTCAGCCTCACCATCCTGCCAGGAGGGCAGCCTCTCCCGGGAGTTCCCAGCCTTGTGCTGGAGAGCAGGAAAGACCCAGAGGCAGGTGGAGAAGAAGGACTCGTACTGATGCTAAGTCAGTCCAGGCAGTAAGGAGGTGTGGGATGGGAGGGGAGGTGAGCACAGTCTGATGGGAGGTCCTGAGAGAGAGCTGGGGAGGAGGGGAAGGGGGCATGAGGAGTCCTGGCTGGGGATCACACCTCCACTGATCTGATGATCTTGTCGAGAGACACAAGTTCAATAGTGATACTGGCTTAGTTTGCTTATTTTGGCTGTTTTACCTGCATTCCTTTGAATATGATTGCTTAACTGAAACTCAACCACTTAGGTGTTAAACAATGTGTTATGGCAAGATGATTGCCCAAACGAGACATGGGCAAACTGTGGAGCATGCATATGAGGACAAAGGTTTTCCTGGGTGAATCTGGGGAGGCTTCACAGAGGAGGTGACTTTTGAGCTAAGATTTGAAGTGAGGGAAAATGTTTTAGGCAGTCAGATAAGTTGCAAGAGGGCTCATGAGACAGAAGAGGCCTGGGCTTTGTGGTAGGCAGAATAATAGCCCTCCAAAATGTCCACATTCTAATCCCCAGAACTTGAGAATATGTTAGCTTTCATGTCCAGGGGGAATTAAAGTTGTAGATGGAATCACAATTGCTAATCTGCTGGCCTTGAGATGGGCAGGTTATTCTGGATCACCCAGGTGGGCCATTATCCAGTATAATCCTGAGGGTTCTTGTAAGTCAAAGAGGAAGGCAGGAAAGTGAGAATCAGAGAGACGTGATGATGGAAGCAGAGGTGGGAATGATGCAATTACTGGCTTTGAAAATAAGAGAGGCCCACAAGCCATGTGGCTTCTAGAAGCTGGAAAAGACCTGGAAGTGCATTCTCCGCTAGAACTTCCAGGTTTTTATGAAGAGGAAGGTTGAAAAACTGAAGCAAGACCTGGTTAGAGCAGTGTGTGCAGGACAGCTTTGGGGGCATCTGGGAGTTCCCGAGGGGTGGGTGGGGTTCTGTCTGGTTCTAGGCCATTTTTCCAGTCCCTGGCCCAGTACTTGACAGTCAGCATTTGTGGAGCACGAAGCAGCCAGACTGTTCATGGTTACAGGTGTAGGCCTCAAACCAACCTGCCCAACCCTTCCGGGTGGCATTTTGATCTTTTGTAAAATAATATAATTCCACCTACCCAACAGGACTGTGGTGAAGATGGAGAGTCCCAGATGTATATGTGCTTTACAGAATCAAAGACTTTGCCCAAGAGTGTGCCCTGGATTTTAACGGCTGTTATTATTCCTGGCCATAGTGGATGGGCCTTCAGACTGGGATGGGTGGGAATACCTTTGAAGAAGATATAGTTGACCAGGACGAGGATGGCTGGGCTATCCAGCCCTGACAACAAGTCGGCAATTTTCCCCTGTGTCTTACTCTTGACATAGCTGTTGATCTGTCTGCTGGCTGTTGCCCAGTCCCGGAAATTCATAGCCAAGACCTCTGACTCATAGTAGTGCTTGATGTCTGCTGAGAATGACTCCAGCAACTCCAGGCTGCCATCAAGAAATAAGGCATTGCCCATGGTCATTTCTAAACTGGTGTCTGACTCTGCAAAGAGTTGGTGGAGGTGCTGGAAACCCTGGTGGATCTCAGTCTCAGACCTCTCAGTGAGGTTGAAACCCAGGCCCTGGAGAAGCTGGGCCCGTGTGTGACCACAAGTGCCCAGGGACAGCATAGCTAAGGCCATGGAGATGCTCACGGGGGAGATGAAAATGTTCTTCTTGGGACTCAAGGCCACTAGGCGCTTATACAGGCTGAGGGCAAAGTCAGCGTTGACTGCAGCCAGGCCCCGGTGATGGTTACTCATGTTCCTATAAGCAGCATTAGGATCCATGGCCTGGATGGTCCAGAGGCCACTGGTGGACAGCCAGAGAAGACAGGTGTACAGGAGGAGTGGCATTGTCCAGTATAGCCAGGCCCTGCCAAATCAGAAAAGCTTGTTAGATGATGTGGCAGTCTCTGAGTCAATGGGGCATAGTGCAACAGGGGGCAGGCAAAAGACCCCGTTCAAGCCCCAGCTCTTTCCTCCACACTGGCTGTGTGACCTGGGAGCACATCACAGAGGGCACTGGACTTCAGTTTCCTCATTTGGAGATATGAATAACACCCGTTATGATTTATCCAGTGCCTACCAGGTACCCAACAATGATCTAGGTAGTCTGGCTATATTCAGTCATCTAACCATGACCAAAACATTCCTAAAGTAAGTATTATTAACCCGATTTTAGGCAGGCAGAAATAGGTGCTCAGAAAGGTTAAAACCCGGCCGGGCGCGGTGGCTCAAGCCTGTAATCCCAGCACTTTGGGAGGCCGAGACGGGCGGATCAGGAGGTCAGGAGATCGAGACCATCCTGGCTAATACGGTGAAACCCCGTCTCTACTAAAAAAATACAAAAAAAAAAAAAAAACTAGCCGGGCGAGGTGGCGGGCGCCTGTAGTCCCAGCTACTCGGGAGGCTGAGGCAGGAGAATGGCGTGAACCCGGGAGGCGGAGCTTGCAGTGAGCTGAGATCCGGCCACTGCACTCCAGCCTGGGCGACAGAGCGAGACTTCGTCTCAAAAAAAAAAAAAAAAAAAAAAAAAAGAAAGGTTAAAACCCACCCAACAGATATGTTCAAAATGCTCAAAGAAAAACAAAACACAATTAAAGCATTCCCAGAAAAACAAAAGCTGAGTAAGCTTTTCCCACAATACCTGCCCTGTAAGAAATGAGAGGCATTTTATTTCAGATTGAAATGAAAGGACACTGGACAGTAACTTTAAGCTGAATGAAGAAATAAAAGACCTCTGGTAAAGGTAGATGCATGGGCAATTATAAGTTACATTTTTGGCAGTAACTGGAAACAGGTGGGAACAGAGCTACAAGGAAGCAGAGCTTTTGTATGCTATTGAAGTGAAGCTGGTTATATCAAATATATTCTGGACTAAATGTATTATGAGCATACATATTGCATTTTGGTTTAATTTATTTTTCTACTGTTTTTCTATTCTCGATTTTATTTATCTCTGCTTTAATCTTTATTATTTCCTTCCTTCTGCTATTTTTCAGTTTGGTTTGTTCTTTTTCTAGTTCCTAAATTATAAACAAAGACTAAACATTATTTTTACACATTAGCCTTCTAAACTATGATACAAATATATGCTGTCTACAAGAGACTCATTTTAGATCCAAAAATGCAAATAGACTGAAAGTGAAAGGATGGAAAAGTTACCCCATGCAAATAGTAACCAAAAGAGAGCAGGGGTGGCTACACTAATATTAGACAAAATAGATTCTGAATTAAAAATGTTCCAAAAGACAAAGAAGGTGATGATATATTAATAAAGTTTTCAGTACAGCAAGAAGATACAATATTTTTGGTTCTTCATTTCCTATATTACTGTCCTTTTTTGTATTTAGTTTTTGTACTGAAATGCTTTTTTGTGTACACTTTAATAATTCTATTCTCATCCCTTTGTGATTATTATGGGGATTACATTAACATCCTAAAGTTAACACCTGAATTTGAATATATGCCATTGTTTATTTGAGATCTTCTTGTTTTTTAAATGTGTTTACAGCCATACATTTCTATCATCACACTGCTTTCACTCATTCCATAAGTTTTGGTATGTTGTGTTTCCATTTTCATTTGTCTTTAAGTATTTTCTAATTCCCCTGGTGGTATCTTTTTTGATCCTCTGGTTGATAAAGAGTGTGTTGTTTTTTCCACACTTTGTAAAATTTCCAGTTTTCCTTCTGTTAATGATTTCTAACTTCATCTCATTGTGATTGAAGAAGATACTTAGTATGATATCTGTCTTTTTAAATCTATTGGCTCTTGATCTGTGGCCTAACATAGGGTCTGTCCTGGAGAATGTCCCTTGTGCACTTGAGAAGAATGTGTATTCTGTTGTTGCAGGGTGTTTTGTATATGTCTGATACATCTAGTTTTTGCTGTGATGTTCAAGTTCTCTTTTTTCTTACTTATTTTATGTCTGGTTGTTCTATCCATTATTGAGAATGAGGTATTGAAGTGTCTAAATTGCTGTAGAATGATTTCACCCTCCAATTGTGTCCATTTTTTGCTCAATTTATTTTGTCCCAGACACACTCAAAAATAGTGTTTTACCAGCTGCTAAAGTCTGAATGTTTGTGTCCCCACAAATTCATATGTGGAAACCTATTCATGGGGGCTCTACCCTCATAAAAGGAATTAGTGCCTACATAAAAGAGGCCTGTGGCAGTATTTCTGGAAGAAATTGGCATATGAATCAGTAGATTGAGTAAAGACAGCCACCTTTACCAATATGGGTGGGCATTTTTAATCCATTAAAGGCTGGATAAAACAAAGAGGTAGGGGAAGGGCAAATTCTCTTTTCTGTCCCTGAGTTGGACATCCATGTTTGCCTGCCCCTGAACATTGGGGGTCCTGGTTCTTGGACCTTTAAACTCTGGGACTTAAACCAGCAGCCTTACTAGGCCCTTTTCCTATTGTGGAGCTGCACCATTGGCTCCTCCGGTTGTCAGGCCTTCAGACTCAGACTGAATTACATGGCTGGCTTTCCTGGGTCTCCAGCTTGCAGATGGCAGATTGTAGGACTTCTCAGCTTCTGTAATTACATAAGGCAATTCCCATAGTGCCTCCTCTTACAAATATTTCTATATATCCTGTAGATTCTGTTTCTTTGGAGAATCCTGACTAATATAATGGATTAAATTAATTTTGAGAGGCTATTAATAGGATTATACACCATACCCAATTTGGATTTATTTCTGTAATGCAAAAAACGTTTCAACATACAAAAATTGATCAGTCTAATATATCATATTAACAAAATAAAGGAAAAAATCACGTGATTATCTCAATTGCTGCAGAAAAAAGTATTTGACATAATTCAACACACCCTCACATGATAAAAACACACAACAGATTGATACAATCAAGTGTAAAGAGGTGCCTGGAGAATGCTCAATTGGCTCACGCACTGGGAGAATGGGGTGGAGCTGTGGGAAGTTTGTGCCCTTTGCAGCGGGGAGGAGCTTGGCTTCTCTCTCCTGATCCTGTGTGGTAATCTGGGGATTCCATTGGTGAGATGAGGGCCTGTTAACAGGACTGTCTCTCGCTTTGCTGAGTTAGTTTCCTTTTCACCCAATAAATTCCATTTTTTTTATCCTTCAAAGTGTCTGCGAGCCTAATCTTTCATGGCCATGTGACAAGGATCCCATTTTTAGCTAGACTAATTAGAAAGTCCTACAATGAAATTAGTAATAGAAGAAAACTACCTCAACATAATAAAGACTATATATTTATAAAACCTATTATACTCAATAGTGAAAGACTGAAAGCTTTTCCCTGAAGATCAGGAACAAAACAACGATGCTTGCTCTCAGTACTTTTACCTAATATAGCACTGGAAGTTCTAGCCAGAGCAATTGGGGAAGGAACGAAAAAAGGTATCCATATTTGAAAGGAAGAAGTAAAATTATCTGTGTTCACAGATGACATGATTTTATATGTACAAAACCCTAAAAATTCTACGAAATATTCTGTTAGAACTAATAAACAAATTTAGCAAAGTTGCAAGATATAAAATCAATTGCATTTCCCAACGCTAACAAAGAAAACAATTTGAAAAGGAAATTAAGAAAACAATTCCATTTACAATAGTATGAAAAAGAACAAAATAGGGATTAATCAGGGAGGTAAGAGACTTATACACTGAAAACTACAGAACAGGGCTGAAGGCAATTAAAGAGGACATAAATAAATGGAAAGACATCTCGCATTTGTGGTTTGGAAGAAATTGCTAAGATGATAATACTATCCAAAGCAGTCTATAGATTCAATACAATTTCTATCAAAATTCCAGTTCTGTATTTCACAGAAATAGAAAAATTCATCCTAAAATTTATATAAAAATCTCAAGGGACCCGGAGAGCCAAAACAATACTGAAAAAGAACAAAGTTGAACGTCTTGCACTTTCTGATTTCACAATTTACTACAAAACTATAAAAATCAAAACAGTGTGGTACTGGCATAAAGACATACATATAGACCAATGGAATAGAATTCAGAGCCCAGAAATAAGCCTTGCATATATAGTAAAATGAGTTTGACAAGGGTGCCAAACCATTCAATGGGGAAAAGACAGCCTTTTCCACAAGTGGTGCTGAAAAATTGGATATTTACATGCAAAAGAATGAAGATGGACCTTTACCTAACACCATATACAAAAATTAACTCAAAATAGATCAGTGATTTAAACATGAGTTAAAATTATAAAAATCTCAGGAAAAAACATAGGGGAAAAACTTCATGATATTGGCTTTGGCAATAATTTCTTGAATATCACACCAAGGCCATGGGCAACAAAAGAAAAAATAGACAAATTGGACTTCATCAAAATTGAAAACTTTGTTCATCAAAGGATACTGTCAATAAAGTAAAAATGCAACTCAGAATGGGAAAACATTTGCAAATTTCATATCTGATAAGGAATTGATATCCAGGATATACAAAGAACTCCTAAAACCCAAGAACAAAAACAAGAAAACAAATAAACCCAGTTAGAAATGGGCAAAGGACTTGAGTGGACATCTTTTCAGAGACAACACACAAATGGCCAATAAGCACGTAAAAAGATGCTCAGCATCACTATTCATTAGGAATATCAAAACCACAATGAGATACCACTTCATATCCATAGGGATGGCTACAATAAACAGACAAACAAAACAGAAAACAGTAAGTTGGCACACCAGGCATGACGGCCTGTGCCTGTAATCCCAGCTACTCTGAAAGCTGAGGTGGGAGGAATGCTTGAGGCCAGGAGTTTGAGACCAGCCTAGGCAACATAGCAACATTTTTTTTTCCGTTTCAAAAAAAAAAATTTTTTTTTAAATTTAAATGTTAGCATGCATATAGGGAAATTGGAGCCCTTATTCTTTGCTGGTAAGAATATAAAGTGCTACAATGTGTGGAAAACAATATGGCAGTTCCTTGAAAATTAAACAAAATCATCATTTGACCCAACAATTTTGCTTTGAGTATATACACCAAAGAACTGCAAGCGGATAGTCAAGGAACTTGACTAGATAATTGTAGACCAAAGTCACAGCAGCATTATTCACCATAGCCAAAAGGTGGAAACAACCAAAATGTCTATCAAAGGATGAATGAATAAACAGGCCGGGCGCGGTGGCTCAAGCCTGTAATCCCAGCACTTTGGGAGACCGAGACGGGCGGATCACGAGGTCGGGAGATCGAGACCATCCTGGCTAACATGGTGAAACCCCGTCTCTAC
This sequence comes from Macaca mulatta, assembly GCF_049350105.2. Classification (NCBI taxonomy): domain Eukaryota; kingdom Metazoa; phylum Chordata; class Mammalia; order Primates; family Cercopithecidae; genus Macaca; species Macaca mulatta. The sequence goes on from NC_133412.1 coordinate 167,595,670, forward strand.
TAAAAAATACACACACACAAAAAAAAACTAGCCGGGCGAGGTGGCGGGCGCCTGTAGTCCCAGCTACTGGGGAGGCTGAGGCAGGAGAATGGCGGGAACCCGGGGGGCGGAGCTTGCAGTGAGCTGAGATCCGGCCACTGCACTCCAGCCTGGGCGGCAGAGCGAGACTCCGTCTCAAAAAAAAAAAAAAAAAAAGAATGAATAAACAAAGGATGGTATAAACATACAATGGAATACTATTCAACTTTAAAAAGGAATGAAATTCTGACATTTCCTACAACATGGATGAACCTGGAAGACATTATGTTACGTGAAATGAGCCAGACACAAAAGGACAAATAGAGTCTAATTCTATACCTACAGTAGTCAAATACATAGAGACAGAAGTAAAATTGTGGATACCAGGGGCTGGGGCAAGGGAAGATTAGGGAATTATTGTTGAGTGGGTATAGAATTTCAGTTTGGGATGATGAAAAAGTTCTGGACATGGAAGGTGGTGATGGAGGCACAACAACGTGAATGTACTTTTAATGCTACTGAACTGTACACTTGTCGTTAAAATGTTAGGTATTATATTTTTCCCACAATACAAATTTAAGGAAAATATTAAATATAAATGATTTAAGAAGAGTTCCATAAATGGAATTGAAAAAATTCACCCAGCTTGCAGTGAGCTGAGATCGCACCACTGCACTCCAGCCTGGGTGCACTCCAGAGTGAGACTCTGTCTCAAAAAAAAAACAAAAACAAAAAACAAACAAACAAACAAAAATCCACCCAAGGTTGGAATCAGTAAGTGGACATTGTCTGCCTGCAAGGTTAGTGGTTTCAGGCCCTGTGCTGTTTGTATCACAGCTGCCTGTATCACAATAAATACAGGAGGCTTACGGGAGAAGCAGGTCTCGCTGCACCAACCACTGTTGAACCAGTCGCTTTGGGTAAGGGGCTGGAAACCCTCATTTAAACCAGTGCTCCAGGAGGGTGTGGCATGTTAAATTAAATTAAATATGGGCTAAAGCTGCCTCCTCATGTAGCAAACTGTAACCTAGCTTAATATGTAAACAAACTGCAGTATATTTTGAGAGTATATTCTAACTTGAGAGTATATTCTTTAACAAGTAACCAAGTTAACTTTTAACAAGTAACCAATCATAGCAGCTGAACTTTCAGTCAATCACAGTCTGCGAACTGCTCGGACATGTCCAAACAAGGCAAACACAGAGCTGTAATCTATCAGCCTATGTATATATGTCACTTCCTTCTTCTACCTGTAAATACTGCCTACGTTGCTTGGTGGCATTCTCTGAACCTTTACTGGTTTAGGGTGCTGTGTGATTCACGAATAGTTTCTTTGCTCAAATAAACTCTGCTACGTTTAATTTGTCTAAAGTTTTCTTTTACCAGGTGTGCTCTGAGCGTGGGAACCACTGTTCTGCTCTGGAATTCCCCAGAGGCCCCTTCCCTGGTGTGTTTCAAAAGCAGAATCTCAAGAAAAACAGTTGGGAGCGCCTCCCCTCCCAAAACCCTTAGTTCTCCTGAGTCTTCTTTCAACCCTCCTTGGGTGTCTCCCTTATCTCTGCAGGGTGGAAAACAACCCCTGTTGGCTGCTCTAGTCCCTACTTCTCTGCTTTGATGATAGAGGCAGGTGTGACCTGCTTCCCACTCCCTGCGCCCAAATGTCGGGCTTTACTGAATTCTCCGCCGGGTTTCTGACTTGGATTTCTGGGTCCTTGGGACAATTCTTTCCTTTTCCTGGGTTTTGTGGCAGATCAAGCTGGACTGGGCTCCCAGCGCTGCTATGTACGAATTAGGTGACGTAGGACAGGCTATTTAAACTCTGCCTCAGTTTCCTCAGTATAAAAAGAGCTTGTAATAATACCTCTAGCCTTACCCATTTTTCTGGTGTTTGTCTCTTCTCCGGTGCCTCTGCACAGCCTCCTCATCTCTCCCAGGACTCAGCAGTAACCCTACCTTGTCTCCCTGCCTTCTGTTTAACTCCCTCCAGCCCTTTTACCCATCTGCAGCTGCATCTTTCTAAATTCCTGAAAATTCAAGCTGGTCAGTTCTGCTTTGAAGTTTTCAGGGGCTCCCCATTGCCCACGACGAGGCTGATTCTCACTAACGTAGCCCAGCGGGTGTTTGTGACCCAGTCCCTGGTGACAGTTCTGCCTCCAGCCTCAAATCTGGCCCTTGGAGGTCTCAGCCACAGCAACACTGGGTGTCAGGGGTTCTTCCAGCACCCACCAGCCTTTTATCCCACTGTGGGTCAGGGCAGGGTGGGGCAGGTCACATCACTACAGGGCAGGTTACAGCAAGACAGGTCACTGCAGTTCCCTAGTGCAGGTCATTTCGATTTTTCCATGTTTGCTGAGCCAGCTCTGGGCTGGGAGCAGGGAACAAAGATGGACCTGCCTCAGCCCTGCCCATGTGGCTCTAGTCTGTAGGTCCCTTGTCTCCCTGCCTCACCTGGCTCACTCCATCTTGTCCTTTGAGACTCAGGTCCCAGGTCACCGCCTCCAGGAAGCCTTGCATCTGTGTTTCTCTATGGCCTTGCCCTATGACAGGCAGTGAAATCTTTGCTTAGCTTTGGTCACTGCCATACCTGTCTGGGATCTCCTCTTGGGCACAGGCCCTGTGCAGCATGATGCCAGTGGTAGGATGGGCTCCCATCCCTTTCCTGCCATCTCTGCGGAGATTGTATGCCTCACCCTCTCCTGTGTTAATTCTCTAAGATGAGGGTGAAAACTCCACCCACCTGACAATATTGTGAATACCAGACGTGGTTGTTATCAGTGCTTGGCTTATGTGACCTCATTTAATGGAGCATCGTGGGGCCAAATTTACAGATGAGAAAACTGAGATCCAGGGAGACAGAGTAACTCCCCCTGAGCTGGAACTCTAAACCTAAATGTCTGACTTCAGAGCTTGTACCATGCCATTCTGCCTGTCTCTACAGAAAGGAAAATGATGAGTAAAAAAGCTCTTAAGAGTATCCAGCCATGGCCGGGTGCGGTGGCTCACGCCTGTAATCCCAGCACTTTGGGAAGCTGAGGTGGGCGGATCACCTGAGGTCAGGAGTTTGAGACTAGCCTTGCTAACATGGTGAAACCCCGTTTCTACTAAAAACAAAAAATTAGCAGGGCGTGGTGGTGGGTGCCTGAAATTCCAGCTCCTCGGAAGGCTGAGGCAGAAGAATAGCTTGAACCTGGGAGGCAGAGGTTGCAGTGAGCTGAGATCGTGCCATTGCACTCCAGCTTGGGCAACAAGAACGAAACTCTGTCAAAAAAAAAAAGAGTACCCAGCCATATAAAAATGCAGAGTATCAATATTGTTCATGCATTTCATGTCAAGTGTGCCCTCTTTGTTCCTCATCTCTGAAGAGACTCACTTAGTAAATATTCACTGTGTTCTGTTTTCACAAATGCCCTAGGAGCCAGGGACAGTTCTTGACCTTCTGTATTGAAACCTCAGGACATGTGGTACAGTGCAGACAGTTCTGTTCTCCGTGCATTATCTCCGCCCCAGGTCACTGAGTGAGGAGCTGTGGTGGATAGATCTGCGTGACTCTGAAGAATTCCTCCGCACTGGGCCAGCTGAGCCCTCCCTGGCCCCTACCCGTGGCCAACATCCTTCATCAGTGGTGCCGACTGGAGCAGATGCATCGTAGCTCGCAGGCTGCGACTCTGTGGCTGTTGTGGGTGTTGTGGCTGTCTGGCTGGGCTTAGAAGCATCAATCACGGCAATGGACGAGAATGGTTCTTAGCTACAGCCTTCTGTGTCAGGCCCCTGCATGGCAGGAGCCCAGGGGACATCAGAACCCCTGTGGATGACTCACAGACTCTGGGATCTGGAAAATCCTCCACAAGGTTGCCTCATAACAGTGCTGGCTGCCCTAATGTTCAATGTACCATTTAAAAAAAATAAAACATCTCAACAAACCAAACAAGCAAGCAAGCAAAGCCCTAGCTTTGCTCCGGAGGCCGGGCAGGGGGAGGGATAGAGGGTTCTCAGTTGTTACTCACAGTCTGCGGTGGGCTCAGGCTGTTTCTGCTGGCTTGGTCCTGCGGTCCTGGACCCTAGCATGTGTACAGTAAGCCTGCGGGGGATGCTGCCTGTTAAATTTTGTTTGCCAACTTCCCGGGTGGTTAATGGTTAGAGGGACCAGTGGCCTTCACCGCTTGGTAGTCCTCTCCCCCGAGCCATTAACCAATGGGAGGCTTCGTCAGGAAAGCTGAGTAAACATAGTAATGCTGCAAATTAACTTTGCTCTGCGTTCAATTCTATGAAGTTTTTTTATACCAAAATGTGGCTGGAGTTGCATCAATGTGGTTGCCCTGTGTCAGTTAGCAGACATGTCTTAGGTGCCCGTAATTAGCACCAAGGTGCAGATACTTGTAAAAAGAAAAACAGGTGTTTAACTCTAATTGGGGATGACTTGGGCAAGGTCCTGCCTTCCAGGGGTCTTAGTGTGGTGGGAGAGACAGATATGGAATAATATCTGCCAAGCGCTTCCTCTGTATTATCTCACAAAATCTTCACAATGACTCTGTGAAGTGGGCACCATTATCTCTCCTCTTTAGATAGGAAACTGAGCTGCATGGAAGTTGAGTGAAGCGCCCTTGAGATTCAAATCCAAGACCATTCAACTCTAAAGTCTAGCACCTTTCCTCTTCCCCACATTTTATTTTTCATTAGTTTTCTTTGGATTACAGGTGACAGACATCAAATTGAACTGCTTTAAAGCAAAAAGGAATGAATGAGAGGTCCAACGGTGGAAAGAACTTGAGACCTGGCTGGATCTAGGGAGTTCCAAATCAGGCATCAGATCTCTCCTTCTCTCTCTCTCTCTTTTTTTTTTTTTTGATTCATTCCTAGCTCTGCTTTCTTCTTCTACTTTATTCTGTCTGCACTGGGGACAAAGGTGTCCACTGTAGCTCTAGGTTATTTGGTTCTAACTGGTTAGTTGACATCAGAAGTAGAGAAATTCTCATTTTTCTCAATGTTCGTAACAGTCCCCCTAAAAGTCTACAGCATGGTTGCTCCCCTGTGGACTGATTGACCACAGTGTGGAGAAGGATGAGGCACTGTGAATGCCTCGCTAGAGTCCTTTGCTCTCCGTTGGGTTGACAGCATCATTGCTTCCATCCAGAGATGAGGGAAGCTCTTTCCAGGGGAAAAGAGGAATGCAGGGCCTACAACTGGGTCTGCAGTTTTGGAGACACCTTAGTTTTGTTGATATTTATTGGTCTTTTCAAGTTTCCAATCCTATAAGCCAATTTTGAGCTTTATATCTCGGAATTTATCTATTTCATCTAGATTTTCAAATTAAATGCTACAGAGTTATTCATTAGGCCTCTCCATTATTATTTTTACATTATTATTCTATATCAGTAATTCTTTTTTCTTTTTTTGTTCTATATTTTATTTATGTCTTTTCTCCCTTTGATAAGTCCTGTTACAGAGATCTAGCGAGCTAATTAATCTTTCCAAAGATCCACCTTCTAGTTTTGTTACTGTTTTTTAAAAAAATTGATATTTCATTGATTTCCGTTTATATCTTTATTTTTTTAATCACCCCTTTAAATTCTCTGGGATTCGGTCTGTTGTACTTTTTTCTATTTTCTTGAGATAAATGCTTAGCTTTCTTACTTTTTAATATTTCCAGTCTCCACATAAATGTATTTAAAGTTAAAAGTTTTCATCTAAATACTGATTGAGCTATGTCCCACAAATTTTTGGTAATTACTATTTTCATTGTCTTTTTTTTTCTAAGTATTTTAAAATTTCTTTTCTGGTTTCCTTTAAAACCCAGGTGTAGTTTAGTAATATGTCACTGAGTTTATTTAGAATTTTAGGCTATTCTTTTGTTATTAACTTCCAATTTTATTTCACTGTGATCAAAGAATATTGTCTATTATGATATTGAACATTTGGAATGTTTTGAGGTTTGTAATGACCGTATATGGCCTTTTGTTTTTTTGAGATGGAGTCTTCCTCGGTCGCCCAGGCTGGAGTGCAGTGGCGCGATCTTGGCTCACTGCAACCTCTGCCTCCTGGGTTCAAGGAATTCCTCTGCCTCAGCCTCCCGAGTAGGTGGGACTGCAGGCGAGTGCCACCATGCCCGGCTAATTTTTTTTATTTTTAGTAGAGACGGGGTTTCACTGTGTTAGCCAGGATGGTCTCGATCTCCTGACCTGGTGATCTGCCCACCTTGGCCTCCCAAAGTGCTGGGATTACAGGCGTGAACCACCGTGCCCAGCTCATATATGGCCTATTTTAATAAACATTTCATGTTTTCTTTAAAAAATAACGGATATTATCTGTTTGATACGTATATGTACACATTCATATATGTATATATGTAATAACTTGAGCTTATTTTATTTAAATCTTCATATGTATGTTGATTATTTACTTAAGCTTTCAGTTTCTCAGTGGGGAATGTTAAAATCACCAATAGCAGTTGTTCACTTATTTCTCTCTGTCAGTTGTTGCTTGATTCACTTCAAGACTGTATATTAAAGCATATATACTTTTGATAATTATATCCTCTTGTTGTATTTATTTTTCTTATATCTTTTTTCCATATAGCATACTTTTGTCCTAAATTTAATTTTATCCATTGTTATGATTGCTTTCCTTTCTTTTGGTTCACTCTTACCTGATACTTTTCATCCTTTTATTTCCAAACTCTCTGTGCCTTCTTTTTTGATGATATTTCTTTTCTGATGATATTTCTCTGAAGCTAAGAAGGTTTCTGAAGTTTTGTCTGACTTCTCGATACTTACAGTAAAGTGTTAGAGGATATAGATAAGCTTAACATTTTTGTTAAATATAAAAGAGCTGAGGCTTATTGGGTTAAAAACTATATAGTGTCTCCTTCTTAGTCTTTCAAAGATTATCCAATTAAGAAAGAATTTCAAAACAAACATATATCTAGAGTGTAACTGTAAAAGTCTTTATAAATACCTCAGAAATTTCTAAGGTGTTACCTTAGCAGACCATTGGATCAGATATAAGGTCCTCTAAGGCTAAGGATTTTAAGGTTAATGTTCCATACCAGGTTTATAAATAGACAAAAATATAGATAAGCTTATCTTGGAAAGATTGGTGGTTGTGGCCTTTATTATAGTGGAGTGGATTATAAATTAATTCATATAAAATTCACAATTTAAAAAAATTAGATTAGCTTTGTCTCAAAGGGACAAGACAGTGCAAAATGATGAAAGGCCTTTGAACTTTCAACCTTCTACAGGCAGGAAACAGGATACAGAGGCTCAGCCTCAAATATGAGGTATTTTTATGGAAAAGGAAGCGTGACCCAGGCAGAATCAAGATCTCAAAAGACACAGCAAGGGGCCACGGTGAATTATTCCCAGGAGCAGACTGGGAGTGCCAATTGTGTTAAATTATGTGTGTCTCACCATTTTATATTGTGTGTGGAGAAGTGGGAGAAGAGAACTTGTTTCTTCCATTCACAGGTCTTCAGATTGAGAGAAGCTACACACTTCAGGAAGGACATTTAAGGACCCTCCTCCGTACCGTGACTGATTTAAATGAGGGTATCTGGATTTGAAGGGGGTGTTGCAGTTGGATGAGACTTTGGGAGTCACGGGGGAGGTGGGTGTATTTTCCATGTGTGAGGGAAAATGAAGTGTTGAGCCCATATGGTGGACTGCAGTGTTTTTTCTCCGACATGGCTGCCGTCCTTCCCTCTCTCCCTTTGTGAGCATACTGCACCACCATCAAGAGACAGTCTATTCCTCCCTTCTTGTGAATCTTGGCTTGTCTTACTGGCTTTCTTGACGAATAGAATGTAGAAGTGATGTTCTGGAATTTTCAAGCCTAGTTCATAAGTAATCTCGCAGCTTCTGCCTTGGGCTCTTGGAGCCCTGAGTCACCTTGTAAGATGTACAAGTGCTCTGCTAGGGAGACTGTGTGGAAAAACCCTGAGACACTATGTGGAGAGATAAAGAACCAGCTGAGTCCTGCCTTCTAGCTATCCCCACCGTTGTGCCACACCTGAGTGCAGCCGTCTTGGATCAGCCCAGCCCAGCCACCTAGTGAATACTTCTGAGTGATCCCAGCTGATGCCGTGTGGAGCAGAAAAAATCACTCAGGCATGCCCTGCCTGAATTTCTAACCTAAAAACTGTGCGTAATAATAGAGTTGTTTTTGTTCTTTTCTTTGCTTATCTTTGTGGAGATGGCGTCTCACTATGTTGCCCAGGCAGGTCTTGAACTACTGGCCTCAAGTGAACCTCACATGTTGGCTTCCCAAAGTGCTGAGATTTATAGGTGTGAGCCACCTTGCTCAGCCAAGATTGTTCTTTTAATTCATTAAATTTTGGAAGAGTTATTATATAGCAACAGATAACTAAAAAGAAATGGCTGGGTCATATATTTAGCTTTAGTAGAGACTGTCAAACAATTTTCTAAAGCGATTGAACCAATTTATATTTCCAAACAATGGTGTATGAGAGGCACAATTGCTCCATATCCTTGCAAATCCTTGGCATTGTCCGTCTTTTTCATTTTATTCATTCTGGTGGGGTGTGTAATGGTTTCACATAATAGTTTTATATCGCATTTCTCTGATGACTAATGAAACTGATTACCTTTTTTTTTTTTTGTCATTTGGATATCATCTGTTGAGAAGTAACTGTTTAACTTAGATTGAACAGAAGTGTCTGTTTCTGTCAAATTGTCTTTTACTTATCAATTGGTAAGTTTAACAATCATTTGCCAGATCGATATATTGCAATATAAGTTTGTGACTTACCTTTTCACTCTCTTAATGGAATCTTTTGATGAACATTGTTCATTATTTTAATGAGGTTCAAATCACCTGTTTATTCTTTTACAGTTAATGCTACTTATGTTCTGTTTGAGAAATCTTTGCTGACCCAAATGTTATGGAACATTTTCTTATGTTTTCTTTGAAAAGCTTTATTGCTTTATTTTTCACTTTTAGGTTCGTTACACATCTGGATTTGATTTTTGTGTATGGTGTGAGGTAGAGGTCAAATTTATCTTATTTCATATATATGACACCATTTAGTGATGATGAGGATTGTGTTGCTTAAAAATGTCATGTCATAAAAGATAAAATGTGTTACCTCTCAGAGGATACTAAAGAGGCATGAGATCAGTAATGGTATGATTTCAGAGTAGGAGGTGGTCACTCTTGGATAGCATTGGCAAGAAGCTCCTCCCAGGATATGGGTGACCTTCTGAAAGTTCTTGATGACTTACTAAATGCAGAGCTCAGATCCTTAATCGGAGAAAACATGTGCTATGTATTAAGGACCTTATTGGGACAATTGACAAAGTTGGAATATAGATGGTATATTAGATAAAGGTATCAGTGCTAAATTTCCTCAAGTTGATAGGTTTACTGAAAAGTAATATCTCAAAATCTTAGAAAATATACACTGAAGTATTTAGGGGTAAAGGGGTATGATGTATACAATTTATTCTCAAAATATTCTGAAAAAAATTATTACAGACACATACCTGCATGCGTACGTGTGTGTGTGTGTGTGTGTGTCTTGGGGAGAGAAATCGTGTGCGTGTTGTTTGTATTATTTTTATTCTTGCAGCTTTTCTGTAGGTTAGGAATTACTTCCAAATGCGGAGTTAAGGAAAAACAGAAAAGGTTGAGCTCTGACTCTTGCTCCACCACTGTGAGTAGGTGGTCTTGCGACCTTCCTCTCTGGGGCGTGCTCTCACCTCTGGTGGAGCTATAGATACTCCGTGCTTCACGGGGTTGTTGTGAGGATTGGGTGATGCTTGAGCCTAGCACAGTTTCAAGCACATGTTAAGGCATGAGAATCACTGCTAAGATTGTTATTTTATCTCTTCAGTGACTGGTGCCCACCAAGTACTGGATCCTGCTTGGGAAATGCCAGCCAAGACCTTTTCTTTCATCATCAACCTCTTAGCCCTTTAATAAAGAAGAATCAGTTTTTAAAATAAAATAGCACTTTTATAAGCAACATTGAGCTGTTCCTCACATGTTCCTTGAACCACTGGTCTGTGCCCACCAGGCCCTGGCTAGTGACTTCAGGTGAATGAGACCTGCTTCCTGCTGACCAGGAGGCTGGCTTGTTCTCTTAAAGGCAGGGCTGCACCTGCTCCAGACATCCTTGCCTGGTTCCCAGGTCAAATGCTGCTGCATCTGGGTCTCATTTGAGAATGACTTGCTGGTCTCTCAGGGGTCGCCCCCAATACTGGAGGGAGCATCTTGCTGAAGCCCTCCATGAAGGGCCACCCCTCTGAAATCATACCATCCATGAATGGTCACCCCTCTGAAATCACACCATCCATGAAGGGCCATCCCTCTGAAATCAAACCATCCAGGAATGGCTGCTCCTCTGAAATCACACCATCCGTGAATGGCCACCCCTCTGAAATCACACCATCCGTGAAGGGCCACCCCTCTGAAATCACACCATCCGTGAAGGGCCATCCCTCTGAAATCAAACCATCCGTGAATGGACACCCCTCTGAAATCACACTGCCCATGAACGGCCACCTCTCTGAAATCACACTGACCATGAATGGCTACCTCTCTGAAATCACAGCTGTGCTGCTCTGGGTTCAACTTGCCCAATTCTGCTGAGCACAGAAGCTGAGCCAGGAGGGTTGCTCAGGGCAACTGAACTTCCCCAGTCCTTTCTAGGATCTTTTCTGTAGGAGGAAAGGGCCCAGGCCTTGCTTGGCAAGGGACAGGTCATGTGAAGCCAGAGACTACGGTGACCAGAACCTCTAGAATGAGTCTTGGCTGGACTTTCCAAGCCCCATCTGGCTGTTTATCTGAGGAATCATAAGCTGTGTTGGCAAAGAAGGATGCCACCCAGTACTAGTGGTCAGTGTGGGGGTGGCAGGGGTAGGTTGTGGGTGCTCCAAGGGCCTCTGAGTCCTTTTCCAAGTCATGGACTTCTGAGCTGGACCTGACTGTTGCTGGACCTGGGACTTGGCTTTTGTTTGTGGTGGCCCAAGGAAACTACCTGGATCCCTCTCCTGCCAATCTGCACTTTGGGGGCCACTTGTCCTACCCACAGTCTTTGAGTGATTCTTGGACCAAGCAGGACCCCAAACCCCTCTTGGCCCTCATCCTCTCAGACAGGCAGGAACATAGCCTAGATGTGCCATTCATTTGGCCTTAGTTCCTTTGGGCTACATCTTCACTGATGAGTTGCCTACACTGTCTGGGTCCCCCTTCTGCTCTTCTTCTCCTCCCCACCTGCCAGCCCCTCCCCTACTCTGGTCTCCCCGCAGCAAGTAAGCACTGAGCCCAGTGCCTGGAGCCTGGTGCAGGGAGTAGCTGGCATTTTATTGAACCCTCATTGGGTGACAGCTCTTGGAGTGTAGTGTAGACTGATCTATTCCATCCTCAAAAGAACCCTGTGGGTTAGGATTGGGATCACCCAGGGTAGTTTAGCTAGCAAGAACATGGGCTCTGGGTTAAAATCCAGACATTTCGGCAGAGGCTCTGGGTTCAAATTCAGATGTCTCAGTTAACTGTGACATGGCTCAGCCGCATCATCTGAGGGGTGTAAATTCTGGTGCCCAGGTCTCTTCAGGCTGTTGTGCAGATTTGGTGGGGTCATATGTGGCAAGAGCTCAGAGCTGTGCCTGCCATATAGTAAGTGCTATATGCGTGCTAGAGATTATTGCTGTCCCCATGTGGCAGGTTGGGAAACAGAGAGGGGTAGAAGACTGACCTAAGTCACACTGCCAAGTACAGGAGTCAGAATCTGAACCTAGGCATCTTAGCTAAAGTCCGTGCTCTTACCATGGAGCTTTTCTGCCTCTGTCTTTGTTCACCCCTTCCCTGCCTAGTCCCACCTCTGGGCAGTGGTTACAGTATTCCGGGGTCAATCCTGAGGAATTATTTAGGGCAGACGCTGGGGCCCAGAGGCTAGATCGGGGTGTTGAGTTGGGGTGTGGAGTGTGATGTGAATGCTCCTCATTGGTCCAGGTGTGGCCCACGAGTTTAGTAGCCTTAAAAAGCCCCAGAAACGTGGGGTAGGGCAGGCAAGCTCTGCAGGCACCATCTCCCTCAGGAGAAGCTGGGCCAAGTTCCTGCTCTGCCTGCCTGCCGCTCTCTTACCAACTTGCTCTGTGACCTTGAACAAGTTGCTTGACTTCTCTGAGGCTCAGATTCTTTTTTAAAAATCTTTTTTTAATTGCCAAATTATAATTGTGTATTTTGGTGGGGTGCAATGTGATGTTATGGTGCGTGTATACAGTGTGGAATGAACAAATCAAGTGAATTAACATATCCTTCACCTCACACGCTTATTTTTGGTGAAGAGAACATTTGAAATTTGCTCTTTCAGCAATTTTGAAATATACAGTACATTATTAACTATAGTCACCTTGTTGTGCAATAGATCTGAAAAACTTATTCCTCCTGGTTAACTGATACTTTGTACCCTTTGACAAACACCTCCTCATCTCCCCAAACTGCCTGCCTCTTGTAACTATCATTCTACTCTCTTCTTCCATGAATTCAATTGTTATAGAGTCCACATGTAAGTGAGATCCTGAAGTATTTGTCTTTCTGAGTCTGACTTACTTCACTTAGCATAATGTTCATCCATGTTGTCCCAAATAATATAATTTTCTTTTTTAAAGGCTGAATATTACTCCATTGTGTTTGTTGTGTGTATGTGTATAGAAATGCTACTGATTTTTGTATGTTGATTTTATATTCTGCAATTTAACCAAATTTGTTTATTACTTCTAATAGTTTTTTGATGGAATCTAAGCTTTTTTATATATAAGATCATGCCATCAGCAAACAGAGACAACATACACACACGTCAGATTTTCTTTATTCATTTGTTGATGGATGATTAGGTTGATTCTGTATCTTGGGTATTGTGAACAATGCTGCAATGAACATGAAAGGGAAGGTATCTCTTTGACATATTGATTTCATTTCCTTTGGATAGGTACCCAGAAGTGGGATCGCTGGATCGCTGGATCATATGGTGTTTTTTTTGTTGTTGTTGTTCGTTTGTTAGTTTGTTAGTTTTTTTTTTTTGGAAACTCCACACAGTTTTCTATAGTGGCTATACTAATTTACAATCCTACCAACAGTGTACTAAGATTTCCTTTTCCCACATCCTCACCAATGCTTATCTTTTGGCTTTTTGATGACAGCCATTTTGACAGATGGGAGGTGATATCTTATTGTGATTTTAATTAGCATTTCACTAATCATTAGTAATGTTGAACATTTATTCATATATCTGTTGGCCATTTTTATGTCTTGTGAGAAATGCCTATTCAGATCATTTGTCCATTTTTTAAAATCAAAGTTTTTTTTTTTTTTTTTTTTCTTTTTTTTGCTATTAAGTTACTTATATAATGTGGATATTAACCCCTTATCAGATGTATGGCTTCTCAATATTTTCTTCCAATCTGTAGTCTGTCTCTTCACTCTGTTAATTGTTTCCTTTGCTGTACTGAAGATTTTTAATTTGATGCAATCTCATTAGTCTATTTTTGCTTTTGTAGCCTGTGCTTTCAGGGTCAAATCCAAAAATTTGTTGCCCAGACCAATGTCATGTAGTTTTCCTTTTATTTTTTTTGTAGTAGTTTTACAGTCTCAGGTGTTGTATTTAAGTCTTGAATCTATTTTGAATTCTTTTTTTGGTATAGTGTGAAATAAAAGTCCAATTTCATTCTTCTGCATATGGATATTCAGTTTCCCCAGCACTATTTGTTGAAGAAACTGTTCTTTGCCTGGTGTGTGCTCTTGATATTTTTGTTGAAATTAATTGACCATAATCACATGGGTTAGTTTCTGGCCTCTATTCTTTTCCATTGGTCTATGAGTCTGTTTCTATTAGCCAGTACTGCTGTTTTGATTACTATAGCTTTGTAATATATTTTTAATCAAGAGGATGATACCTCCAGCTTTGTTCTTTTTGCTCAATTGCCTTGGCTATTCAAGATCTTTTGTGGTTCCATATGAATTTTAGGGTTGTTTTTTCTTTTTCTGTGAAAAATGCTGGAATTTTGATAGGGATGCATTGACTCTGTAGATTGCTTTGAGTAGTATGGTCATATTAACAATATTATTTCTTTCAATCCATGAATGCAGGTTATCTTTCCATTTATTTGTGCCTTCTTCAATTTCTTTCATTAATGTTTTATAGTTTTCAATGTACAGGTCTTTTACCTCCTTGGTTAAATGTATTCCTGAGTATTTTATTTTATCTTTTTGTAGTTGTTGTCAATGTCATTGTTTTCTTGATTTCTTTTTTTGATAATTTGTTGTTAGTGTATAAAAATGCTACTGATTTTTGTATGTTGATTTTATATCCTGCAATTTTCTTGACTTTGTTCATTAGCTCTAATAGCTTTTTCGTGGAGTTCAGGCTTTTCTATATGTAAGAGCATGATGCCATCAGCAAACAGAGATGATTTAGCTTCTTCCTTTTTCTGTATGACACTCAGCTTCTTGTCTTCGTAGCTTCCCTGAGGAGGAAGGTTAGATTGAAAAACCAAAGAGAAAACCTATGCAGACCTTTATAGTCAGTCACATCTGCTTTCTATACTACTATAATGAATTACTAATTATGTGACTTTGTCCAATTTCTTGTGCTCCCCAAACCCCAATTTTCTGATACATTAAATAAAGCAAAGAATATTACCCATCTAAGAGTGTTGCAGTGATGAGTGAAAATAGTTGATATCATGTTTTCAGTACACACAGTGGTCAGTAATTTTCTTTTTTCCTTGTGCTCTTGCCAGCTCTGGTTGTCAATGTCATGCTGACCTCATTAAACCAGTTGGGGCGTGTTATTCTAAGGCCTGGAAAAATGTGTAAGCTTGACATAAGTTTTTCCTTAGCTATTTGGTAGAATTTGCCAGAGAAACCATTTGGGCTTAGAATCTTCTTTGGGAGATATTTTTATTTATGGATTTAATTTCTTTCATAGTTAGAGAGCTATTAAGATTTTCTATTTTTTAAAGTTTTTTTTTTTTTGAAATTTGCCCACTTAATCTAATTTCTAAAGCTTACTTATACAAAGTTTTCATATTATCTTCTAATTACCTCTTTAGCATGTTTCAGATCTATAGTAAATGATTCAGTTTTCATTCCTGGCCTAGTTTATTTGTGCTTCTTCTTATTTTTTTTTTTAATCAATCGTTAAAGTTATGGCATATTCAAAGAACCGACTTTTGGAGTTCTTGATCTAAGTTTCTGTTTGCTTTCTATTTCATTAATTTTTGTTCTGCTTATTTCCTTTTTGCTACATTGTTTTGTTTCATTTGTGCTTCTTTTTCTAATTTCTTGAGATGATTACCTCATGGATATTTTTTACTTTATAGGAAAATATATACCTTAGAAGCAGTGAAATTTCCTCCTAAACATAGTGCTAAATGTGTCTCCAAAGATTTTTAACAGCTTTATTGTGATATAATTTAAATACCATAAAACTCACTCACTGTCAGTGTCTGAGCCAATGATTTTTACTTAACTCATAGAGTTGTGCCAGTTTTACCAAAATCCAGGTTTAGAACCTGTCTGTCACCACAAAGATCTGCAGGAACCCTTTTACTGTCAATTGACCCTCTCAAATGTGTAGAGCCAGAAAGTGCACCAGCTATAACCCTAGGCCACCACCGATCCACTTTCTGGCTCTACACATTTGCTTTCTGGATAATTTACATAAGTAGACTCATAAATAGCCTTATGGATCTAACTTTTTTCACTTAGCACAACATTTTCAAGATGCAATCACATTCTACATGTGGCCCTTGAACAACATGGGGATTAGGGGAATCAATCCTCCATGCAGTTGAAGATTTGCAAATAACTTTTGACTCCCCAAAACTTAACTACTAATAGCCTACTGTCGACCTGTAGCTTTACTTGTAAAGAGTCAATTAATATGCATTTTGTTGTTATAGCATTATATAGCATTTGCTTACAATAAGGTAAGCTAGAGAAAATAACAAGTTATTTAAAAAATCATAAGGAAGAGAAAATATATTTTCTATTTATTAAGTGGAAATGGATAATCATAAATGTTTTCACCCTCCTTGTGTTCATGTTGAGTAGGCTGAGGAGGAGGAGGAAGAGGACAGGTTGATCTTGCCATCTCGGGAGTGGCAGAGGAGGGAGAAAGTCTAACCTATTTTGTATATAACTATATATATAACTAAAGTAAGATCAGTAGCTCATTCCTTTTTATTGCTGAATAGTATTCCATTGTGTAAAATTTTATTAATCAGTTCACCAGTTGATAAATATTTAGATTGTTTCCAGTTTGAGGCTATTATTCATATATGAATTGACATTATTCATATAGTATTGTATTCACATATTTATTTATCCATTTAGGAATTCATTTTATTCATATAGACTTGTGTTCATGTGCAAGTCTCTTTTTGTATGGTCTTACGTTTTCATTTCTCTTTGTAGAATTGTTGTGTGATATGTTCATGTTTGACATTTTATGAAAGTGCCAAATTGTTTTACAAAGTGGCAACACCATTTTATAATCTCACCAGCAATGTGTGAGAGTTCTAAGTTCTCCATCTTAATAAACACTTGATATTGTCTGTTTTTTTGTTTTAGACATACTAGTGGTTGTGTGGTTGTGGCTCATTATAGTTTTAATTTGCATTTTCCTTCTGACCAAATAGAGTGCCTTTTCATGTGCTTATTAGCCATCCATATGTCTTCTTTGGTGAATGTCTATTCAAGTCATTTGTCCTTTTTAAATTGGGTTAAGTCATTTGTTTTATTATTGAGTTATAAGAGTTCTTTATATATTTTGGATACAAGTTCTTTATCAGTGATATGATTTGCTAACTTTTTTTTTCCTATCTGTAGCTTGCCTTAAATTTTTTTTTATTTTAGAAGTTTTAGATTGACAGAAAAATTGCAAAGATATTATAGAGAGGTCCTATATACCCCATACTCAGTTTTCCACATTATTTACAGCTTATATTTATATGATATGTTCATTATAATTAATAAACCAATATTGATACATTATCATTACCTAAAGTCTATACTTTAATAATATTTCAATGTGAGTCTTTCTTACCAAATGTCCTTTTCTGTTCTGGGATCGCATCCAGGATACCATGGAACACTTAGTCATCGTGTTTCCCTAGGCTCCTCTTGGTTGTGACAGTTTCTCAGACTTTCCTTGGTTTTGATGACCTCGCCAGTTTTGAGACATACTGGTCAAATATTTTGTAGGATGCCCTCTAGTGGAATTTGTCTATGTTCTTCATGACTATATTGGGGTGACAAGTTTTTCATAGGAAGACCACAGTTGTAAAGTGCCATTTTCATCACATCACATCAAGAGTACATACTATCAACATGACTTATCACTGTCAATGTTGATGTTGATCACCTGTTTGTCATGTTTATCCAGTTTCTTCACCATAAAGTTACTCTTTTTTACACTGTCCTTCTTGGAAGGAGTCACTATGTATAGCCCACACTTAAGGTGAAAGGAATTAAGCTCTACCTCCTTGAGGCTATTTACATAGTATATATGAAATTATTCTGCATGGCAGATTTATCTCTTCTTTCCAATTTATTAATTTATTCAATAATTTATTTATATCAGTATGAACTCATAAATATTTATTTTATACTCTGAGTTATAACCTATTATATATACACACTATTATAATCTATAATACTACTTCACCTATTTTTTGTTCAAATTGATCCAACTTGGGTCATTGGGAGCTCTTTTGGTTGACTCCTGTGTTCCACTGACATACTCCCAGCACTGTGATGGTTTTTAAAACATTTCCTTATTTCCTGGCAATACAAGATGCTCCAGCATCACCTTGCATATTTCTTGCCCCAGTCTGAGACTCAGTCATTTCTTCAAGGAGACCTGGTTACTTCTATTGAAGAATGGTGTTAGAAACCAAGATCCTGTTGCTCTGTGTGCTCATTGCTGCTGAAGTATCATTGCTTCTAGACCCTCTCAGCTGACAGAGTGTATTATTCTATTCTCACATGGCTATGAATAATACCCGAGTCTGGGTAATTTACAAAGAAAAGAGGTTTAATTGACTCACAGTTCCCCATGGCTGGGCAGGCCTCAGGAAACTTACAATCATGTTGGAAAGCACCTCTTCACAGGGTGGCAGAAGAAAGAATGAGTGCCAGCAGGGGAAATGTCAAAGACTAATAAAACCATCAGATCTCGTGAGACTCCCTCACTATCACGAGGACAGCATGGGGGAAAATTGCCCTGATGATGCCTTAATCTCCACCTTGACATGTGGGGATTACAATTTAAGATGAGCTTTTAGGTGAAGACACAGCCAAACCATATCACAGAGCAAGGGAATATATGTGTATACACAAACCAGTGCCTGTACACATATCTTTTAGCATTTATACATGTAACCAACTATCTCTAGATTAAAGAGCAAATCATGAGTTCATACTAATATCTCCAACTGTAAGCCATAGACCATCTCAGTTTCCCCTTACTTATCTGTCACCTCCCACCCCAACCTGGCTCCCACCACCTGCCTTCCATTTACTTCATTTGGCTAATTGTTTAATTCCTATACACATGCATATTGGTATCAGAATTGTTAACTTGTACCCCTGTGGGAAACAACTTTTCTAACTAGAGCACAGTGCTTACACGCAATTTCTTTTGCCTTTGCTCTTTCTTCAGTCATTTCTAAAGTTACATAGGTCAGCAACCCCCATCCTGTCAGTGAAGTTGTTTCACATATTTCTAATACAATTAGATTGTTTGATCAATTCTACTTTTTATCCTGAGATTCTCCAACTCTTAAATGAGTATTCTTTAATTTGCAGGTTCATGTTTTGTGTTGTAAAGTTCTATGGGCTTTGACAAATGTGTAGTGTCATGAGTCCGCCATTATAGCATTGTACAAAATAGTTTCATCACCCTAAAAAATAGCCTGTGTTTCAACTATTTTACCCTTCCCTCCTTCCCCTGAACTCCTGGCAACCACTGGTCTTTGTACTGTTGCTATAGTTTTTCTTTTTCCAGATATCATAAAATTGAAGTCATATAACATGTAGCCTGACTTGTTTCAGCAGGCAGACTGACTTCTTTCACTTAGAAATATGCACTTAAGGTCCCTCCATGTCTCTTTAAGATTTGACAGCTCATTTATTTTTATTGCTTTATCGCTTTATCATGAAATTATATTTTATTGTTTGCATATACCACCAAATTTTATCTATTAACCTATTGAAGGACATCTTGGTTGCTCACAGTTTTTCATTTATTTATTTATTTTTTTGAGACAGTCTCGCTCTGTTGCCTAGGCTGGAGTGCAGTAGTACAATCTTGGCTCACTCCAACCTCCACTTCCCAGGTTCTAGCAATTCTCCTGCCTCAGCCTCACTAGTAGCTAGGATTACAGGCATGTGCCACCATGCCTGACTAATTTTTTTTTTGTATTTTTAATAGAGAAGAAGTGTCACCATGTTGGCCAGGCTGGTCTCAAACTCCTGACCTCAAGTGATCCACCCACCTAGGCCTCCCAAATTGCTGGGATTACAGATGTGAGCCAACCGTGCCTGGCTTGCTCACAGTTTTTACTGATTATGAATACAACTGCTATAAACACTTGGGTACAGTTTCCTGTGTGAAGAAAGCTTTCTAAATGGTTGGGTAAATATCTGAGAAAATGACTGCTGCATCTTGTGGTAAGACTGTGTTTCAGTTTGTAAGAAACTTGTGGCTGGTCTTTTAATTTTCTTCACAGCATATTTTGAAGTATAAACATTTACTTTAGTAAAGGCCAATTTGCCATTTCTTTCCTTTTATTGCTCATGCTTTTGGTGTCATATATAAGAATGCCTTACCTAACCTGAGGTCATAAAATGTTTCTCCTATGGTTTATTGTAGAAGTTTTATTGTTTTAGTTTTTACATCAAAGTCTGGTTCATTTTAAGTTAACTTTTGTGTACAGGATAAGAAAGTGGGGCTTATGTTCTTTCTTTTTTTTTTTTTTTTTTTTTTGCTTATCGATATCCAATTGTCCTAGGCCAATGTGTCAAAAAGATGCCATTTAATTTTCTTGGGATATTTTTTGAAAAATTTTTGAGCATTATTAATATATGAGTTTCTTTCTTATAGTTGTATACCCTACGTTGAATCATCCTCTAGTTCTTTAGATGGTATTATTGGGTCAGTATATTTCCCATATTTTCTGTCTCTCCTTCTTCCACCTCTACATTTAGGGAGTTAGTTTAGGCCACTGTTGCAATAGTTGAGGAGAAACATAATGGTAACTTGGACAAGAGGGTAGCAGTGGACATAGTGAGAAGTAGTTGGATTTTAGATATATTTTAGAGGTAGGGCTGATGGTATTTGCTGACAGTATTTGCTGACAGATGCAATGTGTGATGTAAGAAAAAAATGACAGGTCAAGGATGACTCCAAAGGTATGAACCCAAGCAACTGGATGGATGACATTACTGTTAACTATTAACTAAAATGAGAAGACTGCAAGTGGAGCCAGTTTGGCTGTAGGGATCAGGAGCTCAGTTGTAAATATGTTATGTTTGAGATGGCTATCAGATGGCCAGTATGCAATTGGACGTATGAGTCTGGAGTTCAGAGGTGACATTCGTGCTGGAGATGCAAATTTAGGAGCATCAGCTTTTAGATGGTGTTTAAGATCCATGAGACCAGATGAGATCACCCAGGGAGTGAGTGTAGATGGAGAAGAAAAATGGCTGAAGGACTGAGTCCTGGGACACTCAAAAGTTAAAGAGTTGGGGAGGTGAGGCAGAGCCAGGATAGGAGGCTGAGAAACAGCAGCCAGCTGGGCACAGGAGAGCACAAGTTGACCAGGAGAGTGTTTGTGTCCTGGAAGCCAAGTGATGAGAATATTTCTAGAGCCAGAAGTGATAAATTCTGTCCACTGATGCTAAGCAATCAGGAAAAATGCAGACTAACAACTGTTGGAGGAATTAGCAATTGATCATGGGTGACTAGCCAAGAGTAGTTGGGTGCAATGGTAGTGAGATTGGTGGGGATGGGGAGGGAGCTTGAATGGAGCATGTTTGAGAGAAGGAAAAGAGATAGTTTTGTGGGATGACCAACTTGTCCTGGTTTGTCTGGGAACTTTCCTGGTTTTAGCATGAAAGTTTGCATCCTATGACTTCTGGTTTGAAAACTGAAAGATGCCATGTCCTGGAACCCTTTCATTTCCAGGCAAACTGGGGTGGCTAGTCACCTCAATTTGAAGACAGGGGAATAATTAAGTTTTTCAAGCAATGGTGTGTTAACTGGAGGAGGAAATGATATCTATCTATCATCTACCTACCTACATACCTACCATCTATCTATTTGAATATGGAGGCAAAAAAGTGTGTTTGCATCCTGATAGAAAAAGCGCAGTAGATAGGGAAGATTTCTGAGTTAAGAGTAAGAGGGAAGGGTAGCTGGTGCAATGTCTTCATTATTGTATTTTATTAGAGTAAGATAAAATACAATCGCAGCATCAGTGGATGGGTGACCCTAGCAAGGAGCATGGCCAGGCATCCATTGTGGCAGGAGGGATGGCAGAGGCATGGGCAGAGCGGCAGGTGAGTGGGCAGATGATTGCCTACATTTTGCCAGTGAAAATGGAAGTGATGTCATCAGCTCAGAGTGATTTGGGGATGAGGGTGTGGGAGGTGAAAGTATGAGAATGAAGGCATAAAGTATTCATTTAGGGCACTGGGAATATGGAAGGGTTCCAGGAGTAGAGAATGCTTGCTCTCCAGGATCCAAGCTCTCTTGAGGTTAGTGATCATGAATTTAAAATGGGGCCAGCCTGTGTAGTGTGGTTTTCTCTGGCTACATTTAGTAGCTTGAGTGTTGGCATGGAACAGGAAGTTGGAGGGCTTCTCAAGCAGCTCTGATAAAGTAAGAGGAGGACAAAGGAGCAGAGGCTGTGACTGATTATGACATTGAAGCTGGGCAAGATGGAAGTGAGGACCTGAGAGAAGAGAGATAAATGATAACAAGTAGTATCAATGGATGTGCATCCCAGTGAGACTAGAGGATTGTTGGAGTTGGGTACCAAAAGGATTGAGCTAGAAAGAAAGGAGGTGGTGGTTGGTCTGAGAGTAGAATACTTGAGATGGTGGGGTTAGCTGTTGTAACAGCAATGACTATGGAATGACAGTAAGAGCAGTCAAAGTCCTGGTGGGTTCCTGTCCACTTGCAGCGGTTCTTTGACACCAGCTCAAAGTGAGGCTACACCCTTCTCCCTCTTGCGCATGAATCAGACTCTGTCACTACTGGGCTGCTTGCCCACTCAGCTTAAAACCATCTGGCACACCTCCCAGCAAGAACATGGATTCTATTTAAAGAACAGGAAAATATGTCACACTGATGAACATTTGCCCACACACCCAGGGTGGCTGCATGATGGTAGCATGTTGTATACACCTGTGTGATGAGTTCTTGTAGGATGGACCCATCACCTCCATCTCTGTGTCCTTTCAGCCCTAGAACTGTGTCTGGCACACAGTTGCTACTCACTGGATACTTACTCAAATGACTCATATAGGATTGAATGTTAAATGGAGACTCTTATGAAGATGTCAGTCTCTGCTCTGCAGTCTGCTCTCATGCATTCCCTCATGGAGAGAATTTTACAGGCGGAGTTTAGGGAGCCTTTGTTCTTGCTTCCCTGAATCCTTTGCAGGAACACAGCGGAGGCATGTGAATGGCCTTCAAATGCAACATAACACTAAGTAGCTCTCTTTTCAAAGAGAATCAGAGACAGTCCCTGCATGCTTTCCTTCTCAGACACTTGTGGAGGAGACCTGACACCCCATTCGACCCAGCGGATACCAGCGGGCAGCAATGACAGGACGGTCCTGCTCCCTCCATGTCACAAACATGTTTCCAGGACACTCTTCACAGAGTCCCCAAGTCCTGCCAGGGGGACCACCTGTTCGGCATCACCAGAACACCCACCCCCACCACACACACACACAGAGTTGTCATTTGCTGCTTTATGAAGCCAATCTTTCAAAGGAGAACAACAGCTCTGCTACAATCCAGGTGGCGAGGGTCTGAGAAAACTGGAAGCCAGGGAAAAGTACAGAAGCCAGCAGAGGATAGGAAGCTGGTGAAAGTCCGTAACAGTGACTTAGGTCTAAGATCCTCATGGGAAAGTTGGCATTAAGGCAGTGAATGAGTTTGGCTGGTGATCTGTGTAACTGTGGACCTTGGTTTGTTGATCTGTGAAATGGGAAAATCACTCACAGGTGCTTTGTGCAAAGACCAGAAGATGGAGCCATAAGTTGTGTGCTGTGCCAATGAGCTCCAGCCATTATTTTCCTTTTTCTACCGGAGCCCCAAGCATTGCACAGCACTGGGAGGGCTGGGGGTGGGGACAAGGAGGCATGAGCTCTTGTCACCTGATGGTGACTTTGCTTTGGGATTCATCACTTCCTCTATGAAGGGGAGGTTGTGGCTGCCTTCCTCAAAAATTAATAGTAGGAAGAGCCTGTTGAAACGGAGGGTGGGAAGAAAGTGCCAAGGGAGGGACTGGAGGTCGGTGACATCTTCCTTTTCTGCTCCTTCCTCTTGCTCGGTCAGGTCCACCCTGTGCTCTGCCTTTGAGGGACTATGGTTCTCAGTGTTGATCCCAGCAGAAGCTGTCCCTTCCTCCAGGAGGTGCCACACTGAACCTCAGTCTGAGCTTGGCCCAGGAGGTCCAGATTCGAGTCCTGGTTCTGTCCTGATTAGAGGCATGAACTGGTGCATCTTGTTCCCTGGTGGAGTCTCGGTTTCTTCGTCTGTTCCTTCCCTCTCCACCAGGAGTGTGGGTGCTTGCCTTAGCAGTGAGCTTGGGAAACCCTTCCCCCGCGTCCCAGCCCCAGCCCGCTCCTCAGATCAGCTGTCCTCAGGACACCAGTGGGTGTTGTAATTTGACATTTCCACCTTTGACTTTCCCCAGCAGTAGAGCAACATCACAGTGACTCCATTGGTGCATGATGAATATATGAGAAAATGTATGCACTTTTAGAAATGACCGGACACCGGTGGATTTTAACTTACCTTGAAGGCCTTCATGGGCGTGGTTTGCAGGGAAATTCTCAAGGCCTGCATGGCAACTGAATGTATCTGAGATGCCCATTTCGGGCAAGAGCTGGTCCAGTTGAATATTCCCAGGTAGGGAGAATTTTGGAAAATATGGCCTCCTCCTATTCACGGAGTGAGAGGAGAAAACAGAGCTGAAATAATGTCATCTAATAAACTGCCCCAGCCAGCAATCTCACTGCAGAATAACAGAATAAAATTAACGTCAGCTGTGTTTCCCAAGTGTGCCTGCAATACACGTGTCTGTGCCAGGTTCTTTACAAGGAAATTTTGATCCATCCTCCCTGTAATCCCAGGGACTGAGTGCCCCAAATATCCACTTAAAAACGAGAAAATGGAGGATTGAAGAGGTTGAGAAATTTGCCCAGTGGTTAGGAACATGGTTCGTAAAAGGCTCAGAGTGAACCCAGTGCTGAAGCCCCTTCTCCAGCTGCGTTGCTGCTTCTCCGACTGGACGTGGCCTGCTCCTGAGTGCAGTGGAATAGGAGCATCTCTCTGTCCGTCTGCTTACCTTTGTTCCAACACATAGCCTCGCCCTGTTTTCTTCCCTCTCTAAGCCCAGCCTTCAGGGCCTCGAAGGTCCCAGGGGAGGATTGAGAGCTACCTTTTTTTGTTTACCTTTCTATGTCTTACATCAATGGCACATGATGGGGACATGCTCTCACTTAGAAGTGGAATCTAAAAAGTCAAACTCGTAGAAGCAGGAGCTTTCTGGCCAGGGGCTGGGGAGAGGGAAATGAGGAGAAGTTGATCAAGGGGTAAAAGTTCAGATGAATGCATCTGGATTTCTACTGTGCACCATGTGCCTAGAGGTATGTATACAGCGCTGTGTGCTTGAAATGTACTAAGAGGCTAGATCTTAAGCATTCTCACCATACACACAAAAATGGTACTCGTGTGAGGTGATGGATCTGTGAATTAGTTTGATTATGGGAATTGTGTTCAATGTATACATACATTGAAACTGCATGTTGGACACCTTAAACATACGCAACTTTTATTTGTCAATTCTACCTCAAGAAAGCTGGAAACAGATACAAATGAAAAGCACAAATCAGAAAACAAAGACAAACCATCTGTGGGCACAGTTTCTGCGTGGCAACCTGATTGTGACTTGTGTCCACAGCCTGGGAGGTGACTCACCATTGAGAATTTGTCTTTCCAGCTTTAGTTTCCCAACTGCCTTGGCTACAAGAAAGCGTGCCTTCTTCCCTCTTCCCACCATGACTCCCCTAGTAGCTTCCTTGTGGCAGGAGGCTGGAGCCCCCTAGCAGCTCCAGCGTGGATAAACCAAGCAAAGTGGGGTGTGGAGGGGAAAGCTGGAGGCTGTCAGCCCTCTCCAGGGCAAGGGCACTTGAGGAGTGTTAGAAAGTCCCATCAGATGGGCTCAACCCTCAGATCAATGCAGCCCGTTGCATATCTGTCAGACAGGCCTTTGGTGGCGAATGAAATCTCAGGACTGAGCGAAGTCCATGGTCCCCAACTTCTAGGATCCCACAGTCCACACACATAGTCTAGAATAGGAGTGACTCTGCTCCCTAGGAAACATTTGGGAATGACTGGGGACATTTTTGGTCATCACTACTGTAGGGGTGCATGTGTGCTGCTGGCATCCAGTAGGTAGAACATCCAGGGATGCTGCTAAGCATCCTACAATGCACAGGAAAGCCCCTGAACTACACAGGACTCTCCAGCCCATGATGTGATGAGGTTGAGAAACCCTGAGCTGGAAGAAAGGGCCAGGTCTGAAGTCAGAATGATGGGTGTAGAGAAGGCACTTCAGGGCACACCACGTGGGTCACCACTTGGTGATTCGTAATGACAGGTGATCTGGAAGATCTATCAGGAAGCAATGGGATTTAGGTCAGAGCTCCCCAGTCCTTAATGTGCTCATGAATCTCCTGGGATCTTGTGAAAATGAAGATTCTGTTTCAGGAGGTGTGGGGTGGGATCTGAGAGCCTCTAATTCTTACAACTCCCGATGAAGCCAGTGATGTTGGTCACAGACTACACATTGAGCAGCAAAGATCTCAAATACTTGAGAAAAGCAAGGAACTTGATCACAGAGTGTGGCCGAGAGGAGAGACGTACAGATAGCTGGAAAGTGGCTTTTGTGTAAAGCCTCCCTGAGAAGTGACCAGTAAAGCAGACGGGTCCCGGCTCCCTCTGAGTTAATTACCAGTAATGCTGACCGCATCAGTATATGAGCTGGAAAGATAG
The DNA here is from genome assembly GCF_049350105.2 of Macaca mulatta. Classification (NCBI taxonomy): domain Eukaryota; kingdom Metazoa; phylum Chordata; class Mammalia; order Primates; family Cercopithecidae; genus Macaca; species Macaca mulatta. The sequence continues at coordinate 167,622,005 of NC_133412.1, forward strand.
CTCCTTGGCCACTACCCAACTACAGTCCATGGAACTGCAACTTGTTTAAACATCTTATGTTAAAATACCTGCCATGTTCACGTGCTGTTTGGGAAATGCTGAGTAAAGTTAAGTTAGACATTGTTCCATTCTGTACAACTTCTCAGTGCTTTGAAGTGCTAAAGTGAATTGCAAATCTCTCAGAGGAAGATGTAATGTGACAACATGGTGGTGGTGATGATGATGAGAATGATTTTATTGTGCCGGCACACTTGTTTCCATCTCTTGGAGGGATGAATGGCTGAATCCTGTTTGATAATTAGTGCGTGACCTAGCCCCACCCCCTCACGTCATGGTCCAGAAGACCAGAGGGATTTCAGCCTCCAGCTGCAGAGACTGCAGAGGTGGATGTCGAAAGGGTTCCATTGCATGCAGGGGGCAGGGATAGCTGAGGTTTTACCTTATTGGGAAGGGTTGAGTCCACATATCAAAATTTTCCTTCATCAGTGCCCCTTCTATCTCTCTGACTTTCCCTATGTCAGAAAGAATGAAGACTGCAGTGCCATTGCAGCTGGATGGCAGCTGGAGGGCGTAACTGTGCAGGTGATAGAAACACAGGAGCAGGAACCTGCCCAGCCGCTGCACTGTGGGCACCAGGATCATGAGATCCTTGCTCATTGAGAAGGGCCTTGTCTCAGTGAGCTTTGGGTCAACCAGGGGAACAGTGCTATTTATCTTTATTTATTTATTTATTTGAGATGGAGTCTCACTCTGTTGTCCAGGCTGGAGTGCAGTGGCATGACCTCGGCTTGCTGCCACTTCCACCTCCTGGGTTGAGGCAATTCTCCTGCCTCAGCCTCCTGAGTAGCTGGGATTACAGGCACATGCCACCATGCCCAGCTTGATTGTTTTTTTTTTTTTTTTTTTTTTTTTTGTATTTTTAGTAGAGACGGGGATTCATCATGTAGGCCAGGCTGGTTTTGAACTCCTGACCTCAAGTGATCTGCCCGCCTTGGCCTCTCAAAGTGCTAGGATTAGGGGCATGAACCACTGCACTCGGCTGCTATTTGCCATTATTTGGGTGAGAGAAACTTATCTAGAGAGAGGGGGCTGGAGAAGGGTTACACAGATGCTCCATAAGAGATGGAGTGAGGACTTCTGGGGTCTTCAAGGTATTCCTGGTCTAACCCTGAGGCTTAAGGCTCCCTGCTATCTGTCAGGGCTGGCAGGCCGTCCTTCCACTGTCCTCTGCTGTGCCCATCATTCTTCACATCTCCGAGACCCCTGTGCATGGTGCGCCAGGGTTTGGCAAAAACCTTCGTTCAAAGCAAGTCATCAAGGAAAACCTGGAAGTGGGAATGGGAGTGGGGGTGTCACAAATCCCTTATTTCTTAAAAATGCCTCAAGTCTGAATTCACCTTCTGGCTCAGTGGGATATTTCATTCAGCCAATAATACAAGTTATAGTGTAGTGAGTGCCCCTGTGCTCAGGGCTTAGCTCTTTAATGAGCTGAGAAAAGAGACATAGTGTGCGTGCTCATGGCACACAGTAAGTGCTCAGCAAAAGCTGGCTATTACTGTTACTAGCAGTGATGCCTTTTCTGCAGGCTGTTCTCTGTTTGCCAGTTCCTGCCTGCCCCCCACCCCCTACCACCAGATCCTTTCTCTGCCCTGTTTTGTGCCCTGAGAGGCTGACCCCTTTGGACTGAGCTTCCGGACTCTCCTGCCAACTGGCTTCCTTTTGTGTTTGGCAGTGGGAGCCCTGGGCAGGAGAAGAGAGAGGCTAGGGTGTTCCTTCCCTGTTGGGGGAACTAGCCTCCAATATTTCAACACAGGTTCTATTTTCCCCTAAGTGTCGGCCGGTCTGAGAAATAAAGAGAAAGAGTACAAAGAGATAAATTTTACAGCTGGGCCTCCGGGGGTGAATTACATATTGGTAGGACCGTGATGGTGACCTCGAGCCACAAAACCAGCAAGTTTTTATTAGGGATTTTGAAAGGGGAGGGGATATACGCATAGGGAGTGGGTCACAGAGATCGCATGCTTCAAAGGGCAATAAAGCATCACAAGACAAAGGGCAGGGCAACATCACAAGGCAATGGTGAAATTAGAATTACTGATGAGGGTCCATGTCCCACTGGGCATGCATTGTCTTGATAAACATCTTAACAGGAAACAGGGTTCAAGAGCAGACAACCGGTCTGACTAGAATTTACCAGGCTGGAATTTCCCAATCCCAGTAAGCCTGAGGGCACTGTAGGAGACCAGGGTGTATTTCATCCCTTATCTCAACCACATAAGACAGACACTCCCAGAGCAGCCAGTTATGGGAATGCATTCCTTCACCAAGGTTATTAATTATTAATATTCCTTGCTGGGAAAAGAATTCAGCGATATTTCTCCTACTCACACATCCATCTATAGGCTCCCTGCAAGAAGAAAAATGGCTCTATTCTGCCAGACCCCACAGAGAGTCAGACTTTATGGTTATCTTTCCTTGTTCCCTGAAAATCACTGTTATTCTGTTCTTTTTCAGGGTGCACTCATTTCATATTGTTCAAACACACATGTTTTACAAACAATTTTTACAGTTAACACAATCATCACAGGGTCCTTAGGTGACATACATCCTCAGCTTACAAAGATGATGGGATTAAGAGATTAAAGACAAGCATAGGAAATTATAAGAGTATTGATTGGGAAGTGATAAATGTCCATGAAATCTTCACAATTTATGTTCAGAGATTGCAGTAAAGACAGGCATAAGAAATTATGAAAGTATTAATTTTGGGAACTAATAAATGTCCATGAAATCTTCACAATTTATGTTCTTCTGCTGCAGCTTCAGCTGGTCTCCCTGTTTGGGGTCTCTGACTTCCCACAACACTTCCCATTCCCTCCCTATTTGTGCTCCACATCTTTTGGAGTAGCTGCATCCCCTGGTCATTGCAGATTGCCCCTTCCAAGCACCCCGTTTCTCCATGGCTCCAGCTCCCACCCTTTCCTCCCCTGGCTCCTTCAGCTTTGAGCAGGTAACAGCTCCCCGCTTTTACTAACCTCTCACCTTTGCATTTTTTTTTCCTTAACCCTTTCCACACTGCTCAACGTAGTCTCTTCATTAAAGCCTTCTCCTTTGAACCGTTGAAGGGACTCTGAATAATACTCTATTTAATCCTGATGATCAACCCCTGCAAAAAACTGAGTCCCAGGGAGGTAAAGTGGCTTACTTGAGGTTAACAGCTTGCCAGTGGCTGAGCCAGGATTCCAGGCCAGTTCTGCTGCCTCCAAAGATGGCTTCTTTAATTGATCCTTTGCCAGCTGCCTTTTTCAGAATAAGGTAACCCACAACAAGATCCCTCTGCATGTGAGCCCTGCCTGCAAGGCTGAGCTCTTCTCCCCTCTTATTGCTGACAGCTATGCAGAGAGCTGTCTCCTCAGGTGCAAACTGGGAGCCTTGGGGACCCCCAGTGAAGCAAGGGGACAGGTAATTTTTACCTACAGATTATGTACTAGGAGTCTGATGCATCCACAGCACCCTCAAGTCTCACCCTGGGCTGAGGAGTTCAGAGGGTAGCACATGTCATTTGCCAATTCTGGTGGTGGACATAGAGTTACATGAGAAGGTCAGCTTGTACCTTCCTTGGCAAATGTTTCAGCCCTCAGCTCACTGCGCTTATGTCTTTTGTGTGCTGCAGTGTGTGGTGCTCATGGTGCCTGGGGAAACTGGAGGAACAGAACCTGCTGGGCTGGCCTAGCTTGGAATGTGGTCACACCTTATTGACAGAGAAGCTGAGAAGGGAAGAATGAAGGCCACCTTCTGCAGGGCAAGTGATTTCCAATATTTCCTTCCTCCCTCTCTTCCTCCCTTTTTCCTTCCTTTCTTTCTGCTGTCCACCCATCCGTGCACCCATCCACTTCTGAAGCACTTGCTGTATGTCTAACCATGGGTAGGCATTGAGAGGGATTTAGGGGAGTCAATCTTATCACTGCCCTCAACAGGCATGTCTCTCTTGATGCCCTACATATTAATCGGGGTTCTCTAGAAGGACAGAACTAATAGGATAGACGTATATATGAGAGGAGGTTTATTAAGGAGAATTGGCTCACATGATCACAATTCCACAATAATCTGTCTGCAAGCTGAGGAGCAGGGAAGCCAATCCAAGTCCCAAAACTTCAAAAGTAGGGAAGCTGACAGTGCAGCCTTCAGTCTGTGGCCAAGAGCCCCTGGCAAACCACTGGCTTAAGTCCAAGAGTTTAAAAGCTGAAGAACTTGGAGTCTGATGTTCAAGGGCAGGAAGCATCCAGCACAGGAGAAAGCTGAAGGCCAGAAGACTTAGCAAGTAAAGTCCTTCTATGCTCTTCTTCCTGCTTTATTCTAGCCATGCTGGCAGCTGATTAGATGGTGTCCACCAGATTGAGGATGGATTGAGGGTGGGTCTGCGTCTCCCAGTCCACTGACTCAAATGTTAATCTCCTTTGTCAACACCCTCACAGACACACCGAGGAAGAATACTTTGTATCCTTCAATCCAATCAAGTTACACTCAATATTAACTATCACACCCTGGATGCATATTGTCTCCACGTTCAAATCCCACTACTTCTGGGATGGGAGGTGTAGGTGTAGAAAAAAATCTCTGAACTTGGGAAACACTGAATTGACTAAAAGAACACTGAGCTGACAAAGTTTATGCTGAACGAACAGAACTCAACTAGAACTGAACGAGGTCAAGTCTCCTCCACCAGGCAGGGTTGAGGTCTGAGAACTGAGTGGTGGTTCCTGTGAGCATGTGGCCTTGAGCTGGGTCCTGAAGGATGGGCAGGATTTCAGCAGCCAGAAAATAGGGGAGAGAAAGCACTGGCTAAGCAACCACATGGACTCAGAGCCTCTTGCGGTCATGCTGTATTCCTCCAGTTTGTTCATCTCCCTTTGCTCCATGTTGTACTTCTCCAGGCATGAACAGCATCTTATTTTTGTATGCAAAAACCCAAGGACGTGGCTCAAGGACTGATAGATGAATATAGAAATAGTACTAATAATGATATTAACAACACCTTCAAGGATAGCAGCCATTCTTTTTATTTGTTAAGTGTCTTCTAAGTGGGAGAATATCTGCTATGTGCTAAAATGACCCTATGAGGAGGCATTAGTCCTGTTTTTCAGATGATCCCAAGAAAGGTTGAGGCAGTTGTTCAGAAGCAAACAGCTTATAGAGGCCAAGGCAGGCTTGGCATGTTGAGCTATGTGACGCCCAGTTCTGCATTCTTTCTATTCTAACATGACTTCTTGGGAATAAGCACATTCTCAGGTTGCTGCTAAGGTAAGAAGAGAACCAGAGAATGTCTTGAAGGCTTGGTTAGGCTCTTGAGTATTGAAAAGAAAGAAATTCATTTGGCACTGGTTTGAAGCTGATATCTGTAACACACAAACACACACACACACACACCCCACACACACATGAACAAACAGCTGTTTTTTTATTCTTGGTTTAATAATTTGACCTAGAGATTTTTGGACACACTTTCTTGGGATGAAATGGCCCCGTCTCTATAAAAAATAAAAAAATTTCCTGGGCATGGTGGTGGGCACCTGTAATCCCAGCTACTTGGGAGGCTGAGGCAGGGAGAATTGCTTGAACCCAGGAGGCAGAGATTGCGGTGAGCTGAGATCGCACCACTGCACTCCAGCCTGGGCAACAGAGTGAGGCTCTGACTCAAAAAAAAAAAAAATTTGTCTCAAAAAACCAAAAACAAAAACAAAAACTGTTCACTGAACTTACATGGAATTCACACATAGCATGATGTGTAGCCAGCCTAGGACTGGCATGTGGTGGGCACAGAGTATAGGATACATAAGTGAGTGAATGAGTCACACAGCATGAGATGGTTGAATGAATGAGTAATTGATTAACTGAATCTATTTTTTCATAAGCCTAGTTTGTGTGAACAAAGACTAGCAATCAAAAAAATGTGTCCAGACACCAAACACAGGGAATGCCCACCAGGAAGAAATATACTCTTCTTAGAAACAGCTTTGATGGCACAATTACTGAAATGACTCAGATGACAATTATTCTGAAACCCTTGCACTGACAATTCATGTTGCTCTTGTTAGATTTCTGCTCCCACTCAGTCCCCCACCAGATTCTGGGAGGAACTTTCCCAGTGTGTAATGATAGAGGTTCAAGCTGTATATGTATGTGACTGTCATTGGGATCACCATCCCAGGCCATGAGAAAAGCCTTGAAGATCCAGCCAACAGAATGAGCAAAATCACGTTTATCAGGTCAGTGACTCTTGGGGTTGCTGGTGCTTCCCCAGGCTGGAGATTGAGTTAATATTAACAGGCCCAAGGTGATGTGGGCTTGTGCAATCACAGGCCCGGCCACCTCCCCCCAAGTGGACAGTCCTGTTCATTCACCCCACCTCCTGCACCCCAGGTATAATGCTCAGGAAGGAGAGAGGTGGGCTGGGACTCTGAAGAGCAGCATATGTTGTCTCTCTGAACCAAGAATGTCGAACTCCAGGGGGCCACATCAGCATCTTTTTAGTGGATGCCACTGAGTCCTGGGGGCGTCTGAAGGCACCACATCACCGTCTCTGGGCACAAGGGCGTGTTGTCACAGAGAAGGCAACAGACGTGCATGACAGGAAAGTAAGCTGTGGGATCTCCTTGCAGCTGATCTTGTCTCCCAACAGATTCCCTTTGCTGCTGCCACAGTGAGCCACTGAAATGCAAACCTGCCCTTCCCACTACCCCATTTAAGAGCCTCGGTCACCCCAGCAGCATTTCGCAGTGTGCGTCCCATGGAACAGTAGGGATAATTTGTGAATAAATTGGCTCCATAGTCTAATAAGTTTGGGAAACCGCATCCTCTTTCTCCCACATGAGGAAGTCTTTTCATATCCTAAATTGTAATATTTTAAAGGATCTGTGAAGTCCTGCAATAAAGATTTATCCAATTTTTCAAACCCATTTGACCAAGCAAACTTCATTCCCCTAATGCAAACAAACCCCAGAGAGAAATGTCTTGGGGGACCGTCTTCCTTTAGGACAGCACCCTGCCTTCTCTGTCTAGGATGGAACCACCTGAGCTCCCACTTGCCCACCCACCCTTCCCCATCTCCCAGTACCCCCTTCTATTAGGTTGGTGCAAAAGTAATTGTGATTTTTGCCATTACTAATATTTGATTATTAAATTAATATTTGGTACTTTTTAAAAACAGAAAACTACAAAGAAGAAAAGAAAATGGTCCACGATTCTACTACCCAGAAATACTCCACTTATTATTAAAAATAATAGTATGTGTCTTTATGAGAGTCTGTAAAAAAATCATTTTGTGCCTCTGCTGGATATCCTCTTTAGGGTCTAAGTACTCCTAAGGTTACTTAGAGAAAAAGTCAAAGTCTTTATAGGTGCACAGTTGAAGAGCCCCTGTCCACAGCAGGCGCTGCTGTCATTTCCTGGGTCTCTTTTTTAGCTTCTCTCTCTCTCATACACTCCACTGCTCAAATCATGTGGTCTTCCTGCTTCGCTTGATCATACCAGACACGTTCCTACCCCAGGGCTTTTGCACTTCCTGTTTCCTTAGCCTGGCTGATCTTTTCCTACTTACATGGCTTGCTTTCTCACCTGTCTTGGGTCTCCAATGCCACCTTCTCATTGAGGTCTTCCTTGGCCATTCTTCATCTGAGTGTGCCCCACACTCTAGCACCCCCATTCCTCTCCCTGCATTATTTTTTCACTATAGGACTCATCATCTTCCTCTATTCTATGCATGGTATTGACTTACCTGGTTTATTTACTGCATCCTCACTGAGCTCCTATGGGCAGGTATTTTGTCTGTTTGTTCATACCTGCACAGTCAGTGCTTGGCACCTACTACACACTCAATAAATAATTGTTGAATAAATATGTGTGTTCACGGAAGAAGTCAGGCTGTGTACACTGTTCTGTGTTTTGCTTCTTACCATAGTTTTTGCTTTTAGAGATCCCTCCCTATGAGCCTCTACAGAGCTAGCCTGCCTCATGATTTTTGAAGACTGCACGTCTAGTATAGAGGTGCACCTAAATTTATGTAATCAATTTCCTATTGATAGAATTTTTTTTTTTTTTTTTTTTTTTTTTGCTCAGCAAACAATGCTGTAATTAAAAAGAAGACTTTTTTACATTTGTTTTGTTTGAAAATATTTTCATGGGGTAAGTTCCCATTAATAGACTTTCTGAGTCAAGTAGTAGGGTTTGTGTTCTTTTAACTTTAACATGTTACCAGCTTGTCTTCAGAAATAGCACAAATTTACATGCCCTCATATGACAAATGACAATGTCTGTTTCTTCACATGCTCATAGCTCTGCATATTACCAACCTCATACATTTTTGCTAATCAGATAGCTGGAAAATGCCACTCTGTTAAGTTGATTTGCATTTAAAAAATTGAGAATGGGGTTTAGAATTCTTGCATATTTCCACTGTTAATTTTTATTTTTTATAGACTACCTACTTAAATCTTTTGTCCATTTTTCTTTCGGATTGCTTACTGTTTCCCTATGTATTTAAAAGAGTTCTTTAAAACTAAAATGTTTATCTTAGTCATATCTGTTATACAATTTTTTAGTTTATCCTTTAGTTTTTTATGGCATTTTAAAAATATGCAGTTGAGTATCTATTTTTCTAAAAATTGATGTAAAAGTACCATTAAAACCATAAGGATTATGAGTAATAGTAGTATGTCAGAAATTTGACTGGTTTATTTTGAAAATATTGGCTGTACAATTATTATTATGTTATTTAAAGATAATTTGTATTTACTTTTTTTAATCGTAGTAAAGTACACTTAGTATAAAATTTATCATCTTGACTCTTTTTAAGTATATAGTTTAATTGTGTTAAGTACATTCATTGTTGTGCAATCAATCCCAGAACTATTTTCATCTTGCAAAACTCAAAATTCATATCCATTAAACAATTACTCATTCTCCCCTGCACCCAGTACGTGGCAATCACCATTCTACTTTCTGTCTGTATGAATTTGACTATTCCAGGTACCTCATATAAGTGGAATCATATGCCTTTTGTTGACTGATTGATTTCACATAGCATAATGTCCTTAAGGTTCATCTGTCTTGTAGCATATGTCAGAATTTCCTTCCTTTTCAATGCTGAATACTATTCCATTGCATGTATATACTATATTTTGTTTATTTATTCACCTGTTGATGAATTTGGGTTGTTGTACTTTTTACCCATTGTGAATAGTGTTTCTGTGAACCTGGGTGTACAAATACTTCATCAAGAGCCTGCTTTCACAGTTTGGAGATTTCTCAAACAACTTAAAATGTAATTCAATCTAGTAATACCATTACTGAGTATATACCCAAAGGAAAATAAGTTGTTCAACCAAAAATACCCATGCACATGTATGTTCATTGCAGCACTATTCACAACAGCACAGACATGGACTCAATGTATGTGCCCATCAATGGTGGATTGGATAAAGAAACTATGGTACATGGAAGATTCTCCTTCTGCCATAATTGTAAGTTTCCTGAGGCCTCCCCAGAAGCTGAGCAGATGCCAGCATCATGCTTCCTGTACAGCCTGTGGAACTATGAGCTAATTAAACTTATTTTCTTTCTTGTGTGGAAACACAGCTGATTTTTGTGTGTTGATTTTGTATCCTGCAACTTTGCTGAATTTGTATGCAGTTTAACAGTTTGTGTGTGTGAATCTTTAGTGTTTGCTACGTATGAGACTATGTTGTCAGTGACCAGAGATAAATTTATTTCTTCCTTTCCCATGTGGATACCATTTTATTCTTTTTCTTGCCCAAGGGCCCTGGTTTGAACCTCCAGTTCTAAATAGAAGTGGTTAAAGCAATCATCCTTAGTGAACATTATTATGTTAGGATTGTACTTCTGCAGAAATTTGAAAACTAACAGGTACAAAGTGTTGAAAGGAAAATACAAAATAAAATTAATACTAACATGACAACCCCAGTTTGCATAATGGACTTGAACTATGAACATAGGCTTAAGGGCAACTAATTGAATAAATGAAATGACCATGAGAAATTAGGTGAGACCAGTTCACCATGTGAACTGTTTCTCTTCATTTTCTGTATATGGGTCTTAACTTCCCAGAAGAGTTTATTCAGGTACAGCATATAGTATTAGCAATAGCACAGACATTTCCTCATTTAGCCAGTAGATACTAAAGGATCTCTTCGGTCAGGTTCTGTCAAGTTACCAACAGAAGCTACTTACTGATTGTGAAAGTTCAATTACACCATTATTCTGTCAAAAGCAAAAAAAGTAGGCATAAAAAGGGAAAAATTAAAGGGCCAAGAGTTTCGTTATGACGGGTAGTCTTGTTTCTTTGTCTTGGGAAAGTTGCCTACAGCATGAGCCCATCAACTTCTTTTCCTGGTTTGCAGTTTGAATGTCCCTGGTATGGTGTTAGGCAGTTTGGTGAACTCTCTGTGTGGCCCATACATCAGGCACAAGACTTGTCCCTTGAAATTTATACTAAATTGTCTGCTTTCAGGTTCTAGGGCTTTAGGAACAGAGCAATTCTTTTTCTTAGTTGGATAATTATAGCCAAATATTGAAGGAAATTAGGAAGTTAGGATCCAGTTCAATTTACAGGTAGATGACAAGAACTCAAAATATTAGGAAAACAAGGCACAGAGCTACAATCTAATAACAGGTGTATTACAGGGATTTTGTCTCTAGAAACATAACTTTTTCTCTCTATAGTCATCCTGATTTTTACTAAAGATGGTCAGAGTAAGACGAATTTCTTTACATATAGTTTAATTTTGCTTGCAAATGTAGGGATTTGTCCACATACCAATCTCAGATTTAAAAACCTCATGAGGCTAGGAAGCCAAACCAAGGTAGACTACAAACATTGTTGGTAGTACCTATAACAATTTAAACATGACATTTCAGGCAAAACCTTGGTAATGTAATCAATGTTTCCAATTGTATTCTGTTATAAGGAAAGCAGATTCTTAATGACTTATGTAAATAATTATATTGTCATAAAAATAAGAATACTCAGGAATAGTTTCTGAAGTCTGGAGGGATCAGGCAGGAAGAAAAAATAAATGTTTTCACTTTTGTTCACAAATATATACTTTATCAAATTGCTGTAAACTATAATTTAAGACAAAAAGTATCCTTAAAACTGGAAATAATGTTTAAGAAAAGAACTAACAGTATTTCAAATAAAGAGGCTATACAAAGCCAAAATTACTTTTTATCAGTTCACTTAGTTTCAGTTTACTTAATTCTTGTTTTGCTTGATCTTGATTAGCAGTTTTATGAATTCATGTTTCTCCATTAGAATTCTGAAAATTTTTATTTAGCCCTTTTATCATAAAGTTATTAGAAGCCTGGAATAATCATGGTTAAAAATCTGATAAAAGTTCACCATAGCCAGAAATTCAGAAGGAAATTTGGTAATTTAGTGGTATACAACATGATAACTAGAATTATGACTAATAACATATTTGATTTCTAAGAGTTCTATATAATTTTAAAACATTCATATCAATATTATACTCATAAATGTAACTGAAAGAAGATCTAGCATTATTTATCATTTGAAAATGCTTCCCATACAAGTTACCCAATAGAGCTAATCATTTAGTATCTCTACAAGATGAGAGATATACCCACTGAAGCTCTCCAGGGGTTCAACTGGAAAATTTCAAAGATAATTTTAGGTCAGAAAAATTTAATTTAGAACTTAATCCTTAGGAAGCCTGTCAAAGCTGTCAAAGGTTCAAAGCAATCAAAACAGAATCACAGTTTACCATGGAAATAATAGTCACTCATTTAACTAGAGTGATCATCAAAGACATCAAAAGCAATAAAGAAAGTTACATGGATGTGAAAAAAAAAAAAAGCCCTTCATCCTTTCAAAGCTCAGTTTCCCTAAGTAACTCAAAAACAAACAAACAAACAAACATACAAACCAAAAACTAATAAAGACAACATGAAGGACTGGAAATGACAAAAGTATTTTTTCCTAGGCCAATTGCCAGTAGGTAAAAATAAACCTCTTGCAGTGTGATTGCTTCCCCTTACAAGAAGCTCATGTAGATAAACTGGAAGTCAAGCTTTATGAAAGGGTACTTGAATTTAGTCAGAAGAAGAATGTGTTCAAGGTTATGAGTATACACCATATCATAGAATAAGTAAACAAAAAAATCAGTACCTCAAGCAGGGGAATGCATGGCTCTTAGAAAAAGTGAAAGCATATGAACTTGCCTGGTTACAGGAAACAATTCAGACACATCAAGAAAACCCAAGAATTCAGAATTGAATTATACTGGAGAGAAACATTGCTTTTCTAGACCTTCAAGACAAATATTTTCATGTCAGGCCACAACAGCAGGGTTCGAACCAGGGAAAATGATGATAGGAGAGAAGAGGAAGAGTGGAGAAAGAGGAAGAGTAGAAGTCAATGATGTATGGCAAATCCCAGACTTTAAGGTACAGCAAAAGTTGAACTGAGATACGAATCTGAGAAGCTTCAAGAGGAAAACTTTACCTTGAGAAAGGAAATTACCATTGTCAATGAAGATGACAACATTTCTCCCCTGAAGCCAGGAAATAAAATGAAGACGAAAAAAGAAAAAGTCTTCAGTTTAGAAGATTGCTGAAAATGTTCAGAATTCAAAATCAAAACCTCTTGCAAATTTTACTAAGATCAGATTGATCAGATCAATACTTCAAGACGATTTTGTTGCTCTAACATAGGTGACCAAAATCTTAGTTTTATATCTATCTATGTATCTCTATCTATCTATCTATCTATCTATCTATCTATCTATCTATCTATCTATATATCTATCTATCTATCATCTATCTATCCATCCATTTTATCAAAGCTCAATCTTTAGAAAGACTTATAATTTCTTTTTAATGGTAGCCAACTTGATTGCATACAAAATTCCTTTCATAAATTCATCCTTTAAAAACCTTTCGCGACCTGCACAGACCTTTGATGACACACTTAATAGTTTAGTTTTATCCTATACTTCCTCTTTTTTAAAAAATAGTCACTTTACTTTAGGACAAAAATTGATTTTTTTTCTTACTATTTTGAAAAGTTATTCTCTTCTCTTTTTAAAACTTTCTTACCAATAATGCATCTTTATACTTATAACTTTCTTCACATCTCTCTTCTACTTACCGGTTTCTTTCAACCCTGTTAATATTTCCTTTCCAAATTCATATTTAAAACAATCCTTAAATAACCTTTTTTCTCAATAAAGAGCATAGTTTTATGCCTGTCATAATTTTTCTCATCAAATACACATTTTACTTTTTTGTACATTTTGTATACAAAATTATATACATTAATTAAAAATTTAACTCTTAGTAACTTTATTTCTAATGAAAACCTAGAAAGCAAGAAATTTGGAACTGTCTGTTACATATCAATATTTCGTAGATGAGAACCATTTTGTAATTTTAGAAATCTGTTTTCCCTTAACATGATTTTTTACATATATTAATAGACCCAAATATATTTAATCTTTCTATAGAACTTAAGAAGCTAAGAACAAGCTTATATTTGTGTTCAGAAATTTATGTTTCAGTATTTTATCTTATTTGAAAATAACCCAGACATTTCATAAATATCTATTACTTGATTTAACATAACTTTAAGATTTAAAATTACCAACAAGATTTTTGAAACTATGAAGTTTATTTATAAGTGTTTATGTCATTTAAATTTACCTTATTTATTTTTTAATAATTATACCCAGATTCCTTATGAAAACTGATATATTAAACAAAGCCAGTTATTATTTCAAGCTATTTCTTTGTTAACCATTTTTATGGCCTATGAATATCAGGCATTCGTCTTCCAAGTTAGTACCTTGCAGATTAATTACCTGGGTATCTTGCCCAAAAACTGAGGATCCGTAACACCTTTGTTACAGATCCTCATAGCCAAGGATAGTTATCTCAAAACATTTATGTAATCCTCCATATTTTTCCTTTAAAAATCCTTGTCTTCCTTTACCTTTCTGAATATGCACATAGCTTATGATTGTATTCTCATTGCATTGCCCATTCCTGAATACACACCACTTGCTTTTAGAGACTCTCCGTCTTTGTGTGTTGTATAGGTTGGCATAACTGGATTCAGAAGTGGGACCTGAAGCAAGATCACCTTCAGTGGGCATCTGCGATTCTTGAGACTGGCGTTCAGTACTCACTTGAGCCCTCTGAACTCTGGTCTAAGGACTCACCAGGAGTCGCAGACTGGTGAGTCGTCTCTCAGGCAAAGCCTCCATTTTTGTAGAAGCTCTTTGACTTTACTTGAGATCTGATTCCAGTAAGGCCATCTTAAATAAAGAACCTCATATTCCTCCCAGGATGATAAGAGACTTTTTGGCATTTCTGACAAGCCTTTTCTGGTACAAAGACATTCATCTCTATGGTGAGTATACTCTTCTGGTTTCTATAGAACTTACATTCTGTGAGGCATGTCTTTTCGTGAATTCACTTTTGGTTAATTCTGCTTGCCTGATTTAAGGTTTTGTTTCATCTGCACACCTGGCTTAAAATTTGTGGGCAATCTGATTTTGGTCTCATTTTGGTTTGGTTATGCACATATATAAATAATTTAGATCTTTTACTTTTTTCCCCCCTTGCTTGTTTCTGAACATCTTCCAAGAGCAAAAATTAACATTCTAAATGGTAAGCATGAGACAGCAAATTAAGTCATTCAGGCAGTTGCCACCATCTAAAACAAACTCCTGACATTACCTGGCAGGATTTACAGGACTTTCTTTGCTCTTGAGAGAGTAAAAGTAAATCAAATCTAATTCAGTTTGCATTTTATAAGGGTAAATATTATCAGTATTTGCTTTATGATTTTTGGGTTTTCTGCCTTCTTTAGAAAGGCCTTATCCACTTAAAAAATTAAGAAAATAAATCGCCTCATACTTTCTTCCAGAACATTGATATTTCTGTTTTAATATTTGATATACCCAGAGGTCTCAACACCGTTATTTACCCTGGACTTTATCCCTTAACTCCTGAGCTCATTGTGGTCCACAAGAATACAGATCCCAAAGCTTTCTCCTCATTGTGTGGCCTCCCCAATTTACCCTTTTGTTACTCATGTCCTCTTTATTTATCTCTCCTAAAAAACTCTAAACACTCAATTAAGTGTTCTGACCCACCTCCGGAAAGGTCTCTCTTTTGTCATTGCTGGCTCTATCTCTTAAATTTCCTCCTAGGAAATAACTACCTTTTATATCAGATGAGCTGTAGAGTTAGAGATACACGCCAGGGAAACAGTGAGGGCCCCAGTAGGTAAAGGATGGGGCCATGAACCCAGATAAGAGAGAGGGAGAAGGTGATGGAAAAGATCACCAGGTCATCTGAGGAGTTAATGAATACATATCTCCTTTTCAGGCCAGGAGTTCTAAACAAGAGATCAAAGGTAGAGTCCCCTTGGGATGGAAGGGTGGGGCCCAGAGAGCCGTGGGGAGAAGACATAGTGTCCTCTGGAATCTGGGTAACAAGCTCTGAGGGGCCAGAGCTAAAAGGACACTCTTTCCTCCTCTGAGACACTTAGGGTGGGGGGCACAAGGTCTTGGACTCTGGGGTTTCTCAGGCTGGAGTTTCGAAGGGGTTGCATAAGAAAGAAGAAGCCTGAGGCAGTGGGGCCTGTTGCAGAGCTGGGCGGCATCCCCAAGGCTGAGTCCTTCCTGGCTCTGCAGGTGGAGACACAGGTGAACACCAGGACACCACAGGGAAGTCCCAGCCCGGGGAGGGCAGGAGAACGGGAAAATCACACCCGACTGAGCCCCGCCCCCCAGCTCTTACCCTCTGTAGGGGCCCACCCTGTGCTGGGCACTTTGTGAGAGATGCAATTCCATCCCACAACTCACTCTGCCCTGCAGGATCACCAAGGTTCAGACCCCTGGGTTCAGATCCTCACTCCGGCCAAGAGGAGTTAAAACTCTGTGTGCCTCAGTTTCCTTCTACATTAAGTGCAGACAATAATCCAGGCAGGGAGGCTCACGGTGCTCTCTCCAGTGTCAGCTCCAGAGGAGGCTGAGGGAGAACTCCTCACCCAGCGCAGCCTGTGGGTTCTGTAGAGAGGCTCGCTGCGCTGCCTTGCACACAGGCCACCCCCACGCACTCTCAGGGCTTCTCGTGCTCATGGGCCAGTCTCGGGGGGCGTGGGGATGCTCAGTGCCTGTGTCCAGGAACCCCCATTCCCAGAAATCAGCCTGGGGCTCCTCCAGCTCCTGTCAAGGTGTTTGTCTCCAGTGAGTCCGATCTCACCCGAGGGTCTCGCTGTTCTTCCCTGGATGGGCTCAGTCCAGCAGAACCAGCCTGCGCTGTTCCGCCATGTGGGAGTGTGGGAGGAAGGAAGCCCCGTGGCCGTCCAAGATCCGGGTTCCTCTCTCCTTGACACGCCCTCTGAGAAGTGAGGAGAGGAGTCAAGGAATTCGTACACGCTAGGGGCCTGGAACCATGCCCGACCCTTGGAAGATGCCCAGTAATTGCCAGCTGCCTGAAGTCACCAGGCTTGTGTCTACCAAGACCCTGGCCTGGGAATCTCTCACCAGGAGCTGGAATCCTCGCTGCTCTGGCTCCATAGCCCATTTGTGTGGGCACTTAGGGTGGTGACACCAGCTGCCAAGCGCCACCTGAGGGCTCCTGGGTGTGACTGGGAAGGACTGGTTCTCTCCACCCCAGTGAGGGGTCCTTGTTTCAGGATAAAGAGAGTTAGACCCCCTCATTCTCACTACATCTGCTTCAGTTTCATGTAACACACACAGTCACAGACACACACCGACTCAGAGACACACAATCACAGAAACACACACACACACAGACGCACTCACAGCCGCAGACACATCTTCAGTCTAGATAGAAACACCTAGACACATAGACACATCTAGACTCAGACACACACTCACACAAACAGAGAAACATCGCACACACAGCCTCACCCACAACCACCTACAAGCACACAGGAACACCTAGGGACCCTGACACACATAGACTCAGACACACAGACACACAGACTTAGACTCACATTGACTCAGGGACACACAGACACACAAACGCACAGACACACACATACATATCCACAGCCATATGCAGACACACACAAAGACAGAAATACCTAGACACACAGACACAAACACACACACTCACAGACACTGACACACAGACACACATGGTCACACACACAGAGACACATGCACACAGACATACGCACACAGACACACACACACAGACATACCCACGCAACCACACACATACACACAGACAGATGCACACACAGAGAGACGCACATACACAGACACACAGACACACACAGAGACCCACACATAGACACAAACAGACATACCCAGAGACACACACACACAGAGACACACCCACGCAGCCACACACACACACAGACACACACAAACACACACACGGTGGAGCCCCTCTCACTCTGGGCCACATGGACGCCACCAAAGGCTGCACATATGGCTTCCCCGACCCCTGGGTTAGGGCCTGGCGGGGAGGGAAGGTGTGGCAGTGGCCCCGCCGACGCCTCTGACAGCCTGCTTTGCACTCACAGGGTGGGGGCGTTCTCTCCTCATGCTGCCTGTGAGAACAGGAGGCTCAGCAATGTGGCTTCTCTGGGTCCCACAGTGCCACAGCGTTCTCCTAGCACTCATGCCCAGGCCTGGCTCTCTCCGGGTGACCCAAACTTGGCGGCCACTCCTGGTAGCCCCTTGCTCTTCCATAAGCTCCCAGGTCCAGGCCCTTAAACTGAGGATTCAGCCCCCTCCATCCTGGCCCAGCACGTGCCTGCCCAGCCAGGTGCTCCATGAACACAGTTGAGGGGGACCTGGAGTCCACACACGGCCTCAGCGCACAAAGGGAGACTCAGAAACAACAGGGGAGGGGTTTGCAATCACACGCAGGCAGGGGGCAGGTCAGCCTTTCTTTAATGTCATCCAGGGAGGAGGCCAGGGATGGAGGGGAGGGGCTGAGGAGTGACAGGCAGTTATTTTTGGGTGGGATTCACCACTTTTCCAATGAAGAGCAGAAAGTTGGTGATGTCATCCTTGATGATGACCAGGAAGGGCCGGTTGAACATGATTGTCTGATACTTAGACCAGGCCTTCTCTTCCAAATGGAGGGTTCCGGTGGCTTCGGTCCCTTTCTCATCAACTGTCAGCACAGCCACATGCACAGCCTGGAGCGGAGAGAAGCAGAGATACATTCCGAGGCTGAGCTTTGCCCCAGCCCAGGCCTGGAGCAACGCCCATGTGGACAGCCGTATCCTGGGAGGTGAGGCACTCACTCCAGCCTTTCTCCACTCGGGTGGTCCTGACCCTCCACGTCCTCTCCCTCCCTGTCACACAGGCCTTGCTCCCTATCAAGGCTCTGGGTGATGGGGCTGGCTCCCCGCTGTCCACCTTCCCTACAAGTGCCTCTCCCCTGCTCAGGATGCACCCCCAACTCCCCGCTGCACGTCTGCTTCCAGGGCTCTCTCCTTTCTAGTACCCAGCTTTAAGCTCCTTGGGGACGTGGACTCTAACAGTGACCTTCACGGTGCCCAGACCCCGAAATAACGCAGCCATTCACGGAACTGCAGTTGCTCTTTGGTCACCTTTAGTTTTCCTAAATTAGTGTCATCTTTTGCTCAAATCACTCATTGGTTCAGGCTTGGTGATGCACCAAAAACTCCAAATCTCACAGATGAGAGGGGCCAAAAAGGCTTTCAAAATGACTGAGCCTAAGCTTTTTTGTATCAATACGGATAAATTAAGGCCCAGAACTAGAAGGTCCTGGGCAAAGGATCAGTGACACAATAGCAGGCGAGGCCCTGAAAGTGCCAGCTGCACAGGAGGCACCTCCCCAGCTCCGCCGTCGGGCCGTGGCCCGTCTCAGTGAATCTCGGGCATCCTCAGGGCTCAGCCTGGGTCTTCCTTTGTGTCTCTTAGCCCCTTCCTCAGCCTCAGGATGGAGCTGTGACTGCCACACAATCTGCCAGCTGACACCAGGGGACCACACGGTCTTCTGGGTGACCTCACCTTGGACAGCTTCAGGGGTGCCTCCTGACTGGCTCCAGAGAGGTCGGCCTCGTTGCTGAAGATCTTGATGATGCCCAGATTCCTGAGGACTCTCTTGAGTTCATAGGTTCCAGAAACGGACAGTTTGGGGAAATGTAGACTGACAGACCTGCCATGCAGGAAAGAGAATCAAGGCATGGAGCAGCATTTCTCCTGTTCTTCTGGAACCCACCACAGTACCAGGGCTTTCTTTCCTGACTGTTTCTACCACTTAGTGCCGTGTCCTCACCCATATCAAGATCAGAAGTCAGAGGGAGAGGATCAGAGAAAATAACTATTGAATACTATGCGTAGTACCTGGGTGACGAAATAATCTACACAACAAACCCCCAGGGTTTACCTATATAACAAACCTGCACATGGACCCCTGAACCTAAAAGAAAAATTTAAAAAAATAAAATAAAGCAATCGGAAGTTGACCTTGGTTTGTTTTTCTTTGAGCTCCTCTATACCCAGAATCAAAGAATGTTAATACCAAACTAATCATCTTGTTAAGGCAGTTTGAAATGCCACCTCCGTTGAGAAGCCCTCCAGGCAGATTCTAGGTGTCCTGGAAGCGTGTCTCATCCTGTAGTGTTGGGTCACCTGGCCCCCAGCCTGGAACATCCCCAGGGCCTCACACCCAGGGGAACATGGGGCTGGCAGCAGTACCCAGTGACATCCATTCAAGGTATGATAGAAGACTGACCACACCAGGCTGAGTGTTCCCCTCTTGTTTTCCATGGGGAGACAGAGCCGCCCCGGGCAGGGTCTGGTGTGAGCGGGTAGCCTGGCTCTGGGCTCTGATCCGTTACCCTCTCAGCCTCCTTGTTCTTTCTCAACCCCTGGAGCAGGGACCTCAGGAGGCGTTTGCATGGGACAGAGAAATTCCAGCCTCCATACTTACTATGAACCTGAGACCTTTCGTATTTTCATCTTGGTTTTACAGTGTAAAAATAAAAATAAACCAGATCAAGAGGACATGGGCATAATTACGAATGCACAGATACACTAATGTGTGGCTTATGCTCAAGTATCATTTACTACAGGGCACCCAATCTAACAGCACCGATAAAGTGACAGAGAAACTCAAGCCTTCTGCTAACGTGCCCTGGCTGTTCCAATTCCGACCCTTGCTTTTCTGGGCCTAGCCACACAGGCTCTTCCCCCATCCCCACAGGGACAGTCTACCCTTGAACTCCACGCTCCCCTGCTGCCTTTGCCAGGAAGCCCATCTGTTCCTTCTTGGTTCTGCCAGAATGTGTGGTGGTGCTGCTGTCCCTGCCCTGGGCACTGGATATTGGGAAGGGAGAGCGTCCACGCTGGAGTGACAAGACCTTTACCTCCTCATGGACCATGGATGGCGCTACCTGAACTCAGTGGTGGCCTCTGTCGGCTGCAGTAGCTGTGACCCAGGGATGTGGGGTCCACCCTCCCCAGCCCTCTGGCCAGTCCTGATGGGCCTCACTCCTGACATGGCTCAAAGGTCTGAGCTCAGCCCCTGCACTGGAAATCACCTTATGTCAAAGGCTCTCTGGATATTTTCAAGGTGGCTGTAGGTCAGTTTCTCTTCCAAGTGCCACATCTTCTTTGGGTCGGGCAGGATGAAGAAGGCAGTGGCGTTCCCCACATAGTGCTGTGTCAGCACCCAGCTGGATAACTCCTTGTCCCGGTGGATCTCAAATCTGCCCAGGTGGTTTATCATAGGCACTTTGATGATGGTCTTATCATCCACATGGAAGCCCTCTATCGTAATGCGCTCAGCCTTGAATTTATCTTTCCATTTGCCTGGGAAGAAGAAGGAAGGTGGGCATCACCCAGGTATGTGATAAAAGGGTGGAAGTGTGTGAATGAAAGGAACCCTGAGCCCGTTTGACGAGACACTTCCCTCTGCTTCACCTTCATCCTCTGTAAAATGGGATTCAAATGAAACTATCCGGCTGCTGGAGAGCTTTTGTGAGAATCACCTGAAGATAAAGAAGAATCCAGAGTTTCTAAGCAGCATTTACATTTGACTCTGTTTATCCTATAGTGGCTTGGGAATGGTTAATGAAAGTTAATGAGGAAAACCGGAACTCCTTATGCCTTGCCACCTCTGACTGGAGGCTTCCTGTCTCATGCAGAGGGCTGGCTCCCTCGAGATACGAGGACACATTCTGCTTAGTACTCCTGAGGCCTTTCCCTGGAGCGGCAGGGGAAACGCAGGTGCCTAGGCAGCCTCCCCTCTGCCATACCAAGAGAGCTTCACCATCGAGGCATGCCCAGTGGGCAGGCGCCTCAGGGACCCCTGATCCCAGCTTTCTCATTGGACAGAAGGAGGAGACTGGGGCTGGAGAGGGACCGGGGCCTGCCCTAAGCCACAGCAGAGCCAGGACCTCAGTTGTGCTGACTGCAGCCTGGCTGCTCTCCACTGCCCTCCTTTGCCTCAAGAGCAAGGGAGCCTCAGAGTGGAGGAAGCAGCCCCTGGCCCTGCCTCCCACCTCCCCTCCCCTGTGCTGTTTTCCTGGAACAGTGGGAGCTGGCTTAGAATGCCCTGGGGCCCCCAGGACCCGGACATTTTAACCCTTCAGGGGTAGGAAGGCAGCCTGAGATACAGAAGAGTCTATCACCTGCTGTATGCCACACACTGTCCCCACGGTCTTTGTCACTTGTTTAATCCTTAAAACAACCTGACAGCAAGGATGCTATTTTGTCCATGCTAAGATGGGAAATTAGCACCTCAGAGAGGTAGAATGCATTGTCCTTTATCAAAAGCTAGTAAGTGGTAGAGGCAGGGTTTGAACCCCAATATTTTAGACCACAAAGCTGACGCTGCTTCTGGGATACTAGAGCCGTCTAAAGTATGTTTCCATGGAACTATCCCTTTATGCATGTGCTACAAAACATTTTTCTGGCTTTAGCATGTGGGAAGCATTTCATATTCTGTCCCCTACCTGTTAGGGATTTCCAATGAGTATTAGGACAATAAAGGCTCTGACAAGGTCTGTAGGGAAGATGATGGTTTGGCTGTCTTGAACTCATCATTCTTCAATCTTATTTGATCATGGAAAGTATTTTACTGTTCGTGTTTGGAAAATTGCAGAATCCATGTTAAATGCCCTGCCCTGCCATATCTCATAGTACGTTGTCTAGGAAAGCTTAAGAACTAGTAGTTTGAGAATATGTTTGGATTATTTCAGTGGAACGGGCTTGGGCAGGTGGTGCCACCTTACCGTGAAAGGAAATGTAATCCACCAGGGCAAGACTTGTGTTTTTTTTCAGATGTTTGACCAAATCCACTATTTTTCTTCCAGTTCTCTTCTCCACATAGTTGTTGATCTGCTCCTTGGCCTCCTCCGTGTCCCTGAAGTTGATGGAGGAGGCTTCTGAGTGGTACAGTTTCTTGATATCCTCCAAAAACGTGTCCACTAGCTTCACACTCTTGTTGACAAACAGGCTACTGCCGGTGGTCAGCTGGAGCCGGGTGTCTGGCCTAGCTTGGAGAACTTGCTGGAAGCATTCGTGGATCTTGGCCTCAGGCGTCTCCGTGAGATTGAAATTCAGGCCTTCCAGGATCTCCGTGCGAGTGTCAGCCTTAGTCCCCAGGGAGAGCATTACAAAGGCCATAGCCACGCTCGTTGGGGCGACTAAGATATTGCTGGTTTGTGATAGATCAGCCAGCTCTTTGTACAAATCAAAGGCGAGGTCGATGATATTATAGGAGATCTTCCGGCAAGCAGGGTCCTCCCAGTCCCCTTGATCATGGTGGGATGTATTCGTCTTCTGGGCAGCATCTTCCTGGGGATCCTCAGCCAGGGAGCTGGGGACCAGGTAGCACAGGCCTGCCAGCACGAGGACACCCCATGAGACAGAGAATGGCATTGTCCTGCAAGACAGAGACAGAAGGCCAGGCCCCAAGTCAGGGCACAGGATGACTCCCAGTGACGAGGGACTGACATCGTGTGAATGCAACCATGAATTATTAAACATCCACCATGCGCCCAGCCCGTTGCAAGCACTTTCCTACATCATCATCATTGAAAGAATCAGAAAGATAGCAAGCATGTACAAGGTGCTTAGCATATGCCAAGAACTGTTCTAAGCACACACGTGTGTTAACTCATTGCTTTCTTGTAACAATCCTGTGAGGTGGTAATGCTACTATCCTCCTTTTACAGATGAGGAAACCAAAGCCCAGAGAGGTTAGGCTCATGCCCAAGGTCAGCAAACAGGAAAAGCCAGCATCCCTCAGCTTGGCCAGCTGGGTCTTGAGTCCTTGCTCTCTGCAGCTCCACTTAACTCTGTAATGACCTTGAGGTGCAAGTGCCACAGCCCCATTTTGTTTTATTTCATATTATTTCATTTTTTGGAGGCAGAGTCTAGCTCTGTCACCCAGGCTGGAGTGCAGTGGCATGACCTCGGCTCACTGAAACCTCCGCCTCCCGAGTTCAAGCGTTTCTCCTGCCTCGGTCTCCCGAGTAGCGGGGATTATAGGTGTGCACACCATGCCAGGCTAATTTTTTGTATTTTAATGGAGACAGGGTTTCGTCATGTTGCCCAGGCTGGTCTCAAACTCCTGAACTCAAGTGATCCTCCCTACTTGGCCTCCCAAAATGCTGGGATTAGAGGCATGAGCCACGGCGTCCAGCCCCCATTTTAGAAAAGAGGAAACGGGGGCACAGGAAGCATAAGGAACTTGCCCAGGGTTACTAAGGAAGTGGGTTAAGTCAGGATCAGCAATGACTTCCACACACCACAACAGTCCTTGGAGATCTCCATTGACCTCCCTTATTTAATGGACAAAGAAGCTCTGTCCCCAGAGGGACAGGATACTGTGCCGTGACACACAGCCAGAGCTCAGAGGCGCTGTGTAAATCCAGCCTGCCTGATTTCTCTCTAGGCTCTCCCCAGATTCCACACACTTCATGCCTCTCCCTCTCCTCCCAACTGCGATAGCCTTCACCTTACAGGACCCTGGAGCCTGGTTTGATAATTGTCTGCGCCCTGTGGCATTCCTGGCCTGGGGAATGCTGCTGATTAAAGCACAGGACAGCCCTGTTTCTAGAGGCAATCGCAGACTTTGCCTTTCGTCTAAAGATATGTCTCGTAATTTCTATTTTCATAGGATGGGAAAGGTGAACTCAGAGGGGTTCAGTAACTTGTTCATTTTTGTAGGATGGGAAAGGTGAACTCAGAGCGGTTCAGTAACTTGTTCAAGGCCACACAGCTGGTCAGGCAGAACTGGGAGCCAACAGGCCACCAACTGCTGGCCAAGTGCTCTGTGTAGAGCTGTAATACTGCCTCCTCAGAGGCTGGGCCCTTGGATACTGCTCTTGGCCAGACCCGGAGGATGTCAGGGCTCCTGATCCTGGCCGTGTGGACATACTGGGCTGGGCAGTGCTATGCTGTGGGGGACTCTGCCATGCATCCTAGGATGTTTGACAACATTCTCAATAAAACCACAGTCATGTAGTCACCCTCAACTCACAGGGATGATGACAAACCATCCCCTGGCCTTGCTAATTGCCCCCTGTGGAGCTCCCCTGGGGTGGGGGCTCAGATCACCCTGGCTGTCTTGAAGGTCTCCTCTTGCCTGATTGGACAGAAGCTTCTCTCCTTTCAGACCGGACTTAAGTCAAGTGAGGCCCAGCTGAATCTGCCTGGGCCCAGGCCGTGTGGGATGTCCATTCCTCCGGGATGGGGGCCCTGTTTAGGGTCCCCAGGATTGCATTGTGCCTGCTGTCCCAGGTCTCAGGAACCTACAGCCACTCTCCTCACTGACATGATGGAGCTCTGACATCTATAAGGCTCCTCCTGGACCCAGGGCTTAACGACAGCCCCCAGGGAGAGTCAGGGGCTGTGCCCACAGAGGAACCTGTGCCCCAGCCCCTGCAGCCTGGCCTGGACTTGCCCTACTATGGGTCGGGGGTCCCTGCCACAAACATGGGCTGAGGAACCTGCTGTCAGCTCAGGGGAGACTAGGGTATTGCTGGTTCCAGCCCTGGGCCTAACAGCAATACAGGACCCGGAGAGGTTGTTCTCTCCAGAAAAACATGAGTATGTGGGAGAGGAAGTGGTGACAACAGGCCTGGCTTCTCATCCAGGCTCCGTCACTCACCAACGATATGACCTCGGAAAAAGAATTCCACCTCTCCATCTTCCTTTTGAAATGGGAATATTGGGAGAATGAAGTGGAATCAATGTAAATATGAAGCTGGACAACGGGAAGGGGCCTCAGACGGGGAGGAGAGGGCTGGGTTTCGAACCCGCAAAGCCTTCAGGACCTGTGAGGGCCCCAGCAGGTAGAGGAGGGGACCATGAACCAGGTAGGAGAGAGGGAAGAGGGGACTGAAACGGTCCTCAGGCCATCAGAGAAGTTAATGAATTCACCTCACCCTTTCGGGCCAGAAGTTCTAACCAAGCGCTCAATGGCAGAGGCCCCTGGGGGCAGGAAGGGGGGGTCCAGAGAGCAGTGGGGAGAGGACACGGTGTCCTCTGGAATCTGGGTAACAAGCTCTGAAGGGCCAGAGCTAAAAGGGCACCCCTCCTCCTCTGAGACCCTTAGGGAGTGGCTGTGGGGTCCACCAGGGTCTCGGACTCTGGCTCAGGCTGGAGGTTCGAAGGAGTAGGGTAAGAAAAAGAGAGCCTGGCTGGGCACGTTGGCTTATGCCTGTAATCTCAGCACTTTGGGAGGCCAAGGCGGGTGGATCAGCTGAGGTCAGGAGTTCAAGACCAGCCTGACCAACATGGTGAAACCCGGTCTCTATTAAATTAAAAAAAAAAATTAGCTGGGCTTGGTGGCGCATGCCTGTAATGCCAGCTACCTGGGAGGCTGAGGCAGGAAAATCACTGGAGCCCGGGAGGTAGAGGCTATAGTGAGCCAAGATTGTGCCATTGCACTCCAGCCTGGACAACAGAGGGAAACTCCGTCTCAAAAAAAAAAAAAAAAGGAAAAGAAAAAAGGAAAAAGGAGCCTGATGCAGAGGGGCCTGTTGGAGAGCAAGGGGGCATCCCTAAGGTTGAATCCTTTCCGCCTCTACAGGTGGAGACACAGGTGAACACCAGGACTCCACAGGGGAGTCCCAGCCTGGGGAGGGCAGGAGAAGGGGAAAATCACACCCAACTGAGTCCCCCAGCTCTTACCCTCGGTAGGTGCCCACCCTGTGCTGGGCACTTTGTAAAAGATGCAATTCCATCCCTCAACTCATTCTGCCCCTCAGGATCACCAAGGTTCAGATGCCTGGGTTCAAATCCTCACTCCGGCCAAGAGGAGTTAAAACTCTGTGTGCCTCAGTTTCCTTCTATATTAAGTGCAGACAATAATCCAGGCAGGGAGGCTCACGGTGCTCTCTCCAGTGTCAGCTCCAGAGGAGGCTGAGGGAGAACTCCTCACCCAGCGCAGCCTGTGGGTTCTGTAGAGAGGCTCGCTGCGCTGCCTTGCACACAGGCCACCCCCACGCACTCTCAGGGCTTCTCGTGCTCATGGGCCAGTCTCGGGGTGTGTGGGGATGCTCAGTGCCTGTGTCCAGGAACCCCCATTCCCAGAAATCAGCCTGGGGCTCCTCCAGCTCCTGTCAAGGTGTTTGTCTCCAGTGAGTCCGATCTCACCCGAGGGTCTCGCTGTTCTTCCCTGGATGGGCTCAGTCCAGCAGAACCAGCCTGCGCTGTTCCGCCATGTGGGAGTGTGGGAGGAAGGGAGCCCCGTGGCCGTCCAAGATCCGGGTTCCTCTCTCCTTGACACGCCCTCTGAGAAGTGAGGAGAGGAGTCAAGGCATTCGTACACGCTAGGGGCCTGGAACCGTGCCCGACCCTTGGAAGATGCCCCGTAATTGCCAGCTGCCTGAAGTCACCAGGCTTGTGTCTACCAAGACCCTGGCCTGGGAATCTCTCACCAGGAGCTGGAATCCTCGCTGCTTTGGCTCCATAGCCCATTTGTGTGGGCACTTAGGGTGGTGACACCAGCTGCCAAGCGCCACCTGAGGGCTCCTGGGTGTGACTGGGAAGGACTGGTTCTCTCCACCCCAGTGAGGGGTCCTTGTTTCAGGATAAAGAGAGTTAGACCCCCTCATTCTCACTACATCTGCTTCAGTTTCATGTAACACACACAGTCACAGACACACACCGACTCAGAGACACACAATCACAGAAACACACAGACACACCCTCAGTCTAGATAGAAACATCTAGAGACAGAGACACGTGTGCACTCAGGCACACACACTCACAGACACACACACAAACAAGGAAAGACATTACAGTTATGCACCAACACACAGACACACACACACAAAGGCACATTGACATATAACATCACACAGAGATATAGATACTCAGATGCGCGCTCACACACGCGCGCGCACACACACACACACACACGGTGGAGCCCCTCTCTTCCTGGGCCATACAGACACCACAAAAGGCCACACACCTGACTTCCAGCACCTCAGGGCCCGGGCCTGGCAGGGAGGGAAGCTGTTGCCGTGACCCCGGCGGTCACCTGCAGACACCCTGTTCAGCAGGCCAAGGACAGTGATTCTCTGCTAACGAGAGCGGGAGGCTCAGGATGGTGGCTTGTCCATGTCACTCAGTGTCACAGCATTCCGCCTGCACTCAGGCTGGGGTGGGCCCTCCTGCGGTGACTGATGCCAGGCTACATCTCCTAGCAGCTCTGTGAGCTCCCCAAATCACCGATTTCTCTGACCCTCTGTTGACCACCTGTAAGCGAACCTGATAATACCTGCCCTACCTCCCCTCATGGGGACATAGCTTCTAAGACAGTGCTTTGTGAGTTGTAAGAAACTGCAAACATTCTTAGCCACCTTGATGGAGAAGATAATGAGAACGAGCACCTGCCCCTTGGGAGGGGCTCCCAATAAGCCCGGGTCAGCCATGTTCACTTCAGTATAAGGCAGTCTGTTGTATTCCTTTCCCTGGGCTAAAAGAGAAATCGCAGCTGTGCCCCGGGGAAGGAATAGAATGAAACGGTGGTGGTGGAAGTGCTCGGGAGAAGGTGCCTGCTGTACAGACAGACTCCAGGCTCAGCGAGGGGCCTGTCCTCCTGCTGCCCCTCCTCAGGAGGCCAAGGCCTGTCTCTGTCTGGAACAGGGGACATGGGACCCAGACACCATTGCAGGGTGAGCTTACAAAGGCCACCTATATCCTGTTCCTGAGGCTACACACAGGTCACCTCTGAAGTCATTTTTGCTGCAGAATCTGCCTGATAGTCGGGGTTTTGCCCTCTTTTCCACTTTGCTCTCACCTGGAGAGGCTCCCTGTTGGAAGGGCTGTGAGTCTGCACCCCCCAGGGGGCACACCCACCTCCAGATCTGGCCCTGGCCCTGCTGTGCCACTCCCTGAGAGAGCGACCCCACCATTTCTCACCGTCCCCTGGCGGGGGAGTTTCTCCCTGGCTTGGAGCTTTGGTGCTGCTGGCCCTCCACCTCCAACCCTCTTCCTTCTCCTTCTGCACCTTGACCCTTCCCAACATCCCAGTGAGGTCTGGGTTGGGCTTCCACAGCTCTCCCTGGTGGCGCTTCCTTCACACTGATTTCATTCGTTCCCTCTTCCGGCCCCATCATCCCCTCACTGGTAAAGAAGGGCCTTCTACAGGCTCAACAGCGCCCCCCAGAGATATGTTACCATCTATGGGAGAAATGTCCTTGCAGATGTCATTAAGGATCTTGACAATCCAGATTGTCAAGGAGAAGACAATCCAGGGGGCCCCTAAATGCTATTGCAGGTATCCTTCTGAGGGGAAGGGGGAGGGAGACCTGACAGAGATGGAGGAAGAGGGGGCAGTGTGACAACAGAGTCCGCCACTGGAGGAGCAACTAATCAAGCAACGCCAGCAGCCACCAGAAATTGCAAGAGGAGGAAGTGGCACATCCCCTAGAGCTTCCAAGGGCACTCGGCCTTCCTGACACTCTGACCTTGTCCCGGTGACACTGTTCTGGATTTCTGGCCTCCAGAACTGTAAGAGAATGTATTTCTGTTGGAAACCACGGAGCTCGTGGTAATCAGCTACGGCAGCCACAGGGGCTCACACGGGGTCCTCACCTCTGCTGCTTCTGCCGCAGTCTCCACGCGTCGGTCTCAATGTGAGGTGTGATTTTTAAGAGCAGCCCGGGCCTTTTCCCTGTGCCTCCCCTGCCCCAGATCAGGCGTGGGCACAGGGCACACAGGTGAAAGGCTGACGTGGGGCCGGCCTGAAGCCCTTAGAGCTCTATAGACTGTCAGGACTCCAGGGACCTCAATGCTCACATTCTCTGGTGAGGAAACTGAGGCTCGGGGAGGGGATGTCCCCAGTGTCAGGTGGCACATTACTGGTAGACCTGGTAAAAGATCCCAGGCTGACTCCCAGCTCAGGATCACTGGCAACAAACGCGTGATTATCTGTAATTTATTCCTCTGTTAGTTCCTTGCCAGAGCATTGGGCATTGGAAGAAGGTAGCCACACCCCTCAACTAATACTTTTGGAATCTACAGTATTCATTAATGTTTGATGGTCATTTAAGTAGCAGCACTTTTTTAGGGTGACGCTTTGCACATTAATCCACAAAAGTAACCTAGGAGTTAGGTATTATTTTACCTGTCTTGCAGGTGAGGGCGCTGAGGCACAGACAGCTGTAACAGCCCACTCAGGATTGCATGCTAAGGAGACAGTGGAGTTGGGATTCCTGTGTTCTTTCAACTTTGCTAAGAAGCCCTTAGCAATTGCATCCTAATATTTTAATGCTGAAGGACACTTACTTGATCAATCTCAGAACATATTTTGAGGGTATTAACTGCCAATTAAAAGGGAAAAAAAGTTTTTTTACTTAATACACACTGCTGACTTTTTTTGCTCCCCGTGCCCTCTGTCAAGGAAGCCCAACAGAGTTTAAACACAATTCTATTAGCCCTGATTGTTCATTCGTTTTTGCTGATGTTGTTCCTAAATCATCCCAAACAATGAGCACTTCAATTCTGGAAAATCAGCTTTGACTTCTGAGAGCAAATGCCCCGGAAACTGTTGGCCAACACTGCGTGGGGTGGTGGCCGTCCCCTTGCTGGCTTGAGCCTCTATTACTCTCTCCTGTGTGGCTCAGCACTCACATCCCCACCCTTTCCTGCTCACCACCGGATCTGGGCTTATTTCTGCATGGCCTGTGCTGAGTACCTTGTAACTAGAACTTTCTAATGGAGTTTCCTTGTGGGAATTCCTTTAGCTTTCCTTGTGTTTTTCAGATCTTAGTCACCCTCCCAGGCTTGCACAGTAGTTGAAGACTTATTTGATGCATTTCACGAATTCTGGTTATATCAGTCAGGACGGGCAAGGATTGTGCTGCAGCAATCAAGAAGCTCACAGCTCAGTTCTTCAACCCTTTAGCAAGGACTGATTCCACTCTATTTGTTCCATGTGGGATGAACAGAGGGGCTTTACCCACCCTGGGGACACAGCAGCCAGGTTGAAGGAGGTTTCAGCTCCTTACTTCCCTGCTCCAGACCATGTGACTCTAGTTCCTTTCATCATTCCTGATGTCACGATTTCAATAGTAAGTGTGATACCAATGACAGTTATCAGAAAACTCCTAGACTGCCATTGAAGCGTCTGCTGTCAGCGTCTTCCCAGCTTGGATAATCAGCCCCTCTGCCCTGCCCAAGTGCTACTCATTTAAGGAAAAGGGCAAATGGATATGACATGTTATTTTTTTGTTTCTGATAAAGCTGATATTGGAGGGTGAGGCTTATGCCTGCTGGGATTTGGGCTTCTAAAACCTGACCTCTCATGCTGGTCAGCTTCACCATCTCCAGCAATGTGAGATTCAGGCCCGGTCTATCCTTGGCTCCACAACTAGGCCAGAGGAAGATTTCTAGGCTGCATGGGACAAGGACAAGGGACTTTAGAGAAATAAGACATTTCATCGAGACCTCAAATTCGATTTACATTTTGCAGATGAGGAAACTATGGCACAGAGAAGTTGAGGAACTTCCCTGAGATCACACAGCCTGCCCTCTCCCATATGATGATGAAGTGAGACTCCTGCTTTTTTGGGTTGCTGCTGGGTCCCTGCTGGGGAGGGAGTTTGCCTCAGTGAGGGTGCCCTTCTCTGACTTCTTTACTCAGGGTCATTCCATTTGTCCTTTTAGAACTGAGCCGGGTTCCTGCAGAAGCTGTCCCTGGCTCTGAGTCCTGCCGTGTGCCTTGTTCACTCCACTGCCTGTGAATTTTCCAACCAAGAACAACACAAAGGCCTCAGCCTTTCAAGGAGCCCTTGGGGTGTTTGAGGTCATCTGCGGGTGTATACTGACCATTTCTTACGCCTCTGGAAAGGTCCCGGGCTGCACCCTGACCCTCTCCACCCAGATCCATGGACGCACGCCTCGTTTATTCACCGTTCCCCACCGCCGTAGATCAGCACTCTCCCAGGGACGGACCTGGGTTTCATCTCTCTATCCCCCATACGCAGCTCCTGTTTGCTTGTTTGTTGTTTGAATAAATGCTGCCTGCTCGGATTTATGGGAGGATCAAGTTGCTCCTGGGAAGGAGATCAATGTATAATCTGTATTTCCCATTTCTGGTGTGAGAACCTAGAAGCTCCCTGACTATCGTCCTCTTAACAAATGGGGCTCACAGGGTGCCCTCTGTCTGGCAGAGCTTGCACTTCAAACCAAGGCTTCCTTTGTTCAGGCTTAAAATCTCAAATTCGTGTGTTCTGTCCCCTGCAAACTCCTAGGTGGGGTAAAAGGTCATGACTCTGAGGTTCCCGGCTGAGCTCGCAGCTGTTTTCCGTGTTTCCCTCTCATCTGTTTCAGAGCAGGATGAGGTTCCTGCCTGCAGTGGGAAACTGACTCGGAACACCCAGGATGCCCTGCAGCTCGGCCTTCAGCTGTTGTTAGAGCACAGCAGGTTGACGCAGTGCGGTTCTGGAGGATGGAGTTTTTATCGTGATCCCATATGGACTGAGGAAGTGTGTGCAGTTGGGGACAGCCAGGCCTAAGAGCGGAGAAGTCCTGCCTTCCAGGCCCACACTGGACAGAGCATTTGACCTGCTGGGCCTCAGTTTCCCCATGTGTACTTTGGGGATAATGATTCCTAGGCTGAGTCCTGCAGGACCTGTCTGGAGGATCACATTAGACAGTGAATGCATTTTTTAAAAAACTCTGGAAGATACAGTGAAGCTGAGGTCTTATGGCTGTTGCCTCACGGACTTGTGACATGTATTTGTCTTCCTCCTAATGAGGTTGTCATGACACTCTGCCCACCCCTGACTGATCCCTGTTGATTCCCACAGGAGCCCAGGAATTCCTCTGGGAGCTTATGCTGGTTTGAATGGAGTCTCTCCCAACCGGACTGTCAACTCGTGTGTGACAGACGATTCTTCAAAGTAAAACGATGGTGTCTAAGGTGATGCCCTCAGCACTGCAGCCTCCTTCCCTGTCCTGGCTGCTCCGGAAAGCCCACTTGTCTTTGACTCTGCCCCTGTTCTCCTACCAAATGCCAGTTAAATAAGAGGAGTCCTGTGGGTCGCCCAAGGCCGCGGGCTGTGTCAACATCTGGTGGATGAGCTTCTGCTCACCACCTTCAGCTCAGGGCCTGCTCCACATTGGGTGGAGGGCGTTTTTCTCATGAAGCGTGCTAGGCGTGAGCTGTGGGCCACCAGCAACCCTTATGGTTTAAGGAGGAATTAGCTCTGCAGAAGTTTAGCATGACCCTCGAAGGGGAGAGTGTGGTGAGGTGGTGTGGTTCAGAGGAACGAGTAGCCCATCAAGCCAGCTTTGCCACTTATGAACTATGTGACATTGTGGGAGACCAGCAGCCTCTCTGAGCCTCAGTTTCCTCATATGTAGATTTGGAGTTTAAGAGCACAGCGGATCTACTCACACATCACAGTGCTGCTACAGTTATTAAATGAGAAATAGCCAGGGAGGTTCTTCACAGGGATGTCTGATTCACAGAAAGCTCATAAATGCAAGAAATGTAGCTCTATTTATTCTCTGCTCTAATAGGTGTAAACGGTGTTTTTTTATCTGACTTGAACATCGTACCAGCTCAAAGGCAGGTCTTACTGGCCACGGCTGTGGCTCAGAAAGGTTTGGCGACTTCATGAAAGTCACACAGCTGACAGGGGGATACCGGTCTTCAGACTCTCAGGTCTGGTGTCATCCTAGGAGGCTTGGTGACGGTCATATCTTTAATGTATTTGTGGAGAGTGAAAGGCTGTCACTGAGTAAGCTTAAGAGAACAGGAGACTTGTGTGGGAAACAGTTGGTATCCATTGATTAGGCTGAATCATGTTGAATTGCTAATTTCACCATTTTGAACTACAAAAATCACTATTTGGTTTGACTCAACCTCATCCTTTAAGCACACATTCATGACAGTGAGTGGTTAGACAGGGATTCCAAGATTAGTTTGGGATGGGTCAGTGCCTTCCACAGGACAAGGCAATTCCTGGTAGAGACAGAGGGAGCAGCCTGTCCTTCAGCTGGGGGCTCAGGGGACCTCCTGGCTGCTGTGCCCTTTAGCAGAGCCTTGGAGGATGGAAGGACTCTCCTGGCCCTTACCACAAGGGCTATTCCGGAACAGCCTCCTTCCATGGCACTGGAGCTGCGGCTGCCCTCTGAAGACTGCAGGGACAGCAACAGGCACAAAGAAGTCAGGCTGCATGTGGCCCCAGTCAGGACTCAGGGGAGAAAGAGAGGGGTTGCAGGGGTCAGTGGGTGCTGTGCTTCCTCTCCCATAGCTGGGGAATCCTTGCGATGGCCTTCGTGAGCCATCAGCAGGCCTATGGCCACATGACTAGGGAGGAGAAGGGATATAGGGTAATGGTCTTGTGGGGACTGCTGGGCCTGGTTGAGTCTGAGGAGGAGATAGAGAAAAAGAAGCAGAGACCCTCCTCTTCATCTGAGGAGAAGGGACCTGATTCTAAACTGAGACATGTGAGGCTTTATGGGGCAGCGATGGAAGGACAAGGGCAGAATAGGTGTCCTTGTCGCCCCATGGAGAATGGGCTTCAGGAGGAATCTGCTTCAGTTGTTTTCCAGAAGTGCCCAAGAGGCGCCGGGCCCAAGCCTGGTTAGGTGACAGTGGGACAAGAAGAGGACACGGTCCTCTCTCTTTTGTTGTTGCAGATGCCACAAAACAGGGCTAGGGCATGGTCAGGCAGTTCTCGGGCTCCCAGGAGGGCAGCCTTGGGGTGGGCACAGGCAGCCCTGGCAGGATGAGGAACTCTGGGTGGCGGGGAGTGGGGGATGAGCAGGGGGACATGAAGATGCTTGGAGGAGCCTGGGGTCATGGGCTGGTATCTGATTCCTCCCCTGTGATTCCTTATTAGGGACTCCAAGACAGGACAAGGAAGACTGGAGCTCTCCAGAAACAGATGGGCCCAGGTCCGTAAGCTGAGGATTCAGCCCCCTCCATCCTGGGCCAGCATATGCCTGCCCAGCCAGATGCTCCATGAACACAGTTGAGGGGGTCCGGAGAGAGCACTGTGACCTGGAGCCCACACACGGCCTCAGCAGGCAAAGGAAGACCCAGAGACAACATGGGAGGGGTTTGCAGTCACACACGCAGGCAGGGACCAGCTCAACCCTTCTTTAATGTCATTCAGGGAGGGGGCCAGGGATGGAGGGGAGGGGCTGAGGAGTGACAGGCAGTTATTTCTGGGTGGGATTCACCACTTTTCCCATGAAGAGGGGAGACTTGGTATTTTGTTCAATCATTAAGAAGACAAAGGGTTTGTTGAACTTGACCTCGGGGGGAATAGACATGGGTATGGCCTCTAAAAACATGGCCCCAGCAGCTTCAGTCCCTTTCTCATCGATGGTCAGCACAGCCTTATGCACGGCCTGGAAGGGAGAGAAGCAGAGACATGTTCTAAGGCTGAGTTGTGCCCCAGCCCAGGCCTGGAGCAAGGCTCACGTGGACACCTCCCAGGAAGCGTTCACTCAGGCCTTTCTCCCGCTGCACAGCCCTGGCCCTGCACATCCTCTCCCTCCCTGTCACACAGACCTTGCTCCTCCTCAAGGCTTTGGCTGACAGGGCTGGCTCCCCTCTGTCTATCTTCCTGACAAGCGCCTATGCCCCTGCTCAGGGTGCACCCACAACTCAGAAGGGGAAAGAGCATCGCCACTCCACGCCTGTCTCCAGGGCTCTCTCCTTTCTAGCACACAGCTTGAAGCTCCTCGAGGACAT
Source organism: Macaca mulatta (assembly GCF_049350105.2). Taxonomy (NCBI): domain Eukaryota; kingdom Metazoa; phylum Chordata; class Mammalia; order Primates; family Cercopithecidae; genus Macaca; species Macaca mulatta. Next base: position 167,657,249 of record NC_133412.1, read on the forward strand.
GGACCCTGACAGTGACCTTCACAGTGCCCAGATCCCAAGACAACGCAGCCGTTCACGGAACTGCAGTTGTTCTTTGGTCACCTTTAGTTTTCCAAAGTAAGAGTCATCTTTAGCTGACATCATTCATTCATTCAGACACCAAATCTCACAGATCGAAGGAGTCACAAAGTCCTTTGAAACAACTTAGCCCAAACCTTTCTGTGTCAATATGGATAAATCAAGGCCCAATGTCTAGAAGGTCCTGGGCAAAGATGAAATTCGGGGTCGGTGACACAACCTCAAGGGAGGCCCTGAAAGTGCCAGCAGCACAGCAGGCCCCTGCCTGGCTTTGCCGTCTGACCACGTCCCGCGTCAGTGAATCACGGGCATCCTCAGGAGCTCAGCCTCGGTCTTCATTTGTTTCCCTTGGCCCCTTCCTCAGCCTCAGGACAGAACTGCAGCCCCCATACATCCTTCCCTACAGATCCCGGGGTGCAACAGGGTCATCAGGGTGATCTCACCTTGGAGAGCTTCAGGGGTGCCTCCTCCGTGATCCCCGAGAGGTCAGCCCCATTGCTGAAGACCTTAGTGATACCCAGGTGGCCCAGGACTGTCTTCAGATCATAGGTTCCAGTAATGGCCAGTCTGGGTAAATGTAAGTTGGCAGACCTGCCGTGCAGAAAAGAAATTCAGGGCATGGCACAGCATTCCTCTTGTTCTTCTGGGACCCACCGCAGTGCAAGTGTTTTCTTTTCTGATTATTTCTGCCACTTACTCCTGTGTCCTCCACCCACTCTAACATGGGAACTTGGCTTTGGTTTGTTCTACTATTAGCTCTTCTACACTGAGTCAAAGAATGTTAACATCAAATGAATCATGAAAGCTTGAAATGCCACCTCCTCTGAGATTCTAGGTGTACTGGAAGCATGTCTCATCCTGCCCTGTAGTGTTTGGTCACTGGGCCCCCAGCCTGAAACATCCCCAGGGTCCTATACCCAGAGGAACATGGGCTGGTAGCAGTGCCCCCAGAAGACTGACCACACCAGGCTGAGTGCTCCCCTCTTGTTTTCCATGGGGAGACAGAGCCGCCCCGAGCAGGGTCTGGTGTGAGCGGGCAGCCTGGCTTTGGGCTCTCTGATCAGTTACCCTCTCAGCCTCCTTGTTCTTTCTCAACCCCTGGAGCAGGGACCTCAGGAGGTGCTGGCGTGAAACAAAGAAATTCCAGCCTCAATTCCTATTATGAACCCAACACCTTTTGTATTTTCATCTTGGTTTTACAGTGTACAAAATAAACTAGATAGGAGGGCATGGGCATAATTACGAATGCACACAGACACACTAATGTGTGACTCATATTGGAGTATCATTTACTACAGGGCACCCAATCTAACAGCACCGATAAAGTGACAGAGAAACTCAAGCCTTTTGCTAACATGCCCTGGCTATTCCAATTTTGAACCTTGCTTTTCTGGGCCTAGCCACACAGGCTCTTCCCCCATCCCCACAGGGACAGTCTACCCTTGAACTCCACACTCCACTACTGCCTTTGCCAGGAAGCCCATCTGTTCCCTTTTGGTTCTGCCAGAACGTGTGGTGGTGCTGCTGTCCCTGTCCTGGGCACTGGATATTGGGAAGGGACAGTGTCCACGCTGGAGTGGGAAGTCCCCAAGGACGAGACCTTTACCTCGTCACCCCTGGGTACTGTCCTGCTCATGGAGCATGGCCGGTGCCACCTGAACTCAGTGGTGGCCTCATTCTGGAAGCCAAGTTTATGCAGAGTAGCAGTGACCCAGGGATGTAGTGTTCACCCTCTCCAACCCTCTGGTCAGTTCTGACGGGCCTCAGTCCCAACGTGGCTAAGAGGTGTGGGCAGCTTCTTGGTCACCCTCAGGTTGGGGAATCACCTGCTGTTTTCATTTTCCAGGAACTTGGTGATGATATCATGGGTGAGTTCATTTTCCAGGTGCTGCAGTTTCCCCTCATCAGGCAGGAAGAAGATGGCGGTGGCATTGCCCAGGTATTTCATCAGCAGCACCCAGCTGGACAGCTTCTCACAGTGGTAGATGTTAAACATGCCTAAACGCCTCATCATGGGCACCTTCACGGTGGTCGCCTGGTCCACGTGGAAGTCCTCTTCCTTGGTGGCCTCAACGTCAAAGGGTCTCTCCCATTTGCCTGGACAGAGAGGGTAAGGCGGGCATCAGTAGGGGTGGGTGAAGGTTTGGAAGAGTGTGGCAGAATAAAGGAGCCATCAGTCCCCTCCCTGAGAAGCCCTGAACCCCCTTGACGACACACATCCCTCAAGCCTCAGCTTCATCATCTGCAAAAGGTGCTGAAACCAACCATCCAGGCTGCCAAAAAGGTCTGTGTGGAGATAATTCAAAACTAGAGGAAGATGCAGAATTTCTACATCGCAGAGATGTAAGGCTAAGAGATGCCATCCTGACTGTGCATTTTATTGGAATCGTATGTTTATTTGAGGGTGTCTTGGATACTACAAATAAAATGTTGGAGCATCAGGCATATTTGTTACCTCCTGTCTAAGGCTCCCTGCCTCTTGTTAATTGGCAGCTCAGTTATTCATTCAGGGCAAACATTCTGCTTACTATTCCTGAGGGTTTTCTTTATCCCCTGGATTGGCAGGGGAAATGCAGATGCCTGAGCAGCCTCCCCTCTGCCATGCCAAGAGAGCTTCACCATCGAGGCATGCAGAGTGGACAGGGGCCTCAGGGACCCCGATCCCAGCTTTCTCATTGGACAGAAGGAGGAGACTGGGGCTGGAGAGGGACCGGGGCCTGCCCTAAGCCACAGCAGAGCCAGGACCCCAGTTGTGCTGACTGCAGCCTGGCTGCTCTCCACTGCCCTCCTTTGCCTCAAGAGCACCCCTCAGGGGCAGGAAGGCAGCCTGAGATACAGAAGAGCCCACCATCTACTGTATGCCACACTTTTCCCAAGGTGTTTGTCACTTGTTTAATCCTAAAAAAAACCTGACAGCAAGAATGGTATTTTGTCCATGCTAAGATGGGAAATTAGCACCTCCAGGAGGTAGAATGCATTGTTCGGTGTCAAAAGCTAATAGTGGTAGAGGCAGGATTTGAACCCAGGTCTTTCAGACTGCAAAATTGATACTGATTCTGGGACACTAGAGTCGTCTAAAGTACGTTCCATGAAACTATCCCTTTATGCAGTATATTACAATTTGTTCTATAGTTCTAAGCATTATATATTCTACATATACAGTACACACAAGGACATTAAAGGCTCTGGAAAGTTCTGCAGAGCTGTCAGCGGTTTTGACAATTTAATCTATTATTCCCTCAAATTACTCAATGATGGAAAACATTTTAGTGTTTGTGTGTAGAAAATTGAAGAGCCCACACTGACATGCATTTCTATAGCCCATAATGCATTGCCAAGGAGAGTTCAAGAGATGATGGTTTGAGAATATTTTTGGTTGTTTCTATGGAAACAGCTCAGGCTGGTTTTGCAACCTTACCTTTAAAGAAGATGTAATTCACCAGAGCAAAAACTGTGTCTCTGTCAAGCTCCTTGACCAAATCCACAATTTTCCCTTGAGTTTCCTTCTCCACGTAATTGTTGATCTGTTTCTTGGCCTCTTCGGTGTCCTCAAAGTTGACAGAGAAGGCTTCTGAGTGGTACAGTTTTTTGACATCCTCCAAAAACTTATCCACTACCTTCAGGCTCTTGTTGAGGAACAGGCCGTTGCCGGTGGTCAGCTGGAGCTGGCTGTCTGGCTTGTTGAGGGTATGGAGGAGTTCCTGGAAGCCTTCATGGACCTGAGCCTCCGGAATCTCCGTGACGTTGAAATTCAGGCCCTCCAGGATTTCACTGTGAGTGTCAGCCTTGGTCCCCAGGGAGAGCATTGCAAAGGCTGTAGCGATGCTCACTGGGGAGAAGAAGATATTGGTGCTGTTGGACTGGTGTGCCAGCTGGCGGTATAGGCTGAAGCCGAACTCAGCCAGGCTGGGGGTGATCTTGTTGAGGGTTGGGTGGTCCTGATCATGGTGGGATGTATCCATCTTCTGGGCAGCATCTCCCTGGGGATCCTCAGCCAGAGAGCCGGGGAGCAGGCAGCACAGGCCTGCCAGCAGGAGGACGCCCCATGAGACAGAAGATGGCATTGTCCTGCAAGACAGAGACGGGGGCCAGGCCCTGAGTCAGGGCACATGATGACTCCCAGTGACCCGGGATTGACACCACGTGGAAGTGCCTAAGGCTTATTAAACCAGCCTGTGCCAAGTACTTGCTGACATCAGTAACACTGAAAGAATCAGAAGAATAGCAAAATGTATGTAGTGCTTACCATATGCCAAGCACTGTTCTACGTGCGCACATGTGTTAACTCATTGCTTTCTTGTAACAATCCTGTGAGGTGCTGATGCTACTATCCTTCTTTTTCAGATGAAGAAACCAAAGCCAGAGAGATTAGGTCACCTATTCAATGTCACTGAGGAAGTAAAGTAGCAGAACCAGAATCCTACATCTAGGTCCTGCGCGCAGGCTCTGGACAGCTCCACTTACATCTGCAATGACCCTAAGATGCAAGTGGTACAGCCACTGTTTTACAAAAGAAGCAAATGAGGCATAAGAAGAGGAATGGGCCTGGCCACGATTATCCAGGAATCGGGCCAGATCAGAATGAAGAATCACGTCAAGCTAGAAGCCCTTGGAGGGCTTCTATCTAATCCCACTGTTGAGTGGCCAGGGACACTGCTGCACAGAAGGGAAATGCATCTTGCACAATGGCACCAGCTAGAGCATGGTGGGGCTGTGATTAAATCCCCTGGGAGCTGTTCGCCCCCAACACTCACAAGGATCCTCAGCCCTTAGGGTTTTTTCCTAAGAGAGGGGGCTGTCCCCACAATGCTCTGTGGTCCCAGCCACAAGAATAGGCTGATGTCCCTGCAGTCAGCTCACCTGCCATCTGGATCACCAATGGTGTCCCAGTTCTGGGCTCTTGCTGTCAGGGACTTTAGAGAAGCTCATCTCTCCTGTGAAGCAAGGCTTTGTGCTGCTTTAAAGGAGATGGGGGTGGTGGGAAGTGAAAAAGCATCTCTTTTAGCTTCAGATAGACCTGGGATCTAATCTGACTCTGTCACTTTCCAGGTGTATGAGCCAGGACACGTCATTTATCTCCCTGGTCCTCATTTTGCCTCATACATAAAGTGAGGCTGTTGGAAGAATTTAGTGAAATAAGTCTAGACACCAAACCTTACATCAAAAGGATCTGAGAGGGCAACCCTTTTGAGGGAGGGGTTGACAGGTGTTGCAAATTCAAAGCCTTCAGGTGATAGTCCAGTGAGGAATACATGTTTCATAGCTGGGGCTCAGACAATAGGGAGTGGTGGGGCCTGTGGCTGAACCGGCGAGAGCAGGCTCTGCTGAGCAATGGTCAAAGTCAGTGTCATCCACAGCAACGCAGAGCCTGCCATGCCCCACAGTGCTCCTTCTACTCCAGATATGCCCAGACTTCGGACCATCAATCTGCAGCCCCCTAAGTAGAACCTGCTGTCTACACAGATGGGAAAACTGAGGTCCTAGCTGAGGAGAATATGCCTGGCAGCCACATAGTTAACTACTAGTCACAAAAGTAAAATCATCATCTTAACAAAATACAAAGAAAAAGGTGTCCTTGAATTTGGGAAATGAAACACTGGAGAAAAAAGTTGGAAATAACAAATATTGAGATTCATTGACCCCCCTGGACTGTTAAAAGTTTCTTTCCAGTAAAGCAACAAAATGAAGCCTAAAGCTGGTTTCTCTCTACCACCTTTCTCCTGGCCCTCTTGCCTCTAAGTAATCCAAATGGAACGGACCACACACTACATAATACATGTTTGTATTTTTCTTCAACTAGCTAGTGTTGTTAGAACTGAAGACGGTGCTAAAATTAGTGCTGTATATTTCCATCTCCCTTAGGTTTCTCTTTCACTTCCCAGCTGGATTTTGTGCAGTCCTTCATGGTTTATGGAAATTCCCCCATCATTACAGGGCTCAGAGGGCAGGAGGGAGTTGGGCCTCTGCAGGGTGGGGACACTAAATACGCTGAGTGGCCTTAGGGCCAGAAGTTGTGGCTTCTAGTCCTGGCAGGGCCATCACTATCCATTTGGCCTTGAGTAAGCATCCCCTGGTCCTGGGGCCTCACTCTCCCCAGTTGTGCAAAGTGGGGCTGGGAGAAGACCTCACTGGGGACCTCTGTACGCTAACATAGGATTTTTTTTTTTTTTTTTTTGAGACAGAGTCTCGCTTTATCCCCCAGGCTAGAGTGCAGTGGTGTGATCTTGGCTCACTGAAACCTCTGCCTCCCGGGTTCAAGCAGTTCTCCTGCCTCAGTTTCCCAAGTAGCTGGGATTACAGGCACATGCCACCACGTCTGGCTAATTTTTGTATTTTTAGTAGAGACGAGATTTCACCATGTTGGCCAGGCAGGTCTTGAAATCCTGACCTCTTGATCCGCCTGCCTCGGCCTCCCAAAGTGCTGGGGTTACAGGTGAGTGTCACTGCACCCAGCCAGGATTCTTGGTTAGAATGGCATCTGGGTTCGATGTAGCAAAACAGATGGAGAAGAGGCACCCTCCTAGACAGGAGGCTGCTGGGCTCGAAGGAGGTGGCAAGGCTGGTGCAGGGAGGGTGGAGAGGGGGTGACAGCTGGGAGGAGCACAATTCCCCACACCCATCCATCTTTCCTGGCGTCACATCACCTCCTCTGGTTTCCTCCTTTCACAGTGAAGAGTTTGAAGCCCAGAGAGGGTCAGGGCCTTGTCGAGGCCATACAGCAAGTTGGTGACAAAGCTGGAACAAGTCTTGGCTTTCCCAGCACTCAGATCACGGACTGAGACAGCTGTGCCCTCAAATCTCAGATGATGAATGGCAGAATTGGGCTCTGACATTGGTCTCAAGCATCGTGTTGGGTTCATTATGCCTCCCAAGCTGTTCCTCATAGCATCAGGACTCCAAAACCTGCTCTCTCCCGGCCCTTCTATCAGAGGCAGCACCCTGCACCCTCAAAAGCTAGTGCCTGGGAGGGCGGCTGGAGAGGAGAAAGTAGATGGTCAAGTACCCCATGGTGTATGGACACTGAGGCCAAGCTTTAAAACAGAAGAATGAAGACTTCATGGTGACATTTCTGGAACTGGGGCAGGTGGGAGCACCCTTTGCAGGGCCAGGGAGAGGGAAGCAAGCCACTTCCTGCCTAATCTCACACCATTTCTACCCGGGAGCATAAAATAAGGGACCAAGAGCAACCCAGCAGGGTGCAGGGAAGAGAATCTCGCCTATGGTCAAACGACCTGTTGAAATGGGCAATAAATAAACCCAAGTGTGACCAGGCCCTGTCACTTACTGGCAGGGGGCCCGGGGTAAATGACTTCACTTCTGTGAGCATTGGCTTCAGAGCTATACAGTGGAGAAAAGAATCCCTTGGAGAGAGATGAGGAATAACTGACGTAATGCGAGAGTGGGCACCAGGTGCGGAAGCCGTCCCTGTGCCTGCACAGAGGTTGAGCTCCTGCCCGAGAGATGGCAGATTTCTTCCTGCCAGCTGCTGCGCTCCCCAGGACCCATTTCAGCAGGAGGGGGCTCCTGCTCAGCAGTGAACAGCATCTGAGTTTGGCCAATTTTCCATTAAATTCTCCAAGTATTTGTTTACTGCCTGCTAGCTGCCTAACCTATGCTAAGCAAACATCAACCTCAGTGTCACCATCATTGCCACACTTACTAACACCAGGCGATTTACAGGCACTGTATCATCTAATCTGTCCTCAAAGCTTACCCTATGAGGTGCAAATGATTAACCCTATTTTATAGACAGAAAAATTGAGGCCCAAAGAGGATTAAATAACTCACTAAAAATCACAGAGCTACTTGCTTACAAAACTGAGATTTAATCCCAGATGTTTTGTCTGGGATTAAACAGATGTGACTGCAAAACCTGACATTTAATCGTCTCTGTGTACAAAGCTGGAGCCAGAAGTCTTGAACCAGAAGATTTCAGAGGTGGCCTGGCTAAATGAAGAGGGGCAGCCTCAGTTTGTGGCTAGAATTAGAGGCTCTCAGGCCAGATTGCTCCAGATCAACTTGCTATTAACTGTGTGACCTTGGACACGTTACTTAACCTCTCTGAACCTCAGTTTCCTGGAGATGAGAAAGGTGGACTTTGTCATAGAGTTATTGTGAAATTAAATATGCACAAAATACCAAGAAGTGCCTGGTGCACAGTAAGTTCTCAAGAATACCAGTTCTTGCTGCTAGTGCTGCAGGTCTTTTAGAGGCGTTCTATGGGAAACTGGCCAGCTTGGCCTTGGTCAGCTTTTTGACCCCTGTCTCCAAACTCAGTGCAGGAAAAATTAAATTCTTCCAACACTCCAGAGATCAAGGTCGGGTGGGGTGAGGGGAGGGGACAGAGGTCAAAGGTTATCATGTTTTGCCCAAGAGAACAGAGAGGTTGAGCAACTGTCTGAAGTCACCGAGCATCAGAGAGGCCTCAAGTCCAGCCCAGGCTTCCTGTTCCCCATCCAGCGCCTGAGACCTGAGAGAAACGGTGAGCACTAGGGCCAGGCTCAGGATTTCGGGGCCTGGAGCCAGGTGCCTGAGCCCAAATTATGGATGGTGTGTGATTTGGGGCCAGTTATTAACCACTCGGTCCCCAACTTCCTCATCTGTAAAATGGGAATCACCCTGGTAACTGCCTTGGAGGGTTATGAGGCTTAATCGTGCACAGAGCTTAGCCGTGGCCTGGCACAGAGCGATTATTCAGGAATGCCAGCTTGAACCCTGGGTGACGGTGCCCCTCACAGCTTCCTGTCCTCCACTGGGACAGGAGGGCCCAGAGGTCCACAGTGCAGGGGGAGACCCATCTTGATGTAAGGCTGAGACCTGGCACAGGTCTGTTCCTGGCCGTATCTGGAGGGGATGGAGAATGTGAGCCGGCGTTCCTCCTCACCCCTCCCTGAACCTTAACCTCCTCATCCATAGAAGGGGAAAAAGATGCGTGTCCAAGTAGTAGGAGAGGTGGTGAGGCTTACAGGAGACAACAGATAGGAACCCCCTGACAGACACAGGAGCTGCACAAACAGAAAGAAATGGCTGCGCTTCCTTGCTGTTGCTGTATCTTGGGGTGCCAGGACCGCGGAGCTAGACACCCTCGTGCACTTCTGCTTACAAAAGCCAGTGTATCCACCAGTAGGTACTGAGTGGGGACCGGGCAGGACTGGGAAGCAGGACACAACCCTCATGGCTGCTGTTATTACGACAATAGGAGCCCAGCTGCAGCCCCTCCATCTGCCCGGCACCTCAGCGGGCGGATACCCGCTCCACAACCCCCCTCCTGCCCCAGACCTGCTGCCTGCCTGGGCCGTGGGGGACTCAGAAGCCTCTCCAGAACCTCTCGCAGTGAAAGGCATACTTACGATTCACCGTCCCAGGTCAGTGGTGGTGCCTGAGGCTGAGGAGACAGAGCCCTGTCCTTGTCCGTATTTAAGCAGTGGGTGCAGAGGGGCAACGGGGGAGGCTGCTGGTGAATATTAACCAAGATCACCCCAGTTACCGGAGGAGCAAACAGGGACTAAGTTCACAGGCTGGGCGCTGAGTCGCCCGCCCACGCTGTCCGGACGCTCTGCCTGAGCAGCATACAGCCTCCACTGCACGTACCAAAAGGAGTCATTGTACCTGGCTCAGAAACCAGTGTCCTGCGTCCAAGGTGGAGGGGGTGGCGTGAGTCAGCCAGTCGCTGGGAGAGTACCACTTTGCTGGCCCTCTGCTCTCACTGCAGAATCCTTAGCGGCTGTTCCACTGGTAGCAAGATCTACCATTTACTAATTCACCCCGAAATGCCTGATGCTGAAGACTGATGCCGCCCTGGGAGATCAGAGTGGGTTAGAGCCCATTTGACAGATGAGGAAACTGAGGCTCAGAGCAGAGAGGCCGCTCATCCGAAGTTACCCAGTCAGCCTTAGACACAAAAACCCTCTTGATTGTCCGGATGGAAAAATGGAGCATGACTGAGGCAGACACAAGCGTCAGGCCGGCATGGGGGACCATGAGACAGGGTAGAGGTGGGAGAGCAAATCTGTAAAGAAGCGTGATGCTGTCTCAGGCAGGCCGCTTCACCTGTTTGAACCAGGAAGTGTTTCACCTGCATCCTAGAGAGTTGGAAGTCTCATTCCCAAGCATGCTTGTGAAGTGCCTTGGGTGAAGTGCCTGGCACACAGTAGACTCTTTATGTGGGTCTGCACAGCCCTCTGCTTAGCCTGCCCCGCAGGCTGCTCAGAGCAGGAGGGGGTTCAATTCTGACCAGCCTCAGGCCTGTTTCTGTTTCTGCTCCTGGAAAATCAGTGTGATGCGTATACAGCTTGGATTTTCTTTGGGAATACGGCCCCCATCCTGGGGTTGATGGAGGTCTTTGGGGACTACTGGGGATGGAAGGGAGGGGTGGTACAGGGTTGAGGCCAGTAGGGCCCCACTTGATTGCAATCCCTTTAAAAGCCTAAATCAGATTGCATCACCCTTTGTGCAATGTGCAAACTTGCTTGGGAGCTGGCGTACGTGCCGTGGATACTTCCAGAATTAATGGATGAGTGTGTTTTTTGCCCCTTCTGTCATTCACCAGTCCCACTTATGCCTCCACCTTGGGGCTCTACCAGGTGAGTGACCCACAGGATCCTCCAGCACACATATTCAGACCAGGGAACCCACTTACTGGCTGTGAGGCCTCAGGTGAGTTGTTTAACTGCTCTGAGCCTCAATTTCCCCATCTGTAAAATGGGGACGGTGACGGTATGTACCTTGTTGAGCTGCTGTGAGGATTAAAATGCAACAGTTCAAGGACAGCTCAGAGCTGGGTGCTGGGTGTGCCCGGAAAGTCCCTTCTGATGCTGTCCTTCCTCCCCCATGTCAGGGGTCACTGGGGTGGGGTGGGCCACATTTGAAGAGCTTTCCTCCAGGCAGTCTCATTCAGTTACCCTGTGAGGGGAGTAGGTACCACCCTCTTTTCAGGCAGTGGGAAACTGAGCTCAGACTCCCCTCCCCTTCTCTCTGAGCTCTCTTCCCTGCCAGCTCCATGCCTTGGCTTCAGGGCCCCTGTCCTTCCCCTGAGCTGGCTGAATGGATATTCTGCTACTCTACGTCTACTCACAGCTCCAGTGCTGGGCTGTGGTTGAGGTCGCCTGCCCTCGGTACCTCCTGGGCATTTCTTCCCCTCTCTGAGCCTTCATTTTCCCATCTGTGCCATGACCCCCACTCCAAGCCCCACTGTCCCTCCCATCTGTGGAACAGAGTGAGCAGCAGCAGCATTGTTCCACCTTTCCTGCTCTCCTCAAGCTCCGTCTCCTCTGGCAGGCACAGGAGAGTGGCCTGGGGGCTGGCAGAAGGTTGCCGCCCCTCCTACCTGGAATTCCTGGCAGCAGCAGTGGCTAGGCCTTCCTCAGAGTGCCGATCCCCTCCTCCTCCTTTGCTCAGCTCAGTACTCTGAGGGTTGCTGCGTGGAGGCAGTGCACGCCCTGGGCACAGGGCCCAGTTCCTGCCCACCCAGGAAGTTGGCCTCGGGTGGCGGGTGGCGGAGGCAATAGGTTGGGGAGGGGCGGGGAGCTTGGGCAGGAAGGGGCCTTGCCCATTGCCAGGCAGACACAAGACTGGGCCCTCATAAACTCAGAAAGCCCTGCATATCACCTGTTCTACCCGCCCTGTCAGCTCTGTGACCCAGGACGAGTCACCCTCTCCCTTTGAGCTGCCGTAAAAGGTGCAGTCACACTGCCCAGAGGATTACTAGAAATGACAGGCCTTGCCCTTCTGGCACAGACCTGGCACCAACATCTGGCAGGTTTCTGGGGCCAGTTGCAGAGGGAAGAGGACTGAGCCACCTATGACATGCCCAGTGGGCAGCCCTGCGGCTGGGCAGGTCTGTGTGCACTGGGGAGGTGTGTGTCATAGGACCTGGCTGGGTGCAGAAGGGATTGCAGTGGGGAGCTGGGGCATTTGGAGGAGGAATGAAGAAAGCATGGGTGGGAGCAGGTGGGGCAAGTAAGGGGCTCAGAATTTGGGGTCCTGTTCTTTTGGTTCCAGGGCTCTAGGCTCAGCCCTTGCCCTGCTCTGGACATCCATCCTGGGAGGAAGGGCTGGGATGATCTGGGAAAATGCACCAGGACAAAACCCCGGGCGGTAGGGGGAGGTGGGAGCACTCAGTGGCCATTCACAAGGACACTGTGACCCCAGGAACCCCAGGACACGATGGGGAAAGTCTTGTCCACTCGGTTACTTCCAGAATTGTCTATTGCAGCATCTGGGCTGATCCCCTCAGAGGAAATGCGTCATGGGAAGATCCTGTGAGCTGGTAATGAACAAGGGGCATCTGGGGAGGCCCTGCCCCATCACAGGGCCCTGCCCGGAGATGGGAGCCTCGTGGTATAGGCTGGATAGGGATGTAGGAGTCAAGATTTGGGGTCTGCAGCAAGGAAGTGGGTAAGGGGGTAAGCCTGGCCACAATGTTGGCCAGGCTGGTGCCAGTGGCCTTGGGCCAAGTAAATCCAGACTGAGTGACTGGTCAGGAGAGCAACAGTGGACTTCAGGGGAGCTGAACTCATTGGCAAAGTGCCCCGAAGAGTGCTGGCCACCCCACAAACACACACATGCACCATGCACACCCTCGCTCTGCACCCTCCCTCCCAGGCACCAGCTTCCTTCTTTGGGAGGCAGTGCAGGTCACTGGTTAAAGCATGGGCTCAGGATCTAACATCTGGGGTCAAGCCTTAGCTCCACCGCTCTTTCTGTGAGCTCTTAGACAAGCCACTTAACCTCTCTGTGCCTCGGTTCCCTCATCTGTGAGATAGGGAGACTCTTAGAAGAGTCACTTCCGTTAGGATTGTGAAGATCAAATGAGGTAATAACATTTAAGCACTTCGGGCAGCCTCTGGCATGGGATGGGCCCCAAGTCAATGCTAACCACCAGAAGCCACAACCTTTGGGGATGTGTCCTCGCTCTGAAAAACCTTATAGACAGGTCTCAGGGGTCTAAGTGGGAGAACAGCTGCTGCGTTTGGCCCCAGACTTGGTGAGCAGCACCTGTTGTTGAGGGATACCTCCTCAGATTCAAACTTCCATTTTTTCCAGAAAGAGGCCGTCAATCCGCTCTTTAGGGGCTCTGCTCATTTTGGCTTCCTGAAGGTGCATCTGCATCTTTCTGAGCACCTGTGACATGCAGAGGACGTGGGGTGACTGGAGCTAAGCGGACTTGGATCTGGGGGAGGGCCTCAGTTCTCTGAGAATTGGTTTCCTTATCTGTAAAATGGGGATAAAAGTCTCTTTCCCACATAGTTGTGAGGCTTAAATGAGGCGATGCTGGTGGGGTATTTAACACAGAGCTCTGTTAGCATAATTGACACTTGTGTCTGTCTTCCTTTAACTCATTTAATTGGTGGGGTTAGTTGGGTGTTCGAAGTTTATCTTCCAGGAGATGAATGAATGAAGTTTGCACCATTTGTTTACCTCCTTGAGGGATCTTTCAAATTAACCAACTTGCAAAACCCCAGCAGACACACTTTCCTTCTCTGTGTCACCTCCTGAGCCACTTCCTGTGTGTCGGGGGGGTGGTGGATTTCTGCTTTTTCTGGAACTATTTGGCCTACTCACAACTTCTTGTTTTTCTTCTTCTTTTTTTGAGACAGAGTCTCACTCAGTCACCCAGGCTGGAGTTACAGTGGCGCAATCTTGGCTTACTGCAAACTCCACCTCCTGAATTCCGGAATTGCAAGTGATTCTTGTGCCTCAGCCTCCAGAGTAGCTGGCATTACAGGTATGCGTTACCATTTCCAACTAATTTTTATATTTTTAGTAGTGGTGAGATTTCATCATGTTGGCCACGCTGGTCTCAAACTCCTGGCCTCAAGTGATCCTCCTGCCTCGGCCTCCCAAAGCGCTGGAATTACAGGTGTGAGCCACCATGCCCGGCCTTTACTCTTTATCCTTACTTAGACAGAGAAAAATAAGGCAAAGCTGTACCTTGTAAGGGGCAACATAGTTAAAAGAAGGAAAAAAAATGCATCTATAGCTTCATCCCCTTCTTGTTAAAATTAATAAAACTAATGTTTTATTGCAACTAACCTTTTCTGAACTTTATTTTAACTTTACTCTTTTGAGGTTATGGGCCATGATGGTCATTATGGATTGGAAGATTTAAGAGACGAAATGTGTCCTATTGAACTATAATTATGATTTGATTTTAGATGGCCAACTTGTCTCATTTTGGTCAGTAGGAACCCTTTTAAGTTATCTCTTTATCCCTTTGACAATCTCTGCTGATGTTTCAGCAACACACACTTGCTTTCTGACAAGGCCACCATGTTCATGTTCCAGGTCTGTCTTCATTTTCTCTTGCCCCGAGACACGGCACTGGGGTATCTTCCCTGGGAGAGGAAGTGAACAGGCAGTGACAGAGGCCTTCCGGGAACCACAGGCAGGGCTGAGTGTGCAGGACTCACTCTTGCATGGGGACTGTGGGAGACCCAGCAGGACTTTAAGGCTTATTATTCAGAAATACATGCCCTACGTGGGTGGCTTAGATAACAGAGAGCAATAGGGCTCTTAATTTGCCCAACTCTGGCCTTGGCTTCAAATGGTTCGATTTACCCTGTTGACTCCTTCATGTTGACTTTGAGCATTTCTATTTGCTTGATTTTAACAGGTCTCTTGCTTCCATTTTATAATATAAATCTCCAAATACTCCAACGGTGGTATGCCACCCCCTGAATCGTGGCTAAGAGTCCTTGCACACGTGGCCTCTGCCAGGCCCTGTCTTAAACACTTCATGTGCATCACCTCACTCTATCCTGTGCAGTGGGCACCACTGTTATCTCTTTAAAACAGATGAGGAAACCAAGGCAGAGTGTTACCCTAATGCTGAACCAGGTACCTCCCTCTCTCCCTTCCTCTCTTTCTCCCTGCTTGCTGCTTCCACAACACTTCATACACATCCCTTTGTAACATTAGCATATAACTAACAGTGAGCACATGGCTCATGCCAGAGCCCTTCCAAGCATTTGTTACAGATTAACTCCTCGTCCTCACATCGAGCCTATGAAGTCGATATTTCTGTTATCTCATTTTATAGATGAGGAAACTGAGGTTCATGGACGTCGAGCACCTAGCCCCAGCTCACAGAGCTGGCAAGTGGTGGAGGGCAGATTCTAACCAGGCTGTGAGACTCACGACCCCAAAGCTTGGTGGCATCACCAGGCTGCAAGTGACCTGAGGGCAGGGATTGTGTTTTTTCCATCTCTGTGGCTTTGTACTGAGCACAAAATAGGTGATGGAAAGTTGCTTCATGAACTGAGTTAATCAAGGATCATGGAAATGGAGCGTTTCTTTCATCCGATGGCTAAGGTGTCTTGCCAGGGTGAAAGTGTGAAACCTTTGCATATGCTAAAAATTTGTGTGAGGTGTGCAACTTCTTAGGTAAAACAAAACACAAAACCAGTCGCTTTGTTATTCAAGCTGGAGTCTAACACCGAGGAGGGAGAGGTTAGCAGGCTGCCAACACCTCCCAGCCAGGACCTAGAACCTGATGCCAAGCCTGGGTTTCCACCTCCACCCAAGCTGCTTTTCCACCCGCCTCCTCTGTCTGCCCATGAGAAAAGGACAGCAGTCTGGGGGAGGACAGCAGAGCGAGGACTGAGCTGTCATGATGAAATCCACCGATGGGGAAGGAGGTTGCATCACGCCCCTGCCGTCCCTCTTTCCATTCTCCTTGTGGCCCCTACTGAGCTCATCAGCAGAATCCCAGCCAAAGCCACCCATTTGCTGATTGGTCACTAGAGGCCAAGGCCTCTGTCAGAAATTTGTGCTCACAAACGTTCATTTCCCCAACAGCTCTGCAAGGAAGGCTTTATTATACCTACTTTGCAAGTGAGGATTGAAGAGAATATATAAGATGACACTATAAAGCCACTCCTGAATCCTCCAGCCTGTCCGCATCCCCCCTGTGCTACCACCCCTTCCCTGTCTTTATTGATTTACTTTTTATGGAGGTGTTATTTGCATGTAGTAAAACAATAACTCCTAAATACATAGCTCAATACATTTTTACATGTGTGTGCATCTGTGTAACCACCACTCTGAGCAAGACAGAGCAAATTCTTCCATCCATGAAGTCCCCTTTCTATTAATGCCTCCTGAAGGTAACTTCTGTTCTGATTTCTGTCTCCATAGACTGGTTTTTCCTCTTCTAGAAGAGCTTGTAAATGGGATAATACACTAGCTATGTTTCTGTGTCTGGCTTCTTTAGTTCAACATCATGCTTCCGAGATTGATCTACGTTGTCACCAATATCAGCAGTGCGCTTATGCTTCTTGCTGAGTCCTATTCCATCAACATCGTGTGGATGGACCACAATGACCCCGTTTACTGACGGATGTCTGGGTGGTGTCCACTTTGGTCTGTTATGGATGAAGCTTCTATGGGCATTCATGTAGAAGTCTTTGTATTTTCATTTTTTTGGGTGGAATGGCTAGTTGTAGACTATGCTAAACTATATTAAAAAACTCTTTTCTCTCCCCTCCACCTTCCCCTTTCCTTACTGTCTTGGAAAGATTTCAAGAATTAAGTGGAAAAGAAGTCAGACATAGTTCAAATCCCAGATCTGCCATTAACCACCAAGAACCCAGAGCCAGTGACTTCATCTCTTTTATGTGTGGAAAGGAGATGATAGTCCTGACATGGTGGGGCTGCAGAGAGGATTACAGAAAGTGCCTGGTCGAATAGATAGTATTTCCTTGTTCTTTCACCCTTGGGACTGTGTGCCTGTTGTTTTGATGGCAGGCAAATAGAAATTTAATTCAGTGAAATGACTGGGAACAAAAAACAAAGTTGTTTCAGGAATTTAGTGAAAAATCAATTATTTCCATTCTACTTAAACTGGTTCTTGGGGCCTGGTGTTTGGCTCTCCCCCTCAGAGAGCATTGGGCAAGGAGAGCAAACACAAGCTAGGTCAACATCAGCCCTCCTAGCAAACAATGAGGACGTGTGTGTTCCGGACTTCGCTGCCCTCTTCCCTCTACCTCTGTTCTCCAGCGGGGCTATGTGGGAAGCAGATAGGGAAGACTCTGTGAAGCAACTTAGGCTCAGATACTGGAAGCTGTGTGGATGGGATTCAGGGAGCTGAGGACACGCTTGGAGAAGTGCCCTGCTGTCTCGGGCTGGAGCCCTCAGGTTTACCAGGGAGGGCAGGGCAAGGCACTTAAGGTGCTGAAGACAAACAGCTTGAACACGTGTGCACACACACACTAACATCCCCACGTAAGAGTTTTGGGGGTCTCCTTCCTTATTTAAAGGGCTCTGGAAAAAATGATGGCCCTGACACCACCTGAAATAGTGTAGACTATGGCAAGATTTTGAGATTTGGGAGAGTTAGAGCTAGGCTCAGTTTACTGTGAACAAGTTACTTAACTCCTTGTGGCTTCACTGTCCGTATGTGTAAGTGGAGATTATAGTTCCAAGGTCTTAGAGTTGGTTGTTAAGACAAAATAAATGAGTACACAGAGAGGACCAGCATAGAGAAGACACTTTATAACGTCAGAGGTGTTTGAATGAGAGTGACTCCATCGTGAATAGGGACTGGTTAAAATGAGGCTGAGACTTACTGGGATGCATTCCTAGACGGTTAAGAGATTCTAAGTCACAGGATGAGAGAGGAGGTCAGCACAAGGTCATAAAGATCTTGCCGATAGAACAGATTGCAGTAAAGAAGCCGGCCAAAACCTACCAAAATCAAGATGGCCACAAGAGTGACCTCTGGTCGTCTTCACTGCCACATTTTCACCAGCGCCTGACAGTTCACGAATACCATGGCAATGTCAGGAATTTACTCTATGTGGTCTAAAAAGGGAAGGCATGAATAACCCACCCCTTGTTTAGCATACCATCAAGAAATAACCATAAAAATCGGCAACCAGCAGCCCTCAGGGCTGCCCTGTCTATGGAGTAGCTGTTCTTTTATTCCTCTGCTTTCTTAATAAACCTGCTTTCACTTTACTCTATGGACTCACCCTGAATTGTTTCTTGTGCGAGATCCAAGAACCCTCTCCTGGGGTCTGGATCGGGACCCCTTTCTGGTAACAATAATATTGATTCCCTTCCTTTTCCTTTCTGAAAAAAAAAATTGCGCAGTCCCCAAACCAGAATATGTTCAGAGAGACTCCTCCTCTTTTTATTTTCCTCTTCTCTTTTGGTCTTTTGTTTTGGTTGGAAGTAAGAGAACAAGGCCATGTACAATACATTGTGTAGGGTAAGAGTCTATGCATATATAGAGAAACTAAAGGAGACGCATGGACGCCTCTGAGACACAACCCAGTGACTCTCCTGGAATGCAGATTTACCAGCTGGGACAATGACTTCTACTTTGCTCTTTATGTTTCTCTGTGTTTATGTTTTCACAAGAATAGGTTGTCTTTATAAGAAAGCATGCCTTTAATTCCTTTTAACTTAAACAAACGGAAACACTCTGTTCAAATACATGACAGTTTCTTTCAGGGTCTCCACAAAGTTGACTTTCCCAGGGGTTCTCCTTCGCCTTTTTGGCTTTCCTCCAAATGCCCTAACCCTCAGAACGCAGTCTGATGGAGTGGAAGAGTTTCTGTGGTGAAGTCGGACAACATGGGGCTCAAATCCTAATCTGTTGCTTATTAGCTGTGGGAATTTAGGAAATTATGTAATCTCTCATTGAGCCCAGGAATAAACCTGGGAATGTACTTACTTTGGTGTGTTTTGGAGATGGCTGAGGTAGTAACAATATATGGTCCAAGCATATAGAAGCTCCTTGAGGAGCAGCAGTTTTGTGACTGTGCAGTGGGTTCACCTTGCCCGTTGCCTAGACAGAGCCGATTTATCAAGATGGAGCAACTGCAATGAAGAAAGAGTAATTCACACAGAGCCTGCTGTGTGGAGCCTGGAGTTCTATTATTTCTCAAAGCAGTCTCCCCAGGCATTCAGGGATTGGAGTTTTTAAAGATAATTTGGCAGGTAGGGGCTTGGGAAGTGGGGAGTGCCGATTGGTCAGGTTGGAGGTAGAATCATAGCGGGGTCGAAGTGAGTTTTCTCGCTGTCTTCTGTTCCTGGGTGGTTTGGCAGAACTGATTGAGCGAGATTATTGGTCTGGGTGGTGTCAGCTGATCCATCGAGTGTAGGGTCTGTAAAATATCTCAAGCACTGAGCCTAGGTTTCACAATAAGTGATGTTATCCCCAGGAGAAATTTGGAGACGTTCAGACTCTTGAAACAAGATGTTGCATGACCCGTGAACTGTAATATTGAATCCGTAGCTAATTTGTTAGTCCTGCAAAGGCAAACTGGTTCTCAGGGAAGAAGGAGATCTTTTTGGGAAAGGGCTATTGTCAATTTTGTTTCAGAGTCAAAACCATGAACTGAATTCCCTCCCAAAATTAATTCGGCCTATGCCCAGGAATGAATGACGACAGCTTAAAGGTTAGAAGCAAGATGGAGTCGGTTAGGTCTGATTTCTTTCACTGTCACAATTTCCCGAGTTATAATTTTTTCAGTGGTGGTTTCAGTCTCCTTCCCTGTGTGTTAGTTCAGTCTGCAAGGATATGACCTCCAGCAATGCTGTGCCATAGTCCCTGCATGCTGTCATCTCACTCTGCAGATGAGCAACCAAAACTCAGAGAATTTAAGTGACTTGTTGAGTCGTGCCCTGGAAAACCAGCATTGTTCCTTGTTCTCGGTGTTTACATTACAATAGGTGTTCTCTATGCATTATAGCCATGCCATATTTTGGCTTTGACCCTGGTACCTGAAGAGGTCATTAGATCTGTGTTTGTCCTTCACTTATCCTTGCATTTTGCACGAGGGGTGTATTCTCCAAGTGCAGTCTGGAGGTTTCCCTGGGGATGGGATCCCATGACCTGGATTTCAAGTCTTATGACATTAGCCTCATTAGCATGGAAAGACCCTGGGGAATACAGTATTTTTGTCCCTAAAGAACATTTTTCAGATGTAAAAGCAGTACCTCCAGCATCCCTGTGTGGATCCTTTGACTTAATAGTTCATCATGTTAGTCATCTGGTCACCTAAGGTAGAACTCCTCTGCAAGTGATCATTGAGGATTTGTAGTTCTCCTGAGCTCAGGGCAGTTCTGAAATAGGTCTCCAAGCATGGTTTTTAAAATCCTGGTTCCAAACTAAGTGTGAAAACATGAATTAATCAACAAAAATGATGTTGGTATTTCCCCCCTGCAACTTCAAGCTCAGCATATTAAAACATCACATCAGGCGCACACCTGTAATCCCGGCTACGCGGGAGATTGAGGCAGAAGAATTGCTTGAGCCCAGGAGGCAGAGGGTGAAGTGAGCCAAGATCGCGCCACTGCACTCCAGCCTGGTGACAGAGCGAGACTCCGTCTCAAAAAACCCCCCAAAACCCAAAAACCAAAAAACCAAACCCATCACATCAGGAAGGAACTACATGCTGTGAGCCACTGGGATTCTTAGTCGGATGGCTCACTCGGAGCTCTGGGATTACAAAGCTTTAATCCGAGGAAGTTACTGAGTAAATATCTTAATTTCACAATTTATAATTTTCCATACTTTGTTTCAACTTCTTTCCTCTTTCACTTAAATTTGGCATTAGTGAGGACCCTAGCAGGAAGCCAGTTTGTAATTTTGATCACTTGTCTGCCACACTGTGCAATAAATCTAATTAGTAAATCTCTTGCATATCGATATTTCCTGATACATTTTCCCATGGAGGCCAGAGCACTACCTTTGATTTTATGATTTATGTCAGCTGTCCCTCATCTTTTCGGTACCAGGGATCAGTTTCCTAAAAGTCAGTTTCCACAGATGGAGGTCGGGGCAATGGCTTTGGGATGAAACTGTTCCACCTGAGCTCATCCTTAGATTCTCATAAGGAGCGTGCAACCTAGATCCTTTGCATGTGCAGTTCACAGTAGGGTTTGCACTCCTGTGGGAATCTAATGCCACCACTGATCTAACAGGAGAGCACTGATCTCACCCACTGCTCCCCTCCTGCTCTGTAGCTGGGTTCCTAACAGGCCAAGGACTGGTACCGGTCCACAGCCTGGGGATTGAAGACTCCTGATTTACGTGAACTTTTGAAATCTCCATTTCCCATTAGGTTTATGGATTAGTCTCATCCAAAAATGGGCTGTAAAACATTACAGCAAATTTCATATGCTTAGCATGTGTGTTATGTGCACATACACCTGCAGAAGTTTAGCACTTCACATTTAAATGCCTTGGATATCACATCTATCTTCCATTGTAGCTAGGGAAAATGAGCCTGCTTCTCAGTAGGGGCTGCAGGGAGCTGTGCAATGGAAGAAAAATAACAGTGACATATTGTTCTTCCAAATTCCTTATGTCTGGTTTGAATGCCAATAAGCTTAACAAGTGACAACAGCCAACTCCAGAATTCCCCTGTTTCCTAGGCCCAGCCAACAGTTGACTTTACACCTTCCTTGCCTGCTAACAATTGGAGGAATGCAAATATCAAACATTTGCACCGAGCAGTGTCTGCAGGACTGGGACATTTGAAGTAGCAGTCTCCCTGACAGAGACTACAAACTGACCCTAAAGAAGAAATGATTGGCACCCACTATCAGAGCACCAGCATCTTTTGGGGAGTGTTCCAGAAGCCATATGCCAGGCCACAGATGGCTGCATAGAAACTTTCAAAAGGAAGGCTAAGTTGAGTGTGAGAGACACCACTAACGCTTGCCAATATCTGATTCTCTTTTTCCTCTGGGCATATAGAAGACAACAGTTTCCAGCCAAGTTGCAGGTGGATGGGTCTGTGTTCTAGCCAAAAATAACGCTAGAATAAATGCTACATATCACATCCGGACAGAAGCAGGGAAAGGCCTCTGAGTGATTCTCCAGACTGTCTTTCCTTACTATGGTCAAGATGAGGGCTTTACTATGGTCACGCTGAGATTGGAAGCTGTGAGAATGGACACCTTGATCACTGCATCGATTCAGACATGATGCCTTGAAGAACAGTTGGTCTGAGAGTTGTTGAAACCCATACCCAATTTAAATGAGAGAGAGATTTTATCCTGAAGCCACTGAGATTGTTGGAGTTGGATGCTACTGCAGCATAACCTAATCCTCCCTGACTAATACAATAAGATATTGGTATTTTGCTGATGCCACCTCATGTTACAGCTTGCTCACAACCATAACCATAGAATTGCTGTTATAAAAAGTGTCATTTCTATCTTTGGCAACATAGCAAAACCCCGTATCTACAAAAATAAAAAAAAATTAGATGGGCATGGTGGTGTGCGCCTGTAGCCTCAGCTACTTGGGAGGCTGAGGTGGGAGAACAGCTTGAGCCTGGGAGTCTGAGGCTGCAGTGAGCTGTGAGCTGTGATTGCACCACTGCACTCCAGCCTGAGCAACAGTATGAGGCCCTATCTCGAAAAAAAATCATTTTAGTTAAAATAATAAATCTCTTATTTGCCTTGAAGTGACTGAGGTTATTACTTTGGTTTTTAGCAAGCCAAAAATAGGAATAATGATTCCATGTGGTTGGTATAAGATTAGATTCTATCTTAGTCCATTTATGGACATAAGAATTCAAATTTTTCATTTTTAGATAAAACTTCTAAAATTATTGTAACTGCATATGAGATGGTTCTACTTTCCTGTGTACTGGCATATTAAGTAATTTACTTAAAAAAATCTCAAGCACATCATAGTTGAGATTAAGTGGCTTCTGTGAAAGTCACGTAGAATGTATTTTAACAGTTCCCCAAGTGAGCCTGATTGCAGTGCGTCTGGACCATGAACAAATATTTGGAAACAAATAATCTAAGCAGTGTGAGTGGCTGGCTCAAATTTCTTTCTTTCTTTCTTTCTTTCTTTCTTTCTTTCTTTCTTTCTTTCTTTCTTTCTTTCTTTCTTTCTTTCTCTCTCTCTCTCTCTCCCCCCTCCTTCCTTCCTTCCTTCCTTCCTTCCTTCCTTCCTTCCTTCCTTCCTTCCTTCCTTCCTTCCTTTCTTTCCCTTCCTTCCTTTCTTCCTCTTTCTTTCTTTCTTTCTTTCTTTCTTTCTTTCTTTCTTTCTTTCTTTCCTTCCTTCCTTCCTTCCTTCCTTCCTTCCTTCCTTCCTTCCTTCCTTCCTTCCTTCCTTCCTTCCTTTCTTTCTTTCTTTCTTTCTTTCTTTCTTTCTTTCTTTCTTTCTTTCTTTCCTTCTTTCTTTCTTTCTTTCTTTTCTTTTTCTCTCCTTCTCCTCCTCCTCTGCCTCCTCCTCCTCCTCCTCCTCCTCCCTCTTCTTCTTCTTCTTCTTCCTTCTTCTTTTTCTTCTCTTTCTTTTTCTTCTTTCTTTCTTTCTTCTTTCTTTCTTTCTTTTTTTTGACAAAGTCTTTCTCTTTCACCCTGGCTGGTGTGCAGTGCTGCAATCTCAGCTCACTGCAACATCTACCTCCCGGGTTCAAGTAATTCTCCTGCCCCAGCTTCCTGAATAGTTGGGACTACAGGTGTATGCCACCATGCTCAGTTAACTTTTGTATTTTTAGTAGAGACGGGGTTTCACCATGTTGGCCAGGTTGGCCTTGAACTCCTGACCTCAGGTGATCTGCCTGCCTTGGCCTCCCAAAGTGCTGGGATTACAGCCTTGAGCACCATGCCCAGCCTTCAAATTTCAAATGAATAATTCCAGATTTATCCTCCAGTTCTGTTGATCTCATATCTCTGTCCTGTCAACTATTTCTTCCTTCTTTCTTTCCTATTTTTGTGAACAATGTCACTGATATTTAACAGCTAACCCCTTATATACTTCCTATGTACATGTTGAATTATGCTAGTCATGGGCCCAAGTTGATTCTTAAGTAATCCTATTAGATATGTAGTTTAGAGTTCTTTATCAGTTTTCTCAATTATTTTACAAGTACTGACTAAGGGGCTACAAACCAACATCCACAACTAGACATCTGCTTGTGAGCTGGCATCATTTCAGTAGGGATGATCCTTGATGGAATCTTCCTGCAGGTTCTAGCCACCCAGTTGCACTCTGGACTGGAGTGATCAAGCAACTCAGATGTGCACAGAAAACACATCATGGCTGGAACTGTGTTACACTGAATGATAAATAACTAAAACAACTCAATGTCAATCAGCAAAATATATGTCTCAAACTCAAGTGAGGCTTGAAGAGTGTTGCAATGTTTGTATTCCATTGGCCAAGGACCCTAATCAAAGACTGGGTAGCAGTTGTGGTGGAGGAAAAAGTAAACAGTGGTTGACTCCAATCCCCGTCCTGAGACATGGCCGGAACTTCAAGGATTCCAACTGCTCATCTGACCTTCCTTCCTTTCTTTCCCCTGGAACTGTTCTAGTTGATGGCCACATTGTCCCCAGAAGTCATTAATGCCCTGGAACAGCATTAGTGCTTCTTTCCTCTGCTTCAGTCTATAGAAACGTCTCTTTGGCATCCTCTTCTGCTCAGATTCCATGCTGACTCCTCCATAATTCCTCATCTAGAACTCATTATGCTGGTTTCTGAAATCCCAGAGTAATTTCATTCTATGTTATTTTGCATGTAAACTGATTTCATGGACAAGATGTGGTACCACTCCCCTGGCGTATTACCAACGTTAGCCCCACCTCTTCCTGGTCATTATTACTTGAGTTTGCACTCAGGGATCACTGTGTGCCCACGCTCTGGAAGTCCACTGATGAGACTGGTCCCCTATATAGCTGAGCAGGCTCACTTTCCCTGTGGGGAACCTCCAGTTGAGCCATGTTGAAGACCTTGAGGAGGGAACAATGGTCAGGAGAGGTCAGAGAATGGATTGCTCAAGACTTTCTTGCTATCTCTTCCTTGTTTCAACTTGTGACTGCGCTGAGCTCCCAAACCCCACCTCCCATCATCCCATGAAGAAAACAGTGGGCTGCCTTGTCTTATATCAGAAATTACATTATCAGTACATATGGGGAAAGGGTAACTTCTAGAACTTGTTTATCAACATTTGTGCATCTTAGGGCACCTCCCACAGGGTCTGGCAGAAATAAACTGTGTTTGTTAGCAGAGGAGGATGACTAAGTAGAGACGAAGGAATTGGTGGTATGGGAGTAGGAGGGATTGCTGCTAAGCCTTGTCTTAGGACTAGTGAAGGAGGTAGATCTAGTGCACAAGTGGATTGGCCTTGGCTGAAAGCATAGACACTTCACCCAAATACAGAAGAGAAAGAAGAACATGAGAGCATATTTTCAGGAATGTAGAAGAATGTTGAGCTGGAAGCGTGTTCTCTAATGATGGCTTTAATTTTCTCAGTGCAACAAGAAATAATGTCATTGGCTTAGAATTAGAATGGAGAGGGAGGTTTTGGAACTCTGAGGAAAGAGAGGAAAGCATGAAATAGTCACCTAGGAGAATGGAAAAGAATTAGAGAATTTATTAGAATGGATTATCGCAGAGAATGGATTTGAGAAATACAGTGTGATTGCTAGGTAGCATTAGGAGTCCTTGGTGATTGTGGTGATTGTACAGTGAAAACATGACAAATCACGGTGGATGTGCGGTCCCATGTCTTTCAGCTCTACAGAAGCACACATGGAGTATACGCACAGGAGGCTTTAATCAGGCTTTGGTTTTGCTAGTATGATAAGGGAAAGAGGAGTATAGTAGTTGAGTGGTAATAATGCTGGGTCACACAGCATTGGCAATTACAAGATCAAGGCCGTGATCATAGGAGTGAGTGTCTCAGGTAGAGTGAAGGGAAACATTATGAGAGGACAGGGGGAGATCCAGGAACGAGGAAGTCCTATTTTTGTGAATATTGACATTGCTGAGAATTAAGAAAGGAGAAAGGTTGGAGAGTATGACAAAAAATCTTCAAGGAAGAGATACCAATAAATAATATGTTAAGTTGCGTTATAGAGGAAATCAGTAAGAGGCAGAGATAGAAGATAAGGATGTATATGGAAGCCTGCTTTAGGTAGGGTGGTTAGGGAAATTATCTGTGAAGAGGTGAACTAAGGTTGATACCTACAGAATGAAAATGAAGGATGTAAACATGGCAGGCAGAGGAAACAATTGCATATGTTGCCTCAGGTCCTGAGCTAGGAAAGAGCTTATTCCAGGACATACAGAAAGATTCTTGTGGCTGAAACATAATGACACGTGGGAAAATAATGGGAGATATTTGTTAGATAGAGGTGTCTGCCTAACTAACAGACAAAGCAAGGCTCTCTAGAGGACAGTGGATTTGTTCAGGAATGGGCACTGCAATGGGAACAAGCAGGCCATAGTAAACTATGTGCGTGTTTGGGGAGGTGAAGGAAGACAAAGTGGTTTGCAGGAAAAATGAAGAAAATTACATAACTGTTTCAACATAATTATCCTTGGTTACAAGGATCAGAAACAAGGGTGGTGCCACTCTGAGGGTGGATAGGCATTTGCCAGGTAGATGTCCTCACAAGAGTATCTTTTCATGTGAAGTTGTGATGGCCTTTGTGCAAGGTTGTGGTTTTTGCCATCTTTTGTGATAGTCCTTGTTATCGGGCATATGTTCACAAGAAGCTTTTCTTCATGGCCTTCTCTGGCTCCATTTGTCAGGGATTTAACACAAGTGACTCCATTTTGATTCTGACAACTTCTACACTTCCCTTTTTGTTCAAGATCTTTCTTCCAAAGCACTGCTGATCAGTCATTCTATAGTTAAGTTTTGGTTTTTGTTTGTTTGTTTGTTTTTGAGACAGGGTCTCGCTCTGTCACCCAGGCTGAAGGGCAGTCTTGGCTTACTGCAACCTCCTCCTCCTAGGTTCAAGTGATTCTCTTGCCTCAGCCTCCCGAGTAGCTGGGACTACAGGCACCCGCCACCATGCCTGGCTAATTCTTGTATTTTTAGTAGAGATGGGGTTTCGCCATGTTGGCCAGGCTGATCTTGAACTCCTGAGCTCAAGTGATCAGCCCACCTTGGCCTCCCAAAGGGCTGTGATTACAGGTGTGAGCCACCACGCCTGGCCAAAATGTACCTTCTCAAGGAGAAAAAGAGGAAGAGCAGAAGGCCATAATGCATGACCTGCAAATCACATGCAGCAAGCTCTAACAACAGTTGAACATCTGGAATATGAATCTGAGAAGTTTCAACAGGAAAACTCTACCTTGCGAAATGAAATTACCATTGTAGCTGAAGAAGACAACATTTCTAACTCGAAACCAGGGAAATTAAATGAAGACTAAAACAGTGAAAAAGCTGTAATTTAGAATCTGTCTGAAAATTTAAAGAAACAGGTTTCAGAAATAAAATTCAAAACCTTTTGCAATTTTTGTAAAGTGCAAACCAATACTTCAAGAAAACTGTTGTTCTAATATAGGGGAATCAAATTTTATTTACTATAAAGAAAATACTTTTCATGAATTAATTTTTCATAAACCTTCTATAACTTACTCAGACCTCTCATTATATGCTTAGACATTTGTTTCTTCCTCTTTCTTAAACAATCAGTCATACCACTTTAGGACAAAAATGTACTTTCTTTTTAAATATTATTTGAAAAATTATTTTTTTAAACTTCCTTACCAAAACTATGTATGTATGACTTACAACTTTCTTCACATATTTCCTACTTACTGTTGTTTTCTATCTTGTTTGTCTTTCTTTTCTAATTTAAAAACCTTAAATAGCCTCTGAACTTAGACACAATTATTCTTTTTTCTCAATAAAGAACATATTTTAAAGTCTTTCTTATATTTTTCATCAAAAATACATCTTTTAATACACTTGTTATACAGAATTATATATATAAATTAGAAATGTTAACTCTCAGTAGCCTAAATTTCTAGTGAAAATATGAGAAGCAAGAAATTTTTAACTGTGGTGTATTAGTATTTTAGAGATAAGAACCATTTTATAATTTTAGAAACATGTTCCCCCATAACATAATTTTTATGTGTATTAAAAGACCCAAATATGTTTTAGTCTTTATATAACATTTAAGAAGCCAAGGACAAACTTACATCGATGTTCACCAATTTATGTTTCAGTATTTTATTTTATTTGGAAATGACCTGAACATCTGGTAAGCATCTATTGCTTAATTAACTATAACTTCAAGATTTTAAATTACATAAAAAGTTCATTTATAATCATTTATTCCATTTACATTCACCTTTTTCATTTATTTATTTATTTAACAATTATACCTAGATCACTTATAAAAACTAACCTATTAGACAGTTAGTCAGCATTTCAAGTTATTTCCCTAATAACAATTTTTATAACTTGTGAATATCAGATGTTCACCTACATAAGAACCCTAAAGTTAAATACTTGGGTATTTGCCAATAACTCAGAAGATACAGCTGTTTTTATTAAATGAACAATATTACATTAGTCTCACTTATCAAAGAGTTTCACAAACAAAGATCATTTTGATTTTAGGCTGAGTTTACAGTTTTATGATTTTAAAGCATCTAGCAGAGACAAATATAATCTTGTCTGACCAGTAAACTCAGGCAACAAACTATGCTAAAAACTCTGAATACATTTTTATTTTATCAACAAATTTAAACCCAGTTTGTTTATTAAATATTTACTTAAGTCACGTCAACTGAAAGACACCTGAGTTAATTACTATATTTTAACAATTTATATAAGCACTCACTTATCTAAGTCAATATGCATATAGAATTTCTTAAGGGATTTCTAGCTGACGGTGCCAGATTCTTATATTATATGTGGATACAACACACAACATATACATGAACATACATGTAAAAACACCTAGCCATCCCCCACCCACAAAAATCTTATAGCTTTCATTTTAGAATTTTAATCATGAGACAGCAAAACAGTGATTGATACAAACTCACTGGTTTATGAAAGACAGTAGGATCCAAATTATACTTCTGACAAAACGGGACCTGTTCACATGGCTGTTTGCCCAGATTGGTAATCTAATGAAGGCGTACCAAAATTGTGAATAAAGTCATTTGGTAAAAACAAATTTCTTTTTTAAACATTAGTTTTACATGAGCTTAGGAGTTAAACTTAAATGTTTACATTTTAGTTTAAACTTAGATGTTTACATTTTAGCTAGGGCTGGCTGAATTGTGTAGAAAATCCCCAAATCTCCATGCAACCTTGAATTTTAGTAAGAAATTTATCTTTTGTTTGTTGGCCTGGTTTGCTTGACTAGTCAATGTAGGAGGGGAAGCATTTCAGAAAAAGTTATTTGCAGGATTTTTTTTTTTTTTCCTGGCTTTTTCTGGTCCATGCATGGTGGACAAAGCAATTTTTATGTCTTATATTATCTTGATACCTTATATTATTGCTCTGAGCTCAAGATCTTTACCAATTTGATTGAAGAGCTTAACAGTTTTAAATATTTATCTAGTTTTTTCCTTTGAGAATATCAGTCCAGCAATTAACTGTTCCGTCACCCAAAGTGATTATTAGCCAGGCAAATCTAAATTTACATTTCCAAAAGGGATGACTCAGGTGTCTAGCTGGTTGGTTGCCATGGAACCACTGTAATTTGTAAAGTCATTAATTTAAAAGGCCTTTAAGAGTGGTTTTTTTTTTTTTTTTTTTTTTTTTTTATAGAAAATCTTGGCTGGGATGCCATAAGCAGTGAGTTTAGCACCAGCAAAAAAAAAAAAAGTCAGAAAATTAAAAACAGGCAGAAAAAAGAAGTAGCAATAGACAACTTAGAAGACTCTAAATGTTAACTCTATAGTTGGCTGCCGTTTCTATTTAGTTTTAAAAAAAGCAGGCTTGGGGAGTTGAAATGATTCCCTTTAATGGCCATATATTATTCTTGGTGTAATTTTTCCAATAATTAAAAAATGTACATGAGAATGGACCATAAATTTTGAATGTGTAGCCAGCTGGAGTCTCAGAAGTTTTGGCACGCTTTAGAATTTTGAGAATCCCGTTTTATTTCTCATTCATCTCTTGAGAGCAAAGAAAACCCTATGAATCCTGTTAGGGAATGTCGTGAATTTGAACCAGTGTTTTAAATGGTGGCGATTGCTCTAATGACTTTTAGTTAGCTTTTAATTAGCTACCCTGCTCACATCATTTAGAATGTTTATTCTTTTGCTCTCAGAAGGTCTTTAGAAACAAGAGGAGAAGACGTAACAGAGCCAAATCACTTACAGATGTGTGTAACCAAAACAAAATGAAGCAAAAATAAGAGTGCCCACAAAAATTTTAAGCCAGGCATCCAGACCAAGCAAAATATTAAATTAGGCTCATAGAAAAAAAACAAAAGTGAATTCACCAGAAAAAGATATGCCTCAGGGTTAGAATGCAGATTCTGTAGAAGCCAGAGTACTCTCCAAAAGGACACTTACAAGCTAGGGCTTGCCAAAACAGACTTGTATAGTCCCAAGACAAGTGTGAGGTCCTTCATTTAAGGCAGCCTTATAACCAGATCAGATCCTGCATAAAACAGAAAAGAACTCATCAAGAGGAGGGAGTCTGGCAATCCAAGATGAGATTCACTGGGCCAAAAAATGTGACTTATGGAAGAAGAGAGAGCAAGGGGCTCGGTCAGTATCACAGCTGGGTTGCTGATCTGTCCAAGATGAGCTGACTTTGATCTTGTTTCTGAAACCATTTTGATAACCTCAATAGCAGACAGAGAGAGGCTCTTTAAAACAAAATGATATTTATTAAAACATGGGCATCAAGATGGGAATATGCATGCCACGGTAAGCTACGTGCATATCCTGGAAAGTAAAGGAAGACAGAGGTTTTTTATTTTTTTATTATATATATATTTTTTCTATACGGAGTCTCACTCTGTAGCCAAGCTGGAGCACAGTGGTGTGAGCCAGGCTCCCTGCAATCTCCACCTCCCGGGTTCAAGCAACTCTCCTGCCTCAGCCTCCCAAGTATCTGGGACTACAGGCGTGTTCCACTATGCCCAGCTAATCTTTGTATTTTTAGTAGAGAGGGAGTTTCACCATGTTGGTCAGGCTGGTCTTGAACTGCTGACCTTGTGATCTGCCTGCTATGGCCTCCCAAAGTACTGGGATTACAGGTGTGAGCCACCGTGCCTGGCCGACAGAGGTTTTTAAAGGAAAAATGAGGAGGATTACACAACTGTTTTGAGATAATTATCCTTGGCTCCAAGGTCAATAACAAAGGTGGCACCAGTCTGAGGTTGGAGAGGCAGGCAGATGACCTTGCAGAGGTATCTTTTTGTGGCAAGTCATAGTGGCTCAAATCTGTAATCTCAGCACTTTGGAAGGCCGAGGTGGGTGGATCACCTGAGGTCAGGAGTTTGAGACTGGCCTGGCCAACATGGTGAAGCCCTGTCTCTATTAAAAATACGAAAATTAGCTGGGCATGGTGGTGCATGCCTGTAACCCCAGCTATTCAGGAGGCTGAGGCAGGAGAATCGCTGGAACCTGGGAGGCAGAGGTTGCAGTAAGCTGAGATCATGCCACTGCACTCCGGCTTGGGCGACCGAGTGAGTGACTATGTCTCAAAGAATAATAATAATAATAATAATAATAAAGGAAATATCTTTTTGTGAAAGGTTGTGAGGGCCTCTGTGCAATGTTGCAGTTTTTGCAGAGTCTTCTGTAATAGCTCTTGCTATCAGGTATTCATTGCATGAGAACCTTCCTTTTATTGTCTTTCCTGGCTCAATTGATCAGAATTTTTAACACAAGTGACTTCATTTTAATTCTGTAAGCCACAAATACAAATATGGATCTCTTAAACTTGCCAAAAAAGTCTAGCAAGCATTGGGCCTGCAGAATGCGGAAAATTCACCTTGGAGGTGATAACTTGACATGGTTTGGACCATTAAATCTCCAGAAACATCCTTAGTGAAGTGGCAGGGCTCCGGATAGGCTAAGTATGACCACCACTGATGCTTCTTCTCCCTCTCCTCCTCCTTCTTCTCTTATTATCATATTCAAAAATTATTATGGAAAAATGCCAAATAGTTTCATTTTGTCAACTAGATGACCCTGTTTTAAGTTTAAGAATTCCATTTTTTTAAAGCAATTAATGTCCTAACTTTCACATGGAAAACTTGTGGAGACTCTGAATTCAATTTTCATTGCTATCCAGCAACCCAGTAAATTAAATTTTGTGTTTGATTTTCAGCAATATCAGTCCTGCAACTATTGATACAATAAATTGGAGTTTCTTCTAGGGCTGTCATGGAAATGCTCTATTTCTCAGATTGGGACTTGAACTGAGAGCTAGTGGATCTCAGCTTGTCATTCTCATTTTGTAAGAGCTCGAGTGCATTCCAAAGAATTCATTCATATCAGGGCCTTTGCACTTGCTTATAGTCCTTATGGCCATAGTGGTCGAGTGAAGCATAGGCATCTTTGTAATTCACCACAGGTGAAACCTTGATTAACTATGATGTCGCTGCATACCACAGATTACTAACATCCCATTTCTCACTGTCAAGGAGCTCAGCACTCTCTCAAGCCCAAGGGCACAAACAAGTCAATCCTAAAGTCCCCGATCTGTCTTCTGAGTCCACTGACCCAGACTGATACCAATTTTTATTAGTGTGGGTCCAATCAGGAGAAAAACCATACACAGTAATTTTAACAGGGAATAGCTAACACAAAAAGTCTTTAACTAAAACAGACAATTGGAGTAATGAGACACTGGCTTCTAAAAAGTAAAGGGAATTCTAAAGAATAAAGGGAGAGCAGATTTAAGGAATAGCCCATACCCCTAGGACTGAGTTAGAGTACCCAGGGAAGAGCCTTAAAACCCCACTATCTCAGAGAGTGCAGTGACTCTCTGAATGACAGAGAAGTCAGTGTGCTGCTGTGTTGGTAGAAATTTCTGAAAATTTACTCTCCAGAATTTGCCAACAAAGGGTACTGGAGAAAGCCTGGATGGGGAGATATCTCACTGGAGGTGGTCTGTTATGAAACCATTTTGTGGGTGCCAGAGGAAATGGTGGCCCCTGCGCACTGCAGGATGGGGGTACCAGGATGGGGATATCAGGAAACCACCTGCACTTCTGGAGCTGGGGCTGAGCAAGCTGCTGGAGTCTGTCTGGGAGCACACTGGAATGAGGAAGCAAAATCCTTTTCTCCTGCAATGTCTCTCTGGTTCCTTTACTTGTAAAGCTGTATGTTCTGCTAGCTGGCAAAGGAAAGCTTTTTAAAGAACACAGATCTATTTTCTCAGAGCAAGCAATGAAGGGTAATTTGTAGCTGAGAGACAATAAATTGAGAGCCTGCATAAATGGCAACTCCATTCTTCTAGTGGCTCATGATGAAAATCATGGGTCATCCTTTATTTCTCTCTTTCTTTTTCATCCCACACCTGATTGGTCAAAGTCCTATAAACTCTACCTTCAAAATATACCCAGAACCTGCCCCCTTTTCAACATCACCAACAGTACCACCCTGGTCCCAGTCACCATCATTCTTTGCTTGGATTATGACAACAGTGGCTTACTTGTCCATCTTCTTACTTCTGTTTGTGACCCCCTGAAGTCTATACTCAACACAGTAGTCAGATCATGCCATTTGTCTGCTCAAAAATCCCTTAGTAACCCAAAGGAAAGTCAAAATCTTTACAAAGCCTACTTCATTGTTGTAGGTGGCTGGTGAGTTCATGTTTCAGTCAACCAAACAAATAAGCTGAGAGGTACACACCCAGCTGCTCCCATGCTCCCCACACCCCATTCTTCTCCAGCCTCCTCTCCTTGTATGCTCCCTGCAACCCATCGCATTCCACTCCAGCTATACTGGCTTCCATGGTATTCCTGAAAGAAGCCCCAGGGCTTTTGCTCTTGCTGTCTCTGCTTAGAGGGTTATTCCCCACATATGCATTTGACAGAATTCCTAATTTTCTTCAGAACTTCCTCAAAAGTCTTCTCAATGGGACCTTCCCTGGCCATCGCTGTTGAAGTGTAATTTCCCACCCGTGACATTCCGTAATCCCCTTCCCTGCTGTATTTTTCTCTCCTTAGCACACACCCCATATAACCTGCTGTGGATCTTACTTCCCAAATTCTCTTGACTACCTGTCTCCTCAACTAAGCTCCATCAGGGCAGGCTTGAGCATGTCTCATCTACCTTTGGCATATAAGATCCCTCAGAAAGTGCCTTTTCAGTGAGTAAGAGAATGTACAAATGGATATGAGCATTAGGGGGCCTTGATGATGCCTACATGCAAGAATGTTTATAACGTGGAAACGTTCTCCAAGAGGTTTTACAAGTGAAAAAGGTACAGGGCCTGGAGTCAGGAAACCAGTGTCTCAGTTCAGTGTCACTGCTTGTTCCCTAGGTCACTTTCAGCAGGACACATTCTACCCATAGAGCCCCAGGTTAGAATTGGACCCCTCTGCAGTGGCTACCTCCTACTTTGCCTACATGCAAGAGCGTCGCCTCCTGGGGTGATAAGGAAGACAGAACGTAAAATATTGCAGGTCCTGGCTGGCCAAGGACCAAGGTATCTGGATTTCAGTAAGAAAAAGGGAATGCTTGGAAGATGCCATGCACCCACCCCAGTCACCTTTTTCTGCCTTCTGTTCTTCACTGGGAAAGAGAATTCCCTCTTCCATTCCCATCCCTTTGCTGTGATCCACACACCTGAAGACCACAGGATTCTCTGCCCTCTCACGTCATAAGGCCTGTTCTCTGGACAGGATCTGACCACGTGACATACAGTAAAAGGGGCTGCTAAGTTGAAGACTCCTCCCCTGTCCTGCTTCCCTGGTGGTGGAATGTCAGGCATTAGTGATAAGTCAGATGGAAGGTTTCAGCAGTAGCGTTCACCCCACATCTTCTTAATTCTCACAAAAAAGTGCGAGTGATAATTTTACACTCATTCCTCTTAACCATTCATGTGCGTGTTGGGGAGGTAGTCAAAGACCCCTAAGAAAAATTCAGTGAACAATATGGCTCCTCTGCCCAAAGAAAGACGTGTGTGCAAGTGTGCACGAGTGAGCCAGATGACAGCTGGAAACTAGAAACAGTCATCAAAATGAAGGTTGTAATTTTGTAAGGTGAGCACATGCCCTCCAAGTAAAAGCGGCTTTATGCTTGTGTAGTCCTCTGGGTTCTTGATTTTTCCTACTTCTCTCCTTTTAATTAATTTTACTTTTAGAATTTTTTAAGTCCATGTTTTCTAGTTGTTATCAGTAGCTTTGTTGATTCACACAAACAAGCTGTCCATTGGCTAGAAACAGTTTTTTGTTTTATTAGGTTCCTTTTCATGAGTGAAAGCCTGTGTTTCCCTTGGCTGTCAGCTGTGGGAAGGCAGTAGCCTTGTTCTTATATTTCTCACCACCATCAATGCATCTAGCAAAGGGCCCTTATACTAAAGCTCCCTTTGGGAGTCCTACCTCATAAATGTGTGTGTGTGTGTGTTGCTCCCTTCAGTTATTTAAATAATTTTTTTATTTTTGAATGATATCAGACTTGTGGAAAAGTTACAAAGATTGGGTACTCACATACCTACTTTCCCCTTATTATTAAATTCTTACATAGTCACAAAGATGAAATTCTTACATTTTGGTCAGACTAAGAAACCAACTTTGTTATATTATTATTAACTAAACTCCAGACTTCATTCAATTTTTCACAGGTTAAAAAAAATTAGTTGCCAATATATAAAAATCAAGAGACTTTTCATTTTTTGCCTAGAAAATTAGAAGATCTGGCATTGTTAGTGGATTTCTACCTGGCGACAACTGACTGAAGACAAGTAAAATAATAATAATAGCTATGAATACGCTGAACATTTACTCAGCACTTACCACGTGCAAAACATTGTTCCAAGTGATTTTCATGTATTAGCACATTTTGTCCTCATTACAAGTCTTTAGGTGATTGCCAGTATCATCTCTATTCTACAGAAGAGGAAACTGAGGCACTGAGCCATTAGGTGGCATGTCCAGAGCCACCCAGCTAGGATGTGGATAAGCAGGCACATTCTGTGGCTTCCAATTGCCACAGGGTACCACCTCCTGAGCCCTTTCAGACTGTCATCCTCCATCTGACTGCTACTCATTGACCTTTCTCTCTTGGTCTCTGTTGACATTTATTCCAAAACCTCTGCATTTTGACAATTGTCACAGGAAGCCCCTCCCAGTTTACACACAATTTATAAAGCATGCTCACATCAATGACCTCATTTGATCCCCGGCAGCCGGGCTATTTTATCCCCAAAGGATCGCTCCCATGGCCAATGGGTTGGAATGCTAAAGGGTGGAGATATTAAAATATTTGCTGCTATAATTTGCGGGGTGTCTCAAACATCATACTTCTTCCACCTAGAAGTTGGGGGCTTCTGTCTTCTCTCTGCTGCAGATGCCCAAGGCACTCCTGACATATTGCCTTGAGCACCCCTACAAGAGGAAGGCTGGGCCCGCAGCATTGCCGTCAGCTCCAGAGGACCTCCACTCTGCACCAAATGACCCCGAATTACTGGATAGAGATGAGTCTGACACCTGGTTTCTCTATGGTTTGAACCACATAGATTTCCTGGGCAATGCTAAAACCAGCCCAAGTCCCATTATTGTACTTCGTCCTCCTCTTCTGCATGCTGGACATAACTTCATACCCGCTGGGCTCAGTACTGGGCCAGGAAAAAAAGAAAATGTTCAAAAGGATCTATTTGTATTCTTACCAATCTACCCTCAGGCTGGGTGCAATGCAGAGGAAAGATGTAGATCGGAGAGCAAAGAAGGCACTCTGGGCTGAGTTTAAATTGGGTCATGTTCTCTATATGAATAATAGGGTTTCTACTCTTTCTGTGTCCTCTTACTATAAACAGGATGATGAATTGGCTATTTCTGGTACTGTTTATGCCTAGTTTCCCTGTGAAGCAGCTAGAAGTGGTAGGTAAATAATCTAGTTTTCCCAGCAAGGACATTGAAGTCCTCTCTGTATGGCAACTCAGTCAGTGGTTTGGGCAAAATGGAAGCTTGGTACTAAGACTGTTGGACACCTCCTCCTGGCACAGCTGATTGCTTTGCTCTGTGTCTTTGAGACCCGCTTTTGATCTTCCTTATAGCAGCTCTGTAGGATTATGAACTCTTCTTTGTGTAGACACCTAGGTGATCTGTTCTGCCTATTCCGTTAAGAATGTGCTCGCTTACATGTTATCTTCCTATTTAGATTGTGTGGAAGAACAGGTATTAGAATTGAGAGTAGAAGATTGAAACGTTCTGGAGAAAAGAATAGAAACCATACCAAGAACAGGGAGGGGTGTCCTGGACGACTAGCCACATATAATTACTGGATGTGAAGGGAGCCCAAGAATGTGTTGCAAGGCAATGTGTCAGCCACGGTCTGGAGTAGAAACTCAACAGTGTAGACTCAGCCCTTTGTCACATGGAAGATGGCATCACTGGATGGCCCCAATGGCTTGTGAGGGAGACAGTGAAGAAAACTACAAATAATGAGGATAACCATGAGCAAAGCCATTGTAAAAGAAAAAGAACCCATGTATCATGAGACAGGTAGAGAAGAGAAGAGGATAGTGTTTCTCGTTGTCTATAAGGCAGCCATCTCCACCATGTTGCTAAGCTTGCCTCTGGTGATAACTTCCCTAGGGTAGCAAGGGTTCCCAGGTTTTATGTTCAGCAAACGTGATAACTACTACACTATGGAAACCTATGGTTCCCAGGTTTTAAATAAATACTTAAGAGGTCTGGCTGGGTGCAGAGGCTCATGCCTGTAATCCCAGCACTTTGGGAAGCCGAGGCAGGTGGATTACCTGAGGTCAGCAGTTCGAGACCAGCCTGGCCAACATGGTGAAACTTTGTCTCTACTAAAAATACAAAAATGTTAGCTGGGCACGGTGGCAGGTGCCTATAATCCCAGCTACTCAGGAGGCAAAGGCAGGAGAATCACTTGAACCCAGGAGGCAGAGGTTGCAGTGAGCTGAGATCGTGCCATTGCACTCCAGCCTGGGTGACAAGAGCGAAACTCAGTCTCAAAATTAAAAAAAAAAAGTCTTTAGTCTCTCACTGGGATTGTGAGATGGCCAGAAATCATGCCCAACAACCTGGTCAGAGCTGGCACCTATAACTTAATGCCTTGAGGTGGTGAGGTTTTTGGCAAGAGGACATTGATGAGGGTGCACCAAGTATTCACACCACAGGGATGCTGCAGATTGTTCTAGTTCTAACCAACAGAAACAGCACCAAACAGTAGAGGGTTAAGCACGGACCCTGTGCCAAACACAGGACTATAACAGAAATTCTTTCTTTCATGTATGCTTGGCTAGACATTGCTCAGAGCTACTGGGGTCAGCTTTGTCATCAAATTTCCCCAAACTTCAGAGGAGAATGATTTATTTCCCTGGGGTCCAGAGCAGGGTGAGGCTTCAGAGCATGGGTTCCTTTGAAAATCTGGCCAATTTTGCCTTGTGCTCCATAACAAATCAGTGTTTGTTTTGACAAGAAAAAAATATTCTAAATTATTTACTATTGAATAATTAAGGCACTCATTATCTCAAAGTTGGTTTATGATATGTTTTGGCTGTGTCCCCACCCAAGTCTCACTTTGACTTAATCCCCATGTGTAAAGGGCTGGGCCAGGTGGAGATAATTGAATCATGGGGATGGTTTTCCCTATACTGTTCTCATGATAGTGAATAAGTCTCACAAGATCTGATGGTTTTATAAATGGGAGTTCCCCCGCACAAGCTCTTTTGCCTGTTCCCATGTAAGATGTAACTTTGCTCCTCATTCACCTTTCACCATGATTGTGAGGCCTCCCCAGTGATGTGGAACTGTGAGTCAATTAAACTGCTTTCCCAGCCTCAGGTATGTCTTTATTAGCAGCATGAGAACAGACTAACATAGTAAATTGGTACCTGTAGAGATACCTGAAAATGTGGACGCAACTTTGGAATGGGGTAACAGGCAGTGATTGGAACAGTTTGGAGGACTCAGAAGAGAGGAAAATGTGGGAAAGTTTTGAACTTCCTAGAGTCTTGTGAATGGTTTTGACCAAAATGCTGATAGTTATATGGACAGTAAAGTCCAGGCTGAGGTAGTCTCAGATGGAGATGAGGAACATGTTGTAAACCAGAATAAAGGTGACTCTTACTATGTTTTAGCAAAGTGACTGGGGCATTGTGTCCCTGTGCCAGAGATCTGTGAAGCTGAATGTGAGATAATTTAGCGTATCTGATGGAAGAAATTTCTAAGCAGGAAGGCATTGAAGATGTGATTTGGGTGCTGTTAAAAGCATTCAGTTTTATGTATTCACAAAAATATGGTTTGGAATTGGAACTTATGTTTAAAGGGGAATCAGAGCATGAAAGTTTGAAAAATTTGCAGCCTGACAATGTGATAGAAAAGAAAAACCCATGTTCTGAGGAGAAATTCAAACCAGCTGCAGAAGTTTGGATAAGTAAGGAGGAGCCAAGTGTCAATCACCAAGACAATGGGGAAAATGTCTCTGGGGCATGTCAGAGGTTTTCATAGCAGCACCTCCCATCACAAGCCTGGAGGCCTAGAAGGAAAAAATGGTTCACTGGGCTGGACCCAGAGCCTTGCTGCTTTGTGCAGTCTCAGGACTTGGTGCTTTGCATCCCAACCATGGCCAAAAAGAGCCAGCATACAGCTCAGGCCATTGCTTCAGAGGGTGCAAACCCCAAGCCTTGGTGGTTTACACATGGTGTTGGGCCCGCAGGTGCACAGAAGTCAAGCATTGAGGTTGGGAACCTCCGCCTAGATTTCAGAGGATGTATGGAAACACCTGGATGTCCAGGCAGAGGTGTGCTGCAGGGGTGGGGCCTTCATGGAGAACCTCTTCTAGAACAGTGCAGAAGGGAAATGTGGGGTGGGAGCCCCCACACAGAGTCCATACTGGGGCACTGCCTAATGGAGCTGTGAGAAGAGGGTCACCGTCCTCCAGACCCCAGAATAGTAGATTCACTGATAGCTTGCACTGTGCACCTGGAAAAGCTGCAGACACTTAATACCAGCCTGTGAAATCAGCCAGAAAGGGGGATGTTCCTTGCAAAGTCACAGAGGCAGAGCTGCCCAAGACCATGGGAACCTGTCTCTTGCATTAGCATGACCTGGATATGAGACATGGAGTCAAAGGAGATCATTTCGGAGCTTTAAGAGATTGGCCAAAACAAAGAAGCTACAGGCCCCACTGGATTTCGGACTTGCATGGGGCCTCTAGCCCTTTTGTTTTGGCCAATTTCTCCCATTTGGAATGGGTATTTTTACCTAATGCCTGTACCCCCATTGTATATACGAAGTAACCAACTTGCTTTTGATTTTACAGGCTCATAGGTGGAAGGGACTTGCTTTGTCTCAGATGAAACATTGGACTTGGACTTTTGAATTAATGCTGGTTGGAAGAGCATGATTGGATTTTGAAACGTGGTATTTGAAAGGGGCCAGGGGCATAAAGACATGGTTTGGCTCTGTTTCTCCACCGAAATCTCACTTTGAATTGTAATAATCCCCACATGTCAAGGGCAGGGTCAGGCAGGGTTAATAGAATCATGAGATTGGTTTCCTCCATGCTGTTCTTGTGGTAGTGAATAAGTCTTATGAGAACTGATGGTTTTATGAATGGGAGACCCTCTTGCACAAACTCTCTGGCCTGCCACCATGTAAGATGTGACTTTGTTCCTCATTCACCATCCACCATGATTGCGAGGCCTCCCTAGCCTTGTGGAACTGTGAGTTCATTAAACCTCTTTCCTTTATAAATTACCAAATCTCAGGCATGTCTTTATTAGCAGCATGAGAACAGACTAATAGTTTAGGTTCTGGTACACATTGTGGGACACAGGCCAAGCATGTTGATTTTCTGCTGGGATGTAATCTCCATCTGTCTGTCTGTCTGTCTCTCTTTCCAGAGAATCCTTGTTTAGTTCCACAGATAATTAATAAAAGAAGAGATGAATTAGGTAGGTTGTGACATGATCTGAATGCTGTGTCTCCCCCAAATTTATATGTTGATACTTAACCCTCAGTGAAATGATATTAAGAAGTGGGGCCTTTGGGAGGTGATTAGGTCATGAAGCTGGAGCCCACATGAATGGAATTAGTGCCCTTATAAAAGAGGCCTGAAGGAGTTTGTTAGATTCCTCTGACATTTGAGGACAACTAGAAGCCTCCATCTATGAGGAACAAGCCTTCACCAGACACCAAATCTGCTGGCACTTTTATCTTGGACTTCTCAGACTCCAGAACTGTCAGCAATAAATTTCTGTTGCTTGTAAATTACCCAGTCTCAGGTATTTTGTCATAGCAGCCAAAACATACTGAGACAGGCTGCTTTAACAAATTACCATAGACTGAGTGGCTTAAACAAAAGCATCTACTTTTCATAGTTCTAAAGGTCAGAAAGTTCAAGATCAAGGTCCCTGCAGACCTGGTATCTGGTGAGGGCTACTTCCCGTTGTTCAGATGGTCGTCTTTTCCTGGTATCCTCACGTGGCAAGAGTAGAGATAGAACAAGCTCTGTTGTTTCTTCTTATAAAGGCTGTCATCCCATTCAAGAGATTCCATCCTTATGACCTCATTACTTTGCAAAGGTCTCACCTTCTAATATTATCATATTGGGGATTGGGATTTCAACATTTAAATTCTGTGGGGACACAAATATTCAGTTCCTAATAGGAGATTAGAGGGCAGGCTTCCTGAATTGCTGAATTTGAAGAGTTTTTTTCCCAAAGAGATGCTTAACTGTGTAACCTTACCCTGCATTAAAATCCTGGTACAACTGCTGCATACCTGGTGCCAGTACGAATGTCCCGTCTCCAACCTTTCAGCTGACCTTGATCTCCTGTGCTCCAAGGCAGCTTCTTAAAAATTTCTGTGTTCTTCTGGAGCCCAGTCTCATCCTGCCTGCTTAGTCTTAGCAACCAATGGCACCTGCTACTCTCCTGAAACATTTGAGTTGGTCAGGCAGGGCCAATCTCATTTTCCCCTTCTTACTCTTCCTAACTTCCCTGTTCTCATCTTCCCAGCTTCTCTCCAGTTTGGGACATGTATTGTCCCTTTAAGGTGACTTCATCCTCTAGAACTGTTAATGCAACCTCCTCCAGACCTTGTTCTTCCAGATTTCTTGTCTCTCTCTTTGTTTCAGTTTTTCATTATTACATTATTACAGCAACACCTGCGTGGAGCTGTGGAATGAACAGAGAGAGCCCTGATGCAAAGCCTAATAAGGCACTCTCTCACACAACACAAAGGCATTACCTCTGTCATCCACAGTTGTGATAACTTTACGAATAACCTTAACTCATCTCTTTCATTTTTCAACAACTCTTGAGTACCTACTATATCCTAGGTGATGGAGCTACAGAAATCAACTATACAGATGTCCTTTCTATCAGATTGGAGCTTAGAGGGTTACAGGAGAGACAAATTAGAAAAAAAATCACAAATGTACACATAATTGAAAATTGCTATGGTAAGTGCTATGAAAGAACAGATAAGTGTTTTGAGAGTTTAACAGGATGCAATTTAGACTGTTTTGGCTCACCAAAGGGATTCTTTTTAATAAAATGAATTTATGTAGGCAAATTGGAAACCTAAAATGTAATATAAAACATTATATAATAAACAAGGGGGAAAGTCACTCATTAAAAACAAATTTTAAGACAGTAAGCCATTTTCATAAAATTTCCTTTTTTCTCTCAAACTGTGTGAGCATGTATGCTGAAGGGCTGCTAATCCTGTTAAACACTGTGGTCCTAACTCCATCTTTCAGTAGCTTATATATTTAAAATTCGGAAATATATACATACAAAGACTGGAAAGATACAAATAGATAGATTAATAAAAATAATATGGAGTTAACCAGCCAGCTGCATCTCACTTCTTAATTATATGGAGATTGTATTTAGAGTGTGTGATGGGATATAAGGAGTTTCTAAGCCTCCTCTACATGTATTCCTCAATTCCTGGGCTCAGAATATTCAGGAAAATATTTACTATCTTCTAAACCTCCCCCTTCTCCTGTGTTTGAAATCTTCATGAACACCTCTGCATCCAGCCTTTTGTACAAGTCAGACAGAAACCTGAGAGTCATCCTGGACTCCTGGCTCTCCCCACTGTCATCAAGTCTTCTTGACACACTGAAAGTTGTGCTGCGGCATAATCACTGTCTCTGTTTTAAGTATTAAAATTTTAAAAAATATTTGAAGGAGTAATTTGAGGTCTCAGATAGTGACATGTTCCTCCAGATAGTATTTTGTTGTTGTTGTTCATTTCTACCAGGTGTTTGGGAGTATTATTTAGGCTGCAATAGGTCTCGAAATTATACTTGGATCACCCTAAATCTCACGATAAAGTCCTTTGTGATCCCACATCAGGCCCCCTGGCTTACCAGGCCCCCCCTGCCATTGCAGAGTCTGGACTTCAACTTATGTCCATTGAGCTTGTCCATCCTGGTTATCAAAAATGTTGCTCAGACGCTCTCAGCAGTGTCTTCTAAAACAGCAATCTTTCCCACATTAGCAAACATTCATTTAGTAATGGTGGCCCCAGGTTACCTTTCTGGATTTTTATCCTTTTCTGGAACTTAGCTCAATAAACCTCCATATCCTGTTAGCTTTTCAATGCTTTAAAGGTCTTTGAAAAGTATTTAATCTAGATCTTTTCATTGTGTTTAGTTTGAGGGTTGATTCAAATGATGTGTTCTATCATTATCACAAATTAAAGGTTTATTTTGCTTATTTTTTGCTTGTTCATTTATTTATTTATTTTTATTTTTGAGATGGAGTCTTGCTCCGTGGCCCAGGCTGGAGTGCAGTGGCGTGATCTCGGCTCACTGCAAGCTCCGCCTCTCGGGTTCACACCATTGTGCTGCCTTAGTCTCCTGAGTAGCTGGGACTACAGGCCCCCGCCACCACGCCCGGCTAATTTTTTTTGTATTTTTAGTAGAGACGGGGTTTCACTGCGTTAGCCAGGATAGTCTCGATCTCCTAACCTTGAGATCAGCCCACCTCGGCCTCCCATAGTGCTGGGATTACAGGCGTGAGCCACCGCGCCCGGCCGTTCATTTATTTTTAACTGGGCTATTAACTCTGGT
Source organism: Macaca mulatta (assembly GCF_049350105.2). NCBI lineage: Eukaryota > Metazoa > Chordata > Mammalia > Primates > Cercopithecidae > Macaca > Macaca mulatta. Next base: position 167,701,239 of record NC_133412.1, read on the forward strand.
TGTTCCAAGAAGGTGAATTTACAGAATGAGAGTTTTGCTTCTTGTTTTATTTACCACTTGTGTATTACTTTTATAATCACAAAAAATCATAATTCCAAAATTTAAAGACAAAATATACGCAAAGGATTAGCATGATGTTGGGCGTATAACCACTGCTCAAAATACTATCTTTCCATTTGCTGGTTTCCTTTTCTTTTCATTCACCCTCTCCCTCATCACCACCAAGACTTCTGTCTTTTGAGGTCTTGCTCCCTTGGGACCGTGAACCCATCTCTGTCACAGGAGCCTCACTCCTGCTCTCCTTCCTCACTGCACAGCCCCAGTCTTCAAGCGTGGCGCAGACCTTACCCTTACCAGGGCCCACAGAAATTTATGTCCCTTGAAAGACCTAAAATGACATGGCAGTGTCTGAACACACGGGGGCGCGCTAATCACCTCGCTTTAGAAGACGTCCCACAGCTCTACTGGGAGTCAACACTCGGGCAGCCTGGCCGTCATGGAGCTAACTAAACCCGAAATTCATCACCCCAAAGGCTGATTGTATTGAGTCTTTGCCACGCTCTTCTGGGGTGTGTTTACCAAACACCACTTTAGTTTGTGATCTCTGCGTGACAATGACAATGGCAAGACTTGAAACATTGGAAAGTATTTACTCCAGGAAGACTCCCAGAAACAAACTTCTAAGCACAAGTCCTCTGACAGTCCCCAGAAAGTATACTGAAGATTCTCCCGGCCTTCCCTGTGGTTTCAAATGCAGCTTCCTTCCAGTGCACATTACAGGACCTGCCTGTGTTCTCCTTTGGTGAATCTTGCAGCATTTACATTTTTCTACTGGCTTTTCCATTTAATATCAAGTTTCATTCTATTTGGTATTTGTTTCAGAAGTTTGGAAGCCAGGAGGAAAGATATACTGATACAGATAAAGGAATACTTCTGTGATGTCCTTTCCCAAGGTAGGGGCACATTTCTGGGCACGGTTGGTGGATGTTCACTTCTTTGAGGATGCAGGAACCTCCAGGGAATGTCCTCTCTCAAGCACATCAGGGATTTACTTTCATTTAATTAACACTTGCATAGCACCTACTGTGCACCAGGCACTGTCCTAGATGCTTAACACTTTAACTCCATTATTTCCTCACAAGGGAGGCAGTACATGGTAGATGTATTTTGAAGAAATGTCCAGAGCACAATTGTCTCCTCTGGCTGAAAGCAAAATGGAGCAGGTGGCAGATGCTTTGCAGGTCAAGATGCTGACTCAGGGATCAAGGCTGTGGAGAGCAGACCATGTGACTGGTGCCGCCAGTGACTGCATGACACTAACTTAGGAACCATCATGATGTGGATGGGACATGGTTACAAAAGCCAGATCAAGTCAGCGTGTCAGAATCCCGAGCAAGGTCTTAAGAACGGACTGTTGGTACCAAGAATACCAAGAAGGGCATTGATATCTAGCTCAAAGATCTGAGTTAGAGCCAGCCAAGGGGCCAGGCTGACAGGAAATCAAAGGGGACTGGGTGGGAGGTGAAGTCCCTCCAAGAAAAACTAGTTTCAAACTTAGGTCTGCAGGAGCAAAGCAATTTGGGGGTATAAGTGCAGGGAATATTATTTCAGAACCTCTTTTTCAGAATTCTGTGCACTAAAATAGCATTCTAGCCTACCATTTTTTATACTTTTTCTGAAACTGACTTATTGTAAGACCTAGAACCTAGGAATAAAATAGAATATTCAAATAAAAGAAAGCATCTTAATTTATACACAGTGCTAGGCTCTTTCTAAATTGCAAGTCACTACTTTTATCTGAGAGTTTTAAGTCAGCGTATAACTTTCTTATTTTCTCCTGAGTCTGATATGAGGTCAACCAATTTTACTGTGGGGATAAAGAAGGGTAAAATATTAAGAGAAAAAGCAGCAGGGGCCATATCATCTAGAAGTATGTGGTTCCAAGAAACAAACTGGTGATTCTCCTAGCCATTTCCATCAATGTTTCCAAGAGGGACTTGGTTTTATTGACCTTTTCCGACTCTGCTGCACCCAGGAAACTTACTTTCTGTCCCTGTTTTTGAATCTGGGCACAGGAAAGAGAAGTCAGACAGGTTTTTAGGCTCTTTCAAATGCCATCTTAGATTATATTCAGAAGGCAAACAGATACTGCTAATAGGTTATCAGTAGAGGGAGGGTGAATGGTCAGCCATGGAAAGGGACATGGTTTTAGCTGGTTTGCAGGCTTTTGTCTTTGAATTAGTTTTTTATTAAAATAATTGGGTTTCTTTATAATTCTGACTTGTTGAAGAACTAATCTGTGATAATGTTTCTGTGTGTCAGTTATCATTTTACTACCTCTCACCTCCAAATTCACCCTTTGATATGTCCTCAGTGATAACGGAAGGGCCTCCTTCAAGCATTTCTTCTTCACGGTGAGCATGATGTTAAGCACTGGTGCCTCATGTCCCTCTGCTAGCTTTCTCCTGCAGCATTTGGTCTTCCACGGCCTATCTGATGCTACGGCCCTCCTAACATGGACAGCACATATCCTTCTGTCTGCATCAGAGCCCCTACTCCCTCCATATGCCTGAATAAGCAGCCACTGACTGTGGCCTATGCGTGCCTTCGAGGGTTGCTTCCCGCTTACCCAGGGACTGTGGACCAGTTCTGGCCTACTAACACCAGCAAATGTCTCTGACACCCAGTGTGTTGCAATAGCCCCTTCTCCAGTGAGGTCTGATCCCCTTGTAAAGTGGAACCTCCCTTCCAATTTTGTCCTTTAGATATTCTCCATCAGCCCTAGAATATTCTATAGAGTTCTCTTACATATTACAGTTACTCTTTTACCATAACTTAATAATTCTTTATATAGAACTCCCCTTGTTTCAATCACAATATGGTTTCTGTCTCCTGATTGTTCCTAAATTAATACAGAAATTCACATTTAATTAGCCCTTATTACGTTCCAGGAAGTTCATATATGCTATTTCACTCAAGGCAACGATGTGGTGTAGGAGAGTGGATCAAAACACAAGCTTTGGAACCAGGCAGTTCAGTACTTCAATTCTGGCCCCAACTTTTACCATCTCTGTGACGTTTGGGTACAGGACGCTGTGGTGCTATACCCAGATGGCCTCTCAGGACTAAATTTCTCATTTATCTGCCAACAGTATTAGCTGCTGACAGCTCATGGTTTTGTTTCTCTCTGAAAATGGTTTTCTACTGAAGGAAGCTGCTATGCCCAAAGTGACAACCCCTCTGGGAATAAATCTGCACCAATGATGGATTGATGTGGGGGTACAAAGGCCCGCTTCTCTTTGATTTCATTTGGCATATCTCCATTACAGAGTATCCCGTGCAATCTGACATTGCTGTTACCATTACATTGAAGTTTCCTTTGGTTCAAACTTGTTTTTCTTGCTCCTTCACAGGGGTTGTTCCTGAGGGTGTTCCCTGATAAACTTCTTGCATGCAAATCTGCATTTTCCAGGAACCTGAACTGCAAGCTACTGAACGGCTCTGAGCTTCTGTTCTTTTGCCTGTAAAAGGAAGATGATCATTGCAACCATGTCAGAAATTATCGTAGGAGTAAAGGAGATAAAACATACAAAGTGTTTGGCTAAGTACCTGACATACATATTTACCACTCAAAGGGATTCGTTATTAAGATCATTAATAAAATGGAAGCATCTTTATTCCCATTTTACAGACAAAGCAACTGAGGCTCAGAAAATTTAAGTAACCTGCCAACATTACGTATTAAGTAATGGGGCTGGGATTTAAGCCTGTATGTAGATATATACTTTTTCCTGCTGCCACTTTATACTGCCTCTTGTTCTTTTAAGCTACTTGGTAGAAATTTTGATTAGAATCGAAAGTTTCCAGAGGAAGCTGGGAAGGGCATGTAGAAGCTTGTCTTTGAGGTTTGTGAAAAAATGTGTGGAAATCAGCTTAAAAGCAAGTAGAAAGAAGACCCATATGTACAATAGATCTGTGATAGAGCCTTCTGTGGGAATCCAACTAAAGAGTGATAAGAGTGATAAAGCACTGCAGTTAAACAAGCCCCCCCACACCCCACCACCAGAAGCCAGTGTTTGAGTCTGCCCAACAATGCAGAAAATTAAAGTTGAACCAAGGTACTTCCCAGAAATTTTAATGGTTTTCAGGTTATTTTTAACTACTTGCCAAATCATTAGAACTAGATTTAAAAAAAGCCATTAGAATTTTTGTTCTTTACACAATTTGCACAACCCCACTGGCAGCTTATCTTATCCTTTTTCCACTGGAGGATAATGGAAATAATCATTCCATTTGTAAATAACTCTCCTGAGCACCTTTGGTTGAGAGTAGAAGGAGCATAAGATGAAAAGTAAAATGAATAAGAAACACTTTCTGTAGAATTGAAAACCTGCAGGAAACAACACATTTTAAAAAAATTTTAGCCAGAAAGGGTGGTTCCAGCCCTCAGTAGCCACACTGCTGAGCGTTATTGTTACCAAGACACTGTGGGCTGAAATCTCACCACTGGTCTCTGGGCAGGATAAGATTCAAGAGGAAATAAATGAAATCTTCTTGGACTCCTCTCTCCACTTGTTCTGTTAGAGACTCTGCAGGTCACTTCAAGAAAGTAGCCTTGCACTTCACATTGACCGAGAACCATCTTCACACTGACCAAGTACATTGGCACAAGCATAATTCGCTGCTCTGAATCCCATACTGGGGGTAGGAGAGGCTGGGCAGCGCCATGGAGTGCAGACAGGCATCTTCTACCTGGGAGAGAAGGTTGTTCTCCCAGGCTGAGTCAAGGGGGACTCAGAGGCTACCAGCATTCATATGACTGAGGATAAAAAAGAACTTCTAAGCAGGAGTTGTTTTGTACACAGTCACCCCTCTCTATGGATGCACATGAATCGTGCCTCTACCGATTGGAGTCTTTGGACCAGGAGAGTAAAACTCCCATCTTTGAAGTTTTCATCCAAGTCTACCTTTTGCTGAGAACACTTGCTTTACTGCTATGCCCTCACCCTGCTTGCAAATCCAAACTTCAAGAAGTTCCCTTCTTGAAGTTTGGCCCTGAGAGAGATAAATTATTTTGAGGAAACAAAGTAATCATTGTATTTAAATGGCTTGCATTATAGAGCTGGAAAATCCAAAAGAAAAAAACAAAAAAGTTGTTAGACACAATTAACATGCTCAAAATGTTAAAGCAGTCAGTTATGAAGTTAGTCAATAGTTTTCTCACCTATAGTTTAAAAGGCAGCCAGAAAATGGAAGACAAGATCTTATGCACAAAAGGAACAAAATATAGAAAACATCTAAGAATGATATTAACAAGAAATATGCAGAAGCTTTAGAAGAAGAAAAAAGAAAACTTGGGCCACAAAAAGATGAGAGTAAGAGAAGAGATTCACTATGTTCTTAGATCAGAAGACTCTATGTACATATAATGTAAATTTCTCTGAATTGATTTTTATATTCAGTGTCAATCCTATCAACATGTTTGAGGATTTTTTTTTTTTTTTTGGACTCTGGACAAAGGGATTCTAAGACTCATTTGGAAGTGTTACAATGGAAGAGATCCGAGTTACCCCGAGTTACCAGCAGCGAATCCATACGTGTCTGCAGTAACTTCAATTCTTGCCTCCTCAGAAGAAAGAATTCTCCAGCGGGGCATGAAGCAGAAAAAGAGAGTGAGGAGAGCTCCAGAGCAGGAGTGGAAGTCTATTAAAAATGCTTTAGAACAGGAAAGAAAGGAAAGAGCCCTTTGAAGAGACCCAAGTGGGCACCTTAAGGTCAAAGAAAGAAAAAGGAACTGCCTTTAACCTTGATCCTAGAACTTTATAGTCTCATCTCTGTCCCATGATTCTTCTCTTAGGGTAGGCTTCCCGCCTGCCCAGTGCTTTCCTTACCCTTTGGAACTGAGCACACGCAGTTGTGTTTAGGGAGATATATTCTTGCCCATCTGAGACTTTCTTCTCTTTTCCCGTGGTGTGTACCTGGGAGATCATACTCAGCCATGTGCATGTCCAGGAAGTTGCTTCTCCCTGGGGTCTACATTCAGTTAACATTTTGATGTTAACAGGTGTGGACTGTCAGGAAATGACCTCTTCCTGGTGCCAGCTGCCAATTTATCACTTTTAGAGAGGCAGTGCGATAATTTCCAAACCATCACCCGACATTTCTAGTGGGTTGGTGCGAGACCCCTCTCTTGCCCCCCTCATGCCTATCTACCTATAACAGAATTATTTCATCAAGAAATTGTGGAAAATCTTTTAAAAATAAGAATAATATGAGGGACTTCTGTTAATACATCTGTAGTAATTAACACATGAAGTACCAGGGTACGGGACCACAGACACCCTAGCCAACAAAGAATCACTTTGAAATAGATTCAATAGATATACTTGAAATAGATTCAAGTGTACATAAAAACTTGATTTACAAATAATTATAATTCAAATCAGCTATGGCTACCCAGTTGATTTAATATAACTCATTTGGAAAATAATCTGGAAAACATGCTTCAATATCCTGTAAATTATGTATCTTTTGAGTGAGCCATTTTAATTCTATGCTTGCATTCCAAGGATATGTATCTTGGGTTTTTTTTTTCTTCCAAAGACTTTATTTTTTAGGACAGTTTTAGGTTCATAGCAAAATTGAGAGGAAGGTACCAAGATTTCCCATATACTCACTGGCCCCACTAGTGCATAGCCTCCCACATTGTCAACATCACCACCAGAGAGGTGCATCTGTTATAACAGATGAACCTGCCTTGACACATCATAGTCACTCAAAGTCCATAATGTACATTAGGGTTCACTCTTGGTGTTGCACATTCTGTGGGCACACATATATGTGCAATATATAAAGTTGTACATTATACTTGTTGGACAAACATATAATGACATGTCTCCATCATTATAGTATCATACAGAATATTTTCACTGCCATAAACATCCTCTGTGCACTGCCTATTTACCCTCACTTCAATCCTAGCAACCACTGAAGTTGTTTCTTTTTTTTTTTCCATGTCCACAGTTTTGCCTTTTCCAGAACATCATATAATTGTGTTATCGAAAGACCACGGGTTTGATCTAGGTCCTTGTTGCTGGCTACACAGAAAGCCAATCACTGAGGCAATGAGTATTGCCAGGGAGGAAGGCTTTTTATTTGGGTGACATCAGTCAGAGAGATGGGTGCCAACCCTCAAATTCATTTCCCTTAACTGACTGACATCTGGAGTTTATATAGCGAGGAATGTAGCTATGCGCAGGAAAACAGGAATTAGGGAAGGATAAGGAAGCAATCATGATGAATGAGGGGTCTGTGTCTCATTGTCTTGATGTGGTGATCTGGTGAGTTTCAGTTCCTGGATTGAGGGTCAGTTTCCTGAGGAAGGAACTCAAAGGTAAGTTTCAAGTTTTAAGATTGGAAGATCAATTTTTAGATTTATTTGAAAAATTGTAAACATTAGTTCTATGAGACAATTGGGTTAGTTTCAGTTGGAATCAAACAGTATGTAACTTTTCAGGTTGGCTTCTTTCACTTAGTAATATGCAATAAGGTTCCTCTGTGTCTTTTTATGGCTTAATACCTAGTTTCTTTTTAGTGCTGAACAATTCCATTGTCTATGTGTACTAGTTCTTTTTTTTTTTTTTTTGAGATGGAGTCTTGCTCTGTTGCCCAGGCTGGAGTGCAATGGTGTGATATTGACTCACTGCAACCTCTGCCTCCTGGGCTCAAGAGATTCTCCTGCCTCAGCCTCCTGAGTAGCTGGGATTACAGGGATGCACCACCACACCCAGTTAATTTTTGTATTTTCTGTAGAGACAGGGTTTCACCATGTTGGTCAGGCTGGTCTCGAACTCCTGACCTTGTGATCTGCCCTTGTGTCAAACCCTGACAAAATGGAGCTTGGGAAGACCATGAAGAGAGAGTCTCATACGTGATGACAAGAAATATCACAAAAGACTGTCAAAACTACAACTTTGCACAAAGACCAGTACAATCTTATAAAAAAAAGTACTTCTGTGACAACATCTGCTCAGCAACTGCCTGTTTAAACTTGGACTGACACTAGCCTTGTTATTGATCCTGGTAACCATAAATAATTATTTCAGAATCGCTTATAAGACTTTCTTCATTTTATCTTTAAAAACTCTTGTCTTCCTTTGCTCCACTGAATATGCCCACAGAAATCTCCATGGCAATACTCATTCCCCAGTAAACTTATCTTTGGAGAATCTGCTTGGTTTTTATTTTGCAAATGTTAGGCATAGAGATGCTTTATCAAGTTGAGGAAATTCTCTTCTATTCCCAGTTTACTAAGACTTTTTATTATGAATGAGTGTTGACTTTTGCAGCAAGAAGGCCCTTGGCAGATGTGGCTCCTTGATTTTGAACTTCTCAGTTTCCAGAACTGTGAGGAAACAAATATCTGTTTGTTATAAATTACTCAGTCTTTGGCATTCTGTTACAGCAGCAAAAATGGACTAAGACACCTACTCTCCCACAACTCCTCCTCAGCCCAGACTCAAGGGAGGAGAGGGGCACTGACCTGCTTCTAGGATGCAGCAATGAGCCCAAGTTATCTTTGTATTATTTAAACATTTAGTAGTCTGAACTTTTAAATGTGTTTTAAATTGGTAGCCTACAAACTGATTTCAGGACTCAGATTTTGGAATTTTGCCCATGGGTGCAAATCCCATGGGTTCAAATGTCAGTGCAAAGATGTGCTCTCATCTCCGGCTCTCTTTCCACACAGAAGAAGGTTCAACCACCTCATCACTTTCTGACATCCCCATATAACTGTTAATACAGTAGTAAGTCAGTCCTTGCCAGAGCCCTTCAAACCTGCTCGGTCATTCCTTTCTCTGACTTTGTGGGAAGGACTTTCTGTTTTACACAAGCAGCCAGAACAGGACAATCACCACACCGCACATTCAGCACGAAGCACTGGGGCAAACGTATTCTTTCTAACTCTGTTTTCTGGTACATTTTTGTCTCACATTCCTTCATTCCTCCACCTGACACTGGCTTTCTATTTCAGACCACCTTAATAGGAGGATCCAAGATTTGGGTTTGGGTTTTGTGGAGAACAGTCTCCTTGGATCTCAGGTATATGTCAGGGGACTCAGCTCAGCTGGCCAAGGTTTTGTGAATGATCTTGGTTCAAAGCTGTAGCCAGCAATACAACTGATATGGTTTGGCTGTGTCCCCACCCAAATCTCATCTTGAATTCCCATGTGCTGTGGAAGGGACCCAGTGGGAGGTAATTGAATCATAGAGCAGATCTTTCCTGTGCTGTTCTCTTGATAGTGAATGAGTCTCACAAGATCTGATAGTTTTATAAGGAAGAGTTCCCCTGCACAAGTTCTCTCTCTTTGCCTGCTGACATACATGTAAGGCATGCCTTGCTTCTCCTTGCCTTCTGCCATGATTGTCAGGCTTCCCCAGCCACGTGAACTGTAAGTCCATGAAATCTCTCTCTCCTTTTTTTTTTTTTTTTTTTGGTAAGTTGTCCAGTCTCTGGTATGTCTTTATCAGCAGCATGAAAATGGATGAATACAGCAACAAACCTTGGATTCCCATTTGCCTTTTTCACTTTGTTCACACATCACCGTTGGGAAACTCCTGGAGAGGTGGTACTGTGATTTGGAGTAGGACACAAGTGCTTCCAGATCCCTGCCATATTACAGTCTTGATGGCACACTGGTTTTTAACACATGCATGAATAAAGACAAAATATAAGCCCTATTCTACAATGTTGAAAGATCCAGAAAAGAGATAACAACATATCTTACTACCAAAGATCATCTCACATAATAAGACATATATATATAAAATATATATTATGTGTATATAGAATTAACTTACAATTTTGGAGGCCAGCAAGCTCAAAATCTGCAGAGCTAATATCTCAATTTGAGTCTGACAGCCAGAAGTTATAGAACTAGGAAGAGCCATTGCTCCAGTTTGAAGGCTATTAGGCAGGAAAATTATCTCTCACGTGGGGGAAGATCAGCCTTTTGTTCTATTCAGGTCTCCAACTGGTTGGATAAGGCTGGCCTGTATTACAAGGGTAACCTGCTTTGCAAAGTCTACTAATTTAAAGATTGATTTCATCCAAAAACACCCTCACAGAAACACCTAAAATAGTGTTTAACCAAAGATCTGATCTGGGCACTGCATGGTTCAGTCAGGTGACACATGGAATTACTGTCACGTGGGGTTAGTACAGCCGGCACAGCATTACAGATTGGGGGTTCTTGGCTCTATTAAGAAAGTATCTGGCTTCTGACTATGACAGAGAAGTTAGTGTCAGATTAACTCTTTCTTAAGAAAATTATAAAAGACAAATACAATATAAAATTTAGATGGCTGAAGGTACTGGAGCACAATGAGGAATGCTATAACTTAAAAATTGGGAGGAGATTCCAGAGAGAGGAGAACTGCACTGAGGTGAGGCTTACATTTGCTGCTGTTGTTTTCCTGTAGGACTTTTGCTGGTTTTAAGTCTGAGGCATAAAGGTGAACAGAAGACAGTCACTTAGAGCAGGAGTCCCCAATCCCCCAGGCCATGGACTGGTACCAGTCTGCGTCCTGTGAGGAACTGGTCCACACAACAGGAGATGAGCTTCAGGCTAGCAAGCAAAGCTTCATCTGTATTTACAGCAGCTCCCCACTGCTCGCATTACTGCCTGAGCTCCACCTCCTGTTACATCAGCAGTGGCATTAGATTCTGATAGAAGTGTGAACCCTATTGTGAACTGTACATGCAGGGGATCTAGGTTGTGCACTCCTTATGAGAATCTAATGCCTGATGATCCGTCACTGTCTCCCATCACCCCTGGATGGGACTGTCTAGTTACAGGAAAACAAGCTCAGGGCTCCCACGGGTACTACTACATTATGGTGAGTTGTTTGATTATTTCATTATGTATTACAATGTGATAAGAACAATAAAGTACACAATTAATGTAATGTGCTTGAATCATCCTGAAACTATTCCTTGCAGCACCGATCTGTAGAAAGATTGTCTTTCATGAAACCAGTCCCTGGTGCCAAAAAGGTTGGGGGCTGCTGGCTTAGAGCCTTTAATAGTGACAATGGGTTGGAGAAACAAAAATTGGAGTTCAGAGTTAACATTCAGAGTCAACAAGTAATTAGGATTCAAGGGATCAAGTTTCCAGATGAAAGATAATCATGATGAAGCAGATGCAATATCCTGCATGCAATTTCCCTTCAAGGTAATTTTCTGCGTCATAAGTGATGCATGTGTGGGATAAGATATCAAGTAATTATGCCAAAGCCACCTGCTAGAAGGGCAGAGATTTTAGCAGCCTCACAGAATGAAAGAGACAAAAATTGGTGTATAAACATGTTAACAGGGAGGAGCCCTCACAAACAGCCCAGGCTCTCAGTTGACATCTCCCAAAGATAACATTATAGGGGTAAACCCCAAGAGAAATAAACCAGACTCCCCAAAGGACTGAAATCCATCCTTGGCTGAATCAAAGTAATCTTTTTATACTCGATCTGCCTGAGAAAAAAATCAAATCTCCTCTTGAGGAAGATAGTATTACCCAAAGCCACATAATTTTTGATGCACGCTGTGCGGAATTCGGTGAAAATGACCAGGCATTCCAGGTAACAGAAAAACCAATTAAACACCAAGAGAACAGCATAGAATAGACTATAGAGATTCACAGGTAATCAGATATTGGAGTTATCAAACACAGGATTTAAAATAACCATGACTGTCCTGTGTAATAAGATGGAAGAAAATATAAAGAACTTCGTAGAGAACAAAAATGCATAAAAAGAATAAAATAAAAACCCTAGCACTAAAAATTAAAATAACGGAAATTAAAAGTTTTATAGATTTATTTAAAAGCAGATCAAACATAGCAGAAAAGACTACAAGTATAAGATAGGCATAGTAGAAAACATCCAGATTACACACGGGAAGAAAAAAGAATAGAAAATGCAGAAAAGAGCGAAGGAGACATGGCACATCACGAAGACATCTGATATATGTTTGACTGTCCCAGAGAAAGAAGAGAAAATGGAATAGAAGCAATTTTTAAAGAGATAGTATCTATTTTCCAAAACAGACATCAAGTTGTATATTCAAGGTTTGTGAACACTAACATTAATTAGGATTAATTAAGATTAAGATTAATTAGGATTAATACATGGAAAACTATACCTAGGAATGTCATTTGAAAACAATTGAAAGACAAAAACAAAGAGAAAAATGTTAAAGCAGCCAAAAGGAAAAATGGATTACCTGCAAAGGATAATAATAGTAATTACAAATAACTTTTTAACTCAGACAGTGAAAGCCAAAATGGGTGACATCTTTATAGCCCTGAAAGAGAACATCTGGCTCTCTAAGATTGTGTGCCCCGTGAAAATATCCTTCAAGCATGAAGGCAGAACAAAGACGTTTTCAGATGAATCCCTCTGGGTTAGGAAAACAGAGACACTCCAAATACTCTGTGAAATCAAAAGTTTTAATATAGGACTTGAGGCTTATATAAGTGTGGGAAGAGAAGGGGTGGGGCAGCTGGAGAAACAGAGTCACCAGCCACTGTAGCCAGAATTGGTGGAGTGGGCAGGAAAACAAACAAACAAACATTGAAAGCAAAACTAAACAGCATAAGCAAATAAAATACTTCTATAAAACAAAGCTGGAGGACTTGACATAATATCGAGACTTACAAAGCTAGATTACACAAGGGAAGACAAATCATTCAATAGAATTGTAAATAGACAGTCTAGAAACAGACCCACCCATACATAGAAAACTTTAAAGATCTCAGCTCTGTTCATGGCTAGAATAAAGGGAATAGAAATTTTACAAATATTTTCATGGTCTCTGTGAAACACATAGAACCTTGAGGTGGAATGACAGACACCAGTGTCCCCAGTGATATTTTCATTACTTGGCCCTGTGTGTTCATATAGGCTGGAACTGGCCAGGGCATTAGTCCCAACATTCCAAGCCACTTACCTCCATTCCAGAGTCAAAATAAGTATACCGGGGACTCTATGGCCTTACAAAGATGTTTCAATTCCACCAGAGAGAGCATTGCAAGATCTCTGAAAATATAAATTTTAGATGGCTGTTGACTTATCTTGAAAATGGTCCATTCTTCTAGGTGGTTAAAAGGTTGGTTTGGAGTGTAAATACATCTGAAATGTATGCTTACGGAGACTCATACCTAATTCACAGATGACTGAAGGAGACATCTTGGGGCGAAAAGGAGAAACAACCCAGTGAACAATCTCTAACAATGATGCTTTTCTAGAGAAAATCACGTGGCTCTCCTTCACGTGGGCCTCTGCAATTTCAGCCCTGATCCCTGGGCCAGCATTCCCCCACTTAATGCCATAGTGTCATAGCTAATGTTCCTGCAGCAAGAATGGTTCTGTTATCCAGATGTCACCTTTAGTGCCCAGATAAAGCCCCTGAGGCCTCTCCATCAACACTTTTGGGTTTTGATGTGCTGCCTTCATGGTTTCGCTGGGAGGTAGTTATGTGGCCAGTGACTACTGGGGGGATTTTGACATTACCTGGCATTGAGCTCTGCTCCGTGGGAGGAAAGAGCACCCTTGACAGTTGGAAGAGCCAAAAGATGGGGCCAGAAGGAAACCTCATTGAGCACCTAGTGTATATAAAGTGCTTAATGTTTCACATTTATGTCTTCATTTGATTTCTACAATTCTGTAAAGCAAGGTTTACACTTTCCATTTTGCAAAAGAACTTGAGGCACAGAGGGGTTGAGCAATGTGTCCAAGGTTGTCCAGCCAGCTGAAGGGTGTAAGATGTCACTAGAGTCCAGGGAGCCTGCCTCAACTGGCTTCCCAAAGAGAAGGGAAGGCAAGAGGCCAAAGAGAGAGAGTGCTGTCTACACAGCTTGGAGTAGAGCGGGGTCTCTCTCACTAAGTTCTCTCCCAAAACTGAGTGTACTTTTATACCATGTCCTTCACCAGGCTGCTTTCTTTCCTGCCTCTGAGTCTTTGTCATGGAATTCTGCCACATGGCACAACTTCCCCTCACAGCATTAAGGTAGAAAAGGTTTTACTATTTATCCTATGCTAGTGTCTGTACCAGAATACAGAAATAAACAACAAAGGGCACATCCCTGTCCTCAATCGGTGCTTCTTAAACCACCAACTTTCCATCCATGCTTCTGGGTCTTTCCCTAGAAAGTCTTCCTCAGATGCTCCTGCTCTTGTGACTTCTTCCCTCTCCTACTTCCTATGACCCTGGGAGTTGGATCCTTGCAGTGTGGCAGCCAACGAGGCATGGCTGAAGGGCTTTTAAGTTGTGCTCACAAAAGGAAGTGTGGCATAGAGATGAAACAAGCGGGCTACGGAGATGAACAGCCTGGGTTCAAATCCAGGCTCCAGATATGCTAGCATGTTGTGCTTCAGTTTACCCACCCGTAAGATGAAGATGTAGCAGTGCCTCCCTCCTATGACTGTTGGAAATAGTAAGTTTATGGACATCTGTCAATTGCTTATATTGGTGTCTAACATTCAGTGAACACAAGACATGTCTCAATAGTGTGTTCCCTAGGCAGCACTGGGTGCAGAAGGCGGAAGCCTTGAAGGGTTGGTCCATACCTCCATGACACTTAATGAATATCTTTAGACCACTGACTACTTTGGTTTCAATCAAATGCCACTTTCTCAGAAGAGATGACAGGGAGAGATCTTTCAGTTGCAGTTTTCTTTAATCAAGAAGGATGATTGTGGAGACATTGCAGCCTTGGGCTTAAATCCAGCTTCGCCACTGAGCAATCCACTTTGTCACCATCAGGGCCAGCTGCCCCTTCATGTGCACCATAGAGACTTTCCTGGGCATATTCTTGGCCAGTCCTTGCTGACCAGTCCTTGAACAGTCCTTGCTGTTATCATACAGTACATATTTCACTTACTTGTTTTGTTTAGTGCTGGGTTTCCTCTGCTAGAATGTAAGCCCCATGTAGGCAGGACGTATCATCTGTTTTGTTCACTGCTGCATTCCCAGTGCCTGGCATAGGAGGTGTTTAATAAATCTGCACTGAAGCAGTGGATGCATGTGTTCTGATAGCCCTGCATGCAGCATGGTCGGTGGTCGAGTGGACCGCATGTTGCCATCCTGGCTGGCCCTTACCCTGGCTTCACCCTACTCATTCTTATCTATGCCCAATTGACAGATGACTTCCCCATTACTACTTAGTCCATATCCACATCTGCCCACAGGCCTGCAGCTACTCTCCACTGTCTACAAGACCACGCTCACACCCACTCACGGGGACCTAAAGCCTCCAGCCTTTTATCTCTGAACACCTCTCTAACACTGCCTTCCACCATGACCCTACCTGAACTTTCCATGGCTGCAAAGCTGGTTTTCTCTCATTTTACTGGAACATACCTTTTCCTCTCTTTACCCATTGCTTTTGCCGATCACATCTCTCCTCTGGCCTCTCCCAGACTGTCCTACCTTTTTCTCTTTATTTAAAGCTTACCTGGTCTTCAGGATCTGAGCCTCACCTCCTTGGAGTAGGTCAGGAGTTTCCACCACTGTAGCACTTTTTGGGATGGCTCCTTCCTAGATACTCACCACCTATATCCTACCCTCCGGTGTGTCTGGGCACGGAGTTCATTGTAGTGATGGGTATTATCATCCAAGTGGTACACACAGGCAGCTGGGCATCTCTTTCTGCTTCCCCACTAGTTTCAAATGAATGTCTCTTGGAGGGGCTCACATGGGGGAGTAGGACTTTCGATCTCTAATGGAGGCTCCATTGCAACTGAATATGGCCCCCAATTCACCCCACTGACCCTGCCCGATGTCCATCATCCCTCCCGGCCATGTTTGCCCTCCTGCTTTCTTTGGTCTTTGTGTTGCCCTGGGCTCTGATGCTCCATTCTTGCTGCTTGAACTCGACCTCCCTCCAGGTTGACCCATGATTACGTCGGCCCATCCACACACCTGGTTTTCTACATGGGGTGTAGTTTGGAGCCCTGACGCAGGTCCAACCTCCTCTTGAGGGGATCTAGCCCCTGATGTCTGGGCGATGACATTTTAGGGCAATCTCTCTTGTCTGTACAGCACATATTGGCCATTATGAAGGGAGAAACTTGCTTACTCCTGCTGATGCCCTCTGTGTTTTTCACTCTGACCCTTACCCAAAGGACGCGCAGCAAGTATCTACAATGGCGGCAGCAGCGGTGGACGTCTCCTGGGAGGCCATAACACGAGGGTTGTTCTCATTTTCAACTTTCTGAGCACAGTTAACACCAGATTTGGGACAATTGTGAGTGAGTGGCTAGAAGCTGGCCCTCCCTTGTAAGCATTGCTCTTTAGTGTTCACAGAACCCAAGGTCAACTTTATTAGAATCTTGGCACACTGATTAACTGGTCCACATAGCAGCCCCAAGATGCAGGCTGGTGCTGCCCTATCTGTTTGGTCTAGGGCGAGATAAGATAACCCCTGGCCTCCCACCACAGTTACCCTGCAACTGGGTTGACAACTTTTCCCAGGAAGAGTAAGCTCTGGGTGGTCACCTCCCAAAGGAGCAAGAGGAAAGGCCTGTTGAAGTGGGCATGTGGGTCTGACATGGTGTTCAGAGATGGGGGCTGGGAGAGGAGGCCTGAAGCAGCCCCGGCCTCGGTCCCCTTCTCACTCATGTCCACCATCGCCTTGTGTGACACCTAGAGGACAAGAGGGGATGAAGACAGTATCAGTTCGGGGGCCTTCAAGTAGAAGACACTGCTCATCCCAAGGGTTTACACCGACATCACCCATCACTCTTTAATGGGGAGACAAAAGGACCTGAACTAGAGTGCTGCTAAGCAGGTACCAGGTTGCAAAACCCAAAAACAACTTTTAGGACCATCTCTCCAGCCTCTGGGTGTACCTGTGGCACAGGCCTTATTGTCATTTTCTGCTACAAGCTCCGCATAATCTCTCTAAGTCTCGGTTTCTCATCTGTAAAATGGCTCACTCAGCTTAAGTCAATGATGTTCAGAAAGTGCTCAGCATGTCTGATGTGCCAAACCTTCTGCCAACCTCTGTGCCAAAAACTTCCCTTTTTTAAGCCTCATTTTCACACTACTTCCTAGGAAGAAAGGATTTTGAGGCTTTGAAAAAAGTGGATAAAACATTGGCCTTGATGATCCCTTTCAATTAACTAAAAAGCTATATTAAAAGATAGATCTAGCATTTAAGGTCAATGTGAAAAAAAATTTTTTTTTTCTTTAAAAAGCTAGGCTGGGTGCGGTGGCTCACGCCTGTAATCCCAGCACTTTGGGAGGCCGAGGTGGGTGGATCACCTGAGGTCAGGAGTTCGAGACAAGCCTGGCCAATATGGTGAAACCCCATCTCTACTAAAAATGCAAAAAACTAGCCAGGCATGGTTGCGGGCTGTAATCCCAGCTACTTGGGAGACTGAGGCAGGAGAATCGCCTGAACCTGGGAGATGGAGGTTGCAATCAGCTGAGATTGCACCATTGCACTCCAGCCTGGGCGACAAGAATGAAACTCTTTCTCAGAAAAAGAAAAAAAAAAAAGCTAAACTACTTCTTTTCCCTTTTTGTTAACTCTCCAACGTACACACACATACATGCACACACATGCAAATATGCACGCATACATATGCACACATGCACACGCATGCACACACATGTGTACGTGCACACAAGACCATGTCTCCTCAGCTGATCTTTCCCAAATAAAAGACAGAATAACTTCCTCATGAAGTTTCTAATGAAGACTCAAATGGTAATGGACAAGTCTATCCTAAAACGAAGTGGACAGCTGAAGCTCAGGGAAAGGCCTTTGTGTCTTCTCTTCCATGACGAATGCATTGTTATTTCCAAATATGAACTCTCTCTTCCCATTAGAGGGTTATCGGTCCTTGACAGTTCCACAAGACTGGCAGAGCCGCCTGCAGGGGGAGATGATCGGGACTGTGGGACTTGCTTCAGCTGATGGCACGTGAGTGGCCATGGCACAGGCTGTGTGGGGGACAAGTGTTTAGAGCCATGTACACATCTTCTTTTGCTTTCCTCCCCTTGTATGAAAATGGTTTGCCCCAAACAGGGGCTTCTTTAACCTACATCCTGGAAGGGAGATGCGTGCAGCAGCCCTGTGGCTGATGGTAGTGACCTGCTTCTGACAGGTAATACGACCAGGAAATAAGCATTTGTTGCAGTAAGGCACTGAGATTCTGGGATTGTTTTCTTACTGCAGCAAAGCTGACTGATGCACCTCTAGTTCATAGCTCACTACCCTCTAGAGCTACAACAAAGGCAGGTAGAGTTTCACTGCTGCCCTGGAAGGAGGTATCAAAATAAAGCTATCCAACACCTGGGGAAATTCTGGCTGCATGGTTGACCCCAAATGACCATCAATTCTATTTAGAACCCTGTATTCTTGTCCTGAAGAATAGAAGGAAACTAAGGAAGGGGAGAGAGAGAAGGAGAAGCCCATGAAAAGAAGCCTTAAAGACTGTGGTATTGGCTGGGCGCGGTGGCTCAAGCCTGTAATCCCAGCACTTTGGGAGGCCGAGACGGGCAGATCACGAGGTCAGGAGATCAAGACCATCCTGGCTAACCCAGTGAAACCCAGTCTCTACTAATACATACAAAAAACTAGCCGGGCGTGGTGGCGGGCGCCTGTAGTCCCAACTACTCAGGAGGCTGAGGCAGGAGAATGGCGTGAACCCAGGAGGCGGAGCTTGCAGTGAGCTGAGATCTGGCCACTGCACTCCAGCCTGGGCGACAGAGTGAGACTCCATCTCAAAAAAACAAACAAACAAAAAAAAAACAAAAAAAAAACTGTGGTATTAAATAGTCTGCATAAGACAAAGAACAGAGAACTTGACTTTTAAATGTCCCACATGCCAAAGGAGAAACCTCCTCCCTGCTCCCACCTGCCCACACACATCCATATTCACCACCTTACCCTGGAGATGGTTTTGTTGAGCTGCCCAGTGACTCCTGAGAAGTCAGCTTCTAAGTTGAGTATGTCAGTAAGACCAATTTGGGGAAGTATGTCTTCCAGGTTATACGTTCCAGAAATTGAAAACCTTGGCAAGTGCAAATCCAACAGACTGGAGAGAGAAACACACAGAGAAATGGTGCTCTTTTGTTATATGTGCCACTCTTGCTCTGTATGTTGGCAGCCTGAGCCATGGGGGAGAGAGGCATTTCCCAGCATGAGAGGCAACCAATCTTCCCATGACACTGTTCACTATGGCGGACCATTCCACTACCCATACCAATAGTTCCCTTCTCTTTGGACCTCCTGGAATATCTTGTGGCTGGATCTGAGAAGACTCCAGGCACAGCTACATGTCTTTGTCATCTTCATCACATTTATAGAGGGCTTTCTAGGTGTCAGATATTGGCTATGTTTTTTCAAGTCCGAACTGATGGAATCCACATCATGACCACATGAGGTAAATACTGTCAACATCTTCCCACTTCCATATCTGATACATCAGCAAGTTCTGTTGGCTCAGCTTCTGAACTAGGTCCTAAATCCACCTCCTGGCATACCCTAATACAAGCAGCCATTGTCTCTCACCTGTTTCCGCTTCAGGTTCCTCATGTTTGTTAAATGACATAGTGATGCCCCCTCCTTGGGGCTGTTGCGAGGATCTGATGGGAGATCATGTGTGTTGGGCATAGGGCACAAATGAACTCTCGCTCCTGTGTTTGGAGCATCTTTACCATCTGATTGCCATGTTTCCCTGGGTTAAATTCAGAAATTTCTTTAGATCCACAGCAAATCTGCCCTTTCTCTCCGGTGCTATTGTTCTTTGTAATTATGATTTGACAGCTACCCAGGCACCTGAAAGCATGACTAGTTCATGATCAACTTGAATACCTCTGCCTCAGAAAATTGAATTCAAGTTAGAGAATCATGGCTGGTTTGACTCCTGAGCAATATGAGGGTCTGGATGCCTAGTTGAAGTAGGAGGACATCTAGGGCTACTTGACAAGTTTCCCATAAGCAGCAAGTGGGTGGGAAGCAAGCCCCAGGCCAGTGGGCTAGGGGGTGGAGTAGAGTCTAGTGGGGCAAGGGTCTGACAGAGAGCCCAAAACACAGTGGGTGTTCAACAACTGTGAATGAATACATACACGAATGGTGTGCCAGGAAGTGCAGTTCCCCTTGGCAAGCTAACCTGCCTCAGGTCTGAATGGAATGAAACTTGGCAGAGTCTGAAATTCTTATATCTAAAAGCCCATACAGATGGCTACTATGATATTGTAACTCTCTGGCACAAGGAATATCTGAGATTTAGAGGAGTAATTTGGGTCAGTTTTGCTTTTAGAATGTCAAAGTGGGAAGAAGTCAAACCAAACCCTCCCTGAGGGAAAATCTACTGGTCTAGAAGAGTCTATGGCAGTCCCTTCTCTGATGGGGGCAAGGAGAAGTCTCACCCCAAAGGAGCCAGGGACTGTGGGGCTGAAATTAGCAACTGACTAGAGCCGTGGAGCTTCATAGACAACAGGAATAATCCCTTAAATCCTGGCCTCTCCCCTTGGCCTGTGCCTCCTATTTGGTGCTTTAATCTCTGCCCAAACACAGAACACCTTCTCTATCCTTGGTACCTCAGTGTGAATGGGGTGCTGAGAGAAGCCACCTTTGGATATGTGGGGTGGCTGGTGCCTACCAGGTTGTGGTGGGTTCAAGATCATCAAAAGGTGGCATCTATGCGCCCTCCCCTTGAATCTGGGTGGGCTCTGCACCACCCACCCATTGGCTCTGCCGCCAATACAATGTGGCAGAAGTGCCACTGTGCTGATTTTCGGGCCTAGGCCTTACCAGAGTGGTAGCTTTCATTTCCTGCCTTTGAAATATTCTGTCTTGGAGACCCTAGCTGCCATATACCAGTATTAGCTATGCTGAGTTACTGAACCTGAGCTAGCCTCATGGAGACACTACCTGCAGAGAGAGATGCCTCCCAGCCTTAGTCTCCTCCAGTCAGCCCAGCACAGGCACCAGACACATAAGTGAAAAGAGTTCACTGGCTTCAGCTCCAGCTACCATCTACCCCAACACATGAAAACTGCTCAGCTGAGTCCAGTTAATCCATAGAACCAAGGAAGTGATTGTCTTAAGTCATTCAGTTTTGGGGTGGCTTGTTATGCAGCAAACAGTGAGTAGAACTCAGTACCAGATTTCATCTCAGAGTACCCCATAAGAGAAGATGCACCCCCAAGAAAGTACTAGCTGGTGAAAGGGATCTAGGGAAACTAGAAAAAGCTGAAGTTGTGATGAAACTACAAACCAAAAAGTGAGTGAGATGGGAAATAGTTTAGAGATCACATAAAACAGGAATTTTAATGTTTACAATGTTCTTGATATTTAATTTTCTAAACATGTTTCAATTAAAATAGAAGCACCCTTTAACAATATAATGATAATAATAATTTTTTATTAGAGATAGGATCTAGCTTTGTTGTGCAGACTGGAGTGCAGTGGCACAATCATAGCTCACTGTAACCTCGAATTCCTGGGCTCAGGGGATCCTTTTTCCTTGGCCTCCCGGGTAGTTGGGATTATAGGCATGCACCAACATGCCCAGCCTTATATATATATCTCAACATCTTCCCACTTCCATATCTGATACATCAGTAAGTTCTGTTGGCTTAGCTTCTGAACTAGGTCCTAAATCCACCTCCTGGCATCCCCTAATAAAAGCAGTCATCGTCTCTCACTCATCTCCGCTTCAGGTTCCTCATGTTTGTTAAATGGCATAGTGATGCCGTTTTTATATATATATAAAAACGATATAGCAAGACTGTGCTGCAATACAAAATGATATATATATATATCATTTTGTATTGCAGCACAGTCTTGCTATATTGCCCAAGCTAGTCTCAAACTCCTGGCCTCAAGTAATCCTCCCACCTTGGCCTCCCAAAGCACTGGGATTATAGGTCTGAGCTGCTGCACCCAGCCATGATTATTTTTCACTGTCTTTGATCTGATTTTTTGGCTGCACTTAACCACCTTCTGGTAGTGAATTGTTAAGTGGGGGTGCGGTGGTGAGAGGAAAGCAAGAGGAAAGGAGATGGGGACCAGACAGACACCAGGAAAGTATAATAACAGTCAATGCCTGGTGAGCACTTCTTATGCTCCACATACCAGTCTGAGTTCTATGTTCTCTATGGGTAGAAACTCAATGAATCCACTGAGCAACCCAATGAGGCAGGTATCATGTCCTGTTTTACAGTAAAGGCCCAAAAAAGGTGAGAAAATTGTCAAGATCACACAGTTAGTAAAGGACAAGATGGTGAGCCTAATCGAGATGTTGGGCTTTTGCAGCTGGAGTTGATCAAGACCTACTGGGGTTCTTGAGCAAGGTCAGCTAGCACCCTTCTGCTGTGACACTTACCTGGGCAGGAGCAATTGGCCCCATTTTCTCAGGGTCTCTGGCTGCAGAGCGGCCTCCACCTGCTTCATTTTTCCCGGGTCAGGGAGGACCAGAAGCGCCAGGGCATTTCCTCTGTATTCTATCTGGAGGACGGTGCAAGCTAACTCCTGGTCATAGAGGAATCTGTGCATTTCCTTTTGGTGCATCATGGGGACCTGGAGAGAGGTCCTGTCGTCCACAAAGAAACTTTCCTGCTTCTGGGTCTGGTAGCGACTGAAAGGGTGCTTCCACTTGGCTTAGGACACAAATCCCATAAGGCCATGAGAACTCTTTTCAAGAGATCACCTCTGGGTATATACACACACAAAACCACACTTCCTCTTGGCTATGCAAGTATATGGCAAAAAAGTGGAATGGATACAGAGCCAGGAGACCAGAATTTAGGCCTGAGTCAGGCCTCTAGGACAAGTCACCAGTGTTTGAGCCCTAACAGCCTATGATTTTGTTCCATTTCAGAGGAACTTAGCTTCTAAGAAGCTGAACGGTATTTTTCCATCTACTAAGCACCTTCCATGTGCTAGACATTATCTCTTTAAATTATCATAAAAATTAATAAGAAATAAGTATTATTATTCCTATATAAGGGATGATCAAACTGAGTCTTTGTGAATGTATTTAAACATACTGATTTGCAGAGCTGGGAGGACTGACTGTGCAGCTCAGGTTGCTTTTGCACACACTGAATTAATTCCTCTCAACCAAACTGCCTCTGGACAACAACCTTCTACAGAGATGCTCTAGAACTCCTTCCTTCACCCACCCACCCCAACTCCCTAATCTTCAAACTGAAAAAGGAAAAAGAATTCAATTAATAAAACGTCTTACATTAGGCAAAAGCCCATTAAGATGTAGTTAGAAATGCAGAATTTTGGGGTCATGGTTACATTCACATGTGTAGTATCTTCTCTCTTACTTCTTATAAATCTGTCCCCACAAACACCCGTTGCAAGCACTGGTCTAGATAACAAGAGAACTGGATCATCCTGTCCTACATACCCACACCCAATCAGTGACCAAGTATTGCTGATTCAGCCTCCAAAACCGCAACATTATTCAAGCCCACCATTCTACTTACTTTGGACCACTTTGAAAACCTCCCAACTTGTCTCTCCTTTCTCCCCCTTTCTCCCTTCCAAACCACCTTCCAAACTGTAGCCAGTCTGATCTTCCTAAAAATATGTAATCTTATCACTTCACACTTAAAACTCTTTGGCAATTCTAAGGTTCCCTGAGTAAAGTTGGGAACCCTCAACGTGGCTCTGTTTCCCTCTACATTGCAACTCTTGGCTCCTTGCTATTATTCTGCTATTGTGTTTGATGTTCTATCCCAATTAAATTTGTTTCAGTTCTTCGAAAATGCAACGATATCTCTTTTCCCTGGACCTTTAGATATGCTGGGTTTTTGCAACCTGAACCCTCTTTGCCCCACCTCTCCCAAGCTTCTTCACCTGAATGGATAAAACTCACTGTCATGTCTTAGCTTGGGTGGCTGTTTTTCCAGGAAGCTTCTCAAGTCTGGATGGGTGTCTCTTTTGGGAACTCTGTGGGACCCAATGCCTACGCAAGGAGAACATCACCATCCCACTGAGTTATTTTGCTTGCGTCTGTACTTATTTCCAACCCACATGGACTGTGGCCACGCAAGGGTGGGAAAGCTCTATCTTATTCATAGATTTCCCCAAGTGGTTAGCAAAGAACCTGTTAGCTGGCTCTCTGCTGTAAGAGCATTTACTTGCAGAGGCAGTGGCAATAATTCTGTCTGAGCAAGCCTCACCTTTGAAGAAGATGTAATTGGCAAGAACCATGAGCGTGTCCTGGCTGAACTCTGGGAGGCAGTCCACGACTTGCCCGTATGTTTGCCTTCTCACATAGTCATTAATCTGCCTCCCAGTTGTAACAGAATCTGTGAAGTTGGCAGAAAAGGCAAAAGCTCCATAAAGCTCCTTGATGCTGTCCAAATAGTGCTGCCGAGGCTTTAGTCGCTTGTCTAGGAACAGGGAGTTTCCTACTTTTAGTTCGAGTTTGGGGCTGGGCAGGGCAAGGGTGTGGAGGAGGCTCCGGAAGCCCTGGTGGATGTTGGCTTCTGGGGTTTCTGTGAGGTTGAATCCTAGGCCCTCCAGGATCAGAGCTGAGGTGTCAGCTTGGGCCCCAAGAGAGAGTAGGGCCAGGGTGGTGGAGATGCTCACAGGCGAGAAGAAGATGTTTCCAGGGTCGTCTGCTGCCAGCTCTTTGTACAAACGCAAAGCAAACTTGGTAATGGTGGGTGTGATTCTGCGGTAGGCGGGGGCTGGCTCTGAGAGCTGATGCCCAGGGGGTTGAGGCCCCTGCAGACTTTTATCTCCATGGGCAGGAAGGGATTGACAGTGGACAGAGGCCAGGATCCCTGTTCCCAGTAGCCAAAGCCAAGCTGGCCCCATTCTCTGAAAACAAGAGGATGAACATGTCACTTTTCTCCATAAATAATGTCACAATTCTCTATTGCTCATATCACAAATCTCACCTTCACAATGTGCCCACAGGGCTGCCATGAGGGGCACTAAAGAAGATAAGGCGGTGGACAATTAGGATTCTGGACACTTTCTTCTAAGGCTTCAGTGAAGGTAGCAACCCTTTATCTGTTTACACATAGGTTTCTAAGATTTTGTTGAGTAAAAGTCTCTGGGCTACAAAACAACAATAACAACAACAACGGCAACTCCTGGCCAGGCATGGTGGCTCACACCATGTAATCTCAGCAGTTTGGGAGGATCGCTTGAGCCCAGGAGTTTAAGACCAGGCAGGGAAACATATGGAGACCCCCCTCTACAAAAAGTTTTTAAAAATTAGCTGGGTGTGGTGGAATGTGCCTGCAGTCCCAGTTACTCTGGAAGCTGAGGTGGGAGAATCACTTGGGCCCAGAGGGTGGAGGCTACAGTGAGCTGTGATTGCACCACTGCACTCCAGCCTGGATAACAGAGTGAGAATCTGTTTTAAAAACAACCACCACCACCACAGCAAAACAACTTCCATAGTCTAGCCTCCCTCCCTCTTTTCCTTCCTTCCTTCCTTTCTTCTTTCCTTCCTTCCTTCCTTCCTTCCTTCCTTCCTTCCTTCCTTCCTTCCTTCCTCCCTCCCTCCCTCCCTCCCTCCCTCCCTCCCTCCCTCCATTCCTTCCTTCCTTCCTTCCTTCCTTCCTTCCTTCCTTCCTTCCTTCCTTCCTTCCTTCCTTCCTTCCTTCTTTCCTTCTCTTTTCTTTCTTCTTTCCAGTCATTCTTTCAATCATCCATTAACTTTCAAGCATCTGCCTGGTCCAAGAAGTGCACTAGGTCCTCATTATTTAGTGGGAGAAAGAAGTAAACAAAATTTCAGATTTCCTAGAGTTTAGGGTTTAACTGACACTAGCTTAGGTGGCACTCAATAGCTAAATACGCAAATATATATGTGATGACAAATTGAGAAGAACATGCTTGGAGCAAATGTCCTGGCCACGCTGCCAGTGATGTTAGGCCTCCCTCACATCCAGTATGGCTATTGACTATGATCCTGCCCATTGGAAAGGAAAGGATGATGTGCAAAGCCTTGGTCAGACCTCAAGAGAAAGAAGAGTGCCCTCCCCCTTTCCAGTCGTTCATTAGCTGGAGTGGGGATGTGAGGATCAACCATCTGGACGTGTGGATGAGGACAGCCCAGGAGTGGGTAGCAAAGTAGCAGGATTGATGGAGCCTAGAGGAATGACGAGAGACAGGAACTCTGTCTCCATGTCTCTGTCCAGCCTCTAATATCTGGGATGCCTCTTGTCACATGCAGAGGCTGAAACCTCTATTTTTTTTTTATTGCTGCAGGGCTGTGGGGATGATATCTGTTATGGGCTGAATTTTTTCTGCCCGAAATTCATATGCTGAAGTCTAGACACCTAGTATCTCCAGATATGATCTTGTTTGGAAATAGGGTCATTGGAGATGTAACCGGTTAAGATGAGGTCATTCGAGCAGGCTCCTAATCCAATAGGACTGATGTCCTTACAAGAAGGAGAAATTTGGACACAGACAGCACACAGGGAGAATGCCGTGTGAAGATGAAGGCAGAGAGCAGGGTGGTGCTTCTACAAGCCAAGGAACGTGAAAGATGGCCAGCAAACTGGGAGAGAGGCAAAGCTAGGAAAGGGGCCTGGAGCAGATTCTCCTTCACAGCCTCAGAAGGTACCAACCCTGCCAACCCCCTGATCTTGGACCTCCAGAACTGTGAGCCAAAAATGTCTGTTGTTTAAGCTGCCCGGCATGTAGTATTTATTAAGAGAGCCGTCGCAAACTCATGTGATATCTCTTGTGCTTTAAGTTATAAAATGTGCCAGAAGAGCCTTTAGTCCAATTCCAGGGGATCAAAGTGGTACAGGAGCAGGAAGACCCCTTGTTTTAGGGCCGGGAATGCAGCCTGAGCTGGAGGGAAACTGCAGTGCAAACAGTGTTGTCTCTGCTCACCCTGCCCCATGTTCCATGCTCTCCTTTCCCTTTCAGTCCTATCCCCCCACCCACCCTACACACATCCTCAGGTTCTTGCAGAAGACTCATGACCACATTGCTACTGGGACGCTCCCAAACCTTGATGTCCTCAGTAAGGAAGGCAGCCTTCTCTTCTCCCTTCACATCCAACTCTTCCACTTCTCCATTCATTGCACAGCAGCTGTGCACTGCTGACCACCTCTATCACTCCTCATTAGTTTGTCCTGATAACATTTGTGTCTTAACTGGCACTTTAATATTCTTTTTTGCCCAAACCAATGACTTCTGGATCAACTGCAAATGCTGTGACAGTGCAAGAGAGGTTATATTTTTGCAAATGGTTTGTAGCCCCTGGTGCCCTGAATAGTCTGCCAAACCACAAAGGCCAGCTGTCAGGAGGGACAAATGTTGTCTCATTATCTGCTATGTTGAAATGCATTTGCTGGTCAAAGTCCTGTGGGAACGTCCCCAAGGCTATGTCCTCCCTTCCTGCAGCACAGTGTGGGTTCACTTAATGACAGCTTCCATACACTTCAGATTTTCTTTTGATTGAAAATTTGGAAGATGCAAATCAATTTAAAAATTGTTCTACCCCTGGGTAAAATAAAGCGACTCTGATGAAACTATTTCTGGTTTATTATTTTTATCCCATTGAACTCAGCACCATTTTCTACCCCACTGCACCCCAAGGACCCCCTGACTTGCAAAGGATCTATTTCCCAAAGGGGATTGAATTGTAAATGAAGGGGCCTTGGAATCAAGGCTGTGCAGTAACTCACTGCCTGATACCGTACAAAAGCAGCTCTCTGAAACTCAGTGTCTCCCTTTGCAAAATGCAAATGATATTGCCACCTCCTGGCTGTGGGGCCATTTCGAGATTATATGACAGTCAATGTATAAAGCTCTAGGCATGCCGAAAGTACTCAATAGCAGTTTTTTTCCCTTTCTATCAAGCCTGGGGGTAATGAGGCCCAGTTCATTTCTTAATTCCTCTTCCAGAAAGATACCAGAGGAAAATTAAGAACTATATTCAAAAAGTATAGTATTCTCACTTATTAAGGGTTTATGAAGTGATAGAATATTACATGCAATGTAACACTGGCTCCTGACAAAGGCATGGGGAGGGGTGTGTGTAAAGGAGGTAGGGGTGACATTTTGGATCAGCTTAATGCCTGGTGGAGGAGTGCTGCTGGAGTTTAGCTGGGGAACAGCCGGGCTCCCGAAAGCTCTTGAAACACTCAGAAGAGTCACATTCAATGAAGAGTGGTCCTGCCCAGGTACTGGTAGTGCCCTTGTTGAGAAACACTGGCTTTGTCTTATTTAATTTAATCCTTATGAGAACCTCAAAGCACAGGGATTATCAGCCCTACTCTACACAGGGGGCAACAGATGCAGTATTAGGACAAGCCACCTGGTGAGAGCAGGAGCAAGGCGCAGACTCCAGACCAGAGCTCCTAAGCACCCTTTTCAGAGGACGGCTTCTAGTAAATTTGCTACAGCATCATTGTCATCGTGCTTTAGGTTGTATTGTTTCATTTGCTTGCCTAACTGCCAGGAATATTCGGGGTTCTTCTCTCAAAATTCTTGAGGGCCAAGTGTTCCATAAAAGGCGGTTGAAAACCTGAAGTCCCTCCTTTAAGACTCAGAGGGAGTACATGGTTGCATTCCTTCTTCAGGGACTTACTTCTCCTATCCTTACCACCAAAGCCAGGAACACACACACACACACACACACACACACACACACACACAGAGAGAGAGAGAGAGAGAGAGAGAGAGAGAGAGAAAGGGAGTGAGGCAGTTGCTGCCCCTGCCCTCATTTTGGGCACAGGCAAAGTACTCACAGAGCGAAGGCACTGAGTGGGGGCCCGGGTCTTCAGCAGTGCATCACCTCTACCCACAGGAAAATGGTGTTTGAGGATCGCAGCAACCTGGTCAATATTTGTCAGGTCAGTTCTGGGAACTGGTATGAAGATAATGCACAGCAAACAGGAAGGGTTCTTTTTTTTCCAAAATATCTGCCCTGACTGCCTGTCCCACAAACAAATGGTGGATTGTGACTTAAGCCCAGGCTCAATTTGAGAATATTCTGATGCCGGCAGCAGGCGGTGGTGTGGTTGCGGCTGGTGCCTGTGTCCGTGGTTGTGTGATCCAGGCTCTATTCTTTTTTTCCCAACTTTTTTATTTCCATAGGTTTTGGGGGAATAGGTGGTATTTGGTTACATGAGTAAGTTCTTTAGTGGGTATTTGTGAGATTTTGACGCACCCATCACCCAAGCAATACACACTGAACCCAGTATGTAGTCTTTTATCCCTTACCCCCTTCCCACCCCTTTCTCCTGAGTCCCTGAAGTCCATTGTATCATTCTTGTGTCTTCTGATACTCGTAGCTTAGCTCCACTTATGAGTGAGAACATACAATGTTTGGTTTTCCATTCCTGAGTTACTTCACTTAGAATAATAGTCTCAAGTTCCACCCAGGCTGCTGTGAATGCCATTAATTCATTCCTTTTTATGGCTGAGTAGTATTCCATCGTATATATACACATCACAGGTTTTTTATCCACTTGTTGATTGATGGGTATTTGGGTTGGTTCCAAAATCTTGCAATTGCAAATTGTGCTGCTATAAATGTGTATGCAAGTATCTTTTTCGTAAAATGACTTCTTTTCCTCTGGGTACATACCCAGTACTGCGATCGCTGGATGAAATGGTAGTTCTACTTTTAGTTATTTAAGGAATCTCCACACTGTTTTCCATAGGGGTTGTTCCAGTTTACATTCCCACCAGCAGTGCAGAAATGTTCCCTTTTCACCACATCCGCGCCAACGTCTATTATTTTTTGATTATGGCCATTCTTGCAGGAGTAAGGTGATATCACGTGGTGGTTTTGATTTGCATTTCCCTGATCATTAGCGATGTTGAACGCTTTTTCATATGTTTGTTGGCCATTTGTATATCTTCTTTTGAGAATTGTCTATTCATATCCTTAGCCCACTTTTTGATGGGATTGTTTGTTTTTTCTTGCTAATTTGTTATAATTCTTTGTAGATTCTGGATATTAGTCCTTTGGCAGATGTATAGATTGTGAAGATTTTCTCCCATTATGTGAGTTATCTAATTACTCTGCTGACTGTTCCCTTTGCTGTGCCAAAGCTCTTTAGTTTAATTAAGTCCCACCTGTTTACCTTTGTTTTTATTCCATTTGCTTTTGGGTTCTTGGTCATGAAATCCTTGTTTAAGCCAATGTCTAGATGGGGTTTTCCAGTGTTATCTTCTAGAATTTTTATAGTTTCAGGTCTTAGATTTAAGTCCACGATCCATCTTGAGTTGGTTTTTGTATAAGGTGAGCGATGAGAATCCAGTTTCATTCTCCTACATGTGGCTTGCCAATTGTCTCAGCACCGTTTGTTGAATGGGGTGTCTTTTCCTCACTTTATGTTTTTGTTTGCTTTGTCTACAATCACTTGGCTGTAAATATATGGGTTTATTTCTGGGTTCTCTCTTCTGTTCCATTGGTCTATGTGTCTATTTTTATACCAGTACCATGCTGTTTTGGTGACTATGGCCTTACAGTATAGTGTGAAGTTAGGTAATGTGAAGCCTCATTTTAGTCTGACTTTGGCTATGCAGGTTCTTTTTTGGATCCATAGGAATTTTAGTAATTTTTTGCAGTTCTGTGAAGAATGATGGTGGGATTTTGATGGGAATTGGTTCTGAATTTGTAGATTGCTTTTTGTGATATGGTCATTTTCACAATATTGATTCTGCCCATCTATGAGCATGAGATGTGTTTCTATTTATTTGTGTCATCTATGAGTTTTCAGCAGTATTTTGTCATTTTCTTTGTAGAGATCTTTAACCTCCTTGGTTAGGTATATTCCTAAGTATTTTATTTTTTTGCAGCTGTTGTAAAAGAGGTTGAGTTCTTCATTTGATCCCCAGCTTGGTCACTGTTGGTGTATAGCAGAATTATTGATTTGTGTACATTAATTTTGTATCCTGAAACTTTGCTGAATTAATTTATCAGTTCTAGGAGAGTTTTGGAGGAGTCTTTAGGGTTTTCTAGGTATACGATCATATCATCAACAAACAGTGACAGTTTGACTTCCTCTTTACTGATTTGGATACCCTTTATTTCTTTCTCTTGTCTGATGGCTCCTTTGAGGACTTCTAGTACTATATTGAATAGAGGTGGTGAGTGTGGGCGTCCTTGTCTTGTTCCAGTTCTCAGAGGGAATGCTTTCAACTTTTACCCATTCAGTATTATGTTAGCTGTGGGTTTGTCTTAGATGGTTTTTATTACATCAAGGTGTGTCCCTTATATGCCAATTTTGCTGAGGGTGTTAATCATAAAGCGATGCTGGATTTTGTCAAATGCTTTTTCTGCATCTATTGAGATGATCATGTGATTTTTGTTTTGAATTCTGTTTATGTGGTGTATTACATTTATTGACAACCATCCCTGCATCCCTGGTGTGAAGCCCACTTGATCATGGTGGATTATTTTTTTTAATATGTTGTTGGATTCAGTCAGCTGGCATTTTGTTAAGGATTTTTGCATCTATATTCACCAGGGATATTGGTCTGTAGTTTTGTTGTTGTTGTTGTTGTTATGTCCTTTCCTGGTTTTGGTATTAGGGTGATACTGGCTTAATAGAATGATTTAGTGAGGATTACCTCTTTCTCTATCTTGTTGAATAGTGTCAATAGGATTTTTATCAATTCTTCATTAAATGTCTGGTAGAATTCAGCTGTGAATCCATCTGGTTCTGGACGTTTTTTTGTTGGTAATTTTTAAAATTACCATTTCAATCTCACTGCTTGTTATTAGTCTGTTCAGGGTATCTAATCCTTCCTGATTTAAGCTAGGATTGGATCTTTTCAGGAATTTATCCATCTCCTCCAGGTTTTCTAGTTTATGCACATAAAGGTGTTAATAGTAGCCTTGAATGATCTTTTGTATTTCTGTGGTGTCAGTTGTAATATCTTTCATTTCATTTCTAATTGAGCTTTTTTGGATTTTCTCTTTTCTTGGTTAATCTTGCTAATGGTCTATTATTTTTATTTATTTTTCTAAGAACCAGCTTTTTTGTTTCATTTATCTTTTGTATGTTGTTGTTATTGTTTCAATTTCATTCAGTTCTGCTCCAATCTTGGTTATTTCCTTTTTTCTGCTGGGTTTTGGCTTGGTTTGTGACCTTAGATTATTTATGCTCTTTCAGACTTTTTGATGTAGGCATTTAGGGCTGTGAACTTTTATCTTAGCACTGCCTTTGCTGTATCCCAGAGGTTTTGATAGGGTGAGTTAGTGTTATAGTTCAGTTCAAAGAACATTTAAATTTCCGTCTTGATTTCATTGTTGATCCAGTGATCCTTCAGGAGCAGGTCATTTCATTTTCATGTATTTGCATGATTTTGAAGGTTCCTTTTAAAGTTGATTTCCAGTTTTACTCCACTGTCGTTTGAGAGAGTACTTGATATAATTTCAATTTTCTTAAATGTATTGAGACTTGTTTTGTGGCCTATCATATGGTTTATCTTGGAGAATATTCCATGTGCTGATGAATAGAATGTATATTCTGTGGTTATTGGGTAGAATGTTCTGTAAATATCCATTAAGTCCATTTGTTCCAGGATATATTTTAAATCCATTGTTTCTTGGTTGACTTTCTGTCTTGATGACCTGTGTAGTGCTGTCAGTGGAATATTGAAGTCCCTCACTATTATTGTGTTGCTGTCTACCTCATTTCTGAGATCTAGTAGTAATTGTTTTATAAATTTGGGAGCTCCAGTGTTGGGTGTATATATATTTAGGACTGTAACATTTTCCTGTTGGACAAGGCCTTTTATCACTATATAATGTCCCTCTTTATCTTTTTTAACTGCTGTTGCTTTAAAGTTTGTTTTGTCTAGTATAAGTATAGCCACTTCTGTTTGCTTTTAGTGTCTATTTGTATAGAATGTCTGTTTCCATCCCTTTACCTTACATTTATGTGAGTCCTTGTGTGTTAGGTGAGTCTCTTGAAGGCAGCAGATACTTGGTTGGTGAATTCTTATCCATTTTGCTATTCCATATCTTTTAAGTGGAGCATTTAGGCCATTTCCATTCACCATTAGTATTGACATGTGAGATAGTATTGCATTCATCGTGCTATTTGTTGCCTGTATACCTTGTTGTTTTTTTTTCTTGTATGGGTCCTGTGGGATTTATGCTTTAAAGAGTGTCTGTTTTTATGTGTTTCCAGAATTTGTTTCAAGATTTGGAGCTCCTTTTAGCAGTTCATGTAGTGCTGGATTGGTAGTGGTGAATTCTCTCAGCATTTGTTTGTCTGAAAAAGACTATCTTTCCTTCATTTATGAAGCTTAGTTTTGCTAGATACAAAATTCTTGGCTGATAATTGTTTTGTTTAAGGAGGTTGAAGACAGAGCCCCAATTCCTTCTAGTCTGTAGGGTTTCTGCTGAGAAATCTGCTGTTAATCTGATAGGTTTTCCTGTATACGTTACCTGGTGCTTTTGCTTCACAGCTCTTAAGATTTTTTCCTACATCTTGGCTTTAGATAGCCTGATGGCAATGTGTCTAGGTGATGATGATCTTTTTGTGATGAATTTCCTGGGTGTTCTCTGAGCATCTTATATTTGGATGTCTAGGTTGCTAGCAAGGCCAGGGAAGTTTTCCACAATTATTCCCCCAAATATGTTTTCCAAACTTTTAGATTTCTCTTCTTCCTCAGGAATTCCAATTATTCTGAGGTTTTGTCACTTAACATAATCTCAAACTTCTTGGAGGCTTTGTTTATTTTTTCTTATTCTTTTTTCTTTGTCTTTGTTGGATTGGGTTCATTTGAAAACTGTCTTTGAGCTCTGAAGTTCTTTCTTCTGCTTCTTTGATTCTATTCCTGAAACTTTCCAGAACATTTTGCATTTCTCTCAGTGCTCTCCTTTATTTCCTAAAGAGTTGATTGTTTTTTATTTATGCTATTCCTTTACTGAAGATTTCTCCCCTCATTTCTTATGTATTTTTAAAATTTCCTTAAATTGGACTTTATCTTTCTCTGGTGGCTCCTTGATTAGCTTAATAACTGACCTTCTGCATTTTTTTTTCAGGTAAATCAGGGATTTTTTTGTTTGGTGGTGAGCTAGTGTGATTTTTCTGAGGGTGTTAACAGCCTTTTTTGGCATGTTACCAGCATTGTTTTCCTGGTTCCTTCTCATTTGGATAGTCTATGTCAGAGGGAAGATCTAGGGCTCAAGGCTGCTGTTCAGATTCTTTTATCCCATGGAGTGCTCCCTTGATGTAGTACTCTCCCCCTTTTCCTAGGGATGTGGCTTCCTGAGAGCCAAGCTGTGGTGATTGTTATCAGGATCTAGTCACCCAGCCGGTCTACCAGGCTCTGGGCTGGTACTGGGGATTTTCTGCATAGAGTCCTGTGATGTGAGCCATCTGCAAGTCTCTCAGCCATGGATACCAGCACCTGCTCTGGTGGAGATGGCAGAGGGGTGAAATTGATTCTGTGAGGCTCCTTAGTTTTTGTTGTTTAATGCACTATTTTTGTGCTGGTTGGCCTCCTGCCAGAAGGTGACACTTTTGAGAGAGCATCAGCCTGGAGAACCAGGCTGTGGGTAGACCCTAGAACTCCCAAAAGTATATGCCGTTTGTCTTCAGCTACCAGAGCGGGTAGGGAAGGACCATCAGAAGAGGGGGGCAGGGCTGTGTGTGTCTGAGCTCAAACGCTCCTTGGGTACGGCTTGCTGTGGCTGCTGTGGGGAATGGGGTGTGGTTCCCAGGTCAATGGAGTTGTTCCCAGGAGAATTATGACTGCCTCTGCTGTGTCATGCAGGTTGTCAGGGAAGTAGGGGAAAGCCGGCAGTTACAGGCCTCACCCAGCTCCCATGCAACCCAAAAGACCAGTCTCACTCCCACCATGTCCCCCCAAACAGCACCAAGTTTATTTACAGGCAGTGGGCAGGAAGGGCTGAGAACTTGCCCCGGGCTACCAGCCTCCCACCTGTGAGAACAAGTAGGGCTTTCACACCTCTCGGCCTGTGGAGTCTGCACACCGGATTCACACCCTCCATTGAGTTCTGGCCAGGAGACTTCCTGTTCAGTTGGAATTGTTACAAAGTTCAACTGGGGGTTTCCTTCTCCCTGTGGTCTTTTCCCAGTATCTCTGACAGCCCTCCCCAAGAACACCCATGAGACAAGTCTGAAATAGTTTTCCAAGGGTGGAAAACCCACAGGGCTTTACATGCTGCTTCCTCTATGCCTATATTTTGCTTGGCTCTCTAAACTGACTCAGCTCCAGGTAAGGTCAAATCCTTCTCCCGTGATCTAGACCTTCTGGTGCCCCAGTGAGGGTGTGTGTTCAGTGGCAGGCAATCCCCCTTTCCCACTTTCACAGCTTGGACACTCACAATATTTGGACTGTCTCTTGGGTCCTGCAGAAGCAACCTGCTTCCTTCAGAGGGTCTGTGGGTTCTTTCGGCTTTCCTGGTTTATTCCCGCATTAGTTCTGGAACAAAGGTTCAAGATACCAGTCTTGAACCTTTGAAATTTTTTCCAAAGGTCCACACAGTGCTCTGTCCAAGTGGGAGCTGCAACCTAGTCTTGCCTTCTCTCTGCCATTTTTCCCCCTCTTTTTTTTTTTTAGGCTGTGTTCTTTATTGGTCACCCTCACCGCAAGAATGTGAGAGAGGCACAGTCATCTGTACTTTGTAGATGGGAAACTGAGGCTCTGTGAGGTTAAGTCACTTGCTTACTAAGTGGACGGATGGGGCCACACTCAGAACTTGGATCCCATCCCCCAGTCCAAGCCTTCACCGCCACACCAAACCATTCCAGTATTTTGTTGATACTGCAAATAAAATATAATCTGTATATGAATACAAAGATTGGAAGGGGCTGGGTGGGTGGCTCATGCCTGTAATCCCAGCACTTTGGGATGCCAAGGCAGGTGGATCACTTGAGGCCAGGAGTTTGAGACCAGCCTGGACAACATGTTGAAACCCCGTCTCTACTAAAAATACAAAAATTAGTCGGACAGGGTGGCGGGTGCCTGTAATTTCAGCTACTTGGGATGCTGAGGCTGGATAGTCCCTTGAACCTGGGAAGCAGAAGAGGTTGCAGTGAGCCGAGATTGTGCCACTGCACTCCAGCTTGAGTGATGGGAAAAAAAAAATTGGAAGGAAATTTCACAAACAGAGAAAAATCTTTCTTCTTGTTACTTGAAGAAACCTGTGAAGCAGAATCATTGGCTCATGATCACCCATGACTCCCAAGTAAGAAGAGCAAGCTTAGAATTAAATGAGTATTTATTTATGAGAGAATCTATGATAAAATCGAGGTGACTTTTAAGTTATTCTTTGTAGATTTTCATATTCTCCAAATTTCCTACAAAGAGCATGCATCTTATTCATAATTAAAAACAATAAAACATTATTGTTGAAAAGTAGCATTATTTAATAGTACAAGTAAAGCTCATCCTAAAATAAGTGATTGAGGTTGGCACAGTGGCTCCAATCAAGGCACTTGTAAAACATACAGTCTCCCAGGAGGTTGAAGCTGATTCTCTAAATGGGGTGGAGGTGCGGGTGCCCATGGGTCTGCATTTGCCACTCCTACCTTGAGTGAAACTTTCATAAGATGCTGTAATACTCATGCTTGATATTCTGTGACTGATGATTTTGCGTCTTGAAATGATGGCCCAAACTAACGGCCACAGTTGATTATGTTCATGCCCTCTTTGTGTTTTCATGGGCATGTAAGAACCATTTTACAAATCCTCCAACCACGAGCCCCAACCTCTATACTTCACTTCCTGCCCAATAGGGATGTCCCACCTAACCACTCCCCATACTTCAGTACTAAAGTCTCTGGCCAAGTGTTCCTCTCGCTCTTGTGTCTCTGGACTAGCCCCAGTGCTTCCCCGTGTGGCCCTGTGTGGTGGGGCAGGACCCCTCTTCTTGGGTGCTCAAGTAATAAACTCTTCTTTCAAAGGCAGGTGTCTCTGTCTGTCACCTTACCATACACAATGGAAATGATTTCAAAACAAAATGTGAGGTACATTTAAAAACAAATGCAAAGGATTGGCATTTCAAAAAACAGAGCTGGGACCTCAGCAAGTTGACAGAAAATGCCCCATGGCTGTTCTTATATCTGCTTGCCAATGCAAGTCTGAGTGGGCACCAGGATGCCACCTAAGCTTGCTTTCACTGTAAAGTGTCACCAGCAGCAAGGCTGTCGGAAGGATACTTACAGCTGTCACCCACTGCTGACTACTTGGGGTTCCCTATAGTTTCCAGAAAGAACTAGTTGTGAACAACAGGTGTTGTTAGTCACTTCTTCACACCTACTATCTCCTTTGTGCTACTGTGGGACATCTTCTTGCCTACGCTGCAGGAGGCTGGAGCCATGTCTGAGCAGGTATGCTCCTTTCTGGGAAGGATGCCTGGCTTCTCCACTGTGACCTTTACAATGGAGAGCCT
This sequence comes from Macaca mulatta, assembly GCF_049350105.2. Classification (NCBI taxonomy): domain Eukaryota; kingdom Metazoa; phylum Chordata; class Mammalia; order Primates; family Cercopithecidae; genus Macaca; species Macaca mulatta. The sequence continues at coordinate 167,738,640 of NC_133412.1, forward strand.
GAGGGAAGAGCACTGTGTATAAAATAAAGTTTGCTCCAGGGGCTGTTGCGGGAGCTCTTCATAACTGGCCAATAGTCCTTGTTCTAAGTCAGCACAGGAGGGCCCTGTGGCCTAGGTTAGCTGTTTTTACTCTTTAAGTCTCAGCTATTTTGTTTTTGTTTTTTGTTTGTTTGTTTTTGTTGTTTTGAGACAGGGCCTTGCTGTGTTGCCCAGGCTGGAGTGCAGTGGCAGCTTGTTCTGTTTGTGAAATAAAGTGGGAGCGTGAGGAGTGGGGGTTAGGTTCCCCTGGGACTTCTGCCAGCTCTCCAGCGTAACTCCTTTCTGTTGTATTTCTTTCCTTGTAAAACAGCATGAGAAAGCCAACATGAGGCCCTTGGCACATCCAAGGTGGGTGGGGCACGGGGGTCCCCAGAAGAGGAGCCTTTGGATCTGACTGGAGCAAGGGCTCCGTGGAGGCCGCCAGAGATGCCCTTGGTAATGAGGGTGATGCAGAGGTGCCAGCACAGCCTGTCAGGCAATGAGGGAGGGAGGGATGGTGAGTCTGACTCAAAGGACATGAGCTGCCTTTGCTGTGGTGCCACCGTGGCCCATTGCTCGTTGTGCTGCTCTCAGGACTCAGAGTATGGGAGCAGGACCATTGCCGTTACAGACCCGCAGGGAAGGGGCTGAGCACCCAGAAGGCTGCATGTGCATACACGACATCATCAGAGTCAGGGAGACAGCCAGGCTTGAGGAAATGGAAAACTGTTCCACGGCACCCAGGGAGACCTTCACAGCCCATGCATTAGCCCTCGTCACCCCATGTCCTGGTGCTCCCCACAAACGCAGGCTCTCTCCTTGGCCAACAACGGCCTCCACCAGCTGACCTCCTTGAGCCTCTGTGTCTTCATTTCTTCCATCTGCCCCACACGATGCTACAAGGTCCTTGCTCTGTCCCTCCAACATGCCGCTCATTCCTGGCTCACAGCCTTTATGCTCACACCCCTCTGTTGTCCTCCCCTCACTCTCAGTCATCCTATTCAATGCCTTCATGGCACTTATAAGCTGTTAGACCATGTTTATAGGTTTGGTTTCGTTGTTGCTGTAGGGGGTCTGTCTCCCCCATTTAGGCCTAACATGCCAGGAATTTTGTCTGATTTACTCCTAGCATATATTAAGTGCGCAGTAAGTTTTTGCTGAATAAATGAAGGAAAACAAATCATGCAGCCTCTAAGATGTCATGGGACGGCAGCCCAGCCACTGAGAGTTCACCAGTAAATCATTTTCAGATTAGGACCCTGTCGACAGCTGAATTTATATTTTAGTTTTATTGAATGTGTTGTTGTAATTCTGCAATAGAAGTGCCTGACCTGGTTTGGCATATTTCCATTCCCAGGAGCCCCAAGGAATGGAAATATGGTAACCCAGCAACATCCCACGAAGCTAGTTACCTGGGAGACTTTGTGGAAAAGGGCACTGACTGGGGTTAACGGGCATTGGCTTGTGACTGGGGTCCCTGTTGATGGTTTGGTGATTGAGCCTTGGAAGTGGCATCCCTGCCAGTGAATGCAGCTCCACTGGGGTCAAGTGCACCCTCAGAACAGAAAGAGGGATGTGGTTTGTTATTTCTTGTGCATTAGCAAAGTGCCATCAGTCAACAGGCCATTTGCCACCTAAGATTTAGTGGGATTTTCCACTTTCCCTAGAAAGAGAATACTGTCTGTGGCTTTATTTGTAATCATTATCAAGAAGGTCCTATTGAAGGAGACAGTGAAGTAAGAGGGACCATCCTTCGATCGGACTATGAACTTGGTGGCGGTAGCTGCTGCAGCCTCAGTGCCCTCTTCACTGACATCCAGCACAGCCTTGTGGGTTGCCTGCCAAGGGAAAAACAAACATCAGTGGCCCCAGTAGAGACACTTTTAGTTAACTGAGTAAACTAAACTGAGTGTTTTGCCCTGGAATGGTGATGTCTACCTTGAAAGGATTCAAGGTTCAAATGCCTGGCATTGGGTTTGCTCAGTACATTGCAGTGGGCGTTGACTATGGCCCATTGGTCCTTACACTGGGAGTGAGATGGTTACAAACACAGAGCAGGAAGATAGGAGTGAATCTCAGTTCTACCACTTATGGTTGCAAAATTATTTAGACGCCACGTGCTTCAGTTTCCCGATCTATAAAAGGTAATAATAATTGCGTGTGTCCCATAAGGTTATTGTGTAAATTAAGGGAGATCATACAAAGCAAATGCTCGTGGACTTGCCAGCAGTGGTGATTGCTGCAGTTCTCGCATGGCAGACATGGGTTTGATATGACTAAGGTTAGATCCCTTCTTTGTCTTCTAGGGAAGAGATTCTTAACCTGGAGTTCCTGGATTTCTAAGCTTCAGGGAGACTTGAGCTCCTGTGACTACAGGCATTGTTTTTCATAGGCTCACAGATGCATTTTCCTCGAGAAAAAGTCCATTATGCTCATCATATTCCAGTGGGGCCTCTCAGCATTTTCTTTAGACCAGTGACAAAGGTCCCCTTCAGTGGCCCCAGGATCACTTCTGACTGTTGTAATCCATTATCAAAATAAAAGTTTAGGTCAGGGATCAGTAACCCATATGTGTGTAGGGGTTAGGCAGGTAACCCCAATTAACTGAGGGAGACTTCTTGTCAGAGCATGGGGTGCCCACATTACCTGGAGGGTCCTGTCTGACTAAAAGGGTCACTCACAACTCAGCTCCGGTGATGGCTGCCATGTGGACACATAGACTCACTGTTGCCATGTGGGAATTAGGGTCAGTGATTTGTTTCAAGAGGATCAGAAATCTGGATTTTAGATCCAATATACTACGTTTTAAAACTCCTCTCTCTCTCCTCTCTCTCTCTGTCTCTCTCTCTCCTCTGTCTCTCTCTCTGTCTCTGTCTCTCCTCTCTCTGTCTGTCTCTCTCTCTCCTCTCTCTCTCTGTCTTTCTCTCTCTCTTCTCTCTCTCTCTCTCCCCCATCTCTCTCTCTCTCTGTCTCCCCTCTCTCTCCTCTGTCTCTGTCTCTCTCTCTGCCTCTCTCTCTCTCTTTCTCTCCTCTCTCTCTCTCTCTCTTTCCTTACACACTGAAGGCCAGACAACACACCTGCAGGGTGTAAATGGCCTATGGGCAGCCATATTGTGATGCCTGTGTGAGGGCCTAAACTCCAGGGAGGAAGAAGGTGAGGTCAGATCCCAAGGGAGCACCTGCTCGCCTGCAGCAGGCATAGGGGAGTAGCTGCCTGCTGAGGACGCCTTCGGAACATTTGAGTGAAAAGGGATAACACACGCTGTGTGCCGGAGGGATGGTGGCCGTAGGTCGCAAGATTCGGTTCTTCTGGCCTCAGAAGAACCTCATTTCACCTTTCAGGCCTCTGTTTCCTTATCAATGACATAAGAGCACTTGATTAATTCTGCAGGTGCTTCCTGCTTGGACTTTTTGGCAAATATTCTCATTCAACTCACTTTAGAAAGCTGCAGGGAGTCTCTCTTTGTAATTCCAGAAAAATCAGCGTTTTCGTCAAAGACATTTTGGATGCCCATCTTTGGGAGGATGGTTTCCAGATTGTAGGAGGCAGAAATGGAAAATTTGGGGACGAACACCTCTATCCACCTGTGCAGTAGGGAAAAGGAAACAATGAGGTCACAAGCCCATGATGTCTGCATCTCTGCTCCTAGATGCCATTTTGGGAGACTCCGTTCTTCCTCCAGCCATTGCTACTTGCTGCTAAAAAAGTCAACACATCCTAGCCAAGAACCCCAGGTTGCTCTTGAAGTCAGTCTCCCAACTGAGCAGGTCCAGCACTAAAAACATGCAAGGAGACAGACGGGCCCCCAGTGAAGTGGGTGCAGAGGTGAGAAGGTGGTCGGCAAGGGAGTCTATGGCAGAAACCAACAGGAGACGTCAAGTAGCAATGGAAGCTCATTAACCACTCACTCACTGTCCAGAGTACCTCCTCACCAGCACTTCCTGATGCAGGCCCTGCTAATGCCCTAGAGCAGCAAAGTCCAGCAGAACTGCCTGTGATACTAGGAAGATCCTCGACCTGTGCTCTCCAGTATGGTAGCCACTAGCCATGTGTGGCTATTGAGCAACTTGAACAGTGGCTTGTGCAAATGAGAAACTAAAATTTTAATTTTACTGAATTTCAGATAATTTAAGTGTAAATAACTGCAGGTGGCTTAGTGGCTACTATATTGAACAGCACCACCTGATAATTTAGCACAATATTTTTTTCCCTCTGAACCAAGAGAAAACAGCCTGCACGTACTGAACATTTTTTTTTAGATGGAGTCTCGCTCTGTCGCTCAGGCTGGAGTGCAACGGCATGGTCTTGGTTCACTACAACCTCCGCCTCCCGGGTTCAAGCTTTTCTCCTGCCTCAGCCTCCCAAGTAGCTGGGATTACAGGTACACGTGGCCACGTCTGGCTAATTTTTTTGTATTTTAGTTGAGACAGGGTTTCACCGTGTTGCCCAGGCTGGTCTTGAACTCCTGAGCTCAGGCAATTCACCTGCCTCAGACTCCCAAAGTGCTAGGATTATGGCGTGAGTCCAGCCTGAACGTTTATTATATGCCAGACATTGTCCCAGGCACATTCAACAACACTGTCCCCATTTTAAAGATGGTAAAGCTTAGTTTTAGTGCTTTGCCCAAGGTTATGTACTTAGTGACTCACAGCAAGGAAAGCACAAAAATATTGGGTGGACACATTTCAGTCCTCATCTGACAGGTATCTTGTGACCCCTCATGCCAGGGACACCTCTCTCTTCCCTGCCACTATCCCCTTTCCCTGTTTTCTCTGTGCTCCATCTGCTGCTCTGTGCTCCATGCTTTCCTCCCTGAGCTTCTGTGCCACCTCCTCTTCTTATCCCCAGCCCCAGATGCAGCCAGAGAAGAGAAGTCGCTGACACACCCTGCAGCATCTCTTTGTCCTTGACTTTGAGTTCTTGCCAGTGTGTCGTCTACCAAAGCTGCCCTTGCCAAGCCTCTGTGTGCTCATATGCTACCTGTATGTGCAGCCAAACCCCACCGCCTCCTTGAAGCTGTCCCTCAGTCCCAGCTGAAAAGTGACCTCTCTCTGCTCAGAAGCTCCTCAGCATCTTTCCTGCCCTCCCCTAGGGCATTGCCCAGTCTCTTTCTTTAATTCCAGTTACACTGCAGCCTTCCTTCTCTCTTCCCAGACTATGAGCACCAGGGAATGCTGCTGAAATCATTCTACGATGCCAACAGTATATTGCTAAGAGACAGAACATAAAACTTTGACATTTCTTTTTTATCTCATGATTAATCTTTTTGATATTCTCCATATTTTTATACTCACCATAATAATTATGGGACTAATAATAACATTATTAGCTAACATTTACTGAACACTTACCATCTTCTAGGAATTCTCCTAAGCACTTTGTAAATAGTAGGTTACTTTATCTTTTCACCAACCTTTGGATTTGGTAATATTGTTATCCTCTTTCTTATATGTGATCACCAATGCTTTTGTTTGCTTGCTTTTATGGGATCGTTCCATGGATTTCAATATCAGATTGGCTTCTAGAGCCAGCTCTGCTAGCATGTAACAGCTACATGACCTTGGACAATTCACTTACCACCTTGGAGCCTCCATTTCCTCATCTGTGAAATGAGTGGTATTAAGACTCCTCATCAGGTGATAGTGAACTTCAAGTGTGAACGTGTATAGACAGCCCCAGGCTCTCTGTCCTGCATACAGTTGGTGCTCATTGTTCAGAAGTGATTATCCAACAGCTGTTAGCACAATCTCTCCCCCATCTTTGAATGTGTGCGTCCCCTGCCTCAGGGCCCAGCAGATTGACACAGACACCCACCGTTTCTGGAGTGAGTGGCTCCACTTTCTCAGTGTTCTGGCTGACAAGGCCTGTTCCAGTTGCCTCATCTTGCCCTTGTTAGGGAGGACAAAGAAGGCCATGGCATCTCCCTTGTAGTCCATCTGGAGCACAAAGCAGTTCAGCTCTGTATCCATCCCAAAAGCAAACTGCTCCTTCTGGTGCATCATGGGGACACGCACAGTGATCTGCTTGCCCACCAGAAATGGGAAGTTCTTTCTTGTATATGCGGGGTAAAAGGGCTTCTCCCACTTGGCTAGCACAAAGAGAGAAATGAGGTCTTTATGTCAAAGTGCAATTAGTGAGGCGAAGACAGCAAAATGAAATGGGGAATTACTGCTAATGGGTATGAGGTTTCTTTTTGAGGTGACAAAAAAAAATGCTCTGGAATTAGACAGCGGAGTAGTTGCCCAAACTTGTGAATATACTGAAAATCAATAAAATGGTGAATTTTATGACATATGAATTGTATTTCAATTAAAAACAGAATTAAGTTAAATAGAACAACACAAAGTGAAGGTAACTTAGTAAGGGCTCAAAGCATACCAGTTTTCTTTCCTTCTCTTTCCTCTTTGCAGGTTGGATGGATAAATGGGTGGATAGCTTGGCAGATGGAGGGTGGATGGATAGATGAATAGCTAATGGATAGATGGTTGGATGGCTGGGTGGATAGATGGATGGATGGATGGATGGATGAACTGATGGATGGATAGATAGATGAACAGATTAACGGATAGGTGGTTGGCTAGCTAGATGGCTAGCTAGGTGGATGAATGGATGCATGGATGGATAAATGGATGGATGGATGAACTGATGGATGGATAAATGGGCGGATAGTTTGCTGGATGGGTAGATGGAGGGTGGAGGGATGAACAGGTTAATGGATACATGTTTGGCTGTCTGGGTGGATAGATGGATGCATGCATGGATTCATGGATGAATGACATATGCATAAATGGGTGGATAGTTTGGTGAATGGGTGGATATAGGGTGGGTAGATAGATGGATAGATTAATGGACAGGTGGTTGGCTAGCTAGGTGGATGGATGGATGAACTGATGGATGGACAAGTGGATGGATAGCTTTGTGAATGGGTAGATGGATAGATGAGTACGTTAATGGATAGATGTCTGGCTGGTTGGCTAGGTGCATGCCTGGATGGATGGACAGATAAACCAGTCCATGGATAAATGAGTGAACAGGTGGATGAAGGGAGGGAGGAAGGAAGGGGAGGAGAGGGACGGAGGAGGGGAGGGATGATATGGTGACATCCTTGAAAACTCTGCCTGGAGACGCCAGGCCCTTCTATCTCAAGTACAACCTTATAAAGTTGGCTTTATCATCAAACTATCCAGTCAGCACAGAGACTGGTACAGGTCAGGCACTCAACACATGGTAAATCTTTTAGAGACACATGCTGAGGATCATAGAGCAAGTGTGGGGCAGAGGTGAAATTCAAATCCAAGTTGTTTGATTTAAAAGCTGATGTGCATTCCCTACAACACAGTGAAAACTGTAAATCTCTAACATATATATATATATAAATGTATATGCAGTTATATATGAAGGAGACTTCATATATATGTGAGATATGAATGACAGTCACATCAACTTGTCTACATTTCTACACCTATGAAAGTGTTCACACTCTTGGATTTGCTTCTTAAACTGGGTTGTCAGAGAGTTCCATGTTCCTTCTTTAAAACTTTCAAGGGGCAGTGGGACAGCTGCTGGTGGCAAGAGATCCTTTCTCTCAAGTAGTTTCCAGATTTTTCCTGTGGGTTTCCCACTGAGTCAAATGTAAACACACCTCGAGACACTTTATCTGTCTACCCAAAGAGAACTAAATGAGTCCCCCACTGTAACTGATAAACATGAGCTATCCCAGGTCCTGCAATCAGCTAACTGCAAAGCTAATTAGAGCTCAGGCCCTCCCATTTCTCCACCCTGCAGTCTAGGCTTTGTCTGCCTTGTGTATTTCACTAAGCAAAAATCATCAGCATCATCATAAAATAAATAAATAAACATCAACTTCTCAAATCCTTACCTTTAAAGAAAATGTGGTTCACCAGCACCATGGCTGTCAGAAGGTCAAGGCCTTGGATTATGTCTACAACCTTCCCTTGGGTCTTCTTCTTCACGTGGCAGTTGATCTTCGCCTGGGCAATGGAGAGGTTGGAGAAATCTGTAGAAAAGACCTCTGCTTCATACAGCCTCTTGATATTGCCCAAGAAATTTGCCTGCAGCTGCAGCTCCTTCTTGACGAAGAGGGCACTTCCCATCTTCAAGGCCAGGTCTTTGCTTGGAACAGTCAGTGAACGAACCAAGTGCTGGAAGCCCCGGTGGATGGCAGACTCTGGTGTGTGTGTGAGGTTGAAGCCCAGGCCCTCGAGAATCTGGGTCTTGGTGACTGAGTGGGCCCCAAGGGAGAGCATGGCCAGGGAAGTGGAGACACTCATGGGGGAGAAGAAGACATTCTGACTTGGGGTCTCCAAAACCAGCCTGCGGTACAGGCGGAAGGCAAAGTCGGTGTTGAGGGAATACACCAGTGAGGCAGGGGTGCTCTTTGTGGAGGATGGGTGGGGGTATCCGCTGGGGGCATTGACCGGGGACACACAGTAGATTGGAGCACAGAGGCCAACAGCAAAGAGTACTCCATAAACGGAAGATGCCATTTTGGAACCAAATACGTCTGCAAGAGAAGTAAGAACCATTGAGGGGGTAAACTGAGGGTCCAGGCCCTGAATCAGAGACACTTCAACACCCCACGCCATCAGCAGCAGAATGAAGACAAATAGGCCGGTTAGCAGAGCACTCTCACGTTATCTCCTTTGAGCCTCGCAATAGTCCCATGATGTAGGTATTATCATTACTGTTTTACTTGCAAATGAGTAAACAGGCCACAGAGAGTCTGCGTAACTTACCCCAAACCACACGGTTGACTTGTCTGTGTTCTGTGTGGGCTTCAAAGTCAGGTCCCAAATTCCAAATCCCATGCTTTTTTCTGCTTCATGGACTTATTTTTTAAGAATTGAGAGTGTGAGACCAGATTGCAAAGTCCCCCTCTTAGCAGCCAGAAGTGGTTTCTCACCCTTTGGAGGTCCCTCCACACATTCTTTATCCATTTTGTGTAGATCTGATTATTTTCTCACCCTGGCTGCCTGTTCCCAGAAACCGACATTTACTAATGTGTTCATATCTCTCAAAAAGTGGAAACCTGGAGCAAAAGGCTGTCCTTTTTTCTGTGGTCCTCCAGGTGCCCTGAGCACTGGCGGTCAGTTGCTGATGAGCTGCAGCTCCAGCCACATCTGTCTGCTTCCCCTTCAAGCCTCAGCTGACAAGACTTTGGCACCAAGGAGACTTCAGACTAAATGACCTGATAGCAATTTCAAACCCCAACAGGGCTGGGCTTGCATCCAACCCTGACATTCATGGTGGACAAGTAACCCCTCTGGACTTCTGTTTCGCCTTTGTAAAACAGATAGTTACCTTACAGAGCTGTTCAGAGGACTGAGTGTGATAAGGCACATACATTGTGCAGCACAGGACCCGGCACATGGTGAGTGCTCAATACATTACTTTTACTGCTGTTTTGTTGAAGTCAGAGAGCATTTGATTTGGGCAACTCTATGAAGTAATGCTCGCAGGTCTCCGCAGCCCTGCCGACAACACCCTCACCTGTTCAGTTTCATCAGAAAGATCTCATTCACTTTAACACACCTTTACAGAGGAGCTCCAACCCTGTGGGTTGACCCTGAGATACAACAGTAAATGGTCATTTTAGAGAAGGAAGGTGTATGAATCCAATGCAAGACTAGGTGCGGTTTGTGCTCAGCCAGAGGGGAAGGTAAAGCAGGTGTGTGCTCCAATAGGTCTCATCTGTCTGAAGCCTTTTCTCTCCTCACCAATTGTACAATTTCCCCCCCATGACCTGGATGTCCTTCTCCCCATTATCCTTTTCACAAGCACAGTGCCTTCATAACCCCTCTTGCCCTTCATCAAACTTTGTTCTTTAGTCATTTATACTACGGTGTGAATGGCTGCCACCCACTCTTCTCCTAGGAGCACCGGCATGAAGTGTTACTCCCGATTGTGAAGGAAAGACTTTACCCACTGAAGCAAGAATTCAGTCAACAAGTGAACAATTAGTTTGCCAGAAATGAAGAAGGAAAAGACAAGAGAACCTTTGCCGAAAGTGACAAAAAGACTGCCACACACAGTCACTTGTCTATGTCAGACCAAGCATAACGTGACAGCCACATTCCGAACAATTTCTCTGTGGAAATGAAATACGTAAATGAATCACATTTTATTATACCAGATATAATTTAACTTAGATGGAACTTTATAAAGAACCCTTTTACTGAATGAGTAATTCTTTTGCAAAACTGTTCATTTCTCTCCATTTCCACTTATGTGATTGGACGATTTCTCTTTTGTAGTTTTGTGTTTGCCTGTTTGACTAAGGTGGAGTTTTCTTTCTAAGTTATGCTCACATCCATCCATCCACCTACTGGACTCTTTGCCAACATGTTCTGAACTGACCTCCGGAGCTGCCCCTACCCTGAGTGCCCCATCTCTCCCTTTCTCCAAGAAGGCCATTTTACCCATGCTGTCATCTTCCAAGTCAGGAGACTGATGGTCACTCTGCACTCTTCGGCCACCCTCCTTCCCCACACTGTTCTTCCTCCCCAAGACATTGCAAGCCCCAGCTTCTCTCCATCTCTTTGCTCTTCCCTTGGTCCTAACCTGCCTTATCTCTTCCCACTGTACAATCCTGAAGGCTTCTGGACTCATCTCCCTCCTCTGGTCATGTTTCCTCAAAACGGTTTTCTTAAGAAACTTCACCAATCTGACTCTGCACAGAGATGATCTGCTGGGAGATGGAAGTGTTGGGGCTACAATTGTGGACAGATAGCCAGGGTCCTGGCTCTTAAAGGGCTCGCTGGGAACCCTGTGACACATGGCGTTAAGAGTTCACTGCTTCCCCTCTCTTCGGCCCCACTGCCAGCCAGTATATTTATCTGCAGTCTCTGTAGTCAACACCAATAGCAAACAGCCCAGGGTTCACCTCCCTCCCTCCTCCTCTCACTCACCCAGCCCCTGCTCAGGCACAGCATACTCTCCTACAAATGCCCCTCCTGGACGCCACCTTCCTTTGCTCATGGAAAAGCCCTTGTTTCTCACTCTGGAAGACTCTGCTTAGCTATTTCTGGCTTGAGAGGCCCTCTCTGGCCCCCCTTTCCTGTTGTGACTTTTATCACTCTCTCCCTTCTCTCTTCTGCCACTTCTGAATTTACTCGACTTCTATTACCAAATGGATTACCACTGACCACACTCATGCCTTTAGATAATCTCTAGGTTCTTTGAATATGTAATTCATGCATTTGGTCCACTGGGTTGAACATGTACACTTATTATGCAGGTGCTGTAGCAGGTGTTGGGGCTACAGTGAGGGACAGAGAGACAGGTCCTGGTCCTTAAGGAGCCCACTGGGAAGACAGGCAATTAGCAAACACCACTAGGCACAAGAAGTGTGTGTGGGATGAGTAAGTACAGGCATTGAGCACACCTATTCCATAATGAGAAAGGCTTCCAGAGGAAGTGGCAGCTGATGGAGACTTGAAAAATGTTAGCAAGATAAAGGGGAAAAGCAGAGAAGAGAGAGATTCAGGCTAGGAGGACCACCTGTGCAAGGGCCCAGAGGGAACCCAGAGCCAGGCAGCTTTAAGAAACAGAAAAGGTTCTGTGACACAGATCTCAGCACCAGAGAAGCTGGCAGGAAGGGCTGGGGAGTGGGAGAGACGGGCTGCAGAGAGAGGCGGCCCCATGCAGGGATGTGCTTGGTTCTGGGCCCTGGAACCCACTGGGGGATGGCTGCAGAGAACCTCAGCAGCGGAGAATTCTCAAGACTATCCTGGCACCTGTCTGTGTTCCTCACTGCTCTACACACCTGCTTCCTGTCCTCCTTCCCGCTTCCCCTGCCAGCACGGAAAAGTGCCCAATGTAAGGGCTCAGTAGACACTTGGTGCACTGCCCTGAGATGGAGAAGCATTTACACCAGCCTCAGAACTGGAGTGGTGGCCGGGCGCGGTGGCTCAGGCCTGTAATCCCAGCACTTTCGAGGCGGGCAGATCACCTGAGGTCAGGAGTTCAAGAGCAGCCTGGCCAACATGGCAAAACCCCATCTCTACTAAAAATGCAAAAGTTAGCCAGGCATGGTGGTGGGCACCTGTAGTCTCAGCTACTCAGGAGGCTGAGGCAGGAGAATCACCTGAACCCGGGAGGTGGAGGTTGCAGTGAGTCGAGATCAGGCCACTGCACGCTAGTCTGTGAAACTCCATCTCAAAAAAAAAAAAAAAAAAAAAACAAAAAAACGAAGGAGGCCTCCTGGAATATGGGACTGAAACCCCGAGTTTCTCGTATTTGATGAGCTCTGTGACAGATTGGGGCTCTTCAGGAAGCCGTGTAAGAGTGTGGCATCGGCAGGCTTCCCTGCTATAAGCTGGGGTCTACTGTGTTTACTTGGGGTCTGCAGGCCCTCTAGTCTCAATGATGAAGTGGCAGCACTTGATCTTGACGGCCACTCAGAAGTCAGAGCCTAAGCAAGATCATGGTTCCCCTCCTAACCTCAGAGCAGTACTTTCTGTTTAGAGAACAGCATTATCTTTGCATTGCTTCACCTTCTGAATTGTGTCGACCCCTATCTGTAAGGAGGGCAGCTCTGAGGAAGGGCGAGATAACGTCTGCAGAATGCCCAGCGCGGCGTTCAGCCCATGGTGGGCAGGAGACCAAAGCTGCATCTCTTTTGTGGCTCCTATGATTTTGTGTTCCTCCCTTGGAACCAGGATGAAGGAATAGGAGTGTCCCTGGCTATTCATGACCATGGGAAAGAGGACCAGGTTGAAGGAAGAGGACATCCGCCACATGGAGGGGAGGTGCTGTCAGGTGCCAGGATGCCACAAGCACCAGGGGTCTATGCCCCTTTCTGTGGACGCTGGGGGTGGGGCAGGTGGCTTTCAGGGGGCCCCCACTGACACTGGGTTGTGCCCCTCAAAGAATTCCCCATCCCCATCAGCAGAGATGGCCTATTAGACATGGCCTCCATGCCTCAAGTCTTGTTTCTTTTGGGCTTGAGTAGGGGAGACCCACCCGAAGTCGGTGAGTTGGCTAGTAAGTGTCCTGACTCATCAATGGTACTGGCCTCCATGTGACTTCAGGTAAGTCTCTGCTTTTCACAAGACTTCAGGAAGAGGTAATCTCAAAAGGTCCCTCCCTCTCTTCTGAGTCTGGGATCTATTTCTGAGGGCCCCCAGGTCATTGCTCTCTTGGGGGAAAACCGTGGCCAAAGCTCATTCAGTCAGCTCTTAAAATCCACCGCACTCCCCACTTCGCTTCTCCCCACCCTGAACTCCTGTCCTCCTGTGGCCATCCCTTCTCTCTCCCAGCCCTGCCAAGGCCCTTGCCCCTCTTTTGGCTGTGGCCTGGGTTTATGTGAGCATTTGACCAGTGGACTCTGCTCTTTGGGGTGACAGGGACACTCTGCCGTCCCCATGGCTTGCCTCTTCTGGGCATCTCCCTCCCAGCTACCGCAGCCTGCATTCCACCTTCCATTGTCTCTCACCCACTCCCATCTCCAAGCACTCCACCCTGCAGACAGGGTGACCTTTCCAGATGCTGATCTGGTGTATCATTCACCTCACCTTGAATTCTTCAGTGGCTCCCCATTGAGCTCAGGAAAAATGCTCAAGGCCCTGGCATTCAAGAGCCTTATTTATTGGGCCCTGACTTACCACCCCAGCTTCACCTTTGAGGACCCAGCTGTTTGCATTCCTAAATTTCACCCCATCCCTTATCTTCATTTGCCTCTTTATCCAGCTTAGGTGTCAAGGGCTTTATTTTAATCTAATGTGCTTCACCCCTAGGCCTTTGTCTTCATGTCCCGGCCCAGTGACAAGGCTCCATGTGTAGTAGAACCTACCTGTCTGCTCCTTCCCTGCCAAATGCTGCTGGAAGAGAGGTTCTGCAAGGCAGCCTTGTCCACTGCGGGTTCCCAACCACCAACCTTTATCCACCTGGCAACAGGTAACTCATCAGCTCACTCTCCCATTTTCAGGGGAAACCTTCACCTTTTCCGTGTCCTTAACCTTTTTTTCCAGGGTGGAGTGGATGCCCACCCTGCTACATATGCATGTGTGCCCACATGTGCACACACACACACACACTCAGCAGACAGCCTTGCCTCCTATGTCACATAAAAGAGAGATCCTATGAAAAGGAATTGTCTCAGCTTCCCTCAAAGGGCATCCTCTCTGCCTATCCCTACTTTCCCAGTCACCCCTCTCTCTCCCCTACACCTCCACTCTACCAACAAAGCAGAGGATCTGCCCTCCTTTGATGTCCAGACCCCCTTCCTGGGCCTTGGAAAGTATCTCTTCTCTCCATCTCAGGACCCTTCCACCTCTCTTTTCTGTACTTAAACACTCCGTGTCAACCTGATTCTTACTGGTAGCTTGGAAACTGTTCAAGTCTTGCTTGTTAAGACAAAGAAAGCAACAACACAACAACAAAAACACTCCTTTCACCCTCTCACTTGCTTCTAACTGCTGCCCTATTTCCAAGGGAGGCCACTGCTCCTCCCCTTGTGGCCCAAATTTTCAAGAGCTGTGTATTCATGGCCTCTGTGGCCTTACCTCCTACTCACTCACTGGTCCACTCCAGCCTGGCTTCTGTATTCACAAAAATGTGACCCAGATGCTACTAAAAGCCAAATAGTATATCTAGGTTCTCATCTTCCTTGACTTCCCAGCTGCATTTGACACAGAAGACCTTGCTCTGATCCAGTCCTTCCCTCTGGCTCAGTGACAACACATTCCCAAACTCTCTGCACCTCCTCCTTACCCACCTTTGCGGGTTCCTCTTCTCCTGCCCTGTCCTTGCACGGTTGGCGAGCCCTGGCACTCGCTTTCTTGGTTGTAGCTCTCTCCTCACTTTAATCTCTCCTCTCCCTCCAGCTGATCTCATGCCACGACACCCACGACTTCATTACTAAGACATGCAAATGATACATTATTTTTATTCTCCAGCTAGACATGCAAATGATATATTATTTTTATTCTCCAGCTCAATCCTTTCCTTTGATCTCTATATGTCTAACTGCCTACTTGATATCTCCTCCTGATGTTGCAAATAAACCTTCCATGCAACATGAACCACAATGAACTCAGACTCCTCCCCAAGAACCATCTCCCAGCAACAGCCACAACCGAAACCCCTTTTCAACATTTCTGTCACTGGGTCCACCATTCACCTAGTTAGTTGAACCTAGGAGGATTCCTTGCACTTCCTTCTTGTTCATGTCAATTTATCCCCAGTTTTGTCAACTTTACCTCCTAAATGTTGCGCAACTCCATCCACTTTTCTCTGCCTTCACTCTAGCAGGCTATTTGTGCTGTCATTGTGTCTTGCCTGGGCTACCACAAAGCTTCCTAACAGCTCTCTCCGCATACCCTGTCCTGCTCCTCCAATTCACTCTGCACGTGACAGCTAGAATAGTCTTTTAAAACTCAAACCTGACTGTGTCACTTACTATTTAGCTTCCCGTTTCCCAAAGTGAACACTGAAGTCTTAACTTGCACAGCCTGGGCTCTGCTGGCCCCTCCAACTTCATCGCAGATCATGAAGCCCCTTGCCCTTGACATCCGTGTAACCCCTTTCTGCCCATTAATTTTTATGCTCATATGTGATATTTGTTGTTTCCTACTTCTGGAATATCCTTCCAACTCTCTTCATCTGACTTTTCCCCTAATTAACTTTTACTCATTATTTAGGCCCTAGTTCATATCATTCCCTCAAGGAAACTCTCTTTGATCACTCAAATACGAAAAATTTCTTCTAGCAACTATTTTTATAGTACCATTAACTTCTCAGTGAAACACTTATCACTGTCATAGTTTCACATTTATTTGTGTGACTGAACAATTCATAAATCAGGGATCTTGTCTACCTTGATTTTGTCTACTTGTATACCCACTCTTTGGCCAATACTCATGGTCCAGTACGTGGTTGCGAAAAGAATAAATGAATTGAAATAAAATGAAATAATCTGTTTACCTCTGAAGAGTAATCCCGACTGGTAATAAGCAAGGGTAATAAGCAAGGTAATAAGCAAGAGTACTCCTGACTGGTAAGACAGCAAACTGAAGACAGGGTAACTCAGGATGATGAAAAGTCCTGTAGCTACTTAAGGTAAAGTTACACAGGTATATATCTAAAGTTTGAGTTGACTTACACTTTTGGCTAAAACAAAGTAACTGATATTGGTTGCAAACAGTTGTAAACAGATAGAAAACTGGACAAGATTTATGACACTATTGAGATACTCGAAAAATATATTCAGACATTAGAGAACAGACAGGGGAGGTAAAAAATGAGATAAGCTCTATAATTGTCCCAATTTTCTGCCTAAGAACACTTTCTGGACATGTGGAAGAAAACCCAAAGAGGGCATGGGAGGCTTGCTGAGCTTAGGAGACAGACATTAGAGTTTGAGAAAACTGAGGAAGCTACAATTTGTGCAGTGAAGGACTGGAGGAGAGCTTTAGAAATGTGCACAGGGGTCTCTTTAAGTCCAAAGCTAAGTACTAAGCTCTGCATGCGTAAAGTGAAATTCCACATGGCTGGTCAACACACACACACACACACACACACACGCAAACACACTCACACACACAGAAGAAAAAATAAACCTACTGTGAAGGTATAAACAAAATAATTTCCAGAGTTCACAAGGCATGAGGATATATTACGGTTATGACCACCCAAAGTGGAGAGACCTGGAGCATTCAGTAGAGACCCAAAAGTGTCACATCTTGGCATTAGGGCTAACCTAACTTTGAATTAAAGCTGCACTAGACCTACCCTAACAAAGCTTAAAAACATGCCTTGACAAGCTCAAGCAGATCTGTAAGTAACTTATTGCCTGTTAAAACAAATTTCAAACACTGTAAAGGAAGACAACAAAATTATAATGTTATGATGTCCAGCATCCAATCAAAAATTGCTAGACATTCTAGGACTAGGAAAATGTGATCCATGACCAGCAGAAAAATTAAGCAATAGAAACAGGCTCAGACATAATAGAGATTAAGGAATTTGCAGACAAGGACTTTAAAACAGCTACTTAAAAGATGCTTAAATAATAAAAATTTTACTGGAATGTGAGAAAAATCAAACTTCTAGAGATGAAAAACTTAATATCTGAAATGAAAAATTAACTGGCTGGGTTTAACAACAAATTTAGTACTATGGAAGAAAAGATCTGTGATCTTGAAAATATATCAATAGGAACTATTCAAACTGAAGACAGCAAGCTGGAAAATAATAGTAATAAAAAAGGAGTCCCAGTGACTTGTGGGACAACATCAATGGACTAACATACGTGTAACTGGAGTTCTAGGCAAAAAAAAAAAGTGAGGGACAGTGGAGAACAGAAAATTTTGAAGAAATAGTGGGCAGAAATATTTGTGATATTTGTGTACTTTATGTAAACTATACCTAAATAAAAATCAAAATACAATATATTGAAATGAATGCCACCCTGCTGTTTCGTCCTCTACTCTCTATGATTACACATATATCTCAGTTGGCTTGAACTACCCATCTCACTCTCTTTGCCTGAAACACTCCTTTCCATCCTGCCAGCTCCAGCTCAAAATCACCCACTGCACAAAGTCTTCTCTAGATGCCACAGAAAGTCTGCCCCTCCCTTTACAAACACCTGGAGCAAACCAGAGCAGTTTACCTTCCCATATGTCAGTCTCCCTGATTAGACAGTCTGGACTTTGTGTGGCATCCTCCAGGGTTGGGACTATGATCAGTAAGTAATACGGAGAGAGGTAGCAGATTACATGGGAAGGAGCAAGTGGGAGGGATGTTGGGAACCCTGAGGGCCAGGCACTATTGGCTCACCCACACCCAGGGACTTTTGTAAAGACTCATAGTTGGTAAAACACAGAGAGGCAACCTGAAGAAGTATGGAACTTACCAAGCTTAATTGGGCTGTTATTAAAATGCAAATTCCCAGGTCCCATGCAGAACTACCTAATCAGATTTTCCAGGGAAAGACGAGAAGACTTGAGAGTGGAGAGGGCTGGATGCTTCCTCTTCCCACCCCTCACTCCACCCTCTGTCCTTGCCCCAGAGAGAAGCTCTTCAGGGTTTCCTCTAGCTCTGAGGTCCTCAGTTTCTGGGGCCTCAGGGCCTCCTTGAAAGTAAAGACCCATTTCTCCCCAAATTCACAAAACCAAGCCTGCTGGAGTAGCAACCACCCAGGAGTAGATCTCCATGGGTCCATCAAGATGGAACCTTGTCCCAAGTCCATACTCCTTCATGGAGCATCTCCTGCTATGTCCAGGCCTTTCTGGGATCCTCTTAGGACCCTGGCTACAGGATCTCTTGCCTGTCTCACACATTCTTATGCTTCTGCTCCATTTTTGGTTTGTTGGAGATATTCATACTATTTTAAAAATCTGGCTACATCTTTATACTTTTCTATTTCAGTACTTGTTTGAATATTTCACTCAATATTTCTCCTAACAGTGGAGCAGATTGGGTGCCTCAAGGCTACTCTTGGAGTGCCATCTTAACTAGAGGGTACCCTTTGGATTGTCAAGAAGCCTCCCCAGCTGAGATCCACAGTCCCCACCATGGATCTGTCTCAGGAAGTGCAGGTCCCTGCCACCCTTTCTGCTGCAACTTTGTTCATTTCCTAGCCTGCCCAGTGTGATCCCCTGACTTTTAGGAATCTGAACCAAACTGAGGGTGGAGATGGGGAAGGGAGATAGATCCATATGTGACGTGTAGCCTGGATTGGATGTTGGAACAGAAAAAAAAAAGTATGCATTTAAAAAGATGATGAAATTCAAATAAATTCTGTAGTTTGGTGAATAGTAAGCTACCAACATTCGTTCCTTAGTTGTGACCGACGTCTCACAGTCATGGAAGATGTTAGCATTAGGTAAAGCTGTCGAAGGTGCGTGGAAACTCAGTGGACTCTCTTCATATCTTTTCTGTGAAGCTAAAATTATTCCAAAATTTAAAAAGAAGAAAGAAAAGCCAATCAGTCAAGGACATAATCAGGAAAACCTTCCAACCTTGGTCAAGGTCTCCAGGGGTCAGGGAGATGACTGCTCTGTTTACAAGGTAAACAATCTCAGGTGGTTTCTGCTCACGACGTGGAATCACTCAGTGGCAAAGTCCTCCCTCTTCCAGTTCTCTTTTGATCATTCTGAGTTCCCCCTGGAGTGAGTCTCGGCTTGATGCCAGCCCATCTTTACCACCATCTTAGACTTGCTGACTTTCCTTTCTAACAAGGGGGAGCAAACCATAGGCTGGGAGCCTGCGATCTGTGACAGTCTTGGTAGAATTTAATCACCGAATTAGTTTTGTTGTGTGCACTTTTACTTTCTACTTGTGGCAAGTTGTGCTAGTTTCTATGTATGACTGCAATATTAATTTTTCTATTTTAACAAATTTTCTTTTCCTAACATGAATTGATTTAAGGATAAGTCTTGAGCAAATAATGTACAAAAGAGATGGGAATTCAGTCCTAATCATGAACGTGGTTTGGGAGTAAATAAAATTTGAGAAACTGAGCACTAATGGAGAGCTGGTTTCCCAACGAGAAAGGTCACCTTGGCTTTGCACCCTTGTGGGAACACCTGAGCACTGACATGGTGACTCAGTGGGTCAGGGAACGTGCTCCTGGCTGGTTCTGAAGGGGACACTAGGAAATGGGGAGGAAGCAGGCCATGTGACCTCAGCTCTGCTTGAACAGGGTCCCTGTCCCTCCTGTCGATCCTGGCTTCTCCCTCCCTGGAACACAGCCTGGCACATAGTAGATTCCCAGTAAGTATTTATTGACTAAACAAATGCATGGGAGAATCACTATACATAAGACTTTGGAGCCAGTTCTAGCATTTCCAATATGAACATCAAAGTATTGCCCAAAATAGACAAGTCGTCTGGGGGCATCCAGGGCAACCTCATCATTGCATGAATGGGCAGTGGAAGCCCAAGAGGAAGAAGGTGTTTGCTCCAGCCACAGTCAGTGTCTGGGAAAAGCAGGGCCAGGAACTAGGACTTCCCATCTGTGATCATCCTTGCCAACACACCAGTCTATCACTTCTGTCATGCACCCACATGAATGACCTCAGTCCAGGCAGGCAATGCTGCAGGCAGGGTGGGGGAAGACAGCAAACCAGACTCCTGGCACCCAGCCTATGCTGGAAGAGGCAAAGAAGCCCCTGCTCGGAGGCTGCACAGAGGCTTTCTGTGTCGTGTAGCTCAAGCTGGACCACACCAAGGCAGCCTCTCTATCCTGGTCCTCTGACTCTGGGCACCCTCATTCTTGGTTAGGGTGAATCCCTCTTTTATGCATCAAGTCCACCTTTGCTGTAGGGAAAAGAAAGAGAGATCAGACTGTTACTGTGTCTATGTAGAAAAGGAAGACATAAGAAACTCCATTTTGACCTGTACCCTGAACAATTGCTTTGCTCTGAGATGCTGTTAATCTGTAACTTTGCCCCAACCTTGAGCTCACAAGAACATGTGTTGTATGGAATCAAGGTTTAAGGGATCTAGGGCTGTGCAGGATGTGCCTTGTTAACAAAATGTTTACAGGCAGTATGCTTGGTAAAAGTCATCGCCCTTCTCCAGTCTTGATAAATCAGGGATACAATGCACTGAGGAAATCTGCAGAGACCTCTGCCCTGGAAAGCCGGGTATTGGCCAAGGTTTCTCCCCATGTGATAGTCTGAAATATGGCCTCGTGGGATGGGAAAGACCTGAGCGTTCCCCAGCCCAACACCCGTGAAGGGTCTGTGCTGAGGAGGATTAGTAAAAGAGGAAAGCCTCTTGCAGTTGAGATAGAGGAAGGCCAGTCTCCTGCCTGCCCCTGGGTACTGAATGTCTCGGTATAAAATCCGTGTACATTTGTTCAACTCTGAGATAGGAGAAAAACTGCTCTGTGGTGGGAGGCGAGACATGGTGGCAGCAATGCTGCTCTGTTATTCTTTACTCCACTGATGTTTGGGTGAGAGAAGCATAAATCTGGCCTACATGCACATCCAGGCATAGTACCTTCCTTGAACTTATTTGTGACACAGACTCCTTTGCTCACATGTTTTCTTGCTGACCTTCTCCCCACTATCACCCTCCTCTCCCACCGCATTCCTCTTGCTGAGATAGTGAAAATGGTAATTAATAAATACTGAGGGAACTCAGAGACCGGTGCCAGTGCAGGTCCTTTGTATACTGAGTGCCAGTCCCCTGGGCCCACTTTTCTTTCTCTATACTTTGTCTCTGTGTTTTATTTTTTTTTCTCAGTCTCTCATCCCACCTGATGAGAAAAGCCCACAGGTGTGGAGGGGCTGGTCCCCTTCATTTGCATGGGCACTTCCCAGGCTAAAGGCTCCAGAGGACTGCGCAGCAGAGGTTTTGGAGAGGAGAACCATAAAACCCACTGTCTCAGCCTCCCGGGGAGGCTGGCTGTGACCCCTGCCAGGGCCACTGGCACCTCTAGTCACCCTTACCCACTCCACTTAATGTCTTCTCCTCTCCTCTCCTCTCCTCTCCTCTCCTGTCCTCTCCTCTCCTCTCCTCTCCTCTCCTGTCCTCTCCTCTCTTTTCCTTTTTAACGGAGTCTTGTTCTGGGGTGCAGGGCTGCCATCTCGGCTCACTACAACCTCAGCCTCCCAGGTTCAAGTGATTCTCCTGCCTCGGCCTCCCAAGTAGCTGGGATTATAGGTGCATGCCACCATGCCTGGCTAATTTTTGTATTTTTAGTAAAGACGGAGTTTCCCCATATTGGCCAGGTTTGTATGTTATTGTTTCTTGATCACACCTATTGTTAATTGCCTGCCTCTCCCGAGTAACCTGAGACCTCTGCAAGGGCAAGGATCTTTCTATATTTTATTCACAAGCCCCTAAAAGCCCCTCTCTGTCCCCACACAGAGAGGACACTCAGTGAATATTTGTTGAATGGATGGATGGATGAACTGATTGGACAAATAAAAGCCACAAGTGCTCAGGGGATTTGTATTTGCTCCTATCTCTGTGGCTGTCTTGCTGTGGGACCTTGTGCAAGTGATGTGATCTTCCTGAGCCTCAGTTTTCTCATCAGTAAAATGGGACGGTCACACCAACTGGAAGGCTTGTGGGCCAGTGAGATGGGGAAAGCACTCATGTCGTGCCAGGTTTTGATAGGCATCTAGGAAGTGCTGGTTATGTCAAAATCAAAATCCACTCATTCATTCACTCATTTATTCACAAGGTCGGTCGGCCCACAAATATGTGACCTGAGAAGGCTTCTGAGAAGGAGTAGTGGTTGACCTTCCCTGAAAGACTGAGTAACACGCTGGAGGGAAGTGGTGGGAGTGGGAGAGGATGAGGAGCAAGGAGAGCATTCAGGAAAGTTGGAAGATGTAGGGAGATGGCACACGGACCTACAAGAAGGAGCAGGCACGGCCACATCCCAGTCACTGCCAGGCTAAGGCATGTGACTCCCCTCCCAGAGGAGAGGGGAGCTTTGGAGGGGGCTGACTGTGTCTGGACACGGGTGATTGGCAGGGCAGTTTTTCTTTCCAGCAAGTACGTGTTGGGTGTGTGCTCTGTGGCATGTACCGGCCTGGGCATGGGGGATACAAGGACACCTAGTCTGCAGGCAGAGGGACACACAACACATGGACTTGCCTGAGCCTCTCTCAAACTGCACACCTGCTGCAGCCCACCATAGTTCTTCAGTTAAAGACCAGCATCCCTCTGTGGCCCACGATTTCTCACCTACCTCTCGGCCCCGCTCCCACCCCTTCTTGCTTACTCATCTCATTTCAGCTCCTCACCCATGCCACTCCCGACCTCAGGGCCTTTGCACACACTGTTCCCGCTGCTTGGTGGGGTCTCCCTGGGCTCCCACCCTCATTTCTTCCTCTTTTTTTCTTTTTCAAAATAGAATTTATTTTTACAGTGAATAATACAAATGTGGCTATGAAAGCAGAACATATTTAAAAATATTTAAGGTATGCAACTGTCATTTTAAAAACAGAATTAGTTAAAAGGAAGATGAATAAAGAACTCGAGCTTACGCCTGATTTCTATTGGTTTACTTAGAAATACCAATCAGTATCTAACATATTATTAACTATGCTGGAAAAAACACTTCTATATGCAGTTTTAATTCCTAACTACAGTTTAAAAACAGATGAGTTCCCAGCATTTGGAGCTCTCCCTAAATGTTACATCCTGAGGAAGCCTTTCTTGGGCCACCGGACTGGACGTGACCCTTCTGTGACACGTGACCCCCGGATTGGATGTGATCCTTCTGTGACACGTGACCGTCCGACTGGATGTAATCCTTCTGTGACATCCTTTGCAAGCTCTGCAACATCTCCTTCACTGTGCCCACTGCAGCTCATGACAAATGTGTGTTTATTGTATTCATGATGGCTTCCCTCACTGATTATTAGCCCCAGGAAGGCAGGAACCGGTCTACATATATCAACAACGAGCTCAGAGATTGCAGCCCGGAAGTCATCATTTAATGAAGGATTGACTGCAGCCCATGGGGGCTGGAGGGAACATTCAGACCCACTTGCCATCGTCATGCATGGAGATGAGGGTTTTGGAAGGCTGCTTGGAAGAGGCTGCTTGGAAGATGTTAGAAAGGTAGAGAAGAGTTCACAAAGAGGTCCTAATGGCCTGGGTATTAAAGGGTGAGTAGGAGTTTGTTAGGCTGGAGGAGGGAATTCCATTAGAGGAGACGGTGGAAGCAAATGCCTGGGGCAGAGTTTTGGGAAACAGCTGGTCATCGCAGACACTGGAGGGGGGCTGGTGGAGGACCGCAGCAGGGGCTCTCTACTGCAAACCCACGTGCCAGGCACGATGGCCATGCAACCTCATGTGATCCTCAGAGGTAGGTAGGTAGATAGAGGGTATTAGACTCCAGCTTAGCCGCTGAGGTAGATATTATGATCCTCTCTCAATAAATGAAGCAGCTAAGGCTCAGAAAGGTTTAGTGACATGCCCAGGTCACCCGGCCACTCAGTGGCTTGCCTGGCTGTGTCACGTCCCCAGTGTCATATGTTGTGCACCTGACACCGTAGCTGAGGGTTTCTGTGTCTTTCCACACCCACCCTTCAGGCTGGGGCAAGGGAAATTATATCGGCAAAGGGCTCGGCTGAGATTCCCAGCCTTTTCCCCAGGTCTGTGTCCCTGTGCGGGGTCTCAACCTTCTCCCTCACCCCACCCTCTGGAAAAGGGGCTGAGCACTCTGGGCTCCCAGGCTCAGGCTTCACCACCGTCCACTAGCCCCGGCCCCCCACCAGGCAGCCTTCTCCACCAGCCTCTGGGGACTCCTCCCTTCCTGCCCCAAATCAGAAGATGGGGCGCTTGCTGCATGTGGCTAACCCTGAGGCCACGAGGAAGCCACTTCACTTCTCTGAGCCTCAGTTTCCACGTCTGTCATAGGGACGCCCACTCTGGCTGCTCTGAGAGCACTTGTGACCAGAACACAAAGGACACTTTGAGCTGCAAACTGCTAAACAGGCCCGGGAAATGATAAGTAGGAACAGCCGAGGCTTCTCAGTGCCAAGCCAGCAAGTATCCTCTCCTCTCCAAACACCGGAAGCCCTGGGAATTCCCTGCAGGAGAAGAAGGAACCAGATGCCTGAAATGAGCTTGCCCCAGGCCGGGGACCTGTGCACGGCCCTGCGAGCATCTGGTGCCCTCTAGTGGCCACAGGCGGCCCTGCAGGGCCGCATTTTCTGGAACCACTCACTCTTCAATTGAACTTGCTAACAGGTTTAAACCGCAGGATCTACCTTTGACAACAAGATAAGGAAGGGACAGGGGAGGGAGGGTGCCAGGACGTTTTTTTTGTGCCTGAAATGGATAAAGCTGGCGGCAAATTCTAGCTGCTACTCTAGACTTCGTCCTTCTAATGTTGCCCGAGGGGCTGGACTGGCCCTGTCCCTGTTTCCCCATCCACCTGGATGCTGGCTAAGCCCAGAGCTCCCACGTGGACACACTGGGACAGATAATTGCCGAGGGCTCACAGAGGCGGGAACAACTTTTTTAAAGCACTGAACTAGCTTCCTCGGAGCCCCAAAGGGAGTGGCAGGACCTTCACTTCAGAAATAAGGCAGGCCCAGAGAGGGTCTGTGGCTTTCCCAAAGATACCTCATTCTAGGATTTGAACCCAGTCTCTCCCTCCAGTCTCCAGATACTTGCGGTGGCCCATACCTTCCCCAAATTATCCACCAATAGCCAGTTAACCTGGGGCAGGGCTGTGGGGAGAAACGTTTGTTTATTAAATCACAGAGTCCCTCTGCCTGCTGGAGGGGAGAGGAGAATGCCACCGAGTGGGTGGGGCATCGAATCCCAGCATTTGAATGGGCAGGGAGGGAACGGGGCAGAGGACTTCCTAGAACTTGCAATTTTGCTCTTTCGGGCAGTCTAGGGAGATGGTGACGGGGAGGGGCTAAGCTGAACCGTGCCTGTCACTTCCATCTCAGGAAGACGGAACATGTTCAACCCCAAGCCATGTTCGGGGTCTGCGGCAAGCAGGAATTCTCCTTTATTTTCCAATAGGGTTAACAATCTTTCCCAGGAAGAGCACGGAAGGTATTTTCTGGCTGTAAATCAGCAGCAGATAGGGTCTGTCTATCTTGACGACGAGTGGTGTCTCCATGGGCAGAGTCTGTGCTCCGGTGCCAGCGGCCCCCTCCGTACCCCTCTCATCCATCTTCAGCTCAGCCTTGTGCACAGCCTGTGGAAGCCAAGGGCAAAGTCAGGGACTGCCAAGCTGCTCAGCGACCATGGTGGCCGGAGGCCCAGAGAGGACCAGAGAGGGAGACAACTTGGTCCAAGCTGTCCAGCACAGCAGTAACTTGGTTTACTCCAGGGTTTCTGGCTCTTTTGCCATTAATGCTGGAGAATATTCGACAAGCAGATGCCGCGTGAAGGAAAAGATGGTGTAGGGAGAGCATCAGTTACGGGGGTCGATGTGGGGAGAGATGGAGTGGGGTTTGCTTCTCTTTCTCATGGGTTACAGGGAAGCATCAACCACAGCCATGGCAGAAAAGGTCTACTGGGCTGTAGCTGGGTGAAAGTGAGGTGGTGGTATCCCCACCCTGAAGCCTCCAGCACCTCCTTTCATCCACCTGGTGGATGGTTAAGAGGGAGGAAGATTCTGGATTAGCTCTGAGATGACTTGCATCCCAAATCCACTCCAAAGGTATCAACATCTGTAAACAGGTGATCAGTACTGGGAAGCTGATGGGTATGTGTGAAATCCTTGCACATTTCTTTCTAGTCTGCAAAATTCTCACAATTTTCCTTGCAGAAAACAGGACAGTATCCTGTGTTAGAATCACAGCTATCAGCAAACGTAACTACAGAACGAAACAAGCCATTAAACTCAACAAGACCTTCAGAGCTGGTGTTGAATGTTTGTGGGAAGTCTGTGGCAGGAAAGCTCAAAAGTGAGAAAATTCTAGTAACTGTGTTCCTTATGTCAACATGAAAAATACAGTGGAATCTGTGCCATCTGATTCAGAGCAGCAGGCTCAGCTTGGCAAGCTGGATCCTTCCCAGACTGGCTTGAACCTCCCACTTCATCTCCATTAAGCACCTAATCCCCACCACCCACTACTCCATGATATCCAAAAACCCCCAGCCTTGGCCACACTGCTGCACCCATTCCCGCACCCATCTCTGCTCGTTGAAATCTTTCCCCTCCTTCAATGCCTTTCTAACCCCAAAGTAGGGTTGCCAGGTGAAATACAGGACATCCAGTGAAATTTGAATTCAAGATAAACAATGAATATATTTTAGTGTAAGTATGTCCCGTGCAATATTCAGAACATACTGGCACTAAAAAAATTATTCATCATTTATCTAAAATTCAATTTTTTTTTTTTTTTGAGACGGAGTCTCGCTCTGTCATCCAGGCTGGAGTGCAGTGGCCGGACCTCAGCTCACTGCAAGCTCAGCCTCCCGGGTTTACGCCATTCTCCTGCCTCAGCCTCCCGAGTAGCTGGGACTACAGGTGCCCGCCACCTCGCCCGGCTAGTTTTTTGTATTTTTTAGTAGAGACAGGGTTTCACTGTGTTAGGCAGGATGGTCTCGATCTCTTGATCTCGTGATCCACCCGTCTCGGCCTCCCAAAGTGCTGGGATTACAGGCTTCAGCCACCGTGCCCGGTCTAAAATTCAAATTTAACTGGGTACCCTGTATGAAATTTGCTAAATTTGGTGACCCTACTTATATGCTGCTCTCTTTTGGCCCCAGGCAATCAGGTGCTCACCTTTGCCAGAGGCCACAGGCCCCTTTGCTTGGTCATATTTTCCTATGCAGCACACGCTTACGCCAACTCATACAAAACGTGTGGCCTTGGATGCGGTGGCTCACGCCTGTAATCCCAGCACTTTGGGAGGCCAAGATGGGTGGATGACCTGAGGTCAGGAGTTTGAGACCAACCTGGCCAACATGGTGAAACCCCGTCTCTACTAAAAATACAAAAAAAAATTAGTTGGGCATGGGGCAGGTGCCTGTAATCCCAGTTACTTAGGAGGCTGAGGCAGGAGAATTGCTTGAACCTGGGAGGTGGAGGTTGCAGTGAGCCAAGATGTACCATTGCACTCCAGCCTGGGCAACAGAGCAAGACTCCGTCAAAAAAAAAAAAAGAAAGAAGAAAGAAAGAAAGAGAGAAAGAGAGGAAGAAAGAGAGAAAGAAAGAGAAAGAAAGAAGGAAGGAAAGAAAGAAAGAAAGAAAGAAAGAAAGAAAGAAAGAAAGAAAGAAAGAAAGAAAGAAAGAAAGAAAGAAAGAAAGGCATGTTGCCTTTGAGAGAGAGTCTGGGTTAGATCTAGACCAGTTCTAGGCCTGATAACTGTTCCAGGCCTTGATCAATGTTTGCTACATTGAATAGATTTCCAAAATAGTAGCAGTTTTAAAGACTGGAAGCATGAGGCTGGGGGAGGTTATGTGGTTTGCCCAGTATCACGGGATTGGTAAGGGTCACAGCTGGATTCATGGCCACTCCAACCGGTGGGTGGAGTCCTGGCTCTGACAGCCACTGTGACCCCAGCTCTGGCCCGGGGCTGGGCGAAGGCCCCTGTGCTGCAGGGAGTGGAGTCCAGGCTAGGCAGGCTTACCTCGCCGACTTTCAGGTTGCGACAAGGGGCGATCTTGGTGAGATCACCATGCTCCTCAAAGATTTTGGAGATACCCATGTAGGAGAGAGTCTTCTTCAGGTCGAAGGTGCCCGTCATGTGGAGTCTGGGCACAGACACATCTACGACCCTGGGGAATTGACACGACAAGGGTGAGTGGTCAAGTCCTGTCGTGTTGCAGGGCAGGCCTCAGGATACATGACGAATGAAATGTGTCCTCCCAGCCCCAAAGGTCTCCAATCTCTCTCCATCCACAGAGAAAGAAAATGAGGAGGGATTCCTTAACCCTGGGACCCTGGTTTCAAAACACTGTAAGCAATCTGAACAGTGTCCCTGCCTCCCAGCACACCTGCCCCAGAGCCCTCTACAGGGAGTGTTCTCAAGTCTCAAGTCCCCCTGTCTCAGAGCCCCTTCAGCCGCAGTCACTGACGATGTCCCCACTGTAGTCACTGCCATGCCTGAGCCCTGAGCCCATCCTGACCCTGGAATATCTGACGCTGAAGGGAACAGGGCATCCAGAATCTGGAGCTAGACAGAACTGGGTTCAAATCCACTCTGCCTCTCATGAGCTCTGTGACTTGGGGCAAATGACCTTCCTTCTCTAAGTCACTTATGTGAGAAGGAAGCTGATCATCATCTCTCCCGTGGGACACTAGGGGTGCTAAGGCAAATGCAGGCAAGGTGCTCAGCAGACAGTCAGCACTTAGCAGGTGTCCATCCTCCTGCCCTCCAACTAGCAACTTCACATCCTCTGTGGCTGAACCGCGATCAGCCTCCTGCCCGGAGCCTGGGGCCAGGGTCTCCTGAGGTACCTGCAGACCCTGGACTCCTGCTCACCTGGCCCTGCACCTTATTTTCCCACCTACCCAAGGACCTCATTCCTGCCTATGTGTCCTCTCTCTCCTGCATCATCCTTCAACAGTGCCCCTTTGATCCTCCTCTGGCGAAGGCTGCACCCTATCCTCAAAAACTAATGCCAAGACATCTGTCTTGGCCCTGAATTGCCTTTCCAGCTTCCAGCTCATTTCTTTACTTCCCTTTGTAGCAGAGGTTGTCTCTGCTAGCTATCTCCACTCCCTCCCATGATTGCCTCAGTCCACTGCAGTCGGCTCTTTGACCTCAACTTTCTATGGAAGTAACTCTTTCCAGAGTCACCGTTGACATCCAGCCCCACATCCCAGAGTCAACTCTCAGTGAGCCGCACCTGCCAGTAATCTCTTTCCCCAGGGTGAAGCGTTCCAAGTCCACCCTTGAGGCTTCTCCTCCTTCCCCACCACTCCTGCTCCTGTCTGGCTCCAGCCCACCTGTCTCTACCAGCTACGCTGCTGCTCCAAGACTCAGACCTTGGTCCCCTTCTCTTTTCCACCTTCACTCCCTCCCCATGAAGGGCATTCAGTCTCAAGCTTTGAGTATCATCCACAGACCCGACGACTCCCAAATTCACCTTTCCACTAATTCATTCACTCAACAAACATTTATTAAATGCCCACTGTATACCAGGTGCTGTTCTAGGTGCTGGAGATGCATCTATGAACAGAACAGGCAAAGATCCCTGCCCCTGACTGTGTGTTCTAGCAGGGAAGACGGGGGATAGAATCAACATAGCAAAAAGTACCACCTAAACCTACATACATGTACCGGTAGTATGCAGAAGGCAGTAAGTGCTATGGAAAAAAATAAATAGGTCAACTTGCAGAAATCAGGGATCAGTCCAAGGTTTGAGCAAACCTTGAGGCATGCAAGGGAATTAGACAAATTAGGATTTTTTTTTTTCCTGAATAAAATGGGCAGTCACTGTAGGGTTTTGAAGAGAGGAGTGACATAGTCTTGCTTAGGATTTAAAAAGATCATTCTGTCGCCTCTGTTAAGAATATACTCTTGGTGCTGGTGGTGTGTGTGAAGTAGGGATGCGCAAAACTGATGCTGGGAGACCATTTGGAAGCTAGTGTGGTCGTCGGATGTTGGGAGCCATAGAGACAGTGGAAAGATACCAAATTCCAGATGTAGTTTGCTGTAGGCTAAAGGGGTTTCCTGACAGACGGAATGAGGCATTTGAGAGGGGTCAGGGTGACTCCAAGGTTTTTGGCTTGAACAACTAATAAGATGGAGTCACCATTGACTGAGATGGGCAGGCTTGGGGAGGCTCCCTGGGGACAGATCAGGACACCATTCTAGATGTGTTGACTCTAAGCTCCAATTACACATACAGGGGAGATTCTGGGTAAACAGAAAGATCCATGACTCTGGAGTTTGGGGGAGAACAGGGGCTGGGGCTAGAAGCATGGCAGTCGTGGTAATAGAGATGGTGTTTAAAGGTCTGAGCCTGTGCACTCACTCAGGAGTAAGTATAGACAGAAAAGAAGGCTGGGAATTGAGCCCTAAGACACTCACCTCTGAGACCTGGAGGAGGAGAGGAGTCTCCAGCAAAGGAGATTGAGGAGGGGAAAGGTGGGAGGTGCCGTGAGAGTGGAGAGCTTGAAGCCAAATGAAGAGCACCTTAAGGAGGTGGGGACACCAACCAGCCTAACAGCGAGGCCTGAGACTGACTGCACTCTGCAACACAGACACCCTTGAGACCCTGGGAATGGAGCTGTCTGTGAGAAGTAGGTGCAGAAGCTGGACTGGAGTGGATTTAGGAAAGATGAGAGGAACTAGGGGCTGTGAACAGAGGCAACTGCTTCACGGTGTTCACCTGCAAAGGCGGAGTGACGAAATGGGGGAATAACTGGGGAAAAACAAGGGTCAAGAGAAACTTTTATGTTGGGAAAAACAAGAGCATTGGGATTTCCTGCAGGCCAGCACAAGCCGTACAGGTCGCTTGCACAGAAGGCAGACACCTGCTTTGTCTTCTTGCATAGAAGCCACTTCCATGAGCTGTAAGTTATCCCTGGCCCCCTACGAGGTTTCATGATGAGATGGAAGATAAGAGCATCTTTGTATCTGACGGAAATGATTCAGAAGAGAGAAAAACATATGCTGATGTAGGAAAGTGAGGAGAGGATTTCTAGGGTGAAGTTCCTGAGTAGCGAAGGGCCCTAGGTCCAGTGCGTTAATGGGGAGATTTGCTTTCATTTGTGCCAACGTGGGAAGGCATTAAATGCAGCTGCTGCTGGCAGGTGAGTGCATATACCAATATGTACGGAAATGTGTGGGGTGCCCAGGCTGGGAGTGAACCCTCAACACTTCTGAACAGGACAATGGCTATTTCAAAACCACCAGCAGTTTTCTGCTCCTAAAGGTGGACCCTGGGAAATAGAGCTTTTCCTCTGGCGAAATCAGAGGAGCAGCACCTGGCCTCAAATTCTGCAAATCCAAAGCAGGTGTCTGCCTCCTGCACAGAGGCCAGGTGGACGTCATCCGAAGCCTAAATTCTGACATGTTCTACCCACATGTAAACTGGTGTGTGTCTGTTGACTTGGTTACTTCTTTTAGGGAAAAGGTGATTTTTCTGCTCAGGGTCTTCTCCCGTCTGGAGGGGACTGCAGGAAGAACACATAGGGATATCCCGTCCACCGCACAGCGGACCACTGAGATGTCTGGACTGCACTTCTTACCTGTAGATCAAAGCAACTTGACCACTTATCTCCCAGAAATAATGAGCTCAGACAGTAGGAATATTTGCCTATCATGTTCTAACCAAATGTAATTCCTTGGGGACCGTGGGCAAAGCCCCCTGTCCTGCAAGAGGATTTGGAGTTTCTTCTTGGGAAGGTAGACATTTCCCTGCCTGTCATTCCAAGGCCAGAAGTGACTGGGTAGGCAAGACATTCCTGGGTGAGAGGGACCTTCCTCTCCACGGCCCTCCTGGTGAGGAGGCCTGGCCTCAAGTCATGGAGATGCGGGAAGCAGTCCCAGAGGGATAGGGGAGGCAGAGCAGGCACTAGATAAATGGAAGGAGGTGCCCTGGAAGAGACACTGAGAGCAGCCTACACTTGGACTCTACAAGATGCCACTTCTAAGTAACTGCACTCTAAGTTATCCTGGGTTCCTGCGAGAGCTTTGGTTCTGTTATTCCCAAACCTCCAGGAAGTCTGGCACCAGCCTACAGAAAATCTCGAAGGTTCTATTCCACTCTTGAGTAAAGGTGCAAAAGGAGATGAAGCCTGAAGCCAGAGAGATGGTGGCCGTGCCCAGGGAACATCTCTGTGTGGTTGATGGTGGCCTGATGGTGGTCACAGCACCGGGGGCTGCAGAGGGCCTTGGTGAGGGGAACGTGAAGCCTCCAGTGCAGCACCTGAGCTGTAGCCCCATGGGGAAATCATCAGACATGGCTTGGAGATGGGACTGGAGCGCAGTCAGGATGGCAAGTTCCAGCAAATCAACTGCAGGGTCTCAAGCCACTGTAATTTGAGTCCTACAGGAAACGTCATATTCTGGAGTCCGTGTCTCACAAAGCCAAGAGTGGAAGACCTGGCATTCCTCCCATTTCTCACCTTCTCTTCACCTTCTACAGCCCCGAATTCCTTAGGGAGATCTCCCAAGACATCCCTATGAACTCTAAAACTCTGTAGAGTGCAGGCTGAAACATGTCAGTCCCTTTGGGATGTCCCCATGTTGAGACAACATGGGGGAACCTGTGGATGGTAACTGAACTGAACTGATGTGACTCCTTTCACACGGAACATAGCCTTGGAGGCATTGCAGAATGCATCTGTGATATCTCGAGTGAGCTGCAGGCTCGAGAAAGGAAAATTCTGGTTCTGAATGCTTTCAATAAAGTCACATTTCTGGAAGGGGGGAGCTAAGTGCCAGGGCATTCCAAGAGCGCTGCCATCCCTCGAGATCTGCACAGCTTCACCTGCCCTTCCCACTGGAAACATCTTCTTCAGTGGAGGAGCAGCCACCCTACAGCTTCAACTGTTGTGACACCACAGTTGACAACATCATTCTCCTCACAACTCACAGCTCTCTTTTACAGCCCGTGTTTGTCCTTGCCGTTTCCTTTGCTCCTCCCCCTTTCATACAGACTGCCACCCAACCTTGAAGACTTGGCTCAAATACTATATCCTCTGTGAAGTCCTCCCTGACCACCACCCTCCACTGAGACTCCATCTACTGTGCTTTCACAGTCTTGATGAATCTCCCTCAAAGAGTCAAGCACTTCACTCTATTCCTGTAATTTGTTCCCCAGTATACTTCTCACCATGATATAAGTTTATTATAGAGCCCAGAAGAGGACTTGGCCATGAGGTAAGAGCTCAGAGAGAAGAAATAAGAGGGAATACAGGAGAAGGAAAAAGCTGCGAGGGCTAGGCACCCACTTTACCTGCGTGACAGTAACGTTTTCCATCTGGAGAAAGTGTCCACCTGCAAGCCTTTCTCCAAGTGCTTCAGCTTGCCCTCATCAGGAAGGAGGAAGATGGCTGTGATACTTTTATGGTAGGGTATTTCCAGGATGGTGCAAGAGAGCTTATCATCATAGCCAACTTGGTACATGCCACTATGGAACATCATGGGCACCTTGACTGAACTGTTTTTCTCCAGAAAGAAATCTTCCTCTTTAGTTACATTTGGATCAAACTCATGTTGCCACCTGGCTTAGTTTGAAGAAAGACAAAATGACATGATTATCCCATGGGAAAAAAGGTGACTAAATCCAACTAACCACTAGTCTCTGTCCACACAGATTCAGGGTGAAAGGGGATGTTCTGGGGTATCAGGGAAGTCCTTGCTCTCATTCCACGTCCTGGAGATTTCTGATGAGATGGGCTCAGGTGCAATTATTAGTTCCCAAAGAAGTCAGGACTAGACTGCTAAATTAAGAGGGGAAAAGCAGACTACCATAAGCTCAGGTTCCCCTAAGCCTGAGAAAGCCCACTGAGTATGTCCTAACAGAGGGGACTGCATTACAATTAATGATGGCTAATTGAGTCTGATGTGAGTAGAAATGCTTGATTCTAATCTGAGTCAGTCCTGAAGGAGCTGCTGTCATGTGGAACTAAGAAAACTGGTGAAACAGGCTGCCGTTGGGAGCTTGCCAAAGAGCAGTGAACACTGAGGCCTGGGTGCCTGGACTCTGAAGATGCCTTGACCTATTGGGCATAAACTCAGACCTGGGTCTTTCAAACTTGCCACCCGAGAGTCCTCATTGTAGGGCCAACTCCCTGAGTTCAAATCCTGGCCTCACTGTTCTATCTACCTGTCCAAAAGGTTATCAAGGGTTAACCTTGGATAAGTGTCTCAATCTCCCTGGACTTCAGTGTTCTTATTTGTAGAATGAGGATATTGACAGCTACCTCATAGGGATGCCTTGACATGTAGCGGGATAAGGCAGCGCAGCTCAGTGCCTGTGTATAGTGAGGTTGAGTAGGTGCTAGTTGTCATCAGCATCGTTATTTTCACTGTTATTCCTATTGTTATCTAGGGGACATAGGGATTTCAGGAAATTCCATATTCTCCCTTTTCCTTCTCTGGTTTAGGCACATTGAGGTTTTAGACTGCCAGTGGTCACCTTTTTTCTTCTTTAGCCGTCAATCTGCCTGTGGATTTTGAGAACCCTCAATTTTTTATATTTAGTACCATGTTCCCGACACTCCAGCAGTGATTTTATCTGGACTGATGGGTGTTGGCCTCTGATTCTCACCTATTTTGGCCAACCTGTCTGTGTATATGTGTTCTGTGTGGTGTTGGGGGATAAAGCTGAAATTTGGAAACATTCTTCCGTCTTTTTTTTCTGTCTCTCTCCATCAGATCTGGGAAATACATAAAGTCTGATAAGGAGAATTCATATATATTATATGTAAGAAGACCCACCAAGTGATCACCATCACCATAATCAACACAATCACCATCTCAGGTGTCTGCTTAAAGTGCCGGAAAGCACACGGTGCTAGAGCCAGGAGAAATGGGTTCCAGTCCTGACTCAATGATGGGCTTTGTAACTTGGAGTAAGTCAGTTAATCTCTCTCTGAATGTTTTTTCTCATCTAAGAGATGGGAACGAAATGTAATTCCGACCTCTATAACCAATGTTGTGTTAGGATAATCACTAATCATGAAAATGACAGACTTCATAAAGCTCATTTCACATACATTTTCACTTTAAATCTTGATAATTGTATGATGAGTTATGTATCATGATACCCATTTTACAGATAGGAAAAGTGAGGTTCTGAGAGACAAATGACATATGAATTCAAGGTCAAAGAGCAAACAGTGGCCAACCCAGATTTTTAACCCAAGTCTAATGGTCATCCTATTCTTTCCACACCAACATGCCAAAAACCTTACCTCGGAAGAAAATATAATTTGTAAGAAGCATCACAGTGCCAGGGTCTATATTCTCTATCAGGTTGTTAATTTTCCCATAGGTTTTATTACTGATAAAGTCATTGATCTGCTTCTGAGTAATTTTCAAATTCTGAAAGTTGGTAAGGATGGTTTCTGCACCGTAAAAGTTCTCGGCATCTTCCAAAAACTTACGCTGGGGCTGCAGCCCGCGGTCAATGAACAGCATGTTCCCGATGCTCACTTTGAGGTCCTGGGTCTTCTGGTTCAGCTCGTGGATGATGTAATGGAAGCCCTCATGAAGATCTTTTTCTGGGATCTTTCTGAAGTTGAACCCCTGCTTGATCTCATCCAGGGTGCTGTCCTGGGCACCCAGGCACAGCAAGGAGAAAGCTGTAGAGATACTCAAGGGGGATAGCATGATATTCCTGCCAGGGTTGTTGGAAGCCAGCTTCTTGAGAAGCTTAAAGCCAAAATCCATGTTCTGCCTTGTAAGCTCCTTGGCTGCCTTCCTTTCCTTCCACCCTTGGGCCTGGCTCAAAGCTTTATAATTCCTTGGTGAGAAGCTCGGCTTCAGAAGACCTTTCACAGTGAGGAGAACAGCCAGAAAAATAGCCAGGCCCAGCGTGGGGTTCATTTTCCTTGAAGACTATCTTGTTGAGTAGTAGACCTGAGGTTAGCAGAAAAAAAGAACATGATAACCCCATCGCCCACAAGTTACCCAGAGGAAGACCAGATGAAAGAAGAAATACAGTGACTAGTATGTGTTGTACATCGCAGTTTGTGAGTGCTTTGACCCGTTCATAGCGTTTAACCTTTGTAGTCACCCTGGGGACTAGAAATGACTTTCTACATTTTGTAAATAGGAGGACTGAATGTAGAAGACATCTTTTGTTTTTGTACCCTCTGTATGGAAACAATGTCTCAATTCCTTTGAGGAACAGCTCTCCTCCCCTCCATTGGACCACAGTGAGGATACCCCGTAGTGTAGGCATGTGACCCAGACCTACCGTCATAATACTTCATTCCTTTGCCACACTGGCTGGTTAAAGACGAGAGTGTGGACCAAAATCAGACCAGTCAGTGTCTTTCTAAGGGAATGTAAAAGCCCCTAAACTTTGAGGCAGCTAACTTTGTGAAGTAGCCCTGAAGCTGAATGTGGCCATGGTTTCCACATGTAGGAGAGGAGAGCAATAGAGGGAGGTGGAAAGACAGAAATGGACTGACACATCTGATGACATCTTCGGAGACCCTGGACTAAGCTTTACCTCAATTTACTACCCACTTCCATGTTTCCAAGTTATAAAAGCCAATAAATTTCCCTTTTAGAGTTGGCTGGTTTGAGGTGAATTTTTTCCCCTTCAGCCAAAAGAATCATGACTAATTTGCAGAGATCAAGCCCTTTGTTTAAGCGCATATGTTCTCTAGGTGGTGGATACTCATACCAGAAGGACTTAGGTCTCCAGGAAACCTTCTTCCCTACGCCCTTCCCAGGGAGGGAAGGGGATGGCACCATGGGAGAGGAACAGCCAGGTCTGCCTGGCGCTGGACTGCTGCTCCTTTCACCCACCTCTCAGCTTTGACATCTTCCAACGGCACTGTGAGCTTCTGGGAGACAAGACTTTTAGTTACTCTTTGCCCTTAATCTCCAGTCCTAATGCTGCAGAGAGATGCCAAAAGCATGTTGGCCTAATTATTGATTTCTCTGGTTGGACATACTACTGTCAGTGATGGTTATACCAATTCATACGTAAAATGAAGGCAGATTTCTTTACTTGGTCATCTGTTATGTCATTTAGTCTGCTTTCTTCCTGTGATTTATATCTTGTGTGTCTGTAATTCATGGGAAAGAGTCAGCCTGTCCACAGTAAAGGCTATTCATGGTTGTCTTAGATGGGTTCCCTAGAAGCAGAACCTGAGATGGGGATTTAGCTGCATGTTATGTATTGAGGCAGTTGTCTCAGCAGGAGCCTATAGGGAAGTGATGGAAATGGGATGGAAAAGGGAAGGAGCCAAGGTGACATCTAGCCTTGGCCTGGTCCACAGTGGAAGGGCTCTCCAGGCTGGCCTTTTGGACAGAATCAGTCAGTTAGTGGCTGTGATCTGTCCTCTGGATGCAGGTCATGGTGCATAACTGGGTCAATTAGGTCTTATCAGCCAAGGACAATTTTCTGGAGAGGGGAAGGCCGCTGTGAGCTGTCAGCAGCCAACCCTCACAGCAGTACCAGCAAAGGGGAACTGGGTCAGCCACCAACAGGGTCTGCGCAGCTAAATTCCCATGCCTGGCTCTTTCTGGTTGACTGAACAAGCAGATGAATGAACACTAGGCAGGGCCTGTACCTGGGAGTGTCCCCAGTTCCCATGTTCTTCATGTCCAAATCCTTCTATGCCAAGCACTATGGATAGAGCCTTGATCACAACAAAGGTCTTCAAGGAGTTTGTAGTATAGTATTGGAAAATTCTAGTGAATAATGCTCATTGCTCCCTCAGCATCCATTCTCCCAGCTTCCCAATAGATCATCCTCCTCCTTCTCCTCCTCTTCTCCCTCCTTCCCTTCTTCTCCTCTTATCCTCTCCTCCTCATCTTCTCTTTCTTTTTCTTATTTTCAGTAATACACTCTTCTCTCAGGCAGCCCATGTGCCTCAGGGACAGAAGCTTCTCCCTACTCCAGTGGAGGGTCTGATTGGTGCAGGGGCATCTCAACTCTCCTGCTACTGGTTGCTTCAGGAGCCAGACCTAATCCAATCATTGCAGGTGGGAATTTCTGCCCTGATACTTGTTTAGGGAGGGGCATGTGGC
The DNA here is from genome assembly GCF_049350105.2 of Macaca mulatta. Lineage (NCBI taxonomy): Eukaryota > Metazoa > Chordata > Mammalia > Primates > Cercopithecidae > Macaca > Macaca mulatta. The sequence goes on from NC_133412.1 coordinate 167,776,747, forward strand.
TTAAGAGGTACAATGAGGGAGGATTTCAAGACTGTTGGAATGTTGGGGTGCTGCCCTGTCTCTTTCCTGGGATATCTTGGGCAGGAAGGTACGGCAGGCAGGGACTAACAGCAACTTTGCTCCATGGGGGAAGTGACTCGAAAGCAAAGCCAGAGCACAAAGAGGATGCATCCAAGGGCTCTTAGGAGAAACCGGAGCTGGGGCCATGGAAAAAGCTGGCCCCAGAGCGCACCCTGCCTCTGGACCCCCAGTGACATTGAGTTACATCGTCATTTCCTTGAAGCCAAAAACATCCTCACAAATATGGGCAGATACATTTTTTTTTTAAATGCCAGGACTACGAAGTAGGCAGGAGTTCTGTGCTCTGCTCTCATGCCTTCGTAGCTGTGTCACATTCCAGGAAGCACTTTCCCTCTCTGAACCTAGGTGCTCTCTAAGCACCTTCCACCCCCAAAAACTACTTTTTGGTAAAACTTAATAACAGCCGGTGATAAACAAGGGCTCTATGGGCTGTCTGAAAACAGACTGTAGAAGAGAAATTAGTAAAATTCCCAAGGATGCTTCAGATAAACAAAAGAAAATAGAAAATGGGAAGGATTCCAGCTCAGGGTTTAGGGGGCTGCATTGTTTACAAAGGCTGCCTGGATTAAAAACAGAAGCTTCTGCTATTCACAGTGGGCGCAAGTGCCCAGTGCCTAGGAGTGGAGAAGTTAAGTCATGTCCCTCAAGGAGCTGAGAAAACATTCTCAGCAGCAGGTTTCACAGCCATTTGACATGGAGGACGTTCAGCAGCCTGGCAGGAGCCTTGGGACGAGGCTGGGCAGGGCAGGGCCGGAGCAGGGAAGGAACCTGCAAAAAGCGCCATCCCGGGAACACTTTGTGGCACGCACAGCTTTACCGTGATGTTCAGTCGCTGTGCCCTAAAGTTTTCTCTACATCGCCAAGCTTCAGAAATGAGAACAGATTATGGAATTCCAGGTGTGGATAGCGGTTCTCCCCAACTTGTATGTTTGTTAGGCGTTTCAAGGCAAGTCTCCTCACCCTTCAGGCTTACAGTATCTTTATCTATTAAATAAGGGGAAGGTGGTGATAATTTGGTTTCTTCCCCCATGAGATGCTGGTGATCAGGTGGTACTGCCACCACCGCCCCCCCAAGGGACACAGTCCACATCCTGGCCTGGCCAGGTCTCAGCACCTTCCCACCTTTGCATGCCTGTGTCACAACAGTCCCCACCAGACCTCCTGCCCTGGCTCCCTGAGTGTCAACATCTGGCCTTTCTCCCCCAAACAGCCCACACCAGCCCAATTCTGGGCCTTTCCATCTATCATCACGGGCTTTAAACTGACCCAAATTTGTCAGTTGGGTTAGATACCTGAGTAGGCTAATTTTTAATTCCATCAATTAAAATAGCTGAGCAACTGGTTATTTCCCAATCAATTGATATGTTGCTCTCCTGAGTTGAGCAATTGTTTGTTGGCTTTTAGTTTGGAGTGTGTGTGTGTGTGTGTGTGTGTGTGTGCGCGTGTATCTGTGTGTGTTTGGCTGTCACTCAAAATAAATAAAGAGATAAAGCTAAAACAAAACCAAGAAAAAAAGAGAACAAGATAGAAACCGAACCCCATGGGGTACACATAGGACACATAAGGCTATAGTCAGTATTTCAAGTCTCTGACCATCCTACTCCCATGCTCCCTATTAATTTGGAAAAATAATTTCCTCCTCTTATGACTAGATAAAATAGTGCCTCACTGACCCAGAAGTCATTCATCCTAAAGACAGATTCAAACCAGGTGGGAAGCATCTGCACAGGTAGCACAGGCGGCTTAAGTCTACACGAGAGGGCGTGTAGCAGTGGGAGGGCACTGCTTCCACCTCCCACACCGTCCCAATGAGCCAACTGAAGCAACAGTGAACGATGACAGCAGACTCAACAATAATAATATTTCAAAATTTACAAAGTGCTTCCCCCATTATCACCACAGTTTGAAGAAACAATACCTAAACAGGGAGAACACACACAGGCTACAGAAGGTCTACTCAGCGCACAGTGGTTTGGAACCACAGTTTCCTTTAGAGAGACCTCCCCCTGTCCTTGGGCAGGTCACTCCTCTCCTGATAGTTGACCACCCTCCCTCTCTTCCCTGGGGTGAAACTGACTGGCTAGAAAGAGTTGGTGTAATATCCTTCTTCAAGCCAATGAGACCAAAATGTTTAGAATACTTTGGACAAGTTCCCAAGTCTTGAGAACCAACAGAGTGAGCTTCAGGCAACCAATGTGTTCCCTGCTCATTGGGGAGAAGCTTCCTATACTTGGCTGCATGCACCAGGCACCCCTTCCTGCCCCAGAAACCCCTTCCTGCCCCAGGAACCCCAGGCCCTCTGAGATGCCACCTTTCCTCGGAATCTTTTCAAAGCACCCCTTGGAGTGTGTAGCACTTGGGTAAACTCAGTGCCCTCCCTTGGGCTGAGAAATCTGGGGAATCCTTGCTAAAGATGTGCCTTAGCCTCCCAACAGAAGACCCTCACCAGAGCCCCATCTTGAAGAGCCACTCCAGGCCTGCTCTGTGGCTCACCTGTTTTAAAGGACTCATATTGTTTTTAGAAGAAATCACTCAATATACAGTAGAAATTAAATTACTATTTTTAAAAGCACATTTAGAACTAAGTGGTGGTAAGATATATCTTCTCTCCCCTGTTAGAAGTAAGAGAAGCCCTGTAAACAAACTCTGATGACCACAGCAATATACTTTTTCCTCCTTCCTGGAAAACAAAGAGTGGAGCACATGTCCCCATTCCACTTCTTAATTTGCCCTGTAGATTTCTGCCTTCATTCTTGAAGAAATATGTTTGAGTCCTCACTCTGTGTCAGGCACTGGGACACTACAGCAATGCCCAGAAAATGGTCCATATTGATGTTGCAGACTGACTCTCAGCCCAGCAAGCCCCACAGCCTTCTCCAAACCCTCGAGAACTTTCCAGCTGTTTGCCTGACCTGGTCCTCCTCCCCTTCTGTGACTGCATTCTAAGGGGAGGGGATATGTGGGTTGGAAAGGCTGAGAGATCATCGACTTCAGGATTATCTGTGCCATAAAGAGGGAAATGAGGCTCAGAGTGGACAAAGGAAGACATCATGGTTGCAATGTGCATCAGTGGTGAGAATCCAGCTGGTGAAGGCAATTCTGCAGAAATGCATTGAACAGGCTCCTTGGCCTCACTTTCTCCACGAATCAATGAGTTGATAGATCTAGCCTCTGTCCTCAGAGAGAGAGAAAGATTCCCAAACAGCTCACATACAAGGCTGACTATGGCCAGCATCATGCAGCAAGGGTGGACCCAAGTTGGAGGCACCACTTATGTCCCAAGACCTCTCCCATCCCCACATTCATGAAGCTTTTTTCTCTAGAAAAGCACTTGGCAGTAGACATCCATAACACTCTGCCAAAGACGTTCAACAAATTCCTCAAGAGGGGTTTACCTGGATTTTGGAGATCCTCTAGAATTTTCCTTTCATACCCCCTCCTGTGGATAGTGCTATATCCTCCCTCATTCTGAAGAAAGCTTCACGTGGAATAGACAAGAAGCACTCGGTCTTTTGAAAGGGAAGGTCTTATACTCACAGTACATTCAGAAGTCCACTGAGCCAGCCAAATGCATCTGCCTTTCTTGCTTTATTATTTATACTTCCATGGTCTCTTGGAAGACTAAGGTCAATAAAATGAGCTGGCGTGAGTGGGCAGGTGATGGAGGCTTTGGGATGGCCACACCACCTCCCCAGGGGTTCTCCTCACCCGTGGAGGCAGCAGCATGATATTGTACCGGCCACGCCCACTGGGCTGTGGCTTCCCTAATGAACTCCAGTAGACACCTTTTGCAACGACTCTATTTCCCAATCTCTCTCTGGGCATAGAAGTCAGAATAGTCTACATGTAGATCAGCCTGGAGTCCTAATACTGAATATTCAACCCAAATATCATCATTGCTGACCATAGGAACAGGTTGATAACTGGGTTTCTTGGGGTCATTCCCATATATCCCTCACCATTTTCTTTTGCTATTTTTTCATGTGTTCCAAATTGTCACCTCTGTTACCTTAGCTCACATGGAGTCCTTTGGGGAAAAAGTTCGAGGAGAGACAAATAGACAACTAAATTCATAAGTTCCATTAGGAAGAACAGGAATTAAAAATTCACCTCAAAGTTCACGATCATGGAAATTACAAATTGTTTTCCTATTGTATATTTATTGTGCTGGAGTGATGAGACTATGGCTGGGCTCTGTTGTCTCTGCCTCCCCCTTACTTTTCTATATTTTCCAAATTGTCTTTAAAAAACAGATACTACTTTAGGATTAATTTTTCAAAGGCTTAAAATAAAATAAAATTCTTATCTTCAGTTTTATCTCTTGGAGAGAAAAGCATTGATGATGTCTGGGAACCTTCCAAACCCACTGATCCTGGGATGGAAGAGCAATAAGTTCGACATGGCTATCTTCAATTCTGCTTTATCTAGTGAGCTCCAGTGAGCAGAAAAAACATTCATGTATTTCTTCCCCATTTAGTGGTGCTTCACAGTAGGTCATATCTGACCGAAGCACCTCAGAGGCCTCAGAAGAGCCGTGGGTGGTGTTTTTCCTTCCTTTGGGTTGCTGCTTTTGACAAAGACATGACTCTCATTCCCAGCGCTATTCAGAGCAGGCGACCCAGAGAAACTTTCTTGGAAAGAGGCAACACTAGTTCATTCCCAGGCCTGGTTCAGCCACAAACTCTATGCACTCAGGGCCTAGACAAACAAGGCTATGGGGATGTGGGTTCCGGAGCTGCCCAGATCAGAGAGTACCCCCGAAGAAGCCCCTGAGCTACCACCTTCCCTCGCCCAGGGAGCAAGGCCTGCCTGCTGGGATGCGTGGGTCAGAGACACCACGTGAACGGTGAGACAAGAGACTTCACACTGGCCAGCTCTGGTCACCAAGGGGCTGCAGAGGAGATAGAAGGACAGGTTGAGACCAAAGAGTGCAGGTGGTCCTATTGTTACTGTAGAGTCTATAGTGGTGGAAGATCAGAGCCAGCAAGCTGGACACTGACCCAGAATCCAGGTCTGTACCCCTGGTTTGGGAGGGAAAACCTTGCCCTCTAATGACAGGGTGAGGCCTGTGTGAGTCTGAGGGCCACGCCTCCCTGCCTGCCCCAGACACACTCCGCTCCAGGGCAAATTCCCACGGGAGACATGCAGGGAGAGGCCAGGGTGGGGATGCCCACTGAGTGACGTGAGCAGCACTGGGGATGCCTGAATTCAGACAGTGCCAAAGGCCAGTAGGCCACGGGAAGAGGGTAGCCACAGGTGGGCTGCAGGCCAGCCAGGCGCTATACCTTGGTGGGCCCATCCTGCCTGGGAAAAAGAGCCCTGGAGGAGGTGCATGTCTGTGGAGAGCAGTGAAGGAGATAGGCATGGGAAGGAGCAGCCCTCTCCACGTGCCCATTAAGGGACCTCAGCCTAGACTTGAGGCTGCCCTGACTGCCTGTAGTTAAGATTCAGGTCCCATGGATTTATGCCTGGTGTTCATCGGGGGCTAGGAGGATGAAGGGGATTGTCCAGCCTGGGGAGATTATTGTTATAAGTTAATGGGCCCAAGACACTGGCTGGAGGCTGAGGGGTGGCATGAATATTTTTTACATTATTGCCTTGTATAGGGGTGAGAGGGGAGCTAGGAATTTCTGGTCCTCACCCTCACTCTTTGAATCTCCCAGATGCCAGAAACATGTTAATGACCATGCCACATTCTAACTCCAAGAGCTCTGGTCTGATGGGAACACAGGAGAACACAGAGATACAAGTCACACTAGGTAAGGGCCAAGGTAGAGGTAAGTTTGGGAGGTGAGAACATGCAGGAGGCACCTGATCCTAGCTGGGGTGCTCTGGACTACATCGTAGATGGGGCACTCTTAAGCTGGGTTTTGAAGGGTAAGTAGGTGTTCTCTAGGAGAAAACTGAGGGCAAGAGAAGTATATCAAGGATTTTGCATCCTGGAGAAAGTGAGTGAACAATCTAATGCCTCCAGAAATTGTAAATGTGACTTTGGGCTTCTGGTTCTTTAATGGTAAAATGAGAATAACCTATTTCTAAAGCAGTTGTTTCCATCCTGGGAGTGCATTAGAATCATCTAGGAGCTTTAAAAATACCTATTTTCAGAACATTCCTCTAGATATTTTGAGTTAGTTGAGGCGGGATAAATCCTGGGTGAGGGTACTTTTAAGAACTTCTCTCCAGGGAATTTAATAAGTACTAGAGGTTGAGAATCCCACTCCAAAGCAAGTGATTCCCACCTGATGATTCCCAGGTCTTTTAAAGCATTCAGCCACCAGGTATCAAGATAGCTATAAAGCTACAGCATTAAGTTATTGGCACAGAGACAGACAAGTTGACCAATGGAATGGACTAGAGAATCCAAAAGAGCCACACAGGAAGTCACCTGATATGTGACAAGGGCATCGCTGCAATTCAAAGGAAAGGATGATCCTTTCAATGAGTGGTGAAAACAAAACAAAGCAAACAAACAAAAAACCGGTGGATGTCCATACAGGAAAAAAAATAAACAGTGACCATTTTACTCAACATACAAAAATTAATTTGAGAAGTCACAGACCTAAATGTGAAAGGTATTAGATTGAACTATATGAAACTATTGGTCTTTAATATTTTTCAACCTCAAAACCCACAAATATTGATATATTTTCTTCTAGAATTTGTATCAAATGATAGTAGAAGATCTTCGTGACCGTGAGATAGGCAGAAAGTATTAACCATTTTTAAAAAATGATAAATGGAAGTTCATTAACATTAAGAGCCTTATTCCTCTAAAAGTACCTAAGAGAGTACAAAGGCAAGTCACAGGCTTGGAGTGGTATGTGTAATGTCTGTGTCTGATAAAAGGCTCACGCCTGTTTTTAAGCACTTCTACAAATCAACTGAAAAAAGACAACAACGTAAAAACTAAGCAAAGACATGAACAAATAGATCACAAAAGAAGATATCCAAATGCCCAATAAGCATCTGAAAAGGTGCTCAACATCATTAATCATCAGAAATATGCAAAACAAAACTACAGGAAGAACTCACTACACACCCACTGGAATAGCTCAGATTAAAAAGACTGGCAACACCAAGACGTGGAGCAAGTGGAACTCTTACACTGCGGGTGGGTGTGCAAACCGACACCAATGTGTTGGTTGGAAAATTGCTTGGCAGGATCTATAAAAGGTAAACATACGCTTACCCTTTGACCCCTTCATTGTACCTCAGGGTATATGCCCAACAGAAATGAGTGCTTCTGGGTTTACAAAGATGTGTACTGCAATGTCCATAGCAGCTTTATGTAATAGACCTAAAGTGGAAACAACCACTTTTGGAGGCCGAGGCCGGCAGATCATAAAGTCAGGAGATCGAGATCATCCTGGCTAACACGGAGAAACCCTGTCTCTACTAAAAATACAAAAAATTAGCCAGGCATGGTGGTGGGCGCCACCTACTCCATCTACTTGGAGGTCTCAGGCAGGAGAACGAACCCAGGAAAAGGAACTTGCAGAGAGCCAAGATCGTGCCACTGCACTCCAGCCTGGGTGACAGAGCGAGACTCCATCTCAAAAAAAGAAAAAAAAAAAAAAAAGAAAGAAAAAAAAGAAAAGAAAAGATGGCAAATATGGGTATACCATCTTTATGCAATGTGTTAAAACGCTACAGAATATGTAAAATTTGGAATCACAAATCGGAACACGTGTACAAGATCGAGAGCTAATGTTCTTAACAATGAAGAGTTCTTATATATCAATAAGTAACCACATGTGTTTCTCAATTAGCAAAAAGGTAAAAAATTGGGGTAAATATGCATTGACACATTGTGGGTGGGGCCAGCTTTGATTTTCCCCATCTTATTTTCTTTGTTTTTGTCTTTGCAGAACAGGGTACTTCCAGACACATATTAGTAGATACGGTTATTCATAGACATTATGTATTTTTCACACCAACTTTGTAAGTTTAGGTGCCGCTAGACCCATTTTTACACATGAGAAAACTGAGTTTCCTATAGCTGGACAGTTAGCAGATTCAGGACTCAAAAATCAGATCTTCTGGTTCTGAATCCCTTGTTCCATGGATAGCTTTCTGGTAGATGATAAATGAAAGCATGGCCACAGTATCTTGGCAGCCAGCATGGACCCATGGAACTCTTGGCAAGACTGGTAATTCATCCCTAGAGCTAGGCATGAGAAGGATGAAAAATGTCTATCTGAGTGATCACCTTGGCCCTTGGTTCTCTTCTCTAAGACAGAGAAACAGGCAGACAACACACACACACACACACACACACACACACACACACACACACACTCACCCTTGGACTAACCTCACCTCCCCAGTTCCTGCTTTCCCCTCAGGTCGGTCTTCCTTGGCCTTCCCCAGGTGTTGATGATCCCAGTCTCCTAGTCCTCTTTCCGTCCTGGTCCTGCAGCCTCCAGGTTCCAAGTGCGCTCCTCTAGGCTCCCCAGCCCCTCAAGCCTTGTCTACAAACTGGGTGGACTTCTGCCCAATGACCTGCTGAGCCTGCCTCTGCCACCTCCACCCCTTTCCCAGGATCAGCCTGGCTAATTGGCCCTGCCAAGTGTCTCACTCAGAGAGCAAAGCGTCTGGGAGTTCCCTTCCTCACCCCTTGGGAAACTCAGGCCTACTTTTTCTCTCCCATCCCAAATAGCAAGGGGCATTGTGTTTGGTACACCCAGGATGCTCTGTAGATTCACTGATGAGGGCCTGGCCTGCTAGGACCTGAGTGTTTGGCACCCAGTAAACCTCATAAAGGTGAGTGCACCAGAAACCAGAGTGACACACGCCATCCCCTCCCGGCTCCACAGCCCTGATCCCTGTGATCTTTGAGCAGAATCTTCCACCCCAGATTCCTTCCCTGGGGCAGGACAGAAATGGCTGTGGGCACCCTGGCACTGCTGTAGAATGCCAGCCACCTGGCATAGATGTTCACATGGCCCTGTCTCACCTCCCAGGTGCAGCCTGGGAGCAGGCAGCCTATCCATCCAACCCCACCCCACTCCCAAGCTCTGGGAAGTCTGAGGGCCTGGGCCTGTGGTCTGGGTACCAGACATAGGTGACCCATAATGCACCTGGTGGCTGGAGAAGCCATCCCTTCCTCTGGTTCTCAGTGTACCCACCTGTACAATGGGCAACAGGAGACTGCACTGGATCTGTGGTTGCCTGAGAAAGCCAAACTGTTGGAAGTCATGCTGTCAATCAATTTCACTTAAAATAATATAGACCCAAGTCTGTGCTAAATGTCATTCTAGCCAGATCTAGATGCTGGTAGAAGAGCAGAACAACAGAGGATGTTAAAAAAAAAAAAGAGCATTTGCTCAACATCACTAACCATCAGGGAAATGTAAATGAAAACCACAATAAGATTCCACCTTACTCCTGCAAGATGGCCATAATTAAAAAGTCAAAAATAAAAATAAAAATAAATGTTGGCGTGGATGTGGTGAAAAGGGAACACTTTTACACTGCTGATGGGAATGTAAATTACTTCAACCACTATGGAAAACAGTATGGAGATTCCTTAAAGAACTAAAAGTAGAGCTACCATTTGATCCAGCAATCCCACTACGGGGTATCCACCCAGAGGAAAAGAAGTCATTATATGAGAAAGATACATGCATGCCCATGTTTATAGCAGCACAATTCGTAATTCCGAAGATATGGAACCAACCTAAGTGCCCATCAAACAATGAGTCAATAAAGAAAATGTGGTATATATACACCATGGAATACTGCTCAGTCATAAAAAGGAATGAAATAATGTCCTTTGCAGCAATTTGGATGGAGGTAGAGGCCATTATTCTAACTAAAGTAACTCAGGAATGGAAAACCAAATATTGTATGTTCTTGCTTGTAAGTGGGAGCTAAGCTGTGAACACAGGTATAAGAATGATATAATGGACTTTGGGGACTCAGGGGAGAAGGTTGGGAGGGGGTGGTGAGGGATAAAGACTACATATAGAGTACAGTGTACACTGCTCAGGTGATGGGTGCACTAAAACTCAGAAATCACCACTAAAGAACTTAACCCGTGTAACCAAAAACCACCTGTACCCCCAAAACTATTGAAATTTAAAAAGAGCATTTCAGAAAAATATTTATGGAAGGCAAATCGCAAACTGCAAAAACGTGCACAATTTAATGTTTTTCTGCACTTTCAGGTAGCCCACCAATTTGATTTCAGCAGTACGTGTACTTCTGTGCACACCTCATGTACACACACACACACACGCACATATATATACACATATATATATTTATATACACACACACACGTTTAATTCTTACAAGTCTGCGAGGGATCATTGCCTCACTATACAGATTAGAAAGCTGAGGTTTGGGATAGTGAGTCATCTGTCAAATGTCACATGGTTATTAAATGGATGTGCAGCTTCATAAGAAATTCTTAATATAAAAGCAGAAAAAAAAAATGTGGATACCACTAGTGGAGAAAATTTGGGAGAAACCAAGGAAATTCTGGGGCTGTCTGCATGCCCCCATATAAGGCTGTGGCTGTTAAATGCTGGCTCCTGGAATGGCTCACTCTAGTGTTTGTCGGGATGGTTCGTGCAGCCCAGAACAGGGGCCGACACCACCTTCAGTTTTCCATCTCTGAGTCATTCGACTTCTCCTTTGGAAGGTGTCCCACCCACCTCTCTCACCTGCCTTTCCCTCATCCTCCTTTCCTACTTCCTTCCAAAGAGGCAGAACTTGAGTTGAAAAGTGGATTGAGTGTCTATAATGTACCAGGCAGCAAGCCAGGTGCAGGGGGGAGAGAAATAACCCAAGTCCTCATAAGCTCACAGACCAGGGAAGGGACAGACACTGGGGGGTCACGCCTGTACTCCTAGCACTTTGAGAGGCCAAGGCAGGTGGATCACTTGAGGTCAGGAGTTTGAGACCAGCCTGGCCAATATGGTAAAACCCCATCTGTATTAAAAATACAAAAATTAGCTGGGGGTGGTGGCTCGCACCTGTGGTCCTAGCTACTCGGGAGGCTGAGGCATGAGAATTGCTTGAGCCCAGGAGGCAGAGGTTTCGGTGAGCTGAGATTGTGCCACGGCACTCCAGCCTGGGTGACAGTGATACTCCATCTCAAAAAACAAAACAAAACAAGAATTCTGTGGAGGGATGAGTTCAACATCACTTGCACCCACGAGAGGCGGATATTAAATCAAATCAAGGCCCCCAAACAAAAAAAGCAGCAGCTCCATCCCCCACTGGGTCCCATCTCAGGGGGGCATTGTGACATTGAGGTGGAGAACAGGTCCTACAGCCATAGCAGACTGGGCCACCTCACCCAGGTCACCTCACTTCTCTGTGCCTCACTATTTCCATCTGTCCAATGGGACTACTGAAGTACCTGCTTCGTTCATTTCATCAGATTGTTAGCAGTGCTATCAAATGCAGTGGCCCGTGTGGAGAGGATCAATTAAAACTAATTGGTAGTAATCATAGCAATAGTTATAATAGTAGTTAATAAAATAGTAATTAATTACTATTAATTTATCATTACTAATGATAAACATGATGACAGGGAGCTGATTCTGCTCATCCAAGTCACACTCTGCTCACCATTCTCATCCTCCAGCATCAGGAGTGAGGGTGTCGGGTGCCTAACACTGATGGGGCCCAGGAGGACAATTCTTGCCAGTCAAATGAAACATGTGCCATCAATAATGGATCAGACAGCAAAAACCAAATGTTAAGGATGGCTGAGATCCTTGAAATTCAGAAGGAATTTGGATGGATAGTCAGCAGTTACCCAAATAGGGTTATCTGTTCACATCTAACTACTGGGTATTTTGTGTGCTTTTATACAGTTAAGGATGGGAAAAGCTCATTTCTGAGCTTTCAGAAATTTGGGAAAACAGAGTGGTTGTCTACTTAAGACCGAGGAAAGGGCCAAGTCACAGAGAAGATGTAGTGAAGAAATACACAAGCCCACACATCTATTCTCCAAGAATGTTCCATGCATTCCCAAATGGGTTCCATTACCAGCTCAAGCCACAAGTATGAGAATGAGGAGTGATACCGAGTGTAGCTCTGGAAGCAGCCATCCCACGGCTCCCCATGCAGGTGGAAGAAGGGACGTTTCCCTCCAGTCATCCAGGTTTTCAGCTCTCCTTCCAGGATAAGCAAAAGCAAGCTGATAGAAACCAAGTGTGGGCTCGTAAGCAGGTCACCCTTATTTGCAAGGGCATGCTCTGAGCTGCCACGGCTTGTTTGCTGATGCCAGACAGTCCTCTTACAGAGAACTGCCTTTATAATCCAAGACAAAATGAAGGACAATTACTTTCGGAGAGAGAATACCAAGATCAAGTGGCTGATATCAGATACCTTTAAGCAGTGCAAACCAAGAAACAGTACAGACTCAGGAATCTGAAGCAGGGAGGGAGGACCTGAGGGCGGGAAAAGACGATAGAGAATTCTACGTAGAGACAGAAAATCTGGATTCAGGGCTCCATGGCTACTGTTTCCCGGCCGTGCAACCCTCCTCAAGTTACTTCATCTTTCAGGATCTTGATTTCCTCACCCATAAAACTGAGGAAATGTTTGAGAAATCCATTGGGAAGGTAAACTAAAGTAGTGACTGTAAAAGGCGCGGTGTAAACTGTAACCGCCCATGCACAGGCTGCTCTGTGACTTTGGAATTTTGCCGAGGTCCCCAAGGGCTAGACCAATGGCTTTCATTTGCCTTCACTCTGGGATGAATTTTTTAAAAATTACTGGGTGCTCAGCTTGAAATCTGTGCTGCTGGGATGAAAACCTAAACACCATACAACTGCTATTGTCTTCCAGTGGTGTTTCCAAATGCCAGAATAACCTGACCAGTGGGACTTCAACCCTGGTCAGGCCCTCTGCATCACTTCCCAAGACCAAAAATGCTTTCCCTCCTTGAATGAATAGCCTGGAGGTTGCTCCAGTGGCTCCCTGGGGGACTCACAGTCCGAGAAGGAGTATGGGTTTGAGCAGGGCAGCATGGTGCAGGCCTAGACTCCCAAGGCCACCCCACATCTCAGCACATCTGTGCCTCAGCCTACTCACCTGTGCAATGAGGGCAATAATACTCACCTCCCCACTGTTGAGAGGCTGAGATAATTTGTGCAAAGCTCTGGGACTGCGCCTGGACTGTGCAGCTTAGGCACTCCGTGACGGCTGACTTGTTTTATTATTATCAATCACTATTATTCTTATCCTCATATAACTTTAATTGTTATTTTGTGATGGCTCTGATGACAGAGATGGTTGTTTTTGGAGGCAACCCCAAAGGGCTGCAGGCATGGCAAGCAAGGCATTTCCACAAGTGCATCCACACCCACCCCCTCTCCCAGCCACAGCTGTCTCCCACCTGGCACACGCTGACAGCCTTGGGCATGCCAGGCCAGATGGGACTCGTGTGCTGCAGGCACGTGACAGAGCTGGACGCCACAGCTACTGGGCGGGTACTCTCTGCCAGCCCCTGGTGGCTGTGACTCTCCTCCTATGGCTGGCAGAGGTGGGAGAACAACCTCAGAACTCAATGCAAGAAGCGGGAAAACTGAGCAGGGCTGGGGTCGGGTGGGGACCTGGGTGGGCCCTTGGAGGTGGCTCGAAAGGGCTTGTTTTGGGCATTGGGGGTGGGGTGCAATTGGGTCCATGTAGGTGTCCGGCAGCTGGGGCTAGATGCTCTCTGAGCCAGTGGGTCTATTCCAGGGACTTGGTCTGGGCCATGTCCCAGATCTAAGGGCTCAGAGGAAGTGCAGGGCAAAGGAATTCTGAGGTGGTGGCAGTTGGTGGCCAGAGTGGCAGGTAGTGGGGCTTTGAGTCCGTAGTTATTTGACTCAGGGCTTCTGCAGCCACTGGTCGGAGTGCAGCTGAGCTGGGGAGAGTGTGGAGGTGGGCAAAGATTAGGCTGGATGTCAAGACAGGATTGCAGCCCAGTGGGAGAACAGGGAATGAATCAGAGCCCCGAGGCAGAGGCCAGCTTCCATGGACCAAGGAAACCCACTGTGGCTGGAGACATGGTGCACTCTGGCCAGAAAAGAAGGCCAAAGCCACCAGCCACACACCTGCTGCTGCACCTGACTCAGTGGCTGAGTTGGACACCTGGGTCAGGGTCTGCTAAGGCTGGAGTGATGGTCCCCAAGGGCCAGCACAGCCAAGGTTACCAATGTTGGGCTGAAGGTGACATGCCTGGGGGATCCTGAAACTATGCAACATGTTTCTGTGGGAGAGGCAGATGATTGGGAGTGACAAGCCACAGACTGAAAGAAAAGCAGAATCACAAGGGGATGCTGCGTGGTGAGAATTTAAAAGAGTCAGTCAGAGTGTCAGGAAGACTCAGTGCTGTCTGGGTAGTCAGGAAGGCTTCCTGGAGAAGGTGGCCATAGAACGGGAGGAACCCAGAGTTTCTACATCACCTTCCCCTGCAAGAGGCACTCAAATCCACCTGTGTCCTCCCATCCCCCCACCCCCATGTCTAGAGGCAGTGAAGGAGCAGGGTGCCACCCACTCAGCATTGCCGTGGATGGGGACACCTGCCTTACAGAGCCTCGCTCACGTCCCCATATCCCAGGGTCTGCCTCTGCACAGACAGCAAATGCTGCTCCACTTGGGCCCTGCTCCAGGAGCTGGGGACGGCAGGGACAGCCAGGTTCTGTGCTCAGGGAGCTGATACTCGAACAGCCAAAGACCAGCAGTGCAGATGTGGGCAAGCAGTGCAGATGTGGTCAAGCAGTGCAGATGTGGGTCATTTCAGGGCAGGGAAATGCTGTGGATTTTGAGTTGAGCAGACCGGGTTTGAACACCAGCTCTGCTCCCAGTTACCTCATCCCTGGAAAGCTATTGCACCTCCCGAAGACTCTTTTTACTCATCTGCAGAATTTGGAAAAAACCATCCACTTCCTGAGATATTTGGAAAGAAAAGAGAGGAACCCAGTCCCGCAGAGTTTTGCAAGTGGGGAATGTACCAGCTCGCAGCATCCAAGGTGGTGCTCAGCAAGCAGGTTACACCTGGAGAGAGTGGGGTTCAGGGAGGCCTCGGATGGGAGCCTTGACGTGATGCCGCCAGAACTTTCCATTTGCCCTTGCCTTTGCTCCAATGTGTGTGCTGGCTCTGCTCTCGCTCTCTCTGCAAGCTGGCTTCCTCCACCACGAGCTGGGCTTCCACCAGGGCAGCAACACTGCAAAGAGTGATAGGAGATGGAGGTTACTGCAGGGATTAGGTCCCCCAATGGTAGGAGCTGGGGAGAGGTCTGTGGAAGGCTGTCATCCTGGGTCTGGTGGTCAGCCCAGAATCTCTGCAGGTCAGCCAGGTGGGCAGGGAGAAGAAAACCTGGGTATGAGATGGGGCAGAGTGAGGCCTGGTCAAAGCCTGAAGGCTCTCACTCCAGCCTGGCTGACACAGGGACCCGAGGAAGGGACCGGTGCTCCTCACCTGACCTGAGACCTGGAGAACTAGAGGAGGAGGCCTGGTGAGGGCTGGAGGAGCCTTTGGCATGGATGCTTTTCACAACCACCAGGTGCACCAGCAGGTGAAGGGGAGCAGCGCCTAGCACCCCACACCAACCTCAGAGCGTTCCTGCTTGACTTCTGCCTTCCAAACCAGAAGTACCTTTCTCTTGTAGCCAGCTGTTATCTGCAACTACAGAGGGTGAGAATTCTTAGCTACGCTGACACGCCTGGCTGGAACTATCACCCCCGACATCTTCCAAAGCTTGTACCTTACAGTTTCTGTTCCCAAGACCTATTGCCCTTGCACTCTCTGACCGCAGGTCCTAATTCCAAGGCTCAGACCATCCCCACCTGGTTCAGGTGCCCCTGTTTAGGTCAAACACTTCAGGACACAGGGGTCAGGGCAGAACAGGTGAGAAAACGACAGCTCCCACAGGCAGGCACCTAGGGAGGGGCAGTTTCTATAGGAAGGGCAGGAAGGAAAAACTATGTGTCACCGTAGCTATTGCACACACACGCGTTAAGCTAGTAAATAGGGATAACACGGGGGAGGAAAAAGGCTCGGGGGAGGAGCAATGAACTTGCTGACCATAATGTCAATGAAATTGCCCTTTGGGGGTACAACACATGGCTCTCTGCGTCCCAGAAGCCAAGGACCACACATAACTCCACAGCTCTCAGCATAAATGTGTGTGAGTGTCACTTCCTCACTCCATCACAGGCATCAGAGGGTGGGACCATGTGTAGCACAGCCTTGCACCCAGGCACTGCCTGTCACAGCAGGAAGCACAGTGGAGAGTTTCAAATGTGTGTTTTGGAGGCTTTTTGCGAGCAGCATATTCTCGCTACTCACCTCTGTCTCCCAAAGCAAGCATGGCGGCTTTCCTGGGTTCTTCCCTACAAGAGGTACCTCCTAGATTTCTGGTTAGCGCTCTCTATAACTTCGCTCACCTTATTCATTTGCAAACATGGGTTTGGCACCAACTGTGCACCAGCATAGTCTCTTCCCTTAGGACTGACACTGGAGTCGAGGGAGTGATACTGATCACCATCGTTCCAGTGTGTCTGCGGATCTGGACACTTGACACCTGGGGAAGCCTGCACCCCATACTTTCACGCATATTGGGCTGATATGTTTTAAAACTTCTCTCCACATCCCCTTTTCCAGTACTGGAAGCGTTTGCTGTTTTTTCTCCTGGGGATGAATGATTTCCCAGACTTAAGAAGAAGGCCCAGTGCCTGGGTCTGTGGGTTCTGTTCTGGAGTGGAGCCTGCTGAGTTTCAGATGAAGAAACTGGTTTCTGGTGCTGCTGTTTTAGCTTCTTGCCATGTTCGGTCCCCTCAAATGCCAGCCAGACATCCGGCACGGGGTCGGTGAGGACTCTCTGCCAGGCACCTGGGAGTCTCCCTAATTATCCAGTGATCCTCCCAGCTTGTGACACCTCCAGTCTCCCCGAGACAGTTCAGGCTGAAAGGCTGCATTGGAATGTGTGGGGAAGAAATGGCCCTTTGAATGTGTTCAAAGCCTCTGCGGCCTCTGGCTGGGGAAAGTCAAGGGCAGTTGTGCTCAGCAAACTTCCTGGCGAGCCTGGCGAACCCTTACAGGGAAATGGGAAAATACTGGCAAGAGACAACTTTGTCATTGTTCCCTGCATTTAAGCAGGAGGGAAAAGAAAGCAGCATGAAAGCATGCCTCTGGCAAGCATATCAAATTAAATGTCAAAAATATCCCAATGCTCGTGACTCACCAGTGGCCGATGTCTGAAGTTACAGCTTCGTGCATTTATCACAGACGGCACTTTGAAAGGGAAAGGTCACGAGTTTTGATGTCAGAGCAGCTTGGCTTTGAATCCTGGCTATATTCCTGATTAGCTGGATGTGTCTGGATAGTATGTTTGACCTCTTCACACCTCAGTTTTTTTCTGTAAAATGGACATCGTACACCCCATAGGAGACCACCATGAAGAATGTGAACATCAAGTTAGGGCTTAGAAGCCTTATTTGCTAACAATACCAAAATAGACATTCTAGGTTTATCGTGAGGGTTAATGAGATTATTTAAACAGATTTTTGTGGTTTTGTTCTTAGCTATATCCCTTGAACCTTGAACCTTGCACATAAAAGGCACTCAATAAATGCCTGTTGAACAAATTAACAAACAAACATATGAATGAAGAGGTGTTATTTCCCTCTCTAAACTCCTTTGCCTGTGACAGAAAATCCAAGTTTGCTAAACAGCAGCAGTGAAAAAACGTTGTGATTGTAATGGAACGTCTACCACTCCCCAAGCCCTCAGTCCACCCACCTGTTCAGACTCTCTTACCTTTGCATTAGGGAAGGGCCAACATTCTTAGCCTTTTCCACCCCAAACAAGCCCTTCTTGTCTTTACACATTGTGGGCCTTGGGTTTGTAATACCTGCTTCTTGTCCACCTGGGAAATTCTGACTCAGCTTCAAAGTCTAGTTTACATGTCACTTTTTCCGTGAGGACAGGGTGATGGTGCTGGTAGTGGTGGTAATATTAGTTCTGGTGGTGATGGTGTGGTGGTGGTGAGAGTGGTGGTGGTTGTAAAGGTGATAATAGTTCTGGTGGTGTTGGTGGTGGTGAGAGTGGTGGTGGTTGTAATGGTGATATTAATTCTGGTGGTGCTGGTGTTGGTGGTGGTAATGAAGGTGGTGGTGTTGGTGCTGCTCATGGTTGTGATGGTGGAGATAATAGTTGTGATGGTGATGGTGGTGGTGAGAGTGGTGGTGGTTGTAATGGTGATATTAATTCTGGTGGTGATGGTGGTGGTGGTAGTGGTGAGAGTGGTGGTAGTTGCAATGGTGATAATAGTTTTGGTGGTGATGGTGGTGCTGATTGTGGCGGTAATGAAGGTGGTGGTGATGGTGCTGCTCATAGTGATGATGGTGGAGATAATAGTTGTGATGGTGATGGTGGTGGTGAGAATGGTGGTGGAGGTGGTGATGATGGTGATGATGGCACTGTGGTGGTGATGACGAAGGTGGTGGTGATTGAAGTAATAGTTGTTGTGGTGATGGTGATGTTGATAGAGTTGGTGGTGATGGTGGTGGTGATGGTGGTGGTGATGGTGATGGTGATGATGGAGGTGGTGGTGGTTATAGTAATGATGGAGCTGGAGGTGGTGATGCAGGTGGTGGTGAGGGTGGTGGTGATGATGATGGTGATAGTTGTCATAGTGATGGTGGTGTTGATGGAGGTGGTGGTGATGGTAGTGGTGGTGGTGATGGTGGTGATAATAATTGGGGTGGTGGTGGTGGTGGTGGTGATGGTGGTGATTATAGTTATGGTGGTTACAGTGGTGGTGATGAAAAGGATGATGATGGTGGTGATGGAGGTAGTGGGAGTGACGGTGGGGATAATAGTTGTGGTGGTGATGGAGGTGGTGGTGCTGGTGATGGTGATGATGGAGCTGGAGGTGGTGATCATAGAGATGATGGTGGTGATGGAAGTGATGGTGGTGATGGAGGTGGTGGTGGTACTGGTGTGGTGATAATAGTTGTGGGGATGGAGATGGCAGTGATGGTGGTGATCGAGGTGGTGGTAATGGTGGTGATGGAGGTGCTAGTGATGGTGATGATGGAGGTGGTGATGGTTATGGTAATGATGGAAATGATGGTGGTGATTGAGGTGGTAGTGATGGAGGTGGTGGTGATGGTGGTGATGGTGACAGTATTGATAATAACTGGGGTGGTGGTAGTGATGGTGGTGGTTATAGTTATGGTGATGACAGTGGTGGTGATGGAGAGGCTGGTGATGGTGGTGCTGCTGATGGTGATGATGGAGGTGGTGGTGGTGACAGTGGTGATAATAGTTGTGGTGGTGATGGAGTTGATGATGATGGTGGTTGTGATGATGGTGCAGACACTGAACAAATCCTTACCCTAATAATATTAAATAATAATTAATAATTAAATAATTATTAAATTATTTCTTTTTTGAACCATAGTTTTCATGTGGCCCCAAAGAGAAAGTTATTTATTGTATTCTCTTTCATCCTCTTAAAATTCAAACACATTTTAACCTTCAGGACTTCCAGCTTTGAACTCTTCTTGGTCGTCTATTCTATTCCTGAGTGAGAAAAAAGGCTTTGAAGGTCACCTTTGATAGACAAAAATATAGTAGGAGGAGATAACAGGTCATTCTGACAGTGAGACAGGGAATAGAAAATTGCTCTAGACAGCTACTCTGGATGGAATCTCTTCTCTTGGCCTGCCTCTCCAATTCATTAATTCATTCCTCCATGTACAGGTTCTTACTGACTGCCCTCTCTGCACCTGGCACTGTGGCAGGTGCTGAGGACACAAGCCTAACCCAAGTTCCCCCAAGCTGCCACACGTGCAGGCCTCTCCTGGGGGAAGTGCAATGGCTTCACCTCCTCCACCTGGAATCCAGTGGGAGAAATGTCTGTGATTCATCTATGGTTTCACTGTGCCAGTTGGCTGATCTAGATAATTAGGTCCCTGCTGTGGTTTAAATATTCATTCCCTCTGAAACTCATGTTGAAACAATCCCTAATGTAACAGAGTTGGGGCCTTTAAGAGGTGATTGGGTTATGAGGGCTCTGCCCTCATGAATGGATTTGTCCATTCACGGATTAATGAATTAATGGGTTATTACAGGAGTGGGCTTTTTAATAGAAGTCAGTTTGGTTTTCAGTGTACCCCTCTCGCCCTGTGATGTCTTCTGCCAAGTTGTGACGCAGGATGAGGCCCTCACAAGAAGCTGATCGGATGCGGCTACCTGATCTTGGACTTCCCAGCCCCTGGCTGTAAGAAAGAAATCTTTTTTATTTTTAAATTACCTTCTCAGGTATCCTGAATAGCAGCAGAAAATGGACTAAGACAGTCTCCAAACCCAGAAATTTAATAAAAGAAAAAAAAAACATGCACAAATTCCTCAATGGAACTGTTAATCTAGTAAAAGATTAAGTGACAGTCCAGAGGGCCCACAGTCTCCAGAATCTCTGGTGTGTGAGGCTTAGGCCTGGGAGGCAACCATTATCTTTCCCTAGTTGCAAGGAGGTGAGAGGGTAGGGAGAAGTAGGCAGGTGTAACTCGGGGGAGTACCAGCAAGCAGAAGCCCCTCTGGGACCTGAAATGCCACCTCACATGAGATCCAACCCCATTGCTCCCGCCCAGGGAGACCCACTGGAGACAGGTGGCATTGAGCCTGGCCACATCATCTCCAGGTTGGTGGTGCCACCTCCGATGGCCTTCCCCATTATTCCATCTCTAATCAGAAGGATAAAATGTGCCAGCAGCTCTATCTCCCACCCTGGAAGGACAGCAATGACCATCAGGGGTTTTCTTAGAAGATGAAAGCTCTGCTTTGTCTCTGGGTGACTGTGGTAGAAGAGACAGATTTTTCTGTCACCTCGTGGGTGACTTGTGATCCTGTTTCCTTAACATCCTTCCCAGTGGTTTCTAAAGAGATGCCCTATGCCAAAATTCTCTTGAACTCTGCTTCTCTTTTCTTTAAATGGGACTTTGATTCTAGAACAGTTGCATAACATGACGTTCTGCAGAAGCCCAGCCTCCCATCTGCATGCCCTGCCTTGGGCTGCCCTGTTCCAGTTTCCTAAGCAGACCCTGTTTTACTCTGCTTCCCTGCTGTGTCTTAAAAGAGAATGCAATGGCCTTGCTGGGAAAGAGCTTCTTTTCTCACAAAGTCTGTCCTCAGATAGGCTGTCTGCAGCCCATCATCCAGGACCCACTCTATGTGGATCTGTGGGCCTCCACCTACCTTTCCAGGAACGTCCACACTGCAGCTAAGCTTTGCACATCCCTTCTCATAAATATCAAGAGGCGGCTCTCCACCCCAGGGCTGCCTCCATTCCAGCTTCCTATATCCACACAAAACAAACTCTTCTACTCAAACTCCACCACCTCACAAAAGCCTCCCTGGATTTTTTTCAGAGTTAGAAGAGGCCACACCCTTCTCTCTTTCCCACAGTGCTTGTCCTGTGTGCTTCCTGTGATAAGGACCACAGGCTGTTTGTGGACTCATCATTTGTTCTCTATCCTGGTTTCAGTCCATGACCCT
Source organism: Macaca mulatta (assembly GCF_049350105.2). Lineage (NCBI taxonomy): Eukaryota > Metazoa > Chordata > Mammalia > Primates > Cercopithecidae > Macaca > Macaca mulatta. Next base: position 167,798,339 of record NC_133412.1, read on the forward strand.
GTGGATCTGTGTGTCCAGCTTGGGTTTGGAAGGAGTGGAGATGAACCGCCTTCAGCCACGGGGAGTGTGGTTGGGCCGCCTGCTCCTTCAGGGTCTGCCCTTCCCGGGACAGGCATCACCCAGGGGCTGAGCAAGATGAGATTCAAAGTCCAGCCATTTGAGCCAAACAGGGAACTCAACTGAGCAGCACTCTCATGCTGAGGAGTGAGTAGGCCAAAGCTTTGCCGCCTGGCCTTGCAGTTCAGCTTCTCCGCCTGCTCTACCCTTAGGTGGGGATCCCTGACAAACATCTCATACCCCAAACGCCATCCCAGCCTCTGCTTCCAGAGAGCCCAGCTGGCTATATGGGCTTTCTCCATTTATTCTTCCTTCCGCGAATACCAATTAAGCACTGACTGTGCTGCATTGCACTGGGCAGTGGAGACCCAGCAGCAAACAATGTGGGATGCACAGACTAGAATGGTGAGAAAGGCTAGAACAAGCAATACTCACAGGCTAGAAGCGAGTAATGAATGATGATGGCAAATGTTACGGGAACAGACAGGGTGATTGGACAGAGAGTAACTTGGAGGCAACGTCCCATGTTGCAGAAAAGTTTCTCTGAGGAGATGTTCGTTCTGAGTCCTGAAGGTTGAGGAGCCAGACATGGGAAGAACTCTTCTCCTGGCCCTGTAGGCCCAGCTGCCACCTGGGTGCCTCCCCAAATGCCCTCAGCCCGAGTAGTCCCAGGTAGACTCCCCTGTCCCCAGTCCTTACTACCACTCCTGTGCCTGGGTTTATGATCTTAGTGGATGCCACCCAGATCCTTGGTCATCACCCTAACCCCTCCCTCTCCCTCAGCACCAGGTCCTGATGCCACCTGTCCTTGAGGTGACCACACCTCCCAAGCTGATTGTGAGGTCCTGGTTTGGGCAGGCCCTCAGCACTGTCACCAGCTGTTGCAATACTCACCCGACAGGTGGCCCTTCTTCAGGTTCAGTGTCCTGTGCCATACTCCACCCTCACCTGCTCACAGAACTAAGCACTCCGAGCTCTGGGATCACGTGTCCCCTGCAGCATCAGTGTGTTGCGAGGAGCACAGGCTGGTAGGCTAACACAACAGACACCTGTCTCTCAGTTCTGGAGGGTGGAAGTCCGAGAGCAAGGTGTGGGCAGGGCCGCACTCCCTCCAAGACTCTGGGTAGAACCCTTCCTTGCCTCTTTCCAGCCTATGGTGGTGACGACAATGCCTGGTGTTCCTCAAATGGTGGCTGCATCCGTCCAATATCTGCCTCTGCCATCAAGTGGCTGTATTCATGTCATCTCCCTCTGTGCACTTCTGTCTCTGTGTTCAAATTTCCCCTCTTTGGAAAGATAGCAGTCACAATGACTTCATTTTAACTTTACCTCTGTAAAGAATCTATTTCCAAATACGATCACATTCGGAGATGCTGGGGATTAGGAACTCAACCCCTCTTTTATTTGGAGGAGACACATCTCAGTTCCTAACACCTGTTATGCCTTCATCCTAGTCTCACTCACATGTTAGCATAATATTTTCTAAAAATGCCACCTCCCCTCTCCTACCCCCATCCCAAAACCCAGTTCTGTTCTTTTCAATGTTTGATTTTGCAGCGCAACCATTTTTTCAAAGATAATTTTACATGGAGCCCCAGTAAAACAAGCACAAACAAAGCAGAGGTGCTCTCTGATTACAGGGCAGGCTGTGGAGGGTTGGAGGGAACACCCCACCCATCCTGCCATGGCACCTGACTGGCTGGCCTCTGAGGAAGCTGTGGGTCACCGTGTAGAAGCCCTGGCTGGAGTATGACCCCCCTGGAGCTGCTCCTAGGTCTGGAACCTGGGGAGTCCAGGCCACCCCCTCACTTTCTCAGGCCTCTGCCCGAATGCTAGCTTCAGAGATGTCTCCCATGATGACCTATGGTATGTAACAAATAGCACATAATCCCCTACCTCTACCCCCTGTTCCTGCCTTATTTTTCCCCCTAGCACTTATCACCATATTTGTTTATCTGCTTATTGTCTGTCTCTTCCGCGTACTAGAATGTAATCTCCCCAGGGAAAGATGTTTCCTTGCTGTTCTTCCAGGGCTTAGAACAGTGCTTGACTTGAGGTGGATGATCAAGAAATATTTGTTGGGAGGATGATTACACAAACTTTTTTTTTTTTTTTTTTTTTTTTGAGATGGAGTCTCGTTTTGTCGCCCAGGCTGGAGTGCAGTGGCCATGATCTGGGCTCACTGCAAGCTCTGCCTCCCAGGTTCACACCACTCTCCTGCCTCAGCCTCCCCTGTAGCTAGGACTACAGGCGCCTGCCACCGCGCCTGGCTAATTTTTGTATTTTTAGTAGAGATGGGGTTTCACCGTGTTAGCCAGGATGGTCTCGATCTCCTGACCTCATGATCAGCCCGCCTCGGCCTCCCAAAGTGCTGCGATTACAGGCATGAGCCACCGTGCCTGGCCTCACAAACTTTTTCTTCAACAGCTTTATTGAGGAATAATTCACATTTTAAACCATGAAAGGGCACGATTCTGTGTATGTATAGATACACAATTTAGCATATTCATAAAGGTCTGTGAAACACAACAGATCATTGGCATGGTCTCTTTCTCTAGATGACACCAGGCAAAAGAATATTGTTGTTGCCAGCAGAACAGTGTATTACACATACTCATTCATGGAAAAGAGAAAATCAGGGGTTTGAATGAGGAGACACACATGGACATGGAGTTTCCGTAGATATTATTTTTCTGCTTTTATTTTATGAGAAAATGTAGATATTACACTAAGAAGCTGAGGAATGTGCATATACTGACCCCTTACGAACAGATATTAAAAGTTGTTATTTCATAAAATACCGCAAGTTCACTGAATTTTAAAAATTAAGCAGTGATAGTTGATACCTATTGTTTTTGTTGGCTGATGACTCCCTTAATAGAAAACTTTCAATTTTCCATCCACTGGATCTTTACTATGGCAGCTGCTACCATGGTACAATGTATCCCCAACCTCTGTATGTGATTGATCTAAGTGATTGACCCGAGATGGGTCAATTTAGCCTCCTTCTTGAGGAATTTGGACTCCAAGTTAAGGGATGCTTAGTGTGACTGCTCTCTGAAATGAAAGAGATATAAATTTGGAGCTCTTGATGGCTTCATCCTGCCATGTGGACTAAGAACGGGATAAAAATCAGTTGGTAGCAATAGAGAAAAACAAAACAATGAAAAAAGTATAAAAGGTTGTGAGAAGGAGAAGATGAAGGAAGAGGGCTGGATTGCATCACTATTCATTTGTTCTAGGAGACCCCCCCTTGGGCCACAGTTGGCTTCTTACCATCCAAAGAAACTTACTTAAGGAAAGCATCAAACAAATGAAATATATGTAATTAAATTTGACAATAGTGAAGAGGATCATTTGCATCATGAAGTTTCCTGGAAGTTTTTTTCTCCTCTCTAAATTATTCCCTGTTTTCTGTGATCTCTCCAAGTCTCCATCTCAGACTGCAAAGGAAAGGGCCTTTGGGAAAGGTGTTCTTCACCCAGGCACTCCCACTCCAAGCCCCTATGGCCCACAAGGCAAGACTTAGCTTAGCCAAAGCCACTCTGTTTCTGCTGCATCTCTCCATCCTGAGTTTCTACCTCCAACTGAAACATAAATCCTCCAGGGAAATATTGTTTCAGGCTGCCTGGTGGTAGTAGAGCCCCAGGGCCTCTGAGCCCTGACCTGGACATGACCAAACTTAAGCCATGACACTCTCCCTCCCTTCACCTTACTAGAATCTCTCTTTTCAGAATAGTCTCTGCTGCCTTGAGGTGGGTCCTCTCTTTTCCTTATGGGAGCTCCCCTGGGAAATGTGGGGACTTTGTGAAAACTTAGAAAAGAACATCATACTGAATTGACAAAAGCTGGAAGCATTCCCTTTGAAAACCAGCACAAGACAAGGATGCCCTCTCTCACCACTCCTATTCAACATAGTATTGGAAGTCCTTGCCAGAGCAATCAGGCAAGAGAAAGAAATGGGAATAGGCATTCAAATAGGAAGAGAGGAAGTCAAACTATCCCTGTTTGCAGACCACATGATTCTATAACTAAAAAACCTCATAGTCTTTGCCCAAAAGCTCCTTGATCTAAATAAATTACTTCAGCAAAGTTTCAGGATACCAAGTCAACATACAAAAATCAGTAGCATTCCTATAAACCAACAACATCCAATCTGAGAGCCAAATCAGGAATGCAGTCCTATTCACAATTGCCACAAAAGAAATAAAATACCTAGGAATATAGCTAACTAGGTAGGTAAAAGATCTCTACAACAAGAATTACAAAACTGCTCAAAGCAATCAGAGATGTCTCAAGCAAATGAAAAAACATTTCATGCTCATGGATAGGAAGAATCAATATGATTAAAATGGTCATACTGCCCAAAGCAATTTACATATTCAGTGTTATTCCTATCAAGCTACAAATGAAATTATTCACAGAATTAGAAAAAAAAAACTATTTTAAAATTTGTGTGGAACCAAAAAGGGCTCAAATAGCCAAAGCATCCTAAGCAAAAAGAACAAATCTGGAGGCGTCACGTTACCTAACTTTAAATGATACTACAGTGCTACAGTAACCAAAACAGCATGGCATTTGATATGATTTGATTGTGTCCTCACCCAAATCTCATCTTGAATTATAGCTCCCATAATTCCCACATGTTTTTGGAGGGACCTGGTGGGAGATAATTGAATCATGGGGGTGTTTTCCCCCATATTGTTCTTGTGGTAGTCAATAAGTCTCACGAGATCTGATGGTTTTATAAGTGGTTTCCCCTTTCACTTGGCTTTCATTCTCTCATTCTCCCCATGGCCATGTAAGACATAGCTTTTGCCTTCCACCATGATTGTGAGGCCTCCCCAGGCACATAGAACTGTGAGTCCATTAAACCTCTTTTCCTTTATAAATTACCAAGTCTCAGGTATGTCTTTATCAGCAGCATGAAAATGGACTAATACAGTAGTGGCACCAAAACAGCATGATGCTGGTATGAAAACAGACACATAGACCAATGGAACAAAATATAGAGCCCAGAAATAATGCCACACACCTACGACTATCTGATCAGACAAAGCTGAAAAAAATAAGCGATGGGGAAAGGACTTGCCACTCAATAAATAGTGCTGGGATAATTGACTAGCTATAAGCAGAAGATTGAAACTGGACCCCTACCTTATACCACATATAAAAATCAATGTAAGATGGATTAAAGACTTAAATGTAAAATGTAAAACCATAAAAAGACTAGAAGACAATCTAGGAAATACAATTCTGGACACAGGACTTGGCAAAGATTTAATAAGAAAGACTCCAAAAGCAATTGCAACAAAAACAAACATGGACCAATAGGATCAAAGTAAACTAAAGAGCTTCTACACAGCTAAAGAAATTATCAACAAAGTAAACAGACAGCCTACAGGATGGGAGAAACTATTTGCAAACTATGCATCCTACAATGGTCTAATACCCAGCATCTGTAAGGAACTTAAACTTACAAGCAAAAAACAAACAACCCCATTAAAAAGTGGGCAAATGATGTGAACAGACACTTTTCAAAAGAAGACATACACATACATGTGGCCAACAAGCATATGAAAAAATACTGAATATCACTTATCATTATAAAAATGCAACTCAAAATCATAATGAGATACCATCTCACGTAAGTCAGAATGGCCATTCATGAAAAGTCAAAAAATAATAGATGCTGGTGAAATTGTGGAGAAAAGGGAATGCTTGTACACTGCTGGTGGGAGTGTAAATTAGTTCAGTCATTGTGGAAAGCAGTGTGGTGATTCCTCAAAGAACATAAAATGAAATTACCATTTGACCCAGCAATCCCATTATTGAATACATACCCAAAGGAATATAAATCATTCTGCCATAAAGACACATGCATGTGAATGTTCATTGCAACACTGTTCACAATAGCAAAGACACGGAATCAACCTAAATGCCCAACAGTGGTAGACTAAATAAAGAAAATGTGGTACATATACACCATGGCATACTGGAATACTATGCAACTATAAAAAAGAACAACATCATGTCTTTTGCAGCAACCTGAAGCTGGAGGCCATTATCCTAAGCAAACTAAGGCAGGAACAGAAAACCATATTCTGCGTGTTCTCACTTATAAGTGGGAGCTAAATAATGAGAACACGTGGATACTAGGAAAGGAACAACAGACACTGGGGCCGATTTGAGGATGAAGGGTGGAAGGAGGGAGAAGATCAGAAAGAATACCTATTAGGTACTATGCTTATTACCTGGGTGATGAAATCATCTGTACAACAAACCTCTGTGACACACAACTTACCTATATAACAAACCTTCACATGTACCCCTGAACCTAAAATAAAAATTAAAAATATTTTAAAAATAAAAATGCTAGTGATTCTTAACCTTAAAAAAAACTTAGAAAATTTAGTGATGAGGAGACTCTAATTCAGCATCAACCAGTGACTATCTTTGCATCCAAATCTACCCTCCCTGCCTGTAGTTAACAATATGATATTGTGCACTTAAACATTTGTAAAGAGTATAGATGTCATATGAAATGTTCTTTTTAAAAAAATCTTAAAGGGACCCAAAGAAACTTTGGGACATGATGGACATGTTTATTACCTTGACTGTGGTGACAGTGTCACAAGATGCATATGTCCAAACTCATCAAATTATATAAATTAAGCATGTGCAGGGGTGTTTTGTAAAGCAATTACACCTCAATAAAGCTATTTTTAAAAAGAAAAAACTTTTCCACCCCCACTGAGGCACCTCAGGGAAACGGTCTTTCCAAGATCCACCTAAACCTAGGTAAGACTGAGAACATCGAGACTAGGGTATGATGTGAACCTCTGCCATAAATCTTCTTGACTTCATGAGGAAAATAGTATTGGCCAAGTTGTTGAGAGCTATCTTTGTCTTTCCTCTCCTATTCTCCTATCCCAGGGTCTCAGGGACCCACACTGCCAGGAAAGGTGTGTCAGGCTGTTCTTGCATTACTATAAAGAAATACCTGAGACTGGGTAATTTATAAACAGAAGAGATTTAATTGGCTCACAGTTCTGCAGGCTGTACAAGCATGGCACCAGCATCTTCTGGACTTCTGGGGAGGCCTCAGGGGACTTACAGATGGGGAGCTGGCATACCATATGGTGAGAGTGGGAGTGAGAGAGAGAGAGTGGGAAGTTCTCACACTTTTAAACAACCAGATCTCATGAGAACTAGCTCGTCACAAAGGGGTTGGTGCTAAGACTTTCATGAGGGATCTGCACCCATGATCCAAACACCTCCCACCAGGCCTTACCTCCAGCACCAGGGATTACATTTCAACATAAATTTGGCAGGGACACAGATTCAAACCATATCAAAAGAGATCCTAGATGTAACATCCTCGACCAATCAGAGCTCAGACTTCTCACTGGAAACTCAGCAAATACAGACCGTTCCCCCTTTGCACAGTTTCAATGTGAATGAATTTCACTTACATGATTTTGCTAAGTAACATCAGTCTTCCAACAACACAATTCAGATTTCAGTTGCTACAGTGTTCTACCTGTGAATAACTTCCCAAAGTACAAATTTATCCACTAGCTATTCAGTAAATAATGGAAATGTATCACAATCAGTGGTCAGTCATGTCACTTCTTTCAATGCCTGTCAACCACTGGTTCATTTGCATCTGTTGTTCAGGTCAGGCATAGACAGCAAAGTGTGTAGGTATGTTGCCTCCCTATCTCCCAATTACAAACCCATGTGAGATTTCACAAAAATGGACAGTTGAAGGAGGGAATTGGCCAGCAAAGACAGAAATGCAGAAAAGCAGAAAAATATGATAATACTAGAACTAAAATCTGAATAGAACAAAAATGGAGTTATGAAAAAGATAGCTGGTGATGAAAATGTTGACATTCACCATTAGAAAGGCTTTACAGATAATGCAGCCAGAGGAACTTGGTGAAGACCAGACTCTCAGAGATATTTCATGACATCAAAAGAACAAAAGATAAAATGAAGACAGCTGATCTAAGATGAAGTAGGCTCTACACATACACATTTACTCAGTAAACATTTAATTTAGTAACTACTTGTGCCATATCTGGGGTAAACTCTGGAACTGCAAAGATTAAAGAGACATATCTATGCCCTCAAGGATCTCCCAGGCTAGTACGACAGGCGGACTAGGAAACAACTGCCAATAGTAAGATAAGAGACCCACTGACTAGGCAAAGGATTTTGTGGTTAATTTGGAGATTCTATTTTTTAAACTTTTTGGAGTTTAATCAGCTTGCATTTATCAACAAATTGGCAACTGGTGTATTTTTATATTTTTAACCAACAAGTCATGTATCAGTCAGGAAAGATAAGACTATGCTGCAATAACAAATGGCCCCAAATTCCAGGGTCTTAAAGCAACAACAGTTGATTCTTGCTCATGCCACAGGTCAGTCACAGATTGGCTGCTGGTCCACATAATCTTCCCTCTGGAACCCAAAATCTTTCCCAAATATCACCAACTGTAGTGGCTAGTAGCAGTGGTGAGAAAAGCATGGTGAGCCATGCATGGCTCGTGAAGCCTACTTCCAGAAGTAATCACATCACTTCTGCACTTATTTCACTGTGCAAGGTCAATGTATAATCTTTTCCCAAGGAGGAGCAGCAAACACAACAGTCTACCCCAGGTTCAAATTCACTAAAACACTTTGCTTGCAAAAATTTGTTAGTAGAATAAAAGATTTCAAAACTTTTTTGCTTTTAAAAAATTCTGCCAAGCCCAAAGCTGGTTTTTTTTTTATGTCTTTTGAAATATTTTACTTTCTAATTTCATAATAAAAGCCTATCTTTTATATCAGAGAGATAGGAAATTTGGGGAGGGGGGAATAAATACACTTTGAAATGGCATCCATTTCAAATTGAAAAAAAAAGTTAACAAATTTAAAATATTTGTTATGTGAAAGAAAAAATATGCAACTCATTTTTAAGGATCACACTTGGCAATTATCTTGCACAAGATAAGCAGAAAATTTCTGTGTGGTATTAGGGCTTTCCACATGATTCCTCCTCTTGTAAGGATTCCATTTTGTGATATTCTTTTCATAAAATCAGGACATTTAAAATCACTCTTCATATTTTTATAAAGAATTCTAAAGATTTAATTTTAAAGACCTCTCTTTATAAAATTTAACACATTGATAATATCTTGTAGCTTGCTTACAGCAAATATAAAGAGTTTCATATACAGTTTTATTTCTAGAACCACACCCCAGAATTCTTTGTATATTCTAGTCTAAACAAATACTGTGTCTGTACCTGCACATTTTTCCATAAAAATATTGTTTTGACTTTAGAAATAATACAGTGTTGAAAAATACATACTCTCCAGTACAACTTTCTTTTAGGGTTTCATGGAAAAATAACAGTTAAGTATAATTCAAAGCTGAAACAGAATCGAAGCCTCTAGCAAGCATCCTAATTGAGACATATTAGATTCATCAGTGCTGTTACCCAACCATACAGCAAACAGCCCACATGAGAAATTCGTTCCAGCAATATTTGCTTTGATTCTTTAACAATGTTTTCTCTGCGTCATTAAACTGTATTTGCTGACAAATAAGTTTATTTTAGCATGCTATTATTTTTCACAGACTATTTCAGTCATTTTTCTGTGACCAACAGGGTGTGGCTTTTTTGTTTTCACAATGAAGCATCAAATCTCAAAAGAGGTTTCTCCCAGGAAGTTGGTCACATTCTCTTTCCTGATCTGGGTCTTGTCTGCTTGGATGCATTTGGTTTGTGAATAATTAAGGAGGTCTATACTTATGTGCTTGTTTCCATATGTGTATTACATTTTAATAAAAATGCTTAAAGAGATATTTAATGTGTTATTAAAATTGATACAATTTTCTAACATACCAAATTGAATAACACATGATTTTAGACACTACTGAAAAAAACTTACAGATGTTGAGCTTAGTTCTAATTTTTCTTTTTGTTTTGTTTTTTTGGAGATGGCGTCTAGCTCTGTTGCCCAGGCTGGAGTGCGGTGATATGATCTCAGCTCACTGCAAACTCCACTTCCCAGGTTCAAGCAATTCTTCTGCCCCAGCCTCCCAAGTAGCTGGGATTACAAGCATGCACCAGCATGCCCGGCTAATTTTTGTATTTTTAGTAGAGACAGGGTTTCACCGTATTGGCCAGGCTGGTCTCGAACACCTGACCTCCAGTGATCTGCCTGCCTGGGCCTCCCAAAGTGCTGTGTTTACAGGCTTGAGCCACCATGCCCAGTCAAGCTTAGTTCTTAAATAGCTGGCTAATTGTGATGGTTCCACACTACTATAACTAATATTTCATACAACCACATTTGCTAAAGAGTGAATCTTTTAGAATTGTGTTCAGCCACAAGGGACACAAAACCTGACCAAACAATCGCTTAAACAAATTAGGGGGTTGTGCTTTCTCACCTAACAGAAAGACAACAGTTCCAATATTCCAGTATTGTTTCAGCAGCTTGAAGATGTCACAGATGAGTCTTTATCACTGTCTTGTCCTTTCTCTCAGGAGCACAACACAACTGCCACACCGCCTGTCATCACATCTACATTCCAGAAGGGGAGAAGGAGGAAGCCATGAGGAGGAAGGGCATTGCCTACGTGAGAAAAAAGAAAGAAAAAGCTTTTTCAAAAATCCTTAAGAGATGTCCTATTATTTCTCTTTAGCCATATTTATTACATGATCACCCTTAGTAGCAAGGGAAGTTGGGAAATGTCGCTTTTTTGCTGGGCACATGGCTACCCCATATAAAACCAGAGTTCTGTTAAAAAAAAAAAAAAAAAAAAAAAAAGGCGGGACTGTCCATTGGAGAGGAAACAAGCAGCGTCTCCCAGTCAAAACCTGGCGGAGTTACTGATCATAGCTATAAATATGATTTCTCAGTTGTCTTTGCGGTCTCTAGTACGCTTTAGCTGACTCCTTGTCAGATATGGCTTGGCCATCAGAACTGATGTGGCTGATGAGGGCCCGGAACCAGGGGTGGGAGCCCACACAGGAAGCTCATGCTAGCCTTTGTGCAGACGGCAGAAGACATCCACCCAGGTGATGGAGGAATCTCTTTACATGGGTTGTCCATTGTGAGGGTTAGTTTAGTTAACCCCTAGTAATAGATTCTATGTATTTGGTAAATACACTTACTCGGCACATAGAGACTGCAATGAGAGCCAATAGTTGGAAGTTGAACTAAGGACTGAGGACAACCCTGCTTCCCACCCCCACTGCCAACCACAGGGCTCTCACTCTCCCATCAGCATACCTCAGATCCTGCACATGACAGGTGCCTGAGTGACCTGTGAACCAAGTGAGGGACCCAGACTCAACCCATTTATTACGTATTAGTAGAGATTAATGTCTCTCTTTTTTATTCGAATAGTAAAAGTTAAACAAAGTTCTAATATTTTCTTCCTATCCCGCAATGGATCATCTTGCATGCTTTGCTTTAGAGACCCTGAGGCTCCCACATAGGCAGGTCCCTGCCTTCATGAAGGTTACATGCTAGTAGCGAAGACAGCAAATGAGCAAACAGGTAAATGGACACGTGATTTTGTGTGACGATCATTGCTTTGAAGGAACTAAATGGGACAATGTGATATGGGGTGACTCTGGGCAGAGAATAGGCAAAGCTCCTTCCATAGGGTGTCATGGAGAGTCCCTGAGGAGGTCACACTGGAGCAGAGACTTGTGTGACAAGGAGGACCAGCCTGGAAGAGTTCCCCTTGAAGGAGAAATAGGATGTGCAAAGGCCATGGGGTAGACTGAGTTTAGCACGTGGGAACAGAAAGAAAGTGGGGTTTCTGGAGTGGGGGCTGGAGTGGAGTAAGTGAAGGGGACGGTGGTAGAAAGTGAAACAGGAAAGTATTTAGAGGCTGACCATTCCATGGATCCTGGACAGTATTAAGAACTCTGGACATCATCTTAATCAGAACAGGAAGCCATTAGACATTGGAGTGCATAGAGTGGCACAGCCTACTCCTTCCCAAATGTTGGCCACAAAGTCTGTGAGTTCCTTCAGAGTGAGCGCTATGTCTGGCATGGTGTTCCCAGAGCACTGCATGCGGCTGGCACACAGAAGCACTTAACGAGGGCCGAATGGATGCATGGTTGACCGGCCTTCAGGTATCTCACAAAGCACCTCAGCTTGTCCCTGTACTATCTTTTGTCTATGTATATGCCATCTGTTCCTTAGATGGGTTTCAGGACACAATCCCAGAGAGCCCTTATCATCCCTGTCTATATTCTCCAGCCACATTCCCATTGTCTCTGCCTGCAGGAGGGAGTACTTATTTTGGGACTCTGCTCCAGGCAGGGTCAGAAGCAGGTAGAGGATAGAGGACTTCCATCACCCTTATTCTAGATTCTGTTTGCTTTCAATGCAACTTATAGGTATGACACAAGCAGAGGAGCATCAATTGAGCACCTACTATGGGCCAGGCAGATTATTGTGGATTACGTAGATTATTGCAGATTTTGTAGATTATTGCATTTACCACAGCCCTGTGGGGTAGGTGTCCCCACATATAAGTGAGAAATCTGAGGCTCAGAGATCTGAGTGACTTGAACTGTCACTGGCTGTTTAGAAACAGAGCTGAGATTCTGACCTTGTTCTGTAGCCTCTGAAGACCACACCCTTTCTAGAGATACTGGTTGGCTTCAGAGGTCTCTGTTCAAATGCCTCCTTCCCAGAGGGGACCTGCTATGCTCTGCTCCCCTCTCTGGGCAGCCACTCTCTGGCTCACTTTGGCTACGTCCTGTCACTCCCTTTTTCACCTTCTGCTTCTGTTTTCCCACCTGCCATTATCCCAGCAAATGGCAGCAACCTGGCCCCATGACATGTAGGTGGAGAGAGCAGGGGGGAGTAAGCCATCTCAGCCTCACGCAACTGTGATCCCATCCTGCCTTACTTAGCGTTGCACCACCACAGACCTTGCTGGTCCTCAGTTCCCCCGAATATTTGGAATTGGCTAGTTATTCTTCTCCATTTTGGGGTGAGCAACCCCTTGAGGAATGTAGTGAGAGCTAAGAGTTGTCTCTTCAGATCAAGACACAATGAAAGGAATCCCAGGTGGGGCAGCTGCTGATGGAGCTTCCTCTGGCTCAGGAGCAGGAGGCAGGGGCACAGACCAGACAGGGGAGCACAGAGGAAAACTCCAAAAACCCACAACTCTTGTTGCAACATCATTTCTAGAAAAGTCAACCCAACCAAGGCTGTCATTACCTAGTAAAAATATGAGACAATAAAATGAGAGAAACGTGGGGCTATGGCTAAAAGTTCCAAAGGTTTCTCAACCTCACAGCCTCTGAGGGTTGAAGAAACAAAGACAAAAACAAACCAGCAACAAAACACTCACAATTATGCTTCTCATAGGGAGATGTGATTGATGCAGGACAGGCAGCCCCCAAATTGGGGCTTAGCCTAGGAAGGTTGTTGACTGCACCCAGGAGAGAATTCAAGGGTGAGCCAGTGGTGTTAGCAATATTTTATTGAGTGGGACTCCTTCTTGTGATCAGGGCTAACTCATTGCAGTGTACTCAGAGTCAGCAACCCATGGGTTGTTGGCAACTCTCTTTGTAGTCAGGTGTACCAACTTCAATTACATGCAAATTAAGGGGCAGGTTAATGCAAATTGAGAGGTGGGTTATTTAGAACTCTCTAGGAAAGGGGCAGTAATTTCCAGGTTGTCACCATGGAAAGGGGTGGTAAGTTCTGGGTTACTGACACGTCATTTGTAACCTATCATGGCGCTGGTGGGAGTATCTTATGCTGATAAGCAGTGAGGGCAACTAGAGGTTGCCTTCAGCACCACCTGCTGGTTCCTGCTGATTTTTTCACTTCATCCATCAGAGACTGGGAAATATTATCAGGTTGGTGTAAAAGTAGTTGCAGTTTTAACAATAAGTCCTGTGGGGCTCCTACCTCATGATGACATCGTTCAGTTGCTGCCCAGTTCATAAATGGGTCCTGACAGGTATGTGGCTCTTTGAAGCTCATGAAACATGTCTCCTTCCTTACCTCAGAAAATCTGGCCAACAGTGCTGCAAGAGAATTATTACTCCTATTTCACAGATAAGCAACCTGAGGCTAGCCTGGGACTTGGTCAAGCTGAGCAGTAGCAGAGATGGAAGTCAGGATATAATGGGGTGTGAGGCTTTCAATGCCACAGACTGAGTGGTGAGCAACAATGTAACTGGATGCACCAAACTGAGCAACTATCAGCACCTCCTCAAAGGCAGAGTTCATTGGAAAAGTAATTCTGGCCAGCAAAGGGGCCTCCATCTTGTTACAATGTAAGCATTCCTTTCATGCTTCTATGAATAAATACCCAAGACTGGGTAATTTATAAAGGAAGGAGGCTTAATTGACTTACAGATCCACATGGCTGAGGAGGCCTCAGGAAACTTACAATCATGGCGAAGGGCACCTCTTCACAGAGCAGCAGGAGAGAGAAGTGCTGAGTGAAGTGGGGAAAAACCCCTTAGAAAACCATCAGATCTCGTGAGAACTCACTATCACGAGGACAGCATGGGGGGACCGCCACCATGATCTAATCACCTCCCATGAGTTCCCTTCCCCAACACATGGAGATTACAATTTGGATTACAATTCAAGATGAGATTTGGGTGGGGTCACATAACCAGACCATACCACTGCCCCAAAAGATTAAACACTGAAACATCTCTGTAACCAATCTTTATGACCCATTTTCCACTGTTTATTATGACCCTCTAAATGCATCTTGATGTTTATTTGTTTTACAGTGAATCAGTTCAGAGGACTTATGATTTATAAGGAAAATCCTCTCTAACCCAACCTTTTCCTCCCAGTATTTTGATCCTCTATTCTAGGACCAGCAAACAGGCTGAATTTCCCATCCTCTTATTCTGCTCCAGTAGCAGACATTAGTAGTCAATCCTAGAATTCTGTGCTACTGAGCTCAGTGCTCCAGGCAACCATTAGAAGAGCTTTTCAGGAGGTGGTGCTGAGATGCACCTACAGCCATCATCCACCTGCAGTGTGGAGAAGTCAATTGAGCTGACTTCCTGAGCACTACTGGGGAATGCACTGGGGAGAGACACTGAAACCAGGCCCTCTGCCATCAAGCAGCCTGCAGCCTAGAGCCAATGAGAGTATGGAAGGCAAGAAATGTGTCAGGAAGCTATGAAAGTGACCGCAGAGGAGGGTCAGCCCGGGGTAGGACCATGAGGGCAGAGGCAAAGTAAAGATGAAAGGAACCAGAAATATCCCAGTGGAAGGTGGCAGGCCTGGGCAGATGCATTTCTTTCAGTTAATTTGTTTATTTCTTTTTCCCAAAGCAGTAAAGGAGACACCACCCCTGGGAAATAAAAGGGAGCATGAGTCAGCAATGGTGGAACTGGTGGCAGTGGGGAAGAGTTGTGGAGAAGAGAGCGATACTGTCATGCACTGCACTTTATTTCATTCCATCGTTGCTATAGTCACTTCCCTTCCCTTCCCTTGGGAAGTGGATGCTAGGACCCAGAGGACTTGGAAAGAGTGGAAACCAGCTCAGATTCCACTCCCATGTCACCTATCAGCTGTGTGTCCTGGGCCACCTTACCTCACCCAAGTCTCAGTTTTTTCATCTACAAAACGAATCATCTGCTTTAACCTTCAAAGGAAGTTATGCAGTTTGACAGGAAAAGGTATGGACAATGCCCAGTAGAATATCAGGCACTGTGTTTGAGACCCCCCATTTGTTGAAATTAGAGATGCCCAAAATGTTGTTTTTAAAAATATAATGTGCTTAGGTCACTGTAATGTGATCAGTTCTAAGATAGCCTGGTTAAACACATCTAGATATTTTATGCGTATGAGAACCTCCAAGGACATAAAGCCAAACTCACAGGCTTTGTGTGTTGATGGAACTTCTGAGGCTTTTACAGAACTCTCAGTTTTGTGGAGTGAGAAGTATGTGCATGGGATGGAGAGAGAAGCTGAGATCCTGGGGAACAAGCTCCGGGGAATCTGCCCTGCTTTGCCCCACCTCTCCATCTGTACCTTTGCTTCTCTTCGAAACCCAGCTCCATTCTCCTGCCCTCCTCTTTTCAGAACCTGTGGCTTCCACACAGTAGGGCAATAAAGGACAGTGTGTCATGGGAGAGGAGCCCAGGCCAGGGCAGGGCCAATAATCAGGAAAGTTTTTCCGGAAGGACAATGTCTGAGTGGGGTCTTCAAGGAGATGCATGGGTCGAGTGAAGCAAGCAGAGCTGGGATTGTGCTGGAGGGCGAACAGATTGTGCAAAGCACAGAGGTGCAGGGCGTCCTGAACATTCAGAGGGACAAGGAGGTCTGTTGATTGACCAGTTAATTTCATGATGTCCAAAAGGCCTTGCCTCCCCCAGCTCTGACCATCACAAAGGTGAGGGCAAGACAGTGTGTGATGGGATGCAACTCCTTAACAAGCACACTATTTAGAATATGGTGCACAGTGCTTCAAACCTCAGCCACGCAGAGGTTTCTTCCCATCCTAAAACCACATCCTGAAACCATGGTGGGAAGCCAACACACTGCTAGGCTACCCCACTGTGGCCTCAGTTCATCTATCGGTAAACTGGAGTTTTCCAGGCTCAGCATGATTGACATTTTGGGCTGGATAATCCGTTCTCATGGAGGGCTGTCCTGTACATGCTAGGATGTCCAGCAGCATTCCTGGTGTCTCCTGGATGCCACTAGCACCCCCCTCCAGTTGTGAAAACCAGAAATGTCCCCAGAGGGAGCAAAAATTGCCCCCTGCTGAGAACCATGGCTCTAAGGTCCCTCTCAGCCCCAGTGTCATCCAGCTGTGAGAGTAAATCAGGAAACACAGGGAAGCCAGCATCTGCAGAAGCCTTAGAAGCATTTCTGTGCCATCTTCTGGCAACCCAAAGCCTTGTCCTCCCTCCCTCAAGGACCCAATGTTGCAGTCAGTGAATGGAGACCTGGTGAATGGCAGAGTAGCAGCTCCTGGAAAAGAAGGAAGGTATCCTGGGACCATGGGCACCGACTTTCACCATCTTTCAACCACAGTGCTTCGGGTGACAACTGTTGGAGATAGAGTACCCACGGGCCGTACATTTGGGCAAAACTTGAAAATTCACAAAGCCCTTTTAGGTTACTTCTTCCAGCTAATCCTCAGAGCAACCTTCTGTGGTAGGAAGGGTGGTTCCCATTTTCCAGATGTGAAAACTAAGTCCCAGCTGGAGAAATCACTTGCCCCTGGGCATGCACACAGCAGTGGTAGGGCCTGACTTGATGGAAGTTCTGTCCAACTGCAAATTTTGCACAGCACAGCTGCCTGGAGCCAGAGGGTGCGTGGGAGGAGAGACAGAGGTGTCCCCTCCAAGGCCTAGAATTGATCATGTACTGGTAAGTAGGCAGAGAGCGTGTGCCATGACTCACTGAGACAAGCGTTTCCAACTGGAAGGAAGAAGCAGTGCTTTGACTGTAGCCCAGGAATCAGGCGCTGACACGTCACCCTCCCACAGTGGCCTCTGCATTGAGAGCACCTGCGTGGTCATGCGATATGAAGGGAAGCACTTCTTGCCACAGGCTTCTGGGGACGTGGACAGGGTAGACCCCCAAATCAGATTAAACACCAGAGCCTGCGAAAGTCCTGCTTCCCCATGCCTGCTCTTCCACCAACAGAGGATGTGTGGATCCCAGGTTCAGGGGTGTCTGCCGAGAGCCCTGAAGGTCAGGGCCTACCAAGAGGAAAAGAGCATTAGCTTCCAGAAAGTGCTTGCTGAAGAAGGTGGCTTGCGCATGACCCTGTCCCCCTGTGGAGGACCTCCAGCCCGTCTGCAAGGACAGGACTCAAGTCTAAGAAGACTCCTGTGTGATGGTGTGATGCCACCTGCAGAACGTGTGTGCCTTGAACGTCGGGGCACCCCAAGCCTCTGTCTGCCATCACTGCCTGTGCCTCTGTATCTGTAGGTGCCCCAAACATGATATGCCCCACGACACCAGCAGGCCTTAATCAAATGCCTCCTACAGAGGCCTGACTGCCACTTCCTGAGGCCCATTCACCAGCCGGCCTCCTGCGGGAAGAAAATCCAGCAATGTTAGCATGTGGGGGCCCTGTTTTTATGAAGTCATAAGTTACTATCTCCTCTCTCCTCCTCTGTGTGTGTGTGTTCACATGTGTCATATAGTACTCTACGCATGCATGGCTCTCTGTGTAACATAAATCACCCATGTCCATAGAAAGAGAGAGATAACTGCAGGTAGAAGCGTGTGCAGGCCTGTCTGTAACCAGCTACACACGGGTGTGAACACCTACAGAGACATGGCGTGGAGATGGAAAAGCAGAGCTGTCTAGGTCGAAATCTAGATCTAAATCCAAGGCATTCCTGGCAACCACAGCTTCTCTTTGCCCCGTCTGCCACTTTGGGAGCTGGTCATGAGGTTGGTGAGACACCTGAGGGGTGTCCTGGCATCCCTGACACTGAGTTCCCCCAATGGCACAACTGTGCTGGCCTGCTCTTGGCTGCTCCAGAAATCCCCAAACCCTATGGGCATCCCGTCACCCTAGAGACCAAGTCAAATAAACATCCCTGGCCCACCCCCCCACCCCCCCCCACCCCGCCCCGTCCTGGTCTGCTGAGTCAGCACCCGCGGGGTGGGATCTGCAATCTACGAGTAATCCTGGCAGGGCCAGGTGGTGCTGTCTGGGTGATCCTGAATGGTGAGGCCAACCTGGCATGGATTAGAAGGAGCCCTTGCTTCTCATTTAAGGGCAGAGCTGCCAAGAATAAGTCCCAGGTCCCCGGCTCTGCCCTTCCCAGGCATGTCCAGCCCTGAAGCAGGAGAAGGTGGGTGTGCGACCAGCAGGAGCCACAGGATGTTCTGAAGTCAGAATTTTCCTTCCAAGTTAGGGGGTGGGACATGAAGAACCAGTATCCCTTTCTCATCATAACAGTGAGAATGACGCTTTTGACCTTGGTCTCTTGGAAACTTGGAGGCAAATAGCTGCATGACGCCTTCGAGCTGTAAACACGCACTGTCTACACACTGAGTCCACACAGCCTCCTGGCTGCAGCATTCTGTTCTAATTCCTTGACCAGTTCTTTGTAGTCAGTCCTGAAGTCAGGTAGGGTAAGTCCTCTACTTTTGTTCTCTTTTATAACTGCTTTGATCAGCATTCTGTTTTGATTTATCTCTCCTGATTGTTTAGGTATACCTTTTTAATTTTAATTTTTTTGGGGGGAGTGCAGTGGCATGATCTCGGCTCACTGCAGCCTCCACCTCCTGGGTTCAAGCAATTCTCCTACCTCAGCTTTCCAGGTAGCTGGGATTATAGGTGTGCGCCACCACGTCTGGCTAATTTTTGTATTTTTAGTAGAGACAGAGTTTTGCCATGTTGGCCAGGCTGGTCTCGAACTTCTGACCTCAGGTGATCCACCTGCCTCGGCCTCCCAAAGTGCTGGGATTACAGGCATGAGCCACTATGCCCGGCCTAATTTTAATTTTTTTTAATTTAAACTGGGGAGGTCTTCAAAGCTGCCTCAAATCCTTTATGGGATCAAGTGTGACATGAACATTTTCATCCCCCAAAGAATGCAGAGTTGGAAAAGGCCTTGAAGATCTTTAAGCTGAACGTACACAAACCTGTACTGTTTGGTATGTACAAATGTCCCTAACTTACTGAAATTAGAGGTCCACAGTTAAAAATTGGGATAGTTTATAATTTAAAATGCCCAAATTTCCAACTTCTTTGGTGTAATCAGGAGATCCGTTGACATGGTCATTAGACTGGACACACAGTTTCATCTACACCTCTAACAAGTATTCAAGGAGCATCTGTGCCATGTGGACACAGCCCCAGGCACTGGTGATGTACATGGCAGTGGCGCAGTCAGGGATCCTGGTCCTCCTGAAGCTGACGGCAGGCTCTCCTCTGAGCTCCTGTGACCTGCCTCCTTGTCATGTTAATGACCTGGCCCCAGATGGTCCGGTTTACAACCCTTTCCTGGTCCAGCCACCTTGATTTACAGAGGAGGAAACTGAGGCCCAGAGAGAGAATGTGACTTGCTGAAGACAACTTAGTGACCAATGGCAGACGTAGAACTGGAATCCAGGCCTCCTGACTCCTGTTCCCGGCACATTCATCTGAGCCGGGGTGGGTGGCTTCAGGCAGCCACTCCCCTACCCCCATGATCCAGTTCAGTTTCTCTCCAGCTCCCTCCACCAGGGACCGCCCCTAGGGAGGGGCTCCCTCAGTGCTGCCAGGACCCCGTGTTTTAGTAAATGTGTGTCCCATGCTGGGCTGATCTGACCCTGTGGGGAGGGGCCTCTCTCCAGCCTCCAGCTGAGGGCGGGCAGCGACTTCCACCAGGAATGCACGTCATTGGCAGGTCCATCCCCTCCCGCTGTCCAGCCAGCCTGGCATCTGACTAATCAGAGCCACAAGCCCACCATGTGAGTAGCCTTGCTGTTCCTTAGGTTGTTTGCCTTTGTTTTTTTAAAATTTTTTAACTTACTATGATCAAGCTCTCAGCAGGCTTATCCAACCCAGTCATCCCTGCAGTGCAACCCGTCATTTCAGCTGTGTGTGATGCTCAGCTAGTTGTCTCCGAAGCCTTTCGTCTTCCCACCCACACACCTTTTGGAGGTTGGCAACCGCCCAGTTTTCCCCCTGCACCCACCCCCTCACCGTCTCCCTCCTTGCGGTTTCTGTGGTGCTGCTGAGCCAGAGACCATCACTTTCTTTGCAAGATGGTTTCCACGGCAACGGGTGCTGTGGCATCTGAATGAAGCAGAGGCTACCTCTTCTCCAGAGACTTCCTGGTGTGGCCTAGGTGCCCCGGCCACCTCCTTCTGCTGCTGACTTCTTGTGTGGCCTGGGAAACCTGTGCTCTTCCCTGAGCCCACAATGCTCAGCCATGCTTGTTCATATGGTTTGTCCTCTCCCTCCATGCAGCTCTTGGTTCAGATGCCACTTCCTCAGAGTGGACGTCACTGACCTTTTGCCCCTAATTACTCTTTATCTCCTGCTCCCCGCTGGACTTCTTCTGGCACTTAGCACAAGCTGAAATTCTATTATTTGTTTATTTGTTTACTGCCCACCACTCTGTCTAGAATATACATTCCACAAGGGTAGAAACTTTGTCCTGCTCAATGCTCAATTTCCAGAGCCTTGCACAGTGACTGCCACAGAGTAGGTACTCAATAAATAACCAGTGATTAAGTAACTGGCCCCACGTCTCCTTTCCAGATCTCAGCCTTCTAGTCCATGGGAACATCATTTATCCAGGTGTGATGTTGGGTTATGTAGTATCTGTCAGGCAAGCTATGCTTTGGAGTTCTTCAAAAAGAAAAAGGAAAAGGAACAATGACTTGAAAAGTCTTTTAAGTGTGGTACTGTTTGGAGAATCCATTGCAATGTAACAGATGACCCCAAATCTCAGTGGCTGAAAACAACAATGGCTTTATTTGCTGAAGATTCAGTAGGTTAGGAATTCAGGACTTAGCCAAGCGGTTCTTTGGCTCCATGTAGTGCCAGCCAGAGTCGTTCACTTAGCTGCATTCATACCATGACTGGCTGAGCTGGCTTGGAAGGCCACAGAGGTTTTGCTCACATGTCTGGGGCCTAAGTGTTCTTCCATGAGACCGCTCTCTCTATTTGGTTAGCTTGGGCTTCCTCACAACATGGCAGTTCCAGATCACTCGGATTTCATACACGGCAGCTGGCTTCCCAAAAGGAGCATTCCAGCATGTAAAAGCAGAAGCTGCAGAACTTAAGGCTAAGCCTCACGTTGTATCACTTCTCCCATAGTATTAAGACAAGCCACAACTGATGTCTAAACTCAGAGAAAGGGGAAATAGACTCCACCTTTTATGGGAAGAGCAGCAAAGGCCTTGAAGCCATATATCATCCGCCACAGGGACAAATCCCTTCCCAGATGCCACCAAAAAGACTTGGATAAATGTTTACTCCATGGGATCAGGCCTCACTGAGTGCCACTAATTTGAGGATTACAATCATCCACGAAAAGGCTAAGCACAATGATGGACTAAGATAAAGGATGAGTTTGCTGTGGAAACTAATACTAAGGACAAAATTGAGGGAGAATATCAGCCCAACTTGTGAAATATGCTAATACCTGTGCTAGTTATACTTCTTGCGGTTACAAAGTATAACTTTGTAAGTTATACTTACAAAAACATAATCTTAGAGACCCTTTTGGATTGCTTAAACAAATAAACACACAAAAATATTGGAAGGGCTGCCAGGTTGTGGGTGAGCCTCACAGAGCATGGAAGGACTGGATCACAGAAAAGCCAGCTCTGGGGACTCAGCCGCAGGGGGCTATAGGCTGTCTTTTGAGGCTCTCCTGCAACCGCAACTCAGCACTCAAGAGTCTTGCTCACTGTTTTCCTCACGTTCAAATCTCACTTTCCAGGACAGAGACTCAGTGGCCTATCATTCAGGTATGCTGCTAGCTCCAGCCTGAGGGACTGATACGGTCTGGCTGTGTCCCCACCCAAATCTCATCTTGAATTGTAGTGCCCATAATCCACACGTGTCATGGGAGAGACCTGGTGGGAGGTAATTGAATCATGGGGGTGGGTTTTTCCTGTGCTGTTCTCATGACAGTGAGTAAGTCTCGGGAGATCTGATGGTTTTATAAAGAGCGCTTCCTCTGCACATGCTCTCTTGCCTGCTGCCATGTAAGATGTGACTTTGCTCTTCCTTCACCTTCTGCTATGATGGTGAGGCCTCCCCAGCCATGTGGAACTGTGAGTCCATTAAACCTCTTTCCTTTATAAATTAGCCAGTCTCAGGGATGTCTTTGTTAGCAGCTTGAGAATGGACTAATACATGGACAGACGCACAGCCCAGGCCATGGCCTTAGGGACTGTGCAAGGTATCGGGGCAGATCCTGAAGAGGGGAGGTGATTGCAACCCAGAGGCAGGATGGACACCTCCCACTCAAATTTGATCTGGATGTTGAGACCAACAGCAACACACATGCACCCGAGGATATAGAAAGATCTAATGCTCACCCTATGAGGCTTCTCAGGACGGCAGGGCAGGTTGCCTAAGGTGCTCTGAACATGACTTGAGAAATCACGGAAGGAAGACTGACTGTCTTGGTGTTTTATGGTGGTTAGTGTGTGGGGCTGGGGTGAGAATTCCCAAGCACAGTTTGAGAAGCACTGGGCTATCCCATCAGTGGGCCCAGAGGTGGGGCAGAAAGGGGAGAGGGAGGAACCAAGATTAAAAGCTGTCAGCAGCCAAGCATCGAGAAACGGAGTCAGACTGCATTCCAAGGGCCTGCTGCAAGTCCTTCATAGCCGCACAGGAGTTTGGAAAACCTGCTCCTCTCCTTATGCTACAATCCACAACAGCTCCAAAGCACTGAGACCTAGGAGGCCCTGAGTTGAGGGGTTCAGAAGGACAGGGCAGAAGGTCAGGTGTTTGCTCTGAGTCTGGACTTTGGTTAGCACTGCACAGAGACCGCAGCGTATGCAGGAAGCCTGGGGTAGGAAGGGCGGCAAGGCTGGGCTACAGCCATGGTGGGCAGAGGGATAGGGTTTGGAGGATGAAGCAGGCCCTTGAAGAACAGAAATCGCCATCCCCTCCTCAGTTCAGAAATATCTCTGCCTTCTGAAATCACCAGCTCAGCATCAGTTAGAAAATCCTCATGGCTAAGGTGATACCTGCTCTGCATGGCCAGAATCAGCGTCCTCAAATCAAACCAAATCGGGATCAACCTAACACCCCCTCCTCCACGATGCCTGCCCCTATCTCCCCTTCCCTCCCCTTGCTCTACGGCCTATGGCCGCACCTGGGGCTGCCTCACCATGTCCTTGCTGCTCTCTAAGGTCAAGGTTGCTCACGTCCGTGTCCTGGATGTGCCCCGGCCCCCGAGCACAGCCATCATCATTCCATGCTCCATACTTCTGCAGGACATTTGCCCATGCTATTCCCCTACCTGGAACACTGTTCCACACTTGGTACCTCCTTGTCATTCTGCTCAGCTCAAACGCTCCTTCTCCAGGAAGCCCTTCCTGAAGGCCCCCTCCCCCAGCTGGAGCGAGTCCCCATTGCCGTCAATCCCAGCTCCTGCTCTCCTCTTCAGAGCCCGCCCACACTGTGCAGCTGCAGGGGCGGCTCCCACCAACCAAAACAGGGTGATTTTGCTCACTGCAGCAGGAGCTCAGTAAGCAGCTGAGAACAAGTGCATGAATCAATGAACGAATGAACGCAGGGTCCTCTGAAGTCTTCTCCCCACGGGGCCAGAGGCTATTTCTCTTTCCCCTCCAACCTTCGACAAGTCTAAGCTCAGGAGAGGAAGGGGCCTGTGTGGTGTGGACCCTGCTGTTGCGAATCTTTCTGAGCCCAGCTCCTCCATTAACTTGCCTTAGTCAAGTTCTGTCCCTCACGTAAGAGGGGGTGTTTGGCTAGATGAGCTAGTGTTAACACTTTCAGAATAGTAGAGGACTAACCCTGTGTTCCCAAACGCAAAAGCCACCGTTTCCCACCCAAAGTCCCAGGGCGCGGGTTTTAGGAGCGCCTAAAGGTGGAGGTGGTGCCAGCGCGGTTAAGAAATGGAGGTGCGCCCTCTGGTGGTGAAAGTTCAAACTGCAGCGATCAGGCCCCGCCAAGCGCTTGCCCTGAGACGGTGGGTGATTCTGAAGACTCCCTTGGGGAAAGAATTAAGTGCAGCCCCCCCCCCCCACCAAGACCCGCCCTGCACGCCCACACCCATGATTCTGATTCAAGAGACTTGGGGGAAAACCTGTGGTTCTTTGCTTTTAATAACAACTTCTAGGCCAGGCACAGTGGCTCCTAGCATTTTGGGAGGCCAAGGTGGATGGATGGCTTGAGCCCAGGAGTTCCGGACCAGCCTGGGTAACACAGTGAAACCCTCGTCTCTACAAAAAGTACAAAAATTAGCTGGGCGTGGTGGTGCATGCCTGAAGTCCCAGTTACTTGGGAGGCTGTGGTGGGCGTGGTGGTGCATGCCTGAAGTCCCAGTTACTTGGGAGGCTGTGGTGGGAGGCCAGGAGGTTGAGGCTGTAGTGAGCCAAGATCGTGCCACTGACCTCCAGCCTGGGTGACAGAGCAAGATTCTGTCTCAAAAATAATTAACGAGTACCTCTCTTATGGAGGACTCCAGCGTCACATTTTGAGGAATGTTGGTCTTGGGCAAAAAGCAGCTGAATTCTTTGGTTTCCACCTCTGTGTTCTTAGGGGGCAGTGGCCTAGCCTCCGTGACTGTGGGTGTGGCCTCAGGGTAGCAGAATTTCCCTGGGAGATGCACAGCTTCCTGCAGGGTCACAGGCCCACAGGGGACTCACTCTACCCACATAACCCAAGAAAAGAGTCCTATCCTCTTTGAGAGGAAAGTGTGGGTTGGGACTGCCCCTGGGTGGCTGCACAATTGGTTGAGATTAAATTTCCTTTCTAACAGTACTAGTCAAGGTGGAGGTGAAAAGAAATTTCTGGGTTCAAATCTAAGTTTTCCCATATAGGAGCTGTATGACCTCAAGGAAGATATTTAGCCCCCCCTGGGCCTCCACCACCTCCTCTCTTTAATGAGGATAAAGCATGTCTGTTGGGATTCCCAGGATGACTTAATGTCAATACATCATCAAACACAAGACCCAGTACATTGCAAAAACTCAACAAACAGGAGCTGGTTTTGTTGTAGTTATTATTATAGTTATTTTTATTATTTTTTTCCATCGGTTATTGGGATACAGGTGGTATTTGGTTATATGAGTAAGTTCTTCAGTGGTGATTTGTGAGATTTTGGTACACACATCACCCGAGCAGTATACACTGTACCATATTTGTAGTCTTTTATCCCTCGCCTCCCTCCCACCCTTCCCCCAAGTTCCCAAAGTCCACTTTATCGTTCTTATGCCTGTATATCCCCATAACTTAGTTCCCACGTATCAATGAGAACATGCGATGTTTGATTTTCCATTCCTGAATTACCTCACTTAGGATAAAGTCTCCAGTCTCATCAAGGTCGCTGCAAATGCCATTAATTCATTCCTTTTTATGACTGAGTAGTATTCCATTGTGAATACCTACTACAGTTTCTTCACCCATTCACTGATGGGCATTTGGGTTGCTTCCATGATTTTGCAATTGCAAATTGTGCTACTATAAACATGTGTGTGCAAGTATCTTTTTCATATAATGACTTCTTTTCCTCTGGGTAGTTACCCAGTAGAGGGATTGCTGGATCAAATGGTAGTTCTACTTTTAGTTCTTTAAGGAATTTCCACACTATTTTCCATAGTGGCTGTACTCATTTACATTCCCACCAGCTGTGCAGATGTGGTCTCTGTTCACCGCATCCATGCCAACATCTATTGTTTTTTGATTTTATGATTATGGCCATTCTTGCAGTAGTAAGGTGGTAACACATTGTGGTTTTGATTTGCATTTCCCTGATCATTAGTGACATTGAGGATTTTTTCATATGTTTCTTGGCCATTTGTATATCTTCTTTTGAGAATTGTCTATTCATTTCGTTAGCCCACTTTTTGATGGGATTGTTTGTTTTGTTCTTACAGATGTGTTTGAGTTCACTGTAGATTCTGGATATTAGTTCTTTGTCAGATGTATAGATTGTGAAAATTTTCTCCCACTCTGTGGGCTGTTTACTCTGCTGATGGGTCCTTTTGCCATGCAAAAGCTCTTTAGTTTAATTAGGTCCCAACTATTTATCTTTGTTTTTATTGCATTTGTTTTTGGGTCCTTGGTCATGAAACTCTCGCCTAAGCCAATGTCTAGAAGGGTTTTTTCAATATTATCTTCCAGAATTTTTATAGTTTCAGGTCTTAGATTTAAGTCCTTAATCCATCTTGACTTGATTTTTGTATTAAGATGAGAGACGAGGATCCAGTTTCATTCTTCTACGTGTAGCTAATTATCCCAGCACCGTTTCTGAAAAGGGTGTCCTTTCCCCCAGTTTATGTTTTTGTTTGCTTTGTCAAAGATCAGTTGGCTGTAAGTATTTGGATTTATTTCTAGGCTCTCTATTCTGTTCCATTGGTCTATGTGCCTATTTTTAAACCAGTACCATGCTGTTTTGGTGACTATGGTCTTACAGTATAGCTTGAAATCAGGTAGTGTGATGCCCCCAGATTTATTCTTTTTGTTTAGTCTTGCTTTGGCTATGCAGGCACTTTTTTTAGTTCCATGTCAATTTTAGAATTGTTTTTCCTAGTTCTGTGAAAAATAATGGTGGTATTTTGATGGGGATTGCCTTGAATTTGTAGAATGTTTTTGGTAGTATGGTCATTTTCACAATATTGATACTACCCATCCATAAGCATGAGATGTGTTTTCATTTGTTTTTGTCATCTGTGATTTCTTTCAGGAGTGTTTTGTAGTTTTCCTAATAGAGGTCTTTTGCCTCCTTGGTTAGGTATATTCCTAAGTATTTTACCTTTTTTGCTGATGCTTAATATCACTAGATAAACATGTTTGGCTGAAAATTGTTTTGTTTGAGAAGGCTGAAGATAGGGCCCCAATCCCTTTTAGCTTGTAGATTTCTCTGCTGAGAAATCTGCTGTTAATCTGATGAGTTTGCCTTTATAGGTTGCCTGGTGGTTTTGTGTCACAGCTCTTAAAATTCTTTTCTTTGTCTTAACTTTAGATAACCCTGATAACAATGTGCCTAGGTGATTATCTTTTGCAATGAATTTCCCAGGTGTTCTTTGTGCTTCTTATATTTGGATATTTAGGTCTTTAGCAAGACTGGGGAAGATTTCCTTGATTATTCCCAGAGAATATTCTCTTCTTCCTCAGGAACACCAATTATTGTTAGGTTTGGTCATTTAACATAATCCCACACTTCTTGGAGGCTTTGTTCATATTTTCTTATTCTTTTTTCTTTGTCTTTGTTGGATTGAGTTAATTTGAAGACCTGTCTTTGAACTCTGAATTTCTTTCTTCTACTTGTTCAATTCTATTGTAAGACTTTCCAGAGCATTTTGTATTTCTATCCAGTATTCAATGTTGCCTATCAGTGTGTTCAATGTTGCCTGAAGTTTTGATTTTTTTTTAATGCCATCTATTTCCTCTAGTATTTCTCCCTTCACTTCTTGTATTATTTTTTTATTTCCTTGCATTGGACTTCACCTTTCTCTGGTGCCTCCCTGATTAGATTAATAACTAACCTCCTGAATTCTTTTTTAGATAAATCAGGGATTTCTTCTTAGTTTGGATCCATTACTGGTGAGCTAGTGTGGGGTGGGGGGGTGGGGGGGTGGGTGTTGAAGAGCCCTGTTTTGTCATATGACCAGAGTTGGTTTTCTGGTTCCTTCTCATTTGGGTAGGCTCCGTCAGAGGGAAGGTCTAGGGCTGAAGGCTGTTGTTCAGATTCTTTTGTTCCACACTGTGTTCCCTTGATGTAGTACTCTCCCCCTTTTCCTATGGATGTGGCTTCCTGCGAGCCAAGCTGCAGTGATATCTTTCTTCCGAGTCTAGCCACCCAGCAAGTCTGCCCGGCTCCAGGCTGGTACTGGGGGTTGTCTGCACAGAGTCCTGTGATGTGAACCGTCTGTGGGTCTCAGTCATGGATACCAGCGCCTGTTTTGGTGGAGGTGGCAGGGGTATGAAATGGACTCTGTGAGGATGTTTAGCTTTGGTGGTTTAATGTTCTATTTTTGTATTGGTTGGCCTTCTGCCAGGAGCTGGTGCTTTCCAGAGAGCATCAGTTGTGGTAGTATGGAAAGGAACTGGTCGTGGTGGGGTTCTAGAACTCCCAAGAGTATATGTTCTCTGTTTTCAGCTATTAGGGTGGATAGGGAAGCTCCATCGAGGGGCAGGGCTAGGTGTGTCTGAGCTCTGACTTTCCTTGGGTGGACCTTGTTATGGCTGCTGTGTGGGATGGGAGTGAGGTTCCCATGTCAATGGAGTTGTGTACCTAGGAGGATTACGGCTGCCTCTACTGAGTCATGCAGGTGGTCAGCAAAGTGGGGGAAAGCCAGCAGTCACAGGCCTCACCCAGCTCCCAAACAATCTGAAGGGCCAGTCTCACTCCCACCATGCCCCTGCTAATAGCCCTGAGTCTGTTTCCAGGCAGTGGGCGAGCAGGGCTTGAGAACTTGCCCCAGGTTACCCACCTCCCAACCGTGAAAGAACAGGGCTTTGGTTCTTCCCCTACCTGTGGAGTCTGCACACTGGATTTGCACCCTTCCCTGACTTCTGGCCAGGAAGCTTCTTGCCCTCTTCAAGTTGTTACAAATTTCAGCTGGAGACTTCCTTCTCCCTGTGGCATTTTCCCCCACACCTCTGGCCACTCTCCCGAAGGGCTCCTGTGGTGCCAGGCAGGAATAGCCTGCTTGGGGATCCAGCAAGCTCCCAGGGCCTTTCCCACTGCTTTCTCTACCCCTGTATTTCTCTTGGCTCTCTAAATTGACTCAACTCCAGGTAAGGTCAGAAACTTCTCCCACAAACTACGCCTCCATTTTCCCCAGTAGGGATATGTGTTTCATAGCGGAGGGTCTCCCTTTCCCATTTCCGCAGTTTGGGTGCTCACAGTATTTGGGGTGTCTCCCGGTTCTGCAGGGGCAGTCCACTTCCTTCAGAGGGTCTGTGTGTCCTCTCAGGATTCCTGGTTTGTTCTTGAAGTCATTTTGGCACTAAAATTCACCCTGCAAGCCTCCGCATGCTGCTCTGTCCATCCGAGTCACAGCTGCAATCTAGTCTTGCCTCCCATCCACCAGGATGATCCTGAATGAAGTCTAATTATTGTTTTTTATTCAACAGACCCTAACATAGGACTTGTTCTATGCTAAGCAATGTGCTAAGCTATGAAAGTTAGAGGGAAAGACACAAATTCAGGAAGAAAAGGAATAAAACACTTTCCTTGCTTCCTAAAAGCCCATAGTCCAACAGGGACATCACATGTGGTGGTCTGAAAGCATATCCACCTTAAAGATGACTCTAGTCTCAGCTCCTGTCCAACTGCAACCTCATAAGACACCCTGAGCAAAAACCACCCAGCTGAGCCCAATCAACTCCCAGAACTGTAGAGATAGCAATAATAATGACAAACAACTGCCGTTGTTTTATGCCACTAAATTTGGGGTGGCTTGTTTCCCAGCCATACATAACTAGGACATATGGGTATCCTGTGTATCCATGTATCTAAACGCCAAATAGAAAATGATGAGTTTAAGAGAGGGACAGAGAATTAGATGTAGAGTTCCTAGAGAGTCTAAACAGCCCACCTACACCTTTTAGCATTTCCAGACAAGCATCAAGCCCCAGTCCCCTGAGCCTCTCTAACTTCAGGGATACATATTGTGTTGCATGAGTGTTTTGTTGAAGCCCTGCACTCTTAAGATAACATGGGAGAAGCACTTCCCTCTTTCCTCTTTGTAATTCCTTCTCAGTCCCCACCTCTCACCACTTTTCAGTCCTCTTTCACATAAGTAAAGCATTTAAGAATCATTAAGAATCAAACCTGTTCTTGACAACCTACTCTGGAATTTTTGCATGGAGCTCTCTTTGGACTATACCATCTATAGTCTTTGTGCCTCCATCCAAACCAAGACTGGAAGAGCTTTGTTGTTGCTGTTCTGTATGAGCACATACCCATTTCTTACAAGACTGGAAGGAAACCAATTATATCTAGTCATAAGCTGAACACCAGGTTTGCAAATGATTTTATTTTCTTCTACAGATTTTTTTATTTTCCCACATTTTTCATGATGACTATTATTATTACATTGCCCATCAAATTCAAAACAAGGACAGCCTTTTTAAGCCAGATTAAATTCCTGGCTCCATTTGGAATCCAGGGAATGGGAAGGGGTTTGGGAGCAGTTAGCAGGAGGGCAGCATAAGTGGAGCCTGTGCTGGAATGGGAGACCAAGACAGCCATTGAGAAAGGGCTGGGCTATGATTTAGGATGCAGTGGAGCAGAGGAGAGTGTCAGGGAGTGCGATTCATGCCTACAGCACAGTTCAGGCAGCTTCTGGGATGCTGGAAAAACTGGCTTCCTGCCGGAGACATCAATGGTGTCACAGCAGCTGCCCCACCTGGTCCAGTGGTATTTCCTAGGGGCAAAGAGAGACAGTCAAGCCCTCTTCTTCCCCACATCCACCCTGGCCTTCCTGATCAGGCAACTGATCCCCGCTTCCTTAAACCAGTACTTGCCGAGAGTGTTGCAGATTTTAGGATCTTGCCACTGGAACACCTGAGCAGCACCTTTGAGCGGGGCCTTTGGCATCTCTTCATTCATTCATTCTTCATTCATTCATTCATTAATTCATTCAATGACTGGCTTCTGTTACGCATCTTCTATAGGCCAGGCCTGTTCTGATGTGCCCAGGTATGACTGTGGCACAATTCATTGTCCTCTGGGACCTTACGGATGATTAACAAGAAACTCTTGGCCTTCAAGATGTGATAGGCGAGGGTTCAACAATCCTGAAGCCTTCCCAGAGACCTTAAGACAAGAAGCAGCCAGACTGCTAGGCAGGACTGAGCCTGGAGCTAGCGACTGAGCCCAGCCTGCAGCCACACCAATGGCAGTCATTCCCTCCTTCTCCTGCAGGGTCCAAGTCAGTGGCTCCCATTACAT
The DNA here is from genome assembly GCF_049350105.2 of Macaca mulatta. NCBI lineage: Eukaryota > Metazoa > Chordata > Mammalia > Primates > Cercopithecidae > Macaca > Macaca mulatta. The sequence continues at coordinate 167,829,992 of NC_133412.1, forward strand.
GCCTGAGAGTTCTTTCCACCTTTCTTTTATATGGGCCTGCTCTTTGCAGGAAAAAATAACTGCCCTAGCCCACAGGGACTGCACAGACTTCATGGGATTCAAGAATCTCCCTAAATTGTAAAACATGCATCTGTGCATATTTCAGGGAGAGTTCAAAACTTTCTTGAGATAATCAGGACCACAACTCCAAAAAAGTTTAACGACATGGTTTCAGCCATGTGTACACCTTTGGGGATAAATGAGTAATGTACAACCCATCTGGAATAATACGACGGACTAACTCACGCTTCCACTGCACTCACTATGGCCAGATGCTATTCTAGGACTTTACAGATGTAAGTTTGCTGACTCTTCTTGACAACCCTGAGGTTTAGGGGCAATTATTACCCACAGTTTACAGATGAGGACACTGAGGCAGAATTAGGTAACTTAAGTAGTGGTGGAGTCCAGATTCAACACAGACAGTCTGGCTGTCCACCACTGCTGGGATGGGAAGGGAAGAAGGTAGCACCCATTGAGGCTGATGTGGGGCTCGGAAGGTTTGAGGGTGCTGCCTCTGCCCTTCATATCAGTTTTTCTGATTAGTGATTATTGCCTCTCATTTGGCAGGTGAAAACCTGAGGTTCGGAGAGGTGGAGTGACTTGCCTGAAGTCACACATCTCAGCAGTGAGGGAGCCTGTCTGATGCCAAAGCCCAACCTCTGTCCAGAGCGTCCCAGGGGCAGGCACTAGGAACTAAAGGGCAGTGACTGTGTGCTCATGGCAGGGACAAGCTGTCCATCCCCTGGGCTGCAGCCAAGTACATACTAACCTCTGGAATCTGTGGCATCAGCCCCTAACTCACTGAAGAAGCAAGACTAAAAGAGCAAAACCCCAGACTGTAGACCATTGTAAGGGGAATGATGTATTTTCATATCCATCAGAGCAAAAGTTCATGGCCATCTTTCACTCACTGACTCACTCAGTCAACATCCATAGAGCATGTCTCTTGCACCACATTCTGCTCTAGTGCATGGTACAGCAGGGAGCAAAGTAGGAGCTGCTATTCTGGTGTCAGGAAAGGTCTGTCCACATGGAGAAGCAGCAGGTGCTGGGAAGGAACATGAGCTTCATGTTCAATGGCCCCAGTGCAGACTCTGACTCTGGAATCTGAGCTAACAATGTCTTCAGGCTTACATTGTCTCATTTATAAATGGGCCACGCATAGTACTCCTAGAGTGTGTAGGCAAGAGAAAGACAGAGATGAGTGAGGGAAAGCGAGAATCCACTGAGGCAGTAGCTCTCACTCTGCCTGACCCGCCAGCTTCCTCTCTTGTCCTGGTGTTGACCCATTTTGGACCTCAGGCCAGCTGGTTCCAGGGCTGTGCTTGTGCTTGCTCTGCCATCCCACGTGTCTCCATCGCTCAGGGATCCCAGCCCACTGTGCTGCTCAGTGGTATATATTCCACTTACCTTAAGGCCCAGCAAGCTGGAAACACACCCAGAAAGTCTGCTAGAGGATGCCTGAATGGTCATGGTCATCTCAGTCAGGACACCCAGGGCCACTTTGCTCCCTGCAGTCCTTCCCCACATGGTGTGAGAAATGGCTGCCCCAGGAGAGTATAAAGGTGCAAATGTGCAGAGGTTTGATTACTGGGGAGAGAACAATTCCATGGCTGAAGAAGAAAAATGCAAGTTGAATTCCTGGCCAAAAGAGGTTCCTGGTCCCACCCCATGCCACCCTTGCCCTGGGATGTACTGTCCTTATGGTATGACCTATGAGATCCCAGTGGACTCTATCCTCAGAAATCACAGAGTCCAGGATTGCAAACTGGAGGCCCTGCTGCAAGGCCCCGCCCACAAGTGGGTCTTGCCTGGCCTGTAGAGAGCTGGCTGTCTCCCCACATCCCCACCATTCCCCACCGTGGCACCATGGAGTCTTCCTTAGCTGGTCTATGAAGGCGCTGGAGCTTGCTGCCCTGTATGATCCAGCCCCTCATGTTGTAGGCGGGAGGTGGATGACTGAAGCTCAGAGAGGGAGTAAATGAGCTCAACTTCACACAGCCAGTGAGGGGCCGGGTGGAGACCAGACCTTCCAAGGGGTTCCCCGGGCCCTCAGGGAGCACCAAGCACCAGGCGAACCTCCATGCACTGTACAAACATGAAGAAGTGAACCCTCTTGGGGTTCCCCAGGTGGGAAGTGGGGTGTCTTCTTGGGAGGGGGTGAAGTAACTTCTGGTGAGTTTTCCTTGTCTAGGCAGTGCTGTGCCCGTGGCCTGTTTGTTAATAATTACCTGGTTGGGAGACAGTGGGTGGTACTGAGAAGGCCTGGTTTGACCAGTCCTCCTGGGCTTGACAAGACAGAGCTGAGACAGCTACCCAGGGGGTCCACTCCAGGACAGACTGTGCCGTGAGTAACCCTCTGAGACAATGGAGACGAGAGAGCCTCTAGAGGGAGGGTGACAAACTGTTCTGTTTTGCTCAAGACTGAAAATTCTTCTAGGACATACTTTCAGTGCTAAAACCAGGAAAGTCCCAGGCAAGCTGGGACACTTGGTCACTCTTGCTAGAGGTGAGAAATACTCAGGCTAGAAAGCCCCCGACCTCAGATCTATGGGCACTGGTGGGTGACTGTGCCTGGAGACCCAGAAAAGCCTCCCCCAGGGACACACAGCTGGTACAGGGCAGCGCTGACTGGGGGCCAAGGTCTTCTGGCTCCCAATCCAGGTGATCTTGGGGAGTTCATGCCGGAGGGGAGGTGTGTCTGTGAGTGATGCGGTCCTGTGTATGTTTCTAAATGATCCCTGCAACTGCTGAGTGGAGAACAGAGAGCAGAAAGACTAGGAAGCTTTCTGCAAGGGTCTAGGTCAGGGGTCAACAAACCACAGCTTGTAGGTCAAATCTGGCCCACCGCCCATGAGCTAAGAATGCAAGATATAAAATATAAATATAAAATATAAGTGATAAGTATAGAAGGTAAATATACAAAGGGTTGAAAAATCAATAGAGGAACAACATTTTGTGACATAGGAAAATAATATGAAATTCACATTTCAGTGTCCATAAGTGAAGTTTCACTGAAACACAGCCACGCCTGTTCATGCATGTCTGAGACTGTTTCCAGCTGCCACAGCAGAGTTGAGTAGTGGCAGCAGAGACTGTGTGGTCTGCAAAACCACAGATATTACTATCTGGCGCTTTGCAGAAAAAGTTTTCCGAGCCCTGGTTGAGGATCATAGCAGTGGAGCGGGGGAGAGGCTGAAGAACCTACAGGAAAGTCTAGGAGTTGGAGACCAGCTTGGGCAGCATGGTGAGCCCCTGACTCTACAAAAATTTAGCTGGGTGTGGCTGTGCACGCCTGTGGTTACAGCTACTTGGAAGGCTGAAGTGGGAGGATCACTGGAGCTCAGGAAGTCAAGGCTGCAGTGAGCCATGATTACACCATTGCACTCCAGCTTGGGTGACAGAGTGAGACCCTGTCTCAAAAAATAAAATAAAATAAAATAAATCCAACCCTGCAGACCATGGAAGTGGATTAAATGGATTGTGGGTGGATAGAAGGCTAGAGGCTTTTTGGCCTGACAACCAGATACTGGTGGGACCATTTGATGGGGCAGGAGCAGATGTGGGGGAGAAACTGGAGCATCCTGTCTTGGACAGATGTTCATTATGAAAAGGGTACCAATTCTATCCCCGCAACTTTGTCCTGATCCTCACTTTAATAAGTGAGGACACTTATTAAACATCCATGTCCTCATCTGTACGGGGTAACAATACAAAGACCAGTTCTACTGATCTCTACAGGAGTGGGAGGGTCTAACTAAATGGCATGAAAGTGGTTTGTAAACGATATAAAGCACTCCACAGATGTTTGTGGAGCAGACACTGAAATAAACTCTGATGATTGCCATCCTCTGTGCAAAATCACTGTGCTAATGAAATCAACTCATCTGAAAGAGAAGTGTGGGGGAAGCAGCACCTGAGTCTGGGGATGTGGGTTCTGGCTAGGATATTTGTCAGGTAGGTGACTTGGGTGAGTCACTTTGGGAGTCTTTGTTTCCTGCTCTGTTGGGTGAGAATGGAGTCTAGTGCTGTGCAGAGCTCACACAGGTGGGAAGCACAATGACATGATGGATGCGAGGAGTGTGCCTTGTATGTCTAAAGCATTGCCATCCAATAGTGTTGCTGTCACCATACATGTGGAAGGTGGTGGGCGTTACATTGCCTTTCACAAGCTCATCTGCAGGAGTTGAGGGTGTCACTCACGATCTCTGGGTGCTGGCCCACTGCCCGCCTTCTCAGCAGGCCCAGGTGTTCTGCTGGGGGAATTTCCTGGGCATTCTCTTCCCTCCCATAGGCTTGAGAGTGCAGAGGATGCATCTTATCGACTACCTGCTCCTCCTGCTGATTGGACTACTGGCCCTTTCTCATGGCCAGCTGCACGTTGAGCATGATGGTGAGAGTTGCAGTAACAGCTCCCACCAGCAGATTCTGGAGACAGGTGAGGGCTCCCCCAGCCTCAAGATCGCCCCTGCCAATGCTGACTTTGCCTTCCGCTTCTACTACCTGATCGCTTCGGAGACCCCGGGGAAGAACATCTTTTTCTCCCCCCTGAGCATCTCGGCCGCCTACGCTATGCTTTCCCTGGGGGCCTGCTCACACAGCCGCAGTCAGATCCTCGAGGGCCTGGGCTTCAACCTCACGGAGCTGTCTGAGTCCGACATCCACAGGGGCTTCCAGCACCTCCTGCACACTATCAGCCTCCCCGGTCATGGGCTGGAAACACGCGTGGGCAGTGCTCTGTTCCTGAGCCACAACCTGAAGTTCCTTGCAAAATTCCTGAATGACACCACGGCCTTCTATGAGGCCAAACTCTTCCACACCAACTTCTACGACACTGTGGGCACAATCCAGCTTATCAACGACCACATCAAGAAGGAAACTCGAGGGAAGATTGTGGATTTGGTCAGTGAGCTCAAGAAGGACGTCTTGATGGTGCTGGTGAATTACATTTACTTCAAAGGTGAGAGTCAGATCATTGGTGTGTGCTAAATCCACACCCCTACCTCCAACCCCCTAATTTGTTGACTGGTTCAATATATTTTTACAAAAGGGTAAGTAAAAAGGTTGTGTTTGATAGAGTTAAGCAGCCCTCAGAAAATGCAATGTTAGAATGTTGTATGTTGAAGACTCTGTAGTATTGAGGTTTCCATTCCTTCCTATCTTTAGACATATTTTCTTATTTATTTTCTTAATAAAAGTAATGTACAAAATGCATTCTAGCCAGTGATCATGAGTTGAATTGCTGGATTCATATCTGAGCTCAGCCTCTACCAACAGTGCAAACAGGTCAGCTTGTTTGCTCAAAGCAGGGATAAGACGAATCTCTACTTCAAAAGTTGGCTTTGAGGATCAAATGATTAACCCATGTGTATACTCCTTATAAAAGGATCTAAAGAGATGGACAAACTACAGCTCCTGGGCCAAATGTGTTCAGCCACTGGTTTTGCAAATAAAGTTTTATTGGCACACAGCCAGGCCCATTCATTTATGTATTGTCTGTGGCTGATTTTGTGCTACAATGGCAGATTGATTCATTACTGCAGAGATGGAATGATCTGCAGTGCCTAAAACAGTTAATATCTCTATAAACTTTTTTGTTTGTTGACCCCTGACCATTTTATGTACTCAGTAAATAGCAACTATAATTCATGTAATGATAACAATGCTCATTTTGAAGCTTTACAAATACGTAAAACCATAAAGGAGAAAGTAGACATAATCTCTAGTCCTACCACTCAGAGGCAACAAATGTTAATGTTTTAGCATCTTTTCTTCACCTTCCATTCACACACATATATGTCCACACAGTTGATATCACAGTGTGCGAACAATTTTGTACAGTGTGGATTAGTCAGGGTTTCATCAGAGAAGGAGAGCCATCTCAAGTCAATGGTAAGGAGATTGTTCTAGGAATTAGGCCCCACACAACTGTGGCTGGGAAAGTGAAGGTCTAGAGGAAAGAAGAGTTGGGAGGACAGAGAGAAAGTTGCCGATGCAAGCGGACAAGTCAGAGCTTGTAGGGGAATCTATATGCCAGGCTCATCCAGCCATCAGAGTGCCGCCATGGAGGGGAGCATCACTGCGTAGTTTCTGGTGGTAGCCTGGGGCTGCTGTTGTTTAGTGGGGTTAGAGTTGGGAAAAGGAGCTTGGAAACAAGCAGGGGCAAACTGGAGCACACAAAGCACTGCTGAGTCTGACCATCGTCATATCTGACCACCAGGGCCTTCAGAGAGCAATTTACTTTGAAATCTCACAGTTCTAACCAGCTTGAACCCAGAATTTACAGGGAATAAAATTCTAGGGAGCAACTCCCAGCCTAATGATTCAGCCAAATTAGTTATTCCATGTAATTTGCATGTGGAATTTTCATGCACTATTGAAAACTTTTTTTAAAAAACTTTGTTTTGAGGCTGGGCGTAGTGGCTCACACCTATAATTCTAGCACTTTGGGAGGCCAAGGCAGGCATATCTTAAAATCAGGAGTTCAAGACCAGCCTGGCCAGCATGGCAAAACCCTGTCTCTACTAATAATACAAAAAAAAAAAAAAAAAAAAATTAGCCAGGCTTCATGGCACATGCCTGTAATCCCAGCTACTCAGGAGGCTGAGGCAGGAGAATCGCTTGAACCCAGGAGGTGGAGGTTGCTGAGATTGCAACACTGCACTCTGGCCTGGGCGACAGAAAGAGACTCCATCTCCAAAAAAGAAACTTTGCTTTGAAATAACAAAACTTTTAAACTTAAAAAAAAAATTAACTAAGGAAGGAAGAGAAACAGTAGTACGGGTTTCACTGTCAGGAAGACATTGATTATAATCCCAGATCCCTTGCTTTTCCCTGGACGAAAATTCCTGGCATGGAGACCTCAGTCCATTCACCCTACCTGCCACCACCTCATTGCACATCGCCTGCTGTCCTTGCTTCCCTCCTCACACTGCATGGCCATCATTGTGGTCACTTCCTTGCAAACACTCTGAAGTCTTAACTTCCTTGGTTTTCCTTCCCTCTATCATACTTACCCTCCAAAACTGCAAACCTGCTTAAACCTAAAGGTCTAACTCGTCTACATCTGCACCCAGCAGCTGAATGTGGTTGAAGAAAAACATCCAACTAGACTGATGGTCTCATTTGATATTTGTGAATGTAAATCTTCATTGATCTCTCTACACTGTCCAACAATCCCACTTACATATCTTATATATCTCTACTCTCCAAAACTACTAAAATAACAGATTCATCCTTCTCAAATGTCCTCCCCACTCACGACTTTCACTTAAAAATCTTGTCTCACTCGTCATTGAGAAAATAGAATCAGTTAAACAGGAAATCTCTCATCCTCTCATCTCTAAATCTACTCACCTCCAAATCTTCTCACCTCCAAATCTACTCACCTCCCTGCATTTGAACCCACAAGCTCAGACGTCCTCCTCTCATCATGGCAGTAGTGACCCACCTCTCAGGGAAGGCCAACCCCTCTGCTCACACTCTGCTATCTCCTCTCTCCTTCTCAAGGATGCTTACCTAACAATGAACCCCTCTTTCCAGCATCCCTGGTTTCTTCTCTATCAATCCTATTCACATATTAGAAAATGAACATCCTCTGCTATCTCTCATTTTAAAATTTAAATGAGGCCTAAGGGATCCATTCCCCAGGCATGTCAGGTTTTGAATGGTCAAAATGGGACACCTTGATGAGCTCATAGGGCAGGATCTGGAGCTACTCTTTCAGTAGCTCGGAACACCAGGTGGCCTTCCCTGGCTGGAGGACTGACTCTGTGGCCCACAGATGTCCTGTACCTTCTTTTCATCTTCCCTTCAGCCCTGTGGGAGAAACCATTCATTTCCTCGAGGACCACTCCCAAAGACTTCTATGTTGATGAGAATACAACAGTCCAGGTGCCCATGATGCTGCAGGACCAGGAGCACCACTGGTATCTTCATGACAGATACTTGCCCTGCTCAGTGCTACGGATGGATTACAAAGGAGACGCAACTGTGTTTTTCATTCTCCCTAACGAAGGCAAAATGAGGGAGATTGAAGAGGTTTTGACTCCAGAGATGCTAATGAGGTGGAACAACTTGTTGCAGAAGAGGTAATCAGTGTGCTATGGGGGCTGAATCTACAGTACTATCCATCAAATATACCTTTCTAATGAAAGACAGTGCCCCAAAATAGGGAGTGATTGCCAATTATGAGAGAATTCTCACTTGCTCTGAGACCTTCCATGGGCTTCTGTTAAATGATGAACTCTCCTATTATATTTAAAATATGACTTCTCCCTCGTTAGGGAAAAAAGAACCACAGTAGGAGTTCAGAGTCCTGGTTCTAGACATAGCTCTTCCACTGCACAAGACTTGGGTCAAGTGACTCTGACTCTTGGGGGGTTACCTCTGTGCAATGAAGAGGTAGCCCCTCTGGCCCAGAAGGTTGACTAAGCTGCCATGGCGCGATTCAAAAAAACTCCATCCACCCACCCAAGGAATTAACAGGAAGGCTTCCCATCATGCCGGCTATGATTGGAAAAAGTCTTCAACCATATATAAGAAAAGCATCCTAGCCCAAGGGCACATGTGAATAGAAAAATCACACAACTTTCATGGTAGAGGGAATCCAATACAAAGAAATTAGCTGGTTCACAAAGAATAAAACCCACAGGGCTGTAACAGAGGCAAGGGCAAAGCTGCCACCTGGCGGGACTTACATCTGTCTCCCTGGGCACCTGAACACCCACAGAAAACAACCTCTGAAGAGGGGCTACCACGGACAGGAGATCCCACAGACGGCAGGCCCTGAGGACAAAGGAACCTGGCCTTTCAACACCCGTTTGTGGGAGGTAGTCTGAGCCAAAGCTGTTTGTGGGGATAGAACTCAGATGGAATACAGCCAGCTAAAGAGGGCCACCAAGGAGGGCTATGCCCAGCAGGAATCCTGGCTTGTTCATTAATCTAATGTTTTAACCCAATGCCCCTTTTCAGGAATTTTTACAAGAAGCTAGAGTTGCATTTCCCCAAGTTCTCCATTTCTGGCTCCTATGTATTAGATCAGATTTTGCCCAGGCTGGGCTTCGTGGATCTGTTCTCCAAGTGGGCTGACTTATCTGGCATCACCAAACAGCGAAAACTGGAGGCATCCAAAGTAAGTCATCAACCCCTAGAGAACTCGGTGGGGCACTTGTGCCCATGGGAGTTGCCAGGTGATGGGGCTCCCAAGCTGCCCCATGGAGTCTCAGAGCCTGAGTGTGTTCAGTCATCTACAGACATCAGCATCCACCAATTAGCCAGCCCTGGACGTGGTGCTCGGTGCTGGGATATAGTGTCAAATCAGCCCCCCAACTCAGACAGCTCTCCCAGACGAGTCAGAGATACAACGTCTTCATAGAGAGATACATGCAATGATAGAAAATGGAGGCAGGGCCGGGCGTGATAACTCACACCTGTAATCCCAGCACTTTGGGAGGCAGAGGCGAGCAGATCACTTGAGGTCAGGAGTTCGAGACCAGTCTGGCCAAAATGGTGAAACTCCAACTCTACTAAAAATACAAAAATTAGCCTGGTGTGGTGGCAGGTGGTGGGCACCTGTAATCCCAGCTACTCAGGAGGCTGAGGTAGGAGAATCACTTGAGGCTGGGAGGTGGAGGTTGCAATGTGTCCAGAGATCAGGCCACTGCACTGCAGCCTGGGTGACAGAGTGAATGAGACTCCATCTCAAAAAACAATAATAATAATAAATAAAGAAAAAAAAAGGAGGAAACAGAGAGGAGAGACACAGCTGAGGCTGCATTGGGTGCATCTGTATGAGGGAGACTTCGTAGATGAGAGAAAGAGACTCAAGACTTCTGCTAAGGCCGGGCGCGGTGGCTCAAGCCTGTAATCCCAGCACTTTGGGAGGCCGAGACAGGCGGATCACGAGGTCAGGAGATCGAGACCATCCTGGCTAACACGGTGAAACCCCGTCTCTACTAAAAAATAGAAAAAACTAGCCGGGTGAGGTGGCGGGCGCCTGTAGTCCCAGCTGCTCGGGAGGCTGAGGCAGGAGAATGGCGGGAACCCGGGAGGCGGAGCTTGCAGTGAGCTAAGATCCAGCCACTGCACTCCAGCCTGGGCGACAGAGAGAGACTCCGTCTCAAAAAAAAAAAAAAAAAAAAAAAAAAAGACTTCTGCTAAGAAAAGTGCGCGAGGGGGTAGAGCCTTGGGTTTGAGCTGAATTCTGGTTCTTCCTCTTATGTTATTGAAGGGGTACTAGTTTCTGAATTTATATTCCTCACTTTTAAAATGCGCATCATACTGCTGACCTCATAGGATGGCTATGAAGATCAAATAAGATGCATGCAAAGCCCCGAGCACAGAGCAAGCATTTAATGAGAGCTGCCGTGACTGTGTGTGGCAGGAGGTCTCCAGCTCAAAAATCCTCCCAAATGAAATTCTTACTGTGTTATCCCCAAGAAGTGACCTCGCAGGCTATAAAGGGCAATGTATTCCCTAGCAGTTTCTGACTCTCGCAGTCTTGTCCAGGCCCCCTCCCGTGCTGGCTTGGAGATAATGCTTGTGATTTTCCTCCCAGAGTTTCCACAAGGCCACCTTGGATGTGGATGAGGCTGGCACCGAGGCTGCAGCAGCCACCGGCTTTGCGGTCAAATTCTTCTCTGCCCAGACCAATCGCCATGTCCTGCGGTTCAACCGGCCCTTCCTTGTGGTGATCTTTTCCACCAGCACCCAGAGTGTCCTCTTTCTGGGCAAGGTCATCGACCCCACAAAACCATAGCCCTCCCAGGGCTGCTCATCTGTTCCGAGCAGGAGGATGCGGCAGGGGAGGGCTGGGTGTGAGTAGTTCTGTGTTTAGAGTAGGGGACGAGGAAGACGCCGAATGTCCAGGAGTCCAGGACAGCAGGTGCTGGCCCGTGGGGAGTGGGGAGCGGCACTGAGATGGGCAGGGCCTGGACATTCCACACCCTGGCGCTGTGCAGCCTCTGGCAGAGCATCCAACCTCTTGGAGCAAGTTTCTGCCTCTGGAAAGGGGGCGGGCCCTTTCTACAACAGGGTGGTTGTTCCGAGTAAACAACACGATGCCACGAAGACCCTGGTTCAGTGTCTCGTATGTGGTAGACACTCAATAAATGCATCCTCTGCCTGCCCCTCCGGGGTTTGCCCCAGACTCCCCTGGCAGACCTGGTCCCAGACACAAGGTATGAGGAGCTCCAAGTCCCACTCCAGCAGGTTACCCAGGTTTATGGGAAGGGGACAGGGTGTGGGCAGTCAGCTGCCTCAGGCAGGGCTAGTAGCTTGCTCCAGAGCAGGGGCTGAGAAAGCCACGGAAGGGCAGACACCACCAGGGCGGCTTCCACAGGGACCTGGTCAGAAGAGCCCAGTGAGGCACTGCCCCCTCCTGTGGCTACGGAGATGTGGCCCGTGGCTCTCCCAGGACAGTGGCTGTGGCCACAGAGCACATTGCAGACCCAGAGGCTCTCGCTTTTGCATCCAGGCTCTGTGCTCTGGATCTTCGGGCAAATCCTCGCCCTATTGGCCCTCAGTTTCCCCACCTTTCTGACCCAGGTGGTCCAGCTCAGACTGGTTGAGTATGTGGAGTGGACCCACCCAGAGTCTGTGAGAATAAACCACCCCTTCCACAGGGCAAGGCAGGTGAATGGGATGTGGTTCTGTTTGCTCTGAGCCTCGGTGATGTCTGGCAAATGCATTTCTCTGGGCCGGACCCTGTGGTTTTCTTGGTGGCCAGGACATCAGAGGCAGCTGGGTTCCAGCACCGTCTCCAGCCCTTGACCATGGACACGGAGTTCCCGGGACAGTAAGAGCTGGGAACGACCCAGCCAGGAAGAACGTCTCCTTTCCTTTTCCTCGGCCCAGCTCACCCTGTGCCTTCAGGGCCAGCACAACAGTTCCCACACGCTCTCCTATCAGCGCTGATCCTCCTGCCAGGCAGGCCATTTCACTCCCACTCGGTGGCGTCCAGGTTGCCAGCATGTTCAAAACCAGAATTCCTGGGTTCAAGTCCCAGCTGTGCTCCTTAGAAGCTGTGTGATCCTGGGGAAGTCATTTCACATCTCTGGGCCTCAGTATATTCATCTATAAACTGGGATGATGATAACACTACTGACCTCATAGGGCTATTGGGAGGATTAAACAGTGACTGTATATGTCAAGTCTCACAACAGTGCTATGCAAACATTAGCTATATTATTATTACCCTCATTCCAGCAGCCCTGACAGTCAGTGCTGCCGCCACAGGCTCTGAGCTGGGGGTCTCTCCACAAAATCCCACTGCCATCTGGGGCCTCTAAACCTTTTTCATGTTGCCACTTTCGCTACTCAGGAAAATTGACACTGAATCCTCACAAGGGGAAGTTCCCAAAAGGCAGAAGATTTATAGGCCCTTCTCACCACAGTGGTGCCTGAAATTCCTAACTGAGCTTCCAGAAGTTTTTCTAAATAAGCGTTCAGCTCTCAGCTCTCCTCTCTTGGTAGATCTAGTGGGGGCGGAATCTTCCCCCAGAGTCTGTCCTGGACTGAAAGATTGGGCGCTGTTACTTTAGGAACAGCTCAAAGAATCTTCTAGGCTTTGGGGATCGTGGCTGCTTGCCATGTGCACTCTAGGGCACTTGCTCAGTGTCCAGGAGGCCCAGGGCCGATATTGAAAACTCAGCCATGGACTTTAGAACAAGACCCAGCTGGCCCAGGCTCTTGGCTCTGGCAAGCGGGATGTCTTACTGTCACAAACCCAGAATTTTCACCAAGGAGAAGGTGACCAGGGGAACAGGCCGGAGAGCTGCCTCCAGTGTTGATGATTGTTTAAGAGTCAAAATATTCCAGTAATTGTGTGACATGGGGTTCCCTGGCCCAAATAGTGCTGCAACCACAGGAATAGGCTCGCTGCCAGGAAACCAGGAAACCGATATTTGGAGCAATAGACAGACTACTCTTGTATTGTGGAAAAGTCCTTGCAGAAGAGAGGAAGATGGAATGGGAAAGCCCAAAGGGGTTCCTCTCCCTTCCTGCCCCTAAAACACAGCCCTGAGCTCGACATGAGTGCAGCGTCAGGAGAACTTGACGAGGAAATGTTCTGTAAAGGAAATTGCCTGGCGAGGCCATTTTGAGTTAGTTATACCAGCTCTGGGCTTCACTCAGGAGAAGCTGTCCAGTAAGTGCCTGAGGGCACCCAAGGCCTCTGGGGCTCAGGGGAATGCACGCCTTCGTTTCTACCCCTTGATTTTATTGGCTGAAAAGCAAACCTGCTAGCTCAAAGAGTGATTCATTTCCCCTTGTGCCTTCTGGGAAGTTGGATTCTGTTTTTCAACAATCAGGCAAGAAATAAAGTAAGGCCCAGGCTGGCTCGCTCCCTCCTCTGCCCCCACAGAGGCAGGTGGGTGAGCGAATTCCAGAGTGGAAGACAAGCCTGAAAGAAGGCCAAGGTCTAGGGTTACTATGGCAACAGCATGGCAGGGGGTGGTGATGTTGAATGACCACAGCCCTGATGTGATGAAGGAGAGAGAAAGGAAGCAAGTCATCTTCGACTCAGCCTTGAGAGTGAAGCCTCCTTATTCTGATTAATCTCAACCCTCCACTACTCAAAATTAGCCGATGGCTCCGTATTGCCTACAAAATAAGGTTCAAAGCCTCTATCTACAGTCAAGGCCCTCCCTGATCTGGTCACCTCCTGCCTGTTCTGCCTCAGTTCCTCCTCTTGCTCTCATGTACCCAGTGGCTGCAGTCACAGAAAGTCTTGTTTTGCCAGGTTTCCCATAGCGTCCCACCTCTAAGAATCTGCACTCTCTCAAGATCTCACAGAAACCCCTCAGCTCCCTAAGGCAGACTGTCATCCCACCATCAGAATGGTTGACCTGATAAGAATGCCTGCGCCCACCCCCACCGTCCCTATTAGACATTTCAAAGGTGGGGCCCTGTTCACCCTGCATTCCCTCAGCCCACCTGGCCTCAGTGCCAACTGGATATGAGAGAGGCCCAACTGGTATTTGTTGCATGAACGAATGAATAAATGAATGAATGGATAGAAAAGGTTGAGCCAGGAGCAAGGTCACCGACTATTTGTTCTGCATCACCACCCCTTGACACGGCCCTGGAATTGATTGGACAAATATTTAGTTCAGCTCCTCAGATTTCAAAACGCTCTTTTGGAGCGTTAAAAAAAAAATAAAAATTAAAAAGACTTCATGCGGGAGATCTTGCCTCTTTAGAGCAGTGCCTGAGTCCAGTTTTCCCATTGCTGCTCACCTGTGGGGGCTCTCATTTGTGTAGCCCTTGTTACACCACTAGAGAGGTATATGTCTCAATAGCAGCAGTGAGCGTTCGGAGGAACCCTGCATGTTTGTGAGTTCAGAAGTTATCTTCCAGCAGAAAAACAAGGTCTTTCTGTACTTTGCAATTGGGGGAAAGGGCAGAGAAAGCCAATGTGAGTGGCAGTGATATAGCCTAGTGGAAGGTGACAAGTTTGCGTGACTACAGTAAATCGGTGTGTAGAGAAATGCAGCATGGGTTTATTCAGTTTTTCATTCTTTCATTCAACAGCTAGTTACAGAGTGGGCTTTGGCCATGTTTGAGATAGGAGAAAACAAACTTTTTCCAAGTTCTCAACACTACAGTTCACCTCTGGTCACCAAAATGTGTATGGAATTTCTCCAACCACCAAATTGTCCAGCGGACACTAACTGGGTGTCCTGCAGTTCAATTCAATTCAATTCCAACACTTTATACCTGGAGATAACATCAGATCCCATCCGTTTAGGGCTCTGTCGCACTAGACTGCCCCCACTTCAGATGCCAGTTGCAAGTAGTAGGCTGTCACCTATACTTTATGACCAACTGGCTATAAAGCGAGGTTCCCACAACTCCCTCCTCAGGTTCAGTTCATTAGCTAGGAGGGCTCACAGAACTCAGGGAAATACTTATGCTTAATGGTCTATTTTATTAATAAAGCATACATATGAACAGCCAGATAAATGAGAGTCAGAGGGCCAGGTATGGGGTACTGGGCACAAAGCTTCCATGTCCTCTCCCAGTGTACCACCTTCCAGGAGCCTCCATGCTTTCAGCTGTCCCAAAGTGCCTAAACCCTGTCCTTTTTGGGGTTTTTATGGAGGTTTCATTACATAGGCATGATTGATTACATCATTGGCCACTGGTGATCAACTCAACCTGCAGCCTCTCCCCCATCTAGGGAGGTCATGAGGAGGGGAGTGGGCTGAAAGCTTCAACCCTCTAATTCCATGGTTGGTTTCCCTGGTAACCAGATTCCTTATGAGCCTACCCAGGAGCCCACCAAGACTTGCTTCACTAGAACAAAAGATGTTCCTATCACCCTAGAAACTGCAAGGGATCCAGGAGCTCTTCATCAGATGCTCTTGTCACTCTGGAAATTACTAAGCTCTTGGGAATCAGGTCAAAGACCAAATACTAAACAAACAATTCTCTTAGTATCCCTATCTACAAGGGTGCTAGAAGCACTGTCTCAGGAACTCGAACCAGAGACTAAATGTATATTTCTTATTATTAATATGTCACCGTTTCACAGGCTGCTAGCCAGGAAGCCAGAGGGACCTCCCCAGTGTAAAATTTGGATTCAGACAAGGCTGCGGTCTCAACTTCTTCACTAACAGTACACTGTGGGGCAATTGCTTTACCTGTTTGGGTCTTAATTTCCTAACCTGTACATGGTGGTGTCCTCTGGGCACAGCGACCCACTGCAGCTGTGGCAGTGGAAATGGGAGGATGGACATGGGATCCGCTGAAGACACAGACCTGGGAGTCCTTGGCTTCTGACTCCATGGAACAGGTGACGGGCACACGGGTCTGCTTCATCCCTGACTGCCTACGAGCAGGCCATTCTCGAAGAAGAGGCAGAACTAATATGAACAGCTCCCGTGCTCTGAGCACCTGCAATGGGCAAGGCATGGTGCTGAGTGCTTGCCAGGAGGTATCAAGAGGCCACAAACATCCAAGTATAGAACCTGGACTTTGGAGCCAGGATGCTTAAATCTAAATCTGAAATCCAGCAATTACTGAGTGTATTTGTTTGCTAGTGCTGCTCTAAGGAAGGACCACAAAAGGTGTGGTTTAACCAACAGAAATACATTGTCTCTCAGTTCTGGAGGCCAGGAATCTGAGATCAGTGAGGAAGAATCTATTCCACACCTCTCCCCCAGCTTCTGAAGGTTTTCTGGCAATCTTGAATGTCCCTTAAATGTAGGAACATCGTCTCAATCTCTGCTTTCCTCCTCCTGTGGTGTTCTTTCTTCATGAGTGCTGGTGTCCAAATTCCTCCTTTGTAAAAGAACACCAGTAATACTGGAGTAGGGGTCCACTCTACTCCATTATAACCTCATTTTAACTAATTACATCTGCAAGGACCGTATTTCTAAATAAGGTCCTATCCTGGGGTACTCCGGGTATGGGCTTCAACACATGAATTTGGAGGGTCGGAGCAATTCAACTCATAACACTGGGTGAGGGACTTGGGTGGTCTCTCTGTGCCTCAGTTCCCTCACCTATGGAATGTAGATGACAATACCTAACTCATAAGCCTATCGTGGGTGTTTGCTGAGCTCCTGTATGTAAAACACTTAAGCTAGTGGTTCAGCATTAGTGCCTTATAAATGTTAACTGCTGTTATCTCATTCATCTTTTGTAACAACTGTGTGCTTTGGAACGAGGGTGACAACTGGTATGCCTGCCAGAGCTGGGCAGGTCACCCAAACAGACACAGTGGGCTGCTAGTGATGCGGCCCAGGCAGGCAAGACAGTAAGAGCCCCCATTTAAAGGCATTCGACTCTACATTGTTACATAATAATCTATGGCATGAAACTCACCTATGGAGGTGAAAGCTCCTTGTTGCTCTTGGTGTCAATGGAAAAAATCGACCATGAGCTACCTGGTCCTTAGATAGGGTTAACAGCTATTCTGAAAGAAGAATGCTGATTTGACAAGAACTGGGCATGAAGCCAACCATGTGGTCTAGAAAGGACACAATTTCCTTTAAGCCAAGGCCTAAGCCCATCAAGACTGAGTTAATGAGGCCACCCCACCAGGCCGGTGGAGGTCAGCCCTCACCAGCCCTGACTGGCTGTCTGGCTGCTGAGATGCTGAACAGGGCTGGAGAACAGACCAAATGGGGCCAGCCAAGTTCGCACATCCTCAGAGCCACCTGCTCAAGTGTTTAGCTCTCCTGGGGTGATTGACTTCAATGGGAGCACGGCTCCACCAGCACCTTGATTCAGACTTCTGGCCTCCAGAACTGTGAGTGAATTCCTATTGTTTCAAGCCACCCAGTTTGTGGTGATTAATTATGGCAGCCCTAGCAAGCTAACATTCCTCTTTTCTTCCAATTTCATAAGAACAGGTGTTGCTCTTCTTGACACACAGCTGTGTATTCTCTTGTTCTCCTGTTACCTGGGGGAGTCTCCTTCCATTAATAATCACCTTTAACCTCCCTTTCAGTTCTTCCCCCAAACCTGGGAAATCCCTCCCTCCAAGCCACAGCTCCCTCTGCCCCACCTCCTTCCCAGCCTTCTCATCAAGGAGCAATCTGCCTTGACCATCCCCTTGACTTCTCAGCCTGCTGGCCCTGGGATCCTGCTCCTACCTCCCCAACTAGATCACCCTGGTGGCTTCTGTGGACCAGTGACTATCCTTATCTACTTGAATGTTCTGCTGCATCTGACACTGACAGTGGCATCCCTTGTCCTCCCTTGTTATCTGCCCTGGTCCTCCTCCTTCCCGGCCATCACCACCTTTGTGAGCTCCCTCTCTCTCTGCTCAGGCTTATGCTGAGGGTCTCAGAGTTCTATGCTTCATCCTCTTTTCTTGTCCTCTCCTTGCCCCAGGAGGCCCCCAGATCCCAGGTGCTTCCTTCACTTTATTTCCTGTTTCTGTTCTTGCCTCCAAATCTCTCTTTAGACCCATTCACCTGTGTCATCTCTGCCAGTAGGCACCACAGGCCCTTCAGGCTCACTAGGTCCAAAACTGAACTCATCATCCTCCATACAGGCTTCCAAAACCTACCCCTCAGCTGACACCAGGTCCATTCTCCTTCCTTAATGTGTCTCCTCCTCTCCAGCCTCACCCTTGGTGCCTTGGCACACACCACCGTCATCTCTCACCTGGATTACCACAACAGTGTCACTTGGTCCTGTCTTGATCTCCAGGCAACCATACCCATGACAGCCCAAGATAATTCCTCCTTCCTTCTCTTACAGAATGAAGTTCATCCCTGGTTCCCAGCCCAGCAGGACTTCCAAGCCCCTCATCTGGCCCTGATCTGGCTTCTCTCTGTCCTCCCCTCCTCCTCTCTGACAGGCTCCCGGTGCCCCACCACCCCCTCAGGCTGTACTGCTATCACTCCTGTGGTTCTCTCAGCCCAAAATGCAGCCTCCCGCTGCTGTGCTGTAAGCTCTTCTGTCTGTTCACTTCTCTCCACCCAGCCAGGGCTGATAAAAACCTAGACAAGGTTCAAAAACCCAGATCCAAGGTCACCAACTTCACAAAGTTTTTCCTATTCCATTCCTCTCTCCAACCACAGGAGAATGGACTATGCCTCCCTGTGTGTCTTTACTGTGGAGACATGTGTCAGAGCATTGATGCTCTGTCTTTAGTTCATCTATTGAGATATTGATCTCTTTTCTTGAGGCCAGGGGTATTTTCTGGGACATGGTTAGAGCTCAATAAACATTGATATTGGAGGGATGAAATGAAGGAAGGATGGATGGAAGGCTATAAGGATAAATGGATGGATGGATGGATAGATGGATGGATGGATGGATGGATGGATGGATGGATGGATGGAAAAATGGATAGATGGGTGGGTAGATGTATGAATAGATGGATGGATGGATGGATGGATGGAGGGATGGATGGATGGATGGATGGATGGAAGAATGTATGAATAAATGGGTGGATGGATGGGTGAATGGAAGGAAGGAAGGAAGGAAGGAAGGAAGGAAGGAAGGAAGGAAGGAAGGAAGGAAGGAAGGAAGGAAGGGGAAAGGTAGTACCAGTATGTTTTAGCTCATGCAGGCAGGCAGATGATGGGCAGAGGGAAGCATGGTGGTTGATTATAGAAGGATCATAGCAGATGTTTAAGGCAAGATTGACAGCCCCACAAAGACTGAGAAGACTAGAAAAATGGGAAAGTTATTAAGACACAAGGCCTAGATCAGGAGCTAGAGGCTGGATCCCAGAACAAGGGAAGAGCCTAATAACTCAGGTAGCCAAACCATCTCAGTTTGCCAAGGTCTTTGCCAGTTTTAGCACTGAATATCCCACACCATCAGAAATTCCTCAGTCCCAGGCAAATTGGAATGGTTGGTCACCCTACTAGTGATTAAGACCAGTGCCCCACTTCAGAGCAGAAGCATCAGCCAGGCCCTGAGTAACATCTTGTAGGCCCTTGAACTGGTCTCACTCAATCCCCATGAGGCCCAGTACCATGGAACAGAGGGCAAGGAGGCTGAGGGCCAAGCAGAGGACCACCTGTGCTCAGCAGGGCAAGGCATCACAGGGGCCAGCATTGGTTTCTCAGCCCTTCTCCCAGAAATCACCTCCCCACTTTGATCCCTTCCCATGCCCTGCTAGGCTCTAGGACACCAAAGTCTCATATTCTGGCCACTGGCTCCCCCTATGCAAGCACCCTGGGTGTTATGGACTGAATTGCATCTCCCGCAATTTCTTATGTTGAAGTCCTAGCTTATAGGACTTGTTATGACTGTTTGTAGAGATTGAACATTTAGGGAGTAATTAAAGTTAAACAAGGTTATAAGGTGGCACTCTAATCTGGTAAGACTGGTGTCCTTTTAAGAAGAGGAAGAGAAACCAGAGAGCTCACTCTCTCCCTCTGTCCACTCCCTCTCTTGGTGTGTGTGTGTGTGTGTGTGTGTGTGTGTGCATGTATGTGTGTGTCCAGTGTGGGCTCACCGGGAAGAGGCCCTGGGAGGACAGCGAAGGCAACCATCTACAAGACAGGCAGAGAGCCTTCACCGGAGACCAACCCTGACAGCACCTTGAGCTTTAATTTCCAGCCTCCAGAACTGTAAGAAAATACATTTCTATTGTTTAAGCCAGTGTGTGTTTAACCCAGGCCAGCGTGAGGTATTTTGTTACAGCAGCCAGAGAAGACTGATAGACTGGGATGCCATGCCCCTGAGACCCCTTCCAAATCTCTCCTTTCAAAACTCACCCCTCTCAGTCCTGATTCCTTCAGAGTCCTTTCCGTGTGGCCGTGGGAGTCGTGAGTTACCTCAGACTTTCCCCCAAATTCTCAAGACATTCCTTCCGGTGTAAGCTTGGGAAACAGCACGTGATGTCTTTCCCTCCTGGGTGGTCAGAGCACAGACAGCACACACAGGCTGGAGACGGCCCACGGGACCTTGGTTAGCCCACCTTTCCCAAAGTAGTTTCATCTGGAACCCATTTGGGGGGTGTTGCCCTAGTTTCTGATGGCTGCTCTAAGAAGTTATCACAAACAGTGGCTCAGACAACACAAAATTCACTGGGCTAGAATGAAGATATTGGCAGGGCTCCACTCTTTCTGGGAGACTCTAGGGGAGGATCCATTCCTCGCCTTCTCCAGCTTCTAGAAGCTTCCTCACTCCTCAGCACCTGGCTCCGACATCACGTTGACTTTTCCTCTCCTGCTTCCACCATCACATCACCTTCTTCTGACTCCAATCTCCTGCCTCTTTCTTGCAAGGATCCTAACGATTGTAATTAGGACCCAGCTGGATAATCCACGACAATCTCTTCAAGATCCTTAACTTAATGACATCTGCAAAGTCCCTTTTGTCATAGAAGATAACATTCACAGGTCCTAGGTATTAGGACACAGATATCTTTGGGGTTCCATTACCTACCTATAACTGGTATGCGGTGCTGATTTCCATCCTATAGGTATGGTTTAGGGATCTCTAGGTCAATGAGATAATGGACTCTTGCTCATGTTACATGGCGTAATGGGAAGAAAGCCAACCCTAAAAAGAGGGGACTCAGCTTCCCTTCTTAGAGCCTCCTGTTTTTAACTGTGGGATTTGGGGCTGATTCCCTGACCTGCTCGGTTCTGTATTCTCTCCAATTCAACAGGAATGAACTGTGAGGGCACTGAGCAAAAACTAAGGGCTAGATACCTAGTAGTAGTAGGACTTGCCTCTGGATACCCAGTAGCGATC
Organism: Macaca mulatta; assembly: GCF_049350105.2. Classification (NCBI taxonomy): domain Eukaryota; kingdom Metazoa; phylum Chordata; class Mammalia; order Primates; family Cercopithecidae; genus Macaca; species Macaca mulatta. Next base: position 167,851,211 of record NC_133412.1, read on the forward strand.
CTGCCTGCTTCTGGATATCCTACAGTAGCAATCCCACCTGCTTCTGGATACGTGGCAGTGATCATACCTGGCTTTAGATACCCGGTAGTGATTGTGTTTCCTCTAGATACCCAGTAGTACTGTGCATGCTTCTAGAGATGTAGTCATAGTTGGACTTGGCTCTAGATACCCAGTGCTCATCTCTAGACTGGGCTGAGATCAGTGTCTCCCTTGAAGGATTGTTGTAAGGATGAAAAGACATAATGTGTGTAAAGCACTTGGTGTAATACGTGGTCTTTTTAAAAGTGTGGATAAATACTAGTTCTTATTATTTCTGTGGATATCCAGCAGCCCCATAATTGGGTCCCAAAACCATGAAGAAGGAAGAGGAAATGTCTTAAAGGTTGATGGGCAGTGTTTGCTGAACATCAAGATCACTTTCCAGGTATTACCTCCGATTTGCTCTACCAGCTCCACACCCCACCTGCAGCCACACAACCTTCCATGATCACGGCCATACAGAACACACCGTGTCCCCCAGGCATGGGGACCTTGAAACATAACCAGGTTTGAGACAGCACCCTGCACCGCTGTCTTGGAAATACTCTTAAGAGTGTGTGGCTGAGTTAGGGAACCCGGATTTCAAAGTAGAAAGGGAGAATCCACCCAAGCCCATAGAAATCCTGAATGCAGCTCCTTTCTCAGCAACAAGCACTGGCTTGAGAGTCAGCCACCTGGGCACCAGCCCCGCTCTGCCCCTAATTAAATGCGTGACTTTGAGAATTCCCTTCATTCTTCAGAGCCCCAATTCAGTGATTGGTGCAATCACAGGCTTGGCTACAGTGACCCATTCATTGCAGGCATGGTAGGACTCTCAATCCCTCCCATTCCCACTAGAATCCAGCTGTTGGGATCTATGACCCAGTCAGCATCGCAGGCCTGTGGGGAGCTCTCAGGCTCAAGCCTACGCCCCCACTAATCTACAAGAAATTCGCTGTAGAAAACCAAGAAACAGTGCCTGGAAAAAGAGAGGGTTTGCTGGAGCTGTCCCTTTCCCTGTCTCTGGAATACCAACAACGGACAGGCTCTTTGGTCTTGTCTCTCAGGAGTGCCCATGCCATTCCAGGCAAATGGTGGCCTGGTTGGTGGCGTAAGTCTTGGGGGACAGCGAGTGTGCATCGTGGTCAAAGCCTCTGGAGCAGGCAGCTGCGTCTGCAGGCAGGCCTGCTGGCTGGAAACCTGCCAGGAAAGGAAAGGGCTGGCCTGGGGCGGGGCTAGGGAGGGGTGGAGACAGGGCCGGCTGTGGTCAGTGACAAATGCTGGCTGCAATCCAGCCAGCCCTCTGCCCTTTCCTGAGCCCGAGGGACTGCCACCTCCACTGTGTGCACGCTTGGCTACAGGACACGGTAAGTACAGATGCCTCAACGGGAGGTCCCGGGGGTTGAGGGCATGTGAGGCGAGGAAAGGATGGACTCTAGAGTTTCGGGGTTTGGGGGCTGCAAAGCTCTGAAGGAGTCTCACCTCTGCAGTTTCAGGTATCCAAGGCAGCAGAGGTGAGTGGGTCCCCTGAGCTCCGTGACCTTATGCTCCACACTAACTCTGGCAGAGCCTCTGTTTCCTCATAGGTAAGATGGAAATAATTATACCCTTTGGATGGTGTGACTGAAGATTAAATACAGCGGGTGCTCTCACTCAGCACATCTGGCGGTGTCTGCAGACACATTTGGTTGCCACAACTGGAAGGGGGATGGGGGTTAGTGGCATCTAGAGGCCAGCGATGCTGCTGATGATCCCACAATGCCCAGGACAAGATCACAAAGCATCATCCTGTTGAAAAGGTCAACAGGATCAAGGTTGAGAGACCCTGAAATAAGGCTGTGGGGACAAAATGTCAGCTGGATAGGAAGTGCTCAGTAAATGGCAGCTTCTGTTGTTTTCTGTGCCTGGAGTCTTGGGCCTTTGGAAATGAGGAACAATGATCTAATATTATCTGCTTCCCTGAGATAAGGGCATCTTGCCTGGAGGCTGCCACCCAGGCCGATCGTGGCAGCTGCTCATGAGAGACAGTAACCATTTGGCAGTTTGTTAAATGAACAAAATGTAAAAATAAAGTAAGCAGAATTTTTTGTTTTTCTGAGGGTAGGGCTTTTGGCCAGATACGCAGCAATAAAAGGGGAAACCACTTCCTTGGGCCAGTGTCCTTGCTCGTAGATCAGGAAACCGAAGCATGAAGAATACAGGCGGCAGATGCCTAGTGGTGACGGACGTGTTCATGGTGTTGACGGTGATGATAAGTGACAGATGTAGACTCATCTCCAAACTTGTCAGGTTGTAGACATTAAAAATGTGCAACTTTGTGAATAGCAGTCATGTCTCAATCAAGCGGTTTTAATACAGAAATAAAAGGAAGCCAGAGCCGAGAGACAGGGAGGGAGTTGTTCAAGGTCACCTGGCAAGTGAGCCCCGGGGCGGAAAGAGCTCAGCTCTGGGTGGCTAGCCTGGCTTTTTCCACTGCTCAGTGTCCAACTTGCAGTCTGATGTCTCTGAATTACAGAAAAGGAGACAGGGGTCAGTTCATTCATTCATTCGTTCATTCTACAAAGGTGTATGGAGCATCTTTCATGACTGCAAGTTCCTGAAGGTGAGAGCAGCACAGATGAGGGTCCCATGCAGAGAGAGGCTGGGATGAAAAATGTCAATGACAAATGCATATATAAAGGCATATGTGTAATTGAAGGAGCTTTGAGAGAAACAGTCAAGGCACCGTTCCAGAGAATAGCTGTGGAAGGGGAAAAGGTCCAGTGTGATAAGGTATTGCAAAGAAGTGACATTTAAGCAAAGGCCTGCAGCCTGTGCAGAAGTTGGCCTTGGTGAGAAAGGTCAGGGGAGGGTTCCAGTAGAGAGGGAAGGTGTGCAAAGGCCCAGGGTTAGGACAGAACTTGCTGCATTTGAGAAACTGGGAAAAGTGAGCCTGGGGGTATCTTGTGATCCAGGGCAGAGCAGGTCCAGGCCAGGTAGAGTCAGATCACAGAAGCCCTCGTGGGTTAGAGCACAGATCAAAGTTAGCATTTATCCGAAACACAGGAGTTGGCCATGAGTTTCTTAGGCGAGGAAGTGCTGTGACCATATTTATGATTGAAGGAGATTCTTTTATATGCTGTATATAGAAAGGCTTGCAGGGCAAAGAAAGGAAGCTACTGGGGTAGCCTGGGGGAAGATGGTGGGAGATTCCATTGGGGGCAGTGAGAAAGCCAGGGAGGCGCGGCAGTTTTAAGACCTGTTTTGGAGCTAGAACTGACAAGCCTTGCGGGTGGGCTGGAGTAACAGGAAGTCAAGATTACTTCTTCTGGGAAGTTCTGTTCCTGGGTCTTTAGGATGTAGAGGAAGCTGTGACTTTGTCTCTCATCTCTGCCTGGGCTCCAAGCCTCACATCCCTCTTTGTAATTAGAAGATATTGGACAGACCCTCCTCACTAACACAGTTCCCACAGCTTAGTCCAGGGCAGAACTGGGCATGACTTCATTGCCCAACACGGGAAATATCAGTCAGCAGATTTGGGCTTCATGGATGGTGGGGGCCAGCGGGAGGGCTGACCAAGGCCCACCCGTCACATCCCCAGCACCTGCCACCTCAATTCACCTTGGCCTGAGATGACAGATGAACTTGACTGATCCCCTCTCTTCCCTCTGCAGAAACACTAAAGCCAGGGACCAGGAGAGGGGCAGCCTGACCAGGCTCTCAAGGCACTCGGTGGAGGCTGGTCTGGGGGATGGGAGGCTACCAGGGCTTCACCTGTCTCTGTCAAAGCCATATATTTCCACCAGAGGCCCAAGAGTGTGATGGCAAATCCGGGGCTTTGAAACTAAGAAACGTAAAACAAGCGCTGAGGACTCTACTGCCTCTTGGAGCCACCTCTCTGATCCTCTGTTTCTTCTTTTGCACTGTTAGGATAATGATACCACCTCCATGTTACTGTGGAGAAGTATAAATGGGCTAATACGGGTGAACCGCCTGAGGATACCAGGAGGTGAGGTCGAGGAGGAACGAGGTATCACTCCTCAGAGCCACTCAGAGATAGACTGTGCACGAGTCAGAGGAACCTGGATTTTAATTCTAGTTCCATCACTCAGTAACTGGAACAAGCTTTTCCATTTCACTTAGCCTCAGTCTATTCAATCTGTAAAACAGAGTGAGTTTACTTTTGGAAAACTCTGTAAAATAGAGAGCTTACTTTTGGTGAAGGCTAAACATAGTAATATTTATGGAGTGTTTAGTAGGTCTTTAATAATTAGTGGGTTTACTAAAAGATAGAGACAGTGGGCCCAGAGGCAGCAAGATTTCTGGGTCTCAAACGTATAGCCCAGGAGAGCCTAAGTGAACCTGGGGCCCTCTCCAAACAGACCCTGGGGGAGACTCAGTGCATATATAAAGGCACCCCGAGAAGCAGCTCCTCCCCATCGGATCTCTAGTGCTTGGCAGGGGGCGGGGGTCCTGAAGGGATGTCCACAGCACACGCAGACTGCAGATGAAGAAACTGAGGCCCAGAAAGGGTGAGCCTTGCCCAGGGTGACCTAGCAGTTGCATAGATGAGAGAATGGAGGCCAGGGCCTCACTGGGACTCTATGGTCAGCTGCCTCTGGGCTCTATCCAAGAAGGAAACTTCCCTGCTTCTGAAACTGTTCTCGAAATTATCAGCTCAGTGTGACTCTGTGGGGGGTTGAGCCACATTGTTTCTTTAGGAGCATCTCCATACATGGCTGGTTCCAACACTTGGCAGGAGGGACCATATTGTGCTGCCAAATAGACTCATTTAGAGGAGCCAGAGATTAAACCACCCACTCATGTCCTTCAGAGCTCTCCAGGCAAGTGCCATGGTGGGAACAGGTAGGGAGTGTCAGCGGGGGGAAGCCCAGACTCTGCTCACTCATTATCTGCAGATTAGGGCTATTGTTAGTGGCTACTAAGTCAGGGATTTCAAAATCAGGAAGATGCAGCACAGGAACGGAGGAGGCAGGACTCTGTAGAGGCAGAGTGGTAACCGGGCCTGAGTCCAAGCTTTGCTAATGTTAGCAGGAGACTCCATCTCTCTAACCTCGGATTACCCATCTGTAAAATAGAGCTAGCAGCAAGACATACCTTTCTGGGTGGTGTGGGGCTGAAGGGGTTGGCACAGTGCCTGAAAAAGGGTGAGGACAATGCGCCCAACTGCTACGGCTGCTGGGTTCGGTGCCAGGTTCGGTTCTGCAGGCAGAACCTTCTACATGAGCCTCCTTCTCAGAGGGAGCTCAAGGCGCAATTTGGAGGCTGGACTGGCAAGGGTGCCCTGCTGGAGTTATTCAGCTTCACTTAAAGACAGGCCTGCAGTCCAAGCCTGCCCAATTCCTGAGACCATTCTCTCTCCACTGCTGAGCCCCACGGCCACTCTGCAAGCGATTTCCCACGCAGCTGTTTGGGGCCCTTTGGAGTTTCGTTTTATTTGGGTCACGGGATGCTGTGACAGGCTGCCCCTGCCTGGTGGGGATCTGGGAGCCCCGATGACATTGTGCCCATAGACAGAGCCCAGCAGAAAGGGATTCCCTCCAAGGTGACACACAGGGCAAAGCTCACATCACAAGCCAGGCAGGCCCTCTGCACCTGATAATTAGCTGCCCCGGGTGCTGCCAGGCTCACAAGTGTGTGTGTTTGTGTTTGTGTGTGGGTGTGTGTGAAGCATGTACCCTATGATACAGTTGAGAATATGGGGGCCTCAGATGGGGCTTTTGCCAGAAACTGCCATGCCTACTGCTCATCCTTCCACAGCACGTGCCTCCAAGCACCCTGTGGTGTAGGTGCTGCTATCATCACTGTCTTACAGTTATGGAGAGTGGCTCAGTGTGTAACTGACTTGCCCAAAATCTCACTGCAAGGAGACAGCAGGGCTGAGATCTGAACCCTGGCAGCGGCTTCAGAGCCTGGGCTGTTTCCTACTGCGGAGGGAGGAGGCAAGACTTCTACCCGTAGCCAGATGGGGAAGCATGGACACAGAAACAGCTCCTGGGTGAAGTGGAGGGAGGAAGAGGAGGACTGAAGGCAAAGGCCACGTCAGGAGTGATGGGAGACCCCACAAAGGTCCCCCTGAGAAGCTCTCGAGTCAGAGATGAATGCCTCCTCGTCTAGAAGATGAAGAGATGTCTTTGCCTGCATGGGCTGCCGTCACAAAGTCTCACAGGCTAGGGGGCTTCAACAACAGAAATTCTTTCTTTACAACTCCGGAAGCTGGAAGTCTGAGGCTTAGGCACCGGCAGGATTTGTTCCTTCCATGGCCCTTCTTCTTGGCTCACAGGTGGCTGCCTTCTTACTGTCTTCACCTGGTCTTCCCTCTGTGCGTGTCTCTCTCCTGATCTCTTTTTAATTTTTGTGTAAGGACATAGTCATACTGGGTTAGGGCCCACTCTAGTGACCTCATCCTAACTCAGTCCCCTCTTTAAAAGCCCTATCTCTAAATATAGTCACATTCTGGGGTATTGAAGGTTAGGACTTCAGCATATGCATTTTGGGGGGCACAATTCAGCCCAGAACAGGAGGACGGTGGAGATGCTTACATGAAGAGGGCAGGCAGAATTCCCTTAGGAGGAGAAGGTGTCCCTCTGTGAGACAAGGGTGGCATGGAGCAGCCCCTGGGGGAAGGAGAAAGGGACAGTTGGCATCCTGGTATCCTGCCTACCCCGGGGAGGATGCTCACTCCATGTGTGCTGAATGAACAGGGCAAGGCCAGCAGTGCTGATGGCCCCAGGCGCGTAACTGGTCTGAGTTCATAGAAGGACCACAGGGCCCTGCCATGTGCCAAACCAGGACACCAGAGTGAAGGCCAGAAGCTCACATGGAAGCAGCTTAGTTCCCTGGTAACCTCGAGATGCTGATGAGACAAAGCAGAGCAGGGGGAATCCTCTCCCTCCATGTCCCATCCTCCAAAATGTGTCCCTTGATGTGGATGGGCGGGGAGGGTTCCTGCCTTGGCAGCCGGGCCTCTGCCTTCGGTCTGCACCTCCTCTCCCTCCTTCCTCTCCCCATTGTCCCTAAATCTTTGTCCTCGAGCCACTGCCGCCCTGTGTAAACCCTCATCCTCAGTCTCGGGGGTGCCATCCCTTCTCTTTGAAGCTGAATGGACCAAACCCACCCATTGAGTGTTGGGTGGGGACATCTCTGGAAAGTCAGTGCCTGGACCAGCCCCACCCCTCTCTGAGGACACCTTCTTTCCCTTTCAGAGCAAAGAACAGCCGCCATGCAGCTCTTCCTCCTCTTGTGCCTGGTGCTTCTCAGCCCTCAGGAGGCCTCCCTTCACCGCCACCACCCCCGGGAGACGAAGAAGAGAGTCAAGGACCTCCATGTAGGTGCCACGGTGGCCCCCAGCAGCAGAAGGGACTTTACGTTCGACCTCTACAGGGCCTTGGCTTCTGCTGCCCCCAGCCAGAACGTCTTCTTCTCCCCTGTGAGCATCTCCGTGAGCCTGGCCATGCTCTCCCTGGGGGCTGGGTCCAGCACAAAGAGGCAGATCCTGGAGGGCCTGGGCCTCGACCTCCAGAAAAGCTCAGAGGAGCAGCTGCACAGAGGCTTTCAGCAGCTCCTGCAGGAGCTCAACCAGCCCCGAGATGGCTTCCAGCTGAGCCTCGGCAATGCCCTTTTCACCGACCTGGTGGTGGACGTGCAGGACACCTTCATGAGTGCCATGAAGACGCTGTACCTGGCAGACTCTTTCCCCACCAACTTTGGGGACTCTGCGGGAGCCCTGAAGCAGATCAATGATTATGTGGCAAAGCAAACGAAGGGCAAGATTGTGGACTTGCTTAAGAACCTCGACAGCAACGCAGTCATGGTCATGGTGAATTACATCTTCTTTAAAGGTAAGGACCTTGGGCCCAAACCTGTGCTTTCTCTGGCTTTTCTGCTGCTTTTTTCTAAAGAATTCCCAATTCCCTCACATACATAAAGGACGGGGAGTAGATTAAGTTATTTTGGGTGCCTGCTGAGAAAAATTAAGTAAACAAGTAGCCAGAGAAGGCAAGATGAGTGCCTTCTCTCTGTGGATGGGGTTAGTGAGCCTGAGATGCTGTTTCCTCTATGGAGGAAGAACTGACTGCTGTCTTTGGGCCCCTGGGATCATCTGAAGCCCCAGTTTTCATACAGGCTCTGAAGCATGAACCCATTGTGGCCACCATAACAAAGACACCAACATCTCAGCCACTCAGGGCAGGACACGGACCCCAGAAGGGCTTAGAGGGCATTTCCCAGTCCCCCATATGCCCCAGATCCTGGCCCCTCTGCCCTCATAGAGGCCAAGACTCCCTCAGACAAATGCTTCTTCCTCTGAAATGCCTCCTCTGGACTCCTCAGTAAGAGCTGACCTCTGCTTATCTCCCCGACACTCCTTGTAAGCATTTCTGTTCGCGTCTGCAGCTCCTGCCAGGTGCTGACCCTGAGGAAAGCAAGAGTGGATAGAGAGGAGAAGAGAGGAGAGGAGAGAGTGGGAAGGGTTGGGAAGGAAGGCAAATTGTTAACACCTCCCCTTCCTGTGGTCACAGATCGTATCTTTGGCCATTTGGGTGGCTATAACAAAATACCGTAAACTGGGTGGCTTAGCAACAACAAACATTTATTTCTCATAGTTCTGGAGGCTGAGAAGTCCAGGATCAAGGCACTGGCAGATGCAGTGCCCGTTCCTTGGTTCATGACGGTGTCTTCTCAGTATGTCCTTGCTCAAAGGAGCAAGGCAGGTCTCTGTGGTCTCTTTTGTAAGGACAGCGATCCTGTTCATGACAGCTCTACCCCCACTAACTAATCAATTCCCAAAGGCCCCCCGTCCTAATACCACCACCTCAGGGTTAGGTTTCAACATATGAACAATGTGGGGACACACACATTGAGACCGCAGCAGTGAGTGTCGAACTTGGACTCTGAGATTTCCTATCCCCTGGTGCAGGGCGGTCCCCATTACACCAGATTGCTGAGGACAACTGGGAAATAAGCTAAGGACGGTATTGGATGGGGTCTTCCTTTGATAACAATGAAGAAGTTGGAAACAGGCCAGGCGTGGTGGCTCATGCCTGTAATCCCAACACTTTAGGAGGCCGAGATGGGCAGCTCACCTGAAGTCAGGAGTTCGAGACCAGCCTGGCCAACATAGTGAAACCCCGTCTCTACTTAAAAATTACAGAAATTAGCCAGGCGTGGTGATGGGCGCCTGTAATTCCAGCTACTTGGGAGGCTGAGGCAGGAGAATCGCTTGAACCTGGGAGGTGGGGGCTGTAGAGAGCCAAAATTGTGCCACTGAATTCCAGCCTAGGTTACAGAACGAGACTCCATCTCTCCATCTCAAATAAATAAATAAATAAATAAATAAATAAATAAATAAATAAATAAAATAAAATAAAAAGAAGTTGGAAGCAATCACTTGTAGCATTTTGTTCAGAAGTTTCCATAGGAAGGTAAGAGAAGGGTCATTGAAGACTTCCCAATGGGAAAAAGCATTCGTTTCCAGGATCCATACGAACTTCTCTCTAAAACTTAAATTAAAATATTGGGAAGAAAGTGCAAACAGAGAAGCTCACCCAGATATCAGGTAGCATTCATGGCCAGCCACATTTTTTACCCTCTTCACTTGGAGATTTGGCCTTGAGTAAAACGTTAGAGAATCAAAGAACATTAGGGGTCCAGGGCCTCTGAAGATGTGAAAACCAACCTCCTTGTTTTGCAGATGTGGAAGGAAAAGCCCTATGAAAAGTCCGAGAATGGGCCCAGTGTTATAAAAGGACTTGCCTTGACATTCAAGAGGTTCAACCGTCACTGCTCTGAGGCTGCCATAAAGATGGTCTCTGCTGGCTATCTTTACTGTCTTCACTCCTTTTATTTGCAGCTGAGAATTTCTAATTCTTCCACAAAATTCTTTTGCATTTTTCTTTCTTTTCATCTTTAGCTAAGTGGGAGACAAGCTTCAACCACAAAGGCACCCAAGAGCAAGACTTCTACGTGACCCCGGAGACTGTGGTGCGGGTACCCATGATGAGCCGCGAGGACCAGTATCACTACCTCCTGGACCGGAACCTCTCCTGCAGGGTGGTGGGGGTCCCCTACCAAGGCAATGCCACGGCTTTGTTCATTCTCCCCAGTGAGGGAAAGATGCAGCAGGTGGAGAATGGACTGAGCGAGAAAACACTGAGGAAGTGGCTTAAGATGTTCAAAAAGAGGTACGTTCAGACTACCCCAGGGCCAGCCTAACTCCATACAGCCCCAGGGAGAAACACACGCCCTACCAGGGCCACACAGAACTGGTGGGAAGGACTCACCCAGCCAAGGAGCTGCCTTCAAGCCCAGAGGCATCTTGTGACATCCAGGTCCTGGGGTCCTAGCCCAGTTGGAGTGACAAGGGCTGGAAGCTGGGTTCCTTAGGGTGGTGCCAGAGTGGGCAGAGACCTCTGGGGCAGCCCAGGTCCAAGTCCAGAGCAAGGGGAGGCTCATCCTAGACAAGAGGCCAGAGGATCCATAACCACCATTGTTCCTTGGGTTAAGGAGTCCTTTTTATAAAGCATCAAAACTAAGAATCCAGTGCATTATGAAGCCAAGGGGTGAAGCTCAGTGTGCCAATGCCCTAGAGCAGTCTAAGAAAACTCCTTTTCCTTTTCTAGGCAGCTCGAGCTTTACCTTCCCAAATTCTCCATTGAGGGCTCCTATCAGCTGGATAAAGTCCTTCCCAAGCTGGGGATCAGTAACGTCTTCACCTCCCACGCTGACCTGTCCGGCATCAGTAACCACACAAATATCCAGGTGTCTGAGGTGGGTTCAGAAGCTCCTATGCATCCGCTTTCCAAGATATTCTATTCTATTCTATTCTATTCTATTCTATTCTATTCTATTCTATTCTTTCTATTCCACTCTACCCCATTTCATTCCATTCCATTCCATTCCATCCCACTCCACTCCACTCCAGTTGACTCTATTCCATTTTACTCCACACCTCCACTCCACTCCACTCCTCCACTCCACTCCTCCACTCCACTCCACTCCTCCACTCCACTCCACTTCTCCACTCCACTCCTCTCCTCCACTCTACTCCTCCACTCCACTCCTCCACTCCTTCATTCCACTCCTCCACTCCAGTCCTCCACTCCACTCTTCCACTCCACTCCTCCACTCTACTCCACTCCCCCATTCCACTCCACTCCACTCCTCTCCTCCACTCCACTCCTCTCCTCCACTCCACTCCACTCCTCCACTCCTCCATTCCACTCCTCCACTCCACTCCAGTCCTCCACTCCACTCCAGTCCTCCACTTCACTCCTCCACTCCACTCCTCCACTCCACTCCTCCATTCCACTCCTCCACACCACTCCAGTCCTCCACTCCACTCCACTCCTCCACTCCACTCCTCCAATCCACTCCACTCCACTCTTCCACTCCACTCCACTCCTCCACTCCACTCCTCCAATCCACTCCACTCCACTCCACTCCTCCACTCCACTCCTCCAATCCACTCCACTCCACTCTTCCACTCCACTCCTCCACTCCACTCTAGTTCACTCTCTTCTATTCCACTCCACTCTACTCCATTCCATTCCATCCCATTCCATTCCACTCTGCTCCATTCTATTCTATTCCATTCCACTACACTACACTCTTCCACTCCACTCCTCCACTACACTCCAGTTCACTCTATTCCATTCCATTCCACTCCACTCCTCCACTCCACTCCATTCCACTCCAGTTCACTCTATTCCATTTCACTCCAATCCATTCCATTCCATCCCATTCCATTCCACTCTGCTCCATTCTATTCTATTCCATTTCACTACACTACACTCTTCCACTCCACTCCATTCCACTCCAGTTCACTCTATTCCATTTCACTCCACTCCACTCCATTCCATTCCATCCCATTCCATTCCACTCTGCTCCATTCTATTCTAGTCCATTCCACTACACTACAGTCTTCCACTCCACTCCTCCACTACACTCCAGTTCACTCTATTCCATTCCACTCCACTCCACTCCTCCACTCCACTCCATTCCACTCCAGTTCACTCTATTCCATTTCACTCCACTCCACTCCATTCCATTCCATCCCATTCCATTCCACTCTACTCCATTCTATTCTACTCCATTACACTACACTCCACCCTACTCCATTCTATTCTATTCCATTGCACTCCACGCCACTCCTCCATTCCTCCACTCCATTCCTCCACTCCACTCTTCCACTCCACTCCTCCACTCCACTCCACTCCAGTTCACTCTATTCCATTCCACTCCACTCCACTCCATTCCCTTCCATCCCATTCCATTCCACTCTACTCCATTCTATTCTATTCTATTCCACTTCACTCCACTCCTCCACTCCTGCACTCTTCCACTCCACTCTTCCACTCCACTCCATTCCACTCCTCCACTCCACTCCTCTACTCCACTCCACGCCACTCCACTCTATTCTATTCTATTCTATTCTATTCTATTCTATTCTATTCTATTCTATTCCATTCCATTCTACTCTATTCTCTTCCATTCCATTCCAGTCCACTCCACTTCACTCTCTACTATTCTATTCCACTCTCTTTGCACTCCACTCCACTCCACTGCACTCCACTCCTCTATTCTATTCTATTCTATTCTATTCTATTCTATTCTATTCTATTCTATTCTATTCTCTCCCTCTCCCTCTCCCTCTCTTTTCCCCCACGAAGCAAAAGTTTCACTTTATGTCTTATCCTTCATGTAATGGGAAGCCATATCCACCACTGTTCCTTGAGTTAAGGAGTCCTGTTTTAAACAATCAAAACTAAGAAGGCACTTACTAGCTGTGTGATCTCCAAAAATACCTGACTCTCTGAGCCTCCTTTCTCTCTTCTATAAAATTGAAGAATTACACCTTGCTCCAAGATGTCATGAGAATTCAATGACAGACACATGAGTCGTCACCTCCCAGCACAGTGCCTGGGGCAGAGTAGCTGCTCCATTGTTCCATTTCCTACTTGCTCCATGGCTCAGTTGAACAGATACTTAGAGGGTGATGCCCATAGGCAGAAGCTTTGCCATTTGACATGATGGCTTCACCCACCCCTGGTGGCCTCGTGATGCCTGGTGTCTCCCCTGCAGATGGTGCACAAAGCTGTGGTGGAGGTGGATGAGTCGGGAACCAGAGCAGCGGCAGCCACGGGGACAATCTTCATGTTCAGGTCGGCCCGCCTGAGCTCTCAGAAGATAGTGTTCAACAGGCCTTTTCTGATGTTCATTGTGAATAATGACATCCTCTTCCTTGGCAAAGTGAACCGCCCCTGAGGTGGGGCTTCTTAAATCTACACGCCTCAGGGTGGGAGATGAAGGTGGCTATGCTATGGCCCATCTGTATGCTGGTAGCTAGTGATTTACACAGGTTTAGTTGATTAATGAGGCATTACAAATAATATTACTCTTTGATGATTGCTTCCACCCACACAACTGCAAGACACAGGTGCCTTGGGGAAATTTGGAGAACATTCAATCTCGCCCTCACTCTTCATCAATGAAGATTAGCACTGAGATCCAGAGAGGCTGGATGACTTGCTCAAGTTCACCAGCCTGTTAGTGGCAAAGAGAGGTCCAGAGTCCAGGCCCTTGATGCCCAGCTCAGTGCCACAAAGCTCAGTAGGAGGGTTGTTCCAGTGGATGAGGGCCACCAGGAAGCACAGGTCCAAGGCTGGTCCCCCACCTATCAGCAACAACAACTGTCAGTTCATCCTGCATGGGAAAAATGTTGGAATGGGAGTCTGAAATGGGGCTACTGTTTTGGTCCCAACCTGCTGTGTGACATTGGGGCAACACTTCCCCTCTCTGGACCTCAGTTTCCTTCTGTATACAAGGATCAGATTCTTGCTGTGATCCAAGAACTCCTGAAATCATATAGAAAGGCTGGGGTGTGCCCTGTCAATCATGGTTGATTTCAATACACTCAAGTACCATTCATCCTTTAAGAAAAACATCTGGATATCAAGGTGGAAATGGCCCATTTAATGATTGATTATATCGTCTTGTGGATATAGTTATAATCTTATGGGCCTGGCTGGGAGTGGAAGAAGGGAAGCCTGTTGCGAATAGTAGAGTATCAATTGCAGGTGCCAATGACTAACTTTTTGAATTTTATGTTGGCATTAACAATAAAGCATTTTGCAAACACTGGTTATAACTGTCTTTATAGAGGCAGCTCTGGGAATGGTGACATTGATTGCTTACCATGCTCCAGGCCCTTCACCTGGATGGTCGCATTTACCCCTCATAAGACTCCTATGAAGAAAGGCACCACTGTTATCCCCATTTCACAGATGGGAAAGGCAAGGCTTGAAGTGGTTAGGTGGCTTACCCAGTCACATATCTCCTAAGTGGTGCAGCCAGAATTTGGTGGGGAGACTGTGGCCCAGAGCCCTATACTCAGTCCTGTACTCTGTGCTGTGGAAGAGAGATGACAGGAGCAGAAGCTTCATTCAGCGGCATCTCAGGCACCGGCTACCCAGTAGCCAGGTAAGTTCCCTGCCTACCTTCACCAAGCACGATGTGTTTCCTCATCTGTCAAATGAAGAGGATCAGACACTCAATAACGGAATAAATGGGTGAGTGAGTCCTTCGCTGCATCCACGTCTGACTCTCTGTGTGCCTGCCCACCCCACCCTGCATGTTCTAAGCATGCTTCCATGAGGCTGTGCCCCACCCTCTGATTCTAGAGTCTGGACTGTATCAGAGATGAGTGCCCACTAGAGGTAACAAGGTCAGGACCCCAAGCCTTGTCCATTCCCCAAAGTATTGAGCCCCCACCATGCACCAGCCCACGCCAGATGCTTTGCCCTTGTGATATCACCCATCCCTTAACAACCCAGCAAGGTCTGTTATTGTTCCCGTTTTACAGACAAGGACATAAGTGCTTTCCCAGGGTCCCACAGCTGGTGACAGTGAGGGCCCAGAGTCTGAGAGCCCAGATGGCCCATGTGCGGGCTGGTGGCAGGGCAGATGGCTGCAACCAGATTCAGACATTTCTCTGCAATTGTGCTGTGGGCTCAGGGTGGCTCTTTAGGACGGGGCCCCTTCGTAGGGTCATCCACTCCTATGTGCTTTCCTTTGCATCATGCCTTGCCTGTCTTGGCAAATAATTCTCTTGAGGTTTACCCAGCCTGTCCAAGGTCACAGGGAAGCCCTGTCTGTGTCTCACACAGAAGGCCAAGGTCCAGCACTGTCCAAACTTTACTCAGCAAACAGTCACAAAGCAGCTTCTGTGTGAGGGGTCAGGGGTGGGCTCACTGTGGTCTCTGCTGCGTGTCACACATTGAAGCACTGTGCTGGGGGTCATCGCAGGCTGTTTAACTCAATTGTCACATGAGCCTGGGTGCACAAAATGGTAGAGCAGCTCAGATAGAGATGGACAGAGAGAGAGCATGAACCTCTGAGGAGTCAGGTTTTTGTGGACAAGGGGCTTTGGAGCATGAGAAGGACTTCACCTAGCAGATGTGGGAAAGGAGTGAGACCTCCAGGCAGAGGGACCGGCTGGAGATGAGCGTGATGTGGTGAGCCGTGGAGTGTAGGGGACCCCACGGAACTTCGGTCTGGGCCTGCACGGGGCATGTGGAGGAGATAAGGAGGAGGGAGGTGGCTGTGCCAGTGGTTCAGTGACAGAAATCCTGAACGGGAGGCCAATATTTTGTCTGATCTCTTTCATGCCAACTTCAGGGTAGTTTGGTCATCCATGCCACACTCCAAGTGTCCACTGGGCCCTTTCTGTCCCTCACCCTCCTTTATACACACGAGTAGATGTCTCCACGCAGCCCTCCCAAGATGCTCACCTCTATCCACAGCTGCTTCTCCAACACACACCAGGCCCTCCCATGGAATGAGCTCACCTACAGGGTAAAATCAGGTCACAGTCTGCAGGACTCCTGCATGTATAGGCCTGACTATTCCCCTCAGGACCCTCATTCACAGCCACTGTATTAATTTGATGGGGCTGCCAAAACGAAGTGTTCTCGTCTGGGCAGCTGCAATGGATTTGCTGAAATTGATTTGCTAGCATAGCTGAAATTGATTCAAGCTTGATTCTAGAGCTTGAATCTAAGATCAAGGCATGTGCAAGGCTGGTTTCCCTGAGGCTCTCCCCTTGGTTTGCAGGTGGCTGTCCTCTCCCTATGTCCTCACATGGTCCTCCTCTCATGTGCCTGGTTCTAACTTCCTCTTCTCTCCCCATCTGCACCTGTCCTATAGGATTAGGGCTCCCAATGACCTCATTCTAACTTAATAACCTCTTTAAAGACTCTATCCCCAAGTACAGTCACATTTTGAAATATTGAGGGTTAGGACTTCAGTGTATGAATTTTGGGAGGATGCAACTCAGCCAGGTTCACTATCATTACAGTTGCACTAGTGCCATGTCTGGTTCCTAGTGGACACCCCGGGAACAGCCATCCATCCAGACTGATGTCCCGTGACATCCCCTACACTCCACGGCTCATCACATCACACTCGTCTCCAGCTGGTCTCTCTGCCTGCAAGTCCCACATCTGTTCCCACATCCACTGTCTGGGAAGGTCCTTTTCATGCTTCAAAGCCAGCTTGGTGTCCTCCTTTGTGCAAAAAATGTCCTGACCTCTCAGAAGTTCATTCTTTCTCTCTTTCTGTCGATCTTTCTCTGAACTGCTCTATCATTCTGTGTATTGTTGAAATGAAGGAACGTGTGACAATTCAGTTGAACAGCCGGCAAAAAAGAAAAAGAAGAAAAATAATACTGAGTTAAACAGGCTGCAATGACCCCCAGCACAGTGCTTCAATGCATGGAATGCATGAATGACTTACAGCAGAGGCCACACTCAGCCCCTGTTTGCCCTTTGAGTCTTTGCAGCTTTTGCCAAGATCATTCTTTTGTTTTTTTTTTTTTTTGGAGACAGAGTCTTGCTCTATCGCCTAGGCTGGAGTGCCGTGGCATGATCTTGGCTCACTGCAAGCTCCGCCTCCCGGGTTCACACCATTCTCCTGCCTCAGCCTCCCGAGTAGCTGGGACTACAGGAGCCTGCCACCATGCCCAGCTAATTTTTTTTTTGTATTTTTCAGTAGAGATGGGGTTTCATCGTGTTAGCCAGGATGGTCTAGATCTCCTGGCCTCGTGATCTGCCCGTCTCGGCCTCCCAAAGTGCTGGGATTACAGGCGTGAGCCACCGCGCCCAGCCGCCGAGATCATTCTTGTTTTAAGAAAACCCACCATTATTTTCCTCTCTAGCCACATGGATTCTAAAACCTCCTCTTCTGAGCTGTAATCAGAATGCAGAGAAGTAATACAAGGTTAGGGCCCGGGACTCCTTCTCCCACCTCTCCCAGCAGAGACCCAGAATTTTTTAAAAAATGACCTTGGTCTTCAGGGAAAGAACTTCCCACCACAATGAGCAGCCATGCCCAGCCTACCCTTGACTGTGGGGCTTACTTAGCTCATCCATCCAAAGGCTATTCCTGGGATACCTAGTAGGAATCCAGGCATGGAGCTAGTGCAAGCATAATGATAAGAGTAAGCCCAGCAGTCACGGGCCCCGGTAATAACCAGGTAAACAAATAAACAGAACTATAAACTGTGATGACAACAATTCATCTGTCCACAGATATTCACTGAATGTCCACTGTGTGCCTGGCACTGTTCCAAGTGCTGAAGAAAAATGAAGAAAACAAAAATCCGTGCCCTTGTAGAGGAGACATTGTAATGTGGAAGATGACATAATGAAAAAGAATGAAGAACAAAAGAGAAAAGTAACATGTCACTTGATGACAAGTACTGTGGAATGAGACTGTCATCTATATGAAGCACAGAAAGTGGAACATGGCAACATCTCAGCCAAAAGACCTGGCAGACACCACCTTGGCCAAGGGATCAAGGTTGGCATCGCCGGCTGTAAGCAGTGCTGACATCTCGTTCTCTTCGATATGGCGTCATGAGCAGGCTGCCTCGCTGGTGGGATCTTCCTCCAAACCCAGAACTTCAGTCCAATCACGAGAAAATGACAGCCAATCCCAAGTTCAGGGACATTTGGCAAAATACCCCACTACTCCTACTTAAAAGTGTCGAGGTCATGAAAGGATGGAAACCCTGGGAAATCGTCATTGGCCGGAGGAAACTAAGCAGACACGATGACTAAATGCAATGTAGAATCCTGGGACAGAAAAGGACATTAGTGGGAGAGCTGGTGAAACCCAAGTAAGTCCAGGCTGTATCAATGTCCACTTCCCAGTTCTGAGGAACATGCTGTGGTCACGTGAGATGTACATATTTGCATTAGTGGAAGCAGGGAGAGCGTATATGGGACCTCTCTGTATTGTTTGTATAACTTTTCTGTAAATCCAAAACTGCTTTAAAATAGCTTTTTAAATGATACTTTAAGTTCTGGGGTGTATGTGCAGAATGTGCAGATTTGTTACGTAGGTATACATGTACCACGGTGGTTTGCTGCACCCCCTTTTTGTAAGAAAATGTTTCAAAGAGAAAAACATTTTTTCTTTTACCTGTAGGTGATTTTTCCCTGTTGGTGAGCTCATTCCGTGGGAGGGCCTGGTGGGTGTTGGAGAAGCAGCTGGGGATAGAGGTGAGCATCCTGGGAGGGCTGCGTGGAGGCATCTACTTATGTGCAGACAGAAGGGTGAGGGACAGAACCGTGTGAGTCAGCTCCTCTGCAGTGAGCAAGGCGACCTCACAGAATGTTCTGTCTCAGGCCTCAGTTTGATGTGATCATGGATAAGTCAATCCTTTGTTATGCTCCCGGCCCTCACATTATGCAGCAGGGCACATAAGTGGGGTTGGGAATTGCAAAGGCAGAAGCAGGAGACCAGTTAAAGAAGAGAACGGGGCATAAGAGAGATAATCGGGAGGACCTTCCACAGCCAGGGCCCTGAGGGTCTCCTTGAGGTGGTGCCATTGAAGCTGAGTTCTGAGGGACAATCAGGTGTAGACACCGTGAGTCTCAGAAGTGGGAAAAGGGGAGTGCTGTGCACGGAATTGAGGGATGGTGCCTGTGGCAGCAGCTGGGGAGAGAAGGAGAAGGTGGGGTGGGAGGCCCATCCTTTTCTTGGCCACAAGGACACTGAGTAGGGTGCCCAGACTCAGTAATAATAACAGGCAGCACTTGGAGGCTGTGTCCTGTATGTCTGGCACTCGCCTTAGCCCTTTGTGCCCCTCAGCTGAGTTAATGCAGAGGTGAACTGAGAGGCACCTGGGGAAAGGGCTGGGGGACAGGAAGCAGGTGACATCTCCAGTCCTCTCCAGCTTCCTTAGACACTTCCTGGCAGACATTGGCCCCACTAATAACCAGGTAAACAAATAAACAGAACTACAAACTATGATGACAACAATTCATCTGTCCACAGATATTCACTGAATGCCCACTGTGTGCCTGGCACTGTTCCAAGTGCTGAAGAAAAATGAAGAAAACAAAAATCCGTGCCCTTGTAGAGGAGACATTGTAATGTGGCAAGATGACATAATGAAAGAGAATGAAGAACAAAACAGAGAAGTAAAATGGATTGCAGGTCCACAGTACTGATCCTTCTCTGCCACCCTTCTCCAAGACCACCTTGGTGGGAGTAAGGGGCTCTAAGGGGACAACAGACACAGGAACCAGACACAAGACACAAGACACTTTTGACTCCCAGGAGAACCTAGTGTGGGCATCCATACGCCCTTCCTGATGGTGACTTTTTACACGGACATGCAGAGTACAGTTAACCAGCTGCTCCTGCACACGTCTGGGTCTCTACTCACACATCTGTGCACATGCGTGAGTGTGTGCGTGCGCGCACACACACACACACACACACACACAGCCTCCTGGAGCACTGTGGATTCTGGGTGGCTAACTCAGCTACAGCCTCTGGTTGTACTGATCTGAGCACCCATTGCCTGCTGGGGTGGGGAGAGGGCAGGCACTTTCCCTGCGTGACCCCGTTTAACCCTCTCAGTGCCCCACTGAGGTGGTCCCTGTTGTCCCCAATGGACAGAGGAAGAACCTGAGTCAGGAACCCAGAGCGGTGTCTCCACTAAGTAGAAGCCTCTGTTTCTCTCCCAGCCTCTCCCAGAGGAGCTATTCTGAAGTGTGTGGATTTGATCAGGATAATCAAGGTAAATGATCCTTATCTTGATACATCACAAATGTTAGGGTTCAAGGCTCTGAGGGTGGAGCGTGGGTGGAGTCTCTGCTGCCTGGTATCCTAAGCTGGGTGATTGCAAGCGGACACAATGTGACCGCCTCTCGGGCCACGCAGGGGGAATGAATGTAACGAGGCCTGGCTTACAGGGTTGTTGAAGGCTCAGGGGAGACCAGGCAAAAAAAAAAAAAAAAGCTATGACCTGCGACCTCCCTATAGCAGTGTTTCTCAAACTCTGATTAACGTTACTTGAGGAACTTGTTAAAAATACGTATTCCTGGCCCTGATCAGATAAATCAGGACAAGTCAGAATATTTGACGCAGAGTCTTTAAGCTCCCCCTTGGGATTCAAATGCACACAGATTTTTGGTGCTTTGCCACCTACAGTACAAGAAAGGGCAGGACTGTCCTGTTCAGTGCACTATGACCTGGGCGCTCAGGCCCCAATAACTCCCCTACTCCCCCAGCTCCCTGCGGTGCCACCCACCTAGCTTTCATGCCTGAGGGTGGTCCTCAGACTCCTCCTAGAACAGGCCCAGAGGCTCTTAGTTATGTAAGTATCCATTCCTCCAATCACTGCAGAGCACTCACCAGGTAACAAGCACACATGCCCAGGCGAGCTCCCCATGCTCATCCCCACGTTGACGTCTCAGACTCTACAAGTCTTCAGCTGCTGCCTAGGACTCTGTAAGTCCTTGAGCCTGGGACCCCCTACCACACACAAGAGCTGGCATGCCCTACAGGCGGGGAAGTGCTGACCATATACACCCAGGAAGTCGGAATTCCAGATAATGAGTTAACTTTTTAACGGAATTCCAGATAATGAGTAACTTTTTAGCACAAGTACCCATGCCCTATGAATTGTGAGGTGTTTTTGTTTGTGAAATCGGACAATTCTACCTGTAGGGAACAGGGATGATTGAGAAGCAGCTGCTCTGATGGCCAGAAGCCAACAGCCTTCCCTGCAGAGATGCGGGAAATCCCGGGGAGAGCGGGAAAGGTCAGGCACTGCACTGGCAGTGGGAGTGGAGCTTGGGTCAGAGGAGGGTCAGTGCCATGAGGAAAGACCCTGGGAGGCTTCCTGCTACATAATGTGAGGGCCGAGAGCATAACAAAAGATTGACTTATCCATGATTGCATCAAACTGAAGCCTGAGACAGAACATTCTGTGAGGTAGCCTTGTTCACTGCAGAGGAGCTGACTCACACGGTTTTGTCCAGGAAGTTGCAAGCTGTGCCAGGAGTAGCCAACCTGGGAGTAGCAAAGAGGCTTTTCTAATGCAGGTTTTCCCAGAGCTCCTCTCCCTCCCTCCCCTGGCCAAAGATGAGCTCTGCAGGGAGAGCCGGCTCTAGGGGACTTTGCTCCTAGGCATCCCAGCTGCAGAGATTGGTGGTGCCAGTCCAGAAAGGGGGGTCTTCTGGACCAGGGGATGATGGGGTTGGGCCTCAGGGCACTGGGAGGCCAGTAGGGGTGCTTCAAACTGGCCAGTGACCTGAAGGACTCATATTCTTAAGGATATCCTGGTGGCCACGTAGAAAACAGTCTGGTGGGATGAGGGTGGAAGTGAGGACCAGCTCAGAGGTCACTAAGGGTGCAGCCAGATAGGCTGGGACCCACATGGGCAGCAGAGGTGGGGAATAGGGATGTGGAGGGGGAGACCCAGCCCCACGCTGGGGGCCTCAAGGGAAGGTGGAGGCTGAGCCAGGAGAAGAGGCACCACCCACTGACGTCCTGCTTGCTGAATAACTGTGAGGAGCAGGATGAGGAGCAAAAGAGCAAGCGAGGAAGTCAAGGGGGTTATTTGGGTGCTATGCTCCATGTGAGGGTAGCTAAGTACAGGTGCCAAGGAGGCACCTTTGTCAAAATCCCAGCTCAAAATGTTAGTTACCAGAGGCCTCTGATAAAGACAGAGCCACAGGTAAAACGCAGCATGCACAACCCCTCAACCCTAAAATCAGAAGGCTATCTGTGTCCTGGCGAGGAGAGAAGCACAATTGATCATCCACACCACCAGGATGCAAGCCCATTATTTCTGATGCAAAACCCAGGCTCCTTCCAGGGCTGGCACAGAGAACAGCCAGAGGTGTCACGAGGCCTCCACCTTCCCCAGTTGGGCAATCTCAGAGGGTATCTCCTTATCTCTGAGATCACTGTGTCTTCATGTCCAGGCTGGGCCCAGGTCACCTGGGAGTGGAGCTGTGTTTGCAGAGAAGGAACTAGGGTGGACGTCGAAGCCAACCTGCCTGGTTCAGAATCCTGGCTCAGCTTGGCACTTACCAACAGTGGCAGTGAGGGCTTGGGAATGAGCTTCACCTCTCTGCACTTCTGTTTCCTCATATCTAGAGTTGAGGGAGTGATAGGACCCGCCTCAGTGGGTGTTCATGTGGATTCCATGGGCTCTTAAGCATAAAGAACAGAGCAGCTATGATGACCATCATCTATGTCACTGGGCCACCGGGGATGAGGGAAGAAGAGGCAGATCTACTTAAGTACAAGGAAGGTGGAGGAAGGTAGTAAGGCATCAGCCATGTGGCACAGATTGTATTATGAGATTGACTGGTTTTCTTACGTCACCCTCAAATTTCCCTCCTTACCCGCTTCCCATGATTCCTGAGAGTCAAGAGGATGGGAGCTGTGGAATGTGTTAGTCATCCACTGCTGCAGAGCCAGTCGCCCATGATTATCTCACGGAGTTCCTGAGGGTCAGGAATCCAGGAGGGGCTAAGCTGGGTGGTTCCAGCTCGAGGTCTCTCTTGAGCTTGCTGTCAAGCTGTTGGCCAGGGCAATCCCAGAAGGCTCACTCATGAGGCTGTTGGTAGAAGGTCTCAGTTCCTCACCATGTGGGCTACTCACAGGGCTGCTCAAATGTGACTTAGAAAGAGAGAGAGAGAGAGGAAGAGAGAGAGAGAGAGAGAAAGAGAGAGAAAGAGACAGAGGTTTATTTGTTTGGTGTCCAGGACTGAGAGAGAGGGTATAGAGAGAAAGCACAAAAGAGAGAGAGAAAAAAAGAGAAAGGCAGAGAGAGAGATAGAGACAGAGAGACAGAGACAGAGACACAGATGATTGTTTAATGTCCAGGACCAAGAGAGAGAAAAAAGAGAGAAAGCACAAAAGAGAGGGGAAAAGAGAAAGACAGACAGAGTGAGAGACAGAGAGAGAGAACCCACAGCAGAAGCAGCAGTCTTTTTATAACCCAGTCTCAGAAATGATACCCCACCCCTTCTGCCTTAGAAGGAAGTCACTAAGTCCAGTCCAATGCAAGGGGAGGTAATTAAGCTCTATCTCTTCAAGGAAGTGGTATCAGACATTTGTGGACACATTTGTAAAATGACCAGAGCATTAGAACCTCAGAATCCAGCAGAGTAATTGCCCTAATAGGAGATGATTAATGTTTTTAAAAATGGATGGACTAGCTGAAGGAATAAATGAACGACAGAGTGAGCAGGATATTTCTGTCTCATTTCACACACAGGAAAGGCACCGAGGCTCAGAGCAATTAGGACATGTGTGAGGTTGTCTAGGCAGTAAGGGATGGGGGCTGGGCTGGTTTGCCAGAAATCTGAGATGCAGCATGCAGCGTGCAGCAGTTCTGAAATGGAAGCCAGGGATGGCAAGCTATAGCAGCCACTCTTTCCCGGAGGGAGAACAGACTCAACACCACTCAACACCGGGGAGGAAGGGATGACTCAGCAGCACTCAAAACAGAGTCAGGAGTTCTCCCTGCTCTTGCCAAACCCTCTGCAGGCGCCTCTTATCCACACAGGGACACCACCAAAGGTCTGGTTGTGCTGAAGGAAATTTTCAACTCCTGCTTCAAATCTGCAGCCAGTATCTCCCCCAGCAGCCACCAAACCAGGCCAGCACAAACCCAGCCAGAGAGCAACATGGGTGTCAGGCAAAAACAGGCTATTGACTCCATCTTTTTCTAATAGAGATCAGAGTCCTCCGGCCTTCCACAGAGAAGGTGGGGCCTTCTCAGGGTTCTCTGGATCTGCTGGTGTCAGTCAGTGTCTATTTCTTCTTCCTAAGAATTTTTTTTTTTTTTTGAGATGGAGTTTTTGCTCTGTTGCCCAGGCTGGAGTGCAATCATGCAATCTCAGCTCACTCCAACCTCTGCCTCCTGGGTTCAAGCAATTCTCCTGCCTCAGCCTCCCGAGTTGCTGGGATTATAGGCACCCACCACCACACTGGGCTAATTTTTGTATTTTTAGTAGAGACAAGCTTTCACCATGTTGGCCAGGCTGGTCTCAAACTCTTGACCTCAGGTGATCCACCTACCTCAGCCTCCCAAAGTGCTAGAATTATAGGCGTAAGCCACTGAGCCCAGCCTCCTAAGAATTCTTAAAGGAGCTATGGTTGACAAAAGAGGTTCAGAGAGGTAAAGTAATGGCCCTAAAGTCATCCAGCAAGTAGATGTGGCAAAGCCATGGTGCAAAAGAAGCCCTGGTGGGTGACACTCTTTGGATGGCCCCTGCCTCTCTGGAAGGAACCAGCATTGGTTTCTCTCTGCTTCACCTTCCCATGCAGGTGGGCATTCTTGTGCTTGGGCTCCTGCTGGTCCCTCTGGTTATGCCCCAGAAGCGCACTCTTCCCTATCTGCAGTCCCAGCCCATGTGTGGACACAACCCATTTCCTAGGGTGCTCCTTAGCCCACCGCACCAAGTCAGCATTTAGGAATCAACTGTGGCACCACAAAGGCAACAGTTGTGAAAACCACAAACAGCATCACAATGATTACGCTTGCAGAATTCCAGTGTCTGATTGACTCTGTAGACTCTGTATGTACCAAGGTGACTCCAATCTAGGGACAACGAGAGTCACTGTTCCTTGGACTGATCATCTGCTTATCCCAGGTCCCAGGCGCCTTTGATGTGAATCTTCAGTCTCTTCACTTTTGAGACAGGCACTACAGCCACACTCACATAGGTCCCAAAGGCCAGTGCCATCCACTACCTCTGCCATCTCCACTCCTGCATTCCACCAGATTCCCTGACCTTTAGAAATAGTCTCCTGGAGGCCAGGCCTGCTGGCTCAAGCCTGTAATTCCAGCTCTTTGAGAGGCTGAGGTGCGTGGATCACCTGAGGTCAAAAGTTTGAGATCAGCCTGGCCAATATGGTGAAACTCCGTCTCTACCAAAAATACAAAAATTAGCCGGGTGTGGTGACAGTCGCCTGTAATCCCAGCTACTCAGGAGGCTGAGGCAGGAGAATTGCTTGAATCAGGGAGGTAGAGATTGCAGTGAACTGAGATCATGCCAATGCACTCCAGCCTGGGCAACAGAATGAGACTCCATCTAAAAAAAAAAAAAAAAAAAAAAAAAAAAAAAAAAAAAAAAAGGAAAAGAAATAGAGCCCTGGAGCCCCTGGCCCTGACCTCCCAAAAGCCAGAGTGAACTTTCAAGCTCACCATGGGCTGACTCCCTGGGTCCATTTTAAGTCAGAGGATCGTGCCCATCCACAGTCAAAAGGAGAGAGTGGTGACCGATGTGGACAAAGTTCCCATTCAGCTGAGACCCCAATCAGTAAAGAAAATCTTTCCCTACACAGATCCACAGACAACCAAAGCCTTAAAAAGGCATCAACCCTAAAGCCTGTGAAATTGTCATTTTCTCTCCTGTGTTCAAGAATGGAAATGCCTTCCTTCATTTTTTTTTTTTTTTTTTTTTTTTTTTTGAGGCGGAGTCTCGCTCTGTCGCCCAGGCTGGAGTGCAGTGGCGCGATCTCGGCTCACTGCAAGCTCCGCCTCCCGGGTTCCCGCCATTCTCCTGCCTCAGCCTCCCGAGTAGCTGGGACTACAGGCGCCGCCACCACGCCCGGCTAATTTTTTTGTATTTTTAGTGGAGACGGGGTTTCATTGTGTTAGCCAGGATGGTCTCGATCCTTCCTTCATTTTTAAAGAAGGAGCAGGGGATAGTAGTGAGAGTCTGGATTTGGCATTGGATTGGTTTTCCAAAGCTCCAACAGCTCCAGCATTTAACAGTCTGGATTTGGCATCGGATTGGTCTTTCCTAACCTCCAACAGCTCCCGCATTTAACAGCTGGAGGTACATGGGCAAATCACATGATTAGACGTTGGAAACTTTTTTCCTCCTTCCTAACTCCGCGTCCTGGAGGTTGACACAGACCAAAACTTGGTAAGAAAACTAAGGATAAAAGAAGGGGCAGAGGCCAGGCAAGGTGGCCTATGCCTGTAGTCCCAGCACTTTGAGAGGCCAAGGTGGGTGAATCAATTGAGCCCAGGTGTTTGAGACCAGCCTGGGCAACATGGTGAAACCATGTCTCTGCAAAAAATTACAAAAATTAGCTGGGCACGGTGGTGTGCACCTGTAATCCCAACTACTTGGGAGGCTGAGGTGGGAGGATCACTTGAGCCCAGGATGTTGAAGCTGCAAATGAGGTGAGATTGCACCACTGCACTCCAGCTTGGGCTACAGAGTAAGACCTTGTCTCAAAAAAAAAAAAAAAAAAAAAAAAAGGGACAGAGATTTTTTTCCAACATCATCAGAGATGGAAGCTATACAAAGAGAAGAGACAGTCAGCCATGGCAATGTCAAGATATTCATCAGCCAGCACATGTTCTGCCTAGGGAATTTCCCATACCTACTGAGAGTTATGGGGAAAGGAGGCAGGATTTAGCAGGATCAAGAGGCCATGGGGGATGCAGAGTACAGGACAGCAATCCCCAGATGGCCTCGGCCAGCCCCACTCTCCTTCCTCCCACTCTTAGCTCTTAGAGTAACTGTACAATGTGCTAAGAATGCAGTGCCCTGAGACAAGGAGGAAATATCAGGAACAACCTGAGCTTTGTCTTCATTCCTCCTAAAACTTGTTTTCGGTCATCCAAGTGACTTCTGGGATATAAAAGCCAGGGAAGGGTGTTTTTGAGGCCCCTTTTGATGTGACACAATACTATGCAAGCCACGCAAACCAGCTTCATTACAGATATAGGCAGCGAGAATCAACAGAAGCCTAGGATCCATGATGAACCAGTCCCCCAGGCTCAGGAAAGCTGCCCCGGCAGATGGAGTCTTGTTTGCATATGCCTCACTTTGCACCTGTCGAGATGGGGTCTTGCTCTGTTACCCACCCTGGAGTACAGTGGTAGGATCTCAGTCGACTGCAACCTCTGCCTCCTGAGTTCAGGTGATTATCCTGCCTCAGCCTCCTGAGTAGCTGGGACTACAGGCATGTACCATCATGCCTGGCTAATTTTTTTGTATTTTTATTAGAGATGGGGTTTCGCCATATTGTCTAGGCTGGTCTTGAACCCCTCAACTCAGGTGATCCACCTGCCTTGACCTCCCAAAGTGCTGGGATTACAGGCATGAGCCACTGGGCCCGGCCTACGTACTATTTTAAAATCCACGGCACCTGTTCTTATTCTGGAGGAGATGCTGAACTCTGCCCTTGGACAAAGGCCCTCAGTGTGTCCTGGGAGAGCCTGACTTGAAGCCACATTATGCAGAGGCAGGGTGGATCTCAACCCAGGGAACTGGAGACAGAGGAAATCTAAAGGCAGAAACCTCCTACAGAGGTTGCTCTTCCGCTTAGCCTAAGAGGCAGTGCTTCTCAGGCTTTCTGGTGCACACTAATCACCTTGGGTTATTATTAGTATCCAAATTCTAAATTAGTATGCCTGGGCTGTGCCCCAAGAATTAGCATTTCTAACAAGTTCCTCTGTGTTGCTGCAGCTGCTGGTCCCTGAATCACACTTGCAGTACAGCAAGGATGTCAAAGCTCTCTTCCTCAAAGGGGGGAGCATCTCCTCAGACCCTAGTATCCTCCTCATTTCCTCTTTGCTTCCTTTTGTGGGGCTCCAAAATGTAGTAGGAGTGCCCTGGGTTCTGATGAGAGAATATTCTCAAAGGATTGCTGACTCAGGAGGAAAACGGGCTCCAGCGATCCTGCAGCCCACGGGCTGGTGGGGAGATGACCCACAGGACGCCCTTCCAAAAAGGAACAGCAGTGGACCTGGAAGAGTATGATTTGGCCTTAGTGTTGCTTCACTTTTCTGTTTTAATTGCCCTGTGGTTTCACCCGGCCATGGGACTCCACGATGACATGTGCCATCCTTGTATGAATGGTGCTTGCAGAACCGAAAGAAGGGCCTGTACCAATGCCTGGGGCAAAGCAGACCAATGAAGACTTGTAAGAGTCCAGAAAAGAGGCTGAGAGAAGGTCAGGAATGGGGTACATGTGGCCTTGGAGCATCCGCCTGGAGCTCCAGGTGACCAGCAGCACCCAGAGCAATTCTTTACCCTCTGCAGGTCCTCCAAAGCATCCTCAGCAGGACCTGCAGAAGGTCAAACATTTTCTGCTTTCACATGGGATGGAGGTTAAGACTAAGTCAGCTCAGCTATAAACAAAATAATGCTCTTCCCTTTGAAAAGTAGCACAAGACAAGGATGCCCTCTCTCACCACTCCTATTCAACATAGTATTGGAAGTTCTGGCCAGGGCAATGAGACAAGAGAAAGAAATAAAGGGTATTCAATGAGGAAATAAGGAAGTCAAGTCTCTATTTGCAGATGACATGATGTATATTTAGAAAACCCCATTGTCTAAGCCCCAAATCTCCTTAAGCCAATGAGCAACGTGAGCAAAGTCTCAGGATACAAAATCAATGTGCAAAAATCACAAGCATTCCTATACACCCATAACAGACAAACAGAGAGCCAAATCATGAGTGAGCTCCCATTCACAATTGCTACAAAAAGAATAAAATACCTAGGAATCCAACTTACAAGGGATGTGAAGGACCTCTTCAAGGAGAACTACAAACCACTCCTCAATGAAATAAAAGAGGACATAGACAAATGGAAGAACATTCCATGCTCATGAATAAGAAGAATCAATATCATGAAAATGGCCATACTGCCCAAAGCAGTTTATACATTCAATGCTATCTCCATCAAGCTACCAATGACTTTCTTCACAGAATTGGAAAAAACTACTTTAAATTTCATATGGAACCATAAAAGAGCCTGCATAGCCAAGACAATCCTAGGGAAAAAGAACAAAGCTGGAGGCATCACGCTACCTGACTTCAACTATACTACAAGGCTACAGTAACCAAAACAGCATGGTACTGGTACCAAAACTGTTATATAGACCAATGGAACAGAACAGAGGCCTCAGAAATAGCACCACACATCTGCAACCATCTGATCTTTGACAAACCTGACAAAAACAAGCAATGAGAAAAGGATTCCCTATTTAATAAATGGTGCTGGAACAACTGGCTAGCCATGTGCAGAAAGCTGAAGCTGGATCCCTTCCTTACATCTTTTACAAAAATTAACTCAAGATGGATTAAAGACTTAAATGTAAGACCTAAAACCATAAAAACCCTAGAAGAAAACTTAGGCAATACCATTCAGGACATAGGCATGGGCAAAGACTTCATGACTAAGGCACCAAAAGCAATGGTAACAAAAGCCAAAATAGACAAATTGGATCTAATTAAACTAAAGAGCTTCTGCACAGCAAAATAAACTATCATCAGAGTGAACATGTAACCTACAGAATGGGAGAAAATTTTTGCAATCTATCCATCTGACAAAGGGCTAATATCCAGAATCTACAAAGACCCTAAACAAGTTTACAAGAAAAAAAAACAAACAATCCCATCAAAAATTGGGCAAAGGATATGAACAGACACTTCTCAAAAGAAGACATTTATGCAGCCAACAGACATATGAAAAAAATGCTCATCATCACTGGTCTGTAGAGAAATGCAAAGCAAAACCACAATGAGATACCATCTCATGCCAGTTAGAATGGGGATCATTAAAAAGTCAGGAAACAACAGATGCCAGTGAGGATGTGGATAAATAGAAATGCTTTTACACTGTTGGTGGGAGTGTAAATTAGTTCAACCATTGTGGAAGACAGTGTGGTGATTCCTCAAGGATCTAGAACTAGAAATACAACTTGACCCAGCAATCCCATTACTGGGTATATACCCGAAGGATTATAAATCATGCTACTATAAAGACATATGTACACGTATGTTTATTGTGGCACCATTCACACTAGCAAAGACTTGGAACCAACCCAAATGTCCATCAATAATAGACTGGATAAAGAAAATATGGCACATATACACCATGGAATACTATACAGCCATAAAAAAGGATGAGTTCGTGTCATTTTCAGGGACATGGATGAAGCTGGAAACCATCATTCTCAGCAAACTATCACAAGGACAGAAAACCAAACACCACATGTTCTCACTCATAAGTGGGAGCTGAACAATGAGAACATATGGACATAGGGAGGGGAACATCACACACTGGAGCCTGTTGGGGGATTAGGGGCTGGCAGAGGGATAGCATTAGGAGAAATAATATAATGACGTTATATAACTACGTCATTACAAATGTAAATGATGAGTTGATGGGTGCAGCAAACCAACATGGCACATGTATACCTATGTAACAAACCTGCACATTGTGCATATGTACCCCAGAACTTAAAGTATAATTTAAAAAAAGAAAGAAAGAAAGAAAATGATGCTCTTCTGAGGCTGGAGAACTTGAGAATGCTCAGTTAATGCTCTGAGGAAAGACGACTAGTCATCCCTAATGTCCACTCTCTTTGCCTCTCTCATGGTAATGGAACTCTCAATTTTTAGCTGAGAGGTGACTACCTAGAATCTTGACTGCACTGCACAGCCTCCTTTGTAACTAGGTGTGGCCATGGGACACAACTCCGGCCAATGGAACACAAGTGGAAATAACAGCAATGTTTAAAGCATTCCTTTCAAAAGAAAGGTTGTGCCCTTCCCTTCCCCTGTGGCCCTTTCTATGGGCTGGAGGGTGGACATAGCAGTAAGCCATCTTAGCCCAGACAAACAGACATGGAGGGGTGGCTGAGCAACCAGACAGGAGGACGTGGTTTCTGACAACGTGGAGCCACCCTATCAACCCACTGCCTCCAACTGGACCTGCATGAGAGGGAAATGAACTTCAGTCTCACTTTAGCCACTATTTCTTTAAGATTCTGTGTAACTTAAACATATGTGTTGGCCAGGTACAGTGGTTCACACCCATAACTCCAGCACTTTGAGAGGCTGAGGTGGGAGGATCCCTGGAGGCCAGGATTTCAAGACTAGCCTGGGCAACACCATGAAACCCTGCCTCTACAAAAAATAAAAACTTAAAAATTAGCCTGGCATGGTGTTGTGCACCTGTGGTCCCAGCTGCTCAGGAGACTGAGGCGGCAGGATATCTTGAGTCCAGGAGTCAGAATCTTCAGTGAGCAACGAGCAATGATTGAACCACTACACTCCAGTCTGGGTGACAAAGCGAGACTCTCTCTCTCTCTCTCTCTATATATATATATACACACACACACACACACACACATATATATAATATATATAAAATATATAATATATACACAATATATATAAATATATATTATATATGTGTGTATATGTATATATAGATACACACACATATATATAGACAGAGATATATAAAGATACAAACACATACACACACATATAATATATAAAAAAATATATAAAATATATAATATATACATAATATATATAAATATATATTATATATGTGTGTATATGTATATATAGATACACACACACACATATATATATAGACAGAGATATATAAAGATACACACACATACACACACACACATATATCCAATTCTGAAACTGGGAGCCTGAAAGTCATTTAAGGAAGATGGACCCAGACAGTTATTGGTCATCTTAGTGCCCTACAGTCAACAAATATGTAAGTACTCTAAAGATGCAGAACTATCACAACAGACAAACAAAAAATGCTGTCCTCGTAGAGTGTACATTTAATATAATTTCATTTCATCTTGATTACCACTTTGTCAGGGAATATTACCTTGCATCTTAGACACCAGGAAATTAAGCTGTAGAGATTTCCCATGATTAGTTTGAAGTGAGTCAGTTGGTGAGTCAGACATCAGAGATTCAAGCCAGGTTGGCTGGTGCCAGAGCTAGAACCTCCCCACTGGTCCAGTGGCCTCCAAAGCATGCCCTCTAGAGAGGCCTGTCACAGCCATCGTGGATGGGGACTGTGACCATGAGGAATCAAGAGGAAGGATTTTTTTTTTTGAAACAGAGTCTCGCTGTTCACCCAGGCTGGAGTGTAGTGGCGTGATCTCAGCTCACTGCAACCTCTGCCTTCTGGGTTCAAGAGACTCTCTTGCCTCAGCCTCCCAAGTAGCTGGGATTACACGCATGCGCCATGATGCCCGGTTAATTTTTTTTTTTTTTTTTTTTGTATTTTTAGTAAAGACGGGGTTTCGCCATGTTGGCCAAGCTGGTCACGGAGTCCTGACCTCAGGTGGTCTGCCTACCTCAGTCTCCGCTGGGATTACCAGCATGAGCCACCACTCCCGGCCAAGATTTTTTTTTTTTTCTTTTTGATGAGCCAAAGAAAGACCCCAGACTAGCTAAGAGAGAGGCCCAAGGATACCTGAAGGCTGGGGAGGAGGGACAACCACTTGTTGGGGTGAACCAATAGCAGAGGCTCAGCAGGGCAGAGGCCAAGGCTGAGGACGCCCCCACAGACAGACACAGAGAGAGCCTGAGGACAAGCGGTTCCTCACAACACCTGTGCTCCCCGAAAGCTCCCCTCCTCACCCCTCTCTAGGTGCCCTACTCTCTGGGGTTGGTGAAGGGGTGCCCAAAATGCAATTGATCTACAGAAAAATAGAGTCCTGTATTTTAAAAATTTATCTAGGTTTGTATATGGACATTCACATCACACAGACAGACACACACGCAGCCACTAACACACACACACACACACACACACAGAGACACCAAAGAAAAGTGCCTTAGAAATACACCAAAATGTGACTGGGCACAGTGGCTCATGCCTGTAATTCCAGCACTTTGGGAGGCTGAGGAGGGCGGATCACGAGGTCAGGAGTTCGAGACCAGCCTGACCAACATGGTGAAACCCCGTCTCTACTAAAAATACAAAAATTAGCAGGACATGGTGATGTGTGCCTGTAGTCCCAGCTACTCAGGAGACTGAGACAGAAGAATTGCTTAAACCCGGGAGGCAGAGGTTACAGTGAGCTGAGATCACACCACTGTATTCCAGCCTGGGTGACACAGCAAGACTCCATCTCAAAATAAAAATAAAAAATAAAAAGAAGTAAAAAAGAAATACACCAAAATGTTAGTTGGGGTCCTCTCCAGGTAGCAAAGTGCTGGGGGATATTTTCCAAAGTCCTTCTTTATATTCTCTGAGTTTTTCCATGTTCTTTAATGAGTATTTAAAAAGTAGAAAAAAAATAATATGACAAAGGACTTTTTGTGTGTGTGTTTGACGTTTTAAGGAAGAGATTAGAGCTATTCCCATAACCAGGTTATTTGAGTGGGTCTAACAAGCCTGTGTTACCAGAAATTATCATCTGGTCATTTCCAGTCTGAGAACAGAACACTTGGTTGTCCTGGCATTTCTCAAGCAGGGGGAGGAGTTCGCTGCAGGAATAAATAAGCCTCAGCATTCATGAAAATCCATCACTCCAGACAGACGGCTTTGGTATCCACCAGCTACATCCAGCTCCCTGAGGCAGGTAATCCTTGGTGTTTGACATCCTGGGAGCGGAGGAATCTGTTTTTCCAGGAAAGTTTTAGGGGGCAGCCTGGAGCGTGCGGCGTGTGAGGGGTGAGCTGAGGCCAGGAGGAGGTGTGCTCAGGTGTTAGGGGCCAGGGGACTGCTCTGGGCTGCCGCTGATTCCCGTGCCTTTTTTAGAGGCATCCTCTGTGTCTGGGTTTTCACACCTGCAAAGGGCGGAGGTGCCCTGGGGCCTCTACGGTCATTTCTGTCTTGATACGTACAGATTCTGGCTCGAGTCCGCTGTGCATCTGGCCCTCAGGGAGGAGGTGCTGTCCTCTTGCCTGGAGCAGGGTGCAGCTCTCAGAACATGTGGCAGATGTGATTATTGCACTGGGTCTCTCTGAGCAGAGGCCACAGGCCTCACGGTGATTTCAGGGTCTCCATGGGGCTGCCTCGGGGGCTCCACTTCCCCAGCAGGACCCCTGGCCAAGTCGACAGATGGGCTGTGTCTCTGGCCAGCAACAGAAAAGACAAACTGCTGGGAAACAGCCAGCTCTCCAACCTGCCCAAACAGAAAAGACAAGCCTTTACCCCTGAAATAGTTCTGGAGAAAAATATTGTCTAACATTAATCCAGAGAAATGGTTGCATCAGCCTGAGAGTAAACAGTTGAAGCAAACAAGCTACCTCTGTCCCTGGGCTTGGCCAAAGGCATTTCCACTGGCCTCCCCTCCTTCCCCTCCTTCCCCTCTCTCTTGCCCTCTTCTTTTTCTCCTCCTCTCTCTACCTCTCTCCCCTCCCCTCCCTTCCACTTCCCTCTCTTCCCTGCTCTTCTCCCCAGCACCCAAGCCGCTGCTTTTCTCTTCTGAATTCTAGGACTGAGTGGGCAGAGGCTGAAGGTGAATAATCTTGTTTGCTGCAGTCACCAGCTTGGAACTCAGCCCTTCCAGGGTATCTTGTGTAGTAGCTCATGGCTCTTCTCTGGCTTGTAGTTTCAGGCATGGGGTAGTATGGGAGGTTGTGACTCCCGGTACATCTAGTACGAACCAGGTGCCTTCATCATTTATCTCACCTGAGCCACTTAACATGTTGTGCAGAGATGGAAACAGGTTCAGAGAGGTTCAGTCACCTGCTTGCCACTACGCAGCAATCAAAATTGGCCAAAATGAAATGCCAGTCCAAGTCTGGGAGAATCCAAAGCCCTCTCTGCCTTCTCCCCACTAGGAGGCCCTTCCAGGCTTATGGTGGACACAGATGCCACGTGGCAACCTGGCAGGGGCAGAAAAGAACGTTAGCCTTTCTTTGGTCTTGATGCCGACCATTATCAGGGCCATCTAGGCTCCAGACATTACACCGGGCACTTTCATTTCCCTCTCTCAGTCAACTCTCACTGCAACCCAGCATCACACCGTGGAGGCCTGCGGAGGCCACACCACGTGTCATCTAGAGGCTGGGAGAGTCACTGTGGCCTCTGACTCTGTCCAGGGCTCCTTCATCCCTGGGTTGTACTTTGGTGGCAGTTAGGGGACTCGGGGAAGGGACCCCTGCTTTCTAATCCCCTAGGATGAGGTCTGCTCACTAAGCAGGAGGAGAGGAGCAGGCATTCTGGTTGGACTGAACCTCGGACCCCCCATCAGCTTCCAGACCGAGGAGCCAGGAAAATCTGGCTGCCCACTGGACTCCTTTACCTGTTTGCTGTATGGCCTTGGGCAAGCCCCCTCACTGCTCTGTGCCCAGTTTTTCCACTGGAAAAAAATGGCAACAATTATGGCAGTTACCTCAAAGGATGAAAGGAAGCACAGTGATGTATGTCGGGGGCCCCAGAGAGCACCCACCTGAGGGAGGTTCCAAAGCTAGCAAGAGGCAGCAGAACAGGGACCAGGACGCAGGCCGGGTGGGAGTCAGTGGGAGGTGGTCAGGGCTCCATCTAGCCCTCTGAGACTTAAAGGATCTTTGCTTTGCAGAGTTGAAAATGGAGAGAATGTTACCTCTCCTGGCTCTGGGGCTCTTGGTGGCTGGGTTCTGCCCTGCTGTCCTCTGCTACCCTAACTGCCCACTTGACAAGGAGAATCCGACCCAGGAGGATCAAGACCGGGGGACGCATGTGGACCTCGGATTAGCCTCCGCCAACGTGGACTTCGCTTTCAGCCTGTACAAGCAGTTGGTCCTGAAGGCCCCTGATAAGAATGTCATCTTCTCCCCGCTGAGCATCTCCACCGCCTTGGCCTTCCTGTCTCTGGGGGCCCATAATACCACCCTGATGGAGATTCTCAGAGGCCTCAAGTTCAACCTCACGGAGACTTCTGAGGCAGAAATTCACCAGAGCTTCCAGCACCTCCTGCGCACCCTCAACCAGTCCAGCGACGGGCTACAGCTGAGTATGGGAAATGCTATGTTCATCGAAGAGCAGCTCAGTCTGCTGGACAGGTTCATGGAGGATGCCAAGAGGCTGTATGGCTCCGAAGCCTTTGCCACTGACTTTCAGGACTCAGCTGTGGCTAAGAAGTTCATCAACGACTATGTGAAGAACAGAACCAGGGGGAAAATCACAGATCTGATCGAGGACCTTGACTCGCAGACAGTGATGGTCCTGGTGAATTACATCTTCTTTAAAGGTGAGTGCCTGGCTTGGGGTTCAGAAGAGGTGGATGTTTAGTTTCGAGCCTCAGGGCTATTTCTGTTCTGACTCAACAACAGTGTTATTAGGCAAACCACTGTAGAGGAGAGTGCCCACGGCGTGGGGGCAGCATAGGCATCAAGGCCCCGCCCTGCCCATAGGCATCGCCATCTCCTGTGGGTTTTTTCCAAATTACGGTTTGTCCTTCCAAGACATAACTCAGTGGGGACCATTAACCCTTGGTCTGAGTCAGTGTGGTGCTTTTCACTCTGATTTATACTTGTCCAGCAAACAGAAAGAAGGAGCTCTCCTTTCAAACCACTCCAGGGCGCGCAGGAGCTACAGCTCCCTCCTTGCAGGGGCGCTGCTAGACTGGGCCAAGAAGCCCCTCTGTCTGGATGCACCTGGGGCTTCTACCCTGCACATGCGGGAGGCGATGGTCCAGCCAGGGGACTTGGTGTCTGGAGGCAGGCAGGTGGGGCTAGGGCCAGCTTCACAGGGGAAGATAATCATCAAGGAGCCTGGCCACTTCCAAGGTTCTACGATTCTGCTCTGCTATCATCTTTAACTATTTTTAAAAATGTGTCATTGACACATAACAAATGAGGGCAGACATGGCATTGTTCCCATCTGGGGAAGAGCCTGAAGGGTGGGCAGTATCCAAGACATGACCCTTTGCCAGACTCTAACTGGTCCAGAGCCCAATCCCATTGATAGAAACTTAACCAATGCAAACCTCAGCCTGCAAGCTCCAAAGGGGCAGAGCGCAAGCAGGTAGCTTCTGCCTCCTGGAACCCGCAGTCCAGATGGGGACAAAAAAAAAGAGATAGGGACACAAAGAGTGATCACTGAGCCAGAGGGTGGAAAGGTGCTTAGGAGACATGAGCTGCTTGGAGGCAGAGTCCTGCTTGGGGGCTGTGGGTTGATTCCTGGGCAAGCTGCTTCCTCTCCCGGGGCCTGGGTTTTCATCTGTAAATGAATGCGTGGCTCCAGATCTCCCTCTAAGACTGCTCCATGCCTCACATGACATTTGTTCTTTGAGTTTCCCGTGTTCTCCCCTCCTACCACCTAGCCCTGCGCTAGGACTCTCCCCTCCAGGACACAGTAGCCAGCCCAGCTTTCCCTCCCCACCTGCCTCTGCCAATGGGAAACAGGCAGATGGTAAACAGGTGGGCAGTGGAGCTGGCCCCATGTCTCTACCCTCCCCTGGAAGCTCCCACTCCCCTCATTGTTCAGGCTCTGGTCCTCCTGGAGTGGAGACCTGCAGGGCCCCTCCCCTTCCTCTGTTGACCTCTCCTCACTCTCCAGGTGCCAGTTTTGCTCCCTGCCTCAGCCTGGTTTACATACAGTGTATGTGATGGGGCTTGGTCACTGCTGGGGCCGCCCTGTGGAAGGTGGAGGGGGCTGAGCATGCATGAGCTTCAGGCTGAGACCGTCCCAGCTCAGAACACTGGAGTGCTTGTTCCCTCCCTTTCTGCTCTTCCTCTTCCGCTGCACCCACTGGACCCGCGAGCATGCGAGGATTGACTCACCCAATGATGCTAGAACTATGTATTCAACTGAAAGTAAGGGAGAGGGGGCATCCAACCAGGGGCAGAAGATGGGAATTCAAGAAAGGAAGGTTTCTGCTAGAAAACTGTTTTCTTCTTTTCTCTTAAATCCAGATAGAAAAAGAAGGGAAGGCCATTACAGAAGAGATAAGTCGAGTCAAGCAGAGATCGGATACTAAAGACATTAGTCTAACCAGACATTCGGGCCCTCAGTTGAATAGTTGAGGATGTCAGAAGATGTTAAGGAGGCAGAATCAGAAAACTTGGTGACTGGCAGACAGAAATGGGGGGAGATGGGGCCAGATGTGAGAAGATTTAAAGGCTTGTAGAGCCTGGGTGGTGATTTCATCCAGCAAACCTATCCCTCTCCCCATTCTGGCATACAAGGCAGCAGTCAGGGTCCCCACAGGGAGCCCATTTTCCTGGCAGGGACCCATGCTGGCGATCTGGCCAGCTGAAAGGCTCCAGAGGAGCTCGGTGCCCTGGGTAATATGAGAAGGTGCTCCATGGTATTGCCCTCACATGGAGGCCACAGAAGCACCTGAATGGCTGCTGCAATTGGTGACGGGGACACCTGTTCAACTGAAATATCTCCTACTCTGAGATGGGTCCTTGCTCCAAGGGGTCTTTACAATTAGATTTGTCCCCAGTCATTCCATGTTGGGAGGTTGCAGGGACCAGAGAAGCTGAGATGGTCTTTGGGGAGGGGGAAGGAAAGATGGACTGTTATTTTGGTCCTAAAAGTCCAAAGGTGGGGAAGTGTCAAGAAGGAAGATGAGGGCACAAGAGAATGTAAGGCCACCCAGAAGCTAGCTCTCATTGCAATTACGGAAAGGAAAACCAAAATAAAGAAAGAAAGGGAAGAAGCTCCCATTTATTGAGCACCTACTCTCACCAGCCATACACATGCAATACCTCATTTAATCCTTGCAGCAGCCCTGAAAGGTGGATGGTGGTGTTGCCATTTGTTAGGTAGGAGACATGAAGTCCAGAAAAACAAATAATTAAACATTCAAAATTGACCTGGGCCTATTTGAAAATTCCTTTTTCTGCCTCATTTTAGCCCCTAATGTAAAGCCATTTGTGACTTTATCAGCTTTTACCAAGCACCTCCCAAAACCAAGAATGGAGGTGACAGATTGTGGAGCCCACAACCTAGAGAAAGAATTGACAATTTTTTTCTATAAAGGAAAAGTAGTAAGTATTTTAGTAGCAGTAGTAGTAAGTATTTTAGTAAGTAACTATTTTAGGCTGTATGGTCCACATGAGGTCCCTTTTGCAGATTCTTCTTTTCATCTTCCTCCTCTGCTTCTTCTTCATCTTCTCTTTCCTCTTCATTTTTTTTTACAACCTTTAAAAAATATAAGCACCATTCTTAGCTTTAGGTACACACAGAAATAAGCCAAGGCTGTATTGGCTTACAGGCTATAGTTTCCTGACCCCTGTTCTAAAGGAGGAAAATAATTGTACCCAACTAAATTCATGCAAATCATGGGCCTATGTCGTAATTCCCAAAGAATGAGTTTCATGGAATTTTCAACATTTTAAATATATTACTCCATTCTTCCCTTGCTTGCATAGTTTCTGATGAGAAGTCTGCTGTCATTTTCATCCTTATTCCTTTTTAGATAAGGTGGAGTTTTCCTCCCTCTGCCCCTACCTCTACCTCTTTCAAGATTTTCTCTTTCTCTTTACTGTGGTAAATAGGCCTTTAGTGAGAGGAATTATATCAGTCTGGCTAGAAGTCAGACTGCATTTCATGTTTGTGATAGCTAGAGGTGCCAGAGGCAGTTTCATGGAATTTTACCTTTGCAACACTGAAAACCTAGGCAGCGTCAGAGTCAGAATACCCACAATTGAATCCTCGGCCAGACAGACACCAAATCCAGGGCAAGTCTTAGCTGGATGTTCATGGTCTGTAGAGGTGGACATGAGCACATGAGCTAGATATGAGCTGAGGACCATAGCCAGCTCATGGCTTTTTTGATGTCCAAAACCCCCACCCCCTAAGATGTCACAAATGTCCCTAGGCTTTTATTCCCATGGTCTCTCCTGGCTCTGAGTTCTATCTTCCACTAAGGTTCTCCCTGTTCCTCCCCTCATTCACACTGATCGGCGTCTCTTCTGTCTGCCCTCACCAACTCATATACAGAACCCAGTCTCTTTCCTCCTATTTCCGCCCAAAGCCCTCCCACAAACCACTGTTATATGTTCACATCCCTGTAATGCCAGTGAGTAACAATTGCTAATGAAACATTTTTCCTATTAAGAAACCAAGGCTGTCCCATTTCTCCTCAGGCACCAGCCTCCCAAGTGTTGTCATGCCTCTTTCCCTCACTTTCCCTAAACCTCTCTCTCTCTTGCACTCCTTATTCCCAGATTCCTATTGATTTCTCATTTAGCACAAGAAACTAGGTCTTTCTTTCATGGCTCTTTTCCGAATCCAAGCCTGCTGGGCTCTCCCTCACCCCCAATAACTTTTACTATTGCCAAGCTACTTCTCTAAACCAAAGCAGGGTCACTTCTGTGAGGAACTCTGGGCACTTCCACTGCTGGGGAAGCAGAGTCAAGGCAGGGTGACCCTTGCACTCATACGTTCTCCAACTGCTTGCTCCACCTTCAGCCAAATGGAAGATGCCCTTTGACCCCCATGATACTCATGATTCAAGGTTCTACTGGAGCAAGAGAAGGTGGGTAAAGGTGCCCATGATGAGTTTGCAGCACGTGACTACACCTTACTTCCGGGACGAGGAGCTGTCCTGCACCGTAGTGGAGCTGAAGTACATAGGCAATGCTAGTGCACTCTTCATCCTCCCTGATCAAGACAAGATGGAGGAAGTGGAAGCCATGCTGCTCCCAGAGACCCTGAAGCGGTGGAAAGACTCACTGGAGTTCAGGTGATTCTTCCTGGCCCCCCAAGACCCTACATCTCTCCAACTCAAGGTCTCACCAATGTCCAGGGACAAGGGCATGGTGGTGGGAGAACTCGTACAGGGACAGATGGAATTTACACTTACTTTGCCCTGTGCTGCCTGAGTGGCTTTGGGCTTGATTTTTTATTTTTTCTTCTTTAAGATGATGACATCAGACAGGACAAGGGGCTACGGCTTCCTCTGACTCCAGCATGTTCTAGGTCATGAGAAATCTTTTGCACAGTCCCAAACACTCATGCATGGTCTCTCCTGGTCTCAATCTCTTGAAGGGAGAGAGAAACAGAAGGAATTGTGATCAGTTGAGGGCTGTGGTGAGATGGACACTGAGAATCAGCTCTGCACTGGTGAACCACTATATTTATTCATTTGCTCAGCATTTGCTGCATGATTAATTGAGCACCTACTATGTGTCAGACACTAATTTGCACCCTGAGAGTAAATCAGTAAATAAAACACAAGATTTCCTGCCCTCTTGGAACTTACTTTGTAGTAGGAGAGGAGAGAGGCAATAAATAAATATAACAA
The DNA here is from genome assembly GCF_049350105.2 of Macaca mulatta. Lineage (NCBI taxonomy): Eukaryota > Metazoa > Chordata > Mammalia > Primates > Cercopithecidae > Macaca > Macaca mulatta. Next base: position 167,892,541 of record NC_133412.1, read on the forward strand.
ATAAGTTGTGTGATATGTCAGAAGGTGAGAAATTGAGTAGGGGGATAGAAACTGAGTAGAGGAGGATGAAAGGATCAGGAAAACTGGAACTTGTGTTAGCTTGTGATTTTAAATAGAGTGGCCATTAGGTGATGTCTGAGCATCCATATAACAGAGGGGAGGGGTGGAGTTGTGTTGGTATATCAGGGAAAAGCATTCCTGGCAGAGGGAACAGTCAGTGCAAAGCCTCTGAGGTGAAAGTGAGCTTGATATGTTCAAGAAAGAGCGAGGCCAGAGTGGCTGGAGCAAAGCGAGTGAGAAGAGAGTTGAGAGAGGTCAGGAATCCCCAAAGGGGTGGAGCAGCTTATGTAGGGCCACGTAGACCCCTAGAAAACCTTGTCCTTCCTCTTGTCTGTGAAATGGAGAGCCATCAGGAGATTTGGAGGAGTGCGGCGAGCCGAGTGTTGTTTTAAAAGACGAATCCTGGCTGCTGAGAGGAGAATAACTATAGAGCAGGTGTGGAGTCGTTGACACCTGCAGGAACCAGACACAGACATGAGGTGGGAACTCACTGTGGCTGGGACGCAGGAGGGAGCCATGTATGTGAGAAGTGGTTGCATTCCAGATAAACCTGAGGGTGGAAGAACAGGCTGGGGCACATGGAATTGAGCTGACCGATTTCATGGGGACACAGTGAGGTGGAGCAGTAGTTCCGGGCCCAGACCCTGCAGTGGGCCCAGGGAGTGCATGTGGGCAACTGTGCGGGGTAGGGAGGGAGGAGCACCAGCCTTGGGTTCAGACCGTGGTGGCTGGTGTGACCTGAAGCAGGTCATTGCTCTTCTCTGGAGCTCAGCTCTCTCCTGAATAGAGAGAAGTGTCCTTTCCCCACCACCCTGTTTTCACTAGGTGATTATGAGAATCCAGTGAGATATTGTATGTGGAAACCGTAATAAACCACCAAGGGCGAGGAAGCTGCTTCAACACAAACTGAGGCTGCAGCCCCTGCCCCAACCACTGTCCAGAGGGCTGGAAACCTCTCGGGATTGCCTGACCCTTAGCCCCTCCTCACTCTAGATCCCAGGAGACCCCAGAACATGGGAGTCCTACCCAACCCATCCATTTACTCCCAGACTCCTTCCTCCTTTAGCACCAAATAGCCACCAGGGAGCGGGGCTCAGCAAATAGTTTTGAATGGCAAGAGTTCTCCAAACACTTTAGATTTACAAAATGCTTAGATTTACAAAATGCTCCACACACTCCTGGCCCACAGAGAATGCTCACTAGATATTTGCTGCATGAAGGATGGAATGAAGGTACAAACACATGAATGAATGAATAAAAATAGAAATAGGACACCTTCCTCCTTCGTGGGACTCAGAGTCCAATGGAAGACACAGCCTCCTGTATAATTGTAAGACCAGGCAGTCAGTGACAGGCGTCTTAAGAGGGCTATAAGCTAAGGGAGGGGGAGCTCGCAGGTGAGAGGTATGACTTGGGCCTCTAACAGCTTGTTGCCTGCTCTATGCCAGTCCACACCTGGCTTGAGGGACAGTGCCCACCGGCGAAGCAAGATGGGAACCTCCAACTGATTGTTTCAGGGTCCCCAAAGCTCTTCCAATACAATCAGACTCCTCAGAGGCCCCCAGGCCCTTTTTGACCTGCCTCTGGCTCCTGCCCCACCTCATCCCTCACTATCCCTCTCCCTGAGACACTGAGGTCACCCACCACCCTGCGGAGCAACTCCTCCTGCTCCCACCTTCTTCCAGGTTCTTCCACCTGCCTCCTGCCCACCTCTTCACCTAGCTAGCTCCTTTCCCACCTTTGGGACTCAGCCTCAACGCCACCTCCTACAGGAAGCCTTCCTGGTGCTCCCGTGAAGCAAACTGCCATGCAGCCAGTGCAGCTGACCTGGTCCAGGCTCTCAACACAATCAGGAGTCCCTGCTGGTGTGAAGGTGCTTCGACCACATTGCAAACTGCAGGGAAAGGGCAGGACCAGGCTTGAGCAGGGCCACAACTCCAGACTTGGTGCGCTGCCTGGAGCCTTTCACACTTGCAGATCTGAATGAATAATTAATGAACAAGAAGCGTAAAGACAGGGGTTAAGAAATTGAGGAACAGATTATCTATTTCCAGTCAGAAGGGGGTGACTGTAGAGGAAACCGGGGAAGACCATGCTGCGAGATGGGAGGCAGGTAGGCACTGATCAGCAGAGGTTCAGATACTTTTTTTTTCTCATCTTCTAGACATATAGATGAGCTCTACCTGCCAAAGTTTTCCCTCTCGAGGGACTATGACCTGGAAGACGTACTTCGCCAGCTGGGCATTGAGGAAGTCTTCACCAGCGAGGCTGACTTGTCAGGGATCACAGGGGCCAGGAACCTAGCAGTCTCCCAGGTGAGTCTTCAGACTTGGGTCAATTCATCCTTTGTATACGAACTTGAATGGTGAAAGCCAAATGGACTTTTGGGTACTCTTGAACTTGGGTTAATGCAAGTGCATTTCTCATTATGCACTCACCCTGCTTGGGACAGCCCCAAGCCAAGAAGAGCTAAGTTATAGCCCAACTCCTGTTGCTGTGTTAGGGGCTGGTCCTCTACAACATAATGTCACCCAGGCTTGGAATCAGAAAGCCATGGACACCATTCCACACCACACCATTTACTACCCATGGAGGCAAACAATGGAAGTCCTCCACCCCCAGTTTTTCATGTGTAAAATGGTAGTGATAGTTCTTGGCCAGTATCCAGTGCCTGGGTACTTACTGTGGAAGCCACAATAAACCACCAAGGGCGAGGGAGTTGCTTCAACACTAACCTGAGGCTGCAGCCCCTGCCCCAACCACTGTCCAGAGGGCCAGACGCCTCTTGGGATTGCCTGGGCGGGTAATGCCAATAGGTAATAACAATGACTATCTAGCAATTGTGATGAAAATAAGCTCAGAGTATGAGAGAAGATTACTTGGGACACTCAGCTTGTGTTACTCAAAGCAGAGGTGCCAAGGCAGGGTGGCCGTGCAGCCCTTTGCTCTTGTCTGCCCTCTGTGCTCACACAGCACTGGGTTGAGAGCTGCACTCCACCTTTCAAACAGCAAAGTAACAGAACGGCGTGTGTAGAGGAGCAGACCCATATGGTTTAGGAATTCAAGGCCATGAAAAGTACTTGAAAACCCCAAAGATGTTTAAGCTAGAGCAGGAGAGATGCTGAAAGCCATGCTGGCCTGGCCGAGGAGGTTTCTGCAGCAGCTTCTTGTGGTCAAGAGCTGCCAGGATGTTGCTTGGAAGAAAAATACTTTACATTGCTCTTGCTCTTCCTCCCAACAGTAGTGGCTGTTTTGGGGGCAACAGACTCTCAACTCGGACAGAAAGGGATGCATATGAGTTGCTCCATCCTTTACCTCGATGGCTCTGGGCAAATCACACACAGCATCTGGGTCTCCATGTGCATATCTAGGCATCGGTACTGTGCAAAACTAGTTGGCAGGGGAGTTGAGAGGAGCAAACATTCAACAGCGCAAAGACAGGCCAGTGCTCGGTGCTCAATGCACATTCGTCCCCTTAGCGGCACACAGGCAGGTTGCTGACTTCCTGCCCATCTGCGTCTCCCATGAGTAATGTTCTGCTCTCCCCACAGGTGGTCCACAAGGCTGTGCTTGATGTGTCCGAGGAGGGCACAGAAGCATCTGCTGCCACAGGAGTCAAAATCACCCTCCTTTCTGCATTCGTGGACCCAAAGATCACTGTGCGTTTCAACAGGCCCTTCCTGATGATCATCGTCCCTATGGACACCCAGAACATCTTCTTCATAAGCAAAGTTATCAATCCCAAGCAAGCCTAGAGCTTGCCATCAAGCAGTGGGGCTCTCAGTAGGGAGCCTGGAATGGAAGCTGGATGCTCGGGTCTCTGGGCACAGCCTGACCCCTGTGCACCGAGTGGCCAGGGCATGTCTGGCCCTGTCTGCTCATCCTTGGAAGGTGACAGCAACTGCCTGTGTAGCTCCCACATGCACAGGGGCCCGTGGACTCTTCACTCCGGAGGGTCCTGGGTCTTCCGAGAGCAATAAACAGTTTCTTTGGACACGTTGCTTGTGCCTTTCCATGCTGACTGCCAGACTCTGTACCTCTGAGGCTACTTGTGCCCCAAAGCCAAGCCCTCTGACCACCCATGCAGGCTCAGCTCCACCCCAGAATCTGGGCTCCTTCTGCCTTCAGCTGCAGCAGCCTGCCCAGGACCACCTAAGCTTGTGACTGAGCTCACCCAGACCTCAGGCCCAGGGCTGGGAGGGGAACCTGCTGCTCTAAGGCTAATTCCTGCCTCCCGGGCTTCTGGGTGCCCACTTTCAGTTTCCCTCTTTCCACCCGCAGGGCCGAGGCTCCACCTGGCTCTTTCAAGAGCTCCTAGCCCTGACCACATCTAGCACAGCCCCCGGACCCCTCGCTCCTACAGCTGGGCAGGGCTTTATCATGGGACGTCCCTCTTCTGCCCTTTAGCACCCCTAATTTGGGGGAAGTAGCTACTTTCTGGGTTTCCAGACTGAGCCCCTCAACTGCTTCACCAGTTCCTAGCCCTGGCTGTGTGAATGATCTCCCTCAACAACCAGAGTGCAGAGTTGAGGACAAAGGAACCATCAGCACACAACTGCAATAAAAGCAATCATGTAGCCAGGCATTTAACCGAGGCTCTCAGGCACCTTTCAATCTCTATCACAAAGTCTATAATGATAATGTCGACAGCAGCTGATTACTTGAGGTTTTGATGCCAGACAATCTGCTAAGGTGTCTCCCTGAAATAACCAATTGAATCCTCCTGATGTCCCTATAAGATAAATGTTCTCAGCAGTCCCATTCTATGGATGAGGAAACTGAGGCACAGAGAGGCTTAGTAATTTTCCCAAGGCCATGTAGCTAGTAATTATCGCCTGTAGAATGTTAGCCTATCATTCCTGACACCAGAGGCGCCCTCTTAACCACAAAGTGATTTCCGTAGGGATTGCCTTCATGGAATGTACAACCTGATGGCAAAGAGATGGTGAAACAAGTCTGTGGAAGCTGGGGGAGAGCACCAAATTCAGTTTGGGAAGTCAAGAGAAGGCTTCTTGGAGGAGGCAACTTCTGTGCTGAGGTCAGGGAAAGAGAAGGTGGTCAAGTGAACAGAGGGGACAACACTTCAGGTGGGAAAAAGAGCAATGGTAGCATTCAAGAAACCAAAAGAAATTGGGTGGCTCTGGGGCAAAGAGCAGAGAGGCTGAGGGGCTACAGAGAGGAAGGGACCATGACAGAGCCGCTGGGCTGCAGAGGGGCTGGCCACTGGCAAGGATTCCCAAGTGTTTCCTTAGAGCCACAGGGAGCTTTAAGGGAGTTTAAACTCAGATGTGATGGAAGCAGCTTTGCACACTAGAAAAGTACTCTGGCTGCTGAGTAGAAAAATGATTCATAACCCAGGACAAGGATGTGGGTTGGACATCGAGGGGTCTCTGTGGGAACTGGGGCAAAATAGGTGAGAGCTGGGGAGGGAGAGCAGGGATGATTCTGTTGAAAGACTTTGAGGAGAATGGGTGTGAATTTCTGATTGCAGGTGGGGTGGAAGGGGGAATCACTGTATTTGGGTTTGGGCACCTGGGTGACCCCCAGTTCTCTGAATAGGAAACCCAGCAGGGGCTTGCTGGCAAGGGAAGTCGATACATTCAGATTTGGACCTCCCATGTCTGAGGTTCCTGGGAGACACCCCAGGAGCTTGTTCAGGAAGCAGCAAGGCTGAAGTCAGGAGAGAAATCTGGGCTGGAGGGAAGCATTCAGGATCCTCCCCTGGGATGGGCAAGTGAGTATTGAGGGTGTCCCCTCAAATGAGTGCCATGGAGTGAAAAGAAAAGGGGAACCTCAAGGACTGGCTAAGAAAGGACAGCCCACCAAGGAGAGTCACCAGCGTGGGGCAGGAGACAAGAGGACAGGGAGAAAGCTGTTGCCACAGGACCAAGAGGAGAGACTTATCCAGGGGAGAGGGGAGAAAACCTAGAGACAAATGATGAATGAATGGAATGAAAGGGTCCATGGGATTTAGTGATCTAAAACCACTCAGGATCACAAATGCAACGTTAGCAGAATTAAGGGAGGACCACAGTGGGCTGGAGAGTGAGCAGGAGAGGGAGAGAGGGAAGGCAAGACAGCGTGCAAATGCCTGTTTAGACTGGCCTTTAGGGAAGGAGAGAGAGAGGGTGGTGGGTAGTGAGTGCTAGGCTGAAGTTAGCTGCAGTGCTTGACAGATGTGAGAGCCTTGAGCAAGCTTGCATAACCGTAGAAAGGATTCAGGAGGCAGGGTGACAAGCAACCAGGGTTGCAGAGTGGCACAACTCCTCAGGTTACAATTCACAGGTGGTTTGGCACCATCCTAAGGTTACGGTTCACAGGTGGTTTGACATTGCCTTCAACTCGGAGTTGCAGAATGAGCAGTCGGCCAGGCTGCGTGAAGCATTCCTGGGGAGGGCACAGGTGGAGGGCAAGGATCAAGGGTCAAGGCTTCCACTGTCATGGGAACGCAGGGAGGGCCTGGCGAGGGGGCTGGTGAGGGTGTGTGTTTATTGGGAGGATCAGGTGACCTCCTCTCCTCCAATGACTCTGATATTTCTAGTATAGGAGGCAAAGTCACCTGCTTAGTGATATTTGCCAGAGGTAGGGGCAGAAAAAGGAACAAAATGGGACAGAGAGTGGACCAGGGTGTCACGGCAGGTCAGCCAGGCTCACTGATAAGCGCCTTGGAGGTCCAGCTCCAGGAATTCTTGGTGGTTCCAGGCTTTACAGACAGTTGTGGAATCCCCCATCTGGTGGAATATTTCTCCATTCTTACCAGTCCCCTTGTGGGCTTCAAGAAGGCCAAGTGCTGATCAGAAGGACAGGAGTCAAGGGGGCTGGAGGTACAGACTAGAGAAGGGTTGACGTCATGGACTTGAGATCAGCACTGGGTGGTACAGATGAGGGCAGAGGGAGTTGATCACTGGTGAAGACTGAGGATGGGGAGATGGGGTGCCTAGGAGGCCCAAGAATGACCTGTGAGAAGTGCCATATGAACTATAAAAGCTACTTTTTCCCCTGAAGAGGATGTTTTCGCATTGACTCTCAGTTTTCTCACCTGTAAGGTGAAAACCATGATAGAGTGTGTATGTCTGTGTGCATCCGTGTGTAAGAAGTCAGCAAGTCACTGAAATGCTTGCTCCGGAGTCTGAACGTTCCTTTGACAGCAATTTAAAAACTCCTGAGATGATCTTTTCCATGTGAACTAACTCCTCATCCAGGCTGGCATGGCTTCTCGTCCCTTGACTGGAGCCAGATGACATAGCATTAGACAAGGCTCTGACATGCCCAACTCCTGTCCCCAGTCCCTCCTGGCCTCAGTCCAGGTGTCTAAGGAGCCTTACCACAGCCCAGGGTTCATTCCCTTCTGTGACTTCGGTCTGGAAATTGCTGGCTGACAACTGAGTTCCTCCCTTAAGGGAGCATCTGGGCCCCAGATCTGTGAGTGTGGGGCTTAGTTTCATTCTTCTCCCTCCCCTGGGAGCTGAGGGCACATCCACCTGCTGATCACTAACTATTGCCCTTAAATGGCTTCCTGACACTAGCTGCAGGGACAAGCCAGCCCCTGTCCTGGCTTATTACCTCCCTCACTACCCAGAAGTGAAGTCCAAGCCTGAGAGGCACTGACATCAATAAAAGACACCTACTTACTCTCTCATTCAGCCCACGCGAATTGCCAACCCTCCAAGTGCAGGCCCTGAGCTGCCCCTGGGGATTCCGAGGTAAAGAAAGTGGACCTGAAATTTGCCCTCATAGAATGTTCAATTTATCGAACAAGACAGAAAACTGAACATGGGCGTGACAGCAGCCCTGAGGAGTGGGGTACAGGATGTCCGGAGAGGGCAGGAACTAACTCCAGACTAGAAGAGTCAAGTTTGGTCTCCTAGAAGAACTGTCCTCAAATGCAAAATCCTGTACAGTGAAGAGGAGACACCAGGGAGACGTGCCAGCAGAAAAGGAGAGGGAGTGCGGTGTGGCCATGGAGCTAGAAGAAGATCCTATGGTCTGGATGACCGATGTTTGAGGGAACCATGGTCATCTGTGGAGCTAAAGAGAAAAACATGAACAAGAACATGCCTTGGAAACCATGTTAAGGATCTCAGAGTTTATTGAAAGAGTGGTAAGCCACAGTGAATATTATACACAGGGAGGCGTTATGATTAGATTTCACTAGAAAGACCTCCCTGGCTGAGCAGGGAAGAATGGATAGGGTATTGAGTGTGGACTTGGTGAAAAGAAGAGAACACAATGACCAAGAGTTTCAGCTTCGCTAGGAACTGGGAGAGGACAGAGAGGAAAGGAGACTAATTGGAGAGATATTTATGAGACAGAATTGAGGAGACTTCATGGTTGATTGTGTGGGGGACAGAAAGGAAGCAAAGACGGTACCCAAGTTGCTGGGTTGGAAACTTGGGGAACTGAAATCCACATGCCGTTCTATGAGCTAAGGATTATGAATAACGTTTTGTGCAGGAAGAAGATAAATCCTGATGTGGACATGTGGAGTTGGAGATGCCTGAATGCCATCTAAGAAGAGAAGTCCAATAGAGAATGGGCTCTATGGATCTGAAGTTCAGTTGGAAAATTTGGGCAGGAGGGATGGAATTCAGGATTTCTTCTCATCAAAAATGTGAGGACACTCCTGCCAAATGACTTCTAATTTTCCCTGTGCCATAGAAAGAGATGTTATCTGCTGAGTCCATCATGGGGAAGCAAAAAACCCAGAAGTCTGGAGGAGGGGAGATGAGGACACATCAGGAAACCTCGATGTTCTAGCAGGCACTAATAAGGGTCCCGTGGGGTCTGGAGACACCTGTGTCACTAACCTGTACAGGTGTGTGATTCCAGGTATACTCGGCAGTTCAGACATAGACAAAAAGGGGACAGACTGCAAGTGGCTACTGGAGCCAAAATTTCCCCCGGCTACAGGACAGAGGGACCATGAGTGGCTGACATAAGGAAAAATGAGTATATCTGAAAATATTGACCAGAGAGTCATTCAAATGATGGGATTTTCATATTCCAGGCCGGGGACATCAAGGAGCCATAATAGGAGGAGCTGATGGGTGATAAAGGTGTCTGGAAACAAGATGGTACTTTGAAGTTGAATAGGGGATGGTGCATTGAGGTTGAAGACACGGGATGATTCATATATTGCTAAAAGGGTTCCTTCCACTTGCTCAACATCCATTTTACATAGATCTACCAGCTGGGAAATGGGGAAACAATGTCCACAAATTCCATGCAGCTGATTCTCCTGTCTACTCCTCCTTTCTTCTCTGAGCCCTTCCTCTCGCCACACAGCTCCCCATGGTGACTTTCAAGTCGGCAAACCTTCAAAGTCCAGTTCAGATCTTGGTCACATGACTTTGGCCAAATTACCTGGCATCACTGTTACTGCCTCTGCTCTTGAATGATGGGAGAACATCTACTCTAGAGGACCATCAGGTGGATTACAAAGAATCATAATAACAACACATGTCGAAGACCTGGCTGGGTTCCACAACCCTGCTCCACTGCCTACAGCCTCTGCCACACCAAAAACACGCATGACACCCTCTTGGGCCCACAGGTGCTGCTAAGGGCTGTGATTGATGTGGCCAAGAAGGGCACAGAGGAATTAAGCTTCAATTCTCTACAAAGAAAACCCCACTGACCATTGTGCATTTCAACAGCCCTTTCCTGATGCCCATCCTCTCCCCAGATACCCAGAGCATCCTCTCTGGGCAAAATTATTGACCACAATAAAAAAAAATGAAACAAAAATCACAATTTGTAAAGCAAACTGAACCAGTATATGCAAAACAGGTAAACTATACCCAACCATGACTTGTTACATGTACTGCCTACATCCAGAATGTATTGATAGCAGCATGTTCAGACCTATGTGCTCGAAGGCAAAGCCACAGAAAATGCTTCTAAGAGTGACTCCACACAGACTCAAAATGAGTTTTATAGATAAGAACACTGACTACTCACTTAGTTTACAAATCCTGGCCATGCTTTAGAAGTATCACTCAGAAACCACCATAGAGTAACTCCAGCCCATGAGACGCTGTATTTCCCTTAACTACCCTCTTTCAAGATTTTGCTGCACTGCCAGGATGGTGTTCTCCCTTGCTCAGAGAGTTTAATAAACCCAGCTTTGTTTGAGAGGAGTGAAGCACTGGCAAATGCTACAATGTGGATAAACCTTGAAAACATTATGCTAAGTGAAAGAAGCCAGGCACAAAGGCCACGTATTATATGATTCCATTTATGTAAAACATCCAGAACAGGTAAATTCACAGACGCAGAAAGCAGATTAGCGGTTGGCAGGGGTTAAAGGAGAGAAAGAATGGGGATGACTACTCAATGGGTAAGGAATCTCCTTTAGGGGTGATTATAATAGTTTGAAACCAAACGGAGGTAATGGTTACACAACATGTGAATGTACTAAATGTCACCAAATTGAACACTTTACAATGGTTAATTTTAGGTAATGTGAATTTTACCTCAATTAGAGAGAGAGAGAGAGATTAAATGTCATGTATAGAACTTATTTGGATCCTAATTGAAACAAACCAACTATTAAAAAAAAAAAACAATTAGGGTCATGGTCACACACCTCTTCTGGCATGGGGAGGACACTGAGGATCAGGGTCTCTCTGCTGCAGGCCACTTGCAGTGCCATGGGATGTAGTGTGGGGCACCATGATCTGGTTCATGCCCATCAGCCCAGTTTTTCCACCATCGCAGGGAGATCTCTGCTCCTTGGGGCTGAGAAACCCCAACCTTTCCCCAAGATGAAGTTGCAGGGTATTGAGGTACCAGCCAGATGTCTTCTCACAAAGGGTCTGTGGTGGCACAGGAATGGGGCTCCTGCCAGTAACAAGGAAACTGACACGATGGAACTGGTTGAACTCTGAACTGTGACCCCTGCTACAAGAGAAGGGCAAATGGGTAATCGCCAACCCAACCAAAGCTGAAGAAGAGCAAACATGCCCAGTGCCCAGGGAAGAAGAGGAGGAGGTGTGGGTACTGACACTTCCCCTGCAAGCCCACCACACCCTTGGCGAGCCAGGCGCAGAGCAGCAATGGGTGTGTGAGTGAGTGAGCGCAGGGTCTGGCCATTGCACACAGCCAGGCATACTGGCTGCTGTGGCGGGGTGGGCCGCTCTAAGCACTGGTACAGGTGCTGGCTCCATGCAAGGCTGTGGCTGGACCAGATGTACCACACGTGGCTTCCGTTATGGGGCACCCACATCTGAACAAGGGGAACCTGGTGGCACCCAAAAGCTTGGAGACACGAGGAACCAAAGAGCCCCAAAGAGGGTGTCACAGCCCTGGCTTGGGGAGCCCCTAGGTCTGGGCTCCCCAGAACGTATCAGTTCTCCTCTCCTTCTTGTTGCAGTGGGTAGCTGCTTTCCACAGGCAGGTTGTCCTGACATCTTTTGGAGTCTGGCTGAGCCCAGGAATTTCATGGGTTCAGAAGGGAGGAAGTGCATGTTAATTGGTCCTTGGGTGGTCATGGGCAGGCCCAGAAAAAGCACCGTAAGTTCTCATTCTGCACCACAGAACCCCACCCAGAACTGGCAGCCCAGTCCCCAGGCTTCAGGCTGTCCCTGGCTTGAAGGTGGGGCTTCACTGGGGATCCACCCCTTTCAGCCCAGGAAACTGTCTGCCTCCTGCCATTAACATGCTGTCCACAGCATTCAGGCTGTTTGTGCTGAGAGGTGCCTGCAGGCCCACCTCGAGCCACCCTCAGCATCCCCTTGGCCTCCCTCCTGTGCCTGTCGGAACACAAAGTCCGGAGGGTGCTGAGGTGGCAGGGGGCTGGCATGTCAGTACTGCCCTGATTGTGCACACATCCAGCTGGCTTGTGACAGCACCTGGGCTTGGCCACAACTTTGCTCCACACTGGAGCGGACACCGGGAGTGGGAGCAGGCACTTTAAAACCTGCGGGAACAAGGGACTTCCTGGGTCCCCAAGAGCACAGAGATACCTGGGTCTGGAGTTGAGGATGGGAGGCTGCAGCTGCACCTGAACGCATGGGGGGTCCCACCCCACCAATTCAGTAGGGGACGGGGCTCCCTACTGTTACCAGCCCCAACTGGCTCCACAGAGCATGCAACCCTGGCCGTGCATTCCCCGTCCCCTGCCCAGTGCTGCTGGCATCCCCGCAGTGGCAGCTGCAGACAAGCTGCTGCCACCATCAATATGATGGGCTCCCTGACTGGCTGAAGGACAATGACTGTCTGCTATATGGCCATAGACAACCCATGTCCTCCTTCTGGGCTTGCTCCAGGAGCATCTTCTATATCCATACAGAAACTGGCAACATCTGGACCCATCTGCTTGGTTTCGTGCTGTTTCTCTTTTTGGAAATATTGACCGTACTCAGACCAAATATGTACTTCACGGCCCCTCTACAGGAGAAGGTGGTTTGGGGGATATTCTTTGTGGGTGCAGTGCTCTGCCTCAGCTTCTCCTGGCTCGTCCACACTGTCTACTGTCATTCAGAGAAAGTCTCTCGGACCTTTTCCAAACTGTACTATTCGGGGATTGCTCCACTGCTTACAAGGAGCTTCGTCCCCTGCCTCTGTTACTCCTTTTACTGCTTCCCACAGCCACAGCTCATCTACCCCTCTATCGTCTGTGTCCTGAGCATCTTTGCCATCATTGTGACAACAGGACCGGTTTGTCACTCCTAAGCACCGGCAGACAAGGGCAGGGGTGTTCCTGGGATTTGGCTTGAGTGGCATTGTGCCCACCATGCACTCTACTATTGCTGAGGGCTTTGTCAAGGCCACCACGGTGGGCCCGATGGGCTGGTTCTGCCTCATGGCTGTGATGTACATCACCAGAGCTGGCCTTTATGCTGCTCAAATTCCTGAGCGCGTCTTTCCGGGAAAATTTGACATATGGTTCCAGTCTCAGCAGATTTTCCATGTCCTCATGGTGACAGTGGCCTTTGTCCACTTCTGTGGGGTCTCCAACCTTCAGGAATTCCATTACAGCTGAGAAGGTGACTGTACTGATGACTCCCTTCTCTGAGCCTTCCCATCTGAGGGGTGGAGGAGGAACTTCCCAAGTGCTTTTATTTTATTTTTATATTTATATTTTTTGAGACAGTCTCTCTCTGTCACCCAGGCTGGAGTGAGGTGGTGCCATCTCGGCTCACTGCAACCTCTGCCTCCTGGGTTCAAGCAATTCTCCTGCCTCAGCATCCTGAGTAGCTGAGACCACAGGTGTGCACCACCACACTCAGCTAATTTTTGTATTTTTACTAGAGATGGGGTTTCACCATGTTGGCCAGGGTGGTCTCAAATTCCTGACCTCAAGTGATCTACCCACCTTGGCCTCCCAAAGTGCTGGGATTATAGGCATGAGCCACTGTGCCCAGACCAGGTGCTTTTTAAAAATAACTTCTTCACTAAAGTAAGAGGAGGAGTCTGAGTTGTCTGTTTCTAGAAAAAACTCTTAGAGATTTTAGTACCAACCAACTTCAGCCCACTTTCACACCCGCTGGACAATAAAGTTTCTATTTCCATTCTCCTAGATGAGGATGGGGCACGGTAAAACTTAGCCATCCCCTCCTCAGCAGTCACCCTCCTTGGCAAAGCAACTACCGAACCCCACAGAGATGGTACTTTGAACCTCATGTTGAGGTTTTACCCCAACCATTTTGGGAAAATTATGAAGTGGAACTCTTGAGAAATTTGCTTTTTTTCTTGAAGAAAATGTACCTCCCTTACCCCCATCCTTACTTTGTATCCTGGCTTATAACAGGCCATCCATTTTTGTAGCACACTTTTCAAAACAATTGTATAACCTGGTCCCATCTTTCTAGGGCCTGAATCTGCTTACATAGCAGAAAGAATGAAGCCAACTCTTAAGCAGCCCGGCTAATCATAGAAGTGTGTCCACGCTTGAAGTAACTTGAGTTTTAGTGTGTTTTTTCTTGTCAGAGTAATGTAAAATTTAAATGGGGAAAGATATTTACTATTTAATACTAAGCTTTAAAAAGAAATCTGCTATCATTGCTATGTATCTTGATGCAAAGACTGTGATGTTAATAAAAGAAAGTACAGAAGACACTTGACATTCAAAGAAAAAATGATTAGGAATCAGTTAGGGAAACAATGGCTTGATAACATTAAGAAATTATTGTTTTTAAAAGTGTGACATGCTATTACAATTAAGATTTTTTTCCCAATTTTTGTACATAAAATGAAATATTTTATAGGATTTGCTTTGAAATATTCCACAGGGAGAAAGAGATTGGAAGGTGTCAAAAAATGATATTGGTCTTATATTGAAAAGAACTGAAGCTGCTGATGGGCATACAGGGGCGCATTGTACCATTCTCTCTATTTTTTTATAGGTTTGCATTTTTCCATAACAAAAAAAAATCCTCCAGAAATCCCACTCTCGGGTATCTACCCAGAGGAAAAGATGTCATTATACAAAAAAGATACCTGCACACACGTTTATAGCAGGACAATTAGCAACTGCAAAAATATGGAACTAGCCAAAATGCCCATCAGTCAAGGAGTGGATAAAGAAACTGTGGTCTATATATACCATGGAATACTACTCAACCATGAAAGGAACAAAATAGTGGCATTCACAGCAACTGGGAGGGAACTGGAGGCCATTGCTCTAAGTGCAGTAACTGAGGAATGGAAACCCAAACATTGTATGCTCTCACTTATAAGTGGGAGCTAAGCTGTGAGGACGCAAAGACACAAGAATGATACAGTGGACTCTGGGGACTCTGGGGACTCTGGAGAAAGGGTGGGAGGGGTGTGAGGGGTAAAAGACTATGAATAAGGCACAGTGTACACTGCTTGGATGATGGGTGCACCCAACTCTCAGAAATCACCACTAAAGAACTTATTCATGTAACCAAATACCACCTGTTCCACCAAAACGTATTGAAATATAAATAAATAAATAAATAAAATTTGATTGTGGTGATGGCCATATAATTCTGTCAATATACTAAACATATTGAATGACACACTTTGAGTGGGTGAAATGTATAATATATAAATTATATCTCAATAAAGCCATTAAAAAAAATCCTTGAGGGCAGGATTTGCCTTATTCCCCAGTACTTAATGCATCATCCTCACATGCAGTAAGCATTCCATGATGAATGAATGAATGAGTGAATGAATGAATACAATGAATCTCATAATAGACCCCTGTGGTGCCATCCGTGATGTGAACATCAAGAATTGAAGGTTTTAGGAAGTCAACAAGAGGTGACCGTGTGGCTATTGATGTCAAGACAGTGGATAAGCAGAGCAAAAATATAGTAATAACAAGCAAAGCTGGAAGAAAATTAATTCTGGCTCAGACCCATTATCTCCTGGGAATCTTATCTGCACTCAATCTGCAGGTCCTCTTGTGCCATCCCTGCCTCCAAGCCAGCTCAGGAAAGACAAAGCATTTGATTCGCTAAGGCTTTGCAAACACTCTTTCTGTTGAGTACATATTAACTTTTCTGTTCACATTGCATGAAAGGGGAAAGTTCTATCGACTTTCCCAAAGAAGCAATCATTACATTGTAACTAGCCATTACAACTTAAAAGGTATTAGAGCCCGAATGAAAAAGCAATTATGACATTTAAAAATACCGTAACTCAAGCTCCTTGGAGGCAAGAACTCTGACTTGGGCGTCTCTGTTTTCTTGTGATGAGCACAGTGTCTGACACAACAGTTAAGTGTCCATAATGTGTGTTGGGCAAAAGCATGTGACCAGGGGAGGGCGGAGCATCGCTCCGATTTGCTCAGCCTTTTGCTAGAACCTCTATGTATATCACTAGGCTTAACTTTCCTGTCAACCTTGAGCAGTAAGGAGGGCGGGGGAGGAAACTGAGGCCTGGGAGTGTCAGGCACAACAAAAGTGGTGGAACCTGCACCCAGGACACCCGCCCCAATTCCAGGACACCCGCCCCGATTCCAGGACACCCGCCCCGATTCCAGGACACCCGCCACAATTCCAGGACACCGGCCCCAATTCCAGGACACCCGCCACAATTCCAGGACACCCGTCACAATTCCAGGGCACAACCCACGTTCTTCTCCACACACGGATTTCCACATAACCCTAATGGAGGGCAGATTGTTTTCCTCTGCTGGTTTTTGCCAAGGGTGGACACTGAGCCAAGGGCAGCCTTATTCAGTCTGAGTTATTCCCAGAAATCCAGCCCATCACAACCCTCCCTGAGGAACGCAGTTTTTCAAGGGCCGTTAAACCTGCCGAATCTCCCCCAGCTCCTCCAAAAGCTCACGGAAAGCATTCACTTTCAGGTGAGTTGGGGGCTGTGGGTGGGGCTAGATCCCCAGTTCCCCAGCTGACTTGTTGAACTTGCCACAAGTTAGATCATCATGCTACACACACCTACACACACACACACACACACACTCACGTGCCCACTGTGCAACAGGAGCTGTGCATATAGGCAACAGTCTGGAGTGGTGCCGACTCACCCTGCCTCCATGGCCTCAAGCATGCTCCTGCCTCTGCTGAAACCCCCAAATCCCTTTCCTGCCTCTCTCTTGCTCCATCTTCCAGTTTCAGTTCAGGTGCCACCTCCTCCAGGAAGCCTTCCAGGAACTTCTACCTTCCATGCCTCCTATAGGCTCCTCATTCACCCTTTGTGGTTCGCCTCTAAATGCTATCGTCCTTTCCTCACTGAGCTGTAATCAGCTCCCCGCATTTCCCTGCAATCACTGGCATGTTCTTTCCAGGCAGGGCCCAGGCTGCCAGTCCCTGTTGCCCTGACTGCTGAATATTCATTCAGTGAGTGAGTCAGCAAGTACATGAATGAGCGTCTTTCGGGGCCTCAGTGTTCCTGTCTGTCCAAGGCCCAGGTTAGACCAGGGCATCCTTTCTGCTCAAAAGCTCCATGGTTGTGGGCCCTCAGAGGAAGCCTCTGCTGCTGCTAGGTTCCAACTACACCCTCACCAGCAGGGCACAATGGAACCCCACCTAGAGAATGCGAACATGGACAGAACACTGGACCCGAGACAGCTTGTCACCAGCCTGGCCATGCAGCACACACCACCCTGCGCAGATCTCTGCCTGTCTGTCCCACAGGACCCGAGCCTCCCCAAGGGAACCACTGTGTCTCTTTCATATTGTGTCCCCAGCGTACAATTCAAGTCCTGACATGCAGCAGACGTTTTGTCTATGTTTGTTCAATGAATGAATGAGTGAATGAATGAAAGTTAAAGACAAGACAATGAAAGTACAAACTTCAGCAAAACCAAGATATTCACCACAGCAGATTACCAGGCAAATGGGTAAATGGAGATAGTTGGTTCTCTGTCAATAAGTAAATCGCAGGGAACAGAGGCTTTCCTGGAGGCTGAGGCTGAGGCTGAGCTGATTGTTTCTTACGCAGATGAGGAAGCTCAAGTTCAGAAAGGCCCAGGGCTGCCCAAGGTCCCATGGAAAATCAGAGGCAGGACAAGGGGTTGTGATGATGGTCGATTCTGTCAGTTATTAACCCAAGCCTAGAGCGGACATGTGAGGCCAAGCACTTGTGGCAGAGAAAGCTAGGAATGGTCCAGTGTTAGGTCCCAGAGAGGCAGGAAAACGCCTGTGCTCTAGGTAAGGCAGAAGCCCTAGAAGGAGGCCCCCCAAAGGTTAGCCCATGAACGATTTTTTTTCCAACAAATATTGCTGAGAGAGCACTCTGCGCTGAGCGCTAGGAATGAACCATGCATGAGACAGAGTATCTGCTCTCATGGAGCTTGTCTTCTAGTGGAGAAACCAGACAAACATGTCCTATCATGCCAGATGGGCATCAGAAAAACCAGGCAGGGTGAGGGTGGCAAGGGCAGAGGTGGGGTCTCTCTGGGGAGGTGACCTTTGAGCCAACAACTGAGTGAAGGAAGGAAGTGAGCTGTGGAAAGGGTCAGAGCAAGGCTGCTCCGGGCAGCCAACAGCAAGAACACAGGTCCTGAGCAGGAAGAAGAAGCTTGGTAAGCTCTAGACTAGCAAGAAGGCCAGGATGGTTGGAGCAGAGGGAGGGAGGGAAAGGATGATCAGAAGGAGGTCAGAGGCCAGGCATGGTATCTCATCCCTGTAATCCCAACATTTTGGGAGGCCGAGGTGGGCAGATCTCCTGAGGTCAGGAGTTCGACCAGCCTGGACAATATGGTGAAACCGTGTCCCTACTAGGAAATTACTTGAATCTGGGAGGTGGAGGTTGCAGTGAGCCTAGATCACGCCACTGCACTCCAGCCTGGGTGACAGAGCAAGACTCTGTCTCAAAAAAAAAAAAAAAAGAGGATGCGAGAAAGGCTAGCAGGGCCCTGTCATGTAGGGCCTCCTAAGGTGTGGTGAGAAACACAGGATTTCTCTTGGTTGCTATAGGGCCATTGGAAGTCTCTAGCAGGGAGTGAACGCATCTGATTTTCCTGTTAAAAGTATCACAGTGGTTCCCTAAGTGGGGCCCAGGACCAGCTCAGATCCTTGCCAAAATGGATTCCATACTCCACGGAGGCCTGCTGAGTCAGACCACTGGAAGGGAGGCCCCAAGTCTGCTGCCACTCCTGGGGCTCTCTGTGCCGGCTCCTGGGCTGAGTGTGCTCTGTGCACACTTTGAATTTCTGTAGCCTTGTGATGTGGGGATTCTTAGCAGCATCCCACAGAGTGGAAGCCAAGGTCCTGAGAGGCAAGGCCACTTGCCTAAGGTTGCTGGGCTTATGCGAGCAGAGCCCTGGACTCCTTGCTGTACCATGAGGCACCTCCTAGCCCTCCTCTCCTTACAAGCTTCCTGCAAGTCTAAGGTCAGGGATAAGAAGTGGGGCTCAGATGGGCTAAGTGGATCACCCAAGGTCGTAGATCTGGGATGTGGCGCAGCCAGGATTCATAGAAGGGTCCTCTGGACGAGGGGCTCTGACTTTGTCCAGAGATCCCCCATGTCTGTCTGTGAGCAGGAAGCTGTGGAGTGGGGAGGAGGGGATGGGAAGGGAGCCCCCAGGAGAGGCAAGGAGAGCCTTGAAGTATTTGCTGGGTGCCTGGCACAGGGCAGACACTTTGTGAATATCACACATTATCGTTATCATTACCATTGACATTGTTGTCCTCTCTGCCACGCTGCTTTCAGACCAAGGACCCCAGAGGATGGAAGCCCCTTGGTGGTGGCCGCTGGTCACTGTGCTCATGGCTGGGGCTCATTGTGTGGCTCTGGTTGACCAAGAAGCTTCGGATCTCATCCATTCTGGCCCCCAGGACAGCAGCCCTGGGCCTGCCCTGCCCTGCCACAAAATCTCTGTGAGCAACATAGACTTTGCCTTCAAACTCTACAGACAGTTGGCTGTGAACGCCCCTGGAGAGAACATTCTCTTCTCCCCGGTGAGCCTCTCCCTGGCCTTGGCCATGCTTTCTCGGGGGGCCCCAGGGGCCAGCAGGACCAAACTCCTGGAGGGCCTGGGGTTCAACCTCACTGTGGTGCCTGAGGCGGAGATCCAGGAGGGCTTCTGGGATCTGATGCTCAGGCTCCCTGGGCAGGGTCCCCGGCTCCTCTTGACCATGGCCCAGCACAGGTTCAGTGGCCTGGGCACAAGGGCCAACCAGAGCCTAGAGGAGGCCCAAAAACACATTGACGAATACATAGAGAAGCAGACCCAGGGGAAGCTTGGGGCCTGGGAGAAGGACCTCAGCAGTGAAACCACAGCAGTTCTGGTGAATCACATGCTCCTCAGAGGTAAGAGCGTGTGTGCCCAATGCAAACCTCCTTCCCAGAATCCCAGAACCCAGGTTCCAACCACACCCGAGCCCCACCCCTCTCAGCAGCTGGAAAGTGTCCCCTCCTGACTTAGATATAGGTGACACTCAGTGAGTGTCTGCCCCTGAGTTCTTGATGTCTCTACTTGAATGCCTCCAGTAACACGGAACTCATCTCCTTCTCCATGTTAATGACACTGGAAGAGTTTGTGTTTAAAGAAGAGTTTTTCAAACTTAATGTGCATATGAACTTTCTAGAGAGTTTGTTTAATGCAGGTATCTCGTACCTATCCTAAGTGATTCTGATTTCAGTGGGGTAAGTCCAAGACCCATGACCTTGCGTTTGAAGAAGCTCACCTCCCTTCCTCACACAGGTGATTCTGCTAATGGAAGACTATGAGCTCCCCTTTGAGTAACTCTAGAAGCCACCACTGTATTAAGGAACCTGAATTTCCTTCCTCTGGCAGGCCTTAGGAGGCATGGATTAGAGCAGGAAGAGTCCTAAATTTTTTTTTAAGTCCTTAATTTTTTCCAAGACAGTGAACAGGCTGCATGTCCCCACCATTGTGTGTGTTTAAACAATACAGTCATGACATTCAATCCACCGCTGTTAATGCCTGACTTAGTTTAATAGACCACATGATGCCATGGTGGCCATTTGGGGGCGGGCAGGGGACGCTTGTTGTTATCCCCTTGTTCTCATTCAGGACTCAGGAGGTGAACTCAGTCCTCACATTCGTACAGTGCTCTGTAGATCTCAAAGTGTGTGTACCCCACAATCTCTCTTGACTCTCACCTGGGTGAAACAGACCAGTCTTATCTTAGCAGATATGCCTAAGATCAATGTTCCCATTTTACAGATGAGAAAACAGATTTTTTAAAAAGAAAAAAGCTTATTTGCCTGAGCCAGTGAGGCGTCACTCAAATATGCATCTATGACTGTTGATGGTGTTTATTTGTAGGCATGGTTACACATACACACACATATATTGACTACAAAGTTCTTATTAACATGCCGGCTCTGCGCATATTTAATTTTAATTCTCATCACAACCCAACAAGATAGATATCGTGTCCACTTGATAGATGAGAAACTGACGCAAAGTGGGGTAACTTGCCCTAGATTTCAAAGCCAGGCAGAACCCAGCCTTCAAATCCACACCTACATTCAAGAAGCTTGTGCCACAGTGATAACATTTTTTCTTTTTCTTTTTTTTTTTTTTTTTGAGACAGAGTCTCGCTCTGTCTCCCAGGCTGGAGTGCAGTGGCCGGATCTCAGCTCACTGCAAGCTCCGTCTCCCGGGTATACACCATTCTTCTGCCTCAGCCTCCCGAGTAGCTGGGACTACAGGCACCCGCCACCTCACCCGGCTAGTTTTTGTATTTTTTTTTTAGTAGAGATGGGGTTTCACCGCATTAGCCAGGATGGTCTCGGTCTCCTGACCTCGTGATCCACCCGTCTCGGCCTCCCAAAGTGCTGGGATTACAGGCTTGAGCCACCGCACCTGGCTACATTTTTTCTTAAAAATTAACCACCTCCAGGAGAGATTAAGGAGATGAGAGAGCATTTGTGTTTATGTGATTATAATCTTATTATACTATTGTAATAGTTTCTAATAGTATTGATCATTTTCAAATGAGGACAGAAGCTCAGGGAGGCTCCGGGCTCAGCCCCAGGGCCACACAGGTACTAAGGGACCTCTCAGGAGTGAGTTATTGAGTGGGACTTGGCTTCCTGAGTGTGGACTCCAAGATTCCAGCATCCAAGGTGCTTTCCCCACTCCCACAAGCTGCCAGAAGGGTGACCCCAAGCCCGTTCTCGGTTCTCTGTGAGGATGACATTTGTGTTGCTCTTCCCCTCAGCTGAGTGGATGAAACCCTTTGACTCACGTGCCACCAGCCCAAAGGAGTTCTTTGTAGATGAGCACAGGGCTGTGTGGGTGCCCATGATGAAGGAGAAGGCCAGCCACCGCTTCCTGCACGACCCTGAGTTGCAATGCTCTGTGCTGCAGATGGACCATGCTGGGAACACCACCACCTTCTTCATCTTCCCCAACAGGGGCAAGATGAGGCAGCTGGAAGATGCCTTGCTGCCTGAAACACTGATTAAGTGGGACAGTCTGCTCAGGACCAGGTAGCCCGCACACAGCAGAGCCCCAGGAAGGCCGGGCCCCACCTTCTCCCTCAGCCACTGTAAAGTGTCCCCAGGGCACAGTCACCTCAAGGGCGTTATCACCCCAGGACACTGTCACCTCCAGGGCACGGTCACCCCAGGACACTGTCCCTGCTCAGAGCACTGTTATCCACCACGATGCTGTCACATCACCCAGGACATCTCACCTCCAGGACACTGTCATCCCTCAGGATATTGTCACCTTCCCAGAATACTGTCACACCCCAGAACACTGTCGTTCCCCAGTCACTGTTATTTCTAGGACACTGTCACCCAACAGGTATTGTCACCCCTCCAAGACACTATTGCCCTCAGGACACTATCACCTTCCACCCATAGCATCATCACCCCCAGAATACGTTGTCATGGCACTGTCACCACAGGGACACAGTTACCCCCTGGGATGCTGTCACCTCCATGGTATTATTCCCCCTCAGGGCTCTGTCACTCTCCAGGGCACTGTTATTGCATCCTTGAAGATATCAGTTTGGGTTCTGGGGAGGAAGGACTGGAGAGAGCACTGGCCCAGAAGTCTGGAGGCTGGTCCCAAGTCCCACCTCTGCTGCAGACACAATGACAAATGGGCTCCCTTGGCCCCTTACGCTGTTGAAGAGCCTGGTGCTCTGGCCTCTCCCAGTCTCAGCCTTCTCCCTCCTCGGCCTTTTTTTCTGTGTTCCCAACTCCCCCATGCTTATTCCTGGAACCTACTGAGCTCCCTGCAGTTTCCTGAACTTGCCAGGCTGTTCCTCAGCCCTGGGCTTTTGTGTGTGCAAATTCCTCGTCCTGACGTGCCCTTTCTTGACCCAGCCCTCTCTGGGATTCTTATTCTTTATTCATGGCATAGCAGAGCTATCACTTGCTCTGTGAAGGCTTGACAGATCCCCAGAACAGGCAAGGTGTGCCCGCTCTGGGTTCCTGGGAACATCATTGTATCACCTGCTATTATCACATGAGAATGACACTGTCATTGTAGGGCTTCCATGTCAGTGTAGTTACAACCCCCTTCCCACACTGACGTGAATTGGTGATGGTATGCCTTTTAGAAAGCTCACACCCAAGTCTTTGCTATTGTGAATAGTGCTGCAATAAACATACGTGTGCATGTGTCCTTATAGCAGCATAATTTATAATCCTTTGGGTATATCCCCAGTAATGGGATGGCTGGGTCATATGGTACATCTAGTTCTAGATCCTTGAGGAATCGCCATATTGTTTTCCATAATGGTTGAACTAGTTTACAATCCCACCAACAGTGTAAAAGTGTTCCCATTTCTCCACATCCTCTCCAGCACCTGTTGTTTCCTGACTTTTTAATGATCGCCATTCTAACTGGTGTGAGATGGTATCTCATTGTGGTTTTGATTTGCATTTCTCTGATGGCCAGTGATGATGAGCATTTTTTCATGTGTCTGTTGGCTGTATGAATGTCTTCTTTTGAGAAATGTCTGCTCATATCCTTTGCCCACTTTTTGATGGGGTTGTTTGTTTTTTTCTTGTAAATTTGTTTGAGTTCTTTGTAGGTTCTGGATATTAGCCCTTTGTCAGATGAGTAGACTGCAAAAATTTTCTCCCATTCTGTAGGTTGCCTGTTGACTCTGATGGTAGTTTCTTTAGCTGTGCAGAAGCTCTTTAGTTTAATTAGATCCCATTTGTCAATTTTGGCTTTTGCTGCCGTTGCTTTTGGTGTTTTAGACATGAAGTCTTTGCCCATGCCTATGTCCTGAATGGTACTACCTAGGTTTTCCTCTAGGATTTTTATGGTATTAGGTCTAACATTTAAGTCTCTAATCCATCTTGAATTAATTTTCGTATAAGGAGTAAGGAAAGGATCCAGTTTCAGCTTTCTACTTATGGCTAGCCAATTTTCCCAGCACCATTTATTAAATAGGGAATCCTTTCCCCATTTCTTGTTTCTCTCAGGTTTGTCAAAGATCAGATGGCTGTAGATGTGTGGTATTATTTCTGAGGACTCTGTTCTGTTCCATTGGTCTATATCTCTGTTTTGGTACCAGTACCATGCTGTTTTGGTTACTGTAGCCTTGTAGTATAGTTTGAAGTCAGGTAGCGTGATGCCTCCAGCTTTGTTCTTTTGACTTAGGATTGTCTTGGAGATGCGGGCTCTTTTTTGGTTCCATATGAACTTTAAAGCAGTTTTTTCCAATTCTGTGAAGAAAGTCATTGGTAGCTTGATGGGGGTGGCATTGAATCTATAAATAACCTTGGGCAGTATGGCCATTTTCACGATATTGATTCTTCCTATCCATGAGCATGGTATGTCAACCCAAATGTCCATCAGTGACAGATTGGATTAAGAAAATGTGGCACATATACACCATGGAATACTATGCAGCCATAAAAAAGGATGAGTTTGTGTCCTTTGTAGGGACATGGATGCAGCTGGAAACCATCATTCTTAGCAAACTATCACAAGAACAGAAAACCAAACACCGCATGTTCTCACTCATAGGTGGGAACTGAACAATGAGATCACTTGGACTCAGGAAGGGGAACATCACACACCGGGGCCTATCATGGGGAGGGGGGAGGGGGGAGGGATTGCATTGGGAGTTATACCTGATGTAAATGACGAGTTGATGGGTGCAGCACACCAACATGGCACAAGTATACATATGTAACAAACCTGCACGTTATGCACATGTACCCTACAACTTAAAGTATAATAATAATAAATAAATTTAAAAAAAAATAAAAATAAATAAATAAACTACCTAAAAAAAAAAAAAAAAAAAAAGAAAGCTCACACCCACTGCCCCTCCGAGAATGGGATGGAGCGGGTGTGTGGGTCAGAGGGACCCCAAGCAGGGAAGAAGGTGAGAGGCTGTTTCAGGATCTTTACTGCAACCCAATTTCTGTCTCTCCACAGAGAACTCGATTTCCACTTCCCCAAATTTTCCATTTCTAGAACCTACAGACTGGAGATGCTCCTCCCACAAGTGACTGTGGGTGGAGGCTTCCCTGGGCAGCCTGGACTGAACATCTCTAAAGTAGGTTGGGGTCGGTGTGTTCAGAAGGCGTCTCAGTGTCTTTTGATGAACACTGGAGGGAGATGTCCAGGACCTCTTTAAAGACAGGAGACGCTATTTCTTTTAACTTTGCAAGTTGCTATTTGCTTCCTTGCGTTGATTCTGCGACTGCCACCTGCTTTGTCAAGACACTGGGGATCTCAAAGGAAATAAGGAAAGGGAAGGCAGATATGCAAATTGTGTCCCCAGGTTGGAAGTGCAGAGGACGCTTCCTGGAGAGATCATTCCTGCTTTTAGACCTAAAGTACAAGTTATGTAAAAAAAAAAAAAAAAAAAAAAAGGTGGGGGAACTGACAGGGAACATGGGGAACAGCTTGGTCCTCAGGGAACTGAAGATTTCCCAGTCTTCCATGATCTAGTCATCACCCTCCTGTCCAGACTATGTTTCCTACTATTCACAGCATCCTGCTCAACTGAACTTCACGGTATCCTACATGCCCCCACAGTTTTCACCTTCTGACTTTGGCTCAGACTTTTTTTTTTTTTTTCCGAGACAGAGTCTCGCTCTGTCGCCCAGGCTGGAGTGCAGTGGCGCGATCTCGGCTCACTGCAAGCTCCGCCCCCCGGGTTCCTGCCATTCTCCTGCCTCAGCCTCCCGAGTAGCTGGGACTACAGGCGCCCGCCACCTCGCCTGGCTAATTTTTTTTTTTTTTTTTTTTGGATTTTTAGTAGAGATGGGGTTTCACCGTGTTAGCCAGGATGGTCTCAATCTCCTGACCTCATGATCCGCCCGTCTCGGCCTCCCAAAGTGATGGGATTACAGGCGTGAGCCACCACGCCCAGCCCAGACTTTTTAATTTCAAACCACCCAAAATGTTCTCCCCCATCTCTGAATATTCAAGTTATATCAATTCTTCAAGGCCTTGCACAAATGTTACCTCCTCCATGAAGGTTTCTCTGTTGTTATCCTTCACCCCCACACTCAAAGCAGAAAGAAATCTCTCCTGATAACTTTCCACTCTTGCTTTCTTTACCTGTCTTATCTTCCCGATCAAATGATGAGCTTTTTTAAAGTCAGTCAAATCCATGTTTCTATCCCTACCATCCCCGGCACAGTGGAGTACACAGCATCGGTACTCAATAAATGCACACAGAATAAACTCATGAATAAACGAGTGATTGAATGAGTGAGGATAAATTAGCAAAATGAAGTGAATGAAAGATTAAGTCAATAATGATTGGGTGAAAGAGTGGTTGGATGAATACATGAATGAATGGATGGAGAAATGGGTGAATAGACAGATAGATGCTGGTGTGATATTCAAAATATACTGCAACCAGTAAAGTGCAGATGCCAGCCATAAAAATGGATATAGATGGGGAGACTGGTGATTGGATGAATGAATAGGTGAATAGTGAATAGCTGGAATCACGGATAGAAAGATGCATGGGTAGCAGGGTGCATGGATGATGCGTGGATGGGTGGGTAAGTGAGTGGTGCATGGACAGGTATATGAATACATAAGTGGTGCATGCAGAGGTAAGTAGATGGTTGAGAGGTGTGGAGTATGGTTGGCTGGCTGGCTGGTTGAATGGATCAATGATGGATGGACAACAGTCAGGCAGAAGTATGTAAGAGTAGTAGATGGATAGTGAATTTTTTAAAGAGTAGATAGAAGAATCACTGACTGGGTAAGTGAGTAGATAGATACATATGGGGTTAAGTAACAGAACAGAAAAAAATTGGTCCCAACATAAAGGCCTGGTTTGTCCTTCCTATGGGGTGGCTTGATGATTCTAGAATTTTCCTTGCAGGTCACTCATAAGGCCATGATGACTCTGGATGAGAAGGGCTCTGAAGCTGCTGCAGCCACCAGCATTCAGCTCACCCCCAGGCCTCACCCAGACCTTGACCTCTCACCCACTCCAGGCACTGAGTTCAGTCGGCCCTTCCTGGTGATGACTTTCCACATGGAAACGGGAAGCATGCTTTTTCTGGGGAAGATTGTAAATCCACTGGGATAACACCCCCTCAGACATGCTGGGTGACTCAGAGGGAACAGAATGGCCTACACAGCAGGGACCTTCTATTATAGACTCCAGTTAAATGAAAAGTTGCATATACCTGGGTTTTTTTGCTTGGTTTTCACAGGAACCCATGGGGGTAAGGTGATTAAGGCTATTCTCCCTGCACACAGGCAGTAATTACCATTGAGCAAACACCCACTATGTACCAAATGCTTTCTATCTTTTATCTCATTTTTAAATGAATTATCACAACAATCCAACAAAATGAGTATTTTGTTGAACCATATGAAATTGCTTATATTTGGATTGTACCTATATTTTGTAAATATTTTTAAAAAAGGCAACTTCTAATGATTCAATCCTTCTCATAGCTGAGGATCAGAGAATTTCAGAGACGTGCTCCAGCTCACTGAGCTAGAAAGCAGGTGAGCTGCTTTCCAGTCTTATCCATTTTGCTAAATTAATGAATCTCAAACTTTACTGTATGCACAAATTCCCTGTGTGTCTTTTTAGAAAGCAAATTTTGATTCAACAGGTCTGGGATGGGGCCTGAGGTCCCATATTTCTCACAAGGTCCCAGTGATGCTGAGGTTACCGGCAGGGTGGCTACATGTTGAGCAGCAGGTTGCTAAACACACTTGCCCCCATGATCCCAAAAGAGGTTAAGCTGGTGTGACCAGCAGGGCAGGGGAGTGGCATTGGTCCCTTAATTCATGTGTGGGGCTGAGAAAAATATGAGCAACACCTTTTTGCAGCCTACAGACAAAGCCTGCTTTAGGGCCACCTATTAATGAGTAGAATGGGAAAAATGAGTGTCCTAAAGATTTTTTTTGCCCAGTCTAGACACACAGCGGGTATTTGTAACTGTCTGTACCCACTGTATTAGTCTGTTCTTATGCTGCTAATAAAGACATACCCAAGACCAGGTGGTTTTTTTAAATAAAAGGTTTAATGGACTCACAGTTCCACATGACTGGGGAAGCCTCACGATCATGGTGGAAGGTGAAAGAGGAGAAAGGCATGTCTTACATAGCGGCAGGCAAGAGTGCATGTGCAGGGGAACTGCCCATTATGACGCTGTCAGATCTCATGAGACTTATTCACTATCATGAGAACAGCATGAGAAAAACCCACCCCCATGATTCAATTACCTCTCACCAGGTCCCTCCCATGACTCATGGGGATTATTACAATTCAAGGTGAGATTTGGGTGGGGACACAGAGCCAAACCATATCATCCTCCATGTAAGTTTCCAACATCCTCCAACTGTGACTTTGGCTGTCAGGTGGCTCATGTTCCTGGATTTCCAACTGCACAAAAGAAAGGACCCACACAGGCTTTAGGGCCAGGCACATCTGAGACCAAATCTTACATCTGGTGCAAAGCAGGTTCACTGTGCACTGGTGACCAACTTGCCTGAGTCCAGTGAGACCCACACACGAGTTACATGAAGTGGGCTTATTACTGACAGATGGGCAGCAAAGGATAACAGAAGCCTAGGATTCCTTGCAAGCTGGGTCCCCAAGGCTCAGGAAAGCTGCCTGGGATACACGGGGTCTCATCTGTGTGTGCTCCATTTGCAGAGCAGCTGAGGAACCCCAGAAGGCAGCCTTCCCTGGGTGTCTTAGTCTGTTTGTGTTGCTATACGGGAATACCTGAGGCTGGGTAATTTATAAAGAAAATAAGTTTATTTGACTGAAAATTCTGTAGGCTGTACAAGAAGTATGGCGTCGGCATCCACTTCTGGTTGGGGCATCAGGCTGCTTCCACTCATGGTGGAAGACAAGGGAAGCCATCATGTGCAGAGATCTCATGGTGGGAGAGCAGAAGCAAGTGAGAGGGGAGGGAGGCACCAGGCTCTTTTTTTCTTTTTTTCGATAGAGTATCACTCTGTTGCCCAGGTTGGAGTGCAGTACTGTGATCACAGTTCACTGCAGACTCAATCTCCTAGGCTTAAACAATCCTCACACCTCAGCCTCCTGGGTAGCTGGGACTACAGGCACATACCACCATGCCTGGCTAATTTTTTATGGCATTTTGCCATGTTGGCCAGGCTACACCAGGCTCTTTTTAACATCAGTGCTCTCAGCAAATGAGTGAGAACTCACTTATTTCCACAAAAATGGCACCAAGCCATTCATGACGGATCCGCCCCCATGGTCCAAACAGGATCCCAGCAGGCCCTACCTCCAGCACTGGGAATCGAATCTCGACATGCGACAAGGCGGGGCCAAACAAACCATATCCAATCCGTAGCACTGGGTTTTATACCCAGGGTCAACATGACTTGTTGGACTGAAGTGTTGAAGGATACCATGTTTCTGGGGAGGGTGGGAACTGAGCCTGGGCTGTTCTGGCCAGTCCTTCCCTATCTCAGGATATTGCATTCCCAGCCCATGCTACAGTTATTCTTGAGAGCTGCAAATGAGAAAGAAGTGGGGGCAAACTGGATCATCCAAGGCCACCTGGAGAACTGCCCTGCACCTGGCCCTCACTAGATGCCCGTCCTAGAGCCGTACCAAGGACAGCAGGTGGGCACAAGGAGCCGTGCTGAGTGCTGGTCAAGGAGCCAGGCCTGCATGAGCCCGCCTAACCTTCATTTTCCATTCTACATTTTTGCAAGAAATAAAAATTGTTTTTTTTTTCTCTTCTCCAGTGAGCAGGTGCCCACAAAGCACCAATGAGTCAATAAAATTAGCCTCCCCCAGAAGGGGGCAGCCCTGGAGTCATGGGAGCTAATACCCCTGAGAAGGTGGAGTGAGCAGCCCTAATGTACAAGAAAACAGGTGCCTTACTTTTTGTTTTATGAGGGTTTCCAATGAAAGGATCCCAAACTCAAATGCCTATTGGGCCAGGTGGGCAGTAGGCAGTGATTAGAAACAGAAAACCACAGCACAAGTTCAGTCATGACCTGGGCCTCTGTGAGGGAACGAAGTGCTGGTAACTCAATCCCTCTCCTCCTCCCTTCCTCACCTAAGGGACCCTGTCCCCTCTGTCTCTCCGATCTGGCCAACCCCACAGTCCCCATTCAGACTGAATGATGATCTGGTTCCGTGCCCTGGCATGAGCCCAGGTGCCCACAGTACCAAAGCCAGGAGGGGGTTGTTAGCTGTCTGACAATGTGACTTTCAGTCCTGTGATTCCAAATTCCTGAAACGAGGAAGCTCAAAGGCTGGCCCACTTCCTGAGACAAGCAAGCACACCGGCAGCACAGGCAACGTCGGAACAGGAGATGCTGCCGCACACGGGAGCGCCAACGCCATCCCCGTCCTCAAGGAGCCCGTGGCAGACAGGGGAGGATTGTGCTATGCACAACCAGCCAGAGTGCTATGCACAACCAGCCAGAATGCAAGGCAATTACAGCTGTGACAGAGGGGCCCAGAGGACAGATTTCGGTTCACAAAGGATGAAGAAGCAGGGTAGCACGCCAGAAAGACCCCAGCAGTGGGGGTGGGGTACCAGGTGCAACTGGATGCCGCTACGAGCCATGTGAATGTGAGGAGGTTACTTTCTCTTTCTGAGCCGCAGTCCCCCATCTGTGAAATGGAAGCCATCATAAGGCTGCCACCTGCCAGATGCTGTTACAGAAGGTGACACGTACTCATGCAGCCCTCATGGCAACTCGACGTGGCGGCTCCTTGCATTCGACAATTGAGGAAACAGGGACTGAGAGGCTAAGAAATTTCCTCTTCCAAGTCCCCTGCATGGAAGTGATGTCTCCCTCCCAAATCTCATAGGACCGTCCACACCCTCTACTGAGCCCTGAGCCCTCTCTGTCATGCATTTTGGTTTTAATGTCTGCCTTTCATGCTTGCAGCAGATCGAACCATGTCTGAGCCAACTCTGGATCTTTTAGGCTCCCGGGCCTGGCTGGCTGGAACACCATCAGACCTGGGTTGTTCTAATAATAGAGCAGAGAAGAGAGATGGGTGGAGAAAAGGAAAGGAACGATAAGACACACAGAGACACACACACACAGACACAGACACACACAGACATACACACAGACAGACATACACACAGACACACAGACACACACAGACATACACACAGACACACACACACAGACACAGACACACACAGACACACACACAGACAGACATACACAGAGACACACAGACACACACAGACACAGACACACACAGACAGACACACAGACAGACATACACAGAGACAGAGACACACACACACAGAGACAGACACACACAGACACAGACACACACAGACAGACATACACAGAGACACACAGACACACACAGACATACACACAGACAGAGACACACACAGACATACACACAGACAGACATACACACAGACACACACAGACATACACACAGACATACACAGACATACACACAGACACACACAGACATACACACAGACACACACAGACATACACACAGACAGAGACACAGACATACACACAGACAGACATACACACAGACACACACAGACATACACACAGACAGACATACACACAGACACACACAGACATACACACAGACAGACACAGACATACACACAGACAGACATACACACAGACACACACAGACATACACACAGACAGACACAGACATACACACAGACAGACATACACACAGACACACACAGACATACACACAGACAGAGACACACACAGACATACACACAGACAGACATACACACAGACACACACAGACATACACACAGACAGACATACACACAGACACACACAGACATACACACAGACAGACACAGACATACACACAGACAGACATACACACAGACACACACAGACATACACACAGACAGACACAGACATACACACAGACAGACATACACACAGACACACACAGACATACACACAGACAGAGACACACACAGACATACACACAGACAGACACACACACAGACAGACACACAGACACACACACAGACAGACACACACACAGAGGCATACAGGCACACACAGACATACACACACAGAGGCACACACAGACACAGACATACACATAGACACAAACACACACACAGAGACATAGATACAGACACACACACACAGAGAGACACAGACACACACACAGACACACAGACACAGACACACACAGAGACACACACACAGACACAGACACACACAGACACACACAGAGGCACACACAGACACAGACGTACACATAGACACAGACACACACACAGAGACAGACACACACAGACACACAGACACACACACACAGAGACACAGACACACACACAGGCGCACACAGAGGCACACACAGATACGGACACAGAGACACACACACAGAGACACAGACACACACACACAGACACACAAACACAGAGACACAGACATACACATAGACAGACACACACACACAGACACACACACACAGACACACACAGAGACATGGACACACGCTCACAGAAACACAGACATACACATAGATACACAGACACACACAGAGGCACAGACACACACACACAGACATACAGACATACACAAAGACACACACACACAGACACAAACAGACATAAAACCACAGAGACACAGACATACACACAGATACACACACAGAGACACACATACATAGATACACAGACACAGACACACACAGACACACATGCAGAGACCACACACACACAGACACACACATACAGACAGATGTACACAGAGACAGACACACACAGAGACACAGACATACACACAGATACACAGACACACACAGAGACACACACACAGAGACACACACACACAGACACATAGAGACACACAGACACACACACACACAGACACATAGAGACACACAGACACACACACACACAGACACATAGAGACACACAGACACACACACACAGACACATAGAGACACACAGAGACACACACACAGACACATAGAGACACACAGAGACACACACACACAGACACATAGAGACACACAGACACACACACAGACACATAGAGACACACAGAGACACACACACAGACACATAGAGACACACAGACACACACACAGACACATAGAGACACACAGACACACACACACACAGACACATAGAGACACACAGAGACACACACACACAGACACATAGAGACACACAGACACACACACACACAGACACATAGAGACACACAGAGACACACACACACAGACACATAGAGACACACAGAGACACACACACAGACACACAGAGACACACAGACACACACACACACAGACACATAGAGACACACAGAGACACACACACAGACACACAGAGACACACAGACACACACACACACAGACACATAGAGACACACAGACACACACACACACAGACACATAGAGACACACAGAGACACACACACAGACACACAGAGACACACAGACACACACACAGAGACACACACACAGAGACACAGACATACACATAGACACACAGACTGACACACACAGAGACACACACACACAGACACACACACAGATACACAGACACACAGAGACACACAGACACAGACACACACAGGCACAGGCACACACAGACACACACACACAGACACAGATACATGAACACACGCACAGACACAGACACACACACAGATACACAGACACATACACACACAGAGACACACACACAGAGGCACAGATACAGACACAGACACACACTGAGACACACACACATAGACACACACACACAGACACACACAGACACACACACACACACACACACAGAGCAGGCTGGGAAAAGAGGCAAAGCAGAGCCCCGGGGACGTGGCCGAGAAAGGCAGCAGGGAGACAGGAGAGAAAATTTCACAGAACCCCAAAGCAGAGCAGAAGAAATTGTTTCCAGAGGCCATTTAGAGCTGCCCCCGGCCTCTACAGCCCTGTCACTTCGCAGGTCTAGAGGTCCCCTTGCAGCTGCCAGGACTGGGAGGAGGGAGGGCAAGCAGGGCAGGGCAGACAGGCCTGCTGGAGAAAATCTCACCAAACCAGGCTTGGCATCCGTGTCGCCCGTGGCCCTGTGCCTGGGTGGGGGATGGGGGGTTGGTAGAGAAAAGTGGTCCAATATGGCTGGTCTGCCCATGCCACAGATGTCCACAGGCTCATTAAGAGAGGCCAGGTGGGTAACCTGAGAGCCCCGAAAGCGTGGCCTTTAGCACTGCCAACTCTATGCTCTCCAAAAGGGGGCTCTGCCTGCTGGATCCCAGGTTGGTCAAAGTAAAACACAAAAAGCTTGCATCTGCTCCGGAGGAAATACATTGTGAAGCAAAGCAATTCCCCCACATTTCTCTCTGATTTTTCTTTTATTGTAGTAAAAGCATTTAACACAGATCTACCCTTTAACAATATTTTTTTTTCCACGGACAGGGTCTTGCTCTGTCATCCAGGCTGGAGTGCAGTGGTGGGATCATAGCTTGCTTCAGCCTCGAACTCCTGGGTTCAAACGATCTTCTCACCTCAGCCTTCCAAGCAGCTGAGACTACAGGCATGCACCAACACACCTGGCCAGTTAAAAAAAAAAAAAAAAAAAAAAAAAAGTAGAGATGGGATCTTACTATGTTGCTCAGGTTCCCTTTTACGAATTTTTAAATGCATGATACAGGATTGTTTTCACGCACAAGGTTGTACAGCATATTTCTAAAACTTCTCCATCCTGTATAACTAGAAGTTTTATCTGTTGAATAACGCTGCCTCAGTTCCCCCTCCCTCCAGCACCTGGCAACCAGCATTCTGTTCTGCTTCTATGAGTTCAGCTGTCTTAGAATCTCAGGTAAGTGGAATCATGCAGTCCTTGTCCTTCTGTGATTGGCTTATTTCTGTCATCATAATGTCCCCCGAGTTCATCCACATTGTCATATATTTCAGAATTTCCTTTTTTTAAAGGCCCAATAATAATTGATCATATGTATATAGTGAAGAGGCCGTCTACAGAATGGGAGAAAATATTTGCAAAATATACATCTGATAAGGAATTAATATAAAAAATACATAAGGAACTCCTACCATCAATAGCAAAAACCAAAACAAATAGCCCTATTAAAAAACGGGTAAAGAACTTGAATAGAGACCAGGCACAGCAGCTCATGCCTGTAATTCTAACACTTTAGGAGGCTGAGGTGGGAGAATCACCTGAGCTCAGGAGTTTGAGACAAGCCTGGGCAACATAGCAAGACCCCATCTCTACTAACAATGAAAAAATTTGGCTAGGCGCAGTGGCTCACGCCTGTAATCCCAACACTTTGGGAGGCTGAGGCAGGCAGATCACCTGAGATCAGGAGTTCGAGACCAGCCTCAAAATGGATAAACCCCGTCTCTACTAAAAATACAAAATTAGCCGGACGTGGTGGTACGTACCTGTAATCCCAGCTACTCAGGAAGCTGAGGCAGGAGAATTGCTTGAACCTGGGAGACGGAGGTTGCGGTGAGCCGAGATCGTGCCATTGCACTCCAGCTTGGGCAACAAGAACAAAATTCTGTCTCAAAAAGAAAAGGAAAGAAAAGAAAAGAAAAGAAAAGAAAAGAAAAAAGAAAAGATTAGTCAGGTGTGGTGATGCATGCCTGCAGTGCCAGCTACTTGGGAGGCTGAGGTAGAAGGATCACTGGAGCCCAGGAGTTCAGGGATGCAGTGAGCAATGGTCACGCCACTGCACCCCAGCCTGGGTGACAAAGTGAGACCCTGTCTCAAAGCAAAAAAAAAAAACGAAAAACTTGAAGAGACATTTCTCCAAAGAAGACATACAAATGGCCAACAGGTATGTGAAAAGATGCTCAACATCACTCATTGTCAGGGAAACGCAGATCAAACCACAAAGAGGTATCACCTTGTTAGGGACCATTATTTTAAAAAATATTGGTGAGGTGGTGAAGAAATTGGAATGCTTGTATGCCATCGGTGGGAAGGTAAAATGATGCAGCTGCTAGAAAAACCAGTATGGCGGTCCTTCCTAATATTAAAAATAGAACTACCGCATGATCCAGCGTCCCCACTTCTGGGGATTGGTCCAGAAGAATTCACAGCAGGATCTGGGAGAAACATTTGCTCTCCGTGTTTATTGCAGCGATATTCACAAGAGCCAAGACTGGGAACCACCTAGAAGCCCATCAGCAGATGAATGGATGACGAATTCTTCTCGTTCCTTTTCTCCTTCAGTCTTCACCACCCAGTGTTAGAGAGGAGAAAGATTCCAAGAGTATCTGTCCCTGGGCTTTTCAAACAATGCTTGCAGGGAAGACCATGGAGGATGATGGGACAGAGAGGGTCTGCTGGGGTATCAAAGTCCTTATCCTGCTCCAAACCAGGCAAATCTGTTGTTGATGATTTTATTTTGTTGACTATTTATGTATTTACTTATTTGTTTTTGAGATAGGGTCTCACTCTGTCACCCAGGTTGGAGTGCAGTAGCACCATCACGGCTCACTGTAATCCCTGCGTCCGGGGCTCAAGTAATCCTCCCACCTCAGCCTCCTGGGGAACTGGGACTACAGGGTGCACCACCACATCCAGCTAATTTTTCTATTTTTTTTTTTTTTAGAGACGGGGTTTCACCATGTTGCCCATGCTGGTCTCGAATTCCTGAGCTCACACGATCTGCCCGCCTCGGCCTCCCAAAGTGCTGAGATTACTGGCTTGAGCCACCAACTCTGGCCAAAGATTTTAACTGAGCTGCTAAAAATATTTTACATTTAAAACATCCTATGATCATATTATATAACTCACTATTTCCCAGGGAGGAGAAAGTGGCTGTTAATGTCCCCAGGCCTCATGACAAAGTGGATAAGAACCTGGCTTGGGAACGTGGGCCTCTGAGCTAGGGGGCCTTGGGTTCTTGCCTGAATGCTGCCCTTGTCTAGCTGTGTAACCTTGGGCACGCTGCTGAAATGGCTTCCTCCCTCCCTTGTGGACTGGGATAATATAGCCTGCTTCATGGGGTTGTTGATATAGTAAAACGAGTCACTAACCCCAAAGCTCTTAGCAGCATGTGGGGCACAGGCTGCCTGGGGAGGCACCAGCTGCTGTGACCTTCACAGAGGACCCTGGAGATGTCGTGCTGCTTAGCTGCAGGACCACAGACAGCTCACTTCTCTCGCTCATCCATGATCTTGTCATGTGTTCGGCGAGGACATGGGTCTAAAGCAGTGGGTCCCCACCTGGGCTCCACAGCGCAGTCATCTGGGAGGTGTTGCAGTGAGACTGACCCCAGCCCTCACTCCCACAGTCTCTGACATCATTGGTCTGGAGGGGGCCAGGGCATCCGTGTTTTGTATAAGTTCTCTGGCAATTCTCTTGCACAACTGCAATTGAGAACCACTGCTCTGGCTCATGATAAACCCCTTCCCAGTTCTGAAACTCTGAGGCTGGACTGAGCTTGATTCCAAAAGTCTCTGAGAAGCACCTCATGTGTTTGGAGCACTGGGTTAGGTCCCCGGCCTAGTGACGTCTCATTGCCTGGGAAAGGCTTGATGTGGCTGCAGCTGGCAGTTTTCAAATGAGATGTCTTTCTTTTCTTAATATTAAACTGCTTGTCTCCATCTTGCCAACTTTTCAAATATACTAATGTTGTAAACAGTAGCCATACAGCTGAAATTTATTGTCCCACAATCTCTATAGGTTAAATATGAGAACGAAATTGTCTTTGGGCAACTCTAACTTACCCTTATGTTGACACTGGGTCATGCCCATTCTACTCTATCTTTGCCTTCAGTTTAATACTTTTTAAAAAAGTTTGGAGAAATTAATATCTTTCACATATGCAAAAAACGAAATAGGAGGGAAGGAGAAGAAGGAAAAGAAGAAGAGGGACAAGAAAAGGAAGAAAGAGGAGGAGGAACAGGAGAAAAAATAAAGAAGAAAAAAAGGAAGGACTGCTTTTTGTACAATAGCAATGATGATGGCAAATAAAATACTAAGTACAAACTTGAGAATTATGCAAGCTCTAGGCAGAGGAAAAATGTTAAAAGCTGCAAAAGAACAAAAGGAATGCTTGAACAAATAAAAAGGCACATCGTGGCCTTGGATAGGAATATTCCACATCATAAAGACGTCAGTTCTTCCTAAGTTAGGATATAAATTTAACAGAAACTTAATAGAAACACCAATAACTATTCTTGGTCTTACACACACACACACACACACACAAACACACTGGGGGTGGGAGGTGGACAGGCTGGAGCAAGAGAGAAACAAAATGATTTTAACTAGACAAAATGATTCTAACATGCATATGAAAACAAAATAAGCAAGAATAGTAAAATTCTGAAAAAAAATAAAGACTATTGGAAGAGGGCTAGATTTATAAGATATCAAAACATTCTGAAACCTCTAATAAATTATAAATAATGAAATAATAATTTATTAATTATATAACAGATAATTAAAATTATGGTCCGTGAATAAAAAGACTGATCAATGGAACAAAGTAAGAAATCTGTAAATGGTCCCAGATACATACTAGAATTTAGAATATTATACAAAAAGGTATTTCAAATCAGTGGAGAAAAAGTGGATTTGCCACTAACTAGAACTGAGACAATAAAGTTGTCATCTGGAAATAAAATATTGGATCCATGGTTTTTGTTACTAATCACTGGAACTGTTCACAAGGATTCCAGTGTTCCTCTCCTGACCAGGTGATCTTCTTTAATTAATGAAATATGGGGGGAGCACGTCACTTCTAGAAGGAAGCCTTTAGGAGCCGGGGCATGATTCACCATCTCTCTATGCCTCTCCTACAGTGACCAGCAATGTTCCCAGTGATATGTTCTGTCAGTCTGGGTCCCTAAGCCCCCTGTTGATAAAAAATGAACAGAGAACATGAGTAAGAAATTAGCTTTTGTTTATTTCAAATATTATGATGTGGAGATTCTTTGTTACTGCAGCACAAAACATCTTATCCTAACTGATGCAGTCACAACATCACATTTCATGGACGTCAAAAATTTAAATAAAAAACAACATAACCTAAAAGTACTAGAAGTCACCAGAGAACCATTTAAAACTTTGGAGTAAGAAATACCTAACAAATAAAACCCAAAGGCCATTTTTTCAAAGATTTTTAAGTATGTACAATTTTTTTAAGATTCTACATGACAAATACTATGGTAAGCAGAATGGAAATAAAAGGAAAAACTGAAGGAAATACAGTTTAGAAAGAGGATTAATTCCATATATTTGATTGTATATATATTGCATATATCTATATATAGTATAATCAAATATATGGAATTAATCATCATATGTATATATAATTTATGAGCAAAAATATTAATTGATTGTTCATAATAAATGAAACAAGTTGCCTCTCAAACATATAAAAATACACTCAACCTTAGGTTAGGAGAAAAGCAAATTAAACTACAAATGAAATCTTGTTTTACCTGTCAGATCGGTGAAGATTTAAAAAAGGGCATGCTGTACGGATAAGAGTGTGGGAAACATGGATTTTCATATATTCCTTGGGGAAATACAAATTGGATATTCCTCTGTGGAGGGATACCTGATAATATCTCTCAAAATAAGTGCATATGCCCTTTGACTCATAAATTCGATTTCCAAAACTTTATTCCACAGGTAAATCTATACAGGTGAGAAATAATATATATACAAAATATTCATTGCAGCATCATTTGAAATTGCAGTGAAAAAAAGGTAAGAAATAATTTTAAAAAAAGAAAGAGTAAAAAGAAAGCAAACAACTCAAATACTCATTAATAAACAGCTGTTTATATAAGAAAGGTCATGTATATGATGAAATATGATGCAGACAAAAGGAATGAGCAAACTCTTTGTGATCTTATATAGGAAGATCACCATAAAATATTAAACCCATAAAAAGAGCAAAGCGAAGAACAGAGTGAATATTATGCTACCTTTTATATGTGAATAAAATAATTCTGGAAAAAAGTTCAAGCTGCTTATAACACTTTTGTCTTGGGGAGGTGACCTGGGTGCCTGGCAGAGGTTTGGAGGGAGACTTTATTGTATTCCTTTAATTTTGAATTTGGAACCATATTAATTACATTACCTATTTAAAGAACAACTTTAAATAAGAGAGAGAACGAAAAATGTCTCTGAATATAACTAACTCTTCTAGAGTTTCCCAGCACAAAACCACAGCTAGGACCCATCAAACAATGAAATTAAGTGTTTATGTGTTTCTGAGTATTGGAAACAATTATGTAACCCTAGATACAACTGAAATCTCATACCAAGAAGGTTCAAGGCAATTGGCCATAATTTCCCGCTGCATTGAGTTTTGTATATTTCAGAATTGAAAGACATTTCTTTAGAAAAATCTAAGACCAAAATTTTTTCAAGAGGTCAACTCTAATTCCATTTCAGCCAAGAGGTTTCCCTGCCTTGATTAAAGCCATCAAATTGCTCCACAATGGCAATCCTGTTTTGTGTCCTCTTATCTTAGAAGATCCCATAAAGATTTCACTCACAGCTTCCTTCTCAACAGAGAAAGCTTAAAAAGGTCTTTGTCCAAGTGAGTTTTCTATTCTTCTAAACTGCTCATTTCGAGTCGTGGTGGCTCGTGCCTGTAATCTCAACATTTTGGGAGGCCAAGACAGGAGGATCACTTGAGTCCAGGAGTTCAAGACCAGCCTGGTCAACATAGTGAGACCCCCATCTCTACAAAAAAATAAAATTTACTGGGCATGGTGGTGCATGCCTGTATTCCTGGCTGCTTGGGAGGCTGAGGTGGGAGAATTGCTTGAGCCCAGGAGGACAAGGCTGTAGTGAGCTGAGACTGAGACACTGCGTTCCAGCCTTGGAGACAGAGTGAGACCATCTCAAAAACAGAAACTCAGTCATTTCATGGTAAGAATTACCAACCCGGGATCATTTGGGAAGGGTGATGATGACACATCAGCTACCTATGACGCTCCAGTGGTGGGTGGGGGACAAAATTGGGCCTCCCTCTCAGAAGGAGCCCAGCCCTACATTGCACATTCTGGGAAAGTTGTACATTGGGTCAGCCTGAGAAGAAGCTTTAAATCAGGAAGATCTAGATTTGAATCCATGCTTCATTTGGGGATTTACGCAGAAAGAATCCCAGGATTTCTGTCTTCCCACACAGAACTCTTTCCCTCTCTAAGTGCCTGCCTGTCTGTGGATGACATGGTGAAGCTTGAATCATGCAGTTGATCTTTTTGGAAACCCATCATGCAGCAGCCTGCATACACTTTCCACTGGCACCTCGTCCACCGCCCTACACGAAGCACCTCGTCTCATTCATTTCTCGCCTTCTCAAACTGCCTCCAGCTTCCAAGATACATGCCAGAATGAATTCATCATATTCAAAATGTCATTACATTGTCTTTCTCTTGGAAGGCGTGTCTCATTAGTTGCCCTGGCCAGGTAATCTTGCTCTCTGGCAGGCTCCCATCAGCCCTTGCTGGGAAATTCCCAGTCCCTTTGCCGGAAAACTTGGATCTGGAACAAATCTAGATCCTCCCACGTTGCCCCTAAAGAGGCTGCCTCCAACTCAGGCCCACTCCTTGCTGAGCTGACAAGCATAAGCCAAGAAAGGGCCATTGCCACTGAATCTCACATTGCTGGAGAGAGAAACTAGTCACCTCAAAGGATTTCTTGATCTGTGAGCCTCAAGAGAACCTCGAACTGTGGCAGTTTCCTATGGAAACACTGGTTCATTGGCAGCAGCATGAGTCCTACAGAGGCAAGAATAAGGCCCTAGGAATGCTTCTTCTGGTGGAGAGAGGATGATCTGGGTAGGAGAAGTCTTTCTCCAGACTATCTGTCATGAGAAAGAAGGACCTGATTGGTTTCAAGGGGACTTGTAGGAAGATGCAGGACCTGGAAGCAGAAGAGTTTTATAATGGTCCAACTGCCACTCAAAGGAAGGGGTAGTTTGGGGCTACAGTAAACACCTTCTCCCTGAATGATTTCAATCCAGGACTCAAGAAACATGTGTTGAAGATATACTAGAGATGGCTTGAGATGAGGTGGGGGAGCTCATGGTCAAAACCAAGCTTCCTGGATACACTCTCAGCACCCACTTCCTAAGAGCTAGTGTGAGAGTTAAAGCAGGTAGCGCTCGAAGCCACAGCTGTAACCACAGTTAGAGTGGCAGGGTGATTTCTTGACATACAAACAGGTTTTGCCACCTTCACATTTCCCCTAACCTTTCCCAAGAAGTAACCTGGTCTAAGTTTGTTTTATTTTATTCTTTGGCAGTAGGGAGAGGGGTGAGGAGTATTTGCATTTTAAGGTTGAATGCAGAAAGTCATGTTCTTGGAGAAATGAGGTGGGAGAAGGAAGAGCAGGAAGAAAGGTAGATTTCCCAAGGCTGGGGAGGAGGTGGTGCTCTGTGGCTCCACTGGGAGTGAAGACCTATTTCCTGCTTGGTGGTCACTCAGAGGCTGTCAGATGGCCTGGGTCCCCTTATCTCAGAAAAATCACCCATTTCCAAGCTTGGCACAACAGTAGTAGAGCCACCTGCTATTACAGAACCCACAGCACCCAGTTGGGGTGCTTTGGGCTGCAAGTAATAGAAAACCCAAAAACAAACTGGTTTAACAATAGAAAGATATGTTTTCTCACATAACGGTTTGGTGAATCATTTCATCTCATAACTGCCTGCCTCTTGATGCTAGGCTGCTTCCCCTTGTGGAGGCCAGATGGCTGTAGCAGCTCCAGCAGTCACACACAGACACAACCATATCCGGGAGCAGAGGACCCTCTCTTTTGGATGTCTCTGTTCTCGAGCTCCTGGCCTCTCGAAGTGCTAAGATGACAGGCAGGAGCCACTGCACTCAGCTGCAAAGAAACCTTTCCCAGAGACTTCTTATTCCCCTCTAACGAGGCACAGCAGGGTGACACCCAGATTTTAAAATCACCCCTGGCAAGAGGCTGAGATGACAACAAGGGATTCTTGTTAAAATGGACACTGGAGAATCAGGCACCATAGCTCTGACAATAAAGCTATGGACAAGCAACATCCCAGAAGCATCATAAGACAGAAGAATTGGTCAAAAGCAAAAAATTTAATAAACCTCAAATAAGCC
Source organism: Macaca mulatta (assembly GCF_049350105.2). Classification (NCBI taxonomy): domain Eukaryota; kingdom Metazoa; phylum Chordata; class Mammalia; order Primates; family Cercopithecidae; genus Macaca; species Macaca mulatta. The sequence continues at coordinate 167,935,485 of NC_133412.1, forward strand.
TCCTGTATTCTTAAACTATGTAGGAGAAAGTGATACCCACCCATACCCAGTTTCTGATAATGACTCTGAATTTCCAGCTAATTGGATGGGGACTCAGAGTCAGATTAATTTAAATTCAAAAACATAACAAAATGTAACATTTCTTGTACACCTGAGTTGGTGGAGTAAAATAAGTATCTACATTGATGATGATGATGTTGATGATGATGGTGATACAAAGCAGAAGATGCTGCTTTTCTGATGTCTAAACCTGTTGATTCACATAATGTTACCTCTTCCACCCATAGGACTCTCTCAAGTTGTTTCATCTACCAGGCTGAACCTACTTGCTCTGAGCTGGTGTTTCTGCCACTCCATTACTCAGCCTCTGCCTTCTGCTATCTGCCTAGGTCCTCTGGGTCAATGCTGCTTTTAACATATGTGTTTGGTTATGGATGCAGTATTTCCCCCATTCCCTTAGCTCCATCCCCTATGTTGGTTCCACTCACTCCCATCTGTGGACATTTTTGACCTAGTATGGTGTCCAGAAGGATAACACAAACTCTGATTTGCTCACTTTGAGCACCAAAATCTCAACTGAACTAACCATGTAAGGTGGATACTTAACTACTCCTGCATACCAAGGTGTTCCTGTAGCACAGATACACCTCATAACCTCCCCAGTGGTCACCAGTTTTGCAAGAAAGTCTGAGGCATGACCAGCTGCACATATTTTACCCTAAAAACTTGCTACATAAAGGGCATTTTATGGAGGGCAGGTGTGGATCCACTATTTCATAGCCATTTCAGACATGGCTTCTGTTCATAAGTCCTTATTAAATGTTCCTTTCTGACAAACTGGGTTTCTCAGTAGCTTTCTTCAACCTCTCAGCTCCCTCGGCCTTTGGAGGTAGGTTTGCATAGACCTACTCACTACAGAACAACGGGCATCTACAGGACAAGGAGAAAGCCCTCAGAAGAAACCAATGCTGCTGACACCTTGATCTTGAACTTCCAGCCTCTGGAACTGTGAGAAAATAAAGGTCTGCTGTGTAAGCCACCCAGTCCGTGGGGCTTTTTACGGCAGCCCTAGTGCGCTAGTATACTGCTGTCATTCATCAACTCAGATTACAGGCGCCTGCCACCACGCCTGGCTAATTTTGCATTTTTTTTTTTTTTTTTTTTTTTAGTAGATACAGGGTTTCTCCATGTTGGTCAGGCTGGTGTCAAACTCCCAACCTCAGGTGATCCACCTGTCTTGGCCTGCCAAAGTGCTGGGATTACAGGCATGAGCCACTGCGCCCAGCCCTCCTTGTCTCTTTTTAAACTTTGCAGCAGCTGGGTGGGGTGGCTCACGCCTGTAATCCCAGCACTTTGGGAGGCCGAGGCAGGCGGATCACAAGGTCAGGAGATCGAGACCATCCTGGTCAACACAGTGAAACCCCATCTCTACTAAAAATACAAAAATTAGCCAGGCGTGGTGGCACGCACCTGTAATCTCAGCTACTCGGGAGCCTGAGGCAGGAGAATCACTTGAACCCGGGAGTTGGAGGTTGCAGTGAGTCAAGATCGCCACTGCACTCCAGCTTGGCAACAGAACTAGACTCCGTCTCAAAAAAACACACAAAAAAAACAAAAAAACCAAAACAACAAAAAAAAAAACTTTGGAGATGGCTTTGTCTGATTTGTTAGTCTCTCTGATGTGTGTCTGGTTTGTTCTAGCTTGCTTGCTTTCATCTTTCTTTTTTCATTTTGTTTCCTTTTTTCTTTTCTCTCTCTTCCTTTCTTTCTTTTCTCCTTCCTCCATCTCCCTCTCTCTCTCTCTCTTTCTCTTATGCAGCACCAATAAGGAGTGCTACAGACTAGACCATATTTGGCAACAAACAAACAAACAAACAATCAAACAAAAACTTCACTTCCTAAAAGGAACTAAAATATATTGCTACCGGGTAACTTCATTGACACTTTCTGTGTAACACATTGAACCTTCTCATGGCACTACTAGCTCGGAACCAAGGCTATTTAACCACTTCAAACCACTATTATAAATTTATTCATGGCAAGTAATGGAATGATATATTCTCAAAGATCCTCCTGTCTTCTGAGTCCATGACTCAAGGGGTTTTGTGGGTGCCAAATGAGATCCAACAGAATGTCTCACGCAGAACCTAGCACATAGCAGGCTCCATAAAATGTAACTATTATTATCATTATTATTATTACCTCATGTTTGTGCCATCCCCTCAGACTTAGCACACAGGAGTTGCCTCAGGAAATGTATTTCTATTATTTCCAAGAAAATTAAAAAAAAAATAAGAACACGTTCTCTTTCAGCTCCTCCAAAGTAAAGTAAACATGCCAAATGACTTCCAATGACATGACGTTTTTATCCCATGCGGTGTTGGAAAGCCACCTGCCACATTGATGCAATGCCTTCATGTGCATACCAAGTTTGTTTTCAAATCTTTCTTTAACGTTGAGTCTTGACAAAGAAATTGAACAGGAAGTAGAACAATAAGTAAAAAGCTGCCAAACCAAGAAGAAACATCCTGTACTGATGGTAACCCTATCATAATGACGTTCTCTCGCACAGCGGAGGAGCAGCCTCACTAACAAGTCCTCAGGGGCTCAGAATGGGTTGCCCAAGAAGCCATCACCCTGGAGAATTGGCTGCCCGGCCTATGCTCAAGGCGTCTGCAACGGCTCAGCTCCTCCGGCTCCCCAGGCCCCACTGCCACTGCCACTCTGGGGCTTCCTCCTGCCCTTCGGAACTCAGGGTTCCCCGGCACCTTGGCATAGCTGTGGTCCACACCCAGGCCTTTGGGGCCAGCCCTGAGGCTGACCAACATCTGGACAGAGATGCTCACTCATGGGCTGGCAGAAATCAACATTACTTCTGTTCAGTGCACAGGCTGAAATCAAACCGGAAGTTTCCCACATGCTACAAATAAAATAAGAGGGAGGAAGCAGGTGAAATGTTCCTCCCCTGTTTTATTTTGAAAAACTATCAAATACATAGAAAAATGAAAAGGATAGTACAATTAACAACTGTATACTCTTCTCCTAGATTTACCAGTCATTAACACTTTGTCACATCTGCTCTGTCTCCTTTCTTTTCTTTCTCACACACGTGTACGCACCCGGTGTATATGTGTATGTGTATACTTTTTTTGCTAACCCATATGAAAATAAATTACAGACATCAAAACACACTACATATAAAAACACATGCACATATATACATATAGGTATTTATATGCCTACACACACACACACATATACACATATCTGTGATTATACGTAGACACACACACACACACAAATGTAATACAGAACACAGAGGCAGGCACCTCTGTCTCTGTAGGTTGGGTGCTCAGGGCTTCCCAGTCAACCCTAAACATGGCCTCTAACTAACATCGTTCAGGCCCCGTGAAAACAGAAACGTTCCTCCACAGGTCTTGCCCATGTCATCAAAACAAAAGATAAGTGTGTCCAGATGCTGGGAAGGATTGTGGGTTGTGTCTCTGTTGATTTTGGAGGCAGACAAAATCTGAGTATGAGGAGGCCTGAGTGTTTGAGCAAGACGAAACACAAATACTTTGACTTCCCAAGTCCTTCCTCTCGGATAGCAAGAATGCAATAGATTCTTACAGAATGATGTGTCATTTTCCAGAAGCACACACATTCATTTTCCTGCCTCTTTTTATGCTACAATTTGTGCTTCTGGAGGTACTCACAAACTAGCGTGATATTCCCAAACAGTTGTTCATGACAGCTGAGGAATATTTTTTCACATTAAAGAATGCATATCACCAAATTTGTATAAATATGGATCTAAACAAACCACACATCAAGTGTGAGATGGACTACTCACCTTGGCAATGACCATAAAATTGCACATGGTTTTATAGTTATTAAAATATTTAATAAGATTTAATTAAATTTGTAAGTAAATATTGCTTTATTTGAATAACACTGATTTTACATGTTATTTTTATTATATATTAATATAATCTATATTTTTCACTTAATAAAAGATTATTTAAAACATTTTGGGAAAATCATAGTTTGAATGTTTTTTAATTTTAACTTTCTGTATTTTTTTATTTTTTCATTTACATTTTCATGAAAATATATTCACATTTTGTATAATTTGATTTCAATTATTTTATTTTCTAATCTTTTAGCTCATTACTGTCAATAGAAAATAATATGTGGTAATACTGATTATGTCAATATAATTGGTGATTTCACTAAAATGAAGGAGTAAAATATTTCTGAACTAAATATATGCTAATTTAAGAATTTTGTGTTTATACGCTACATTCCTCATCCAAACTTTGACAGTCCATCATCACAACAGCCAGATATGAACTATAACTATTAGATTCAGTTTTTCTTAAATATTTTGCCAACTTTTAGTCATATGAAAATCATAGCTTTATAGATGATTTGTTCTGTCATTGTACAAGTATATTTGAGAAGGTAGGATAAAACACATGTTATTTAATGGTTCCTTAGTTTTGTATACAACTTTTTTGGTTTTGTTTTTTAAATAATTTTTAAAAATACAAATAGAGATGGGATCTTGCTATGTTGACCAGGCTGGTCTTGACCTCCTGGCTTCGAGCGATTCTCCCATCTCAGCCTCCCAAAGTGCTGGGATTACAGGTGCGAGCCACCATGCCTGGTCAGTATACAACTTTTAAATGTTTACACATATGGTTTGTGACTTTCATTTATACTTTTATCCGAGGGCCTCTATTCATAGTCTCATAGGTCCCAAAATGTTAGGACAGACCTGCACACAAAGAACTTTGGACACACACAAACCCACATGCACTTATCTCATTTATATAAAATATAAATGTAAAAACAAATGAGGGCCGGGCAAGGTAGTTCATGCCTGTAATCTAAATACTTTGGGAGACTGAGATGGGAAGATTGTTTGAGGCCAGGAGTTTGAGATCAGCCTGGGAAACATGGCAAGACCTTGTCTCTATAAAACATTTTGTTTTAAAAATAGACATGTGTGGTACGTGCTTGTAGTCCCAGCTACTCCATAGGCTAAGGCAGGAGGATCATTAGAGCCCAGGAATTCAAGGCTGCAGTAAGCTATGGTCACGTCACTTCCCTCCAGCTTGGGTAATAGAGCAAGACCCTGTCTCAAAAAAAGAAAGCAAAGCAAAGCAAAGAAGAAAAAGAAAAACAAGTAAGTATTGGCAAGCCAAAAAAAACCCCAAATTCATTTATAGCAATATTGTCCAGAACCAAATAGAGAAATCTGAAAGGTAAGTGGTTTAATGGTAGAGAAATTATTAATATAATAAAATTCATTTTAAAAAAATGATCCTGACAAATGACACAAAAACACATGATAAAATTTAATATTCATTCTCCATTTAAATTTCCAAAATATTTTTTAAAATTGGGAAAAGTAGAACATCAAACTTAGTGTCACATTCCATAGTGACATATTTCAGATATTGTGCTTAAGTCTGGGAAAGAGAAGGATGCCAGGGAGTATTTTCATTTGTTAACATTGTCCTTGAATTCCCATCGGAGGCGCTTCTGCATAAAGTAGAAATAAGATATATAATTGTGGGAGAAAGAGACACATCCACGTTATTTGCAGCTGGTATACGTCAGGAAAACCCAAGACAGCCATCTGAAAAGCTATTAAAAATAATGAAGTTTCAATAATATGGCCAGATACATAATAAATATGCCAAAGTCAATAGTTTTTTAATATACTAGTAATAACAGATGAGAAGACATAAGAGAAAAAGAGATTCCTTCCATAATAACAATAAAAAATAAAATACCTAGCAATGGCTCTAAAAAGATAATGGAAGAATCCACATGAAGAGAAATATAAAGGTTTAGTGTGGGCTATAAAAGATTTGAGTCAATGGAGAGAACATGATCCTGGATAGGAAGACTCAATAAGGAAAAGATGTCAATTCATCCCAAACTAAATGAAGATCTAATGCAATCGCAACCAAACCAACAGAAGTTTTTTATAACTTGACATAAGTGATTATAAAGTTACTCTTCTAAAAAGTTAAAATAGCAAACAGTTTTTCAAAAAGGGTAAAATATAGTCATTTAAGCTTCCATTAAGCTATAAAACATTATACACCAATATCAATTAAAAGAGTGTAGTACTTGAGTGATTCAAGAAAAAGAGAAAGTCTATTTGTCTGCAGCTCTTTAATGAGCTTGCCCTTGTCTTCCTCCCTATCTCAAGTTCTGCAAATCTCCTCAATAATCCTCAGCACCAATTCAACAAAAGCACAATCTACACGTGTCCCCAAGAGATCGCTTGGTTTTTTAAATTGGTTTCTGATTATAAAATTTTATATATTTGGATGGCCGGGCGCAGTGGCTCATGCCTCTAATCCCAGCACTTTGGGAGGCAAAGGCGGGCATATCACTTGAGGTCAGGAGTTTGAGACCATCCTGGCTAACATGGGAAAACCTCATCTCATCTTTATTAAACACACAAAAATTATCCAGGCATGGTGGTGGGAGCCTGTCATTCCAGCTACTTGGGAGGTTGAGGAAGGAGAATCACTTGAACCTGGAAGGCAGAGGTTGCAGTGATCTTGCCACTGCACTCCAGCCTGGGTGACAGAGCAAGAGTTCATCTCAAAAAAATGAAAATAAAAATAAAATGTATATATTTGGAAAAATTCAAAAATTAGAGTGATGAAATATTCATCCCTAGTATCACTACATGGAAACAAAACCTGTTATGTTTTTATGGATGTTTTTCATGTTTGTTTCCAAGTAAAAATTAAAACACAAATGATATAGCTATTAGCAATAATTAGGATTATAGTGTTTATACAATTTTGGCTTTTTTATGAAATAATCGTTTTACAGTACTCAAAATGGTCTATCATATGGGTATCATATAATATCAAGCAATAGTGTGCTGAAAAATGTTTGACAACAGGCTCTTTGGGTGGTGGGCTGGGGAGCCCTATTTGTAGCATTTGCCAGACTCTTTGGTGTAAATGCTTCCATCACTGTCAATTTCAAGATACTGATGTAACCTCACTGAACCTCTATACCATTGGAAAGAAACGCCCATCATCAGCTCTCGTGAGACCATGCTAGCCAACTCCAGCATACCACTGATTTTAAGCAACTTTGTTTTGGTGGACATTGAGTTGGGTGAGATATTTTACCATCATAAATAAGTATTGTGGATATTATCTTATTCCACAAATTAATAGCTCTGATTATTTCAATAACACAGATTCCCAAAAACTAGAATTCTAGATCCAAGAAGACTATCACTTTGAAGCCGTTTATTAATATTGCTAAATTGCCTTCCCAAAATGTATAGATTTACTCCACTATCAATAATATACCTGCCTCACTCTATTCTCCTCAGAAATATGATCATTTCCAAAACAATGTTGACCAATTTCATAGGCCAAAATGAAAGTTTTACTTGCTCTTTATTTGTGAAAAAAGCCTTTGTATTTTGTCAATAAATTCTTTCATCAGAACCTTTGCTTATTTTCCCATTCAATGATTAAGTTTTATTGATTTGTTCTTTATATGTTAAATACCTAATCCTTTGACCTAGTTTGCCCAAAAAAAGTTTACATGTTTTCTAACTTAAATTTTATTTATTTTTTTCTTCTTTTTCTTTTACAGCATCACTAGACTTCTGATAAATTTTATTTAAACCATTTTTTGATGCAGAGAAATTTTAAATTTATAGTAGTCAAATTTATTAATATTGTACATTGTCATTTATTTCATTGTTTTTTAGGCTAAAATGTCCTTCTCAATTTAATCTCTGATAAATGTGGCATTTATTTTGAAAATGTCACATTTATCAGAGATTAAATATTATTGGGATGATATAACTATGCAGAGAAAATTAATTTTGACTTCCTCATTATGCAAATGTATTTTAGATGAAGTAACAATTTTAATGCAAAAAAGGTGAAATTTTAAAAATGCTGAAGAAAGCATAGGACAAATTTGTTTGTATATATTTTGTGTGTGTGTCTGTGTGTGTGTATGTGTCTTGCCATGATCCTAAATCCAAAACCTATAAAATAGAATATAATAATTTAAAGTTTTTTCTTTCATTGACTGTTACACTTGTAGGAATTTGTTTAATAAACCAATAGGACGGTCACGTGCAGTGTCTCATGCCTGTAATCCCAGCACTTTGGGAGGCCGAGGCGGATGGATCACCTAAAGTCAGGAGTTCGAGACCAGTCCCAGCTACTCGGGAAGGCTGAGACAGGAGAACCACTTGAACCCGGAGGCGGAGGTTGCAGCGAGTGGAGATCGTGCCACTGCACTCCAACCTGGGTGACAGAGTGACACTACGTCACAAAAAAAGAAAAAAGAAAGAAATCAATAGTACAAGTATTACACACACACATGCGCGCGCACACGCCCGCGCGCACACACACACGAATATTCAGTGCGGCATTGTTTCAGGGGCAAAGAACTGGAAACAAACTCAACAAAAGACAAAGGAAATAAAGTATAGTATAGTCCTTCAGTCCAGTGCTACCCTATCATTAAAAAACAAGAAGCAGGCAGAGGTCTCTAACTCCAACAGCCCCTTGAGCTTGCTGAGCTCCCACTGAAAGAGAAGGGGTAAGCAAGGAGATCGCTATACTGTGGCTTGCACAAAGCCTCCTGCCGGCAAATCCACCCGCAGCTAAGCACCCAGGAAGCTCTTGGCTACAAAAGCCTCTCTCAAGAGCGCGCCATCTACTGGACAGGTGAAAAAAGGTCAAGATCATACAAAAGCCTCTCTCAAGAGCGCGCCCTCTACTGGACAGGTGAAAAAACGTCAAGATCACTGTCCCAGAACTGCGGCATTCCGTGAAGTTAGAAGTTATCAGAATCAGAACTTCAGATTCGCTAACTTTCTTTCTAGCGTCTGGTACCAGAAATTGATCAATACTTCAAATCAGATCTGCGCTTCCAGACCCAGCCATTAGTACTTTGCAGAAGGCAACGGAGGCCTTATCTGGTTGGCCTTTAAAAAAAAAACTTTGTAGGTACACGGTAGGTGTACGTATTTACAGGGTACATGAGATATTTTGAAACAGAAATGCAATGTAAAATGATCACATCATGGAGAATGGGGTATCCATCCCCTCAAGCACTTATCCTTTATGTTACAAACAATCCAATTACGCTCTTTTATTTTTTAAATGTACAATTAAATTATTATTGACTATAGTCACCCTGTTGTGCTATCAAATAGTATATCTTATTTATCTTATTTATTATTTCTACCTTTTTTTTTTTTTTTTTTTTTACCCATTAAGCATACCCACTCCCCACTCCAGTCTTCCCAGCCTCTGGTAACCATCATTCTGCATTCTATGTCCATGAGTTCAATTTTTTTTTTTTAAGATCTCACAAACAAGTCAGAATATGAGATGTTTGTTTTTCTGTGCTTGGTTTATTTCCCTTAACATAATGATCTCCAGTCCCATCTATATTGTTGCAAATAACTGAACCTCACCTTTTTTTTTTTTTTTTTAAAGACAGAGTCTTGCTCTGTTGCCCAGGCTGGAGTGCAATGGTGCCATCTCAGCTCACTGCAAACTCCACCTACTAGGTTCAAGTGATTCTTCTGCCTCAGCGTCCCAAGTAGCTGGGATTACAAACATGAACCACCATGCCAGGCTAATTTTTGTATTTTTAGTAGAGATGGGGTTTCTCCATGTTGGCCAGGCTGGTCTTGAGCTCTTGGTCTCAAGTGATCCACCCACCTCAGCCTCCCAAAGTGCTGGGATTACAGGCATAAGCCACCGAGACAGGCCTCTGATTCTTTCTTTATGGCTGAATAGTACTCTGTTGTGTATATGTACCATGCTTTCTGTATCCATTCATCTGTTGATGGACACTTATATTGCTTCCAGATCTTAACTATTGTAAACAGTGCTGCATCAAACATAGGAGTGCAGATATCTCTTCAATATGCTGATTTCCTTTATTTTGGGCACATACCCAGCAGTGGGATTGCTGGATCATGTGCTAGCTCTATTTTTAGTCTTTTGAGGAACCTGCAAACTGTTCTCCATAGTGGTTGCACTAATTTACATTCCCACCAACAGTGTATGAGTGTTCCATTTTCTCCACATCCTCACCAGCATTTGTTATTGACTGTCTTTTGGATATAAGCATTTTAACTGGGGTGAGATGATACCTTATTGTAGTTTTGATTTCCATTTCTCTGCTGATCAATGATTTGAGCAACTTTTCACATGCCTTTTTGCCATTTATACGTCTTCTTTTGAGAAATGTCTATTCATATCTTTTACCCATTTTTAAAATCAGATTATTAGATGTTTTTCCTGTAGAGTTGTTTGAACTCCTTATATATTCTGGTTATTAATCCCTTGTCAGGGGGATAGTTTGCAAATATTTTCTTCCATTCTGTGGGTTGTCTGTTCATTTTGTTGATTGTTTTCTTTGCTGTGCAGAGGCTTTTTAACTTGATGGGATCTTGTTTTCCATTTTTGCTTTGGTTGCCTGTGCTCGTGGCATATTGCTCAAGAAATGTTTGCCTGAACCAGCGTCCTGGAGTTTCCCCAATATTTTCATGTAAGAGTTTCATAGTTTGGCATGTTGGACTTAAGTCTTTGATCCATTTTGATTTGATTTTTGTATATGGTGAGAGATAGGGATCAAGTTTCGTTCTTCAGCATATCGATATTCAGTTTTTCCCTCACCATTTATTGAAGAGACTGTCTTTACCCTAATGTATGTTCTTGGCGTCCTTGTTGAAAATGAGTTCACAGTAAGTGTGTGCATTTGTTTCTGGGTTCTGTAGGCTATTCCATTGATCTATGTGTCTGTTTTCACGTCAGTACCATGTGGTTTTGATTACTCTAACTCTGTAGTATAATTTGAAGTCAGGTAATATGATTCCTCCAGTTTTGTTCTTTTTACTTAGGATAGCTTTGGCTATTCTGGGTCTTTTTTGGTTCCCTATAAATTTTAGGATGGATTTCTCCTTTTCTGTGAAGAATGTCATTGGTATTCTTATAGGGATTGCAATGAATCCGTAGATTGCTTTAGGTAGCATGGACATTTTAACAATATTGATTCCTCCATTCTTCCAATCCATGAACATGGAATATTTTTCCTTTTTTGGTGTCCTCTTCAATTTCTTTCATCAGTGTTTTATAGTTTTCATTTCAGAGATCTTTCACTTCTTTGGTTAAGTTAATTCCTAGGCATTTAATTTTATGTGTGGCTATTGTAAATTGATTACCTTTTTATTTTATTTTCATGTTGTTCACTGTTGGCATATAGAATTGTTACTAATTTTTGTATGTCATTTTTGTATCCTGCAATTTTATTGAGTTTGTTTATCAGCTCTAATGGTTTTTTGCTGGGGTCCTTTAGGTTTTTCCAAATATAAGATCATGTCATCCACAAACAAGGATAGTCTGACTTCTTTCTTTCCAATTTGGATGCCCTTTACTTGTTTCTCTTGTCTGACTTCTATAGCTAGGACTTCCAGTACTACACTGAATAACAGTGGTGAAAGTGGGCAACCTGGTTGTGTTCCAAATTTTAGAGGAAAGGCTTTCAGTTTTTCCCCATTCAATATGATACTAGCTGTGGGTCTGTCATATATAGTTTTTATTATGCTGAAGTACGTTCTTTCTATCCCCAGTTTTTTGAGTGTTTAATCATGAAGGAATGTTGAATTTCATTAAATGCTTTTTCAGTATCAATTGAGATGATCATATGGTTTCCATCCTTCATTATTTTGGTATGATGTATCACTTGGATTGATTTGTGTATATTGAACCATCCTTGCATCCCATGGATAAATCCCAGTTGTTCTTGATGAATAATCTTTTTAATGTATGGTTGAATTCAATTTGGAAGTATTTTGTTGAGAATTTTTCCATCACTATTCATCAGAGGTATTAGCCTGTAGTTTCCTTTTCTGATGTGACTTTGACTGGTTTTAGTATCAGGGTAATACTGGCTTCATAGAATGAGTTTGGAAATGTCCTCTCCTCCTCCGTTTTTTGGAATAGTTTGAGTAAGATTGGTACTAGTTCTTCCTTAAATGTTTAGTAGAATTCAACAGTGAAGCCATCAGATGCCAGACTTTTCTTTACTGGGATACTTCTTTTTCTTTTTTTTAAACGTTTATGTTCAGGAGTACATGTGAGGGTTTGTTATGTAGGTAAACTAGTGTCATGGGGGTTTGTTGTACAGATTATTTCATCACCCAAGTATTAAGCCCAGTACCCAATAATTATCTTTTCTTCTCCTTTCTCTCCTCTCACCCTCCCCACTCAAGTAGGCCCCAGTGTCTGTTGTCTCCTTCTTTGTGTTCGTAGGTTCTTATCATTTAGCCCCACTTATAAGTGAGAATATGCAGTATTTGATTTTCTGCTCCTGTGTTAGCTTACTATGATAATAACCTCCAACTCCATCAGTGTTCAAAAGACATTACTTCATTCTTTTTTATGACTGCCTGGTATTCCATGGTGTATATGTACCACATTTTCTTTATTCAATCTTTCATTGATGGGCCTTTAGGTTGATTCCACATATTTGCTATTGTGAATAGTTTGTTGGCCTTTTTGAAGACAATAACCTGTACCAATTATGCCAAAAGACAGTCAGCTAGCATGTGGTATTCCTGGATAACACATTTAAGAATCTACTATGATGGCAAACATTTCATTGAAAAAAAATCTTCAGGGGCGTTCCAAGATGGCCAAATAGGAACAGCTCCAGTCTGCAGCTCCCAGCGTGGTCAATGCAGAAGATGGGTGATTTCTGCATTTCCAACTGAGGTACCTGGTTCATCTCATTGGGACTGGTTGGATAGTGTGTGCAGCCCACAGAGGGTGAGCTGAAGCAGGGTGGGGCATCATCTCATGCAGGAAGTGCAAGGGGTCTGGGTATTTCTCTTTCCTAGCCAAGGGAAGCCATGACAGACTACCTGAAAAAACGAGACACTCCCACCCAAATACCACACTTTTCCCAAGGTCTTAGCAACCAGCAAACAAGGTGATTCTCTCCCATGCCTGGCTCAGTGGGTCCCACGCCCACAGAGCCTTGCTCACTGCTAGCCCAGCAGTCTGAGATCAAACTGCGAGGCAGCAGCCTGGCTGGGGAAGGGGCATCCACCATTGCTGAGGCTTGAATAGGTAAACAAAGCAGCTGGGAAGCTCGAACTGGGTGGAGCCCATCACAACTCAACAAGGCCTACTGCCTCTAGACTCCAACTCTGTGGGCAGGGCACAGCTGAACAAAAGGCAGCAGACAATTTCTGCAGACTTAAACATCTCTGTCTGACAGCTCTGAAGAGAGCAGTGGTTCTCCCAGCACAGTATCTGAGCTCTGAGAATGGAAAGACTGCCTCCTCAAGTGGGTCCCTGACCTCCATGTAGCCTAACTGGGAGAAACCTCCCAGTAGGGGCCAACAGACACCTCATAAAAGAAGGAGGCTGCCCCTCTGGGATGAAGCTTCCAGAGGAAGGATCAGCCAGCAATATTTGCTGTTCTGCAGCCTCTGTTGGTGATACCCAGGAAAGCAGGGTCTGGAGTGGACCTCCAGCAAACTCCAACAGACCTGCAGCTGAGGGATCTGTTAGAAGGAAAACTAACAAACAGAAAGGAATAGCATCAACATCAACAAAAAAGACATCTACACCAAAACCCCATCTGTAGGTCACCAACATCAAAGACCAAAGATAGATAAAACCACAAAGATGGGGAGAAACCAGAGCAGAAAAGCTGAAAATTCTAAAAATCAGAATGCCTCTTCTCCTCCAAAGGATCGCAGCTCCTCACCAGCAACAGAGCAAAGCTAGATGGGGAATGACTTTGACAATTTGACAGAAGTAGGCTTCAGAAAGTCAGTAATAACAAACTTCTCCGAGCTAAAGGAGGATGTTTGAACCCATTGCAAGGAAGCTAAAAACCTTGAAAAAAGATTAAACAAATGGCTAACTAGAAAAAAAATGTGTAGAGAAGACCTTAAATGACCCAAAGGAGTTGAAAACCATGGCATGAGAACTTCATGATGCATGCACAAACTTCAATAGCTGATTTGATCAAGTGGAAGAAAAGGTATCAGTGATTGAAGATCAAATTAATGAAATAAAGTGAGAAGACAAAGTTAGAGAAAAAACAATAAAAAGAAATGAATAAAGCCTCCAAGAAATATGGGACTATGTGGAAAGACCAAGTCTACATTTGATTGGTATCTGAAAGTGATGGGGAGAATGGAACCAAGTTGGAAAATATTCTTTAGAATATTATCCAGGAGAACTTCCCCAACGTAGCAAGGCAGGCCAACATTCAAATTTAGGAAATACAGAGAACACCACAAAGATAATCCTTGAGAAGGGCAACCCCAAGACACATAATTGTCAGATTCACCAAGGTTAAAATGAAGGAAAAAGTGTTAAGGGCAGCCAGAGAGAAAGGTCGCGTTACCCACAAAGGGAAGCCCATCAGACTAAAATTGGATCTCTCAACAGAAACCCTACAAGCCAGAAGAGAGTAGGGGCCAATATTCAACATTCTTAAAGTAAAGAATTTTCAACCCAGAATTTCATATCCAGCCAAACTAAACTTCATAAGTGAAGGAGAAATAAAATCCCTTACAGACAAGCAAATGTTGAGACATTTTGTCAACACCAGGCCTGCCTTACAAGAGCTTCTGAAGGAAGCACTAAACATGGAATGAAACAACCAGTACCAGCCACTGCAAAAACATGCCAAATTGTAAAGACCAACAATGCTGTGAAGCAACTGCATCAATTATCAGGCAAAATAACCAGCAAACATTATAATGACAGGATCAAATGCACACATAACAATATTAACCTTAAATGTAAATGGGCTAAATGCCCCAATTAAAAGACACAAACTGGCAAATTGGATAAAGAGCCAAGACCCATCAGTGTGCTGTATTCAGGAGACCCATCTCATGTGCAAAGATGCACATAGGCTAAAAATAAAGGGATGGAGGAAGACCTACCAAGCAAATGGAAAGAAAGAAAAGAAAAGCAGGGGTTGCAATCCTAGTCTCTGATAAAACAGACTTTAAACCAACAAAAATCAAAAGAGACAAAGAAGGCCATTACATAACAGTAAAGGGATCAATTCAACAAGAAGAGCTAAGTATCCTAAATATATACGCACCCAATACAGGAGCACCTAGATTCATAAAGCAAGTCCTTAGAGACCTACAAAGAGACTTAGACTTCCACACAATAATAATGCGAGGCTTTAACACCTCACTATCAATATTAGACAGATCAATGAGACAGAAGTTTAACAAGGACCTGAACTCAGCTTTGCACCAAGTGGACCTAATAAACATCTACAGAACTCTCCACCCCAAATCAACAGAATATACATTCTTCTCAACACCACATAGCACTTATTCTAAAATTGACCACATAATTGGAAGTAAAACACTCCTCAGCAAATGTAAAAAAACAGAAATCACAACAAACTGTCTCTCAGACCACAGTGCAATCAAATTAGAACTCAGGATTAAGAAACTCACTCAAAACCATACAACCATATGGAAACTGAACAACTTGCTCCTGAATGACTACTGGGTAAATAATGAAATGAAGGCAGAAATAAAGATGTTCTTTGAAACCAATGAGAACAAAGACACAACTTACCAGAATCTCTGGGACACATTTAAAGCAGTGTGTAGAGGGACATTTATAGCACTAAATGCCCACAAGAGAAATCAGGAAAGATCTAAAATCGACACCCTAACATCACAATTAAAAAAACTAGAGAAGCAAGAGCAAACAAATTCAAAAGCTAGCAGAAGGCAAGAAATAACTAAAATCAGAGCAGAACTGGAGAGAGATACAAAAAAACCCTTCAAAAAACCAATGAATCCAGGAGCTGGATTTTTGAAAAGATCAACAAAATAGATAGACAGCTAGCAAGACTAATAAAAAAGAAAAGAGAGAAGAATGAAATACATGCAATAAAAAGTGATAAAGGAGATATCACCAGCAATCCCACAGAAATACAAACTACCATCAGAGAATACTATAAACACCTCTACGCAAATAGACTAGAAAATCTAGAAGAAATGGATAAATTCCTGGATGTATACACCCAAGACTAAACCAGGAAGAAGTTGAATCTCTGAATAGACCAATAACAGGCTCCAAAATTGAGGTGATAATTAATAGCCTGCCAACCAAAAAAAGTTCAAGACCAGATGAATTCATAGCCAAATCCTAGCAGAGATACAAAGAGGAGCTGATACCATTCCTTCTGAAACTATTCCAATCAATATAAAAAGAGGGAATCCTCCCTAACTCATTTTATGAGGCCAACATCATCCTGATGCCAAAGCCTGGCAAAGACACAACAAAAAAGGAGAATTTTAGACCAATATCCCTGATGAACATCGATGCGAAAATCCTCAATAAAATACTAGCAAACCAAATCCAGCAGCACATCAAAAAGCTTATCCACCACGATCAAGTCGGCTTCATCCCTGGGATGCAAGACTGGTTCAATATACACAAATCAATAAATGTAATCCATCATATAAACAGAACCAAAGACAAAAACCACATGATTATCTCAATAGATGCAGAAAAGGCCTTTGACAAAATTCAACAGCCATTCATGCTAAAAACTCTCAATAAACTAGGTATCGATGGAACATATCTCAAAATAATAATAGCTATTTATGGCAAACCCACAGCCAATATCATACTGAATGGGCAAAAATTGGAAGCATTCCCTTTGAAAACCAGCACAAGACAGGCATGCCCTCTCTTTCCACTGCTATTCGACATGGTGTTGGAAGTGCTGGCCAGGGCAATCAGGCAAGAGAAAGAAATAAAGGGTATTCAATGAGGAAATGAGGAAGTCAAATTGTCCATTTGCAGATGACATGATCGTATATTTAGAAAATCCCATGGTCTCAGCCCAAAATCTCCTTAAGTTGATGAGCAACTTCAGCAAAGTCTCAGGATACAAAATCAGTGTGCAAAAATCACAAGCATTCTTAAAAACCAATAACAGACAAACAGAGCCAAATCATGAGTGAATTCCCATTCACAATTGCTACAAAGAAAATAAAATACCTAGGAATTCAACTTACAAGGGATATGAAGGACCTATTCAAGGAGAACTACAAACCACTGCTCAACAAAATAAAAGAGGATGCAAACAAATGGAAGAATATTCCATGCCCATGGATAGGAAGAATCAATATCATGAAAATGGCCATACTGCCCAAAGTAATTTATAGATTCAGTGCCATCCCCATCAAGCTACCAATGACTTTCTTTACATAATTGGAAAAAGCTACTTTAAAATTCATATAGAACCAAAAAAGAGCCTGCATTGCCAAGACAATCCTAAGCAAAAAGAACAAAGCTGGAGGCATCACACTACCTGACTTCAAACTATACTACAAGGCTACAATATCCAAAACAGCATGGTACTGGTACCAAAACAGATATATAGACCAATGGAACAGAACACGGCCCTCAGAAATAATACCACACATCTACAACCATCTGATCTTTGACCAAAACAAAAAATGGGGAAAAGATTCCCTATTTAATAAATGGTGCTGGGAAAACTGGCTAGCCATATGTAGAATGCTGAAACTGGATTCCTTCCTTACACCTTATACAAAAGTTAATTCAAGATGGATTAAAGACTTAAATGTTAGACCTAAACCTATAAAAACCCTAGAAGAAAACTTAGGCAATACCTTTGAGGACATAGGCATGGGCAAGAACTTCATGACTAAAACACCAAAAGCAATGGCAACAAAAGCCAAGATAGACACATGGGATCTAATTAAACTAAAGAGCTTCTGCACAGCAAAAGAAATTATCATCAGAGTGAACAGGCAACCTACAGAATGGGAGAAAATTTTTGCAATATACTCATCTGACAAAGGGCTAATATCCAGAATCTACAAAGAACAAATCTACGAATCTGCAAAGGATATGAACAGACACTTCTCAAAAGAAGACATCTATGCAGCCAACAGACACATGAAAAAATGCTCATCATCACTGGTCATAAGAGAAATGCAAATCAAAACCACAATGAGATACCATCTCATGCCAGTTAGAATGGCAATCATTAAAAAGTCAGGAAACAACAGATGCTGGAGAAGAAGTGGAGAAATAGGAACACTCTTACACTGTTGGTGGGAGTGTAAATTAGTTCAACCATTGTGGAAGAGAGTGTGGTGATTCCTCAAGGATCTAGAACTAGAATTACCATTTGACCCAGCAATCCCATTACTGGGTATATACCCAAAGTAGTATAAGTCATGCTACTATAAAGACACATGCACACATATGTTTATTGCAGCACTATTCACAATAGCAAAGACTTGGAACCAACCCAAATGTCCATCAATGATAGACTGGATTAAGAAAATGTGGCACATATACACCATGGAATACTATGCAGCCATAAAAAAGGATGAGTTCATGTCTTTTGTAGGGACATGAATGAAGCTGGAAACCATTATTCTGAGCAAACTATCACAAGGACAGAAAACCAAATACTGTATGTTCTCACTCATAGGTAGGAATTGAACAATGAGATCACTTGGTCACAGGGCGGGGAACATCACACCCTGGGGCCTGTTGGCGGGTGGGGAGCTGGGGAGGGATAGCATTAAGAGAAATACCTAATGTAAATGATGAGTTGATGGGTGCAGCAAACCAACATGGCACATGTATACCTATGTATCAAACCTGCACGTTGTGCACACGTACCCTAGAACTTAAAGTATAATAATAAAAAAAACACTTCATCCTTTTCTTGGTAGTTCTGAACATTCAATATTTTTCCCATGGGGTTAAATGTACCTAAATATATGATTACTTGGCAAATGTGAAAAAAACGGTGGTCAGAAATCAAGAATTGGCCGTTTTTCCATTTTTTTCTTTGTGAATATTTAATATAAATGCAGAGAAGTAAAGCATTAACACAAGTCAGAATGTTTCAGTGAATAAGTTTCAGCAGTTCAACTTAGTAACAACTATAAACAAACATGTCAAAGTTTCCTGGACAATGAGAGCATTTACATTTTTAAAACAGGTAAATTTCTTATTGATGACCACTAACTGGTGTCTGTAGCATTTTTATCATATAGTGGTTCCATCTATTCACTATACCTTTTTAACTGAGTTGTCCTACATTGCAAGTACGTGTTTTAAATGTTGTCTGCCTTTTGTGCTTTTCCTGCAGGTTCGCTATTAAAATATATTAAACTGCATTTTAGAAAGAAAGATACAGATCTTCATACATGACAAAAAAATAATAGCTGGCAGTGGCAAAAAGGTAAGACATAAAACAGGGTATGCAATATGATTCCATATTTTTTTAAAAACACATATAATGCCTTTAAAAGGATACACAAAAGCTGACAATAATTGTTAAAACAATGACCCTGTGGGTAAGAGGGTGGGGAGGTGGTGCAGAGTTTGTGTTGGGGGTAGGGGTGATGAGAAATGTGCTTCTCAGTGACATGCACAGATGCCTGTTGGGTGGCTTACCACATATTAACTATGCTAATAAATGTATAAGAAAGGTCTTCCGACTCTGAGATCAGATAAATAATCACATATTTTCTTATAGACTTTTACATTTTTTTTTACTTGTTTTTAGGTTTAGGTTTCTAATTCAACTGGAATTGATCTTGGGAACAAGTGTACGATATTATTTTTCTAACTCTGAGCCCTGGGTTCCATAGAGTTACAGCCGGGGAAACTCCCAGGCAGGGAGAGGGGAAAGGAGCAGGCTGACACAGCTCCACCTTCATCCGGACTCTATGTGGGAATCCCGCCTCCATGTTGCAGTCCGCACATGCAGGTGGGGATGTGCTATTAGCAGCTAGAAATAATACCCAGGAATTCAGAGGTGAGTTCAAGTCTAGTGATGCAAAAATTCAGTAATTTCAGAGAAAAAAAACAGAAGATGATGTCAGCGTTCTTGTAGTCACCAATCCTGGAAAAGCAAAATAAATAGAGGAAAACAAACAACTGAACCATCAACTTCTGAAAGTCTCAACTTAAATCAGCCTTAAAAAGAAATTAAAGGAGCCAGGCATGGTAGCTCATGCCTGTAATCCCAGCACTTTGGGAAGTCAAGGCAGGCGGATCACCTGAGGTCAGGAGTTCAAGACCAGCCTGGCCAACGTGGTGAAACCCCCCCATCTCTATTTAAATATACAAAAGTTAGCCAGGCATGGTACCTTTAATCCCAGCTACTCGGGAGACTGAGGCAGGAGAGTCACTTGAACCCGGGAGGCGGAGGTTGCAGTGAGCCGAGATCGCACCATTGCACCCCAGTCTGGGCAACAAGAGCAAAATTCCATCTCAAAAAAAGAAAAAGAAAATTAAAGGGAAAGTAACACAGAACGTTTTAAAGTCCACGGTTTTAAAGAAAGAGCCTGTCTCAAACAGGGAGGAAGCGCTCTTCACCAAGAACCTACACCTGGGACATCAGGTGGGAGACACGTGGGAGAAGATGGAATTCTGCGGCCACTGAGGCTGGTGACACAAGAAAGCTGAAAATCTATGGGGTTTGGAATAGCATATATGTCTTTACTCTTT
Organism: Macaca mulatta; assembly: GCF_049350105.2. Taxonomy (NCBI): domain Eukaryota; kingdom Metazoa; phylum Chordata; class Mammalia; order Primates; family Cercopithecidae; genus Macaca; species Macaca mulatta. The sequence goes on from NC_133412.1 coordinate 167,956,100, forward strand.
ACTCTTTGGTCTTTACTGAGTTCCTACTGCAAAACGGGAACTTCCCAGGAGCTGGGGATACCGTAGTGAGCAAAGCAGCCAAACACCTCTGCCTCTAATGTGTTTGCCTCCTAGTGGGGCGAGACAAGCAGCAAAGAAAACCATGAAGGGGAAGGACAAGACAGTGCATCAGATGGAAATGACTGGCATGAAGAAACCATAGCAGGCGGGTGGGGGAGGGACAGGGAATGGGGGAGAGGGATGGTGGAGGTGGTTGGAGAAGGTGGCATTTCCCCAAGACCTAGAGGGTGCTCTGTAGATAACTGGAGAAAGTGTGGCCAGGCAGGGCTGGCACGTGCTGTAGTGCCCGCGCTATGAAGGTCCAGCACAGGCAACGAGGGGGGACGTGCCGGACATAAACTAGGGAAGCCTGGTCACTTCATGGAGATTGCTCCACGGGGCCTGGGGCTGGGCCAGTGTGACCTCCAGCTTCAGGAATCACACTCTCATAAGGACAAGCTGATGCCCAAGGAGTTTGGGAACTTTCAGAGGCAAGGCCCTGCCCAGGCAGGATTACCTTAAATAGTTGATTGATTGATTGATTGATTGATTGATTGATATTTTTGAGACAGAGTCTTACTCTGTCCCCCAGGCAGCAGTGCAGTGGCTTGATCTTTGTTCACTGCAACCAAAGCAATTCTCATGCCTCAGCCTCCCGAGTAGCTGGAATTACAGGTGTTCGCCACCACTCCCAGCTAATTTTTGTATTTTTATTAGAGGCGGTGTTTCACCATGTTGGCCAAGCTGGTCTTGAATTCCTGACCTCAGGTGACCCACCCACCTCGGCCTCCCAATGTGCTAGGATTACAGGCGTGAGCCACCACTCCCAGCCAGAGAGGCTCTTTAATGCCCAGAGCCCATCACTGTCAGAAAGATTTGCTTCCTAAAGCCTTAGTTCATTGGATATGTCAGTTTTGTAAACATTCTGATCCTCAAGTTTTAAGGGATCTGAATTTAAAGAGCAATGTAAGGTTTGTTGTTGTTGTTGTTGTTGTCGTTTGTTGGTTTTTTAAGAAAGGAAGGGGAAAGAAGGCAGTTGGTCAGAGCCAGCCCCAGAGAGGCCTGGAGGATGAGAACATGTGTATGTCCTGGGGCTAGATACAAAGCTGTGCAATAAGCCTTGTGGCCACCTGGTGGTGGCCACTGTGACACAGGGAACAAGGCCCCAGCCCCAAGCAAAGACCTCTTCAGTTCCGTCTGTCTTCACACAGAGGACAGGAGAGGGGTCTGGGCTCTTTCCCTGGTGAGAGATGGCTGACCATGACATTTTCCTCTCACATCCCCAGCTAGGGCTGGGCCACCCCAGCCAACACGATACTGAGTTCTCTTGTCTCTCTTTTCTGCTGTCTTCAGGGTGCAATGTGAATTGGGGCCGGACAGTCTGATGTCGGGTGAGCGGCCCCAGCACTCAGCACTGGGCTCTGAGCTCCCAGAGTGGACAGGCAGAAAGAACTGGATCCACCTCCCAGCCCTACCCCTGAATCGTTGTTGGACTTCAGCACTTAATTCAGATCAAAGGCGCTCAGCACTGACCCTCTCTCGACCCAAGTCTCTTCACCTGTAAACCTGGGGCCAGGTTCCCGCTTCAGGAGATGCAGGGAGCATCAGTCACACAGAGTCCTCCTCCAAGACAAAGACTGGGTCTTGTTCATCTGTAGCCCCTCGGTGCCTCCGAGTGCCTTTGGGTTAAGCAATGTCCTATTGAAGTCCTCTACTGAAATGCACGTTCATTAAAGTTTCTGCAATTTAGCATAAATTAAATTATTGATATCTTTGTGCCACTCCAAAAGAGCAAGGATTTAGAGGAGCCTCAGCTAACAGAGCTCAGATAAGGCACTGCTGGTACCAGTGATAATTCCTGCCAAGAGTCCCGTCCTAAATCCAATGGAAACTCCTGGGAAACAGAAGGCATAAAATGGCATTGGCTGGCACGGTGGCTCACTCCTGTAATCCTAGCACTTTGGGAAGCTGAGACAGGTGGATCGCTTGAACCCAAGAGTTCGAGATCAGCCTGGGCAACATAAGGAAATCCTATCTCTACTAAAAATACAAAAAATTAGCCAGACGTGGTGACCTGCACTTGCAGTCCCAGCTGCTCCGGAGGCTGAGACAGAAGGATCACCTGAGCCCAGGAAGTTGAGGCTCAGTGAGCCGAGATTGCACCAATGCACTCCAGCCTGGGTGACATGAGTGAGACCCTGTCTCAAAAAAAAAAAAAAAAAGAAAAAAAAAGGCACTAATGAGCCCTGTATGAATGTTCATTAACAGGCACGTGGAGTCAGAGGACTAGAGTCCAAGTCAAGCCATTGTGCGTGAGTAAACTCTTTGACTCTCCTAGCCTCAGTATCCTCATCTGTAAAATGAGGACCAAATGAACTGTCCCCATATGCCCCACACATTGATCGGAAGCATCAAGCGAGATGAGTGAGCTCGCTTTGCTAAGGGCAGGTATGGTGGGGGTGCTTGCTGTGGTGTACCCAGAGGGTGCACGGGACAAGCCACGCAGCTCCTAATCTCCACGCTCAGGAGGTTAAAAACAGGACTGTGACAAGTGTCCACTGAAGGCCCCCAGAGGCCAATAGCAAACAGTAGGCCCCAAATCTCCCCATACTCTGAGATGAGACGCTGGACTACTGAGGCAGGATTTGTAAAGACGGTGCAAGAAAACCTGTTTGGTGACCCTCAGCCTATTCTACCTAATTGAATAGAAGACACGAAAAGAGAAGGGACGTCTTGGGGACAGCTGCTGAACTACTAAGGTATTCCTTTTCCCTATGAAGCAACTCTCCTCCCTCCTTAACTCAAACCCTGGGAGGAGGCCTTGGTAACCTGGGAGAGCTGTGTCCCTGGGTGTCCGTGCACGCAGAGGCTGGTGGGTGTCAGCCTCATGCTTGGGGAAACCTGAAGGCAAGAGGGCAGCTGCCAGCCTGGAGTGTCAGACAGCAGAGGTGTCCGGGAGGAAGAAGGGCTAGACGGGGCTTGAGCGATCCTTCCACTGAGAGCGGTCAGAAGCATGATGCTGTGCCCCCACCAACTAAACTTCCACCAGAGGAGCTGGCTTGGGGTCGCTTGGAAGGGAGTTTGCACAGAGGCACCAGGAGGGATGCAATGCCCCAGGACCGCAGGCTGACAGAGCCTGAAGGAGGAGGGTACAGGCAAGTCCTGGAGGTTTCAGGTGTGGGGATTGCAAAGAAACCTACAAGAAGGGTGCACGTGAACATCGCCAAGCCCAGACCTCGAGTACTCTCAGGCAGAGCTTTTCCACACCCTAGAGCAGCAGGAAGGAGGCCTGGTGAGCAGAGGAGAGGCGCTGGGAGTAAAGACAGAGCAGCTACCCGCCCACCCCTAGAGTTTATCTTTGGCTGGAATTCAATATTTTCATTACAACACTGGACTAAACAAAGGATTTTTAAAGTTCATTCATATCCTCTTTTATTTACGAGCCATCCCAACAACATTTAGCTTATGTAGGAAATATGTATAAAATCTCAAAGTTAGCTGTTGAAAGTTAAAAAAAAAAAAAAAAAAAACCTCACCTGTTTTGTCTTTTAAAGTTAGCAAAATTTCCTTTAAATAACAACATGGTGTTGAATCTCAACATTTACTTGTTTTTAACCCCAACAGCAATCTGCTTTCATGCATACTCTGCACATAATATTTTTTGAAACATATACAGAAAATCTTCTTTTCGGCTAGGCATGGTGGTTCATGCCTGCAATCCCAGCACTTTGGGAGGGCCAAGGCGGGAGAACTGCTTGAGTCCAGGAGTTCGAGACCAGCCTGGGCAATATGGCAAGACCCCATCTCTAAAAAACAAAATAAAAGGAAAAGAAAAGCATATTTTAATTAAAAATATAAAACATAAAATTTAAAAAAGGAAAGAAAAAGTTTTTTCTTCTTTTACCAGAACAAAAATATTTGAGCACTTTCTATTTAGTAGAGTTTAGCAATGCAGTTATGTTGACAAATTTAGCTCTTCATTGGGAGATACCTGTTACATACAGAAAAAAATCCAAGAGACAGCAGATATTTTTGCCTGTAAGAACAATGTCTAATTTAACTTTTTTCTTCTAGTTTTTGAAGAAGACACTCCACTTGTAAATTCAAATTTGGTTGGGCCTTTTTAGTCTATTTGCTTTGTTTTGTTTGTGTATTTGTTTGTTTTCCTTCACCCAGACTGGAGTTCGGTGGCACCATCTCGGCTCACTGTGACTTCCACCTCCCAGGTTCAAGCAATTCTCGTGCCTCAGCCTCCCAAGTAGCTGGAACTAAAGGCATGCGCCACCACACCCCGGTAATTTTTGTATTATAATTTTTTTCTTTTTTCAGTAGAGATGGGGTTTTGCCATGTTGACAAGGCTGGTCTCGGACTCCCAGCCTCAAGTGATCTGCCCTCCTCGGACTCCCAACGTGGTGTCATTACAGACGTGAGTTGCTACACTCAGCCTTTGGCTCCATACTGTGAACACTCCCATCTTTTTCTTTTTGCAGGGCCTCTGAGCTGCTTCTCCCTCTTGTTTTCTCCTCTCACATTCTTGTTTCTTAGCATGCTTAGCTTGTACCTGTTCGTCTTCTTCTGTGGCTCTCTGATTTGAGGTTTGAACTTTTCTTTGAGATGGTTAAGGAGTTCACTGTTGTGCTGCATGGTTCTTCTGGCTGAGGCTAGTCACAGCGACACTGACCTTCAAACAAACCCGATCATGCTACACTCTTCTTCAGGCAAAGGCTGGTTCACTTTTCAGAGCTGCTTCCTGAATCGTTCCTCTTCAGTTAAATAGCGATGTTTCAGATGATCTGGGTATTGACCTGCGAATTAAGATTCCTGTGACATTTGAGACTTCCTTTCCTTCCATGGCAATTTCTTGTAATTTTGCTGAATGTTCCGTTTTTTCCAAAATGCAAAGCCTGTCTCTAGCGAACACTCCCCACGAAGGCTTGCAGACAGGCCGCTATGATCTCTGATTCACCTTCTTATTCCCATATCCATCCAGAGAAACCCCTTCACCTTACCACCACATATATATAAATTAACTATCAGTAGGCGGAGGACTTTTTATTATCCAAGAGTGACTAGAAAAAGCTAAGCCATGGGACCTGCTAGAGACAGCGCTCAGGGACGGGGGAAAAGGTAGAGAATCGCTGGGGTAGTAGAGACAGAGGGAGGGAAAATTCAGATGCTTTAGGATGGAATCCTCGAGTCCCACCTGTGCAAAACCTGCAGCCCTATTCATAGAAGAGCGTAAAGGCTTGGAGAGAAGTCTTGTAAAATTACCACTAAAATGTCAGCGGTGGTTTGTGGGGAGGATCAGGGAACGTGGGGCAGGGATACTTATAAGGCATCTATTGTTTTTTTTAATTCTAGGTGTTCTTGTACTAGGCGGTACTTTTTTTGAGATGGAGTCTCGCTCTGTTGCCCAGGCTGGAGTGCAGTGGTACAATCTCATCTCACTGCAACCTCCACCTCCCAAGATCAAGCAATTCTCCCTGCCTCGGCCTCCTGAGTAGCTGGGAGTACAGGTGCCTGCCACCACACCCGGCTAATTTTTGTATTTTTTTTGTAGAGATGGGGTTTCGCCATGTGGGCCAGGCTGGTCTCAAACTCCTGATCTCAGGTAATCTGTCCACCTCGGCCTCCCAAAGTGCTGGGATTATAGGCATCAGCCTCTGTGCCTAGCCTAGGGGGTACTTTTTGAGATGAGGGTGTAGACAGGCATCCCTGGAGTAATTACAGGACAAGTAATAACTACATCTATATACACACACATACCCCACCTCTTCCCCATCTTTAAGGCCAGCCTTTGTCCTCTGACCCTGTCTGCTGCTTGCAGGCATCACTAGCCCCTGGAGACCATGAACATCTGCTGCATCAACCCAAATTCAGGCCTGACCCTGCCCACCCCAGTACCCAGCAGTGAAGGCTAAAGGAGGTGGAAGCTAAGGAATGAAAGGGAGAAAGAATGCGGGGAGGGGGCGTCCATATGCCTTCCTTGTTCTCCTTTCTTTTATATAAACACTGTCATCTGCCATTAAATGTGAAGACTATGTCGACTGGAGAAACTGCCTGACAGCTTAGTGGAAAGCACTCTCGGTTCATTACGCAAATATCCCAGGCCTCACTTGTAATCACTGCTGGAGTGCCAGATTCACTCCCGGTTCCTGCCAACAGCATGGCCCTTCTCTTCGAGGGGTCAGAATGAATCAGGAGGAAACCAGATGAGCTTGAGTCTCTTACCTACTCCCTGACCCTTCGGGAGGAAAATGTGTTTAGCCGGAAAAGCAGAGTCACCCCTCAATCGAGAGACCATTATTGAGCCAGGAAGCAGCTCCCATTTCCTTTCAGGGTATTTACTTTTGGTTTGAGCCCCAAGTACTATCCTAGGTGGAAAGAGCTCCTGGAATACTGTTTTCTGTGGAGATTGAAAAGAACATCAGCATAAAAACGTGGGCTCACTTAGAAACCTCCGATTTCACATTTAGTAAGCGCTTCCAGGCCCCCAGCTTTGAGGTGGGAGCACAAGACCTTGTGACATGGACTTCACCATTCATTCCTCTGCCCACATGCACAGAGCACCTACTGTGCACCAGCTCCTGGCTACGTGTGCTGGACTCAGAGAGGGAAAAGATGTAGCCTGCCCTAGAGGCTCAGTCTGGGGAAAGGACAGACGTGAAAATATATAAGAGCAGGTGGCTTTTGTGGATGCTGGGATGGAGGTCTGTATAGAGATGGGGGGCACAAACACAGGAGAGGCAGGAGGAGGAAGCGTGCAGAGCTTTGAGGAGGGAAAAAGACCCAAGATTACCAGGAAACAAGGCCAAGAAGGAACCACGAGAGGAAGCCAGGCCAGCGAAGAGATGTTAGAACTTTCATAGGACCAGAAAGTGACCAACGTGGAAATGCTGGACATTTGTGTGCGGCCCCCTAACTTCCCAGAGCCTTTGCACACACTTCCCGTATTTCAGGTTTTCCCTCTTAGGAACCCCAGCCTTCCCAAGGTAGAAGCCGGCAGCTCGTTCCTGGCTTCCCTTAGAGCTAAGGTACACATGACCTTGAGTCCACCAATCAGACTCAGCCGAGGGAGGCTTCATTTTGGAAGCCAGTGGTGTGATGACAGAGGAGGCTCTTGGACTAGCCCTGCAGGCTCCCTCCTACGAGGGTGACTGCAATCCCAGGGGTAACTCGCCATGTCTACCATTGCCCACACCAGCCTCCTATCCTATTTAGCAGCAGAGGCACCAGGCCCTCCACTGGGCTGGAATGTGGCCACTGCTCCTACCCAAGAGACCCCAAGCCTGTACCCCTGGCTCTCCTGAAGGATCTGAGAGCTGCTAACACCCTTTAATGATCTCCTTTTCTCTCTAAACTCACAAGAGTGGGTTTTATTGCTTGTAGCCAAGAATTCTGATTGGTATAGTGGGGATATAACAAGAGCTAGAACTAGAGATGCAGACAGGAGCCAAGTGCCAGCATCCATATGCAGCCCTAGGAGTCTGGACTTGACCCTGGAGCCCAGTGGCTTTCCGTTGGGTGCTGCAGAGACCTGACAATTTCATGGAGCTTCCTGAGGGCCGAGGTGGGGGCTTTTGCACCCCCTTCCTACACCCAGCTATTCTGTCTTAAATTTTTTCACACACTGCTGAGCTTTCAAATGCAGATTGCATTTCTAAAACAAACAACAATAATACCCCTACCGTTCATTGAGCACTTGTCACTTGTCAGGCACTGTGCCAGACATTGTATTATCCAAGGTGGCCACAGCAGAATCTTCCAACACACAGATTACAACGTGACCTTGACAGCCCCTGCACCAAGAGGGCTGTGAGTCCGTGGCTACTATGAAAGTGACGCTGTACGAATTCCAAAGCTAGGTCATAAAAGTGGATACAACTTCTGCCTGGTTCTCTTGGGACTCTGTCTTCGAGCCCAGCCGCCATGCTAGAAGGAAGACTTGGCCAGGCGTGGGTGCTGTAGCTGAGTGAGTCTTGGCCAAGTATTGGTGTTATGGTCTGGACGCTCAGCTAAGACCCCAGTACACAGTCAGCATCATCCGTCAGGCAGATAAGCAAGGAAGCCCAGGAATGAGTCTAGCCCCAGCCACCTTCTGACCAAATGAGAACTGCCCAGATGAGCCCCATCAATCCCCAGAAATGTGAAGGACAACAATAAAATAATTGTCATTGCTTTAAACCACTATGTTTTGGGGTATTTTATAGTTGCAGCAATAGGCAACTGAAACACACTGTTTAAGCGCCTTAACTAACTGACGCATGTCATATTCACCATGACCTGTGAGGTAGGTGTTATCATTATCCATTGTTATTAGCATTAGCCTCAGTTTTATAAATGAAGGAGCGGAGACACAGAGAGGGTGAGTAACTTTCTCAATGACACACAGGTGACAAGTGATGGAGCTCAGATCAAACACAGACCAAACACATAGTCTGGCCTTAGAGTCAGTCTATGTTACCACAAGGGTGCGCAGCCTCACTTGAAAAGCCCGTGGTAAGCCCAGAGAGTCGTAAGAGGATCTTAAGGAGGGAAATGAAGTGGGGTAGCCATGGTCAGATTTGTGTTTTAGGAAGATGTGATGCGGGGGAGGGACTGAGGGCAGGTGTCAGGGCAAGGCTGGAGGCAGACACCACCTTGGCCACTGCAACATCTAGGTTAGTCCTCAGCAAGGCCTCACCCCAGGGAGTGGCTGTGGGGATGAAGAATTGAGAAGAGGAAACAGATCTAAGGGACGGCACAGGGGCACGTCACTGGCTAGGTCACGGGAATGGGGAGGGGCAGGCTCAGAGATGATGCATTGTAGATCGTCACCATGTTTATTGCGGTGGCTGGAAGATAAAGACACCAGCTGCCACTTATCTTATTGATTTCAGCAGTTGCTAAATGGAATGATCTATTGCTCCCAAAGACCAGCCTTGGATCCCACAGTTATCAGAAAACATGTTCCCAAGGGTGAGCAGAACTAGGATGTGTGTCAGTAGAAGTATGCATGGCTCTGCCACGCTAACAATCAACCCTAAAATCCCAGAGGTTTAAAAGAAAACAGCCCTCATTCGTCTGTCCCCTGAGGCCAGCCAAGGGCTCTGCTCCACGTTTTCCCCCATCCGTGGCCCCCTTTTCGACTGTTGCTGATTACCAGTGCAAAGGGAGAGAGAGCTTTGGAGAGTCTCAGACCCGCCATTAAGTCTTTCCCCCAGAAGTGACCCACGTTATACCCACTCACACTGATTGGCCAGATCAGGTCACCTGACCTACACAACTGCCAGGGGCCCAGAAAGTTCAGCCGGTCCCAGGAGGCAAGAGCTAGTTCCCGATGGTCAGCAGTAGATGATAGTGTGGGTGTGTCCCGCCTACAGGGCAGTGTGCTGGTGCCTCCACACCCTGGCTTCATTTGGGTTAGCACTATTTATGTACCCTTTGACCCCATGTGAACCACTCAGGGCTAAAAGCCTGTCTTCCTCTTCTTCCTTGCAGCGAGCTTTCGCATCTCTCTGACTGCCAGTTACACAGACTGGAAAGTCATCAGATGTGCACTTTTTCTATGTGTAGATTATACTTTAATAAAAAGTTAATTTAAAAATGGTAAAGACCTACTCACTCCAGCAAGGTAGAAACCCTTTTATCCCAGAGTCTCAGCTCTGGGGACTGGTTCCATTCATTCCTCAGATCTACTCACCCACAAAATCGAAAAGCTGATCTTCAGCCTGACAGCTGTCGGTCCAGGAAGCAGGACCAAGTTAGCCTCCATCCTCATCCAGTCTCCTTAGGGTCTCTCTGCTTTCTGGCTGAGGCTGGCTAAAGGTACCGAGTGGGTTAATTGTGCGGCTATTATAGCGGGAACCTCTCAGATGCACAAAGTCCATTAACCTGGAAACCTGGGCAAGGAGACACTGTTTGTCTCCCAGTTTGTGCTCTTGGGACCTGGCAAACATCTGACCCCTCCTGGATGACTTTTCCAGGGTCAGCCTATTATGAACGAATCCTGACTAATTCAGTCACCCCTCCATTTCTTAAGTATGATTTGTGGCTTAATTGCAGCAGGAAAAAAATAATGAGAAGTGCACAGCCCAGGCCATATCCATAATTCATAACTGCAATAAAACCCTCGACATGCTGTCGTGACTTATGGCAGACTTAGTGGTGTGCACCCTGGGGCCAGCGGAGGGCCCAGATGTTTCCGCTGCAGAATTTAGAGCTCATAGGCTGGAGGATCCAGGCTTCCCAACACTCATGGCAAAGCTCAACCCTGGTTGGAGGCAAAAACCAGAGCTTTGGCTTAGGGCCCAGGGACTTAGGAGGGGCCCATGTGTAACAGGCTGCCCAGGAAAGCAGGGTGTGTTGGAGGCTTGGAGGCCGGAGACACCATTGAGGAAGCAACTGCAAAGTATCTCAAACCTATGGAAGCCCCTCACCATCATCACACAGCAGGGCAGGTCTGCACCAGCCCCAAGAGAACATAAGGATGATATATCAGTTAGGAGGCAAGGCCACGAATGATAGAAAACCCAGGTCACATAGCTTAAACTATAAGGGGAATTTATTGGCTCGCATAACTGAAAAGTCCAAAGATCATCAGGCTTCAGGTGAGGCTTGATCCAGAGGCTCAAATGACGTCATCAGATAGAAGGCGTCGTCCATTCTTCTCTCTGCCTTGCACCTCTGGCGCCACACAGTGGCCACTGTCTGGCAGTTCGAGGGTTCCCTCTCAAGAAGCCAAATGTCTGCAGGAGTTGCACATCTTACAGCCTCAGGGCAAGAAAGATTGCGTCCTTCTGCCAAGCACTGAAGGAAGGCCCCAACTCTCACTGGCACCCATTGGGTCAGGAGTCCATAGCTAAACCAATGACCAGCAGAGGGGTGTGGAGGAGAGCGGAACACACTGATTAACTGTAGTCAAGAAGGCAAGTGAAGTCCACGGACTCCATATAGGGGAAGGGTAGTTACCTAGGGGGAGATTTATTTGCCCAAAAGAAGCAGAACTGGAGATGCTAGGCAGGAAAAGGACAGATGCCCGCGACCCAGGCCGGGGGTGGACAAACGGTCTGGGGGCCACATCCAGCCCAACATGTCTTTATGTAGATAAAGTTCTGTTGGAGCTCAGCCATGCCATTCCTTCCCCGGGGAAGCCTGCCTGGGGCTGCTTTTGCACTGCAGTGGCAGAATTAAGTAGTTGCCACAGACTCTGTCCATCTGGCCTGCAGAGTCTAAAAAGCTACTATTGAGCCCTTTTCAGAAAGTTTGCTGAGTCTGGACATAGGGGAAGCTTTATTTTAATGGGGGCCTTCTGAGACGATGGCTAAACACAAACACTGGAAACTTCCAGCATCCAGGCACCTTGAAATCATAGTTGGCACCTGCTCCGGCCTTCTGCCCACATTCTGGCTGGGGAACAGGGTGTGGCTGAGAGAGCCAAGATGCAAGAAGTGTTGTGGGGTGTGAGCTGGTTCAGCCAGGTCAGGGCAAGGGCACCTGGTCCCGCTGTGCTGCTTGCCAACCAGGTGACTTAGAAGGTGGCACATCTCTCTTGGCCAGGTGCACTGTATGGGCCTGGGGGTCTCAAGGCCCTCTCCATAGCTAGCAGTCAGGACCTCCTGAGGTATGCCATGGAGGGGGCATCCTCCTCTCCCCTCACCCAAATCTGGCTGCAGGAGGCAGAGTGACCAGCAGGAGGCGCAAAGAGACCCCCGTCACTGCTGTGCAGGAGGAAGGGTGAATGACCGCACCGCACTCCGGCGACCACCTGTGTGCATCTGACAGTCACCCTCCTGCGGGATCTCGTCACCAGCGCCATTTGGGGAGCTCAAAACAGGCTGGGCTCTGATATCGGGAGAGACGCACCTGCCACTGTTGTCCCACTGGTGTCTCAGAGCCCTGGCCACTTGGCTCTCCTCTCAGGTTGGAGGGGGCTCGGCCTACACAACCTCTCCTGTCCCTACTCCGAGTTGGGACTGAGGTAGGCTGAGATGACCCCACCCTCCCAGAGGTCCCACGTGTAAATGAGTAGGTCCTGGGCAGTGTACAGTGTTCTACGCAGGAGGCCACCACCCTGCCACCTCTGGACCTTCTGCATGGGGACTCCATGTCTGCAGGCCTCTTCTTTGACCAGCCCCAGGGAAGGCAATGCTTAGCGTTGACTTCAGTATTTCCCGTGAGCCCATCAAGAGCTGCTGTCCCTGCCCAGTGCTGCCTCTGCTCCATGTGTGCTGGTCCCCAGCTTCCCGTTGGGTTTGGCCGGTGGGGAGCCCAGCAGGGCAAGTCAAGGGAAGAAAACTAGATTGGGTGACTTCTCCCTCTCTGTGGGAGCCTTGGGGGCTGGCTGCAGCCCCTCACATGTGGCTCTCTGTATTCTGGTAACTTCTCCCTCCCTTCACCCCTTCGTGTTACCTTGTAACTGCTCCTCACTATTGTGAGTCCCTGGGCACTGACCTCCTTCTTGGGACTTCCCTAGCCCCTGCGCAAATCTTGCATCTTGGATTCCATTCGGACCCTATCAGATACACAACCCAAGCCACACAGAGCCTCAGAGGAGCCTGGCTGCTGACGGGGCTGGTGAAAGCAGGATAGGGTGAGGAAGAAGACCTGGCTCAGGCGGAAGCAGCCTGGATTGCTCTGGTGGCCAGCACACCGGTCCCAAACGCCTGCCCACAAAGGAGTCCCCCAGATTCTGAGGATGACTGTTTAGCCTGAGCTCCCCTGGCCTGCTGAAGACCACAGTGGTGGGGCCAAGTGTTCCCAGGGTTTGAGAATTCCAACAAGTTTGCTAAAGGGCCAGCATGGGTCTGTCTGCCTGGGGCCTGTGCCCTGGAATGGGGCAACAAGCTTGAAGTCCCCTCAAAGGCTTCCCACAGAAGCATGCACACAGCCGCACCCTCACTCCACGAGCAAGCACAGAGACGACACTGCCACGCTGCAGAGTTAGGGAGCTCAAAGATGTGCCCTGTTACAAAGAGCTTTCTGTCTAAGAGACAGACCAGTAACGATTAAAGAGAAAATTCCAATGTTAGCATGAAAAATGCTACAATTTAGGGAAACACTGGGAATGGGGTGGACTGAGACTTAGGCATTCAAGAAGCTGTTTGAAGGGGGAGACATCTGAGTGCCTCCTAAAATGAGGGTAGAGGAGCACTGTCACCAGGAGGAGAGGGGAAGGGGGGACTCCTTGCAGAGGGAGCTAGTTTAAAGGTCAGTGTTGAGGAGGAACAGCTCAGCTCTCACACTGAGACAGCAGCGATCCTCCCGGCTGGAGAGTCACCTGTGTGCCCGGCCCTCCTGGAATAACCTCCTCCCTCTCTCTCAGTTATGTTCATTCTTTATTGGCCAACCAGAAGTCTCAAATCTTCCCGGTCCCAGTAGTCTGGAAGGCTGCTCTCTGGCATGGTGAGATGGCTGATTCCCACTTTCCACAGTTTGCTTTATTGACAGTTAAGTATGAGCTCATGGTTCTCAGTGTTTGGACCAATGCATCAATAAGGCTGGAGACAAAGGAAGGCACCCAAGCGTAAGCCATGAAGAGTTAAAGAACACACACTTAGCTTTAGAAATGTGTATTTCATCCTAAGTAATTTAGTTCCTGCTTTTTACAGTTGCAATTAAGAGATGGCGAGTGACAAAAGATTTCTTCTCTGTAGGCAGAAAAGCACGTACCCACAGGCTCATGCACCCACACAAATTCTATCAGCACCCTCTTGCATGTCCAGGCACACACAGCAATACACAAGAGCCCTTGCCTCTGCCTGTACCACATTTACACACATGTGCACACATGTGCACACCCCATGCAAGTGCACGCAGAGATTTGCACACATGAGAGCCCACGCTGATTGACTATACATCGTGTGTGTTCACTGCATGCTTGGGCATGCTTGCACTAGCACCTGTGTGTGCCGGCATCACATTATGACTTTTTAGAGGTATGGCAAAGCTTCTGAAGTATCCTTGCCTCCCATAAGGAATTTAAAAGAAAAGGTTATTTTGTAAATATTAGAAAATTTTCTGGGTGCGGGGCCTTATGCCTGTAATCCCAGCACTTTGGGAGGCCTAGGCGGGCAGATCACCTGAGGTCAGAAGTTCGAGACCCGTCTGGCCAACATGGTGAAACCCCATCTCTACTAAAAATAAAAAAATGAGGCAGGTGTGGTGGTGCGTCCTGGCAGTCCCAGCTACTCAGGAGGCTGAGGCAGGAGAATTGCTTGAACCCGGGACATGGAGGTTGCAGTGAGCCGAGATTGTGTCACTGCACTCCGGCCTGGTGACAGAGCGAGACTCCTTCTAAAAAAAAACCAACCAAACAAACAAAAACTTGTGGGTGGTGAAATTTAAGTAGCTTTTTTCTGAATGTTTCTGATTATAACTTAAAGTTGTTTTTTCTGTATGTATTTGTTTGTTTATTTTTTCATTCATCTATTTGTTCATTCATTTCAGTGCCCCTGTTTTGCTAGAGCTCCGGGCACAGCCTGCCTCCTGGATGATCCAGCGATGACATACACATGCATTCACGTACGTGTACATGTAAGCCAGTACTTACACACGATTGGACGAGTGCTGCCCATGCATGCACACAGGCTTGTGCACTCAAGCACACACATGCACACACACATGCACACACACACACACACAGCCTAAGGGAGCTCCAAGCCAAAGGCCCAAAAAGGAATCCGGTGCTGGCACCCTCACTACCAGCTGCGGCCAGTGTTTCTGCAGGACCCCTCTCCTCCCTCCTGGTGTTTTGGCCCCTGCAGTTTCCAAGCCCGGCAGGAATCCACAGAGCGCTCACACAAAGCCCAGCCCTGCAGACCTCTGACAAGGGAAGGGGCCTGGTTCAAAGAGACAAAGGCAGGGATGGTGGAGTAGGGCCCAGGGAGGGAAGGAGACACATACCAGCAGGCCCTTGGAAATGTGGGCTGGGTGGGGAGGACACGGGATGGCACTAGGTGATGGTCAGGATGGTCAGTGGATCTCAGGTGCAACTAGCACTCTGCTCCAGATGTCCACTGATGACAAACTAATGCCACCCCTAACCACCTTCAAACATGAGATCTCACATCCCCGGGCCCAGGCCCTAGTCCCTTTATAGCTTTGAAAAACTGCTGAGGGCAGTCAGGTGCGGTGGCTCATGCCTGTCATCCCAGCACCTTGGGAGGTCGAGGTGGGCAGATCACCTGAGGTCGGGAGTTCGAGACCAGCCTGACCAATATGGAGAAACCCCGTCTCTACTAAAAATACAAAATTAGCCAGGCGTGGTGGCACATGCCTGTAATTCCAGCTACTTGGGAGGTTCAGGCAGAAGAATCACTTGAACCCGGGAGGCGGAGGTTGCAGTGAGCCGAGATCGCACCGTAGCACTCCAGCCTGGGCAACAAGAGCGAAACTCCACTGGAAAAACAAAAAACAAAAAACTGCTAAGGGCTGGGCATAGTGACTCATGCCTGTAATCTCAGCACTTTGGGTGGCTGAGATGGATTGATCACTTGAGCTCAGGAGTTCGAGACCAGCCTGGACAATATGGTAAAACCTTGTCTCTATTAAAAATACAAAGTTAGAGGAGTGTGCTAATGCGCACCTGTAGTCCCAGCCACTTGGGAAACTGAAGGGTGGATGACTTGAGCCCAGAGGGTGGGGTCTGCAGTGAGCCATGATCATGCCACTGCACTCTGACCTGGGTGACAAAGCAGGACCCTGTCTCAGAAAAAAAAAACCAAACAACTTTGGGGGACCTGGTTTGAGGGGCCTGGGCCCCACCCCCTACATTTCAATCCAATTGGTTTAGGGTGGGGCCTGAGCATCTGGGTTTAGAAACTTTTCCAGGTGAGTCTAACATGCAGCCAAGGTTGGGAAACTGAACTATAGGACCCCTGATGAGTAAATGTCCCATGACGGGGAACTCACTACCTGAATTAGCAGCCCCCCAGCCCGCCTTGCTATGGGGACAAGTTCAGAGTTGAGAGCATTTCTCCATAATGTGGTTCCTAATTTCCAGAAAGGTGAAACAACCCCAGGCAGTGTCCTGCCACCATCACTAGCTGGGGAGGTGTTCATTGATCTTGCTGCCTCCTCTGGTGGCTGGCTGCCCACTCGAGCAAGACCCGCCTCCTCCTGGAAGCCTGCCTGACTACTCCAACCCCCAGGCCTCCCTCCCAGCTCTGGGCACCCAGACCCCCAAGGATGGAGTGCTTGCTTCCTGTTCCTCCTATCTAAGCCTCGTCCCCAGCAGGCTTTTGCAAGTGAAAGTGCAAGCAGCTGCCACTATAGGGCTGCAGGTCTGAAGACAGCACAGGGCGGGAGACCAGCAGATGCCGCCAGATGCACAGCCCAGGCCGGCCCTCCAATGCTCACAGGCTGCTTGATGCACAGCCCAGGCCAGCCCTCCACTGTTCACAGGCTGCTTGACGCACAGCCCAGGCCGGCCCTCCACTGTTCACAGGCTGCTTGACGCACAGCCCAGGCCGGCCCTCCACTGTTCACAGGCTGATTGATGCGCAGCCCAGGCCAGCCCTCCACTGTTCACAGGCTGCTTGCTCAGCCACGAGGTGGAGCTGATGCACATGCACGCAACCCCTGAACAAACGTGCAGAGCACGCAAGCGCCGAGCCTGCACACGGAGGGGTCCACATGGCTTCACCACAAGCCGGGTGCCTGATGCTAAGCCGACTTCTTCACCAGGCACCGCAGACCCCCTGCCGAGAGCCCATGCTACTTTTAGATGCCCCTCAAAATGTCTTCAATGTCTTTTAAAATCAGAAGAAAATGATGACTGTGATGTAGCCTGGGTTACATTTGTCTTCATCCCGATGACACTGTAGAAGATAAATGCGAATGTTTCACGGAGGAAGGGACCCGTGAAAGCCATACTGCAGCCCTAGCAAGGGTGGTGACATCCAGGCCTAGAAGGGGGCCCAGCTGGTTTCCCCCACATTCCCAGTGGGTCCAGGCCAGTGCTTCAGAGAGCACGGTCTGTGCCCATTGAAGCTAACTTCTACCAGAGGAGTTTCTCCAGCAAAGCAAGGCAGGTGAAAGCATGGGCTCCGGAGTTACATGGTTGGAACCAGAGCTGTGTGATTTAGGCTGGTTGCTTCACCTGTCTGTGCTTCCATTTCTGCTGCTATAAAATGGTAGTGCTAAGACTCCTCCCAGGGTTGTGAGTACTCAGGGAGATAATACACCGAGAGACCCAGGCACCTGGGAAGCCTGTGCTCATCCTCCGCTGGGACAGCAGCACCTCCCGGGCTATGGCAGCACAGCAGCAGGCTCTTTCCGGGGCCTGGGACAAGGCCAGGCCCGGGGCATCACTGCAGGTTGCAGACAGACGTGAGTCCATGGGAGATGCCTCAAGCCCCTGCCTCCTCAAACCTGATAAAAGGGGTGAGCTCCGGGGCCTCTGCCTGAGGAGCCCTGAGGAGCTGCTGTTTCATCCCTTTATCTGGCTCGTGAAGGAGTCCGAGGGAAGCCAAGAGCACTTTTCAGGACATGTGCCTGCTCTGTGCCTGCGTCTCCTCTTCCTCCCTCCTCTCGGTCCACACAAAGGAGCAGCGGTAGCTCTGCTCGTTCTCCTAGCTTTTTATTCTGAGCACATTCAGCAAGCACTTATTGAGCACCTACTGAGTACTGGGGGGCAGATGGAAGCAGAGCCACTGGTTGGAATTTCTGGAACTGAGCCAGGCTGAGGGGAACCCGAGCAGCCTAAGGAGGGAGGGCGTCTTCTCGGCTGCAGAGCGCCCGCAGGGGCTGGACTCGCACTGGTGGACGCTTGCTCCATCATCATACTGCCCTGCAGGATGGGCGGTCGTCACCACTTTACAGATGAGGAGACTGACGCCCTGGCAGGAGAAGGGCTTCCCGAGGCCATGTGGCTGTCGGCAGTGAGCTGAGGCCTACACCCAGCTCTGTCTGACTCAGAGCCCGCGCCCTAAGCCACCTCAGCTCCCCTGCCACAACTGAGGTGACCCTTATGCCAGGGCTCCTGGGACCCTCAGGCAAGAGCCTGCCCACAGACCCACCCTTTTGGCCTGAACCCCAGAACGACTGGGACAGGTTAGGAAGGAGCCAAACGTGATCCTCCCCCTGGAGGTGATCAGCAGCACTGCAGCTGAAAGGGAGGCTGCAGCCTCGGGAGCTCGGAGAGGAACATCTGACAGATGGGGAGAGCAGAAAGTGACTTCCTCGAGGTCACACAGCAAGGGAACAGGAGAAGGGGGCTGATGGCCGGGGTCAGTGGTTCACGCCTATAATCCCAGCACTTTGGGAGGCTGAGGCGGGTGGATCACTTGAGGTCAGGACCTCGAGACCACCCTGGCCAACATGGTGAAACCCCGTCTCCATTAAAATAAAAAATTAGCTGGGTGTGGTGGTGAGCTCCTGTAGTCCCAGCTACTCGGAAGCTAAGGCACAAGAATCGCTTGAACCTGGGAAGTAGGGGTTGCAGCGAGCCAAGGTTACACCACTGCACTCCAACCTGGGCGACAGAGCAAGACTCCATATAAAAAAAAGAAAAAAGAAAAAAGAAAAAGAAAAGAAAGAAAAGGGGGCTGGGATCAAGGAGCCCTGAATGTCCTGTTTTCTCCCCACCGGGGAGAACCCTCTAAGCTATCAGATGGGCATCACACTCCACTGGGGAAAGTGGAAGATGCCCTCTGGGGCCCAGTGGGCTCTTACCTGGATTTACCAAGTATCCACTCCCCGCCCACACACACACACAAATCTCTCTAAAACACGTTGAACCTGACAATTCTTTTTTTTGTTGTTGTTGTTTTAATATAAAGACAGAGTCTCACTATGCTGCCCAGGCTGTTCTTGAACTCCTGGACTCCAGCAATCCTCTTGCTTCGGCCTCCCGAAGTGCTGGGTTTACAGATGTGAGCCACCACATCCATCTTTTTTAAACCTGACAGTTATTAAAATATTTTGCACTTTGCAAAGCATATATACATGCATTATTTGTGCTTCCTTACCACACGTCTTGAGATAATCTATTTTAAGGGTGATTTTTCTGATTTTGAATCTTTAAAGCACAGTAATACACAAAAAGATGAAAAAATTCCCCATAACTAGAATCCCTCAGAAGTAACCCCTTTTATTAACATGTAGGCATATTTCCCCTTTTTTTTTTTTTTTTTTTTTTTTTTTGAGGAGTCTCGCTCTGTCACCCAGGCTAGAGTGCAGTGGTGGGATCTCAACTCACTGCAATCTCCGCCTCCGGGGTCCCAGCAATTCTCCTGCCTTAGCCGCCCAAGTAGCTGGGATTACAGGCTCGCGCCACCACACCCGGCTAGTTTTTGTATTTGTAGTAGAGATGGGGTTTCACTGCGTTGGCCAGGCTGGTATCAAACTCCTGACCTCGTGATCCGCCCACCTCAGCCTCCCAAAGTGCTGGGATTACAGGCGTGAGCCATCACATCTGGCCTCCTTTTATTTTCTTTGCTACTTTGTTTTCACTTTCTGTTGACATATAACATCCCCCAAATCTGTAAAGTGTACAGTCTTAAACGTACAACTCCCTAAGTTTTTAGCCACTAGCTAGATCCAGATCAGAAGTATTTCAACACCTCCACAGGTTCCCACCCCACCCCTGGCCCAAGACAACTGGTCTTCTACCATCGATCAACATAGATTAGTGTTGCTTCCTTTATAATTTTGTAAAGAAATCATTGGTATCTTGCTTCTTCCACTCAACATAATAGCTGTGAGGTTCCTTCCTGCTGTTGCCTGTGTCTGTGGTTGTGCTTTTTGTTGCTATCTGCTATTTTATTTTATTTATAGTTGTTACTTTTTTTTTTTTTTTTGAGATGGGGTCTTGCTCTGTCACCCAGGCTGGAGTTCAGTGGCGCCATTTCAGTTCACTGTAACCTCTTCTTCCGGGGTTCAAGTGATTCTCCTGCCTCAGCCTCCCAGGTAGCTGGGATTACAGGCACCCACCACCACACTTGGCTAATTTTTGTATTTTTAGTGGAGATGGGGTTTCATCATGTTGTCCAAGCTGGTCTCAAACTCCTGGCCTCAGGTGATCTGCCTGCCTCAACCTTCCGAAGTGTTGGGATTACAGGCACAAGCCACCTCGCCCGGCCTGCTGTTGTATTAGAAGGATGTACCATTATTAACTCATCCATTCCACTGTTAATGGACATTTGGGTTGTTTCTACACTGGGGCTATTAGGAATGAAGACGCTGGGAAATTCTTGCTTTTTGGAGGATTTCCCACAATGAATACATCTCAATAATAATAACTGTTATATGCTATATAGTATATCATGTTATATGATTAATAAATACATTAAATTTTAGTGACAATAATAAAAACTAATATAATTTTCATCATATCCAATGAAATCTTAGTTTTGCCAGTATTTTAAATGCCACATCGTTAAAATCCCTGCCTAGTCATTATGCTTAAAAGCTCTACATAATCTCCGATTTTATTTTTCTGTTTTGCAGATGAGAAAACAGCAACGAAGGCGCAACTCGGCTTGCCCGGCTCTGATTCTCCGGGGCTCTTCTCCCTAGGCGTGGAGTTTCAATGCGAGGAAGCAAAGAGCCTAAAATACGAACACCCAGGAAATTAAGCAGGGAAAGAGGCCCTTCTGAGGCAATAAAGAAACACACATCCGAAGACAGTGGAAAGTGTTTAGGCGTTGGCTTCCACAAATACAAAGCAGAAAGAGCCACGAGGTGTGGACCCAGCCTGGGCGCGGCTGGTCGGGGCCTCAGCGCTGGATCCAGGGAAGCGCCGTCCCCGCATCCGCCACGAGGCGGCGCCAGAGCAGCGTCCCCAGCCTGGGCCGTTCGGCAGGCCTGGGGCTGCGGGAGGGGCCGCGGAGACAAACCAGGCCTCCAACCAGGCTTCCTGCAAAGACCAGGTAGGAGAAGGCTCTGGCAGCGGATTAGAAGATTTTCCACAGACACGCTCCACTCTGCCTTCCATCCTAAAGCATCTGAAATTACCTATGCTCCCTGAGCTTCCCTGACCTCATTTGTCAGCCAGGAAGAAGGATGGAATGAGAGTGGGGGGCCTTATCAGACACAAAGGGGGAAAAGGGTGATTTTCTGCTGTGCCGCCCCATTCCCATAGAATTTCCCAGCCGGGCAACACCTAGGGGCCAGTCCCTCACCTTTACAGCGAGTTCAGAGAGGGCCTTCGGCCAGCCTGAGGCCACACAGCCACCCTGGGTCCACTGTCTTCTCCCAGAAACCCTGGGATTTCCACTTCCAGCAGTGACCACGCAGAGAAGCAGCCAGTCCCCAGGTCTGCACCCCGCCGCGCCGCCTGCCTCGCCCGCTGTGAAACAGTGTTCAGAGTAACTAGCTTCCCCTGCGATATGCAAGAGCGAGCTTTGCGAGTGGTTCTTCCGGACACTTTTATGCTTGGGGTTGGAGGAAGGCACTAAAAAGCTTTAAGACAAAAGCCACGTGGATGTCAGGAGTGCACGCGGGGCGTTCTCCTCCACGGAACAGCTGCCGAATCATCGTTGGAAGGGAACTCTGAGACCTTCGGATCCCAAAACTCAGTCCACAGACTGGGGACCAGTGTACCTGCCCGGGGCCACACAGAAAATGCATTTTACTTCCAGCAGATGAAGCTGTCAACTAAGGGGGACTTCTCAGCCCAGGCTCAGGGGCTGCAGAGATGTCTTTCACCATCCTTCACCTGCAGGAAGCTCATGAGACAAATGAGGGGACATGGAGGGAGGAGGCGCATGGACGAGGAGAGGCGAGAGCGTGATGCCCTCCCAGAGGCGGCCGCGCTGCAGAGGGCAGGGCCACGACCTGGTGCCCTTCTCTCCCCTGCCCAGGGAAGCGGCAGAGCTTCTCCTCGGGGAGCGGCGAACTGAGGGCCGACGCAAACACCTCCCTGTGTGGAACACTGATTCGACAATCATAGCCGCCTGGCATTATTAATACCACTAATATGAACTCTCCAGCCCCTGCCAGGCATTTGACGGTTGTCACTTCTGGTCCCACAATGACCCTGCAGAAGTACATACTGCCATCTCCATGCTGCGGAGGAGAAAATAGTTGGGGAGGCAACGTGGCTTGCCCAGATCCACACAGCTAAGATCAGGGGAGGCCGGACCATATCCAATGGCAGCGCCGGGGCTTCCTCCTGCGCTGCTCGGCCGCCTCCCGGGACAAGAGAGTACATGACGGCTTGAGCTGGAAGGAAGCGTGGTGATTGCTGCTCTAGGGTGTGTTCAGATGAGGTCGGCGAGGTGACTGACTGTATGCAGGGGATGCAACATGCACACACGTGCACACACAGCATACAGCGGGAATCCACCGGCCAGAGTCCCGGTGTTAGTGTCCAGCCCCTTTCCCCCACAGCACGGCGAATGCCTTACTGGGAGAAGAGCAAGGCCTCCTTTGGCACGCAGGCCACTTTTCCCCTCGCATCTCTGTTTGGATTTTGCACGTCGGCGTTTCTCTGGCCCCTGCGGTCCGCATTCCTCAGGACTATCCTGTGGAGTGGGCACCCTTCGAATGGCTGGAAGTTCTCTTCACCTCCTACCCCAACTGCTCAAAGCACACACACATGGCCTGGGCTGGCCCCCTTTCGATAGCTCCCTATACTGGGTCTGCCTGTCCCTGTCTACTCTGGAGGCTCCTTTGCGGGGCAGGGAGGCTGCCTCATCCATCCCCTGATGTCCACTGTCTGTCCCAGGCTTGGCACAACGGAACGCCCAGACCCCCAGCTCAGAGGCCTTCAGATTTTAGCTGCTATTGATGGCAAAAGAGTTCAGGAAACAGGGCAGGCCTCATCTGAGTTATGACGTCAGCCTTGGACAATATCCTCCGTGTATTTTTTTAGGATCCCAGGGCCACCAATTACTGGATATTCATGGTTACTCCTCCACCCTGAGCTCTGGGTCCCCTAATTAAGGAGGCTATGTCACTGCTGACTCAGTTGGTGCTTCTCTCTCCAGAAACTACCACAAGATAGTCTCTGACTCGTCACGCTTATTCTTACTGTATGTGCACATGCTTGTTCTTGTGTGCAAGGCATGTGTGTGCATTAAAACCATTTAATATGCTAAATCACTTTGTAAATGTATTTTTCTTCATGATAACTTTATTTTTGTTTTGTTTCATTTTGTTTTTGAGACAAGCTCTCGCTCTGTTGCCCAATCATGGCTCCCTGCAGCCTCAACCTCCTGTGTTCAATTGATCTTCCCACCTTGGCCTCTGGAGTAGCTGGAACCACAGGTGTGCACCACCACAGCTGGCTAATTTTTATTTTGTGTAGATACAATGTCTGGCTTTGTTGCCCAAGCTAGTCTTGAACTCCTGAGCTCAAGCGATCCACCTGCCTCTGCTTCCCCAAGTGCTGGGATTCACAGGTGTGAGCCACCATGCCCGGCCTCTTCATAACTTTAAGCCTCTTCATTTGTGGACTGCTTCCCGTCTTGCGTTTGTGTTTTCGTCGCTGGTAACCCTGGTTCACAAATGCACCTGGGGATGTAGATGGAGCGATGGTGGATTTCACATCAGCCGCAGGGAAAGATGGAGCACTCATGGGTGCTCTTAGAGGAGCTGGGTGGCCGCCAGGAAAAAACTAAGGTGGGAATCACACCTCATACTATATGCTAAAATAAATTCCAAATGGGACAAATATTTAGATACAAAAAAGCTCTAAAAACATCAAAAGAAAGCACAACGTTTTGTATATAATCGCAGGATGCAGAACTCCTTTCTCTAAGCATGGCATAAAACTCCAACAACATAAAAGATTGTCCAATTCTCAAAAATAAATTTTAAAGTAAAAAGGTCAAGCAAAAAGCAGGGAAAAATGTTTGCAACTCTTATCACAATTTCCGTAATATGGAAAGACTCCCTACAAATCAATAAGACCAAAAAAATTTAACAGAACAAACAAACAAAAAAAAGCCCAGGACATCAACTGTTGATATGGTTTGGCTCTGTGTCCCCACCCAAATCTCATCTTGTAGGCTCCGTAATTTCCATGTGTTGTGGGAGGGACCCAGTGGGAGGTGATGAAATCAGCAGGTGGGTCTTTCCCCTGCTGTTCTCTTGATAGTGAACGGCTCTCACGAGATCTGATGGTTTTAAAAATAGGAGTTTTTCTGCACAAGCTCTCTCTTTGCCTGCCACCATCCATCTTTCTTCCCAATCTCAGGCATGTCCTTTTTTTTTTTTTTTTTTTTTTTGAGACAGAGTTTTACTCTCGTCGCCCAGGTTGGAGTGCAATGGCGCCATCTCAGCTCACTGTAACCTCTGCTCCTGGGTTCAAGTGATTCTCCTGCCTCAGCCTCACAAGTAGCTGAGATTACAGGCGTGTGCCACCATGCCTGGCTAATTTTTTTGTATTATTAGTAGAGATAGCGTTTCACTATATTGGCCAGGCTAGTCTCGAACTCCTGACCTCAGGTAATCCACCTGCCTCAGCCTCCCAAAGTGCTGGGATTATAGATGTGAGCCACCGCACCTAGCTTCGGGTATGTTTTATTAGCAGCATGAAAGTGGACTAATACAACTGCCTCGACTCAAATCCCAGCTCTGCAAGTTACTACCTGTGTATCCTTGAGCAAGTGACTTGACCACTCTGGCCCTTGGTTTCTTTGTCTGTAAAAGAGCCCTGGCCTCACTGGGGTTGTTGTAAAGATCCCCACTATTACTGCTATTTATTTACCTCCCCACCCTCCCTCAAGACTGGGGCCTCCTGGGGGCCAAGGCTGGGCTCCTGCAAAGACGCTCTGGCATGTAGCTGTGGTTGGGGAATTGTGTTCAGATGGGCCTTGATGAAGGATCCAATTCCAGTTCTTTGGCCTAAGCCACAGTGCTACCTGAGTCACTGGTAATCCGTGCTGAGGTCCCCACTGTGCGTCCAGGTTAGAAGGAAGGAGAAAACACACCAAGGACTTCGAATGGCAAATGCAGGCCGCTGCAGAACGTTACAGCTACATGGCCCTGGGTGGAAGTTAAAATTCATAGACTGTTAATTAGTATGTGGAACAGGAAGTTTCTAAATAGCTTTGCAGTAAGGCAGTCGGCAGGCTGAGGGCCAGCACTTAAAAGCCTTCTTTAAAAGCGAGAGGAGGGAAAAGGAAGACAAAACAATCAGGACTCAGGACGTTTCTGCTTCTTTTTACATCACAGCAACCCAAATGCTGGTTTCTGCTGGGGCTTCCTATGAAAATGAAGCCATCTGCCCTCAAGGTGGGCTTCGAAAGGACTTGGGGCCCTGCAACAACCTAGGGCTGGGAGAGAGTACAGGAGGGTGGGAGAAAGGGTGTGCAAATGAGGGGGAGGGTGTGTGTGTGCGTGTGTGTGTGTGTGTAACCACCTTCACAGGTCACAAAAGGCTTTCTCCTGCCTGCTTTTAAAGCCATGCCTGGCTCTTTGATGAGCCAGGACACAGGTATAGGATGAACAATAAGGAGATGATGGTGACCCTGATTCAGTGAAGTGGATGCCCCATTTTCCAACTGAGGGTGTCTCAGGGCCACATCCTCCCGCAGACAAAAGACCCAAGTACACAGAATAAAATGTCGTGGTGTCCATGGATTTTTGGTTGGTTTGTTTCTTGAGACAGCGTCTTGCTCTGTCGCCCACGCTGGAGTGCAGTGGCGCCATCTCAGCTCACTGCAATCTCCACTGCCCAGATTCACAAGAGTATCCTGCCTCAGCCTCCCGAGTAGCTGGGACTAAGGCACCCGCCACCACACCTGGCTAATTTTTTGTATTTTTAGTAGAGATGGGGTTTCGCTATGTCAGCCAGGCTGGTCTCGAACTCCTGACCTTGTTATCTGCCTGCCTCAGCTTCTCAAAGTACTGGGATTACAGGCCACTGCGCCCAGCCGGTGTCTATGTTTAAGAATGCTTTTTCAAAGCTTCTTTTCTGTTCACAGCAAGGGGTATGGTTGTCTGTTTACACACAGTATATGGTTTCCTTTTGAAGGAAATTTATTAAAGTGAAAAGAGGATATGGTGTTAACAGAAGTGATTAGTAACTGTGGACATAAAATGTATTTAGTGTTAAAATTTTATTTAATTTAAATTTAATTTAACATTATTAAATAAACAAGAGCTAGGGGGCCCTGCAGCTCTGGACCACGCCTGAGTGTGGCTCTTACAGGCCTCTGGGTGGGTGAGCTCTACTGAGCCCCACAGCTCCTGCTTAGACTGTACTTGACCCAGACGGGGGACAGACAGCACTCTGTCCCCCCTGTGGCCATATGTCATGTGCTATGCAGCTCTGAGCCTGATGATGGCATAGCTTGGTTTACCCGATTCCCAGGGATCAAAGCAGGGGTCCAGTGTCTCATGCCCAGGAGGGACCATGGGGAGGGGACCTTCCCTCTTCCCTGAGGACTTGGGGGCAGGGTTCCAGGGGCTGGTTCTGACTGTTGAGGAGCACATCGCTGGCCTCTCTGATCCTCTGCTGTGTGGTGGCTGTGATGACTCTCTCCTGTACGTGAAGGGCCCACACGCTGTGGGTGACTCATCTTCTGGTTTTAGGTCTCATCTCCCCTGGAGCTAAGCCTGCCGTTTCTTCTATTGAATACACAATTATAGGATGCTTCTTCTGGGCCCTGAGCTCTTCACCAGTACTAACTCATTTAATCCTCATCACAGCCCAACAGGGGAGGTACTGTTGGTCTACCCATTTCACAGATGGGGAAGCTGAGGAAGAGTGATTCAGGTCAGACAACCAGGAAGGAGTGGATTAGATGTGATGTTTGTCAACATGGTGGCGAACAACTGAAGTTGGCAATGGCAGCCCAGCCCTTGTAGTTGACAGAAAGCCCGGGGTTCCCGCACTGTAACCGAGGGGGCTGGTGTCAGAGCGCTCGCCAAGCCAGAGTGTCCTCCTCCGTTCATGGGATGCTGCTGCACACCCCACAGGGTAAGTGGCGGGATTGCAGGAGAGAGTGTGCAGACAGGACCTGGCACGGTGGGTGACTCTGTCACCAAGACTCATCCCTTCTTCCCTCCCTGCCCTCGCTTCCCACTCCTGAGGGCACCACCCTCACTCTTACCTCGCCTGTCCACCAGAAGCACGCTGAAAAAACATATGTAAGCATCAGAAACAGTGCCAGGGTAGGGCCAAGCTCTTGACTTCTTCAGCTGGCTCCACCACCACCTGCTGTGTGATCTTGGTCTAATCCCTACCCTCTCTGGGCCTCACACTCTGTCTCTGTCAACAGGTGGATGTCATCCCAGATGAGGGGTCAGAAACCTACAGCTCTTGCGCCAAATCAAACACTGCCTGTTACAACGGCAGAGTTGAATACCGGGGACAGACACCTAAAATAGTTACTCCGGCCCTCCCACGTTTCCCAGCCCCTGTCCGGGAAGATCTGGGCAGAGACTTCGTTTTGTTCACTGAATTTGCTCTTGCCGAGCCTAGAACAGCACTGGACCCTGCGGGCTTTCAGAAGATGCCTGTTGAATGATTAATTTCTGAGAGTTCTGCCACCTTTAATTATCTAAGACCACAACCACAACTTGTGGACCGGGGTCACCACAAAGGTCTGTGACCCACGTGCTTCCTCCAGCTGCCACACAGCAGATGGCTCAAGGGCTATGGCAGTCATGGAGGTGTGCCCTTCGGATCCATGCCCCTCAGATCTGTGCCCCTCAGATCTTTCTTAAAGAAGGAATCCACTGTTCAGCTGCAAGGAGGGCAGCTGGCTGACAGTTTCAGCTGTTGGAGCCTTCTGGAGCCTCCTGGACCCATCTCCTCTTTCCAGCCCAGGCTGTGCATTCCCAGTATTAGGGCCTCACCACTTCTGCCGAATCCAGGACTCCTTTAGCGAGCGATCTTTGCTCTGAGCTCTCCAGAGAGCTGGCCAGGACTTGTTGGATGCCCACAGCAGCCTGAGTGTCTCCCTGATTCCTCTCCCTTTGCCTTTCATAGCTGACCTACAACAAACCTCTGGCACTCCTATCTCCCGCACACCACCTTTTTTTTACTTTGAGATGGAGTCTCGCTCTGTCTCCCGGGCTGCAGTGCAGTGGCGCAGTCTCGGCTCACTGCAACCTCCGCTTCCTGGGTTCAAGTGATTCTCATGCTTCAGCCTCCCAAGTAGCTGAGATTACACGTGCGCACCACCATGCCCAGCTAATTTTGGTATTTTTAGTAGAGATGAGGTTTCGCCATGTTGGCCAGGCTGGTCTTGAACTCCTGACCTCAGGTGATCTGCTTGCCTTGGCCTCCCAAAGTATTGGGATTACAGGCGTGAGCCACCACTCCCAGTCCCATGCAACTACTTTCTGCAGGACCTGAACCACAGGGAGAAACTCCTCAGCATGCATCAAGCACCTGGTGTTTAAGAAGCACTGGGTTAGGAGTTGGAGGGTGGGGCCATCCACCTGAAGAAGAGCAGAACTGGCCAGCAGCCTTGCAGAGCTCTCAGTAATGATTAGCTCACCCTCGCACCCTGGGAATTCCAACATTCAGGGACTTGCAGAACTTTCCAGCTGAACCTGGCGAGCATTTGGCTGCAGCCCTGCCATCTGTGGAGATGATTAGTCTCAGAGAGGGGAAGGGGTGGGGACTGAGGAGCCCATGACTCCCACCCTCCTGGGTTTGGGAGCACGAAAAGCAGGTGCAGGAGCAGTGTCATTTCAGATGGCAGTGTCTGCTTTATTGGAACAGCTGATTAGAGAGCTAGGCTTAGATCGGAGGCCAAATGCAAATCCCTAAGACTTTTTGTGCAGAGTGAAATTCGCACACAGCCGCGAGCCCCCTTTCCATCCTGAAAATTTCCCCATCCCAAAGTCACCATCAGCTAAGTAACTCCTCCTCCCAGGGACAAGATTGAGTCAAGGGCTGCCGAGAGAAGAGGCCAGACTGTTTACCTCTCACTTTTTTATCCTGCAGAGGGGAGAACAAACTCTTCCCTCTCTGGGCTCTCAAGAGTGCATAATTAGCAGAAGAGACTTGTCTCCGATCACACACGTAGGCTGTTGGTGGCGGAGTTGGAAATAGAGGCAGAGAAACTGGCATTATTGAACACAACACGTTGAGAGGTCTGGCAAGAAAGAGACAGCCTCCTGCACAGCTGGCATCTGGAGAGATTGTAACCCAGGGACTGGTCCCAGAGTTGGCAAGGCAAGGGGTACAGATATATCGCGGACTAGTGAGGGGATGGCATTACCACCCCAGTGTTTCAGGGGCACGTGGACAAACTGTGGTGGGAGCCCGGTGGGGGCTCTGTGAAGTCACACAGCAAAGGAGCTGGGGTAGTGACGTCCGTGTGGCAACCTCTCCAGGCACAGGGCCTCAGGGGAAGGATCCCAAGGGGGTGGAGGAGGCATCCTGAGGGGTGGAGGAGGGATTCCAGTGGATGGAAGGGGATCCCAAAGGGTAAGGGTGAGTCCAAAACAAAGAGCAAGAGCGTGAGAGCCACCATGCCATGCGCCTTATGTACAGTGTTTCACTTAATCCCCCGGGATGCTTCAAGGTAGGAGACATTTCCCCCTTTTACAGATGAGAAAACTGAGGCTCAGAGAGGTTAGGAGCCTTGGCCAAAGGATACCAGCAAAGAGCATGGCACCAATCACCTCCATCTTTAATGTCTTTCTACTCCCTCTTGTCTCACCTTCACAGCAGACGGTGAGAGGGTCACCAGGCTCCCTGGGGCTCTGGCTGGGTCACCACCAGGCAGGGAAATGCTTGCTTTTCCTGACTGAAAGGATTCAAAGTCTTAGAAAGGAAATCATCCTGCCTTGGTTGCAAGAGCCATTCTATTTGCCAGTTCTGTGGCAAAGTGCGAGTCTCTGCTAATCAAGCCCCAAAGGCTATCGACTCTAGGAGCTTTCAGCATCATTACCCCAGTACACCCCTCATTGCATTTCTCCAGATGTGTAGAATAATCTGTTGAGCATTTGGTTGTGAAACACTCAGGTGCTCCTCTTCAGGACCACTCTCATGAATGAATCCACAGACAGCTGGGAAAAACACAGCAGGAGGCTGTGAGAAGGGGCCTCCCCTATCATTGATGGTGAGGCCAGAAATTCACTGGAGTTCCTGACCAGCCTGGGCAACATAGTGAGACCATCTCTACAAAAAATACAAAAATCAGCCACTTGTGGTCACATGTGCCTGTGGTCCCAGCTACTCTGGAGGCGGAGGCAGGAGGATAGCTTGACCCTGGGAGGTGGATGTTGCAGTGACCTGAGATCAAACCACTGCACTCCCACCTAGGTGGCAGAGTGAGACTGTCTCCAAAGGAAAAAAAGATAAAAAGAAAGAAAAGAAAAGAAAAAAGACAATCCAGGCCGGGCTCATGCCTGTAATCCCAGCAGTTAGGAGGCCAAGGCAGATGGATCACCTGAGGTCAGAAGTTCAAGATCAGCCTGGCCAACATGGGGAAACCCCATCTCTACTAAAAATACAAAAATTAGCCAGGCATGGTGGCACATGCCTGTAATCCCAGCTACTCAGGAGGTTGAGGCAGGAGAATCGCTTGAACCCGGGAGGCAGAGATGAGCTGAGATCGCGCCATTGTACTCCAGCCCGGGAGACAAGCATGAAACTTCATCTTAAACATAATAATAATAAACAGGAAGAAAGAAAGAAAAAGAAAGAGAGAGAGAAAGAGAGAGAGAGAAAGAAAGAAAAGAAGGAAGGAAGGGAGGGAGGGAGGGAGGGAGGAGAGGAGGAAGGAGGGGAGGGAGGAAGGAAGGAAAGAAAGAAAGAAAGAAAGAAAGAAAGAAAGAAAGAAAGAAAGAAAGAAAGAAAGAAAGAAAGAAAGAAAGAAAGAAAGAGAAAGAAAGAAAGTCAGTCAGTCCACCAGAGATGGCAGAGTCAGTGCAGTGAGGAGGGAACAGTAGGGAAGCTGCCCTCAGGTTCCCCATAGCGGACGCTTCATAAATGGTTCTTAGATGAGTGGGCACCTACCTTGTGCCTGTAGGGTGCTGTCCAGGGAAGGTACCCTGCACAGAGTCAGATGTCCCAACAGAGCATGGCAGTGTGATTAATGCCAGTGGCTCTAGGCAACAGAACCTTGCGTTGAATTCTATCTTCCCTGCTCATTAGCTGTGTGATCATGGAGAAGCATTGTGCTTTTCAATCTTGTTTTCCCACTGCATTTAAAAAAAAAGGATTGGTGGGGTACAGTGGCTCACGCCTATAATCTTAACAATTTGGGAGGCCCAGGCTGGAGGACTGCTTGAGTTCAGGAGTTTAAGACCAGTCTGGGTAACATAGTGAGATCCCTGCCTCTACAAAAAAATTTAAAAATTATCCAAGTGTGGTAGTGCGTGCCTGTGGTCTCAGCTACTCAAGGGGCTGAGGGGAGAGGATCGCTAGAGCACAGGAGGTTACGGCTGCAATGAGCTGGGATTGGGCCACTGCACTCCAGCCTGGGTGACAGAGAGAGATCGTGTCTCAGAAAAAAAGAAGAATCATAAACGAAGACCACAGTGACAGCACCTACCTCATGGGGCTGGTGCCAAATATTAAATGATGTAAGAGTTGGAAATAGTTAACCCTGTAATTGGTGTATTAAAAGCATGTGATGAATGATACCTGTGGTTATTGTAATTAGCTATGTGCCCCTGAACATTTTACTTAACCTATCTGTGCTTTAATTCCCTTATCTAGGCTGGGCGGGATCACTCACACCTGTAATCTCAGCATTTTGGAAGGCCGAGGTGGGTGGATCACCTGAGGTCAGGAGTTCAAGACCAGCCTGGCCAACATGATGAAACCCCGTCTGTACAAAAAATACAAAAATTAGCCGGACGTGGTGGCAGGTACCTGCAATTCCAGCTACTCGGGAGGCTGAGGCAGGAGAATCACTTGAACCTGGGAGGCGGAGGTTGCAGTGAGCTAGGATCACGCTACTGTACTCCAGCCTGGGCAACAGAGCGAGACTCCGTCTCAAAACAAACAAACAAACAAACAAACAAAACTCCTTACCTATAAATGGTGATAAAACAGTGCCAACCTCTAGGGTTGTTGTAAGCTTACATGAGATAACATAATGAAGTGCTTGGCCCTGGCTGCCTGGCACACAGTAGGAATTCTGTAAAGTCTAGCTCTCTAATCAACAACTATCATCATCATCAACTACACCGATCTCAGTTCCCTCAATTCTCCTGCCTAATGCTTACTCATCTGCATGGGTCACTCCTCCAGGAAGTCCTCCATGACCTTGCTGTGAGATCTTAAACCAGCTTCACAACTTTACTCCTCCCTCTACTACTCACCTACTTCTTCCCTGAGGCCACAATCTGGTTCCACTCCTCCCTATCCTCCCAGCATCTAAGTCAGGACACATTCTGCAGTAGGCACTTAATAAATGTTACTTGAAACTGAATCTGAATATAGGTGATAAGGGAAACAAAAGAGAAATGCTAGCAGAAAGTGATCATCTCCGCTTTCCAGGACTAAGGCTCAGACAGATTAAGTCAATTGCTCCAGATCACCCAGCAAGGAAGTGGCACCCTGGAACATAGGCCTGTGACCCCTTCCCTTGATGCCACCAAGCCTCAGAGGGACTTGCATTTCTTTCTTCTTTCTACTTTTGCCCATTGGTGCCATCTTGAGCAACTCCAGCTCAGATACGTTTTCCCAGCATTTCCTTCCGGCTGCATCCAAATTCCTGGGTCCCGCCAATCACCAGGGCCCCTGCCCAGGACACATCAAACTCAAAGGAGAAATTTCTGATGTCTTCCAAAGTTTACACTTAATCAAGGATTTTGGCCAGGTACAGTGGCTCACATCTGTAATCCCAGCAATTTGGGAGGCCGAGGCGGGCAAATTACTTTAGGCCAGGAGTTCGAAACCAGCCTGGCCAACATGGCAAAACCCCATCTCTACTAAAAATACAAAAATTGGCCAGGTGTGTCGGTGCATCCCCGTAGTCCCAGTTACTCAGGAGACTGAGGCACGATAATCTCTTAAACCCGGGTGGCAAAGGTTGCAGTGAGCTGAGATCGCACCCCTGCACTCCAGCCTGGGTGATAGACACTCTATTTCAAAAAAATTTAAAAATAAAAATAAAATCAAGGATTTCACTGCATTCTACATTGTTTTAGAATCTGGGGAGTCCATGCTGAACAAAGTTGTCAATCAATGTCCCTGCCCTCACAGGGTGAGTGAGTGAGTGTGTGTGTGTGTGCACAAGAAGTGAAAAGAAGGAAATAAAAGGAGGGTGGGCCTTGAAGAAGGTGGTCAGAGAAGTCCTCTCCAAGGAGGTGGTACAAAAGCAGAGACCACCTTCTCCCAGACTCAACTTGAGACACTGCCCTGCACCCCCCACCCCCGCCCACCAGGCACTCATATACTCACTGCAGGACAGCCGTTCCCCATCCCAGGGTGCAATCCATCCCCTGGGACCATGGTCTAGGGCAGACCCAAGGCAATGGGTCTGGTCCAGGGTCTGAGATCCTGCATTCTTTCCAAGCCTCTGGGTGAGGCTGCTGCTGCTGGTCTGTGGGCCCCACTGAGCAGGGGAAGGGATACCGAGATCCCTCCATAGAGCTCTTTTCCCTGAGTTGTCCCTTCTAGCCCCTTCCTCCAGACCCTTCATTAGCACTAACACTGAGTGCAAGTGGGTGGCAAGAGCTAGCCAGAGTCTCCCTCAGACGCCCCTGCTGACGCCTCCACTCTTTGGTATGGACCTTTTACGGTCTTTTTAAAGTGATAGAAAGGAAGGTCCAAGCCCCTGCAAACACCATGCTTCCAGCCCAACTGCCCCCCAAATCCTGCTACACAGAAGTGTTGAGCCCCATTGTCCCTGTTCTTCAGAGCATGTCATCATGGTTAAGACAGGAACTCTGGGACAGGCACAGTGGCTCAAGCCTCTAATCCCAGAACTATGGGAGGCCAAGATGGGTGGATCCCCTGAGGTCAGGAGTTTGAGACCAGCCTGGCCAACATGGCAAAACCGCATCTCTACTAAAAATACAAAAATTAGCTGGGCATGGTGGTACGTGCCCTATAATGCCAGCTACTTGGGAGGTTGAGGCAGGAGAATCGCTTAAACTCAGGAGGCGGGAGGTTGCAGAGAGCTGAGATCGCACCACTGCACTCCAAGCCTGGACAACAAGAGCGAAGCTCTGTCTAAAAAAAATAAAAATAAATAAAAATAAAAAAGACAGGAACTCTGGACTACTTGCAGTGGCTCACACCTATAATACTAGCACTTTGGGAGGCCAAAGAGGGAGGATTGCTTGAGGCCAAGAATTCAAGACCAACCTGGCCAACATAGCAAGACTCTATTTTGAAAAAAAAAATCTGTTAAAAAAATATAAAAAATGGGAGATCTGAAGCCAGGCATCCTTGGTTGCAATCCTGAATCTGCCTTCTACTTACCATGTGGACTTGGGCAAGTTTCATACACTCAGTTTTCTCACCTGGAAAATGGGCATAACAGCAGTATACCTACTTCAGGGCTGTTACGAGAGTTCAGTGAGTCAGTTCTGGGAAAGCACTTAGAAGATGGCATATAGTAAGTGCTATGAAAGGTTTGTTAGGTAATTAATTAATTACATTGCACTTTACGTTGCCAAAAACCACAGCCCGTTCGTGGTCATTGCTCTCAGCAACAAGGGTGTCCCTTGTCATTTGTCTCAGCACTTTTTCTCACAGCAACCTTGACAGCTGGTATTATTGAGCCCGTTTCACAGATGAGTAATCTTAGGCCCAGAAACATTTAAGTGAGTCGCACAGCCCATGGCAAATTGATTTTCAAGTAAATGAGGGCACAGATCAACTTACCTCTTGTCCTGGTCTAGCACTGGACAAGAGATAAATTCATCTGTGCCCTCAAAGTATCTTTTTCCCAGCTATAAAATCCCATACATAGCATGCTACTTTACTTGGGCCCCCCCTTTTATTTCTTTTTTTTTTTTGAGATGGAGTCTCACTCTTGTTGCCCAGACTGCAGTGCAGTGGTGCCATCTCAGCTCACTGCTGCAACCTCTGCCTCCCAGGTTCAAGCGATTCTCCTACCTCAGCCTCACAAGTAGCTGGGATTACAGGCACCTGCCACCATGCCCGGCTAATTTTTGTGTTTTTAGTAGAGGCAGGGTTTCGCCATGTTGGCCAGGCTAGTCTCGAACTCCTGACCTCAGATGATCCTCCCACCTTGGCCTCCCAAAGTACATGGGCCCCTTTCAATTAAAAGGAACAATAGCTACTGTTCAGTGAGGGCCTATCAGCTACGAAGCACTTTGCATCATCTGGGGCCAGGTTTGCAAATGTCATTCCCCAGACCCCTGAGCCAGCTGGCTTCCTGCTGTGATCTGCCAAGAGGGGGCACTAGCAAGATAGTGGACAGCAGGAGGAAGAGAGCAGCACCGCCTCCTTCCCCCCTGCCCACTGCTCCTATTGGCACCTCCTGGCACTAGTCCTTCACCCCAATTCCACAGCACTGGCATTTTCGTTTCTACCCCTCAGAAGTACCAGCAGCAACATAGCCCCACCCCATCTTGGGGCTTCCCAACTCCACAAGCCCCTCCTCCAAGTTCCTGGCTTCACAGACCCCCGTGCTCAGTCCTCTTGTGTCTTCTTCCCCTTCTGTGGCCACCCCTTCCTGAGCTGGCCTCTGGGTGAGCTCAGCATTGTTTGGTCTTTCGTCACCTGAGGAGTCACTCTGCACATCAGTCCCCTCCCTGCAATGCCTCATGTGGCTTGTTCTCCTGGACGCACCCCACTGATACAGTACTTGCCAGGAGAAGTCCTGCAAGAGAACAAAGGCAAGTTTTTGAATCAGCCTGCCTATGAGCTAGTCTTGCAGAGTGGCACACTGGTGACCCTTGGCAGGCACGGTGGTGACACCTGCTACTCATCAGATCATCGCTTGGGTTGCTTGGGATAAAATGCCTTTGTAGCACGTGTTGCTGCTTGCCATGATCCTGTTGATGCATACATTGGTTCACACGCTTGTCCTCTTTCTGACAATTGAAATCTGAAAGATGCTGTGACCCTGGTGGGCATTTGAACCCAGGTCTATCTGACTCCCATTCCAAGGGAAGGATCACATGAACCATCAGACCAAGCTGTGACTTCCAGCTTTGACCAGGGCCCGGGTCACCAAACTGGACAAGAGAAATAAAGGCTGTGCTGGACAGTTGGAGGCAGATGGGCTGGCAGTCAGGTGCCCCAGGTCCACATCCTGGCTTAACCATCCATGGTCACTGGGGAACAGAAGTGTTGAATTTAGCTCTTTCATGTCTCAGTTTCCCCATCTGAAACAGGGACCTACATCTTTGGGTGTTGGTGGGGATAGAACTTCACTGGGAGATTATCAGGCTGTTATTAGGAAAATCACATCAAATTCAAGGATTCCGGGAATCCCGGTTTCGGGAGATAAGCAGGCATTTGCTCACAAAGACAATAATAAATTTAAAATGAACATCACTCCATGTCAGCCGGCTTTCTCCTGAGCACCAACCTGCAGACCATCCTTTGCTTCTACTTCTGACACACCCAGCCCAGGGTTCTACTCTCCCCACCTCCATGCC
Source organism: Macaca mulatta (assembly GCF_049350105.2). Classification (NCBI taxonomy): domain Eukaryota; kingdom Metazoa; phylum Chordata; class Mammalia; order Primates; family Cercopithecidae; genus Macaca; species Macaca mulatta. Next base: position 167,992,572 of record NC_133412.1, read on the forward strand.
CCAACCCCAGCGTCCTGGGTCCTGATAAAAAGCTGTGTGACTTCAGACAAAGCGCTTCGTCTCTCTGGGCCTCTACTTTCACATCTATAAAACGATAATGGGAGAATCAAATAAGATAATGTCTGTTAAGTGCCTGCGGAGAGGGTGGTGCATAGTAGGTCTAGGGAAATAATGGTTTGTCCCTTTGTGCAATGCCTTTATTTCTGCCACCGAAAGGTGTTCTTTTGTGGGGTGGGAGAGAATGGAAAGCATGTCCGGAAGAGAACCCGTCTCATTCATTCATTCACTACTCGTTCTATGAAATGCATCCTATGTACCTTAAAGGAAGGACACCCCTGTCAAAAGTCATCACTGAATCTGGCCAAAGCTAAAATAACTACCGGCTCAGCCTCTAGGGGCTCCAGTCTGAGGAAGCCAGACCCGATGGTGAAGGCAACGTGCTTCAGGCAGTGCTGGAATAGAGAGCCCTTGGGAGGAGGCGGCTTTCTCCTGGGTGGTGAAGGTGGAGTAGGGGTTGTCAGAGCCAATGAGAGCATCCCAGAGAGAAGGCCCAACATTGCAAATGCACAGAGCATTCAGGAATGGGCATAAGTGTAACTTAGCGTGGACAAAACAGGATTTGAAGGGCCCATCCTGCAGGACCTTAAACGCTGGGCTGTAATGGATGGCAACATTAAAGAGAAGGGGAGAATGGAAAGTTCAGGGATGGAAAAATGAGAGTGAAGGGGCACAGAAAAAACAATGGAAACATGAGAGAGGGAAGAAGGGGATCAAAAATGGGAAGTGGCCATGCGCAGTAGCTCACGCCTATAATCCTAGCACTTTGGGAGGCTGAGGTGGGCGGATCACCTGAGGTCAGGGGTTCAAGGCCAGCCTGGCCAACATGGCAAAACCCTGTCTCTACTAAAAATACAAAAATTAGCCGAGCGTGGTGGCGCGTGCCTGTAATCCCAGCCATTCGGGAGGCTGAGGCAAGAGAATTGCTTGAACCCAGGAGGTAGAGGTTGTAGCGAGGCGAGATCTTGCCACTGCACGCCGGCCTGGGTGACAGAGTGAGACTATGTCTCAAAAAAAAAAAAAAAAAAAAAAACAAAAAAAAAAAAAACAGAATGGGAATGTTGGGTAGCAGGGGGATTAACAAAGAGCATGTTGGCAAATGGGTGGGTGGAGGATGGAAATGTTGGATGGTGAAGGGATGTACGGCAGGAGTGTTTGAGAGTGGAAGCCGGTGCATCGAGGGTGGCAATTTTAAGGAGAGAATTGAGGATGGAAATATTGTGTGGAGATCAAAGATGGGATGCTAGAGGGTGCTTGGGTGGGTGTCAGGGCTAGACAAAGGGGTTACTGCCAGACCCTGAAGGGCTACAGATGCCTGGCTGAGACCCGTCACTTTATCAAACTAGGGCCATGTCCCTCCGCAGATCTCCAGATGGGTGCCCGGGGATCAGGAAATCAATTTGCAAGTGCTATAGTGGAAACAAAAAAAATGCATTAATGGCAAGCTTTGTGCTCATTGGAGTCCTAATTTCCACTGGTTTTTGGTTTTTCTGCTCTATACATTCTAAATGTGCCTTTCATGTCATTTTTCCACCCTTCGAGGACATCTGTTTGACATTTGCCTCGTATGATTGGGGAGGGAATTGGTACTAGGCAAGTCTTTTGTGACGTCTTTGCCTTGAAGTGCTAGTCCACAAATGTGCCTGAGAGCATCCGGCAGCCGCCTGCTCGCTCACCCAGCTCCCTAATGCGGTGCGCACCTCGTCATTCTCAGGAGTTTCATGAAGATAGCTCGACTTCCAAGTCAATGTATTAAAAATGTATTAATTTTTAGGCCAATACAAGGCAACTTGGCATGTTTCCAATTTATGGGTTCCAGACCAGCATGCTGTAATACGGATTTGATATACATGTATAGTCAGGTTTTCTCTTTTCATTTTTTGCCAGTAGGGTTTGCTTTGCCTATATACTTCCATTTTAATTTGGCTAAGTAGTGCTGAGCTGAACCTGTGGACTTTCAGTATGACACAAACACATACATTTCTAAGTTGCTGGCTGATAGTGATGGTTTCAGGAGACTGTGAACAGAACTTTATTTACTGAGCACTTACTATGCATGGTCACTGTTCTAAATGCTTTTTATTTGATCTCTCTCTTGTTTTTCTTTTTCTTTCTTTCCAAACGGGGATACCTTTCTTTTGTTTTAGGGAGGTGTGTGTGGTTTTTTTGTTTTTTTGAGACAGGGTCTTGGTCTGTTGCTCAGGCTGGAGTGCAGTGGTGCAATCATGGATCACCATAGCCTCGACCACCTAGGCTCAGCCTCTTGAGTAGCTGGACTACAGGCATGCGCAACCACACCTGGCTAATTTTGTTTATTTTTTTTGGAGAGACGGAGTCTCACTATATTGGCCAGGCTAGTCTCAAACTCTTGGGTTCAAGTAAGCCTCTACATGGGCCTCCCAAAGTGCTGGGATTACGGGGTGGCATACCTTTCATTTTGATTATAAATTAAAGTCAGGTATGTTTAAAAACAAATCAGGCTCATGCCTGCAATCCCAGCACTTTGAGAGGCTGAGGCAGGTGGATCATAAGGTCAGGAGTGCGAAACCCGCCTGACCAACATGGTGAAACCCTGTCTCTACTAAAAATATAAAAATTACCCAGGCGTGGTGGTGTGCGCCTATAATCCCAGCTACTCAGGAGGCTGAGGCAGGAGAATCTCTTGAACTTGGGAGGCAGAGGTTGCAGTGAGCCGAGATCACATCATTGCACTCCAGCCCAGGTGACAGAGTGAGACTCTGTCTCAACAAGAAAAAAAAAAAAAAAAGATCAAACTTGAGAAAACAAATTCAGCACACTGCAAATATGTGCCACATGCTTATGGACCAAAGGAATAAATGCTGTTAATTAACCATTTGTTGTATACCTCCAGATTTATCTATGTATATCAAGAAAAATATGTACAAAAATGTGTATTATAAAGATTTTACAGAAATTGAATAATGCCCTCCACAATGCTTCAAAATCTCCTGCATCTGTATGAATGTTTTAAAAAAAATTTAGGGCCGGGCGCGGTGGCTCAAGCCTGTAATCCCAGCACTTTGGGAGGCCGAGACGGGTGGATCATGAGGTCAGGAGATCAAGACCATCCTGGCTAACACGGTGAAACCCCGTCTCTACTAAAAAATACAAAAAAAACTAGCCGGGTGAGGTGGCGGGCGCCTGTAGTCCCAGCTACTCGGGAGGCTGAGGCAGGAGAATGGCGTGGACCCGGGAGGTGGAGCTTGCAGTGAGCTGAGATCCGGCCACTGCACTCCAGCCTGGGAGACAGAGCGAGACTCCGTCTCAAAAAAAAAAAAAAAATTTAGACTTCACTCCAAGTCACTGAATGTAGATCTGTCTGGTTCTCTTCAATGGATGCAGCTAATTCTATTGGAGAGGGGTACTTTGCTGAACCGAATCTCTCTCAATGGCTGTAAATTGGCCATTTTTCGCTCCTATACACAGGGCAGCCCCGACCCTCCTCATTCATGTATCTTTGCCACTTGTTCAAATTACTCCCCAGGATCCATCCAGCAGGTGGAATTGCTGGGTCAAAAGGCATAAGCATTATTGTTGATCTGAATCACCAAGTCGGTGAGGTAGAACCAATTTCCACACTCACTACCAGTGTAGAAGACCCTCCCCTTGCTACACTCGCCCCATTTAGTCTTCACCAAACTCTACAAGAGAAAGAGGCGTTTCCCACGATGCCCTGAGAAAACAGGCAGCAGCAGGCTGCACTTCCTACAGTTGTAGATTCTACCACTCACACACACACCAGGGGAATCGGCCTGCACGAAAAACCATCCAAGCGCGAGACAGAGGTGCTGGGGGCCTCCTCAGATCCAGACCTGGGGAATTCATGGAAAACCTGCAGAAAAACTTGCTGCCCAAGCAGAGGAGGCGAAGCGGGTGGGCAGCCATGGGGCACCTGTGTGTGAATGAGAGCAGGTGGGTGCCCCTGCCAGGAGGAGGCAGCCCCGCACCACGGGCAAAGTGAGTGTCGCCTCCACTGCCCACCTTGGTCAAGAGGCCTGCACAACAGTGCCTGCCCCTGCCCCGTCTGCGTTTTCCCATCTGTCAAATAGAGAGGAGGGTTACCTGCTGACCCTCAGGCCTGTGCTGAGGGTAAACCCCACCAAACCTGTGGAAGTAGGCGTTTCTGCAGATTTTTCTCCCTAGACAAGGGTTCTGGCCTGCAGAGTGTCCCCTCTCTCCCCACTGCCTGGCGTTCGCCTCCTCCCCCGCCCTCCACTCCTGGGGACTGGTCATTTTCCCTGGTCTGTCCCTCCGCTTGCCTGCACTACTCGCTTAATAAAGCACGGGCCCTTTTTTTATTGAGTTATAAAACCAGGATTGTTTTTGGATGAGGTTGGTAAAACAGCCTGGAAACTTGGTAATCTGAACTTCTCAGGTTTGTAGACAGATCCTGTTTCTCAGAGAGATAATGAGGGCTGCGTTTTCAAGTATTAAATTATTTTCATGTTTCAGATGGTGCGGGAGGCAGCTGGGTTCTGGGCTGGGCTTGCTTCCTCGGGGCTGCTTGTGCCACAGTGGGTGGGGAACTGGGAGGGCTGGAGCCCAGCCCTCAAGAGTGACAATCCCCAATCCCCACCCCAAGAAGGAATGCAGAGGGGGTCTGTCCAAATCGCCTTTTTACAAAAGGAACGTGGGGCTGTGGATCAAAAGAAACTTCCTCTGCTTTCCAACGCCACCTGGGACACGGGAAGGTGACCCGAAGCTACTCCTCATTCCACCACCATTCACTGTGTGACCTTGGGCAAGTCCCACGCCTGCTCTAGAGAACCTTGAGGCTGGGCTCCTAACCATGCAGAATGCCTGGGCCCATTTCTGCCTGGTCCCATTTCCGCCTGGTCCAGGTCCCTCCAACCATAGTCGCAAGCATCGTAGAGGAGCTTAATCATAGCTCCATAAATACCGATACCACTTCCTACTCCATGAGCACCTCTAAGGCATCAGCGGGGGCTCAGCCCCTCACTGGAAAAGCTCACGGTAATCATAGTCCTAAAGAATGACCATCACGGAGGCTGCTACTGACTGAGTAATCACACTGCACCCTGCCCACCACCAAGGTTGCTGCCAAGGTCAAATAGATCAAGACATGAAAAGCATACAGAGCAGTACCTGTTTCTATACTGCCACTGCTACAGAGTCAAATCATTTTCTGAAAGCAACAGACTTGAGTGGCAGAAACGGGATTTGAACCAGCACAACCCTGCCTCTCTCGGCACTCATCCCATGGGGTGATGATGAGGGACTCAATGAGGTTAAGAAAATCATACCACGGCTAGGTGTGATGGCTCACACCTGTAATCCCAGCACTATGGGAGGCTGAGGCAGGCGGATGGATCATTTGAGGTTGGGAGTTAAAGAACAGCCTGGTCAACACGGGGGAAACACTGTCTCTACTAAAAAGTACAAAAATTGCCAGGCAAGGTGGCTTATGCCTGTAATCCTAGCACTTTGGCCAAGGTGGGCAGATCACCTGAGGTCAGGAGTTCAAGACCAGCCTGGCCAACATGATGAAATCCCGTCTCTACTAAAAATACAAAAATTAGCCAGGTGTGGTGGTGTGTGTCTGTGATCCCAGCTACTCAGGAGGCTGAGGCAGGAGAATCACTTGAACCCAGGAGGCAGAGGTTGCAGTGAGTCAAGATCAAGCCACTGCACTCCAGCCTGGGCGACAGAGCAAGACATCATCAAAAAAAGAAAGAAAAGAAAGAAAGAAAAAGGAAAGAAGGAAGGAAGGAAGGAAGGAAGGAAGGAAGGAAGGTAGGAGGGAGAAAAGAAAAGAAAAACAGAAAATTGTACCACATTCCTCAGAACGTAAGGAGGGGAGAACTAGGATGCTATCCCCAAATCTGTGCTCCCTCTACCACACAGCACTGCTTGTGGAGGGATGGGGGTGTGGGGAGGGTACTGCTGTGTTATTAACAGTCTGGAAGGAAGGCCCAAGAGGGGCCCAAAAGCCCAAAGAAAGGGGAGAGCTCCAAGTCATCCCAACTGCCCCCAACGTGAATGCTTCCAGGCCTGTCTTCATGTGTACCAGGAAGGGCAGTCACCATTCCTCTTAGGCAAAGTGCAGACTGTGGCTAATTTTCAAGTTTCTTAAGTGTTCATCCCTCCTAGCCCCCAAATGCCAGTTTGGGAATACACACATCACCAAGACCATTTCGCCCTGTGGCAGGCAGATCGCCCCCACCTTGGAAAAGCTGCCGTGGGCCCAGTGACTGCATTCTATTTCACATCTCTGGCATGTCCGGCCAGAAACTAAACAGCATCCACAGGGCAGGACTATTTCTAGACAGCAGCTCTGTTATAAAATAGGGTGCCTCTCTCGAAGCCAGGCTCTGGATCCCATCAAAACGACGTGTGTCTTTCCTTTACTTCCTCCAGAAGGTGAAATACAAGCCTGGAATAACACTGTCTCCCTGTTTTCCCCTGGACACAAGTCAAAACTCGAATCTGATAAATCTGAAATCAACGCTCGTTTTCTAATTGGACTTCATGGGGCTGGACACGGTGCCAGAGCCGGTGGCATTTCACGTCGTATGTTATTGTTAGTGCCGACAGAAGAAACAGATCTTTCAGGAGATTCAAGAAGAAATTAATATTTCCGTGATTCCAGGGAACTTAATGCTCATCTATTTTACTTGTTACAAAGGGAGACTATGTCCAGCCCTCAGGGCTTTGCAGTGAGGCAGACTATGGGGTTCCCTTTCACCGCTCTATGTTTGTTTGCACACCAAGGACCCTCTCTTTGTTCTCAACCTTAAAAACTTGGAAGACTCCGTTTCAAAGTGCACACCTCTGAGAACTCTTCCCAGCCCTCCTCATGAGTTAGTCGCTGCTGCTTCTCGGAAATCAAGGGTCTGATGTGTCTCAGCACCTCCCAGCCCATGTTATCAATCTCACTTGGTTCCTCTGATACTCCCAAGAGCGGCCCAAGGGCAGGAAGAATACCCTGTTCTTCTATTCTTCCTGCCAAAGCAAGCACAGCACCAGCACCCAGGAGGTGCCCCTGGAATGCTGGTGAATGAATAAATAATTATTACTTTTCTGTTTTTTGTTTTTTTGAGACAGAGTTCCACTTTTGTCATCCAGCCTAGAGTGCAATGGCGTGATCTCAGCTCACTGCAACCTCCGCCTCATGGGTTCAAGCGATTCTCCTGCCTCAGCTTCTTGAGCAGCTGGGATTACAGGCGTGCACCACCAGGCCCAGCTAAGTTTTACATTTTTAGTAGAGACGGGTAGTTTCACCATGTTGGCCAGGCTGGTCTCGAGCTCCTGACCTCAGGTGATCCGCCCACCTCAGCCCCTCAAAGTGCTGGGATTCCAGGCATGAGCCACCGTGCCTGGCCTACTTTTCTTATTAGTGAAAAGTAGTGATTCTCTGCCGGGCGCGGTGGCTCAAGCCTGTAATCCCAGCACTTTAGGAGGCCGAGACGGGAGGATCACGAGGTCAGGAGATCGAGACCATCCTGGCTAACACGGTGAAACCCCGTCTCTACTAAAAATACAAAAAACTAGCCGGGCGAGGTGGCGGGCGCCTGTAGTCCCAGCTACTCGGGAGGCTGAGGCAGGAGAATGGTGTAAACCCAGGAGGCGGAGCTTGCAGTGAGCTGAGATCCGGCCACTGCACTCCAGCCTGGGCCACAGAGCGAGACTCCGTCTCAAAAAAAAAAAAAAAAAAAGAAAAGTAGTGATTCTCAACTGGCAGATTTGGCACTCCCCTTCCAGGAACACTTGCTAGTGGCTGGAGACATTTTTTATTGTCACAATTGGAGAGAAAAATGCCAGTGACATGTAGCAAATACAGACGGGCGCTAATATGATGTTCATAGGCCCTGCATATCGCATCATGGCTCTTTTTTTTTTTTTTTTTTTTTTAGACAGGGTCTTGCTCTAGTGCCCAGGCTGGAGGGCAGTGGCGCCATCTTGGCTCACTGCCACCTCTGCCTCCTGAGCTCAAGTGATCTTCCCACCTCAGCCTCCCAAGTAGCTGGGACTACAGGCACACACCACCATGCCCAGCTAATTTTTTTGATTTTTAGTAGAGACAGGATCTCGCTATGTTTCCCTGGCTGGTCTCGAACTCCTGAACTCAAGCAATCCACCTGCCTTGGCCTCCCAAAGTCTGGGATTATAGGCATGAGCCATGTGCCCAGCCCATTTTGGTCTTTGGGAGTCCCTTTCTCCATAAAACACACGCACACATTAAAATTATATTTTAAAATTGATTTTATATGAAGATGAATATCATTCAGGACACGTTCATTATCAAATATTTTTAATTATTACATTCACTTTTTCCTTCTGATTTTAAAATTAAAATTAAAACAGTTTTGAGGGCCCTAAAAGTATCAGGAAACTTAGACACTGGTTCTTCTTTAACTAATAAGCCAGGTGGTCCTGGGCAGAGGCCAGGGATGCTGCTAAACATCCTGCCAAGAGTAGGACGATCACACAACAAAAAATTCTTATCCAGCCCCAAATGTCAGTAGTTCCAAGGTTGAGAAACCCCATTAGAAAGGAAAACTCCAAGGACAGGTACAGTGGCTCATGCCTGTAATCAGCACTTTGGGAGGCCAAGGCAGGCAGATCACCTGAGGTCAGGAGTTCAAGACCACTCTGGCCAACGTGGTGAAACCCCATCTCCACTAAAAATAAAAAATTAGCTGGGCATGGTGGTGAGGGCCTGTAGTCCCAGCTACTCAGGAGACTGAGGCAGGAGAATCACTTGAACCTGGGAGGCAGAGGTTGCAGTGAGCCAAGATTGTGCCATTGCACTCCAGCCTGGGCAAGAGAGTGAGGCTCTGTCTCAAAAAAAAAAAAAAAAAAAAAAAAAAGAAAGGAAAACTCCAGAATGTAAAAGCCTGGAAATTTAATGCCTGTGCTCCTGCAGCAACCTAAATGCAAAACTAGAAGGCCATAGCTTTTGGTAATTAGCAAGGCTTTAGGGTAGGGAAGAAGCCAACGAACACAGCACATACTTTCATGAGAGCGTACATTAAAATAATCCAAGTGGTTTTTTCTCTTTCTCCAAATGGTGGATAGAGCACGGAACACATATTTTGTTCATATTCAGCTATGCAGGCAACAGCAACACTTCATTATTCAGACAAACAGGGGAAATCCCATGATGTCTCCTGCCCTGTGGCCAGTTTCTCATGATCAGGAAACAGAGCTCGCTCCCCTGCAAAGTGGCTCAGAGGCCCTGATGCTGCGCCTTTCCCCTGCCTTCTAAGGTGCCCCAAACAATCCTGTCCCCACATCAGTTTCAAGGCTGATTCTTCTGAGAGAGGTGCCAGGTGACACAGAGTTTTTGATTTGGGATCTGTATTAGGATTCTCCAGAGCAACAGAACCAACAAGGGGTGTGTGTATGTGTGTGTGTGTGTGTGTGTGTGTGTGTATGTGTATTAGAGAGATTGAGAGATTTATTTATTTATTTCGTTTGAGACGGAGTCTCACTCTGTCTCCCAGGCTGGAGTGCAATGGTGCAATCTAAGCTCACTGCAACCTTTGCCTCCCGGGTTCAAGCAATTCTCCTGCCTCAGCCTCCCAAGTAGCTGGGATTATAGGCACCCGCCACCACGCCCAGCTAATTTTTGTATTTTTAGTAGAGACGGAGTTTTGCCATGTTGGCCAGGCTGGTCTCAAACTCCTGACCTTGGCCTCCCGAAGTGCTGGGATTACAGGCGTGAGTCCACGCGCCCGACTGAGAGACTTATTTTAAGATATTGGTTAACACAGGGATCCCCAGCCCCCAAGTCACAGACCAGTACCAGTCCATGGCCTATTAGGAATTGGGCTGCACAGCAGAAGGTGAGCAGCAGGCAAGAAAGTGAAGCTGAGCCCCACCTGTCAGATCACTGGCAGCATTAGATTCTCATAGGAGCACAAACCCAACTGTAAACTGCACATGTGATGGAACTAGGTTTCATGCTCCTTATGAGAGTCTAATGCGTGGTGATCTGTCACTGTCTCCCATCACCCCCAGATGGAACCATCTAGTTGCAGGAAAACAAGCTCAGGGCTCCCACTGACTCTACATTATGGTGAGTTGTATAATTATTTCTTTATATATATTGTAATGCATGAGATATAATACATGCTATATATGTCATGTATTATACCATATATCATATTACAATACATTTATATATTAAATATTTATATATGTTATATATGATATATAACCTATATTATGTATTATAATATACGATATATAACCTATATTATGTATTATAATATACGATATATAACCTATATTATGTATTATAATATATGATATATAACCTATATTATGTATTATAATATATGATATATAACATATATTATGTATTATAATATATGATATATAGTAATATATTACATTGTACCAATAATAGAAATAAAATGCACAATAAATGTAATGTGCTTGAATCATCCCGAAAACATCCTCTCACTCCTATCTGTGGGAGAATTGTCTTCTGTGAAACTGGTCCCTGGTACCAAGGTTGGGGACCACTGGGCTAACAGAACAGTGGATGTTTCATGAGTCCAGAGTCTGAGATGGGAGGCTGGCAGGCTGGAGACCCAGGGAAGAGCTGATGCTGCAGTTCAAGTCCAAGGCCATTTGCTGGCAGAATTCCTTCTTGCTCAGGGCAGGTCAGCCTTTTATTCTATTCAAGCCTTCAACTGCTTGGATGAGGCCCACCCACATTATGGAATACGATCTTCTTTACTGAAAGTCCATCCATTTAAATGCTAATCTCATCCCCCAAAAAACATCTTCATAGAAACACCCAGAATAATGTTTGATCAAATTTCTGGATGCCATGACCCAGCCAAGTTGAAAACAAAATTAACCATCAAAAGATCTAAAAAAATTGTTTTCATTCTCAGGTGTTTTTCTGTTTCTCTCTCTGAAAGATCAGTGAGCAACTGTACTGGAAGGGGAGATACACAAGGTTTCACACCCACAGGAGGCGGGTAGCATCCATGGAGTGCCTGGCATGCAACAGACACTTTACCAGCGCAGTCTCATGTCACTTTCACTTGGGCCTTGGGAGGCGGATATTGACGTCCTCAACTTAGGCCAAGGACTCTGAGCCACGTGGTTATGTGACTTGCCCAGGGTCCTACAGCTGGTTGTTGGCAGAGGAAGGACTCAGTGTCTCTTGAACCCAAAGCCATGTTCTGTTGACTCCCAGCAGCAGCTACCCTGGAGACACCAGGGGAAGGACAGAGATAGCCCAGATAGAAGGAAGAACAGAGTCATGAACTACCCATAAACCCTGGGCAACAGCTTCTACTGCTGTATCACTGCAAACACATTCACACACACACACACACACACACGCACACACTTGGAATGCTTAGATTATGCACACAAGTTGCCTAACAGTATATGTATATTTAGTGCATATTGGAAAGATGGTGGTCATTATTATAATAATTATAAATAGTGTATAAGTGGTAGTAAACTTGTCATATGTCAAAGGCAACAGAAGGGGGCATTAAAAGGTAGGAGGAGGCAACTTAAAAATTAATGAGATTAGGACGGGCTTGGTGGCTCCTGCCTGTATTCCTAACATTTTGAGGGGCCGAGGCAGGCGGATCACCTGAGGTTGGGAGTTCGAGACAAGACTGACCAACATGCAGAAACCCTGTCTCTAGTAAAAGTACAAAATTAGCCAGGCATGGTGGCACATGCCTGTCATCCCAGCTACTTGTGAGGCTGATACGGGAGAACTGCTTGAACCTGGGAGGCAGAGGTTGCGGTGAGCCGAGATCGTGCCATCGCACTCAAGCCTGGGCAACAAAAGCAAGACTCCGTCTCAAAAGAAAAAAAAATTAATGAGATACGAAAGTGAACCTGCTGCCCATGTGATACCACGAAGCCTGAAAATAAATTCTCAACACTTCCTTTATTCAGAGAACACTCTGCACGACCCCAGGTGGTCCTCCTAACAGCCTACTAACGTGGACAGGGCAGGCGACTTCTGCACTTTTGAAAGGCAAGAAGTCTGTGGCTCAGAGAGGTGGAGTGCATTGCCTGAGGGCACACAGCATTCTGCTTTAGGAATTGGAGGAGGGTTTCCTGTAGCTGAGGAGACCATTGCCCTCCCCACAGGGAATAGGTGGCCCAGGGAAGGCAGATTATAGAGGCTCTTTAAAGAGTTGAGGAATCTATTTCTCCATCTCTCACATCAGATTGGAATCCAGCTGGGTGTGGTGGCTCATACCTGTAATCCCAGCACTTTGGGAAGTCAAGGCAGGAGGACTGCTTGAGTCCAGGAGTTTGAGACCAGCCTGGGTAACATAGTGGAACCCCTGTCCCTACAAAAATAAAATTAAATAAAATTTAGCTGAGTGTAGTGGTGCACACCTGTGGTCCCAGCTACTGGAGGTTGGGGGTGTGGTGACTGAGGTGGGAGGATTACTTCAGTGGAATGCATGATCCCACTGCGTTCCAGCCTAGGTGACAAGCTATATACTCTGTTTCAAAAATATGTATATTTTAAAAAAGAAGAAAATAAATACATTAAAAGGAAAAAAATTGAGATCCAAACTTCTTCCCTACATGAAAAGTCATTAGCAAGAACCTATGCGAAGGTCCTTGTACCCAGCACCTGGCACTAAGTAGATGATCAGTGAATAGCAGCCACTATTATTATCACTATTAATTCTGGCTTCCAACTTCAGCAGCTTGATAGTGCTGCAGCACACAAAATCTAGAGGTGCTTGGTGGTGACAAGGGATTAAAAATATCGGTGCAAGTATGTCTCAGGGTTCTTTGTGCCACCCCGTTATTCCAAATGTCTCCCAGGCCAAAGATTTCCATGGTGGCTACGTAACCATTCCCTATTTTTCATCTCAAATACTCCTATTTACGGTGTGCAAATGTTGGCAGGGATGTGAGATGGGAACTTTTTCTTGTTTCCATCTAGAAGTCCAAGAGCTATTATATTATCCTAAAGTTCCTGGGCTTGTTCATGACAATACGTCCAGGGGACACACTGTGCAGACATGGGACTTGATTTTCGGCATGGCATGCAAGGCTGGAACATTCACGATGACAACAGCCATGGTGCGGAAGGAACTGTGGCAGGAAGATAAAAAATCAGGATGAAGCCTCCAGTGTGGATGGAGAAACAAGGTCTTGTAAATGACAAGAGTGCTGGGGAATCTGGCCATCCTTTCTCAACAATGGCAGAGGACTTTATTTTCTTTAAAAAAAAAAATTAACTTTGGGGAAAAGTATTGGTTCATCGCACCCTGTATTCATTCCGTAGCTCACTCTCACCATTGGTCCACTCAACACATCTCTTTTGATTTGTGTACTGCATTTCTTGCATTTCATCCTCATTCCCCCCATTCCCCTTTCCCATGGGCAACCATTCGAATGCGCGTGTTGTGTGTCCCTTGTATGCATCCTATTTGCACACAAGTCTTTTAATTTACATAGGTAGTATTGAGTGATAAGACTCCTATTTCTTACTTTTTTCACTCAGCACTGTCGGAAGAGATATAAAAAAAAATCACTAATTATAGATTCATAAAAATCCCAAATCTTAAAGAAGTGGTTCCCAACTGGGGGCAATTTTGCTCTACGGGAGAATTTGACAGTTTCCAGACATACTTGGCCCTTATGACTCAGGGGAGAGAAGAGGTACTACAGGATCTAGAGATGTGGGGAGTCCCTGGAGAGAACCAGACATAGCACTCAACAGCCTACAATATACAGAAACAAAGAATTATCCAGTCCAGCACAAAGAAATATCCAGCTCAAAATGTCCAGTGTCAAGGTTAGCCCAGTCTTAAAAACACCTGGAGGCCGGGCACAGTGGCTCACACCTGTAATTCCAGCACTTCGGGAGGCCAAGGACTACTTGAGGTCAGCAGTTTGAGATCAGCCTGGCTAACACAGTGAAACACTGTCTCTACTAAAAATACAAAAATTAGCCACGTGTGGTGGTGCATGCCTGTAATCCCAGCTACTTGGGAGGCTAAAGCAGGAGAATCACTTGAACTTGGGAGGTGGAGGTTGCAGTGAGCCAAGATTGGGCCACTGCACTCCATCCTGGGTGACAGAGTGAGACTCCATCTCAAAAAACAAGAGCACAAACAACAACAACAAAAACCTTGAGTGGCATCTGGTCCTGCTTCCCACCCAATATAAGGCTCATTCCACCAATACAGCCTCTGCATGGACACTTCCAAGGACAGGAGGCTCATTCCCCAAGAAGACAGCTAACTGGCCAGGCACGTTGGCCCATGCCTATAATCCCAGCATTTTTGGAGGCCAAGGTGGGCGAATTGCTTGAGCCCAGGAGTTTGAGACCAGCCTGGGCAAACATGGTAAGACCTTGTCACTACAAAAAATAAAAAGAATGAGGTAGGAAGATCATCTGAGCCCAGGAGGTGGAGGCTGCAATGACCCATGATACTGCCACTGCACTTCCACCTGCATGATGGGAGTGAAACCCTGTCTCCAAAAAAAAAAAAAAAAAAGATAGCTACCAGTAGTAGGAGCATGGACTCTTGAACACTGACCCACCCTTTATTCTGATTTATCATCCTTAAACCTTGGTTTCCGCAACTGTGAAGTGGATGAATTATTTAGCTGTGAGGACTATAAGAGATGTATCTCTGCATAGTGCCTGGAATGTAGCCGGTGACCAACAAATGCTCACTTTTACACTTAGCCCTTATTGCACCCAAATTTGCTCTCCCATGACTTTGAAATGCCGTACTTTGGCATTACAGCTTTTTCTCTCTGAAGGCCCCTGAACTGTTGGCAGAGAATGCTCAATAATTACCATTTTCTCTCTCTGGTTTTCAGCTCCCATATCCGTAAAATAGAGACTACCACTCAAGCAAAACGTGTAAACCCTTATCCACACCAGAGTTATCAACATGAGACATTTGTTTGGCCTGCACATTTTTCCTCTCAGAATTCAAATCTTATGTGTATTTTTAGGGGGGAAAATGATTCCATTAAATAATGTTCATGTTTTCAAATGCGCAGATTTCTAAAAATTAGGAGTTCTAGCATCTCCTGAAAAATAAAAGATTAGGCCAGGCACAATGGCTCACGTCTGTAATCCCAGCACTTTGGGAGGCTGAGGTGGGTGGATCACCTGAGATCAGGAGTTCAAGACCAGCCTGGCCCACATGATGAAACCCCGACTCTACTAAAAATACAAAAGATTAGCTAGGCGTGGTGGCGGGTGCCTGTAATCCCAGCTACTCAGGAGACTGAGGCAGGAGAATCACTTGAACTTGGAGGTGGAGGTTGCAGTGAGCCAAGATCGCACCATTGTACTCCAGCCTGGGCGACAAGAGCAAGACTCTGTCTCAAAAAAAAAAAAAAAAAAAAAAAAAAAGAGGAGAAAAGAAGAGAAAAATGAAAAATTGGGCAGTATTGGGTCTATTTTGTTCACGGTAACAACATGGGGGATCTGAGCAGTGCTGTGCCCTACACATGGAACATGTGCGGTCCAGTGCCCCAGCACACCACAGTCCCTACCACTCCTTATTGCCCCACTTCACTCACTTGTATCATTTCTGGCTCCTGTAGATGTTTGAATTTACAGTTCTTCAGCTACATGGGCTCTCTAGCTCCTTCCATCTCTCCAAGTCTATGAATCCTGAAAACCATGAGTTACTACTGAAAGAGGAAACTTCCTTGATAAATTTCTAGAGGTGACTCTAACTAGTGGTGATTTGCCACAGTCAGCATTTAGAAAGGAAGCTCTCCTCGACTCTGGTTTCATTTTAAAACAAGGGAAGGTAAATATCTCAAAGAAATTCAGAGTCAACTTGTTAAAGTTAAGGAAAGGGTACTTTGATTTGCAAAGCCCATGAAGACAGCAGGGCAGATCCAGGGCTAGAGAAAGGAAGGGAAGCCGGGGCACTGACAAGGACCTGGTGGTCTAGGACCCAGGGCCTACTCATGTAACACCAGTGCATCCCAGCTAAGGGCCCCTGATTATTTTTACCAGGCCAAGAAGTCCTTCAGGAAGTAGGTGGTTGGGGGATGTAGCTGGTGGGGGTGTGGGGGCTCGGCAGTGCCGGTATCATGCAGACACAAAAACTGAAAAAAAAAAAAAAAAAAAAAAAATCTTTTCTATCCTGGAGATAAAATTGGCCTCTTCCTTGTTAATCTCTGCAGGACTTGTACATACGTCAGACAAGATACTCTCCCCAAAGCACCTCTCAGTACAGCTCATGCAGCATGGAAAATAACCACGATTCAGACAGAGCTGGCACTTAACCACTCATACAAGCTCAGGCAAGCTGCCCAGTGTTGCCAAACCTCAGTTTCCTCATCAGAAAAATGGGTATAACAATGACACCTTCTTTCCAGGATGGCTACCCATGTGTCAATGGGCATCTGTTCCAAGCCTTTCACTTTATAGATGGCAACACTGAAGTTTGGGTAGGAGGACTGACTTGCAGCCTGTGCCTGCCTCGAAGGTTCCTAACCCTGCTAGGATGTAAACCCATTAATCACATCCAAGGGAGACCTCCAGTACAAAGAAAGGGGTGCTACTTAACCAGGAAAAAAAGACAAACACAGTATAACACTCAGTGTGGTCCAGATGCAGTGAAATGGATGTGGACACAGTGCTGTGAAGGGTCTGTTTTGTCACTCTGGGGCAGAACCGCAACATGAAGCACTGCATGTTTGCCAAACTGATGAAATGAGAGCAATTTGGCAATTGTCTGGAGAGCCAGGAGAAATATTCATTATCTTTGTTCATTTTTAGCTTCTCCTCTGGGACTTTTTTCTTTTCTTTTCTTTTTTTAGATGGAGTTTTGCTCTGCCTCCAGGCTGGAGTGCAGTGGCATGATCTCCACTCACTGCACAGGCTCCCGAGTAGTGGGATTACAGGTACCCGCCATCACGCCAGGCTCATTTATGTGTTTTTAGTGGAGATTCGGTTTCACCATGTTGGCCAGGTTGGTGTCAAACTGCTGACCTCTGGTGATCTGCCCGCCTTGGCCTCCCAAAGTACTGGGATTGCAGGTGTGAGCCACCACACAATCCTCCCACTTCAGCCTCCTAAGTAGCTTGGAACACAGACTTACACCACCATGTCTGACTAAATTTTTTAAATATATTTTTCATAGAGACAGGGTCTCACTCTTGCCCAGGCTAGTCTTGAACTCTTCACCTCAAGCGATCCTTCCAAGTTGGCCTCCCAAATTGCTGGGATTACAGGTATGAGCCACTGCCCCCCAGACCTTTCTGTGATTCTTAAAATACATACATAATGCAGAGAAATACCATGCTCCTCAGTTTAAACTCAGACTGGGAGCTCTTTGTCTAGCCATGGACTTCCTGATCTTTTGTAATCAAAGCTACGTACTGAAGACTGGCTGTATGCTGGCTAGGCACCATGCAAGGCACATTCTGCCATGCCGAAAGGGATCTCCAATCCTTACAACAGATCTCAAAGGTAGAGATTAGTGTCACAGCTTCTAAAGATGGGGAAAAAGGAGACAGCAAGGAACTTGCCCAGGGCCCCATGGCTAAGAAAGGGCAAAACTGCGGTTGCAGCCCAGGATAACCTATAGACAGTCTGGTCTATTTCTAGCACCTAGTTCCCCAACGTGCTGGGACATGGGAAAGGGTGTTAACTGGCTTTGAATGACAGAGCCAAAGGTTCTTCTTGTTCAACTCATATAATTCTGATACTTCTGATAACCTCTAGAATAAAGTCCATTCTTTTTAACACAGACAATGCAGTCCTGAAGGCAAGAACCCTCCCCAAATAAAAAGATGAGCTAGAATGGAGTAATGCCACTGTGCTATGTTCTCATCCATCATATTCATCATCACTGGTGTTCTCTCTGTGGCTGTTTTCATCTCCATATGCCAGTGACGCTTGCTTTCCATTTACTGTAGTGATGTAAAAATAGATTCCTCTTCATCCCTCTTCCTCTTCTGTAAATTTCAGAATGTGCCTCTTTGAACATACATTTTAGGATTCAGGGCTTCTGGGACTTCAGGTTTAACCACACCTCCCATACATCCCTGCATTTTGAGATTTTTTCTTTTATTCTTTCTTTTTTTTTTTTTTTTGTTTGTTTTTTGAGACAGTTTCTCTCTTTTCACCTAGCCCAGAATGCAATGGCGCAATCTCGGCTCACTGCAACCTCCACCCCCGCCGGTTCAAGCTATTCTCCTGTTTCAGCCTCTTGAGTAGCTGGGATTACAGGCACCCGCCACCATGCCTGGCTAATTTTGGTATTTTTAGTAGAGATGGGGTTTCACCATGTTGGCCAGGCTGGTCTCAAACTCCTGACCTCAGGTGATCTACACGCCTTGGCCTCCCAAATGCTGGGATTGCCAGGTGTGAGCCACTGCGCCCGGCCGATTTTGAGATTCTCTATTACAAAATACAGTAAAGTTTAACTGGGCAAATAGGGTCCAAGCATTCCATCGCGAAAAATATCACATGTTGTATTATTATAAGGTCACCATAAACCAATGTTTTCCAGAGGGTCTGTGCCACCAAAAAATCACAAAAATAAAGACAGAGAAGAGTATACTGAACACTGGACTGAGAAACTCAGGGCATCCCAATAATCGGGAGGCAGTCACTTCCTAGCCCTCCACACCCCCATGCCACCCCCTCCCCATATAGGGTGAGACCTCAGACCCCCTCCCCAGCCCTGCGGACTGGAGCTATTCACTGGCTCCATTCTGCCCAAGTCAACATCACTGCCCGTCATCACAGGCTTTCAGTCTGTTACAGTGGCAAAAGCAATTCAGCCTTTTTGATGGTGAAGAGTTTCAACCATTTCAACAAATAAAGGGGCAGGGTGTTATGTTCTGGAAAAGAAGCATGCAGCTAGATTTAGGCATTTTTGCTCCTCAGAGCTACAAAAATGAGTCTGCACACAACCGTCCTTCCAAACTTGACCCATCTTTGCAAAGTCTCCTTCTAAGTACAAAAAAACGGCATTGCCTGTTAATTTCGAAAAGATAGCAATGTCCTTCTTTGCAAGGCTTCTGTGAATTCAGTCCTTTCTCCCAGTTGCACGAGCAAATATGGAAAGGGACTCAGTTGAGGTGACTAATCCTCAAAGCCACAGCCCCCCAATTCCAGGGGCTGGGAAATGCTGGGATCACAATGAAAGGCTTTGAACGTCCACCAGACACCACCACCAGAGCTCACTTCATCCGCAAATGCTATGTACATTGTTGGCCACAAAAGCACTTCCAGGACAAAAAAATGTTTCAGAGTTCAGGACTATTCAATCTCATATTTGTTCTCTATGAATGAACAAATGATGCAGGAAGAAATGGAAGAAGCTAAATCCCTCTGAGGGCGCACTTTATTTTGCCCTGATGAGAACTTAGTAGCATCTAAGCGCTTCCCAATCTGACAAGGTCATACTACAGACTCCAAGGACTATTGCTGAAGTTGGCTGTTCACCTGTGAAAATACTCGAGGACCAGCAAGGCAAAGGTAACCTTCGCAAAACGGTCCCCCAGGCTGGAACCAGCTGTGGTTTCCATTCTGCAACACCTGCCTCACCCCACATTCTAGAAATTCTAGTGGACTTTGAGAGGGCGGTATCAGGGAGATGTATTTGCCAACTCTTTTTTAAAATTTGGTAGGTGAGGCCCATGTCTTTTCCATGGGCTATCTTCTAGAACCGACTGTCCTTCATTACTGCATGTTTACCTGCTGTATAGCAATCTGTCACCCCCACTGCTCCCTGAGACTGGGAGTACGGTGTGTGTGGGTGTTCTCAGGGGCAGCCTGCAAGGCAGGGTGTGGAAGAGGATGCGACAGGGCCTCTGCCTGGGCCCTGCTGACCTAGTCATTCCTTTTGTCCTCTCTGGATCTCCTTTGGGCTCTAAGGAGAGGCACTCAGGGTGAGTGGCTGGGTCCATACCGAACCTCTGAAGGCCTTATAGCTCCACAGCCAAAGCCCCAGGGAGCTGGGAGGGCCTGAAGCCCTGGCTGGTCAGGCCCAGAATGTTTTATTTTTATGTAAATGCATTTAAGCTTCAAAACATGAAATGATTTAAAGAAATATCAAGTAGCCCAGTCATAGTGGCTAACGCCTGTAATCCCAGCACTTTGGGAGGCTAAGAAGGACAGATCACCTGAGGTCAGGAGTTCGAGACCAGCCTGGCCAACATGGTGAAACCCCATCTGTACTAAAACTACAAAAATTAGCTGGATGTGATGGCAGGCACCTGTAATACCAGCTACTTGAGAGGCTGAGGCAGGAGAATCACTTGAACACAAGGGACCGAGGTTGCAGTGAGCCGAGGCTGCATCATTGCACTCCAGCCTGGGCAACAAGAACAAAACTCTGTCTCCAAAATAAATAAATAAAGGGAAATATCAAGTAAACCATGGTACAGGTGTTAGGCTGATGTGGAATGTATGGATGGTTGATGTTTGGGTCACACTGCCTAACACCAGGCCTCTGAGTTTTTCAAACTAATTGCTCCTCCATGGTCTGGGTTCTGGATGCTGTTTGAAGTTTCTTCCAAGCCACCAGCTTCTCTGGGGACTGAAATTCCTTTGTTCTACTGGATCTGCCTGACTTGAAGTCTTTTGCTCAGGCTAATCTATCCCACTTTAAATCCTACAGCACCACAGAAACTCAACGACAAAAAAAAAAAAAAAAAAAAAAAAAAAAAAAACGATAGAAAGAAAGAAAAAGGAAAAAAGCTGGCCAGTGGCAGGAAAATACCTCTAGAAGTTAAAAAGCAGCCAAACCCTTGGTAAGAGGATTAACTCAGCCACTGGAAGGTGAAGCTTTCTGAAGATGACATCTGGAGTCAGGAGGCAGGCCAGCCGGCTGCAAGGTGGGCTCCTAATGCCAATGGAATGCAAGCTTGGAGCTCTGATGGAGATCCAGAGGGGCTGTGGATAGAATGCTCAGCAGTCACTTACAGTCTGCAAGCAGGAGGTACCAAAAATCTGAAGTTACAGGGAAGGAAAAAGGCAATGGGAATAAAAGCAGCTCTCTGGGAGGAGATTTTCCTCGGGCTCACTACCTCCTTGCATTCCAAACCTGTTATCCATTGTGTGTTAAAGCACACTTTCTTCAGGAGGAATCCCCTTAAGCTCTGCTGACAAGTTAAAAGGAGTTTTGCTGGGCTGATAGGTAAAGAAATTGATGTGAAATTCACTAGCATCAGTGGAAATTGCAAAATTAAATCTCCAGATCAAATGCTAGAATTGTAATTCTGGCTTATAATAATAGATCAGTACCCTTTCAGTAATACTGTATGCATCTGTTGAGAGTGTTTTTTGTTGTCGTTTTGTTTTGTTTTGAGATGGAGTTTCACTCTTGTTGCCCAGGCTGGAGTGCAGTGGCATCGTCTCCACTCACCTCAACCTCTGCCTCCCAGGTTCAAGCGATTCTCCTCCCTCAGCCTCCTGAGTAGCTGGGATTATAGGCATGTGCCACCATGCCCAGGTAATTTTGTATTTTTAGTAGAAACGGGGTTTCTGCATGTTGGTCAGGCTGGTCTCGAACTCCCAACCTCAGGTGATCCACCTGCCTCAGCCTCCCAAAGTGCTGGGATTACAGGCGTGAGCCACCATGCCTGGCCGAGAGTGTGTTATTTTTTAAAAGATCATTTGACTGCTATCCATCAAATACCCAAGGATCCTGAAAAAAATAGTCTGAGACAAAGACTATGCATTCCATTCTCTGGTTCCCTAAGCTGTCTGTCTGTATCTGGTTAGAATATGAAAAGCTGGTTCCTAGGCCACAGGAACTTCTTACAGAAATGCCTTTTTATTAAAAGCCACCAAAATAATAACATCCTTTGCTTCTAAATCAGAATGTTGTGGTATCATTAGAAAAATCCTTATGCTACTTAATATCCTCATGAGTAAAGATCTTTATATTTGTCACATTTGAATCAGGGATTAAATTAATAGTTTGGTATGTTTCCTTTAATCAGACAAGTGTTATATAATCCATACTATTTCTCTTTTTGCTTTGGCTTCCAGGAAGCTCAAAGTGAAATAATCTATTTACCTGATTTTGTTATATATTACATCTGTTAATCAGGTCTCTTTTTGCTTATGCAATGGCAGATATTTACTGGCCAGGTGCAGTGGCTCACGCCTGTAATCCCAGCACTTTGGGAGGCTGAGGCAGGCAGATCACCTGAGGTCAGGAATTCAAGACCAGCCTGGCCAACATGGTGAAATCTTGTCTTTACTAAAAAAATACAAAATTAGCTTAAGCAATAAAAATCTCATTGCCTCCTACAACTGAGAAGTTGAAAAGTTCAGAGTAGATCTGATCATAAAACCTTAGATTAGGGCAAATCAAAGGGATATAAGAGCCAACTACAAAGGGCTTCCAATGAGCAGAGATGGAACAATTGGAACCACAAAATAAATAATATGGAAATATAACCCAAAATGTAAAACACACATATGTGAGTCCTCACTTATATAAATAAATGATTTAATACATACGCAAATAAACAGGGACAAGAAACAAATCTTCCTTAAAAAGAATTTCAAAAAATATGTGTAAATACTCCCTTTCTATGAAGTAGAGCTTAATTCCCACTCCCTTCCCTCCACCTTGAGGTCGAGCTAGATTTAGTGGCTTGCTTCCAGATAGTGGAAGAGTATGGAAAGAGAGAGAGAGTAACTTTACCATGGAACAACCTGGCAAACACTACCTTAACCATGAGACGAACGTTAACATCACCAGTGATGGGTCATGTTAATATCATGAACCTCCCCAAATGAGAAGATAAGGACACTTCACTTCCATGGTTTCCTTTCCTAAAATCTATAACCCCAGTCTAATCATGAGAAAAACATCCATTTGGGGAATATTCTACAGGACACCTGGCCAGTACTCCTCAAGACTGTCAAGGTCAGAAAAAACAAAGGAAAGACTAAGCAACCATCCTAGATCAGAGGAGACAGGGGAGATATGATTAAATACGCAATATGGTAACCTGGATTGGAAAGAGGATAGAAAAAGTGATGAAATCCAAATAAAGTGTGGGGTTTAGTTATGTACCAATAATAACGTACCAATGTTGGTTTTTTATTTGTGACAAATGTACAATGGCACGGTATAATATAAGGTGCTAACAGTGGGGGAAACTGAGTGAGGAGTATATGGGACTCTCTGTACTATGACTTTAATCGGCTCTGGCTGCTATAAAAGGATACCACAGACTGACTGGCCTAAACAACGGATGTTTAATTCTCATGGTTCTGGAGGCTTGAAAGTCTGAGATCAGGATGCCAGCACGGTCGGTTCTGGGGAGGGCCCATTTTATGATTTGCAGATGGCCATTTTCTCCTGTATCCTACATGGCAGATGAAAGAGAGAGAGGGAGAGAGAGAGAGAGAGAGAGAGAGACAGAGAGAGACAGAGACAGAGTTCCCAGGTTTCCTCCTCTTTTTATAAGGGCACAAATCCTATTCCTGAGGGGTCTACCTTTATGACTTAATCACTTCCCAAAGACCCCACCTCCAAATCTCATTACCTTGGCTTCCACAATGTGGATTTTGGGGGAACAGAAACATTTAATTTGTAGCAATTATATTTGCAACTTCTCTATAATTTTTTTTTTTTTGACAGAGTCTCGCTCTGTTGCCCAGGCTGGGGTGCAGTGGTGCAATCTCAGCTTACTACAACCTCTGCCTCCTAGGTTCAAGCAATTCTCCTGCCTCAGCCTCTGGAGTAGGTGGGATTACAGGTGCCCACCACCACACCTGGCTAATTTTTGTATTTTTTTAGTAAAGACAAGATTTCACCATGTTGGCCAGGCTGGTCTTGAATTCCTGACCGCAGGTGATCCGCCTGCCTCAGCCTCCCAAAGTGCTGGGATTACAGGCTTGAGCCACTGCACCTGACCAGTAAATTTAACATTATTTTTTTTTTAAAGTTAAAAATAACAAAGGGACAAACAAAAATAAATAATTAAGTGGTAGATTTAAATCCAGTCATATCAATAATCACATTAAATGTTAATGGCCTAAACACTCTAATTAAAAGGTAGAATAGTCAGAATGGATAAAAGAGATGTACTTTAGTTATAAAGACAGATAGACTAAAAGTAAATGGTAGTAGAAAATTTACCATATACAAAGTAACCATAAGAAGGATACAGTAGTTACATTAATATCATTCAAAACACATTTCAACACAAAGTATTAATAGATAAGTTACATATAAACACACCTATTTAGTCTTAAGTAAAGGCCTCTTTGAGATCATCTTCATTAATTGATACGAGATTTGTTGTTATTCTAGTCCAATATTTGCCTTTTTCTCTTTGTCACCTTCACTCCCTCGCCCCCAACATAACCAATTTTTACAACCTAGTATTTAGTATTTCTCCTCTCCAAATTTTTCTTCATGCTTTTAAAAGTACTTCTTTTTTTTTTTTTTTTGAGACGGAGTCTTCCTTTTGTTGCCCAAGCTGGAGTGCAATGGCGTGATCTCTGCTCATTGCAACCTCTGCCTCCTGGGTTCAAGCGATTCTCCTGTCTCAGCCTCCTGAGTGCTGGGATTACAGGCAACTGCCACCACGTCTGGGTAATTTTTTGTATTTTTACTAGAGTCGGGGTTTTGCCAGGTTGGCCAAGCTAGCCTCAAACTCCTGACCTCAGGTGATGCACCTGCCTCTGCCTCCCAAAGTGCAGGGATTACAGGTGTGAGCCACCACGCCTGGCCTTAAAAGTACTTCTAAATAGATGACACACACACACACACACATATATATATATATACACACACACACACACACGTATATATACATTTCCAAATAATATTGTCCTTGTTTTAGGAAAAATGATTTTATATCATACACATTGTATCTCAGTTTGTTTTTAGACTTCCCCAGGTCTCTAGATATAGGGCTAACTTGTTATTTTCATGTTTAAGAATTATCCATTATTATTATAATTATTCATGAATTGTTATAAACTATTAAGAATTTTCCATAATTTATTCAACACCGAGCATCCATCCTTACATTACTTGTGTGATAAGGATTGCCAGCTACGAAATTCTGGGTAAAGGGATGTTCTGTAATTTTAAAGCATTTTGCCAGGTTACTTCCCCAGAAGGTTGTGACAATCTGCGTGCCCACCAGCAACATACTCGGGCACCTTCTTCCCTGCATAGGAAGCAGACTCTGTTCATCCAATCTGAAAATCGTCCTCCCCATCCCATGTTGGGTACAGGGGCGGGCCTGATGGGTTTCGTACAGTAGTCCTGGGACAGCTGGCTCGCTTGGTTGAGGTAGCAGCCTTGAAGCCCACAGACCCCGAGCTCCTGCCCCATCTCCTCCTTCAGGTCCCAAATCCCTGGTCAGGGTCATGTGTGTGAACCTGTCCATGTTTACCCAGGTCAAGTGCTCCTGGAGGGAAGCACCCAGCTCTCCTGCAGCTCACCCAGGGCAGCACAGTCATGGGCTGAAGGGGATGAGAGGCCAGCGTGGGATCCAACGAGACGTAACCTCCTCGTGGGGTCCGGTGTCTCCTCCTGGCAGACTCTGCTCTCCCCAATCTCACATTCATCTTTGCTTACCCACTGCCAGCCTGACTGGCCTTAGACTCACGACAGACTCAGGGACAGCACACTGACAGACTGTTAAGCTGGTTCCCATCATCGTGCGAGGCCTGATGTCTGTCGTCAATCCTGTGCAACACTCAGCGTTTCTACATCTCTGCCCGCACCCTGATTAATCCACCACAATTGCTCTCAGCGCAGCTTTCCGCAAAAGCAAATCGTTCAGTCTTGATTGTATTAATGTATGTTAATAAGAGCTGTGACTAGGGGTAGCCTTTAAATGGTGTCTTGCAACGGTTATGCCTAACTATACACTGGAATTCACTGATGCAGTTTTGCAGCAAGTCAATTCAGCAAACATGTATTGAGCACCTACTCTTTGTTCTCTCAATAATAATAATTCTCTTTTATCATGCAAAGAAAAGGGAAAGTCTTGAGGTAAGGTTTTTTTAAAAGTAATCTATGTTGTTGTCCCAGCAATTTCATATCAGATTACTCCTCTAAATATCTGTAATGAAAATAAACCTTTTCTTACGTAATGAGACGACCCCAATGAGCTAACAGTTGTCACATACAGTTTTTTTGTGCTGACTTCCTGAGGACTAAGATCCAACTACTTTTCTAATGCTGGCTTTCCTTTTTAAAAAAGTAAAAAAACTCTAACACACTAACGCAGATCAACATCTTCAGAATTTCAACAATAGTTTAATTAATTTATACCTAATGCTTTTCAGGTGAGCTGGCACAGGAAAACAAACAAACAAAAAAATTAATATACCTAATGCTTAGACATGCAAATATTTGAGAGGCATTCTTGTTTCTTTCCTTCTTTTTTTTTTTTTTTTTTTTTTTTTTTTTGAGACAGAGTCTCACCCTGTTGCCCAGGTTGGAGTGCAATAGTGCGATCTTGGCTCACTGCAACCTCCGCCTCCTGGGTTCAAGTGATTCTCCTGCCTCAGCCTCCCAAGTAGCTGGGATTACAGGCACACGCCACCATGCCAGCTAATTTTTTGTGTCTTTAATAGAGACAGGGTTTCACCATGTTGGCCAGGCTTGTCTAGAACGCCTGACCTCGTGATCTGCCTGCCTCGGTCTCCCAAAGTGCTGGGATTACAGTCATGAGCCACTGTGCCTGGCCTCTTGTTATCTTTTTAAGTAAAAAATAAAGAAGAGTGAGTATTACTGTCCATCCCATGAATTTTTTTTTTTTTTTTTTTAGATGGAGTCTCGCTCTGCACCCAGGCTGGAGTGCAGTGGTGCGATCTCGGCTCACTGCAGCTTCTGCCTCCGAGGTTCAAGTGATTCTCATGCCTCAGCCTCCTGAGTGGCTGTGACTACCAATTTTTGTACAAAATACAGAAATTAGTAGAGACAAGTTTCAGCATGTTCACCAGGCTGGTCTCAAACTTCTGGCCTCAAGCGATCCGCCTGCCTCAGCCTCCCAACGTGCTGGGATTACAGGTGTAAGCCACCATGCCCAGCAGATCCCTTGGAAATTTTAAAACTTGTCTAACTCTTTGATGTGCCTCTATTCGAAAGGTGGGGTCTCATTGCCCTCCCCTTGAATATGGGCTGGCCTTAGTGACTCTCTTGGAAGTGACCTTGCTTGATTTTTAGGGGAGATTCAGTCATAAAATGTGATACAGATTCTACCTGATTCTCTCTCCTTAGGGTCATGTGCTTTGGGAGCCCTGAACTACTGTGAGGACTCCAGCTACCTTGAAGGCACCATGCTGGAGAAACCATGTAGAGTCTACACAAAGATAGAAATACTTAAGGAGCCCCATCTGCCCAGATCCAGATATTTGAGCCTTTCCAGCCCAAAAGCCAAACACGTGAGTGGGCACCCTTCAGATGATTCCAACTCCAGCCACCATCGAATAGCAACAGTGTGTGAGAGACAGTGAAAACCGCCCAGCTGAGCCCAGTTAACCCCCAGAACTATGAGAAATAATTACATGTTATTTTAAACTGTGATGTTGGAGTGATTTAGATCACTTAAGACGAGGTCATACTAGAGTAGGATAGCCCCTATCCAGTATGAATGGCATCCTTAAGAGAAGAAGCAGAGAGGCCAGGCACGGTGGCTTATACCTGTAATCCCAGCACTTTGGGAAGCTCAGGCAGGTGGATCTCTTGAGGACAGGAGTTTGAGAACAGCCTGGTCAATGTGAAGAAACCCCATCTCTACTAAAAATACAAAAATTACCCAAGCATGGTGGTATATGCCTGTAATTCCAGCTACTCCGGTGGCTGAGGCATGAAAATTGCTTCAACCCCAGAGAGGTGGAAGTTGCAGTGAGTTGAGATCACACAAATGCACTCCAACCTGAGAGAGAGAGAGTGACTCTGTCTCAAAAAAAAATAAAATAAAATAAATGTTAGAAGAGAGAGGGACACATACTGGGAGAAGATACCACGTGAAGACAGAGGCAGAGACTGTGGTGATGCAGCTGTGAGCTAAGGAACACCACAGCACACAGATAAGGCAAGGAAGCATCTTCCCCTAGAGCCACCAGAACAAGCACAGCCCTGCTGACACCTTGATCTCTGGCTTCCAGCCTCCAGACTGTGAGAGATCAAGTTGCTGTTGCTTACGATGCCCCTAGTCTGTGGGACTTGGTTGCAGCAGTCCCAGGAAACTGATGCTGAGCTCTGAGCCTTAAAGGAGGGTCACACAGGCCTGATCTGACTGTTCATCTTGACCTTGACTCTCTAAGGGAGGAGAAGGTGTGCAGTGCAGAAGTTAAGGACTCACTTTGTGGTCGCTCTGGGCCAAGCACTTACCACTGCACTTGGCTGTGCTAAAAACGGTCTGAGATGGGCTGGGTGTCCGTGTGCCAGGAAACTGTTTTCTAAAGAAAGAGCTGGGAGTAGTCGCTGCTGTTGTTCCAGTGTGGGCTCCATCACAGGAATTCTTGTTTCTCTGAAGGATTTTCCATATAGATGAAGACATTTACAAATTTATCTAGATTAATTGGGTGTGGCTGTTGAACAAACAGGGAAAATCCCATCATTGAGCCCCCAGCTCTGGAAAAATAGGGACCCTGTGTGCAGCCCCGCACACAGAAGATAACCAGAAAGGGAAAGAAATCCAGAAATAGGAAAAATATCTCAGGGCATAATCCCAAAAGAGGCAGCTGGACTCAAAGGTCACCCTAGAGATGTGGGTTTAAAATCTAGGTGCCCCAAACTCGACTCAGGGGTTCCTACCTCCTGGCCTTCCGCCACTCCTTTCACCCCTATGCGCGTGTGTGCACACACACACACACACACACAGACCCACAAACACAGACACATGCATACACACACACACCCACACACCACACACACACTACACACAGATACATGCACACACACATATACACACCACATACACACAGACACGCCCACAAAGACAGACACAAACACTAAACACAGACACAGACGTACATATACCCTTGGGAACAGAAATAACTAGACATTTTAAAGCATTTTTAGAGAAACGCATTGGGCTGGCGCAATGTCTCACACTGTAGTCCCAGTTATTAGGGAGGCTGAGCCAGGAGAATGCTTAAGCCCAGGAGTTTAAGGCTACAGTGAGCCATGATCACACCACTGCACTCCAGTCTGGGCAACAGAGCGAGACTCTGTCTACACACACACACTGCACGTTGCATGTATTCATTCAACATCCAGTCCTGTGCTAGCTGATCTCAGCTGCATTATTGTCTTGCTTTTTTCCCCCACAACAACTCTCCAAGGCAGTTGTTACTTTTCCCATTTTGCAGACAGAAATACTGAGCCCCAGAAGGGCTAGTTCAAGATTTCACAGTCAGCAAGCAGCCCAGCAGGAACGCTAATCCTTCTCCGGAGCTCCAGATCCCGGGCCTGTTTCTCAGCAAACGGCAGAAGCCCACACTTATTCCGTCAACAGTTACAGGGCTCAGGATAAAGCAGTGACTGAAGCAGACAAGCCATCTCCTCGAGGAGCTTACGCGTCTCATCAGCTAAGAGCCCACGCTTCTCCAATGACTCATGTCCTTCCCCAGGGACGGAACTCACCAAACTTCACTGTGCATGAGAATCCTGGGGTGTAGGGTTCCCGTGCATGTTAGTTCTGTAGGCTGGAGGTGGGCGGATCACAAGGTCAGGAGTTCAAGACCAGCCTGGCCAACATGGTGAAAGTCCATCTCTACTAAAAATACAAAAAATTAGCCGGACATTGTGGCACGTGCCTGTAATCCCAGCTACTTGGGAGGCTGAGGCAGGAGAATCGCTTGAACCCAGAAGGCGGAGGCACCCGCCTGTAATCCCAGCTACTCTGGAGGTTGAGGCAGGAGAATTGCTTGAACCCAGGAGGCGGAGGTTGCAGTGAGCTGAGATCATGCCACTGCACTCCAGCCTGGGATAGAGTGAGACTCCATCTCAAAAAAAAAAAAAAAAAAAAAAGGGGGGAAACTGAGGGCTAGAGGCTGTTGGTATCCAAGGTCAAAGAGAGATTCCATGGCAGAGTCAGGGCTAGTCTCAAGGTCTTTCAGCTCTACAGTCTCCTGCCATTGAGCTGAGGGTGCTCTTTACACAAGGAATATCTTGTGGAGTCCAAAACAGCCTCCCTTACCTGCCCCAGGTCCAGAGAAAGGACTCCTCCCAGCCATGTGGAATAAGGCACCTATCCCTGACCATAGGTGCTTTAGACTGCCATGAAGCAGTCTGACTCGAGTAGGGGAGATCAGAGCTCGCTCTGTTAGAATCTGGAATTCTCATCAATCATGGAGAAAGATTGATGAGACACAAAGAAAGGAGAGAGACTTTGTCTTGTGGCTGGGTAAACATGTGTTTCCCCTATGGCTTGGGGAACAGAGAACACTGGCCTCCAGGAACATTAAAAAGTAAGAAGAGGCACAGGAAGGAACAAAGATGAGATGAGAGATGAAGAGAGAGTCTAAGTGGCCTCCTAAGCTCTTTATCAAACTTACCTAGGTCCCTGCCTACATCCTTGTAATAAATGCCATTGTTGTTGTTTTATTAAAGCTAGAGCGAGTTAACATCTGCTACTTGAGGCCAAAATGCAAATGAACAGTATGTTCATTCGCAGCTGTACCTCCCCCACACTGACCCCCAAACATCACTCTTTAATATTCTAGAAGGAGTTCTAACTTCACTTCAAGTATTTACCTTTTCTTTATTTTTTTGAGTCAGAGTCTTGCTCTGTCAGCCAGGCTGGAGTACAGTGGTGTGATCTCAGCTCACTGCAACCTCCACCTCCCAGTTGCAGGCAATTCTCCTGCCTCAGGCTCCCAAGTAGCTGTGATTACAGGTGTGTGTCACCACACCCGGCTAATTTTTGTATTTTTTTAGAGGCAGGGTTTTACCATGTTGGCCAGGCTGGTCTCAAACTCCTGACCTCAGGTGATCTGCCCACCATGGCCTCCCCAAATGCTGGGATTACTGGCATAAGACACCGCACCTGGCTATTTACTATTATCTTTAGTGAAAAAATAAATAGCAGGTAAAGTATTTATTTGTGAAACCCAGAAGCAATTCCCTTAAAGAAGGAAACAAGGATTCATGCTATCAACACTATCGTATCCACTAAGTGCTAGAGGACCTAGTGAATGCAATAAAATAAGGGGAAAAATAAGAGAAGCAAGTATTGAAAAAGAAAAGGCAAAATTAGGCTGGGCTCAGTGGCTCACTCCTATAATCCCAGCACTTTGGGAGGCTGAGGTGGGAGGATTGCTTGAGCCCAGCAATTCAAGACCAGCTTGGGCAACATGGAGAAATCTCATCTCTACGAAATATACAAAAACTAGCTGGACATGGTGGCACATGTCTGTAGTCCTAGCTACTAGGGAGGCTGAAGCTGGAGGATCCCTTGAGCCCGGGAGACAGAGGTTTCAGTGAGCCTAGATGGTGTCACTACACTCCAGCCTAGGTGACAGAGAAAAAAAAAAAAAAAAAAAGACAAAATTATAGTTTTTAGATTATATGATGGTCCACCCAGTAAATTCACAAGGCCAACTGAAATGCAAGTTGAACCAGTGACAGAGTTTTGTAAGATAGTTGGGTATAATATAAGTAACCAAAAGCCAATGTTTATCTGTATGTCAAAAATAATTTAAATATGTAATGGGGAAAAATCCCATTAACAGCAGCAAAAAGAATTGTACAATATTGCCCAGGTGCAACGGTTCACACCTATAGTTCCAGCACTTTGGGAGGCCGAAGCAGGCAGATCACGAGGTCAAGAGACAGATCCCATCATGGCAAACATGGTGAAACCCCATCTCTACTAAAAATACAAAAATTTTCTGGGCGTGGTGGCAAGCGCCTGTATCCCAGCTACTCAGGAGGCTGAGACAGGAGAATCCTTTGAACCCAGGAGGCGGAGGTTGCAGTGAGTTGAGATCACGCCACTGCATTGCAGCCTGGGTGACAGAGCAAGACTCCGTCTCAAAAACAAGGTGGCCGGGTGCAGTGGCTCATGCCTGTAATCCCAGCACTTTGGGAGGGCGAGGTGGGCGGATCACGAGCTCTGGAGATCAAAACCATCCTGGCTAACATGGTGAAACCCTCTCTCTCTACTAAAAATACAAAAAAGTTAGCCGGGGGTGGTGGCACATGCCTGTAGTCCCAGCTACTCAGGAGACTGAGGCAGGAGAATCCCAGGAGGCGGAGGTTGCAGTGAGCCGAGACCATGCCACTTCACTCTAGCCTGGGCAACAGAATGAGACTCTGTCTCAAAAAAAAAAAGAATTGTACAATATCTAGGAATAGGCCTGAGTAATGTGCAATATCTATGCATATAAAACTTCGCTAAAAAAAAAAAAAGAAAAAGAAAAAAAAGGGGGCTGGGTGCGGTGGCTCATACCTGTAATCCCAGCACTTTGGGAGGCCAAGGTGGGTGGATCACAAGGTCAGGAGTTCAAGACCAGCCTGGCCAACATGGTGAAAGTCCATCTCTACTAAAAATACAAAAAATTAGCCAGACATTGTGGCACGTGCCTGTAATCCCAGCTACTTGGGAGGCTGAGGCAGGAGAATCACTTGAACCCAGAAGGCAGAGGTTGCAGTGAGCCAAAACCGCACCACTGCACTCCAGCCTGGCAACAGAGCGAGTCTCCGTCTCAAACAAAGCAAAACAAAACAAAAAGGAGTAACTAAACACAAAGAAATATCGTGATGTCAGTTCCATCACTGGCCCCATTTTTTCATCCCTCTCTGCATCCATTCCCTTACCTTGACCTCCTTGTGGGCAGAATGTATTCGCCCATCCCTTAACTTGGAGCATAACGGTATGACCTGCTTTGGCCAATATAATATGGGCAGAAATGACAACGTGCCAATTAGAACCTCAGCCCTAACAGACTTCTGTTTGTCTTCCCGCCTCTCTGCCACTACTGGTAGAGGAGCTTACCGCAGGCGTGTTGCTCAAAAGGAAGACAAGGGGGGCAGACCTGAGCCCTCATCTCACTGAAGAACGAAGCATAAACAGATCCATCCAGAGCTTGAAGCAGGGTTACCAGGCCCCGCCCAGCCCAAATCAGCCAATCTCTAGCCAACACACGGATTTGTGCTATTACCAATAAAAGTGGTTTAAGCCACTGAATTTTGGGGTGATTTGTCACACAGTAAGTGCTAACTGATAAACATCTTATTCTTTAATATTGGGATTCAATATTGTAAAGATGTACACTCTCTATGAATTAATCTATAAAGTAAGTGTGACTCCACTAAAAATACCGATAGATGTTTATTTATCTGAGAAACTGTAAAACAGAAGTAGCCACTAAAAATTTGAAAGAAACTAATAGTGGGGTAAAAGTGCTACCAGATATTAAGAGGTGCCATACAACTAGGGTAGTAGCATTACACAATATGCTACTGGAATAAGAACAGATAAACCAATGAAACACAACAGTAAGGGTAGGATGGATAGATAGACAAATAGATAGATAGATAGATAGACTGCCATAGAAAGGCAGAGAAAATGCTATTTATGAATAAGTGGTGGGAAGGTGGAAGATTATATAGTAAATAGCATTAACAATCACAATATAGGCCAGATGTGGTGGCCCACACCTGTAATCCCACACCTTGGGAGGATGAAGTGGATGGATCACGTGAGGCCAGGAGTTCAAGGCCAGCCTGGCCAACATGGTGAAACTCCGTCTCTAATAAAATACAAAAATTAGCCAGGCAGGGTGGTACATGCCTGCAATCCCAGCTACTCGAGAGGCTGAGGCAGGAGAATTGCTTGAACCCAGAAGGCAGAGGTTGCAGTGAGCAGAGATTGCACCACTACATTCCAGCCTGGGCGACAGAGCAAAATTCCATCAAAAAAAAAAAAAAAAAAAACCGGGGGGCCGGGCGTGGTGGCTCACGCCTGTAATCCCAGCACTTTGGGAGGCCAAGGTGGGCAGATCATGAGGTCAGGAGTTCGAGACCAGTCTGGCCAACATGGTAAAACCCTGCCTCTACTAAAAATACAAAATTAGCTGGGCGTGGTGGCACATGCCTGTAGTCCCAGCTACTTGGGAAGCTGAGGCAGGAGAATTGCTTAAACCCTGGAGGCGCAGGTTGCAGTGAGCTGAGATTGTGCCACTACACTCCAGCCTGAGCGACAGAGAAAGGATCTGTCTCAAAAAAAAAAAAAAAAAAGAAAGAAAGAAAATAGCAAAAAATAGCAATATAAATAATTATTACTATAATAACAAACAGCAAATATAAACATATTGCATTGAAAATAGCAATATAAATAAAAATACAGTCAATAGCAGTTATCAGATTGAAAAATATGAAATAAACTCTTACCTCACCCTAGATACTAAAATAAGTTCCAGATGCATTAAAAAGCTGAATGTAATAAATCCAACTCTCAAAGTACTAGAAGAAACCACACAGGACTGGAGTCATAAGTGTGGGGAGGAGCAGGCTCTTCCAAGCAGGACACGATCCAGGAGCCATCAAGAAGTAGACTGAGGGCGCGGTGGCTCACCCCTGTAATCCCAGCACTTTGGGAGGCCGAAGCGGTCACTTGAGGTCAGGAGTTCAATACCAGCCTGGTCAACATGGCAAAACCCCATCTCTACAAAAAATATAAAAATTAGCTAGGCGTGGCAGCCACGCCTATGATCCCAACTACTCCAGAGGCTGAGGCAGGAGAATCGCCTGAACCTGGGAGGTGGAGGTTGCAGTGAGCTGAGATCACACCACTGCACTCCAGCCTGGGGACAGACCGTGACTCCATCTAAAAAAAAAAAAAAGAAAAAAAGATTGACAAATTTTACTCCATAAAAATGAAATGCTCTGTATAGCTAAAGACCATCAACAAAGTTAAAATACAAATAATACAAATGACGTCTTAAGAGAAAATATTTGTAGCATATATAAGAGAAAAAGGGTTCATTGGCCCGGCTTACTCAAAGCTCTGATAGTAAGAAAAGGGCCAGCCATCTCATAGAAAAACAGGGGAGGTGCCTGGTACAGTGGTTCACACCTATAATCCCAACACTTTGGGAGACTGAAGTGGTGGATCGCTTGAGCCCAGGAGTCCAAGACAAGCCTGGGCAACAGAGCAACACCTTGTCTCTACAAAATATAAAACATTAGCCAGGGGTGGTAGCACACACCTGTAGTCCCAGCTACTCCGGAGGCCAAGGTGGGAGGATTGCTTGAGCCGGGAGGACAAGGCTGCAGTGAGCCATGATTGCACAGTTGTATTCCATCTGGGTGACAGAGTGAGACCTTATCTCAAAATAGGAAAAGAAAAATAGAGAAGGCAATTCACGCAAGTGGGAAGAAATGCCAACAAGTAGTAAAAAACTATGTTCCACCTCTCTATGAGTGAGAAAAATATAAATAAAAATGAGACACCATTACCCTGTTTGCCCTTTAGCCCAGCGCAAATCAAGACTGACAGCTGCAGCTGGAGAAGAGACACCGGCCAGGAGCTCCCCCTGCAGGTTTCTGACTTAAGGCAAATAGGATCCCAGCACAGTGATGCTCTCTGAGCATTAACTGTGACATTGAAAAACCAGAAATGGCTTCCCAATCAGCAACAAGGAAATGGTTAAATAAATAAAGGCTGAAGCGCCCACTAAAGTCAAGAAGTTGATCCACATGCAATGACAGGGAGAGATAGTCATGAGTTGTTTATGATGAATTTGTTCACAAAAACATACACATCTGGAGACACAGAGAGAAAATGCTTGGGACTTCCAAACCCTGAACAGTGGTTACCCCTCGGGAAAAGCACTGAAGAGGAAGGAAGGATTTTCACACCTCACTCTCAGCTTCTGTATGGTTTGATTTTTTTTTTTTTTTTTAAGTCAGGGTCTCACTTTGTCACCCAGGCTGGTGTGCAGTGGTGTGAGCATGGCTTACTGCAACTTCGACCTCCCAGGCTCAAGCTATCCTCCTGCCTCAGCCTGCCAAATAGCTGCGACTACAAATGCATGCCACTATGCCCGAATATTTTTTTTTTTTTTAGGAGACAGTCTTGCTCTTGGCCCAGGCTGAAGTACAGTGGCATGATATCAGCTCACTGCAACCTCTGCCTCACGGGTTCAAGTGATTCTCCTGCCTCAGCTTCCCAAGTAGCTGGGATTACAGGAGCACACCACCACACCCTGCTAATTTTTGTATTTTTTGGTAGAGACCCGATTTCACTATATGTTGGCCAGGCTGGTCTTGAACTCCTGACCTCAAGTGATCTGCCCACCTCAGCCTCCCAAAGTGCTGGGATTACAGGTGTGAGCCACCGTGCTCAGACGATTTTTTGTTGTTTGTTTGTTTGTTTGTTTGTATTTTTGATAGAGACCAGGTTTCACCATGTTGCCCAGGTTGGTCTCGAACTTCTGAGCTCAAGTGATCTTCCCACCTCAACTTCCCAAAGTGCTGGTGTTACAG
Organism: Macaca mulatta; assembly: GCF_049350105.2. Lineage (NCBI taxonomy): Eukaryota > Metazoa > Chordata > Mammalia > Primates > Cercopithecidae > Macaca > Macaca mulatta. The sequence goes on from NC_133412.1 coordinate 168,029,066, forward strand.
GCATGAGCCACCACACCCTGCTGTTGGTTTGAAAATTTTACATAGGCACTGGGCATGGTGGCTGATGACTGCAATCCTAGCACTTCGGAAGGCTGAGGCAGGAAGATCACTTGCCTCCAGGAGTTTGAAACCAGCCTGCGCAACATACTAGTAAGACCTCATCTCTATAAAAAATAAAAAATTAGCCAGGTGTGCTGCTGCGTGCTTGTGGCCCCTGTTACTTAGGAGACTGAGATGGGAGAATTACTTGAGCTTCGGAGGTCAAGACTGCAGTGAGCTGAGATCGTGCCACTGTACTCCAGCCTGGGCAACAGAGAAAGACTCTGTCTCAAAAAATTTACACAGGCACTTATGACTCATGTAATCTCTAAAGGAAAGAAAACAAAAAGTGTGGAACGGAATGAATACTTACGCTTTAGGTATGGGATCGTTTCAGCTATACAGATAAATATCTATTTTTTAACCCCTCAGCACTTTCTGTTTCGCAAGTCAGTCTTAAAAAGTCAGGAGCCTTCCTTGAGGGAGTCACACAGCTGTGTGTATCCATCCTGGGAGCAAACTAAGCCATGAATGGAGCCATCACTAACTTAAGGCAACATCAACTTCATTAGCCTGATCCAGTGACACCTTTGTCTCAATGAGGGCACTGGGAATGTCATTCTAAGAGGAAGAAAAGCCAGGGATGGGTCCATTAATGAGCACTGTCCCACCAAAGCCCCGCTAATCCAGCCCTGCTGCCCCAACCCCTCTGGTTCACCCCTCTATTGTCTGCCCCAGAGCTGCCCCCAATCCCTCCCAGACCCCAGCTCCTTTGGGCTCCACCTGACACCCTCTGTGTGGCCACCTTCTAAAGGCTTTTGGGCATGACCCTCTATAACCTTTATTAATTCTGAGTTCTTTCCTAATCCCTTGCCTATCCCATTCCCAGGTAGAACAATAACCACAGCCACGACAGAACTGCTAGCATGGGCCAGGAGTGTGTCCTGCAGGGTCCTGAGCTAGGGCTCTGTTGCTATGCAGCACTGTGTTTAATTCTGGGCACCCCATGGAGCAGCTGCTGTCAGTGGGCTCATTGCACAGATGTGAAAACTGAGGCAGGCCAGGGGGCTACCAGGGAAGGCTCCACACCTGACTTTATCCTCCACCGAACCCTGCACTGACAGTTCTCTTTCAGTACCTGTCACTGTCTTGGGGTTCGTGTCTCCGAGACTGTTCGCCTCCCTGACTAGAGGCTTCTTGAGCTGAGGGCTCTGTCCTGCTCATCTTCGTGTCCCCAGCACCTAGTAAAGGGCAAACGTGTTGGAGGAGGTAAGGGCAAGGCATGGGAAAACACAGGAATAAAGCAAGGGAGATGAGGAAGGGAGAAAAATTCAAAAAGAGAAAAGGAAGCAAAGGCATGATGGACGCAGGGCCCTGAGAGTGATGTGGAATCGGAGCAGGGGTTGGCAACCCTGTGGGAGGGAATAGTCACCAACGAATGGTCAAGATGAAAAACGGTCACATTTCACACTGGACCTTAGTCCCAGTGTCGGCTAAAATTAGCACTGTTCCCACGGCCTCTGGGGCACAGTCTTCTGTGGATCTGGGCCCCAGGGCCGATTCAGGCTCCGTCATTCACTCTCTGAGTGCCTCTGGGGGCTGGAATTACCTGTCCTGCAGGCCTGTCCCTGCTTCGCAGCTGGCATTGGTAAGTACGGGCAGGCTCCCGACACCCCCAACACCTCGCACATAGCATCGTCCTGAACCACTCGTCCCAGTGCCCCCATATCCAGCTTCCAAGGCTATTTTGGTCAGCTTGGCCCTGAGACTGAAGGCACTGGGTTTTGTTTTGTTTTGTTTTTTTGAGATACAGTCTTGCTCTGTCGTCCAGGCTGGAGTGCAGTGGCTTGATCTCGGCTCACTGCAACCTCCACCTCCCAGGTTCAAGTAATTCTTGTGCCTCAGCCTCCCAAGTAGTTGGGATTACAGGCGCCTGCCACCACGCCTGGCTAATTTTTGTATTTTTAATAGAGACAACGTTTCACCATGTTGGCCAAGTTGGTTTTGAACTCCTGACCTCAGGTGATCCACCTGCCTCAGCCTCCCAAAGTGCTGAGCCACCATGCCCAGCCAAGGCATTGGTTCTAATCATGACCTCTCCTCACCTACCTGACCTGAAGTTTAGGACTTCTTCTCAGGCAGACCCTCAGCCACATCTGCTCAACCACACTTCCTCACCTCTCGATGCTCTGGGCTCTCCTGGGAGACCCCTTGCCTGGACTGTCTGTGCTGAACGGGCCCCAGCCCCACAGACGTGGTCAGTGACTATGAGATGCTGCACCCTGGACATGCCTCTCTCCTCTCTGGGCCTCCGTTTGGATTTTACCTAGTTCCCCCATCATCAGAAGTGTTGAATGGGAAAACATCTCCTACTTGCTGAGTAGTCCAGGTTGTGGTTTGTTTTTTTTTTTTTTTCCGAGAATGCAAAACATTTTCATATAGTTCGTACTTGGCCTCCCCAGTGTTCCATCATGGATCTACAAAAAGAGTACTCAGATGCAATATTCTACAGGCAAAAATATGGACTGTTAGTAACATCATATTCTGCCACTTCACATCCAATTCATTTGAAGAGTCTGCTCATCCCTCCCTCGCTGAAGGAAAAGAGGAAAAAAGTTGCTTTCATGCTTCCAAGATTGCCGTAATTTGCCCTAGAGAGAACAAAGGGGCATGAGTTATTAGGTCTGTTTTATACTTGATATAACTGTGTCTCTGAGAGATTAGACAGTTTGCCTGTGTCACCAGGTTGGTGGGGCCACGGGAAGCAGAGCCAAGCCGCCGTTGGTCTCCACCTCCAGACACAAGCTCTTCCCACCACCCCATCCTGCCTGCGAAAGCACTTTTACTGCCGTCTGTCGACAGTCACATAATTTTGACCAAATGCAGACCAGCCCCTAAGGATGATAAAAAATAGAGACAACCTCAACCATTTAATTGAATGGGGCCAAAATGATTGCAGATCGTTCATTTCCAATGAGGATCCAAAGCAAGCTGGAGCATGTTCTATCAATCTGGCAAGAGATGCTACCGGGGCAAGTGTGAGGAAGAGGCCACAGCAGGTCCGATCTCTTTCCCTCTGCTCTGAAAACGAACCGCTCTTCCTAAAAGACAAACACATCCCATCTTCCCGGGCAGTGATGTGAATGCCCCAGGCACTAAAACAGTGCGACATCCTTGAGGTTGATCAGCCTTCATTGCAAAGAGACACGCTCACCCTTCATGCTGGCTGGCGGTCACCTCCATCCCACGGAGAAGCTGGTCACTATCCAAATGATCCCTCTACTTGGAAGCCCTCAGAGCAGCCCGGCCTGGAAACCGTTGCTACGTGTGGGGAAGGTTTTTTCCCTAAGCAGGCACTGAGAAGGCCAGCGGACATCCCTGTGGAGCTGGCCTGTGGATGATTAAAGAGAAGACAGCAGTTTATTGGCCAGGCCTGTAACTTTCCAGACAGAGGCAGAGAGATTTGCAGGATGGGGAAGAGCAGACTTTTGGGGGAATTAAAGGCAGGGTAGCGGTGCCCAAGTTGAGTGTTCAAGGTCCTTCCCTCCACCCAGAGAGGTGAGAAATGATGGGGAAGGGAAGAAACACAGTCCCTGGACTCAGAAGTGCTTTTGCAATGCCTCCCTGATGCTTCTAGCTAAGACTGCTCTGCTCTGTGTGCCTCAAGCTCCTCATGGATGAGGAACAAAAAATTGTCCCTGCTTATAGGTTGAGGGTGCAGTGAGGCCTGGACAGATTGAATATAAAATGTCCAGCACCGTGTCAGCATCGTATTCAACGCTCTATATGTGGTGGCTGATATTAGTAGCATCACTGCGTAGAGTCCCACAAAGAGTCTCATGAAGTGTCTGTAGATGGTGGAAGCTCAGGTGGGTGCTGTTGGTTAATAAAACAGGGAAAATTAGGAATGACTTAAGAATTCCACCACTTTCACACCTGTAACCCCAGCACTTTGAGAGGCTGAGGTGGGCGGATCACAAGGTCAGGAGATGGAGACCATCCTGGCTAACATGGTGAAACCCCGTCTCTACCATAAATATAAAAAATTAGGCGGGCGTGGTGGCATGTGCCTGTAATCCCAGCTACTCGGGAGGCTGAGGCAGGAGAATCGCTTGAACCCAGGAGGTGGAGGTTGCAGTGAGTGGAGATCGCACCACTGCACTCCAGCCTGGGCAACAGAGCAAGACTCCATCTCAAATTTAAAAAAAAGAATTCCACCACCTGGTAGGTCAAATTTCTCAAAATGTTGGTTCCACTGGCGAAGCTAATCAAAAGAGGTATTACAGATGGAAGTATGTCCTTCTCAAATTCATATGGTGAAGCCCCAACCTCCAATGTGACTGAATTTGGACAGAAGGGCTTCAAAGAGGTGATTAAGGTTACATGAGGTCATAAGGGTGGGGCTCCAGTCCGATCGGACTGTGGTCCTTACAAGAAGAGAAAGAGATAGGTTGGGCGCCGTAACGCACACCTGTAATCCCAGCACTTTGCGAGGCCGAGGCGGTGAATCACCTGACGTCAAGAGTTCAAGACCACCCTCGCCAATATGGCGAAATCCCGTCTCTACTAAAAATACAAAAATTAGCCAGGCCTTGTGGCACATGCCTGTAATCCCAGCTACTTGAGAGGCTGAGGCAGGAGAATCGCTTGAACCCAGGGGGCAGAGGTTGCAGTGAGCTGAGATCTCGCCATTGCCCTCCAGCCTGGTCAACAGAGCAAGACTCCATCTCAAAAAAAAAAAGAGAAGGAGAAGGAGAAGAAACTCCAAGAGAGAGGAAGCTGTGTGAGACACGGTGGAAGATGGCAGCAACCATCTGCAAGCCAACGAGAGAGGCCACACCAGAAACCAGTTTTGATGGCACCATGAACTTGGACTTTCAGCCTCCAGAACTATGAGAAAATAAGTGTTTCTGTTTCAGCCACCCTGTGTGTGACATTTTGTTATGGCAGCCTGAGCAGACTGATACAGGCAGCCTTTGGTCCCATCTGTCTCCCTTGCTGCTTCCAGGGTTTTCAACTCCCTGGCATTTGCAACCTGCCCTGTGCATGCTAGGGATGGCGTGCAGGTGCGTCACAGGTACAGGTAGGTCAAGCCTCAGTGTAACTTCCAAGAGGACTTGCCTGCTCCAGATACTCTTAGCGTGATGAGCAGGTAAGAGAAACAATTCATACTCTGCCGAGAAATGGGTTCACAGCAATTCCTCATTTTCTGTACCTCCTGGAGTGAGTTGAATGGTGACTCTCAAAACGCTGTGTCCATATCTCAACCCCAGGAGTCCATGAATGGGGCCTTATTTGGCGAAAGGGTCTTTGCTGATGTAACTAAAGACCTCAAAATGAGATCATTCTGGATTACCTGGGTAGACCCTAAATCCAATGGCAAATGTTCTTCGAGTAGAAAAGGTATGTTTGACTGGGCACAGTGGCTTATGCCTGTAATCCCAGTACTTTGGGAGGCAGAGGCGCGCAGATCACTTGAGGTCAGGAGTTTGAGACCAGCCCGGCGAACATGGTGAAACCCCGTCTCTACTAAAAGTACAAAAAATTAACTGGGCATGGTGGCAGGTGCCTGTAATCCCAGGCACTCAGAAGGCTGAGGCAGGAGAATTGCTTGAACCCAGGAGGTGGAGGTTGCAGTGAGCCAAGGTCGCGCCAATGCACTCCAGACTGGGTGACAGAGCAAGACTCTGTCTTTTTTTTTTTTTTTTTGAGACGGAGTCTCGCTGTGTCTCCCAGGCTGGAGTGCAGTGGCGTGATCTCGGCTCACTGCAAGCTCCGCCTCCCGGGTTCACGCCATTCTCCCACCTCAGCCTCCCAAGTAGCTGAGACTACAGGCGCCTGCCACCACGCCCAGCTAGTTTTTTGTATTTTTAGTAGAGACGGGGTTTCACCATGTTAGCCAGGATAGTCTCGATCTCCTGACCTCGTGATCCACCCGCCTCGGCCTCCCAAAGTGCTGGGATTACAGGCTTGAGCCACCGCGCCCAGCCAAGACTCTGTCTTAAAAAGAAAAAAAAAAGAAAAAAGAAAAGGTACATTCAAGACAGAGAGAGACACAGGGAACAAGGCCACATGAAACAGAAGCCAAGATTGGAGTGATGAAGTCACAAGCTTAGGAACGCCTGGATCCACCAGATGGTGGAAGAAGCAAGGAATGGGATCTTCCTGAGCGCCTCCAGAGAAAGCATGGCACTGCTGAGACCTTTGATTTTGGACTTCAGGCCTCCAGAACTGTGTAAGAATAAATTTCTGTTGTTTGAAGTCACCCAGTTTGTGGTCATTTGTTAGAGAAGCCTGAGGAAACTGATCCAACTCTCCATCTCCTAGTAGTTCAATGCCCAGTCTTAGACTGAACAAATGAAATCATAAACAGCAAAGAACAGCATCACACAACGTTCCTAAGAACAACAGCTTCTGTTTCTTGAGGACCCGTCCCTTGTAGACACTGGAGGAAGTGCACTGCCTCATGATCTCTTTCCAGACGAAGGAAATGAAGCTCAGAAAAGTTAGGTGAGTGGTCCGAGGTCATGAAGCTTACACCTGGTGGTGCCAGATGAGAACTGAGTTAGTTTGACTCCAACAACAGTAGGATGATGCATCAGGCCGCCAGGTCCCACAACAAAACCCGTGACGTAGGAACTACAAGTGGAAGCTGATATACCCAGAGCCCAGCACAGCCAGAAAAACCAAGTAACTCTTTGGGGTTCACAATGATAGGATTTTATCTCAATGGATGTTCAAGAGTCTCAGCAGAAGAATCATAATGCCCTTAGGTCCCCTGGTGACCTAAGAAAGTACAGACACCTGCTCGCATCCTGTGATCTGAATCATTCTGCAAAAATCCAAATTCTGCACCATTCATAGCCCCTCCTGGCCTGTCTTCTTATTCTGCAGTTGGTGCTGCCTCTAGAGTGCTCAAGTAGAGGGAGAAACTGACGTGGACACAGAAAGCTCCAGCACACCACCCCACAGGAAGACCCGACGAGAGGAAAAATGACAAACAGACAATGAAAGGCATTTACTCACTCACTGACTCACCGACGCATTCACTCCACAAATCTCTCTTACGACCTGAGATTAGACGTTACAGTTATGTAACTGGTCTGTATATTTAACTTTAATCCCCAACATCCAAGGCCCTACCTAATGTATAGTATGTGCTTCATAAATACCTGCTGAGGCCAGGCGCGGTGGCTCAAGCCTGCAATTCCAGCACTTTAGGAGGCCGAGGAGGGCAGATCACTTGAGGTAAGGAGTTTAAGACTAGCCTGGCCAACATGGTGAAATACCATCTCTACTAAAAATACAAAAACTAGCCGGCATGGTAGCAGGCACCTGTAATCCCAGCTACTCAGGAGGCTGAGGCAGGAGAATTGTTTGAACCTGGGAGGTGGAGGTTGCAGTGAGCCGAAATCGCACCACTGCACTCCAGCCTGGGTGACAGAGCAAGACTGCATCTCAAAACAAACAAACAAACAAACAAAACACCATTCAATTGAACTGTAGTTACAGATAGGGAAACCGAGGCCCAGAGTGGGAAGGAGTCTTACTCAAGCTCACACACAGGACCAGAACACCAAGTCTTCGAGTCTCTGAATCTGGAGCTGACGTCTATGTCATGATGCCTCCTGAGGAGCCCCTAGAAGACAGGTAGGATTTCAAAAGTCAGAACCACAGGGAAAAGAGGCATCCTTGACAGAGGGAACAGCATGGAAGGATGCTCAGAGGCAGGAAATCATGAGGCATGTTCAGGGGCAGGGCCCGCTCAGTCTGCCTGGGCACTGGCCTTTCTTCTTCTCCCCTCTTGAGCATCACACACTCAACTCTTTGAGCTGCAAAGCATTTTAGGTGTTTTTCTTCTAAATGTTACCATCACGTTTCCAGAAGGAAAACAAAAGCTTCAAAAGAGTGATCAGTGATCAGTGTTTCCTTGCTCCTCCTTACACATCCTAATACTCAATGGAATACTGAAGTGCTTGAGCAGGGGAACAGGAGTGAACAAGCCTCAATCACCTTACTTAGGTGTCATTATGAACAAGTGTAGAATGAGACATGGTATTAGTCAGGGTTCTCCAGAGGGACAGAACTGATGGAATATATTAAGCGGGAGTTTATTAAGTATTAACACGCACGATCACAAGGTCCCACAACAGGCCGTCTGCAAGCTGAGGAGCAAGGAGAGCCAGTCCGAGTCCCAAAACTGAAGAACTTGGAGTCCGATGTTCAAGGGCAGGAAGCATCCAGCAAGGGAGAAAAATGTAGGTGGGAGGCTAGGCCAGCCTCTCTTTTCACATTTTTCTGCCTGCTTATATTCTAGCCACACTGGCAGCTGATCTAGGTGGTGTCCACCCACATTAAGGGTGGATCTGCCTTTCCCAGCCCACTGACTCAAACGTTAATCTCCTTTGGTAACACCCTCACAGACACATCCAGCATCAATACTTTGTATCCTTCAATCCAATCAAGTTGACACTCAGCAATAACCATCACAGCCATACTCCGAGCATATGATTTCAGGGCAAACAGGTGTATTAGTCACCTAGGGCTGCTGTAACAAATGACCATCAACACAGACTTATCATCCCACATTTCCGAAACCCAAAAGCAAGGTGTGGCCAGGGCTGAGCCACTTCCAGAGGGGAAGGGAGGATGCAGTGCCTGCCTTTTCTAGGTACCTGTGGCTTCTGACAGTCCTCGGCTGGTGGCCCCATCACGCCACTGTCTGCCTCCATCTCACGTGACCTCCTCCCCTGTGTGTCTTCTGACCTTCTCTGCTTCAAATCTCCCTCTATCTTTCTCTTATGAGGACACCAGTCATTGGATTGAGGGCCCACTCAAATCCAGGATGATGTCATCTGGAGATCCTGAACTTAATTACATCTGCAAAGATACAAAGCCCCTTTTTCCTCTTTTTTTTTTTTTTTTTTTTTTTTTTGAGATGGATTCTCACTCTGTCGCCCAGGCTGGAGTGCAGTAGCATGATCTCAGCTCACTGCAACCTCTGCCTCCCAGGTTCAAGTGATTCTTCTGCCTCAGCCTCCAGAGTAGCTGGGACTACAGGCGCACGCCCCCATGCCTGGCTAATTTTTTCTGAATTTTTAGTAGAGATGGGGTTTTACCATGTTGGCCAGGCTGGTTTCGAACGCCTGACCTCAAGTGATCCATCCCCCTCGGCCTCTCAAAGTGCTGGGATTATAGGCGTGAACCACCACGCCTGGCCAAGACCGTTTTTCAGAATAAGGTTACAGTCACAGGACCTGGGTGTTAAGCCTTGAACATATGTTTTTGAGGGACGCAATCCAACCCACTACAGGAGGAGAGAAGTGGGGGCCCAATGCTTCTGGACACCCTATGTTTCCCCAAAGGGCACCTGCTAAAGGACCCACAAAGGCCTTCTGAGAAGTGACCGGCTCCATGGCCTGCACTGCAGGGCAGGTTCCTGGGGCATGGTGGGCAGGTCGTCTCAGGCCAGGTCTCTGACTAGGCTGGGTAGAAACAGACACACCTATCCCACGAAGAAACCTAGATGTGGGGGAGTCAATAAAGAATGTCAGAGCTGAAAGGGACACTGTCAAATACAGTCCAAAGTCCTTGTGCCACTGCGACACCAACACTGAAGCCTGGGACGAGTGGCCCAGCATGCTGACATCCCCTGCATCATGTGAGCCACCCAGCGACCCTGACAGGTGGACAAGGCAGACAAGGCAGGACTCAAGACTTTTTTTTTTTTTTTTTGACAGTTTTGCTCTTGTTGCCCAGGCTAGAGTGCAATAGTGTAATCTCGGCTCACTGCAACCTCTGCCTCCCAAGTTCAAGTGATTCTCCTGCCTCAGCCTCCCAAGTAGCTGGGATTACAGGTGCTCGCCACCACACTCAACTAATTTTTGTATTTTTGGTAGAGACGGGGTTTCACCATGTTGGCCAGGCTGATCTTAAACTCCTGACCTCTGGTGATCCACCTGCCTCAGCCTCCCAAAGTACTGGGATTACAGTCATGAGCCACCATGCCCAGCTTTTATTTTTATTTTTTTAAATTCTTTTGTAGACAGGGGTCTCACAATGTTGCCCAGGCTGGTCTCAAACTCCTGGTCTCAAGCGATACTCCTGCCTCAGCCTCCCAAAGCATTCAGATTGCAGGCATGAGCCACTACCTGTGGCTGATGACTCTTTTCAACAAATGGGGAAACTGAGGCCCGGAGCTATTGAGTGTGGTGGTCAAGTTTCCCTGAGCCAGAAGGTGGTTGGAGGCCTAACTTCTGACAGCTAATACAATTCTCTCTTCTGCCCTGTTCCTCCCCAGCCCTATGCTTAGTCCTAATTCAAACCCTAACTTTGCAATAATCAGAAATGGAAGGGGAGGGGGCGCTGATGCCGCAGCTACAGATGCACTCCACACCTCCCTGACCCCATGCTCAGCCCCATTTGGGACCTGAGAGTTGCCGTTAAATCCCTCAGAAGGAGCAGAGGGTCTGGTGGAGGGAAATTTTTCCTGTTCTTTCCACTTCATGCTCAGAGAAGCAGCTCCATTCTCCCTGCCTGGCTGCTGAGCTCAGAGAAGGGTTTGGCTCCCACCAACCAGAAAAGCAACTCCCTTGGGCTTGACAGCTAAGCCTAGCTAAGCTAGGCTAGGGCAAGCAGAGTCAGGCCACTGCTCCTGGCCCCGCCCCCTTTCCGGCCAGAGGTCTAGTCAGCAAGACTCAGGGCCGCAAGACCACTACAGTCGGCCTGAGGACTGCTCACCACCCGCCCACCCAACACCCTGTGCTCACTCACAGCATTTAGCTTTACAAGGCCACTCCCATCCTGCGTGTGACAGGAAGAACGCTTGCCCCAAAGGGAGGCTACCCCAATGAGAGACTGTGTGTGAAAATCACTCACAGGCTGCAAAAAGCTTGATGTACACTCACTGTCTTCAGTATCCACACTGACCTGTGCCCCATTCCCTGGGAGGAAGCAGCTTAAAAATAGATCCATGCTGTGAGTTAATATAACTCCAGGCTTGTCTTTCACCAGAGGGTTTTTTTTTTTTTCTTTTTTTTCTTTTGATGGAGTCTTGCTCTGTCACCCAAGCTGGAGTGCAGTGGTGCGATCTCAGCTCACTGTAATCTCTGCCTCCCAAGTTCAAGCAGTTCTCATGCCTCAGCCTCCCGAGTAGCTGGGATTACAGGCGAGTGCCACAGCTTCCAGCCAATGTTTGTATTTTAAGTAGAGACCAGGTTTCACCATGTTTCCCAGGCTGGTCTCTCCTGCCCTCAAGTGATCCACCTGCCTCAGCCTCCCAAATCCCTGGGATTACAGGCGTGAGCCACTGCGCCTGGACTACCAGAGGTTTTGAATGGAGATAATCCCTCTTGACATGAAAAGAGCAAAGTTCTATGGGAATGCCATGGAAATGTGTAAAATATGTGGGGAGCAAATCAGCAAGAGATACTTGGGGCAGATCTGCACTCTTGAGGCTTTAGAACCTCATAGTCACTGGCAGAAATGAAGCTTGGCTTATTTGGAGAAGGGTACATCATGGCAGTGTGGGCATGAGTGAACTCTAAGCATGTTCACGAAACCAGGCCAAAATCTCTGGGACCTGAGAAAGGCTACCGCAGACCATGAAAACTGCCTGGAGGAAGTGGCACTCGAAGGATTTAGTCACCAGCTTGAGTTTGAGCCAACATCTAATGCTGAAACCAATATATGGCCATATCCAGGAAAAGTAGCTACACCCTTGAGTGTAGACAGGGCTGGATACAAATAGAAAGTTCCAAGGCCTGGAAAACTGTTCTTCTGTTCTTCCCCTTGTGGCTGTGTGACCTTAGGAAAGCAGATTGACCTCTCTGATCCAGTTTCCTCCTCAGTAAAATGGGGAGAACAGTTCCTGCCATGCTGACATCTCATGGTCATTGTAGAGACAGGGGAGTTAGTAGCTGTGAAGGGGGTTCTATAAGGCGTAAGATGCTGCACACACACCCAGGCCGGTTCCCATGGGGAAGGATTGGTTCTAAGGTTGGAGAGGAACATGGAGCATCGGGTGTCCTGGGCATGTTAACTACCCAAGAATCACAGGCAGCTGGAAAAATTACCTTGATGGATCACTGCCAGGCCCCAAATCACTGCATCTTAAAATGCCTTCCAAACACAAGCAAGGAAACAAAACAAAACTCCAAAACTGCCCACCTCTTCAGAAGGCTCTGAGCCATATATTTTTGTGGCCTCTGATCCATCCCTTGGGGAGGATGCCAAGCAGATGTTGACAGATTACAACCTGCAGGCCTTTCTGGCTGGAAGACCCTGCAGAAGACAGTGGCCGTGAAGCCATGGCCATCTCCCTGATCAGCTTCAGGAGTCTGGAAGGGGAGGCAAACCTATTCTGTAGGTTTGAATACTTCGAAACAAAGAGTTGGCTTTACAACAGAGAACTGAGCACCTACACAGTGCCAGACTGTGGGTTCCCAAGTTCCTGCCCTCAATTCCTTCCAGTCTCTGCCCAGCCAAGTCCCTCTCCAGGGCTTCTTCCTCACAGCCAACTTTGCCACCGCCAAGTCTCTGCTCAGGAGGTTCCCTCTTTCCAAAAGACTTGGCCCTTGTACCCCTGCCCAAACTGCCCGGCTGCAGGGATCCGCTGCCGGAAGCCTGCTTAGAACCCCTCCTCTGCCCAACCACAGACCTCAGGGGCTTCCTCACCCTCCACCTCTACACAGTCATTTAGCTTTTGGATCAGCCTAATTCACACACCTGAGGACGGACACTTTATTCATGTTTGTGACTGACTCAGCAACCAGTGGGGGATTGGCAAGTGTTGGATGAATGGAGGAAGGGAGTGTTGGGTGTGACGACCAGCAGCTCCTGTCTGGTCTGCACAGGGCAACATTCTTGCTGCTACCATACCTGTTTCCGTATCTGTGCTCTGCATGGCCAAAGCCTAACCTCCTTGTGATTCTCACTTCCTCCAGGAAGCCTTCTGGGTTTGAAGTTGTCCTCCCTCTTGGTATCCTACTTAACACCACATAATTTAGCATTCTTGTCATCTTGTTTTATATGATTCTGAAACCATTTCCTGCACATGTAGATATGTCACCAAAATAGCACTTCTTAAGATCAGGCACCATATCATGCTCTTCCATATCCAACCTTCTAGCCCACCCTCCACTCCCTACCTCCAGACCCTCTGAGTCATCAACAGGGGGCCTAGCACTGTGCTAAGACCACAGGGAAAGGAAATGACACACTTGACAGACAGGTGTAAATCCTGGCTTCGTCACTTATTAGCAATCGTCTCCATTTCTGGTTTAGACTCTAATAAACTTTAGACCAGGTGTTGGCAAACATTTTCTGTGAAAGAACAGATAGTAAATAATTTGTTTTGTGGGCCATACGGTCTCCATTGCAACTATTCAACTCTGCCATTATAGAAGGAAAACAACCACAGACAATACATAAATAAATGGGTATGGCTGTGCTCCAATAAAACTTTATTGACAAAATAGGCAATGGACTGGATTGGCCCATGGGCTGCGGCTTGCCAACCTTTGTCATGGAGGATTACTTGAGATGACATCGAATCTCCTCACCACACAGGCCTTAGACCACACTGTGAAGTATCGCCATCCTACCCCAGCCCCTCTATCCCCTCCCCAGACTTAGGTTTCATCTAGTACTTACCACCGTCTGAAATTACAGCCTGTCGGCCAGGTGCAGTGGCTCACGTCTGTAATCCCAACACTTTGGGAGGCCGAGACAGGTGGATCACTTGAGGTCAGGAGTTCAAGACCAGTCTGGCCAACATGGTGAAACCCTGTCTTTACTAAAATTACAAAAAATTAGCCGGGCATGGTAGCAGGTGCCTGTAATCCAAGCTACTTGGGGAGGCTAAGGCAGGAGAATCGCTTGAACTCTGGAGGTGGAGGTTGCAGTGAGCTAAGATCACGCCACTGCACACAAGCCTGAGCAACAGAGCAAGGCTCCATCTCAAAAAAAAAAAAAAAAAAAGAAATTACTTCCTGCCTACTTATTTAGTGACTGTCTCCCCCAAGACAACATAAAACTCCATAAGGGCAGAGGTTGCATCTCTAGCATGTAGAACAGTTTCTGACACAGACTGGGTACCTTTTTAATGTTTGTCTGCTAAATGGAGATCATTATTATTACTACTATTGTTGTTGAAGATCTTAAAAAAATATTTTGTTTCATTATATGCTTATGACTATTTTTAATGTGTTGATATATTTACCAGGATTAATCATTGGTATTTGCAAAACCCCAGATCATTTTTTTTTTTTTTGAGACAGGGTCTCACTCTCTCACCCAGGCCAGAGTATACTGGTGCGAACACAGCTCACTATAGCCTCGAACTTCTAGGCTCAAGTGATCCTCCTGCCTCAGCCTTCCAAGTAGCTGGAAATACAGGCATGTGCCACCATGCCTGGCTAATTTTTTATTTTTATTTCTGTACAGATGGGGCTCTTACTCTGTTGCCCAGGCTGGATCCTCCCACCTTGGCCTCCCAAAGTGCTGGGATTACAGGTGTGGCCACCACACCCACTACCCCAGGTAATTTTCACGTATTATGAGGAATTATAATGTTAGACTTTAACCACTCCATTTTAACCACAAGCCAGCTACAATTTTCTCACTTTGGAAAGAAGGGGACATTGCTCGCTGGTGACCACCAGGCATGAATTTGAATTCAGACCTCCTGGTTCGTCCTTATTAAGGGATATAGTCAAGCAGTGTAGAAAGAGCACTGGACTTGGAGTCCAAGAACCAATCCTATCTTTCGCAAAATGGCAACAATAATGCCAACCTCATAGATGCTGGGACAAGATTAAATAAAATGCAGATGATAAAAAAAAAACAGTGCTGGACACAGTAAAAGCCACTGCAGCTTTTACTGCAATACATAACCATTACTATATAACAAGGTGACAGTGGCCCCATCCCTCTACCTCATAAGAGTGTAGAGGGGATCAGAGAAGGATGTACCCAAGAAAATGATTCTGAACTGTCAATCCCTGAACAAATGTAAAGTACATTCTTTACAACACACTCCAGTGTTGCAGAAAACATTTTCCATCTATTTTGAGACTGGGTCTTTTTCTGTCACCCAGGCTGGAGTGCAGTGGTGCAATCATAGCTCACTGCAGCCTCCACCTCCGAGACTCAAGCAATCCTCCCACGTTAGCCTCCTGAGTAGCTGGGACTACGTGTGCATGCCACCAGACCTGGCTAAATTTTGCATTTTTTGTAGAGACCATGGGGGTATCTCCACATTGCCTATACTGGTCTCTAACTCCTGGGCTCAAGCGATCCTCCCACCTCAGCCTCCCAAAGTGCTCAGATTACAGGTGCGAGTTACCATGCCTGACCTATTTTCCATCTTTTTAAAAGGAAACGACACATAAACATCTTCTATAAAGACAAAAATAAACCATGAAGGTCTACAATATTTTCAGAGCTTTAATTGCAGTAAAGAAAAGGGTTAAGTTTTCATCCTCTCACATGTATATCTATGTCCAGTTACCACAAAGGCAAGAACCAAAACAAATACAGGCGGTCTCATCAAGCCAAAGGCAGAGGGCCCAGTTCTCCACTTCAGCCCATTCACATCGGGAATCCTCTTGTGACCAAAGCTGACTCGAAACAAAAACAACCCCAAAATAGATGAAGCACCATCACGCTCCTGGGGCCCTGCACCAGTGGAGTGGGGGCAACCTCTTTGAAGGTTCTGAGTGTGATGGGAATCATGCGAGCTGGGGTTATGCTTAGGACCGGGTTGGGGTACTCAACACCCACTTCAGTAGAAAGTGATCCACTTGGTTTCAGATTTAAATATTTATTTCTCAAGTACGAAACAATGATGAACATGTACACCCTCTAATGTCCCAGCCATCCGGCCTCCGTAGTGGTCTGAACATCTTCAGATGAAACAACAGCTGGGAATCCAACTCCAGAATGCCGAGTCTTCCCCGCAGAGGGGGACGTGCCAAGCGCGTAGGGCCCCCCCGTTTCTTGGAGAAGGGTAGTTTTCTTTTTCTGGTGCCATGGTTTGCACTTTGAGGATTTTCAAAGGAGGGTTGGCCATATCCCATCTGGAAAGAAGTGTCTCTTGGCCTCGCTGGATAATTTGTTTGGGACATGATTAAAGCGGGCACCATCACCGTGAGGCTGGTCAAACACTGCCCTGTGTGATTCAGACGCACACTGGCCCCAAGGCTGTCTGCACTGAGCCCTCCACCTGGCGGTGTGGGCTTCTGAAACCGCATTCCTCCCCACCGGCCTCAACAAGCCTGCAAGCTCCTGCTCTGGAGAAGAACACCCTACCCATGTCAGTTTCCCAGGAGGCCCCGTGGCCGCGTGAGATCACTGCCACCGTGCTGTGTGCAGCCTGCTTGGGATGCTACACCTGTGGCCACAACCATGTTACTCATTGCAGGCTGCTGGACAACACAGGTCTTTTCTCTGAACATTTCATATTAGTCAGAGATTTCTGACCTATCCCCTCAAATAAGAAAAAAAATATATAAACAAGTTACTGTGTGTTAGTTGTGAGCGTTAGGAGCAAGAAAACAGCCAGCGGAAAGAACGTTCATGTTGAGAAGGACATCAGCCTTCCTGGGTTCCACAAGGAGAATCTGTCTCCTGGAGCTGCAGCAGCCTTGTCTGAGGTCAGCCTAGTTGATCATGCAACAGGGTCGAAGCCTTTCCTGGGCTCAGCATTAAACAACTAGTAAATCAGTGAGGAAGCGATAAGGACACTTTTCAATTCTGTCCATCACAGCTAAAATTGTCTCACTAATTACAGTTTCTATAAATCAGCTTAGGTTAAAAGAGGGCATTGCAGGCAATGGGCGAAGTGCAGTTCACTCAATTAAACCTGGCTGCTTGATTTCATCGACAGACTTTGGAGGACCTCAAAACTGGGGAAACAGAAGGTATAAATGGAACAAACTCTTAAGGAGATGGGAAGGGTTGGGAGAGGAATTCTTAAGATCTTTCCTCACTGAAGCTTCCCAGGGCTGGACACTTGAGAACAAACGAAGGCTGCTGGAATCCAAAAATTACAGACCCACTTGAAAATACCGCAACATGCCATAATTCATCCTGTTTGTTCGGTGGGTCATTTGGACTGCAAAGACAATGCTTTTTATTTTTCCCAGATTTAAAACCAAGCCGGGACAAAGAGAAGTTTTCTGTGTTGTCACACAGCTCTAGGGACAAGCCCTAGGGATGTTCTGTGTCCCCTCGACAAGCGAGAAGTTCCAATAGCTAACAGACCCAGCTGGATCCAGGGCTTTCAAGGGACTCTGCACCAGCTGCTGGCTTTTGTTTTAATTTGTGTTTGAAAAACGTCAAGGTCATTTCACAAACCTTGGAAATCGAATCCCAATCCACTGCAAATTTTCTCCTTCCTCATCTAAATCTCCTTGTCCTAAACCTCTCTGAGAGAATGCAAGCTATTACGCCTTATCAGATGTTCCCTTGTTTTAAATCCATGGCAATCATACTTATTTCGTTAGCGTTTGTGTCCTGTGGTCACGCATAAGCTCCTAAACCAACAACAATTAAAAACAAGGTGCATTCCTTAATTCCTAATTCCAGTCTACTTATGCAGGATGTTATCCAACCGATCTGAAAGTGTTTTTCAAAATCTACAATGATAAATGTGTCAGACACTCTGCTGGGTTATTTACTTCCATAAACCCTAATCCTCTACCCAAGCCCATTTTGCAGGTGAGGAAGGAACTTGATAGACTCAGAGCTGAAGGAACCTGTCCCAGGTCACTCGGTGAGTATGTGACCCCATTCACATGGACGCTTGGCCCACCATGGTTCTAAAGGCCAGCCACCAGCTGTCCACTCGCCACAACATGTTGCCCTAGCCTCCCCAAGGTCAGAAGTTTGCATCTGCACTCCTGTTTTTTACTTAAGGAGGTGTGTAGGAAACTTGGGGGAGGTGAAGTACAGATCTTGGGGTCAGAAGGCCAGCATAGCAAGGTATCTTTGGGTGCGAGAGTCTTGGTGTCTAAAGTATTTTACTTGAGTCACTTAAAATCTCATACAACTCAGAAAAACAGCTCCCTGTCACCCCTACCTCCCGGCTCCCATTGCCCTCCCATCACCAACGCACACACACACAAAGAAACGAAAGAAGAATCCGCCCACTTCAGTCTCACATATACACATTAAAATGATGTCCTTTACACCGAGCACAATGGCTCACGCCTGCAATCCCAGCACTTTAGGAGGCTGAAGTGGATGGATCACCTGAGGTCAGGAGTTCAAGACCAGCCTGGCCAGCATGGTGAAGCCCCGTCTCTACTAAAAATACAAAAAAATTAGCTGGGCACGGTGGTGTATGCCTATAGTCCCAGCTACTCAGGTGGCTGAGACACAAGAATCATTTGAGTCCAGGAGGCGGAGGTTGCAGTGAGCTGAGATCGCACCACTGCATTCCAGCCTGGGCGACAGAGTGAGACTCTGTCTCAAAAAAAAAAAAAAAAAAAAAAAAAGATGT
Organism: Macaca mulatta; assembly: GCF_049350105.2. Lineage (NCBI taxonomy): Eukaryota > Metazoa > Chordata > Mammalia > Primates > Cercopithecidae > Macaca > Macaca mulatta. The sequence continues at coordinate 168,047,610 of NC_133412.1, forward strand.
CCTTTACACGAGGGTTAAAACCCTTAGGTCAAAGTTCCAAGGTCAGTAAAACAACTCAATTAAAGAACTGTAATTCAAATACACTTTCTGTGGATGCTCTTTGTAAAGCAATTGTTTTCAAGCCCTTTCCCCAACCAGTGCCCAGCAGACTGCTAACAGCAGCTAGAACGCACCCTCCGTGGAGGACTCTCAGAACCTCAGATTCCCCATTTCTTCCCCCACACCCTGCACTTTTCCTCTTACTCATCTGCTCCTTCCAGCCAGGGTCCTCCTTGGCCCAGATGACCTGAGACACCTGGAAGCCGTTACTTCATACCTCTCCACCATCTTAAGAGATGTGTGGCAAGTCTGCTGAGGTCGGGGATCCAGGACTTACGATTTGTTCCTGGCGAAGTTTTGGGTCTCTCTGAGCCTCCATCCCCCATGTGCAAACTAGGCTGCATTCTGCCTCCTGATGGCCTGAGATGCGTGGGGAAGCACTTCGCAGTGAAAAGTGCCAGACTCATGTTAGGGGTTACAATTGTCCTAACTGTTCTTTGCTAGACACTGTCTGGCACTTTGTGAGATTCAAATTTACATTCCCCAGGGGCAACTATGTTCACTCCTGTGGCCATTTGCTGTAGGTGAACTTTTATATAGGGTTTATGGGTTTATATTGCCACCCAAAAGAACAGCCCGGATTCTATGAGGCAGCCTGATTTATGGCAATCACAAAAGCTGGGTCCCTTGCCGACTACAGTTGGGAACTCCTTTGTGTTAGCTTTGTGCCTCAGTTTACTCAACTATGAAATGGACAAAACACCTTTGGTGGTCTGGCGGCGGGGGTTCAGATTGGAAATAACTAAAGCAAAGTCACCTGGCTTACACCTTGTCCACTTTAACACGTATACACACTACCTATCGGCACCATGACCCAAATTCCCACTGAAGCAAGCTACTAAGGCCCACAGCTCAGCCAATGGGGACTCTCAAAGCCTAAGTACCTTTTGCTCCGTGACCCCATCCAGCCCTTCCTAACACTGACAGCCAAGCTGACAGAGGTTTGAACCCATAGCCATCTGGGAAGGTAGGTGTGGGGACTATAATGAGACCATCCTGGCAGTTCTCTCTTCACTCCAGATACGTTTATTTCCTATGAACGGGGCCAATCCTCAAACACTTCACAGGGGATTCTGATGTGGAGATGTGGATAGTGAAGGAGCTTTCTCCTGCCACCTTGTGCCTGCCCCGGGCCAAGACAGGAGAGTTCTCTGGCTCTTGGACCACTCTTCCCTCCATTCACTACAGCTTTTCACCAAACACTAATAGGGGACAAGGATCTATCCCTCCTCAATTCCCCTGCCCCTGTCACTTGCTTTCCAGACTAGATAAATGCAGATTTTTAGAAAAATGAACAATCGTCTTTTATTGGGGGCCTGAGGGCAAGTCATGTGCAAAGAGACACACAGAGTTTATAAATAGTCCTGCAGAGGTCAAATTTCTCTGGGTGGGGCCAGGCCCTGTGGCTCATGCCTGTAATCTCAGCATTTTGTGAGGCGAGGCCGAGGCTGGTGGATCACTTGAGGTCAGGAGTTCGAGACCAGCCTGGCCAACATGGTAAAACCCTGTCTCTACTAAAAATGCAAAAAATTAGCCAGGCATGGTGGCACATGCCTGTAATCCCAGCCACTTGGGAGGCTGAGACAGGAGAATACTTGAACCTGGGAGGAGGAGGTTGCAGTGAGCCGAGATTGCACCACTGTACTCCAGCCTGGGCAACAGATCAAGGCTCCGTCTCAATAAAAATAAAAATAAAAATAAATTATCTGGGTGGAATGACACTGCCCACTCTGCCTTACATTAGAATGTTCCAGATGTCCCTGCAGGCTCATTGCAGAGGACACCATCCAAGAACATCGACTATTGGGAAGCAGGGGGTGCAAGCCAGGCAAGGTCCTCCCACCCTGGAATTCTAAGTGGGAGGTACATTAATAGCCATTGCAAGATTCATTTGAAATTAACATAAAGGCTTCTTTGAATATTTCCTCATAAGAACAGTTAATGAAAACATTTCCAATCACGGTACAAGACTCACTTGGGCAAAGATGATGTCTCCTCTTTATTTCTTACAAGCTATAGGTTGTTAAAGTATTTAACCTTTCAGAACCTTAATTTCCTCATCTGTAAAATGGTGAAAACATTCCCCAACTCTTAAGAGTTCTTGAAAGGTAAAATAAAATAATGTATATAAATATTGAAGTATTGGGTCTGACACAGTATCAATCATAATATTTTTTTAAAAATTGTGTTGAAGGATTCCCTTATGCCAGGTGCCATTCTCTGTAAGTTGGGGGTCTTTAACGTCCACAGCCACCCTGGGAAACAGACACTATGACCATGCCTATTTTGGTTACGGAAGGTGCGGGGTCAGAGGGGTTACGTAACTTGCCCAAGGTCACAAAATGAAGTCTGGATAAGAACCAAGGCAATCTTGCCTCCTGAGGCAGACCCGGCCTCCAAAACACTGCCTCTTTCTTTTGTCTAGGGATACCCCTTATTAAAAAGGCAGTAATGGGGTAGTCACTCATATTTCATAGGTATCATTTTGCCTGCTACCCGCTACAGGAGTCATTTTTACCTTGCAAATCTGCAAGCTGTGAAAAAAACATACTGCTTCTTCTAAAACACTGTTACTTTTCACGTGCTGTGTCCCAAAGCCAGGATGCACAACCTTTCTCTGGAGGGATCTTGCACCAAATACCCGAGGTAGCCCAAGAGAAAGAACAAGTCCCTGCAGCCGGCTGTTGCCGGAAGCCAAGCTGGAAAGCTCTCTAAGCCTTAGCTTTAAGTCTATAAAATGGTAAACCGAAGACAGTTGAAAGCCATTCCTGCTGGCCCTTAGTCTCCACTTCCATCCCCAGGACGGCCTGGGGAACCATACAGACGGCAGGCTCTTGTCTTCATCCCTGGCCCAGGCGCTTATCCGCACTGGGGGCGGGGGCTTCTCCAATCCTTCATAAACTGCCCACCAGCGCACTGGGCGCGTTCCCGGGAGCTCCCTTCTCCACCCAGTTGGTGCAGAGGGAAGACAGTCTGGGGAAGAAGCAGGAGGTGTCGGTACCGCCACCTGGAAGTGACCCCACCAGCGGTGCCCTCTTAGACAAGGCTGGCCTTGAGTGCATCACGTGCGGCCCTGGTCACTCCAGATGCCCAGGGAGAAGCGCAGCGCAGCAGGAGCAGCGCCTGGTCCCGGCCAGCTCTAGGGCGCACAGCTCAGAAATGTCAGAGCAGAAACGCTTGCCCTGGGGGAAGGGGCAACTCGCATGTGGAGCTGGGCAGCTGGAGCATCTGTGGAAGATCCAGGAAAGTGCTGGGGGAGCTGGCATGCCCGCTGCCTAATTCCCCCGTGGGCCTGCCGCCTTAGGTTTCTCAGGAGCAGGGCTGAGCAGCTTGGAGCGGTGGGCTCTGTGTGAGCTCCAGGACTCCCCTAGCTCTCACCTCTCCCTCATCAGCGAGGGAAGGAGTGCTCCTTCTGCCCGTGGAAGAGGGAAGTGAGGGACCCAGGCTGCCCCTCTCAACTGCAATGTACCTCCTCCCCACTCTGGCCCTGCAACCCTACTCTCCAACCCTTCCTAGACATAAGGTTTCATTTCAGGACACCCATGCTGTGACTGTTACCCAGAGTTTCATTTCTTGTTTGTTTGTTTGTTTTGGTAGATCAGAGCTGCTCAATTTTTTTCTCCGGAGGTTACGGACTACAGATTTCTTTTCTTGGCTCCAGATTGATGGTGGTGGGTGGGGGGTGGGGTATGAAATACAGAATGTGGCCCGTCTACATCGCCATCACTTTATTGTACTGTCACCCTTAATTTAACTATAAATACTACGGTGGGGGCTAGTCGCGGGCGGCGTCGGGCTGCTGGGCTGTGGGTCCCGGCGCGCCCTGACCCGAGGCGCCGACCCTCCCGGCTCTGTACACTATTTACAGCTCTTCGTTCCTCTTTCTCGACCCCCTCCCGCAAGGCAGCGCGTGTGCAAGAAAGTAGCATCGTCTGTCTGTGCAAGTCCTTCGAGTTAGGTAAGTAATACGAGCAAGTGTCCCGCGGCCGTCAGCTGTCCGAGTCCAAATCGCTTTTACCTTCCTCTTCCCTCTTCTCCGGTGATGCCTTCGACGACGACGACGACGTCTTGTTCCACTTCTCCGCGTTCTCCGACTCCTCCGATGAGGACCGCTTCTGCCGCCTCCATTTGGCGCGGCGGTTCTTAAACCAGACCTGTTGCGCAACGGAGGACAAAACATTTCAGATCAAAGGCGCGCTTCCCCCAGTCCCGGGGCACCCGGGTAGCTCGGTGTGGCGGCGGGACACCTCGCGCAGGCCAACAAAAGGAGGGGAGCCGCTCGCTCCCGCTTCCGCGTTTTCATTCAACTTCCTGGGCCTAAAGCGCCCTCCAGCAGCCTGCGGGCCGCCATCGGGATGTTTTTAAATTGCGGGTAGAGCCAAGCAGGGCTGGGCAAACCCGGCTGGGGCCCCACCTCGCGGGGAGAGACCGCTAGGCGCCCGCGGCAGGCCCCGGCGCCTACCTCCACTTTCTCCTCGCGGAGGTGCACTTTCCGGGCCAGCTGCTCGCGCGTGCCCACGTCCGGGTACTTGGTCTCCTGGAAGAGGTTCTCGAGCGCTTCGAGCTGCTCGTCAGTGAAGATGGTGCGGTGTCGCCGCTTCCGCCGGCAGTGCAGCTGGTTGAGAAGCTGCAGCTCGGTGCGCGACAGCGTGCCCACGTTCATGTAGGGCAGCATCTGGTGCGGTACAGGGGACACCAGCACCGAGCCGGGGCCCTCGTAGCCTGCGACAGAGTGGGGCGCACGGTCAGCCGCCCGCCCTCGCCACCGCACGCATGCACGCCCGCCAGCCCCCGACCCTCTTCCACTTAGAAGTCGTCTGCAAGGGGGTGCTGAGAACTGGGGGTGCACGGGAATCAGGGGTGCAGGGAAAAGGAGCGTGTTAGAGCGTCCATCCGCACACCCCCCAAAGTCAGAGAATTAAAAAAAAAAACCCAGTCTCCCCGGGCAGGCACTGAATTCCAGTTTTCGCGAACTCTGGCCAAAAGTTTGCAGCAAGAAGTTTGCAAACTCCTGCGCCCGATCGGCAAAAGCGGAGGGGGGACTTGCAGGAGGAGCAAAGTTTGAAGAAGGTGAATTAACCAACTGGCCCCATGGGCTAAGGACCGCGGTGGGCGGCAAAGGCCGGAGCGAACGCGACCCTACCTGGGGGCGTCGGGACGCAGGAGCACTGCTGGGCGCCCAGCGGCGGCACGGCCCCGCAGCAGGCCGGGCCCACGGGCGCCGCCTGCACGTGCAGCTGCCCGTAGAAGTAGTTGTTGTAGCCGAGGCGGGAGCCGCTGACCGCGGCCGGGAGGCCTGCGCCGCCGGGGGCCACGGGGCGCGGGTAGAAGGCGCCATAGTCCGAGGAGGCGCCGCCGCTGGCGCCGTAGAGCGAGTCCCCGTGCAGGGCCGGGAAGACGACGGGAGCCGCAGCGCTGGGCGCCACCGGCAGCACCGAGTCCTTGCAGCGCGGCCGGGCGGCCAGGATGTTGTCGATGCTGAACATGCTGGCGGGCATCCCCGAGCCCCGCGCCGGGACCGGGGGGCGGCGGGAACGTGCCGAGGACAGAGCCTTAAAGTGGGGGGGGTCCACTCTCTTCTAGCCGCCGACCAAACCGAAAGAGAGCGCCTGCGAGCGCGCAGCCCTGCGCCCCTCCCCGCCCCCTGCGTCCGCTCTCCCTCCTCCCGCCCTCCCCTAGCCGCAGCGTTCGCTGAACTCAACCCGCGGGTAGGACGGAGCTCCGACCAGCTGAACCTCTTGTTGGTTTTATACTGAGTCGACGTCATCCTGGATTTAGTTCCTGGTAATATGCAGATGACAAACAGAACCAGATTTGGCCCTTTCTTTTCCTTTGGGTGGGGGAAGGGGGCTAGGGGGAGGGGGAGTGGTGCCAAGGGGAGGGGGTTACAAGGCCTGAAAAGAGATTGTGGATTGCGAATTAATGAAATTAACCTAATCTTTTCCATTCGGCAGCCGGGCAGAGGGGCCGGCCGAGCTGGGCGGGCGGCCTAATTGCCTTGGTTAATCTCATTAATACCATTGTGCCGCCGCAATTAACAACTCCCTCCGCCCGACCTCTCCACCCCCACCCTTTTTTCTCAGATTGGGTCCTATTATTGGGTGCGATTTCCTCTGCCTGTAGCTCAAACTCATTGTGGACGATTTTTCTTTGGGGCTACTTTTTTTCCTCTTTCGGAATTGGTGGTTTTAGAAAATGTGAGGGGCTGCATCCCCTCTCAAGCAGGATTGAAAATTCCACCACTCCTCCGCGCCCCCATGTACTCACCGCCTAATTTCACCTCTTTTTTAAATCTTGAGTTTCTCTCCCGAATGGAACTTGTTAACAGCCCCAAAAACCTTTTGGTTTTGGAAAAAACAAATTTTGTAAAGGCAAAAAACGACTAAAGGAGGGGTGCATCATGCTTCTTAGAAAGAATTTTTTTTTTTTTCAGCCACTCTTGTTCTGAAAACTACCGTGGCAGTCCCTAGGTCCTACACAGCGAAGACCAAATTCAGCCGCTCTTTAAAATTCGCCACCAAGAGTTGCAGTCTGAAGCGGTGCTTCCAGCTGCTCCCACCGTGGGTGTCGGTAGTTTTTGTGCTTTTAAAAAATTATTTTTGGGAATGTGGTGTCTTCTCTCCCAAACTATTATTATTATTATTGGTTTTCAATCCAGATGGGGTCTTTGGGACTTCCCTATCTTCTTCCCTAATAATTGGGTCGCATTTTTCCTTACGACCTGCTGGTTCCCGGATAGGGACGGGCCCCCTACCCGCGGCCTGCCCTTCCGCCTGGCAGGCCCTGGGTGGACTCCCTGGGCCCCAGTGACCTGGACGATGGCCGGCTCTCATAGCGGCAGGCGGCCGCGGTGATTTGCGGGATTCTCTGCATGGCACGGCCAGCCTGCCCGAGCCACGGGAGGCGCAGCCTGCCCACTACTCACTGCAAGCAGGCGGCCGAGCGCCCTTCGAGAAGGTAGGCGACGGTACGCGCGGAACAAAAGCAGTCCCCCAGATCCTGTGGACCGGGTGCAAGCCTCCCGGCTTGCAACTCAGGCCACTCCAGGGGAAGGGGCAGTACCCGACCAAGGCGATACGGCCGAGAGCCGGAGATGGAGACCTCGCGTTTCCTGAAGGAAGGCCACCTTTAACTCACACCTATTTTTCGCGATTTGTCTCTGTCTAATTAACCAAGGGACCCCTCAAAGTTGTCTGAAGTCGCCGCGGTAAGGCTAAGTAAGTGGGCTGCCCACTCCCCGGCGCAGGGGCAAAGGGGAAAGGGCGGGTTTCAAAGAGCCATTGCACGGAGGTTTAGTCCTGTCCGAGGAAACTACTCTGGCGCCGCGCAGAAGCGGCCCAGTGGAGCCAGGCGGCGGCGCTTCTCCTCCTAGGCCTCCCAGCGTGGACCTCTGTGTCCTCACACCCACCGGCTTGTGGCCTGAGAGTTGCGCCTTCCAGTGTTGCGCAAACTAGAGGTGGTTGTAAGTGGGGATTAGGACATGACGGAGATGGGTCTCAATTTGGAGAAGCAATTAGATTTTTTCTTTTTTCTTTTTTAACAATAAAAACAAGGAGGGAGTGTGACCCTCCGCTTAGAAGGTCAGGTCTAGGATAAGAAGTGAGGCACCTTCCATCTCCCACTGACTAGGATGAAGGCTTTTTTGTCGTTTCGTTCTCAGAGACTTAAATCACCGTGCTCCAGGGCAGATACTCCCCCACCAATCTTTCCCAGGTTTAAATCTACGGGGTGGTTGATGGAAGACAACTAGAGGCTGCAACTTCAGCAGTGACTGCCTGCGTTTGTGTTGGAGGCTGGGTGTGCGCTGCGGTGCGCGTGAGTGGATCTTTTAAGACCTTTGTCTGAGCCGGGCAGAGGCACAAGTGCCACCGGACGCTTGGGACAGATCCCTTGTCCTGTTCTTGCAAAGATGCCAAATCAGGATAGAGTCAAGATTTCAACCTCAGATCTGAAAAAGAAGTGTCTCCAGGTTTTTAAAAGTGTCGGACAACCACCTCCACACACCCCTCCGTCTCCCCTTCCACCTGGTATGTTGTTCTTTCTAATAACCAGGTTTAGCAAACTCCTATACTGCGCCTGTGCTTTCCTGAAGCCCTCGGCTGTACAAGCGGAGCCCCGTACAGCATCTGAGCGTCAGAGTTCTAGACCTAACCTTGCCACCTTGCAAATTACCCCTTCTCTGGAGGCCTCAAGATTTTAGTTGATCAAACCAGCACCAACATTCATTGAGTCCCTTTACAACCCTAACATTTAATGAGACTTGGTAATTGTCATCCGTTCGCCAAGGAGGTTGGGGATGAACTTGGGGGCATTTTCTTGTTTATTTTTCATTGAGACAAAGGAGTGTGCTGTCCCCACCCCTGCCACCAGACAAGGACAGGATTCCTACATCAGCTGAGTCTAAAATAAGGAAAAGCCAGTGCTCCCGCGGAGGGGACTTTCCGGGAAGGGGGTCACAGGAACCCCAAGGCCACACAGCTCCAGACACTCTGCCGGAGATCTGGGGGAGCTCACCCCTGCGCGGCGAGACCTCCCCCACCGGGTTGCTCCTTCAATCTGCAGCCGCGGGGAGGCAGGCCCCAGGAAAGGCAGTCCGGGCTCGGTGCTCGCGCTGCGCCTTGACGGGCGGAAACCCACAAGTGTCCTCAACGTGCTAAACAAACCATCAGGGCTCCGCATCGCCTGGCGCAATTGGAATAACAAATGCGACGCACGCAAATTGTCCGCCTCGTGTTGCTAAGCGATTGTTTGTCGGCCCCGCACGCACGGCTCAGCATGGGAGGACAGCCAGCGTCCAGAGGCAGCCGGCGAGCGCTTAGGTCGGAAATGCAGTAAACATGACGCTGATTTTCCCTATTATCACCCAAACACGATTTCACACAAAGCAATCACCATGCAGAAGTCTATGAAAATGTGTTTGTTGAGGAGTCACTCGCCCCAGTAATAGCCCTCATTTTTAAGATATTAAAGAATAGATCAGCGGATTCCACATGCATAAGGTCTATTTGCCGTTCGGCATCTGTCACGGCGCTTTTGCGCTGCGGTCATCACTAAATTGATTCATAGAGTGTAGATTCAATTGCTTCTCTGATTTAAAACAGTGCCCAAGTTTGGAGTATGCGTGTGGGTATCTTCTCCCGCCCCAGGATATTTTTGTCATGGAGAAAACTGTCGCCCCACTAACCTTACACCCCATCCCGCATAACTGTAAAAAATAATGCATCTTCGACCCCAACTTCTTACGGTTCGTTTCAGGAACTTTCTTAATTCTCTCCGTCTCCTGCCCGGCCACAGAGCAGAGTTCACAATCGGATGCGTTTGAGTAGGATTTTTCGTGTCATGTGCAAAAAGGCGGTGTGTCCTTTTCAAAGGTACGGAGCCCTCCTCGGAGGGCGCATTAGCGAGGTCAGAGGAATTAGGAGCAATGCGCGGAGCCCCCTGCAGCCCGTGTGCTGCGCCAAGACCCCAGCCGTCCTCACTGAGCAGAATGGTTATGTTGTTTGTATTGGGACTTCTAAAAACTCCAGTCTCAAAGCTAAGTGCTCAAACCCCGTTCCACGGCCCTGCTGCTTTCTGGAGGATATCTCCGGTAGCCCCAGGTGATTTTCCGTGTGAGGTTGGGTGGGTGGAGTAGAGCCAGAGGCGCAAATGCCTCCAGGCTAAGGGGCAGCGCGCACTAGAGCTGGGTCTCCTGCTTTCGGAGTGGCGGGCATAAGGGAGCTTTCTAGCTGATTTTTTGCTAGAAGTTTTGCAACGCTCCAAATAAAAGCACCCGAGCCCTTAAGGAAGAAATAATCAAGGTGTTAGGAAAGCTCAACAGAAGAAAAGAGAAGAGAAGAGAAGAAGGGGCTGTCGAAAAATGACGTGTTCCCAAGACCTTAGAAAAAAAAATAATAATAAATAGCTTGGGCTTTCTGGGGTTGCAGAAATCCGATTTCAGCCGGGCTATTTACCAAAGTTTGTTTCAAAATGACTGCACCTTTGCTTTTGCAAGTCACAGAATGCAAATGATGATAATTTGTTCTCAGAAGAAGTTTCTCTTGAAATGATTAGCGAAGTCAGTCATTTGAAAATTAGAACGAAGCCCTTCGCTAACTGATATCTGCTTCTAAAGTTTTCATTCATGTAAACCTCATTAATGAAGATCTTTTATTTAAACGTCAAGGGGATTTGAAATTTAGAGTAAATTATGAAGCTTGTATGTCTAGCCAAGTCATGGGTCAAATGCATTTGTGAAAAACTGCTAAAGAGCATATGGTTTTGAATTTTTCTACAATGACTAGTGTTTAAATAAATTGCTTGTACTGCTTAACTTCATGTGTAATTTTGACAGAAATTGGCCTATAGCCTTTTGATATGTAAACATTTCAGCCTTTTATGCGGTATAAAAAAGACACTTGCTTTTTAGGATCAGTCCAGGCAGTCACCCTGTAATTCAGAAAGCTGGTACCTACCATTACATTCTCGCTAGATTTCAACTTTCAAGTGGCAGCCTCAGGGGGAGAAAAAAGAAAAGAAAGAAAGAGGATATTTCAAAAGCAATGTCCATTTGGGATTAAAAGCTACAAATGAGGTGAGAACGTGCCACTTACTATCTGAAAGAAATGGATAAACCATAGTTATTAAAGAACATTTCTGTCAGTTTTCTTTAAGCCAGCCCGTCTGAGGGGACACTTAAGCAGGGCTGGGGACTGACTAGTATGCCATTAAATGCTTGTCTTAGGGCCGAGCTAATCAGTGCAACACACAAATAGGTGTTAAAAATCTAGGTATCATTTCAGGATGTTACCAGGGAAATCGCTCTGTGTCACAGAACCCATTAAGATGCAAAAATCATCCAGGGCACAGAATGGCTGGACACAAATGGCTCATCTGAGCCACGCACGCAGCACGCACGGGGGTTTGTCTCTGTGGGAACTGCAAAGTCCGTGCAGGGCACAGTTCAGAGCCCTCCCCGGGCTGCCAGGGTTTTTGAAACACATACATATCTGCATAAACCCATTTGTTGCTAATATATCCGTCTCCCATAAATAAGCCAAGGAATGTGGATTGGACTGCGGGTCACCAACGGGGATTCAAAGGACCCCATAAGGTTGCCCTCCCAAGTGCGAGACCAGGCCACACGTTGATTTCCTGCGTACTCTGGTGGGGCGGGCACTACTCCTTCCCATCTGCTCTCACAGTCTTGCCATATTTATCCTGTGTGTCAGTTTTGTCATATACAGACTTTCTGAGAGATGCCGCCCCTTTTGTGAAGTTTTGAAGGAACTGGGGAGAAAGAATGCTCGCTTGACAAGGAAGACCAGTTCCTTTGTAAACAGTTGAGCCGCCTGAGCAAATTGAGATCCTCTTAATTGAAAAGATAGTTCTGGGGCGAAATCTAATTAAGAAGAAAAGACGCACTGAGAAAGACAGAAGGAGGTGTTTTGTTTACATTTCTTAGGCATTCCAGCCTATCATATTGGTCAGCAATCTGGGAAGGAAAGGACACATTTGATGACGTAAGAAAAGCAGGAGGCTTTTTCCCCCCTAAGCTTCTGCACTCCAGTCTAGCCTTTCAGTACATTTTGAAATGAATAAGGGCACAATTTTTTTTTTCCCGCTTAGCTGTAGTTTTAAAGTTCCTGAAAAAACAATTGATTTGCTAATAAAATAGTTCTGTAGCTTCAACTGCTTAACTTTGGGAAATGTAGCCCCCAAAAGTGCTTGTGATCAAAATTAGCTGGACAAGGTATATTTTGGGAGGTAAAAGAAGGGTACTTAATACTTAAGAGATAAGTTGGGAGACAGAGGTTTTTTAGGTTTGTTTTTTAAGGAAGGAACATCATAAAATGAAACTGAATATGCTGGGAATCTCACCATGCCTGGGTGACAGTGTTACATGTCTAGAAAGGTGAGTATCTGTGGACTGAGTGTAGTAAAGAGCTTTGTCAGCGTGTTCATCTTTTTCAACAAGACTGGATGAAATGGCCATTTGCTGGTACATCATCTCCAGATCTGGAAGTGAACTTTATGTCAGGCAGCATTGTTGATACTCTTTTTTTTTTTTTTTTTTTTGAGACAGAGTTTCATTCTTGTTGCCCAGGCTGGAGTGCAATGGTGTGATCTCTGTTCACTGCAACCTCCGCCTCCTGGGTTCAAGCTATTCTCCTCCCTCAGCCTCCCCAGTAGCTGGGATTACAGGCATGCACCACCAAGCCCGGCTAATTTTGTATTTTTAGTAGAGATGGGGTTTCACCATGTTGGTCAGGCTGGTCTCGAACTCCTGACCTCAGATGATCCACCCGCTTCAGCCTCCCAAAGTGCTAGGTTTACAGGTGTGAGCCACCGCACCAACCTTGCTGATACTCTGTAAGCATTGAAATAAGGAAACTAACAATAGATGTGTCTTGTCCTTCAAAGTAGTGGTTTTGAAGTGTTCTGACCTCCTAGAAGGTCACTTCCTTGGGCCTATTAATTTTTGTTTGCCTTTTAACGAAGCAGCCATACTCCTTTGCCCACTGCTTATGTGCAGAAACCAGAAGCAAGAGGAGTTAGGCAGAGAAAGAGAAAATTGTTGGTGGTGGGGGTTGGGAGAGCCACTTTCAGAGGTCACAGGTCATGTTGCCTGCTCAGTCCCACCCTCCATAGAATCTGACACTATGACTCAATGATAGCATAGCCTGACCAGCAGCTTCGGAGACAGAGCCCCTACCAGGCTGTTTGGATAATCAGGCCAGTTCTTCCCTGCTTATTCCTGATGGGAAAGAGGAGGAAAATTCTCAGAAACAACCTCAACTTTCAATTTGTTTGATTTGTGTTGAGGCTTTCATTGTGTTTTCTTAGCCAAGGGATCAAGAATGTTGTAATATACCCTTTTCCGCACACACTCATAAACACACACACACACTGCACTGCCCTCAACCCCTTCCTCCTTTGTTTTGCACAATTGGCTCAGTCGATACCAGCTTCCTTCTCACCCCCTTTCTGGAGTGTGTGTGTGTGTGTGTGTGTGTGTGTGTGTGTTTTTCTTGTTTGGGGTATATAACCACAGCCAGGGACAAAAAAAACTGAATGATTCCTGATCCACGCTGTGGATTTGGTTTCACTCAGCAGTAAAATTCTTTCTGCAGACCAGGAGTTCTTGGGTTTAAAAATCACAAGGGTCCATCTCCCATGTCATTGGGTTATTTGTAATTTATACATTAGGGGAGAAAGTAGTCTGTTCATAGTAATGATAGCTTGGGGAATTCAGTATATGAGCCAAACAGAGGACAACTGAACTAAAAAAGAACCTCTCTTGTCTATGTGATACCTCACAGGTTTTTTTTCTTTAAAAAAACAAAGCAGGTCCCTAAAGAACATTTTACTCCCTCCTCTTGGGGTTTGTAGATATAGTTATTTCCAGCTCTGCCTGGTAGGTCAATACAGGATTTGCAAGCAAATGGTGATGTCAGGACATGTTCATGCCCCACTAATGATGATACTTTCTCCGAAACTCTAGAATTCTGAAATTAGTTATATCTTAAAGTGTCTCCAGTTGACTCTGAGATGGGAACATAAGTTTTTGATAATGTTATCCACATTCTGATTTAAGTTGTGGCCATTCTTTTTTTTTTTTTTTCCCACAACCCTCAGAAAGTAGCTTTCCAAGTTAAACTGGACTAGGGTGATCAAGTGAATGTTTGACTTGAAATAATTTTTAAAATAACGTGTTAACCATTCTAGTCTTTTCATAAAGGAGAGCAGGGGCAGAGTGAGTTGCTTTTCAAAGCTCTCTCCTTGGCAGAGGCATTCTGGCACTTCCGATGAAATGTGGATATTGAATATGTGTGGCGAATGCATACCACTCCATATTTCAGGGAAATTCCTTACTGAATGTGTTTTGCTTACAAAGCTGGAGTCACTGGGAAATCTTGCTCCTTGGATCTCTGTTGGTACTGACCTGGGTCTCCTAACCCTAGTAACAAATTGCCTTTTTATGCAGTGTGTGGTGGCTCATGCCTGTGATCCCAGCACTTTGGAAGGCAGAGGCAGAGGCAGAGGCGGGTGGATCACCTGAGGTCAGGAGTTCGAGACCATCCTGGACAACATGGTGAAACCCCATCTCTACTAAAAATACAAAAATTAGCTGGGTGTGGTGGCAGGTGCCTGTAGTCCCAGCTACTGGAGAGGCTGAGGCAGGAAAATCACTTGAACCCGGGAGGTGGAGGCTGAATTGAGCCAAGATCACGCCATTGCACTCCAATCTGGGCGACAAGAGCAAAACTCTGTCTCAAACAAACAAACAAACAAACAAAAAAACAACCCGCAAATTGCCTTTTAATGTGTTCATGTTCTAAATGAGATCAAATGTCTGCATGCTAAAGTGTAAAGCAGAAGGAACTAGCATGGGGGCACTCTGCCAGTCTAGTTGTTCTAGAAAATGGAGCAAATGGACTTGGCATAAAACCGTGAAGGGCTAGCCCAGAAGTGAGGGAGAAGGAAAGGATGATCTTCACATGCTCTGTGAATGGTCACTATGCTTCTGGGAGGTGTGCCCTGTTGCTGTCACCTGTTACAGGTGAGGACATCAAGGCCAGGCAGGGGTTGTTACCTGCCCAGGTCTCTCAACTGAGGCCTGGATATGAACTCAGGTCTGTTCATCTTCAAAAGCCACCCTTTTACATTCTACCATACCAATTATTGTAAAATAAGTGAAATGCCTCAAGCTGGAAAGCAAGACCTTTTGTTCCCTGGCACCAGATGACCTTTTCTGCCCTCCCTCCCACCACCTTCCTTGGGACACTGGCCACTTGGGGAGCTTCTCCTGCTCCATCCTGCTCACTCTTGGCCGGCACTGACCTCTCCCGCTCCATTACCTTTCTCTGCTGGCTGTGCATATCCAGACCTGGCTTCCCCATCCAGCCATGTGGACGTGGCCTCTCCCACTCTGAAGACCTGGAGATAATTGTTGGGACCTGTCTGTGCTCCAGAACAAGTCTGTTTGGAGTCAGAGGTGTCTGACCTGGGACCACACAAGTATGCCCAAATCAGCACCTGACTCAGCTCCTTGTCTCCCACCAGCTGACCACAGGCCTCTGCCCAGTGAGTGTGCTAAGTAACTCTTTGTTTAAGGGAACAATACATTGTCACCCTGCCTCTTGCCTCCCGCCCCCATCTCTTTGCTTCAAGAGCTCCCCAAGTTCCAGGCCGGAGACCATTAGCAGGAGGGTGTTAATTAAACACAGTGGGTACTCTCCTGAAATAGATAAAGGAGGAGTTGGGGAGCTCTGTCAGCTCCATCTGTCAGCCCAGGCAGCTCCCCCAGAAGCTCACATTAGGCAGCCAATGTGAGCACAGGAGTGGGTCAGCCTGCAGGGAACACCTGTGTCTCTTCAGTCACACCTGTGTACACAGGCAGGCTGACTGTCACCTTTGAACCTGGGCACTGTCACATCCCAATGGACTGTCCCTTAGTCCTCTGGGTGGGTCTTGAGGGAAGAAAGCTTGAGAACTGAGTCACTATTGGAGCCGTCATTGGAGTCTTCCTTTTCTCGTCTGTGAAATGGGAGAGTAATCAGGAAACAAACTTCATGTTCTCTCTTGGCTCAGACACCTGCCACTCATCAGCATTTAATTCGAGTGTCCCATTTCCCAGGAGAGTAGTCTGAGGGGCAGAAAGTGTCAGTCACTTGGACCAAGGCCCTGGACACAACTGATTTCTCACTGTGCTTTTCTTTTGGCCTTGACTAGTTGAAAAAGTCTTTTCTGGCCGGGCGCGGTGGCTCAAGCCTGTAATCCCAGCACTTTGGGAGGCCGAGGCGGGCGGATCACGAGGTCAGGAGATCGAGACCATCCTGGCTGACACGGTGAAACCCCGTCTCTACTAAAAAATACAAAAAACTAGCCGGGCGAGGTGGCGGGCGCCTGTAGTCCCAGCTACTGGGGAGGCTGAGGCAGGAGAATTGCGTGAACCCAGGAGGCGGAGCCTGCAGTGAGCTGAGATCCGGCCACTGCACTGCAGCCTGGGCGGCAAAGCGAGACTCCGTCTCAAAAAAAAAAAAAAAAAGAAAAAGAAAAAGTCTTTTCTTTTTCTTTTTTTTTTTTTTGATAGAGTTTCACTCTTGTCACCCAGGCTGGAGTGCAATGGTGCGATCTTGGCTCACTGCAACCTGCACCTCCTGGGTTCAAGTGATTCTCCTGCCTCAGCCTCCCAAGTAGCTGGGATTACAAGTGTGTGCCACCACACCTGGGTAATTTTGTATTTTTAGTAGAGACAGGTTTCCCATGTCGGCCAGGCTGGTCTCAAACTCCTGACCTCAGGTGATCTGCCCACTTCGGCCTCCCGAAGTGGTGGGATTACAGGTGTGAGTCACCGCACCTGGCCAAAAAGTCTGAAGCAGTGGCATGTATTGTTAGCAGGCCCTCCTCCACCTTTTGGGCATGTTTTGAGATCCTGGTTACCATCTCTACCCCTACATGGGGACAAAGCCAGTCAAAGAAAGATCATTGCTTGGCTCAGCCAGCAGAATGATCCCAGAGGTGGAACTGGCAGCTTATCTAGTAAGAGCATCATGTCCAGTGCTGGCAGAGCTCAGCCACCTCTGATTCCAAAGCTTCCAATGCCCAGGCAGCAGCTGAGGAGAGGAGCCTGTGCTGTTTCCCTGTGGGTGGTGTGCTGGCTAAAATCCAGGCTTTGTTGCCAGACCGACTTCTCCCTCTGATGCTTTGGAGGGGTCTGAGCTGGAGCCAGCCTCAGCCTCAGGCTTCTCCTCTGTAAAATCAGAGGCATGACCCTCTTCTCAAGGCAGCGAGAGCTCCCTGAGCTGGGCGTGAGGGGTGCACAGTAAGCACTCCTCAAAGGCCTACAGCAGTTGTTACCGGTGTGAAATCCATGGCAAGTTAAGGGATTTTTTTTCTCTATTAAGGTCCCCAGCTCTCCCACACAAACGGTTGAAGGAAGTTATTCATCAAGAGACTGTAGAGACTGGCTATCTGGAGCCACTTAGAGATAGAGGCCAGAGCCTACTATCTGCATAACAAAAGGCTCAAATCCCACCCTAGGGAATTTCCGAATAAAATAGTGCTTCACTTTGGAATCTCATTTGATTCTCAGATTAGAGCAATAGGGGCTGGCTGGCAGGAACTAGGAAGTCTTACTGATGGGGAAACCAAGGCCCAGAGAAGCCCAGTGACACGCTTCAGATGTCAGAGCTGGACCGGGCATGGTGGTTTATGCCTATAATCCCAGCATTGTGGGAGTCTGAGGTAGGGGGATCACTTGAGGCCAGGAGTTTGAGACCAGCCTGGTGAGATCCTGTCTCTATGAAAATACAAAAATTAGTCGGGCATGGTGACGCGCGCCTCTAATCCCAGCCTCTCAGGAGGCTGAGGCACAAGAATCACTGGAACCTGGGAGGTGGAGGTTGGGGTGGGCTGAGATTGTGCCACTGTTCTCCAGCCTGGGTGTCAGAGTGAGACCTTTTCTAGAAAAAACAAAACAAAAACAAAAACAGATGTCAGAGCTGCAAGTGTCTTGTCACTTCCATTTGTTGCTAGGCCTCCAGGTAGCCCTGGGGCGCATGGCCCCCAGAACCCCTTCAATGCAGCCTGATCTGCCTCTGCACAGGCCTTTGCTCCTTCAAAAAGCAAGCCACTCCAATTCTGCCTTGGTAAGAACCAATGTAGTTTTCACTGTGAAGAGTCTAGAAGCTGAGAGTCCCTGTGCTGGGAGGGTGGGGTCCTCCCAAGGCAGAGGTCAGTCCTTAACCTATCTCTCCCTTCCCAGAAAGCCTGGAGTGAAGGGGCAGATAGCAGATGGGACTTCAATTATAACTCCACACCCTCCCTCCCTTACTCCCTATCACCCACTGATGACCGGTTTGGGTGCGGTATATGTTATTCATAGATTAATCCACTAAGGGTTAAGACTTAAGACCTCCTAAGTAAATCTGAGCTGGAAACCCTCCTACTCTTAACATATGTAATATCTGTGGGAGGACATTCATGCAACATGGTTTGAAATTTTGAAACAAAATTGAAGCTGGGCTAGGAGGTCAGCGTCTCTAGTCCCAACTACTTGGGAGGCTGAGGTAGGAGGATGGTTTGAGCCCAGAAGTTCAAAGCTGCAGTGAGCTATGGTTGTACCACCGCACTCTAGCCTGGGCAACAGAATGAGAATCCATCTCGTAACTGAATAAATAAATATTTTTTTAAAAATCCAAACAACCTAAATATTCACCAGTAGGGTACTAATTAAATAAGCCAGGGACACTCTTGTAATGAATAAGCACACAGCCATTGAAGATAGTAAGGCAATCTTTTCTTTTCTGGCTGTGTTCTTTTCTGAAAGTCCATCTTACATGAACTGATGTGGAAAGATCTCCAAGACATGTGGCCGAGTGACAAAGAGAAGTTACAGAACTCGAGCATAGTGTGATTACGTGTTCGCATGTGTGTCTGTGTGCGTGGGGTGTTTGTGTGTTTATATATATTCACATATATATGACATACAGGTTCATAAATATAAATACAAAAGGCAGTTAGAACAATGTCTGGCACATAGTGTTGTATCATGTTTGAGAAATAAATATAAAAGCAAGAGGAAAAGGTCTGGAAGAATATATATAGAACTGGCTGGGCATGGGAGGCAGAGCTTGCAGTGAGTGGAGATTGCCCCACTGCACTCCAGCCTGGGCAACAGAGCAAGACTCCGTCTCAAAAAAAAAAAGAAAGAAAGAAAGAAAGAAAAAGAATTGATGGGGCGCGGTAGCTCATGCCTGTAATCCCAGCACTTTGGGAGGCTGAGGTGGGCAGATCACCTGAGGTCAGGAGTTCGAGATCAGCCTGGCCAACATGGTGAAACTCCATCTCTACTAAAAATACAAAAATTAGCCGGGTGTATTGGTGCAGCATGCCTGTAATCCCAGCTACCCGGGAGGCTGAGGCACGAGAATTGCTTGAACCCAGGAGGCAGAAGTTGCAGTGAGCCGAGATCGTGCCACTGCACTCCGGCCTGGGGGACAGAGCAAGACTCCATCTCAAAAAAAAAAAATAAAAAAATTAAAAAAATAAATAAAATAAAATAAAAAGAAGAAGAATATACACGGAATTAACAGTAGTGGTCACCTCTGCAGTGGGTGGGTCACCTCTGGGGTGGGGCTGGGATTGGGACTGATAATTACAAGGACTTGAGCCTCATCGCTATTGTTTTATCTTTGCACAAAAACACCACATTCATGTTTTACTTGTGAAAAAAATTAGATATACATCTAAATCTAAAAAGTACCTCCAAAATAAGAAACTCCTTTTCTTCTCTACACTGGTGGTGTTAGAGGGAAATGGCACTAGGGCCAAACAAATAACTTGGGATAAGGGACCCATGGGCCCAGTCCTCATTTCCTCAGCTAACACCTCATTACGGGCAAACATCGTCCTTGGGAATGAGTCCCACTTGCTAACGACTCGCTCCCCTGGGTTCCTGGGCAGCAGCTGGGGTTTGCGGAAGAGGGGAGGGTCCTGAGTGAACAAATTATAGGTTTAGGCTGGGCTGGAGGGGGCCCACTCCTGGCATCTCAGCAATTTGGGAGGCCAAGGTGGGAGGATCGCTTGAGCCTTGAAGTTCAAAACCAGCCTAGGCAACATAGCGAGACTGTGTCTCTACAAATAATAATAATAATAATAATAATGATAATGATAATAATGATAATAATGATAATGATAATAAAATAAGCTGGGCATGGTGGTGCATGCCTGTGGTCCCAGCTACTCAGGAGCCTGAGGTGGAAGGATCACTTGCACCTGGAGGTTGAAGCTGCAGTGAACCATGATTGCACCACTGCACTTCAGCCTGGGCAACAGAGCGAGACCCCAACTCAAAAACAAACAACAAAACACACACATGCACACACACAAAAGACCAAATTAAAGATTTAATGTCTTTTTTTTTTTTGAGATGGAGTCTCACTCTGTCACCCAGGCTGGAATGCAGTGGCGTGATCTTGGCTCTCTTCAGCCTCTGCTTCTCGGGTTCAAGCGATTCTCCTGCCTCAGCCTCCTTAGTAGCTGGGACTACAGGCATGCGCCGGCATGTCACCACACTCACCTAATTTTTGTATTTTTAGTAGAGATGGGGTTTCACCATGTTGGCCAGGCTGGTCTCGAACTCCTGACCTCAAATGACCTGCCCGCCTCGGCCTCCCAAAGTGCTGGGACTTACATGCGTGAGGCACCACACCTGGCCACATTAAAGTCTTGACTGGATCCAAGTCCCAAACTTTGCCCTTTGGATGGGTGGCTTCTCATCTCTGCAACAGGGATCCCCGTCTTTGCCTCGTGTTCCTCTCCATTCTTGAGAAATAAGTGGAATGTGTATGAACATCATTATAATTACCTTTGTTCTTTGGCACCACCTAGCAATGCCTGATACATTGTAGGTGCTCAGTGGATATTTACAAAACTGAACTGAAAATAGTTCATAAGGAGTTAAAATAAAAGTATTGTTATTTTAAAGCAAAAAATTAATATTTTGGCTGTCCAAATTCATATTTTCAGTGTATTCATTCAACTGGTATTTATCATTTTCCTTCTGTGTGTTGGGCGCTCGTAAGTGCTAGGAAAAAAATGGTGAGTGTGAAAATGTCCCTGACCTCCTGGGGCTGACACACGAAAGAGGTTTTCAACAATGTAAACTATTGCTAAGGAGGAAATAAAACAGTTGATCTTAGCTGCTTGGTGCGGTGGACAGGGATAGGAAATTATTGTCACAGTTTAAAGTGTTGCAGTGGACACAGCTCAAATGTCCAAGTCATTGGGAGTCACAGACTCATAACTCAAACGTCGAATTCAAGTTTGATTTATACATTTATACACACACACATATATTGTGCTCAGACTTTTTCTAATAAGCCTGCTCTGTCTTTATCTGACATTCTTGAGGAATGTAACTTTTTTTCTTTGTTTTTTTGAGACAGAGTCTCACTCTTGTCACCCAGGCTGGAGTGCGGCGGCGTGATCTCGGCTCACTGCAACCTCCGCCTCCTGGGTTCACGCGATTCTCATGCCTCAGCCTCCGGAGAAGCTGGAATTACAGGCATGCACCACTGCACCTGGTTAATTTTTGTATTTTTAGTAAGGATGAGCTTTCATCACGTGGCCGGTCTGGCCTTGAACTCCCAACCTCAGGTGACCCACCTGCCTCGGCCTCCCAAAGTGCTGGGATTATAGGTGTGAGCCACCATGCCTGGCCACAGAATGCAACTTTTTGTTTTGTTTTGTTTTTAAGAGGCAAGCTCTCACTCCCTGGTCTGGAGTGCAGTGGTGCAATCACAGCTCACTGCAACCTCCATCTCCTGGCCTAAGCGATCCTCCCACCTTAGTCTCCCCAGTAGCCGGGACTATGGGCACGTGGCTAATTTTGGGAATGTAACTTTGATGTCATGATATTTTGCACTGACAATCACACTCAGACAGACCTAAAGCTCACATTCCAGTTTCACCAATTCACAGCTATGCACTTTGGGTGACCAGGGCAGGTGACCAGGGTTTCTGAGCCTCAGAGTTTATGATTGTAAGATTGCTTATTAGTACTGTTCTTGGGTTACTCACCTTAGTTACCTCTCCTCGGTGCATGACCCCAGTACACAGAAGGAATTCAACCAGTGGAAGTCATTCTGGCCCAGACTGGAAGGTCAGCAAGACGTCTGTGCTCCTACGCAGGCTGGTCACTAAATGGGGGCTGGAGAGGCACTTCTGAGACTTCAGTCATTGTATGGATTTTCAATATGATTCAGAAAATTAACCTAAGTCATCCTCAAGGAAAGAGGGGGTAAGATAAAGGAGACTTTGAAAGTACTTAGTTATCTATTTTAAACCGTTCTGCTTTTTCTTTGCTTTGCTTCTCTTTTCTTTCCTTTCCTATCCTTTCCCTTCCTTCTCTCTTTTTTCTTTTATTTTTATTTATTTTTTTTATTTTGAGATGGTTGTGCTCTGTCACCCAGGTTGGAATGCAGTGGCACGATCATGGCTCACTGCAGCTTCGACCTCCCAGGCTCAATCGATCCTCCCACCTCAGCCTCCCAAGTAGCTGGGACTACAGGCATGTGCCACCACACATGGCTAATTTTTGTATTTTTTTGTAGAGACAGGATCTCACCATGTTGCCCAGGCTGGTCTCAAACTCCTGGGCTCCATCAGTCCTCCCACCTTCACCTCCAGAAGTGCTAGGATTATAGGCTTGAGCCACCCCTCTGAAAGCCCTTTTGACTTGCATTGTAATTCCAATTTGCACATGAGAAAATGAGGTCCTAGGAAATTAAGTGATCGCTCAGAGTGTAAGGAAGTGGCAGAAGTAGTGCACAAACCCAAATCTGCCTGGCCCTAAACTCTGTGTTCTCTTCATACAACACATAGCTAGGCAAGAGGAGATGCAGTAGAATGGAAATTTCTAGCAAGGGCTTTCGAGTTAGCCAGCCTCTTGCTATGTTAGCTTGGGCAAGTTTCTTAACCTCCCTGATCTTCAGTTTTTGAATCTGCACTTCAGGGTTAACAGTACTCCTGTCCACTTAGGTTGTCGTGAGGACTGAAGGAGCTAATTATAAATCACTTAGCAAGCATGATGGCTTGGAAGATGATGCTATGTCAAAAAACGTGGGCCTGATTCACAAACATTAGACTCTGACATTAGAGAAAAGCAACTCATGTTGCTTGTATTTTTTTATGTGCACAAAAATGATGTTCATAAAAACTATTCTAAGCTAGGTGTGGTGGCTCATGCCTGTAACCCCAGCACTTTGGGAGGCTGAGGCAGGCGGATCACTTGAGGTCAGGAGTTCAAGACCAACCTGGGCAACATGGAGAAACCCCATTTCTACAAAAAACACAAAACTCAGCTGGGTATGGTGGCGTGAGCCTGTAGTCTCAGCTACTTGGGAGGCTGAGGTGGGAGAATTGCTTGAACCCAGGAGGTGGAGGTTGCAGTGAGCCGAGATCACACCACTGCACTCCAACCTGGCAACAGACCGAGATTCTGTCTCAAAAAGTGGGTAAAGTAAAGAGATATTTAAGCTTACGTAGCCATAGAATAGTTTTTGTTTTTGTTTTTGAGACAGGGTCTCACTCTGTAGCTCAGGCTGGATGAAGTGGCACTATCTAGGCTCACTGCAGCCTCAACCTCTTGGGCTTAAGCCGTCCTCCCACCTTCACCTCCAGAAGTGCTAGGATTACAGGCTTGAGCTGTTACTACACAACTGCACTCCAGCCTGGGTGAAAGAGCAAGATCCTGTCTCAAAAAAAAAAAAAAAAAAAAAAACGAAAACAACAAAAGAAACCACATTTTCATCATCCCATAAATAAATTACAATTACACTCCATTCTTGCCTCCCCCCAGCCCCTGACAAACACTAATCTATTTCCTGTTTCTATGGCTTTGCCTGTGGTGAACATTTTATATAAATGGAATCATATGTGATCTTTTGTGTTGCCTTCCTTGATGTTACAGAATGTTTTCAAGGTTCATCCATGTTTAGCATGTGTTAGTACTTCATTCCTTTTCATGGCTGAATAATATTTCATTATATGAATATGCTACATTTTGCTCATCCATCTATCAGTTGATGACATATGGATTGTTTCCATCTTTTTGCTATTACGAGTGCTGCTGCCATGAATGTTCATGAACAGGTTTTTGTGTGGATGTCTGTTTTCATTTCTCTTGGGTACCTACCTGGGAATGGGATTTCCAGGTCATGTGATAACTCTATATTTAACCATTTGAGGAACTGTCAGATCATTTTCAAAGCAGATGCACCATTTTATATTCCAACAGCAATGGTATGGGGGTTCTAATTTCTCTGCATCCTCACCAACACATATTAGCCTTTCTTATTAATTTCAGTCATCCTCATGGTATGATGTGACATCTTATTGTAATTTTTATTTGTTTGTCCTGATGACTAATGATGGTGAGCATCTTTTTATATGCTTACTAGCCATTTGGATATCTTCTTTGAAGAGATATCTATTAATGTTATTTACCATTTATTTATTTATGTGTGAGACAGAGTCTCACTCTGTCACCCAGGCTGGAGTGCAGTGGCATGATCTCAGCTCACTGCAACCTCTGCCTCCCAGGCTCAAGCGATTCTCCTGCCTCAGCCTCCGGAGTAGCTGGGACTACAGGCGCACGCCACCACGCCCGGCTAATTTTTGTATTTTTATTTTTTTATTTTTTTTTATACTTTAAGTTCTAGGGTACATGTGCACAATGTGCAGGTTTGTCTTAGCAATGCGGGCCTTTTTTACATATGTATACATGTGCCATGTTGGTGTGCTGCACCCATTAACTTGTCATTTACATTAGGTATATCTCCTAATGCTATCCCTCCAGCCCTTCCCCCCAACCCATGACAGGCTCTGGTGTGTGATGTTCTCCTTCCTGTGTCCATGTGTTCTCATTGTTCAATTCTCACCTACGAGTGAGAACATGGGGTGTTTGGTTTTCTGTTCTTGCGATAGTTTGCTCAGAATGACGGTTTCCAGCTTCATCCATGTCCCTACAAAGGACATGAACTCATCCTTTTTTATGGCTGCACAGTATTCCATGGTGTATATGTGCCATATTTTCTTAATCCAGTCTATAATTGATGGACATTTGGGTTGGTTCCAAGTCTTTGCTATTGTGAATAGTGCCGCAATAAACATATGTGTGCATGTGTTTTATAGCAGCATGATTTATAATCCTTTGGGTATATACCCAGTAATGGGATGGCTGGGTCAAATGGTATTTCTAGTTCTAGATCCTTGAGAAATCACCACACTGTCTTCCACAATGGTTGAACTAGTTTACAGTCCCACCAACAGTGTGAAAGCATTCCTATTTCTCCACATCCTCTCCAGCACCTGTTGTTTCCTGACTTTTTAATGATCGCCATTCTAACTGGTGTGAGATGGTATCTCATTGTGGTTTTGATTTGCATTTCTTTGACGGCCAGTGATGATGAACATTTTTTCATGTCTGTTGGCTGCATAAACGTCTTCTTTTGAAAAGTGTCTGTTTGTATCCTTTGCCCACTTTTTGATGGGGTGTTTATTTTCTTCTTATAAATTTGTTTGAGTTCTTTGTAGATTCTGGATATTAGCCCTTTGTCAGATGAGTAGATTGCAAAAATGTTCTCCCATTCTTTGTAGGTGGCCTGTTCACTCTGATGGTAGTTTCTTTTGCTGTGCAGAAGCTCTTTAGTTTAATTAGATCCCATTTGTCAATTTTGACTTTTGTTGCTGTTGTTTTTGGTGTTTCAGACGTGAAGTCCTTGCCCATGCCTATGTCCTGAATGGTATTGCCTAGGTTTTCTTCTAGGATGTTTATGGTTTTAGGTCTAACATTTAAGTCTTTAATCCATCTTGAATTAATTTTCATATAAGGTGTAAGGAAGGGATCCAGTTTTCCCAGCACCATTTATTAAATAGGGAATCCTTTTCACATTGCTTGTTTTTGTCAGGTTCATCAACGATCAGATGGTTGTAGATGTGTGGTATTATTTCTGAGGGCTCTGTTCTGTTCCATTGGTCTATGTCTCCATTTTGGTACCAATACAATGTTGTTTTGGTTACTATAGCCTTGTAGTATAGTTTGAAGTCAAGTAGCGTGATGCCTCCAGCTTTGTTCTTTTTGCTTAGGATTGTCTTAGCAATGCAGGCCTTTTTTTTTTTTAGTTCTGTATGAACTTTAAAGTAGTTTTTTCCAATTCTGTGAAGAAAGTCATTGGTAGCTTAATGGGCATGGCATTGAATCTATAAATTACCTTGGGCAGTATGGCCATTTTCACGATATTGATTTTTCCTATCCATGAGGATGCATTGTTCTTCCATTTGTTGTGTCCTCTATTATTTCGTTTAGCAGTGGTTTGTAGTTCTCCTTGAAGAGGTCCTTCACATCCCTTGTAAGTTGAATTCCTAGGTATTTTATTCTCTTTGAAACAATTGTGAATGGGAGTTCACTCATGATTTGGCTCTCTGTTTGTCTGTTATTGGTGTATAAGAATGCTTGTGATTTTTGCACATTGATTTTGTATCCTGAGACTTTGCTGAAGTTGCTTATCAGCTTAAGGGGTTTTCTAAATATACAATCATGTCATCTGCAAACAGGGACAATTTGACTTCCTCTTTTCCTAACTGAATGCTCTTTATTTCTTTCTCCTGCCTGATTGTCTTGGCCAGAACTTCCAACACTCTGTTGAATAGGAGTGGTGAGAGAGGGCATCCCTGTCTTGTGCCAGTTTTCAAAGTGAATGCTTCCAGTTTTTGCCCATTTTTTGAGACAGAGTTTCACTCTTTAGTAGAGACAGGGTTTCACCATGTTAGCCAGGATGGTCTCCATCTTCTGACTTCGTGATCCACCCACCTCGGCCTCACAAAGTGCTGGGATTACAGGTGTAATCCACTGCGCCCAGCCTTTACCCATTTTTAATTGAGTTATTTTTAATGGGGAAAGCAAAGAAGGAACGGAGGAAGAAAGGAAGGAAGAAAGGAAGGAAGGAAGGAAGGAAGGAAGGAAGGAAGGAAGGAAGGAAGGAAGGAAGGAATCTGTCCATACAAACACTTATACCTGAATTTTTTTTTTTTTTAATAGATCTCACTCTGTTACCCAGGCTGGAGTGCAGTGGCACGATCTTGGCTCACTGCAACCTCGCCTCCTTGCCTCCCAGGTTCAAGCAATTCTCATATCTCAGCTTCCCGGGTAGCGGGGATTATGGGGGTGCACTACCACACCCGGCTAATTTTTGCATTTTTTGTAGAGACAGGGTTTTGCCATGTTGCACAGGTTGATCTTGAACTCCTGGTCTGAAGTGATCTGCCTACCTTGGCTTCCCTCAGTGCTGGGATTATAGGCCTGAGCTATCCTGCCCAGCCTAAATGTTTTTCTTTATCTTGGGTAATCTTTTCCGGTAACCTAGAAGTGGAATTGCTGATCATCTGTTAACAGTATGTTTAACTTTGTGAGAAACTGCCAAAAATTATTTCCAGCGTGATCATACCATCTTGCATTCCCCTGCATAATATATAATGCATGTTCTTTTCCCTTTATTTACCAGTTTTCAAACTAATAAGCTGGTTCTTTTTTTTTTTTTTTCTTGAGACAGAATTTCATTCTTGTTGCGCAGGCTGGAGTACAATGGCGCGATCTCGGCTCACTGCCACCTCCGCCTCTCGGGTTCAAGTGATTCTCCTGCCTCAGCCTCCTGAGCAACTGGGATTACAGGCATGTGCTACCACACCCAGCTAATTTTTGTATTTTTAGTAGAGATGAGGTTTCACCATATTGGTCAGGCTGGTCTCGAACTCTTGACCTCAGGTGATCCGCCCGCCTTGGCCTCCCAAAGTGCTGGGATTACAGGCGTGAGCCACCGTGCCCGGCCACTGGTTCTTAATATACTCCAAGAATGACCCGCTATGTTCTTTTCTTTTTCCCTCAAGTATCATGAATTCACATATTTAAATGTATTTTATGGGCAAGGCATAGTGGCTCATGCCTGTAATCCTAGCACTTTGGGAGGCCAAGGTGGGAGGATCACTTGAACCCAGGAGTTCACAACCACCCTGGGTAACATAGAGAGACCCTGTCTCTACTAAAAATTTAAAAAATTAGCCAGGCATGGTAGCATGTGCCTGTGGTCCCATCTAGGGAGGCTGAGGTGGGTGGATCATTTGAGCCTGGTACGTTAAGGAGTCAGGAGTTTGAGGTTGTAGTGAGATATATATATATATATATATATATCTCACTGCAACCTCCGCCTCCCAGGTTCAAGTGATTCTCCTGCCTCAGCCTCCCGAGTAGCTCACAATAAGGTTCTTTCCCCTGATCCAGGATGCAAACTGGGATCTCATATTGTGTTTTGTTGTTACGCGTCCTTAGTCTCCTATAATCTGGAACAATTTCTCAGTCTTCCTTCACTTCTTATGATACTGGCATTTTTGAAGATTACAGAACACCTGTTTTAAATAGTACCCCACCATCTGGATGTGTCTGATTACTTCTTCATTATTAGATTCAGGCTTAAAAGGTTTTGCAAATATGAGACCTAAATGATGCTTTTGGCTCCCACTGCACCCTGTAACAGGGCTCACGGTGTCAGTGGTCCCATCCTGGTGGGGGTAACTGTGATCACTGATTGAGGTAGTGTCTACCAGATTTTCTCCCTTTGAATTACTAGGAATCATTTGGTCTCCTTTTGTAATTCATCACTAATCCCTAGCTCAAGTAATAAGCAATCCATAGCTCAAAAATAAGATATTTGTATTTTTTTATATTAAATTTTTGCAATCTGGGGCATGTGCTACCTGGAGAGCACACTTTGATTTGTAGCAGCCATGCTTCAAATCCTCAGGAGTCACCTGTGGCTGGTCGCCACCATGTAAGACATTTGTCACAGCATTAGACCATGAAACAAGACAGTGTGGGGGTTCAAATCACAGCCCCATTACTTGTTAGCTTTATTAACTTTGGGTAAATCATTGAACCTCTTTAAGCCTTAATGCTTCCTAAATTGTAACATGGGATTTGACAAGGGAACCTATTTATCTCTTAGAGTTGTTTAGAAGAGAGAATGTAATAATCTGTGTAAAGTGCTTTATGGAGTGTTTGTTGATTCATCCATTCAACAGGGAGGGCTTGCCACACTCTGGGTGGAGCCCAGCAGGGAACAAGCCCTTGACTCGAGCATTCTATTTATACTGAGCAAACTACTGATCATGTATAAAGTAAGACAAGTGCTGACAGTGCCATGCTTGTGATAAACGCATTGAAGATGCTGAGGCCAGAGTGCTGGCTCAAGCCTATAATCCCAGCACTTCGGGAAGCCCAGACAGGATCTTGTGAGCCCAGGAGTTCAAGATTGGCTTGGACAACAAAATGAGACCCCATCTCTACAAAGGATCAAAAAATTAGCTGGGCATGGTGGTGTATGTGTGTGGTCCCAGCTACACAGGAGGCTGAGGCAAAAGGATCACTTGAGCCTGGGAGATGGAGGCTGCAGTGAACTGTGTTCACACCATTGCACTCCAGCCTCGGTGACAGAGTGAGACTCTGTTTCAAAAAAAGGAAAAAAAAAATTAAAGTTGATGAGAAGGGATCTGCATTATCTGTAACATCACCTGAACTTTGTGATGACTCCTAGCTCCACGGTGGACCATCCTCTGACTGCTCCAAGGAAAACAACTGGGGGCTTGATTATTCAGGTTGTTCATTCTATAAGTATTTGTTGTGGATGAGTCGCCATGCCGGGAACTGGGAAAGGAAATAGCAATTCACTGAGACCAGGGCAAAGGAGCTTAAAGGTGAACTAGGCAAGGAGCCTGGAGATGTGGGAGATGGGGAATGGGCAATGAGAGACAGTCAAGATGGAGAGGCAGAGAAACAAGACAAAGCCCACAGTGAGGCAGAAGGATGACAATACAATACGTCGGGACCCTCATTCAGACCAAGGGACTGAGAAGGTGGAAGAAGTAGCTCCCGACTCCAGTGCCTGGACATTCAGTGGCATCTTTTGCAAGTAAGAGGAAATAGAAGCCGATGGCATTCTGAGAGAAAAGAGCTGCTTGCACAAAGGTGAAATACTGGAAAGGGGCAGGACTTTGAGGACTGGGCAAGGCTGAAAGCAGAGGTGGAATTGGAGGAAGGAGAAGGAGGGTTGGAGGCAGGGGGTGGGCACATGGTGCAGGGCCCAGTAAAGGTATTAAGGACGTTTGGACTTTTATCCAACAGCATGAGAAAGGGGTTAAGTGGTTCTACTCCCGAGGAACAGGAAGCAGGCCCTTGAGCGGAGGTGGGCCGCTGTCAGGGAAGATAGCAGAGGGATGGTCAAAGAGGAGGGGTCCAGGCTCCCCTGAACTTGCCCTAGGTCTCAACTGGGGAGCGGAAGGGCCAGTACTACATTCCTGGAAACTTGGACCCGTGGAGAGGTGGGGTTGGCCCGCAGCCTGAACTGAAGAGATAACCCAGGCCCCAGTTGCTTGACAATGGAGTTAGGGAGGAGGGCCGCCTTGGGTGGGTTCCTCCTGAGAGGCTTAACAAATTTCCTCTGACAAATCTATCTCAATCCATCCTTATCTCAAGGCCTTTACACGTGTCCTTTCTCCTTGAGCTAAGCTCACCCCCCAATTTGCACAGCTGCCCTTTTCTCTGCAATCAGGTCCTAGTCAAAACCACCGACAGAAGGCCTTTTTCTGACCACAGCTCCTGGTGGTGTCATCTCCTCATCCTCCTCTTTCTTTACCACCCTGACCTGTTGTCTTCTTTCCCTCTGTTTTAGGATACTGTTTTAGGATATCTGGCAGACATTCAAAGATACTTGTGTCTGACTGACTGCATGGATGATGAATGGACAAATGAATGAAGAATGAATAAACACATTTGGTGGCTTTCTTTTTTTCTTCTTCTTCTTTGAGACGGAGTTTCCCTCTTGTCGCCCAGGCAGGAGTGCAATGGTGCTATCTTGGTTCACTGCAAACTCTGCCTCCTGGGCTCAAGCGATTCTTCTGCCTCAGCCTCCCAAGTAGCTGGGATTACAGGCGTGGGCCACCACACTTGGCTAATTTTGTGTTTTTAGTAGAGACAAGGTTTCACTATGCTGGTAAGGCTGGTCTCAAACTCCTGACCTCAAGTGATCCACTCACCTCGGCCTCCCAAAGTGCTGGGATTACAGGCATGAGTCACTGTGCCTGGCCCAGTGACTGTTTCAATGCGAGTGAGAGAAGTGGCCTATAATCTGAATCTAGGAAAGAAATT
Source organism: Macaca mulatta (assembly GCF_049350105.2). NCBI lineage: Eukaryota > Metazoa > Chordata > Mammalia > Primates > Cercopithecidae > Macaca > Macaca mulatta. Next base: position 168,078,451 of record NC_133412.1, read on the forward strand.
TTTTGGTGTAGTCCTCCTATTTGAGAAATATACCAGGGCTGGACTTGATCTTGGTGACTGACTATGGAGTTGCGCATGGAGGTGAGAAATAAGGAGACTGACTCCAAAACAGGAATGGTGAATGGGCCACCCAGGAGCCACATCCAGTCTATGCAGATGGTTGGTTAAGACTGCACCATGTTTCAAAAACTTTTTTGAATTGGTTAACAACATTTAAAAATCTCTAAAGATTTCAAATAACAAATTTTGATTTTATTTTTATTTTTATTATTTATTTATTTATTTATTTTTTGAGACAGAGTCTCCAAAAAAGGCTGGAGTACAATGGCAGGATCTTGGCTCATTGCAACCTCTGCCTCCCAATTTCAAGCAATTCTCATGCCTCAGCCTCCTGAGTAGCTGCAATTACAGGTGCACACCACCACACCTGGCTAATTTTTTGTATTTTAGTAGTAATAGGGTTTCACTATGTTGCCCAGGCTGGTCTCGAACTCCTAAACTAAGGCAATCCACCTGTCTTGGTCTCCCAAAGTGCTAGGACTACAGGCGTCAGCCACTGTGCCCAGCCCAAATTTGGATATCCATTTTCACTTAACTAAAAGATCTGACAACATCAGACCTGTATTTTTACAGGAAAAAAATTGGTTGGGGCCAGGCATGGTGGCTCATGACTGTAATCTCAGCACTATGGGAAGCCAAGATGGGAGGATCTCTTGAGTCCAGGAACTCAAGACCAGCCTGGGCAACATAGCAAGACCACGTCTCTACAAAAAAATAAAAAAATTAGCATAGCAATGTCTGCTTGTAGTCCCAGCTACTCAGGAGACTGAAGTGGAGGATCCCTTGACCCCGGGAGTTCAAGGCTGCAGTGAGCGATGATCACATCACTGCTGTCCAGCCTGGGTGACAGAGTGAGCCCCTGTCTCCAAAAACAAAACAAAACAAAAGTCATTTGGAGCTGAGTAGCATTTGCTCCCATTGAGTCCCACTTTGACCTTCAGGTTGGACTCTCCCGGCCCGCTTCCTCATTCCCATCACAGGACTGGCCCCACCAGTCTTGAGTTTGCTTCTTTTGCTCTAATGCTCTAACTAATCGTTCAAAGCAGTGGTTCCCAACTCTTTTAAGTATGAGAGCCCCTTTGTAAAATAACTTTCTCTCTGTAAATATGAAACTAATATTCACAGAGACATGCTCACAGCAGGAACTCAAGAAACAGAAAAGTAACAGACAGAAGACAGTATCACCCACACGCCCAACATCTAGAGCTAAGCACTGCTTGCGTTTAGTGGATAGGGGGGCACCTGAAATTTTTATGGTTCTCACACATTCGTAGTTTTGTATATAGTAAATATTGACTGACCGAAATAAGACGTCACAGAAACTACAATGATTTCAGAAACACTTGACGGAATGGGTATTTCCCTCGGTACATCAGCACCGATGGCCATTTGAAAAATAGCCATACATGTACAGAGATAATCATTACAGACGCACTGCATGGGACTCCTTGGTGCTCACATGGAGGTTCAAAAGCTTGTCTAATATTTGTGGGCCTGGAACCTCCACTTTAAGGAAGTAGAGCAATGATCACAAAGTGTGGCACTTTGGCTACATGGTACTATAGATACTCTCCGGAGTTCTTATCACAACTAGGTCCTGTAGAAATTACAGAAAACATGTATTTTACTGCATTGATGGGCTTATTAGAAATAAGGAAAGTTTTGAGGGCCGTGATAAATAAATAAATGTATGCCAGAGGGCTGAAGCCAAAGCAAGGAATGGTAATAAACAAGTAAATTGAATAATAACTATGAGATAGGATTGTCCTGAGTTTGAGGATCTAAATCAGCACCATCTATAGAAAACTAACTTTTGGTCAGGCGTGGTGGCTCACGCCTGTAATCTCAGCACTTTGGGAAGCCAAGGCAGCTTGGCTTCAGGAGTTCAAGACCAGCCTGGGCAATATGGTGAAACCCCATCTCTACTAAAAATACAAAACTTAGCCAGGCATGGTGGTGCACACCTGTAGTCCCAGCTACTTGGGAGGCTGAGGCAGGAGAATTGCTTGAACCAGGAGGCAGAGGCTGCAGTGAGCTGAGATTGTACCACTGCACTCCAGCCTGGGTGACAGAGCAAGACCCTGTCTCAAAAAAAAAAAAAAAAAAAAAAAAAAAAAAAAAAAAAAAACTAACTTTCAGGCTCTTATCAAACTAGGAGAACTGAACCTAAGACATCTGTATTGAGCTCTGGATTCTCTAAAAACAGGCAAGCAATTTAAAAAAAAAAAAAAGCATAGAAAAAGCACAAAATAAAATGATATAGACAAAATCCAATTTTTTTTTTAGTTTAATAGACATTTATGCCTTTAGTCAAACAACCTCTACACAATCAAAATGTATGACTTAAGATCTTTTCTTTTTTTGAGAAGGAATTTAGGTCTCAAGAACTTTTGTGAACTTGCTATGAGTACTTCCTGGAAATCAATTAGCTGATCCTTTTGAAACCCCTAGAGAAGATAGGAGAAAATTGGTTCAGAGAAACAAGCATTTAAATTAAGTCAGCAAAGGCAGAATTTAGAATTGGGCAATTCCTTGTCTACGTTTCCTTTGCACTCAAATTCACCCTGGAGAACAGTAGCCTAGTCTCCCGGAAGATGTGATGCAAACAGAAATGCAGTGTGGTGCTATACTTACAGTGAATGTTGGTGTGGAAGTGATGGCCCAACTTTGTGGAATGGTAAGGATTTTTAGGATGCTTTGGCCGGGAACAAGAGAAACAACTACAGACAACACATGTGGTTGGAATTCATGCGCTTGTATGACTTTTACTTTTTGTAGCCTATGAGAGTGGACAGAGTGGGTAACCCAAGATATTTTTAAGACTGACTGGACTAAGAATGAGGTACTTATAGCCAACTACTTTCCCACTAATGTGACTGTAAGTATTCATAATGTTCACAAATTAGTGTTACGATTAAGTATTTTAGGGTTGACTTCTGAACTCACACTTGAAAGGTATTTATCTAATGGCCACCGGCTCACCAGCTTCCCATTGATTGCTAGCTTACCAACCTTAAGGCTAATAATTTTATATCACATTCAGTTTCAAAACACACCAGTGTTAAAACCACGACCACTAACCATTGAATGCCATGAAGCGATGGCACTGACCCAGGAGCTTTCACCTTTTATGTGAACTTAAAATGGTACTGTGGAGACTGAGGCAGTTTTCTTCAGGCTAACCCAGATTTGTGCCCATAATTTTCTAAATATAATCATGACATAGTTAAGGTGTCCTCCTCCTACCCTGCAATTTCTAAAGCAAAGCCCAATTAAAAAAATCCGTGCCTGCCAAGCTAAAACCCCCCCAGTCACTGGAAAGTAGGGCAGCAGAGCATTGCCATCACCTCATAAAGCTGCAGGTTTCATCACATGCACCAGACAAATCTACAGACCTAGTTTCAGTACTTTTCTTTTAAAGAATTTAGTTTAAACCTATTATGCCACACAGTATGTTTTATGCACTGACATATAACTCTCTAATAAGATAAAGCAAAGACAAAAAAGTTTGTCTTATTAGAAACAAGATACACCATCACTTACTGTTTTCAAACATTATTATACTTTAACTTCCTTGACAAAGCATTCAGGAAACAATCTGCAGACCAGTTTTAACAGAAAAATAGCACCTGTAAGCAGACATGACTGTCCTAAATTATTTATTAGGTATGAATTTTACAAACTTTACTTATATTAGCAGTAATGGTGGAGCTGGAGAGTATTGCGCCTTCTCCAAGCTGCCCAGCGAGGACCACCAATAGTGTGGTGGAACTTATGGCCCTTTCTTTCGGCCTGCAGATGTCAGCCCACACATCTCCCTGTGCTTGGGGACTGGTTTGGTGATCCACTGGGTGTCAGGATTTCTTCTGATAGCTTTATGGAATGGATGGATGAGGATAACCTCAAAAAATTTGTATGCGGAATCTTCACCAACCCAGTAAGAATTCAGGACTCTTTTTTTTTTTTTTTTTTTTTTGAGACGGAGTCTCGCTCTGTCACCCAGGCTGGAGTGCAGTGGCCGGATCTCAGCTCACTGCAAGCTCCGCCTCCCGGGTTCACGCCATTCTCCGGCCTCAGCCTCCCAAGTAGCTGGGACTACAGGCGCCCGCCACCTCGCCCGGCTAGTTTTTTTTGTATTTCTTAATAGAGACGGGGTTTCACCATGTTAGCCAGGATGGTCTCGATCTCCTGACCTCGTGATCCACCCGTCTCGGCCTCCCAAAGTGCTGGGATTACAGGCTTGAGCCACCGCGCCCGGCCAGAATTCAGGACTCTTAAAGAGCCCTACAGTGGCGTCCAACTTGCTCCTCTGCAATGGACTGAAGGCTTCGAGCAAACTTTAGCTGGTTAACACCATGATGGACAGGCTTGCCATAAGTTGCACCCTTAGGAACTGGGCATTTTTGGCCACCACAGCAAACACGAATCCTACATATAATGTAACCTTGTTTGGCCTTGTAGCCCAGTCGGTGCGCTTTATCAGGCCAGAGAGGGCAGGGAGCCCTGTGCAGGGCAGAGAGCTGGTGGTACTGCCAGCAGTGGACCCTCAGAAGAAAGCACATGACATCAGACTGCTTCTTTCTTCATAGCTCCTGGATGTACTTGTATGCACCCATCTTGGCTTACCTGATGGCTGCCTCCAGATGGAAAGGAAAGACCTGTGCTACCCCAAAGTTCAAATATTTTAATAATCACAATAAATGTAAGTGGACCAAATCTACCAGTAAAAGACTAAGATTGTCGTGTTAGATTTTTTTCTAAATTTAGCCATATATTAATTATAAGAAACATAGATGAAACTAAGAAAATAGAAAGTTTATAAGCAAAAGTAGAATAAGAGATACATACACCAGAAAAATAATAATAAACATCAAACAAAATAAGTTTTAAGAACAATGCATTATTAAAGGTAAAGAGGGTCAATATACAGTGATAAGAAGTTTAATTCACCAGTAAGATACAACAGTTATAAATTTGCATCCATTTTTATAAAATCTAAAAAATATAAACCAGAAATTGAAAATGACTACAAGAAGTAGTTCAATCTGCCACAATAGTAGGAGATTTCAATGCACCTTAATTAATTATTGGTAGGTCAAAGAGACAAAATTTTAAAGACATAGAAGATTTCAATTTAAAATGGACAGGCATGACTTGATGAACATAATCCCCCAACAGTTAGATTATGCTCATTCTTCTCAAGCACATGTGGAACGTTAACCTGTGTTTTAAGATTTCTTACCATTTCAAAAAATTGATTTCTAACTTAGTTGCATTGTGGTTAGACAATAAGATTGAAAGGTATACACTTTATTAGGCTACAAAATGTGTCATTATGTTTAAACAATCAGTATCATACAGATATCCTGTGGTCTCTGATCACAACAGAATTTAAAAAGTAGATGTAGATAATACAAAGACACATTTTAGTAATCTTTTTTTTGAGAGTCTTGCTCTGTCACCCAGGCTAGAGTGCAGTGGTATGATCTCAGCTCACTGCAGCCTCCTCCTCCAGGGTTCAAGCAATTCTCCTGCCTCAGCCTCCCGAGTAGCTGGGATTACAGGCGCCCACCACCACAGCTGGCTAATTTTTGTGTTTTCAGTAGAGATGGGGTTTTGCCATGTTGGCCAGGCTGGTATCAAACTCCTGACCTCAGGTGATAAGCCCACCTCGTCCTCCCAAAGTGCTGGGATTATAGGAATTGGCCACCGCACCCGGCCAAATTTTAGTAATTTTCTATGTCTGGAAATTTAAAAGCACACTTCAAAATAACACTGGAATGAAATAAAAAATAGTAATGTAAATTGAAAAATAATTAGAATTGAATGCTACTGAAAATATTACATGTTAAAAATTCCGTTATGAAGCAAAAATAGTCTGTTGAAAGGGAATACATAGACTTAAGTATTGTTACAGAATAGAGAGGCTGGGTATAGTGGCTCATACCTATAAAATCAACACTTTGGGAGGCCGAGGTGGGAGGGTCACCTAAGTCTGGGAGTTTCAGACCAGCCTGAGCAACATAATGAGATCCTGTCTCTATTTAAAAATAAAATAGGCTGGAAACGGTGGCTTATGTCTGTAATCCTAGCACTTTGAGAGGCTGAGGCGGGCAGATCACTTGAGCTTAGGAGTTTGAAACCAGCCTCTGCGACGTGGCAAAATCCCATCTCTACATAAAACACAAAAATTAGCCAGTATGGTGGTGTGTGCCTGTAATCCCAGCTACTCAGGAGGGTGAGGCAGAAGAATTACTTGAGCTCTGGAAGTGGAGGTTGCAGGGAGCCGAGATCACACCACTGCACCCCAGCCTGGGCAACAGAGCAATATTCTGTCTCAAAAATACATAAATAAATAAAATACTTTTTTTTAAATAAAAAGAAAATATACCCCCAAAAACATAGAAGGAAAGAGACAAAGATAAGAACAGAAATCACTGAAATAGGAAAAAAAAGATACAATAGAGCAGGTCGATAAGGCTAAATATTGGTTCTTCGAATAAAATAATAAAATAGTCAAGTTTCTGGTAAAACTGATTAAAAAAAGAAAGCTCGTACACCCAACAATACTAGAAATGAAAATGAATCAAAATTAGAGTGACAACAAAGATTTAAAATAGTAGACCAATAAAATATTATGCAAATGTTTACATAAAAAATTTGAATTCTTAGACGAAATACTGAAATTCCTAGAAAAAAATGTAACTCCAAAATTGATTTGAAAAGAAATCAAAAGCTCAAATTTTTATTTAACCATATAAATATGAATAAGTATCTGGGTGCAGTGCCACACACCTGTTGTCCCAGCTACTTGGGAGACTGAGGGAGGATTGGCTGAGCCCAGGCGTTCAGTGCTCTATGATTACACCTGTGAATAGACTCTGTACTCCAGCCTGGGCAACATGGCAAGATCCTGTCTCAAAATTTAAAAAATGATTAAGAGGTTAACTATCTTTCCATTGAAAAAATAATTTCAGGTCATATATATATACACACACACACATATATATATATCCCATACACACACACACACACTCTTGTATATATATATATACACACATAGGACCTACAATTATATATGTGTGTGTGTGTGTGTGTATTATTTTAAACAGGAGAGTTCTACCAAACTTTTAAACTCATTCCAATCTTACATAAAGTCTTCTGGATATTAGTGAAAAACACCTAATTCATTTTATGGGGCTAAAAATGAGTTAGGTGTTGAGAATGAGAAAGGAATGAATACGAGAAAGGAATAGGACAAGTTAGTCTTATTCATGAATATGAATGCAATAGTCCTACATAAAATATTACCAAACAGAATCTGGTAATGAATAAAAATGACAATACATGAGAAACAAGTTGGGTTTAATTCCAAAAATGCAAAGATGATTTAGTGTCGAGAAAAAAATCTATAAATATTCACTACTTTAACAGATTGAAAAACAAACCATTTATTTTGACCTTATGTGTCAAAATAAAAATTTAGACCGAGCACAGTGGCTCACGGCTGTAATCCCAGCACTTTGGGAGGCTGAGGTGAGTGGATCACTTAAGGTCAAAAGTTTGAGACCAGCCTGGCCAACATGGCAAAACCCTGTCTCTGCTAAAAATACAAAAAATTAGCCGAGCGTGGTGCATGCCTGCAATCCCAGCTACTCAGGAAGCCAAGGCATGAGAATAGCTTGAACTGGGGAGGCAGTGGTTGCCATGAGCCAAAATCACACCACTGCACTCCAGCATGGGGGACAGAGTGAGACTCTGTCTCAAAAAAAAAACAAAAAACAAAAAAAAACCAAACCAGATTTTGAAAAATTTAATACCCATTTATAATTAATCAATTAAATAAAAATTACCAAAATAGAAAATGAAAGGGAGCTTTTTTGACAAGGTGAAACTATCTACCAAAATCACCAATTTTAATGCTGATCAGTTAGAACCTATTTCTAAGAAGTTGGAGATAAGACAAGAGTGTATTCTATCATTACTATTGCCCTAGAGGTCTTAGCCAGTGCAATAAGGCAGGAAAAAGATGTAATGATTGGAAAAGAATAAATACAACTATTATTCACAGATAATGTGATTGTTTACGTAGGAAATCCAAAAGAATCTACAAATTATTGAGATTAATGAGAGTTCAGCAAAGTAGCTGGATATAAAGTCAATAACTTAAACATTGAATTTCTATGTAATACAATAAGCAATAAGCAGTTATAAAATGTAATTTCAAAAATAGTACCATTTATAATAGCAAAAAAAAGATAAAAGGCACCTTGGGATAATTCCCTCCCCCTCCTCTCCCCCTTCCTCTCCTCTCCCCTTCCCTCCTCTCCGCTCCCTTCCCTTTCTTTTTTTCTGTTTCTTTTCTTTTCTTTTTTTTTTTTTTTAGGCAGGGTCTTCCTCTGTCATCCAGGCTTGAGTGCAATGGCACAGTCATAGCTTACTACAGCCTGGACTCAAGGGATCCTCCCACCTCAGCCTTCTGAGTAGCTGGGACTGCAGGCATGCACCACTACACCCAGCTAATTTTTTTAACAATTATTTTTTGTAGAGATGGGGTCTTGCTACATTGCCCATACTGGTCCCAATCTCCTGAGCTCGAGTGATCCTCCCACCTCGGTCTCCCAAAGTGCTGGGATTATGAGCATGAACCATGTACCTGGCCGATAGTGATTTTATAAACATGGAAGACCTCTGTGGAGAAAATTGTACAATGCTAGAGAAAAAACATTGAAGTCATAAGTAGATGGAGAAACATTTTCAGTTCATGGCTAGGAAGACTTGATATGCTAAAGATCTCAAGTATCCCCCAACTGAGCCACAGACTTAATACAATTTCAATCGAAATCCCAACTGGATTTTTCAAGGAACTGAACAAGTTGATTCTAAAATTTATATGGAAGAACCAAGGCCCAAGAATAGCCAAGACATTCCTGAAGAAGCCTGAAGTAGGGCAGTTTGCCCGGACAATGTTGGAATTTATTGTAGTTATTTGGATTATGGCAGTATGCTATTGGCACAGAGAAACTGACCAGGGAAGCAGAATGAAAAAGCTCAGAAACAAACCCAAACACTTTTGGTAACCTGATCTGTGACTGCAGTGGCTTTGCAGGCCATGGGAGAAAGGAGGGACTAATCTGTCAAGGATCCTAGAGGAAAGTGGTCCCTTATCTCCCATCACTGATAAAAACTAGATACAGATAAATTAAATATGTAAACGAGAAGGGCACAGCTTTCAAACTTTCAGAAGAAAGTATAGGGGGATATTCTTGTGACCACCAAGTGAAGAAGTATTTTCTGCATAAGGACAATTGTAGAAGAGAAGATTGGTAAATGTGACTGCAGTAAACTGTTGTTCATTAAATTCAGTCTCAACAAACAAACCACAGATGAAGAAGACAATAGCAGCACTGTAATGAAGGATTACAATCCAGGATACATAAAAAACTACTATAATCTAATTTGAAAAAAACAAGCAAGCTTACAGAAACAATATTGATATTAAAAAGGGATCTTCCCATCCCCCAAGACATAAACAGAGCAATCCTTTTGATTTTTGGTTGTCTCCAAATTCTGTGCTAAGAGAAAGAGAAAATAGCCGGGCGCGGTGGCTCAAGCCTGTAATCCCAGCACTTTGGGAGGCCGAGACGGGTGGATCACGAGGTCAGGAGATCGAGACCATCCTGGCTAACACGGTGAAACCCCGTCTCTACTAAAAATACAAAAAAAATTAGCCGGGCGCAGTGGCGGGCGCCTGTAGTCCCAGCTACTCAGGAGGCTGAGGCAGGAGAATGGCGTGAACCCAGGAGGCGGAGCTTGCAGTGAGCTGAGATCTGGCCACTGTACTCCAGCCTGGGCGGCAGAGCGAGACTCCGTCTCAAAAAAAAAAAAAAAAAAAAAAAAAGAGAAAGAGAAAATATGTATTTTACCCAAGAGTCCTCTCACTTGAGAAATGGGTCACTAGCTTCTTTGAGGAATGCTAGGTAGGAGCGGGGCAGGGTTGTCCGGAGGTGGGGATGTGTAGCGACTCAAATGCAGGTAATCTGGCTCAAGAGGAGATGTGAGTCAGTTGAGATAGTCAAATTGTTTTGTAAATAGGAAAATAAAAATTCTAGTTTTCTAATTGCCTTCTAGAATACAGTAATTATTAAGTTAATGGGATTAACATATGTGCAAAGGATTTTACAAAGGGTGATTTTTATCAGTGGTAGGGTGGGGTCCCTTCCCCGCCAGAGTTACCCTGCTTCCACAACTTGGTTCTACTGTGCACTAGAAGCCTCCAGGAGCAAAAGGAGGAAGGATTGAGAGTAAATGTGCCTGTGGCAGGAGTTTTACAAACTCCCAGCCCTTTAGCCTGCAAGCTGAGACAGCAGCCAGGGAGCAAGCTGGGGACACTGAGCTTCAGGTTCCTCTCCTATGGAAATGGGGTGACAACACCCACCCTCAGGATGTGATAAGATCACCTGTGTCACCTGGGTAGCACACAGCCTGGCATATGGTATTAATAGTATCTCAGTCAAGTTCTGTCACCTCCTTCTTTCTTGGGAGACATCTGCTGAGGTGTCAGTTCCTTCCTCCCTCTTAACCTCCTTTGCTTGTCCCCCTTTTTCCTACTCTTCTCCCTTACACCTTCCACCTTCCATGAACATTTAGCCAGCAGTTTCCAGGTACATGTTGATTTCCAAACCCTAAATGGGGATGCAAGTGAATGTGTCACAGAGCACACAGCCGTGAGAGCTATTAGACCTGGGAGGACCGCCATAGTCATGATGAAGATTAACATCAATAAAATAAACAATCACAATAATGAAACTTGCTGCAATTTAGCCATCACTTAATCTGTGCCAACGCTTCCCTACTTTATCCCATTTAATCCTCATTCTTTCCTAGAACCCTGGCAGCATTGTTACACCCAGTTTGTGTATCTTGCTGAGGTCGCAAGGCTTCTTGTAGTAGCAGGAACGTGCATTTGCTGTAGATCTGTCAGTTACCATAGCACGGTGGTTGGGATATTAAAAAGAGATCTTCCCATCCCCCAAGACATAAACAGAGCAATCCTTTTGATTTTTGGTTGTCTCCAAATTCTGTGCTAAGAGAAAGAGAAAATATATATTTTACCCAAGAGTCCTCTTACTTGAGAAATGGGTCACTAACTTCTTTGAGGAAGGCTTGGAAGGAGTAGGGCAGGGTTGTCCGGAGGTGGGGATGTGTAGCAACTCACAGGTAACCTGGCTCAACCATGGTCCCTGGCCTGAGATTCCCAAGCCTATCATCTACCAGCTTTCAAACCACAGGCAAGTCCTCTGGCTGCTGTGAGACTTATGTTGTCATATTAAAATGGGGCTTGGACGGGCACAGTGGCTCATGCCTTTAATTCCAGCACTTTGGGAGACCAAAGTGGGCGGATCACCTGAGGTCAGGAGTTTGAGACCAGCCTGGCCAATGTGGCGAAACCCCATCTCTACTAAAAATACAAAAATGAGCCAGGCGTGGTGGCGAGCACCTGTAGTCCCAGCTACTCGGGAGGCCGAGGCAGGAGAATCGCTTGAACCCAGGAGGCAGAGGTTGCAGTGAGCCAAGGTCACGCCACTGCACTCTAGCCTGGGCGACACGGTGAGACTCCATCTCAAAAAAATAAAATAAAATAAAATAAAATAAAATAAATAAATGGGGCTAACTTCGGCTTTAGAGTATTTTTGCAAGGGTTCTATTATCTGCTAGAAATACCTAAAGAACTTAGAACAGCGTCTGGCACACAATTTGTGAGCATTAAAACACCAATTTATGCAAAGTGCTTAGAGTTGGGCTTGGCATAGAGTACCTGCTATCTAATTGCTTGTTATGATTATTGTTGTTGATGGGGATGATTCTGGGACCACCCAGGTTGCAGATAAGACCCTGCTTATCAATGTGAGGACGTCACCGTGGGCTTGGGGAGACACAGAACCAGATCAGTCATGATCTGAGTCCTGAGTCAGAGCTTCAGCAGCACACAATCTTCTTCCAGCCTGGATGTCCTTGGGGAAAAAAAGGAGACTTTACACAAAAATCTGAATATCCAGTTTCTCTTGGAAAGCTAGATCTGGCAGCCCTGGGCCCACATCCTGTAGGTGACAGTTTTCTCTTTAAGGCTAGCATGTGTGGGTCTTCCCTGCCAGCCTCAGTGGGGGGCATCACTTACCTGGTCCCTGTAGGCAGTGAAGTTGGTGACCCATGTTGGAAGTCTCTCAGGGACACAGAAGAGGGTGTGACTTCTTTGTTTTTTGCTTTTTGGGTGTTTTGTTTTGTTTTGTTTTGTTTAGACGGAGTTTCACTCTGCCACCCACTCTGGAGTGCAGTGGCACGACCTTGGCTCACTGCAGCCTCCACCTCCTGGGTCCAAGTGATTCTCCTGTCTCAGCCTCCTTAGTAGCTGGGATTACAGACACCTGCCACCACGCCTGGCTAAATTTTTTGTGTGTATGTTTTTTGTTTTGTTTTGCTTTGTTTTGTTTTAATAGAGATGGGGTTTCACCATGTTGACCAGGCTGGTCTCTAACTCCTGACCTCAGGTGATCTGCCCGCCTCGGCCTCCCAAAGTGCTGGGATTGCAGGTGTGAGCCACTGAGCCTAGCCGAGGGTGTGACTTCTTGCATGGTCCAACAAGGGTAAGAAGAACTTCTAACAGAAGGTGACATTTCAGCAGGCCTTTTCAAAAAATTATGAGACATAGCATATGTAGTGAAGAACATAAAATATATACCCATAGTTGAAAGAACAAGAAGACCTGGGTGGACTGACACGCGCGTACAGTCCCAGCTATTCAGGAGGGTGGATCACTTGAGGCCAGGGGTTCGAAGCTGCAGTGTGCTATGATCACATCTGTGAATAGCTACTGCACCTCAGCTTGGGCAACATAGTGAGACTCCCAAAGCATAATTTAAAAAGATAAGAAAACGTATACTCATTTACCTACTACCCAGGTTGAGAAATTGGACATCACCTGGATTTTGGTACCTTTTTGGCCCCTAGACTGGCAGCACCAGCCTCCTGTTGGGGCTCACTGAAAATGCAGCATCTCCAGCTCCTCCCCAGCCCTAGGGAACCAGGCGATGCGTGTGCACGTTAGAGCTGAAAGGCGACTTCTGCAGCCCCATGTACAATTCTCAGTTGTGCCCCTCTGTCTCCTGACACCAGAACAGTCTCTATCCAACTTGTAGCAGCTTTTCCACTTGTGTAGGTATTTCCCCAGAATCCTGTTTCATTTTGAACGGCAGCATGAACCTGGCTGTCTCTGGGGCAAGTCCCTTTCAGCTTCCCATTGAGCTCTGTGGAAGGGATGTCACGGGGAGGGCAGATGTGGTCCCCCTTCGACTCCATGGGGCATCTGGAGAGCCTGCCACATGAGCAGGGACAGAGATCAGCAAGCGGCTGCTCTGTAGTTTCTGCTTGCAAGCTCAAGAGTAGGTCAAAGCTATCGCAAGAACAGAAAACCAAGCACCGAATGTTCTCACTCATAGATGGGAATTGAACAATGAGATCACTTGGACACAGGGCTGGGAACATCACACACTGGGGCCTGTCGGGGGGTGTGGGGCTGGGGGAGGGATAGCATTAGGAGAAATACCTAATGTAAATGACGAGTTAATGGGTGCAGCACACCAACTTGGCACACTCTACATATGTAACAAACCTGCACGTTGTGCACATGTACCCTAGAACTTAAAGTATAATAAAAAATAAATTAATTTATAAAAAAAGAGTAGGTGAAAGCAGAAGACTTCTTGGGGCTGGCATGAGTGTCTCCACTGGACCCGGACCCCGCTGACACTTCATCAGCTCACAGCCAAGTGCAAGGTTGGGCCAGGCCAGGCTTGCCGCAACAGCGCTTTGACAGCGGGGATGTTAGTGATGGCACCATGGACAACCTACTTGGGAGACCTCAGGACAGGGGGGTCAGTGGGGAGTTGCATTGAGCCAAGGGGCGCAGCCAGTCCAGATTGGCCCCTTTGTTGAAACAAACTCCATGTTGTTTCCGCCTTTCCTGCTCTTGCCATTGTGTGGAATGGTCTTCTTTAAAAATCCGTTTACTGGCCAAGTGCAGTGGCTCACTCCTGTAATCCCAGCCCTTTGGGAGCCTGAGATGGGAGGATTGCTTGAGGCCAGGAGTTTGAGGCCAGCCTGTGCAACACAGTGAAACTCCATCTCTACAAAAAAGAAAAAGTTAGCCAGGTGTGGTAGCACACACCTATAGTCCCAGCTACTTAGGAGGCTGAGATGGGAGGATTGCTTGAGCTCAGGAGTTTGAGGTTGCAGTGGGCTATAATCACACCACTGCACTCCAGCCTGAGCAACAGAATAAGACCTTGCCTTAAAAAAAAAAAAAAAAAAATTCCCTTTAATGTAACTTAATGGGATTCTTTAAGGGAGTAGAATTTAAAATGTGTGTTCAGGTTGCTGGTTCACGCCTGTAATCCCAATACTTTGGGATGAGGTGAAAGCATCGTTTGAGGTCTGGAGTTCAAGGCCAGCCTGGGCAACAAAGTAAGACCCCATCTCTACAAAAAAAACTTAAAAAAAGAAAAAAGTAATAGAATGTGTTCAGTCTGCCCTCTTGAGCCGAGAAAGTCTTAGCCAGGTCTCTGGATGACAAGGAAGGTTCGGGAAGGCATTCAGGAAACGGTGTTCCTGAAGGGCTAGGGATGTGTGAGGGGTGACTGATAGTGTGTTCCTTTCGTAGGACTGCTGTGAAGTGCCACAAATAACACAGATTTATTCTCTCATGTATCTAGAGGCTGGAAATCCAAAATCAAGGTGTTAGCAGGGCTATGCTTGCCCTGAGACGCTGGGTGGAATCATTCTATCTGTCCTCTTCTTTTTTTCTTTTTTCTTTTTGAGATCGAGTCTCACTCCCTCACCTAGGCTGGATTTCAGTGGTGCAATCTCAGCTCACTGCAACCTCCGCCTTTTGGGCTCAAGCAATTCTCATGCCTCAGCCTCCTGAGCAGCTGGGACTATAGGCACGCACCACCATGCCTGGCTATTTTTTGTTTGCTTGTTTGTTTTGGTATTTTTAGTAGAGTTTCACACGTTGGCCAGGCTGGTCTCGAACTCCTGGCCTCAAGTAATCCTCCCACCTCAGCCTCCCAAAGTGCAGGGATTACAAGTGTGAGCCACCGTGCCTGGTGGCTGTCCTCTTCTTAGCTTCTGGAGGTGGCTGGCCATCCTTGGTGCTCCTTGGTTTGTGGCTGCGTCACTCCAGGCTCTGCCTCCATTATCACACAGCCCTCTCCCTGTGTGTCCCTCTGTCTCCTCTCCTTTAAGAAAAAAAAAATTTAAATTTAGAGATGGGGTCTTGCCATGTTGCCCAGGCTAGCCTCAAACTCCTGGCCTCAAGCCATCCTCCTGCCTTGGCTTTGCAAAATGCTGCTATTACAGGTGTGAGTCACTGCACCTGACCCTCTCCTCTTCTCCTAAGGACATCAGTTGTTGGATTTAGGATCCACCTAATCTAGTATGACCTCATCTTAACAAATAACATCTGCAAAGCTCTATTTTCAAACAAGCTCACATTTTGAGATACCAACTGGATGTGAATTTTGGGGGGGCATTAGTCGCCCCAATGCAGATGTGTGGCTGGATCTCAGGGGGAGATGACAAGGTAAGATGGCAGGAGACAGCCAGAAAGCAGATGAAGGGCTGAGCCCCCAGACTTCCCTCACTATTTGGCCTTTATTCTCGGCCCATGGAGGGTTTTAAGGTTGACAGTGATGGCGCAGGTTGGTTTTAGAGCAGGCAACATCCTGCCCCACCCCCATGCCCTTTTATATCCCCATGTTTCTCTTTGCCTGTGATGAACTGTCCCATTCTCCCAGGCTCATGCCAGCACCTTTGGGGACAGTCTCTGGCCAGCCCTGGTGAGTCCACCTCCCAGCCTCTGCTCTGGCCTCCCTGGCCCTGGGCTCATGGAGCTTGGCTGGCTTGGGTCCTGCAGTGAAGCCTCTCTTTCCACATTGTGCTGGGGCACCTTGGGGGCCAGGACTTCATTTCTGTATCCCCTGCACCCAGCAAGGGTAGGGCACAGTGGATGGGACATAGAATGGGAAGCCTGAGAAGATGAGACTCAGAGCCAATGCATCAACTTGTTATGGTCATTTTCCAAGGGGTATTTTCTGCATTGCTGTGAGTGATTTTTTTTTCCAGGTGACAGATTCTTTACAGTCCCTCTCTGAAGTTATGAAATTAAATGTCCTTCTAAACATGTGCCTGTCCCTCAGCAGTCAGAAGAAGGGACATCCACCTCTGGAGGTTGCACATCCCTGTGCCCCAGGCTCTGAAATCCCTACCCTCCTGGCCTTCCAGCCAGCAGCCCCCGCATTCCAGGTCGCCTGCTGCTGAGACCCCTCTGTTTGCAGCCCTCCTGTTTGATGACAGGCCCCCACGTTTCCAAGACAAGGCATGGTCATAAAATCAACTGTCCGCAGCCATTTAGTCTAGGCATGGTTAATGCCAAAACTGGCTTCCAAATTGATAGTTAATGAGGGAAAATGACGAGGGGGCGTGTTAACAGACGCAGGCTCAAGGTAATAAACAGGCCATTAAAGTCAGGTAGTAAACAGCTTGCCAAGGACCATTTATGAATTTATTTTTTTGAAGGAGAAAAAAATTAACCAACAAGGTTTGTCCCCTTTGGTGACTGGGTCCGACTGGCAGTAGGAAGAAGTGAGAGGTTCCTGGGGAGACCTCAAATATCTCAGGAGGTCCCCTCAGGTTGGGATGTGCGGACGTGCGGGTGGAGCCAGGGACGTGGGCTCACTGTGGGCTTGCTGTGGGTTCCCATGGGCACGCTTTGGTCCCATCTGTTCCTCATGCCCTTGGACGCTGGATGGGGTGTCAGGAATCCCAGCGGTGGTCCTGGTTCTGTCTCTGGTTGATGCTGGGACCTAGAAGAAGTTACCTGATTTTCCAGGCCCTCTCAGCTGCAAAGACCAGGATGGACTCCATGACCTCTATAGAGACTTGTGCTGAGTTGAATAGTGTCCCCCACCCCCTAAAATTCATGTCCTTCCTAGAACTTCCGAATTCCACTGGCCGGGTGCGGTGGCTCACACCTGTAATCCCAGCACTTTGGGGGGAGGAGGCGGGCAGATCACCTGAGGTCAGGAGTTCAAGACCAGCCTGGCCAACATGGTGAAACCCTGTCTCTACTAAAAATACAAAAATTAGCTGGGCGTGGTGGTGGGTGCTTGTAATCCCCGCTACTCGGGAGGCTGAGGCAGAAGAATCGCTTGAACCTGGGAGGTGGAGGTTGCAGTGAGCCGAGATTGCACCATTGCACTCCAGCTGGGTGACAAGAGTGAAACTCCATCTCAAAAACAAAAACAAAAACAAAAAAACAAATCCGTAGCCCTAAAACCTCTGCGAGGGGTGCAAATGAAAGCGGATTTCTGGAGGGCGGGCATACAGCATTCCCATAAACCAGCGGCTCCTCAACAAGGGGAGATTTTGCCTTCAGGGGACATCTGCAACATCTGGGGACATTTTTGGTTGTCACAACCAGAGAGGGGGGCAAGGGTTGGTGTGCTCCTGGCACCTTGTGGGTAGAGGCCAGTGGGGCTCCTAAACATCCTACAGTGCACAAGACAGCCCCCCACAAATTATGACTCAAGCCAAAATACCAACCGTGCAGAGGTTGAGAGCTCTGGTGTGCATGAGTGTTGACTCGGAGGCCCACTCTGTGCTGCATCAGAACCAACCCAGGACTGCCTGTGTCAGGTGCAGGCCATGAGAGGGTGTGAGAGCTACAGAATGATCCAACTCAACAGGAAAAAATGACCTTATCTCTACAAAGTAAACCTTCCAGTTAATATAATCCCCCCTTCCCTCCTTCCCACACACATATGCACACATTATCGGAATCAACATATCGGGTTTGCCAAATTTGTATAGATGTCCACTGCTGGGCTGACAGGTGGGGGCAATAGGGTTAGTGTGGACCTGAGGTCAACACATTGGAATCACATAGTATAAAGACCCCGAGAGTTAATAGCTGGAAGACACTTGTAGGGGTGCGTGCCTCCTTTGTTCTCATGATGCTGGGTGGTGTATCTGGCTAGGGCTCTGGTCCCTTCACCAGCTTCCAACCCACAGGGATGTAGCCATGCCCACAGGCAACTGATGGGCCATTGCTGAGACCACTACAGGGACTCTGAAGGCACCCCAAAAGAATATGTGGGTGGGAGGACAGGATATATATTAAAAGGATTAGTTTAGGTAGATTCGATAATTTTATATTATTGAGTTGAATAATTCCATAATAAATATAGGTAAATTGAAAAAGTCACCACTGGTTGGTTTCCATGGTATTACATCAAAGCCAGTGACATCTTCCTACTCCTTCCACTTCCTTTTTTTTTTTTAACCCCTTGCACCCTCATATTTCACTTGGTGGCAGACAGTTAAACTTAGGGATCTGGCTTCAGAGTGTTCCTTGGTTGCATAGCTGGCCCTGTGGTCTTCTATGAGTGACGTAAGCTGCCAAGCTGTAAGGTGAGAGTCAGCCATCACAACAGCATAGACCTCCCAGCAGCATGAGGATGGAGGAGACGACACAGCTATCTAAAGCCCTTGACTCAGCGCCTGGCTTGGAGGACATGCACCAGAAGCCCCCGAAATGCCTGCCTTATACCAGCATCCCTGAGGCAGAAGCAAGATCCCTCCCACCCCCAAAGCACAGGCTTTGGGAGGCAGACAAACACACAGGCAAACACCAGAAGCATGGCTTCCGGTTAGTAACTGGATCTCTCTGATCCTCAGTTTGGGCAGCTGTAAAATGGGAATAGTGCTTGTCTTTGCAAATGTTGCTGGGAAAATTAAATCACATGAAATTCTGAGCAAGGTGTCTGGGGCTTTACACTTACTCCTGTCCCTCTCTCCAGGTTCTGGTCAGGGGCTGCTCTTCCTGCCACTGAGGCATTCCAGGGCCTGGCCAGGAGGAGAGCCGGGCTCTCTGGTACCTGGTTATTGACACCTGAAGACCACCAGGCCTATCTGTGTGTACACAAAGAGGCCTGCATTTTAGAATGGTACCCAGAGGCAATGGTGTCCAGCTTTCCGATCTTATAACAGGAAGCCTGAGACCTGGATAGGAAAGTGACTTCCCACCCCTAAGGTCAGCCAACAGGTCGAGGAGGTCAAGGCAGAGACCCCACTTGCCCCCTCTTTCTTTGAGATGGAGTTTCACTCTTATTGCCCAGGCTGGAGTACAGTCGCGCAATCTCAGCTCACTCCCACCTCCGCCTCCCAAGTTCAAGTGATTCTCCTGCTTCAGCCTCCTGAGTAGTTGGGATAACAGGCGTGCACCACCATGCCCAGCTAATTTTTATATTTTTAGTAGGATGCTGGCCAGGCAGGTCTCAAACTCCCGACCTCAAGGTATCCATGCGCCTTGGCCTCCCAAAGTGCTGGGACTGCAGGTGTTAGCCGCCATGCCCGGCTTCACTCCTTTTCCTTATGCTTTGTTGACAGCTTCATTCAGTAAGTGCTTGTGATCTCTAAGGTGCCAGGCTCTGTGCGAGGGGCCTAAATGGAGTGAAATCCCGTGTCTGCCCTCCCCACCTGTAGTGGGTTGACTCATGGACCCCCAAAGAGATTTGGTTTTAGCCAATTAAGTACCATTTTCATTTACATCTATCAGGCCCAGAAATGGGGGTATTTGTGATTGGGAGGACTTCTCCCTTGGGTTTCTGTCTCCTCCGTATTTACGTTTATGGCTTCAGAGTGCTCCTTGGTTGCATAGCTGGCCCTGTGGTCTTCTATGAGTGACGTAAGCTGCCAAGCTGTAAGGTGAGAGTCAGCCATCACAACAGCATAGACCTCCCAGCAGCACGAGGATGGAGGAGACGACACGGCTATCTAAAGCCCTTGACTCAGCACCTGGCTTGGAGGACATGCACCAGAAGTCTCCGAAATGCCTGCGTTATACCAGCATCCCTGAGGCCAAGCCCTTTGGGTTTGGGTTTATCTTTGGTAAAAAGATTCTTTGTAGTCGTAATCAAGAATCTATTTTTTTTTTTTTTTTTTTTTTTTTGAGATGGAACCTCGCTCTCTTACCCAGGCTGGAGTGCAGTGGTGCAATCTCGGCTCACTGCAAGCTCTGCCTCCTGGGTTCAAGCGATTCTTCCACCTTAGCCTCCTGGGTAGCTGGGATTACAGGCACCTGCCGTCATGCCTGGCTAATTTTTTGTATTTTTAGTAGAGATGGGGTTTCACCATGTTGGCCAGGCTGGTCTCAAACTCTTGACCTCGTGATCCTCCCAGCTCAGCCTCCCAAAGTGCTGGGATTACAGGCGTGAGCCACTTAGACACTTGTGCCTGGTTTGAAGTAATCAAGAGTCTTGAGATGGGATTGTCATGGATTATCTAGATGGGTCCTAAATCAAATGATCAAGTAATCTTTTAAGAGACAGAAGTGGAGGAGAGAGAAGAGAGGGCCATGGGAAGAGAGAGGCGAGGATCAGAGTGATGCAGCTACAAAGAATGCCTGGAGCCACCAGAAGCTGGAGGAAGCCAGGAAGGATTCTCCTCTAGAGCCTCCAGAGGGAGCCTGGCCCTGACAACACCCACGTTTAGGATGTCTGGCCTCCAGAGCTGTGAGAATAAATTGTTGCTTTAAGCGATCCAGCCTGTAGTAATTTATTATGGCAGCTCTAGTAAACTAATACCCCGCCCAGAGCCAATTAAGAAAGATACGTGTCACCAGCAACCATTGCCACTACCATTAGAAAATATTAAAAATGAATAGAGCACCGAGTCCCCTCTAACTCCTTTAACTCGCTTAATCCTCTAAACACACCTGAAGCAGGTACAATATTATCCTATTTTATAGGTAAGAAAACAGAAACTCAAAGAGGCCAGGAAGTCAGAAAATTAAACGAACCTCAGTTTGTGCCTGACTTCAGTTTGCTCTTGATTTCAGCGCTGGACTGTCCAACACCAGGGGCCAGTCAGCAGCTTCTCTTAGGTCCTTTCACTTTTCCAAGCCAACTTTTTATAGAGACCTTGCCCAGGCCAGTGGCTTTAGGGAAACTAAGTCAGCCAAGAAATAATAATAATACCAACAACATCAAGGACATTTACTGAGCATCTACCATGTGCCAGGCACTGAACAAAGTATATCCACAAATTGCCTCATTTTCTCCTCCTAACAGCTCTACAAAGCAACAACTATTATTATTATCCTATTTCACAGATGGGAAAACTGAGGCTTCCAATACAGGCCTGTCTGGCCAGAGTTCATGTTCTCAAGTTAACAACCTCACTGCAGCTGCCTCTAAGAGGGGCATAGGACATTGGCTGGAGCATTGGCACATGGCTTGAGTATCATGCTCTTCTTACGTCTTCCACTAAAGCTCTTAGAACATCATGAGGTGAGGCCAGGCATGATGGCTCATGCCTGTAATCTCAGCACTTTGGGAGGCCGAGGCAGATGGGATCACTTGAGACCAGGAGTTCGAGACCAGCCTGGCCAACATGGAGAAACCCCATCTCTACTAAAAATATAAAAATTATCCAGGTGTGGTGGTGCGCACCTGTAGTCTCAGCTACTTAGGATGCTGAGGCAGGAGAATTGCTTGAACCCAAGAGGCAGAGGTTGCAGGGAGCTGAGATTGCACCACTGCACTCCAGCCTCGGTGACAGAGCGAGACCCTGTCTCAGAATAAAAGAAAAAATGAAAACAAACACAAAAAACAACAACAAAAAAACATTGCGAGGTGATCATTTGTTCACTTGTTTGTTTTTTACTTGTTCATTTTCCTATGCTGGAACGGAACCTCACCAAGGGCAGGGAGCAGGCCTGTCTCTGTCTGTATTACGAGTCCAGTACTTGGTACTGAGAAGGAGCTCAGCAACATTGGAGGACTAGTCAGGTACCTGTCTCCCCACTAGACTCTGAACCCTTTGGGGCACCAGCATCTAGCATAGCTCGAGAGCGAGAGCCTGCAAAGCAAATGACCTCAAAGGAGCCATAAACATAAATACAGAGGAGACAGAAACTCAAGGGAGAAGTCCTCCCAATCACAAATACCCCCATTTCTGGGCCTGAGAGATGTAAATGAAAATGGTACTTAATTGGCTAAAACCAAAGCTGTCATTATCTAATCCAGGAGCCCGATAATAAATTTTCAATGCCTTCCACTTATACTCTGGAGCAATGGTGCAGCTGCCCTGGCAGATGGAGGCAGTTGGAGACATCCACAGGCATCTGTCTGTCTGGGGAGCAGCTGTGGACTTGGTGATTCCATTGGGGAAGTCTACTGCCATGGAGAACACTCAGGTGCTGAGGAAGCCTTCATTTCCAGTAAGGCAGACACCCCCGTTTGTCACTGTTGCCTAAAGAATGATCATCATTAGGCTGGGTGCAGTGACTCACGCCTGTAATCCCAGCACTTTGGGAGGCCAAGGTGGGTGGATCGCAAGGTCAAGAAATCAAGACCATCCTGGCCAACATGGTGAAACATCGTCTCTACTAAAAATACAGAAATTAGCTGGGCGTGGTGGCGGGCACTTGTTGTCCCAGCTACTTGGGAGGCTGAGGCAGGAGAATCTCTTGAACCCGGGAGGCAGAGGTTGCAGTGAGCCCAGATCATGCCAATGCACTCCAGCCTGGTGACAGAGCGAGATTCCGTCTCAAAAACAAACAAACAAACAAACAAACAAACAAACCTGGTCATCATTGTTCTCTTAAGTCCAGCACTTAACAGTTTGCAGAGCACTTTCACATTCACAAGTCTTTCCTATGACTGCAGGGATGGGGACAGATTGGACTGTGGCCCCAGTGTCATCGTTGAGGGGACTGAGGCCCAGAGGGCAGTCTAGTCTTGAGTTGTGTCTCCTGCCTTCTCACATTGGTCGCCTGTGTCATTTCCCACCTCCAGGTATTACAGGATCTGTGGGGTGTCTATTTTTCTGGCTGGAAACCTCTGTGGCCATGGTGCCTTTGCCTGAGTTCCTGTCCCGCATCCAGGAAGAATGAGGTACACAGACAAGTGAAGGGTGAAGAAGAAAAAGAGTTTTATTTAGTGTTAGAACAGCTCAGAGGAGTGGGTAGCTCCTCTCTGTAGACAGGTTGTCTCGCCAAGTGTTCAACTCTCAGCAGAGAGGAGGCCCTGGAGAGGGTGGTTCCTCTCTGCAGGCAAGTCATTTGGACGTCTCTGCAGGTCTGTGAAGCTCTCAACAGAGAGGGTAGCTCCTCTGCCAGCAGGTTGTCTCTGCAGTTCTCAGCTCTCTGCAGCTGGTCATCCCATTATCTCCAGCTATCATCAGAGAGGATGCTCCTGTCATCCAGCTATCGTCCTATACAATTGTCTCTCTGCCCTCTTCATCCTCTGGCCATCCGCTCACCTGCTCTGGCTAGCCCAGGGCTTTCATGGACCTCGAGGGGAGGAAGTGCACGCCAATTGGTCCATGGGTGGCCATGGGGGTGCCTGGAAGAGGCACCACAGTCCCCACTACAGTCCATGGGACTGGTTGCCTGGCCCCCAGCCTTCAGGCCCTCCCTGGCCCCAAGGTGGGACCTTACTGGGGACCCACCCCCTTCCACCAAAGAATTAATCTGCCTGCCGCTGCCATTCATGGCCCTGGGGCCTCGGCCCCAACCCCCACTCTGAGATTGGAGCAGGTGCCAAGAGTGGAGAGGGGCCAGACAGTGGGAGAAGACACCCCTGAGCCTTCAGGGATGAGTAGGTGGGGTCCTTCTTGGGGCTCTGAAGGGTGCAGGCTGCAGAGTCACCCAGCTTCTGCACCTGGGAAGGTGGCCCCAGCTGTACCTGGGAAGGCAGATCCTTCCTGCTCCCTATCCTCCCCCAAAAGCACAGAGAGGCTCAGATCCACAGCTGCAGTTTGGGCAGCTATAGCCCCACCCAAGAGGGTGGGGCTCCTGTCTGCTCTGTAGACCAGGAGGCCTGGGTCGGCAGCTGCAGTTTGGGCAGCTGCAGCAGCATCCGGGGACCTCCTGCACTCAGCCATCCACTGCTCTGACTGAGCCCAGGGCTTCTATGGACCTCAGAGGGCAGGAAGTACACGTCAGTTGGT
This sequence comes from Macaca mulatta, assembly GCF_049350105.2. Taxonomy (NCBI): domain Eukaryota; kingdom Metazoa; phylum Chordata; class Mammalia; order Primates; family Cercopithecidae; genus Macaca; species Macaca mulatta. The sequence goes on from NC_133412.1 coordinate 168,102,580, forward strand.
TCATGGTGGCCATGGGGGTGCCTGGAAGCGGCAGCACGAGTCCTCACTCCAGTCCACGGGACTAGCTGCCTGGCCCCCAGCCAGCAGCCTGGCCTCCTGCAGTAGCTTTAGCCCCTTTCCTGCCTCAGATAATCTATTTAGTAGGTCTATGAGGTGTCTCCAGGACCTGCCTTTTATTTTATTTTAAAGTTTCTTTTTAAAATTATTTTCTTCTTTTGAAATTTCAAAATGTATTTATTTATTATTTGTTTGATACAGATTTGGCTTTATTGCTCAGGCCAGAGTGCGGTGGCACAAACATGGCTCACTGCAGCAGCCACTGCTATCACAGGCACACCCCTCCTGTTAGTGGGGCTTTCAGAACTTGCTCTCCTCTGAAGTCTAACAAAGCCATCTTTGGGACCCCCGTCACAGTATTCCTCAGCCTCCCTGGCCACCCCTTTCCTTTCCTCCTCCTGCTGGGCCCTCATGGGCTCCTGGGGGTCTGTGTTGCTTGCAGGATCCTCTGCCTGGTGTAAACCCAGCCCCTCCTCACTCTCCCTCCCCAGCAAACTTCCCTCTCTGCTCCAGTGCAGGAATTAGGACAGGGTTGTCCAAGAAGCTGCCCCAATCCCCAGGCTGGTGGACTGACCTTTCTCTATACTCCTAGAGCAACCAGATTCCAGAACCTTCTCTCCAAGGCTGGCGGTGGAGGCAGACTCCATGTTGACACCGATTGAGGGGTGCGTGGTTGGGGTCCCAGCAGGAAGTGGTTGCATCCACAGGGGGTGTCACTGAAGAGAGAAGAATGAAGAGACTGAGGCTGGGCAAGGCTGAGGGGGTCTCCAGGGGCTCTGAGGTGCCCCAGGGCAAGCCACAGGGTGGGGAAGTAGCTACTGTTGCTAAGTCTGAGGGGACAAGAGGAGGGAGTAGCTCTAAGAGGGCTCCCTGCAAGAGCCACAGCCACCCACCCTCCCTATTCTGCTGTCTCTGGTCCTTACCCTGCCTCTCACAGTGAAACCCCACAGGACACTGGAGGGCAAGGCGCCTGGGGATGCCTTCCAGGAGGGTCAGCCTCAGGGCAAGCAGGAAGGGTGGCCAAAGGGGGAGGGTGACCTGGGGGCCAGTGTAGGAAATCCAGCAGGGAGGCATAAAGCAAAGCATAGGTGCCCACACTTGCCCATTCTACAAGTAGCCACCTGCAGTGCCTTTGGCCCTTTTCCTGCCTTAGATAATATAATTTAGTAGGCCTGTGAGGCGTCTCCAGGACCTGTCTTTTATTTTATTTTTAATTTTCTTTTTAAAATTATTTTCTTCTTTGAAATATGTGTTTCAAATTTTATTTATTTTTTATTTTTTGATACAGATTTGGCTCTGTTGCTCAGGCTAGAGTGCAGTGGCACATACATGGCTCACTGCAGCCTCGACCTCCTGGGCTCAAGTCATCCTCCCACCTCAGCCTCCAAAGTTGCTGGGACTACAGCTATGCACCATCACCTGTGTCTAACTTTTGAATTATTTTAGAGATGGGGTTTTGCCATGTTGTCCAGGCTGGTCTGGAACTCCTGAGCTCAAATGATCCACCAGCCCCGGCCTCTCAAAGTGCTGGAATTACGGGCATGAGCCACTGTGCCCAGCTTTCTTTTCTTTTTACTTGTAAATTTCTTGTACAATAGAATCTGCTTTTTATTATTTTATTTTATTTTTATTTTCATTTATTTATTTATTTTTGAGACAGAGTTTGCTCTTGTTGCCCAGGCTGGAGTGCAATGGTACAATCTCCGCTCACTGCAACTTCCTCCTCACAGGTTCAAGAGATTCTCTTGCCTCAGCCTCCCAAGTAGCTGGGATTACAGGCATGTGACACCATGCCCAGCTAATTTTTTGTATTTAGTAGATACAGGGTTTCACTATGTTGGTCAGGCTGGTCTCGAACTCCTGACCTCATGTGATCCACCTGCCTCAGCCTCCGAAAGTGCTGGGATTACAGGTGTGAGCCACCACGCCCAGCCAGAATCTGCTTTTTAAAAATCAGTCCTCTTGGGTGGATTTTAAGCGCAGTGTCAGCACAATGTCAGTATGCTTTCAAGCAGCAGGTTTTGAGATCAGACCTCACAGGGAGGTCTGAGCTCTGGTGTTATCCCACTTCTGCTGTGTAACCTTGCTTGGGCCAGTCACTTCTATGTGTGAGACTTCAATTTCCCCAATAGTAAACAGAGGGGTTTGGAGTCTTCCAGCCTGAGGTGCCAGCCATGAAGCCAGCCCTGTTAACTCTTACCGAAGCTGTAGAGGGAAGATGGTGGTGGCTGTTCAGTCCCCAACTCCAGATGTCCCTCAGCTCTTTGCAGTTGACAAAAGCCAGAGGGATCAAGTCAGCTGCCCAGAGGTACATGGCTACCCTCCGGGGCAGTCTGGGAATTGTATGCTGTCTTGATAGCAATGCCTGAATGGACGACATTGATGTTGGGCATTCAAGACAGACATGGAGTTTACAGGGAAGGATGGGTTTATATGGATTCAGGGTATAGCCACACCCCACCTATTTGCCTTCATGGCAAAAAGGGGCTGGCTGGATGATGATGAGTGATAGCTTATAATCTTTGGGGAGCCTCATAGAGCTTCCTGTACCCCTTTCTTTGGTTGGAGGACACCTAGGTAGATACAGAGATGACCCCCAAAGGGAAGGGCTGCAGAGCAGTCTGTTCCCAAAGGACATGGTGTCCCCAAGAGGCTCCCATGCCCACTTCCCTGAACAAGACCCATGAGGACAGCAGAGAGGAGCCCTTTCACCTCCATCGTAACCCTAGGCGCTTGGGCATGAGTGCAGGGCCGGCCTGCTCTTTTCCCCGTATGTTGTCACAGGGTCTCATTTATCTTTTTTTGCTTTTTTAGAGACAAGGTCTCACTCTGTCACCCAGGCTGGAGTCCAGTGGTGCTGTCACGGCTCACTGCAGCCTCAAACTTCTGGGCTCAAATGATCCTCCCACCTCAGCCTCCCCAGTAGCTGGGACTTACAGGTACAAGTCACTGCCTTGGGCTCTAGGGTCTCATTTATCTTTTATCCTGAGAGCCCAGCACAAGCCTGGAACCCAGGAGAGGGTCAGGCCATGTTTGGCAAATAGATGAACACAAGATCTGCTTGTACTTTCCCTGGTTATTGCCAGAGCCTAAGGAATACGTGTTACTTCACTAACTTTGAATCCCACAGGCAGCAATTCCCACTACCTTCCCTACTGCCCAGTGGAAATCCAGTCACCATTTTGTAGCTGATTCTTGCACATCCTCTAGTGGTTGAAAAGGGCTGCAATAGAATTCAAAGAGCCTCCTGGGAACCAAGCCTAGGGGCAGAGATCCATCGTCCTCAGGGTCTATTATTCCTCCTGCAGTTACGGTTGCTACTGATAACAGTTAACTCAAAGAAGCTCAGAGAGGCTGGGGAACTTGCCCACGTTCAGTTGGTGAATGAGCAGCCTCATTCCCCCGGCATCTCTGCCAGCAACAGCTGCTGCTGGCCACCACCTCTCCCTCCCCTAGGGACTCGCTCTTTTCTCCCTTGGTTCCTCTGTCATCAGCTCCTGAGAAGAGAGCATCTTCTTAGTGTCTTCAACTTCTCACACTTTTCCCTCTCAGTCTTTTCATCTTCCTGTCTCTGAGTTATTGCCCTCCCTGTCTAGCTGTGGGCACTCTGAGGGGTCTAAGAACCCTCTCAAGGGCAACGTGTCATCTGGATGAATTGAGCCACCATTGCCTGAAGCCTGGTTGGCCAGTCCTTGGCCAAGCCCTGAATGCAACACCCTTGGAGGGATCCATGGTTCTTGTAAACTCTATTTTTTATCTCCCTGATTAGCTTCCCTCAATACCCCATCCTCTTCCTCACCTTCCAGACAGTGCTGCTAGTTAAAAGCATTCCTCCCACTACTCGGACTCATAGGGGCAGAGGCAGGGGGCAGGCAGAGCCCAGGACTTTAATCCAGGTTGGTCTGAGTCCAGAGCTCAAGTGCTCAAGCTCTTCACCACTCCATGAAAGGGACAAATCAGTGACTAGAAGCATATTGGTAGTTGTGTTTTTTTTTTTTTTAACTGTAAATCTTTATATATAGATAGATTTATATATATATATTTGAAGACTTTTCATCACTCAGCCACAGGCTTCCCCTACAATCATACCGTGGTGTCCCTGTTGATGTTCTCAGAGGCCACTACAAAGAGAAGCCTCTTGTTTGAAGCCCGACATTGAGTCACGCAGCACTTGCACCCTGGTATTAAGCTGAGTCATGCCAGGTTTTATGTTTCCAAAGCACTGAGAAGCTCCTTGGTTGGCATTTCCCACCGCTAGGGACACTGTCAGAGCCTCGGGCCTCTGAGCTGGGGATGCTCCCTGCATTGCGTTTATATATTCCCCAGATGTTTATTTTGCACCTAGACCCTGTTCTAGACTAGGGTACAGCAGGGAACAAGACAGATGAGGTCCTTGCCCTCCTGAGGCTGGTACACAAGTGGGAGAAAACATGATTACAAGGAAAGATCATTTCCGAGTATGATAACGTTAGGAAAAAATATGACTTATATGATATACAATGAGGGTGGGAGGCAAAGCCAGCTAGAATGGCTGGGAAAGACTTCTTTAGGGTAGGGACATTGAAATGGTGAGAAAGAGCAACTCGAGTGGAGGGATGAGTGGGGAGTAAGTGCAAAGGCCCTGAGGGAGGAGCCCTGGAGGAGGCTCATGCACCTGGAGCACAATGGATGAAGGGAGCGGGCTTAGGAGGGGAGGTCAGAGGGCAGGCAGGAGCCAGGTCATCTGGGTCTTGAGAGCTGTGTTAAGTAGCTGAATTTTGTTTGAGATCAGTGGGCACTCATCTTACTAAGTATGCCACAAATGTCCAGCTCTGATCATTCACTTATTACGTAGGCAATTTCTCAAGGTTATGTTTGCAGCCAGCAAGCTTGAGGGGTGAGGTTTTATCTCCCTCCGTGGCAAAGAGCAGGCTTATTTCCTGCTTGCTATAAAATGGTGAGTTACCAAGCTCAGAGCTCCTCTCCTGTAAGGGAACCCCCCAGCACATGCAGGCCTGTCTCTGTCTAGGCCTATTCGAGTTGCCCCTGTGGCAACTGGGGCTAAGAAAACTGAGGGGAACGTGCTGTCACTCTGTCTATTGCATTCACTGTGAGTAACAACGTCTTTTGTCTCTGACCCAGGAATCTCATGTCTTCTGTCAGCATCCATGAAACTGGCATGCTAATTTGGTAGGTTGCAAGTAGGGTAAAATCTCAGCCCCTTCACAGTTCCTGACAGTTCCAGGCGGGGGAGGGAGGAGGCGGGATATGGATGGAAAGGAAGCAGAGAAATCAGTCAGGTGGCTGACTGTGGAAATAGAGTGCAGTGGGCTGATTTGGGATTATTTGGGAGGCAGAGTGTTTAGATATTGCCAATGTAGGGGATAAGGGAAAGAGAGGAATTGAGGATGTCCCCTAGTTTGTGGTTCAAGCATCTGTACGGATGGTGGTGCTACTTAGCGAGATAGGGAAGACTGGTAGAGGGGAAGTTTGATGAGCAAGCTTGAGGGATGAGGTTCTATCTCTCTCCATGACAAAAAGCAGGCTTCCATGAAGCTATCATGAAGCTACTTTTTGGCTGAGGTCTGAGATCCCTGTGAGACAACAGGGAGGGTATGAAGGTCTGAAGCGTGTGGGGAGGCCTGGGATGGAGATGGAGATGGAGATGTGGACTTGGTGAAATGGAAGCCATGCAATGGGACATTGGCCCTTTGCAGCCAGGAACTGAGCCCTGTGTGTGTACTCTGCAGAACCTTTCACGCTCTCCTAAGTGAGAAGAGCAGCTGGGTCTGAAGTTTCCTCTCTGGCTCTCAGTCTGCCCTAAACTCCCAGTAGCCACTCAGTTTCTGAAATACACTTTCCCTGGACCTATCCTGAAGAATGTCATTTAGTGAATCAGAGGGAGGCCCTAGAGCCAAATGACCAGCCTTCAGGATCCTTGGAATCTAGACTATACCATCTACTGTTGGCTTGCCATTGAGCACATTATTTTGTTATGGCAGCCCAAGCAGACTAACAAACCATCCATCCTCAGTTTTGTTCGTAAATTCTTATTGTGTACTTACTCTGCATCAGGCACTATTCTAGGCTCTGTGGAAACAGCAATTAACCAAGCAAAAGTCTCTGTCATCATAGAGTTTGCATTCCAGGGCAGAGGGGACAGACAATGAACAAATAATCAAATGGAGAACTATAAAGCAGGGTGTGGTGGGGCCTGTGCTGGGCCACCAGATGCCCATTCTTCAGAACGGCAACCCTCATTCTCCATTCACTGGGAGCATTGGCTGCCAATGGCTGTCAGCTGAGTCCTTCTCTGTCAATCGCCCTCAGTTGAAGACAGCCACCTCATGCAAGGTCATCCTCACTTCCTGGAGCATCTGCATCAAATGACTGGTTGATGTGGGGATATAAAGGCCTTGCCTCAATTTTGGAAAATTCAAAATGGTCATCCCAGGTCTAGAGTTCCCTGTGAGAAGCTTCCTGACTGGTTTCTTGGCTTCCTTTCCATTTGCACCCCAGCTTTCCTCCACTTTCCAAAAGTCATTCTTTCAAGAACTTGTTATGTAGTAAAGTTAGAAACTATTGGATGAACAGATGGTTGTATGGATGAATGGATGGGTGGAGGGAGGGATGAATGGAAGGAAGAACAGATGGATGCATGGCTAGACAGATGGACATATAGATGAACAAATGGGTGGAAAGATGGATGGAGGGCCAGGTGCAGTGGCTCAGGCCTATAATCCCAGCACTTTGGGAGGCTGAAGCAGGAGGATTGCTTGAGTCTAGGAATTCAAAACCAGTCTGGGCAACATAGTGAGACTTTGTCTCTATTAAAAAAAAAAAAAAAGAAAGATGGATGGACAGATGGAAGGTTGGATGGAAGAGTGGATGGATAGATGGGTGGATGGATGGATGAAAGACAAATGGGCAGACACATGGATGGATGAATGGATGCCTTGGGCTTGCTATATTTAACCTGTTCATTTGAAGTCCACTCTCTTTGGACCTCCTTGTTGACACAGCCAAACATCCTCTCTGCCCTTTAGCACGTGGAATTGTGCTTTTCATAGGCACATTGTGCCACCGGCCGGCCTGTCCCCCATTAGCTGTTTGAAGAGTGGCACGATAGCATGGAACACACACCAGATCTGCACTATGAGAGGCTTGGGTCCAAGTTTAACTCAGCTATTCTATCTTAAAGTTTATGTAAAGTGCTTACATAATGCAGGACACATAGTCTTTGCCCATTAAGGGTCATTTTCCTCCTGTCCTTCACTCCATTCTGTTGTTTTTTTGTTTCTGTCATTTCATATGTCTTGTGCCTCGTCCAGCCTGAGCTTCCATTCTGAAAGAAGCAGGCACTAAAAATAAAAACTATTTTAAAACTTATTTCTTTGCATCCTGCCTCTTTCAATTTCATTAAGGGTAATCAAAGGGGAAATCAAAAGTTAGGAAGATAAAAGACTTATAGGCAGTAACTAGAAGGCATCTGCAATTGCTGGTGCTGAGCTACTTGGCAGGCCAGGTGAAAAGGGGAATATGATCTATTGCATAGCCTTTACTATCAGAACAGGAAGAATTCACCAGCCATCTCAGAAAAGGAGTATGCTACATACATAAACAATTACATTCCATACCCTTCTAAATTTCTTGAATTGAAAGAATTTTGGAATGTTGTTCCTGGGGAAAATTTCTACATAATATCTAGACTGAGGCAGGGAGGAGGGGAGGATTGGAAAGAAAGGAAATAGGTGCTGTGAAAAAATTATTATTACACATAGCAGTGGACTTAAACTAACATGTCTGATGTACTGTGCCTTTTGTTGGAGAAATGAAACTAGTATGCACACTGGTTGGAAAAATGCTTCCACCTAATTGCCTGGGGACGAAGCACTTTATTTATAGACATCAGAGGGAAATTTGGCTCCCTTGCACTATAATACGGTAGGGAACAGGGCCAGGTAGCTGCCGGTTCCAGGACCGTCTGTGTTCCACAGGGCAGGAATGTGGAACCACTTTCCATGTAAACACAGTGAGTTCTTCTCTCTCTCTCTCTTTTTTTTTTTCTTAGACACTTTTTTGTTTTAAATGTGAGATGCCTTTGAAGAAGAACCTGCTTAGCCATGAAAGTCAAGGGTTAGTAACCCTCTGGGTGGGTTGGTGCAGGGATTTGGGGGTGAGGGACTCTGCCAGGCTTCATTGTTCTTCCTCGTGCTTTAATTAAACCTCAAGGAGATAAGATGGATAGATTCCACCCAGCCCTCAGATTCTGGAAAGACTGCAAATACAATGTGACATTCTCATGAGTTCTCTGGATCAGAGGGAAATAGGAATTTGGGAAATAGTAGAGAATCTACTGCCAAATCCACGGGCTCTATACAGCTGGACAGTCCCTTAAGAGGGTAATGTAGGGGCCGGGTGCAGTGGCTCATGCCTATAATCTCAGCCCTTTGGGAGGCCAAGGCGGGTGGATCACCTGAGGTCAGGAGTTCGAGACCAGCCTGGCCAGCATAGTGAAACCCCGTGTCTACTAAAAACACAAAAAATTAGCTGGGCATGGTGGTGCCTGCCTGTAATCCCAACTGCTCAGAAGGCTGAGGCAGGAGAATTGCTTGAACCAGGAGGCAGAGGTTGCAGTGAGTCGAGATCGCACCATTGCACGCCAACCTGGGCAATAAGAGCAAAACTCAGTCTCAAAAAAAACAAACAAACAAACAAAAAAGAAACAAATAAACGAAAAAAACCAAGATGGTAACCTTTGCTCTACTGCCCTTGAGGGAGGGTCAAGGGAAGCCAGAGAGAACTGTTGCAGCTGGGCTGTGGAAGCTCTGTTCCACAGTGGAAATGGATTTGGGCCACAGCAGAGTTTCCTCAATTGGCGCTTCAGTTCAAGGGGAGGCGGTGGGGCAGAGGAGGCCTGTGAGTGACAAAAGAACAGATGGACAGTGTTTTACAGTTTGCAGAACGCTCTCAGCTACTTGTTTTTTCATACATTTCTTGTCAGCAAGCATTGATTGTGCACCTGCTGTGTGCCAGGCACAATGCACACTGGATTGGTTTCTGGGAGGACAGAAGCAAACAAGCATCTGCCAACTCTGCTTTCACGGTACAGCCCCATGCAGGTATGTTTGCATCCTCTGAGCCACCGTCCCCTCCCAGCTCCAGGCCCCCAGCCCCTGCAGCCCCACCTGGTCTTGGCAGAAGCCTCCTGACTCATCTCCCTGGTGGCAGCCAGCTGTGCCCTTCCAGCCTGTTCTCCACGAGAAAGCCAGAGGAATCCTTTTCAAAGTAAGCCAGGTCACGTCACTTAAAAGTCAGAAACCACCAGGTACCTGAACGGAGAGGATGCCATCTGCATAAAACCTTCCAGGAGCTTGGTGATGGTGAGTTTTCTGTGTCAACTTGGCTGGGGTCTAGTCCTCACCCAGTTATTCAATCAAACATGACTCTAGGCCTTGCTGTGGAGGTATTTTTGCAGATGTGGTTAATGCCTGTAATCTGTTGCCTTTAAGTAAAGGCTATTAACTGTTTTTTTTTTTTTTTTTGAGACGGAGTTTCACTCTTGTTGTCCAGGCTAGAGTGCAATGGCATGATCTTGTCTCACTGCAACCTCTACCTCCCGGGTTCAAGTGATTCTCCTGCCTCAGCCTCCCCAGTAGCTGGGATTACAGGCATGCGCCACCATGCCCGGCTAATTTTGTAGTTTTAGTAGAGATGGGGTTTCTCCATGTTGGTCAAGTTGGTCTCGAACTCCCAACCTCAGGTAATCTGCCTGCCTCGGTCTTCCAAAGTGCTAGAATTACAGGAGTGCGCCACTGCTCCTGGCCTCTTTTTAAAATTTTATTTTATTTATTTTTATTTTTTGAGGCACGGTCTTGCTCTGTCACCCAAGCTGGAATGCAGTGGAGTGATCTCGGCTCACAGAAACCTCTGCTTCCTGGGTTCAAGCAATGTTCCTGCCTCAGCCTCCCGAGTAGCTGGGATTACAGGTGCCCACCACCACACCTGGCTAAATTTTATATTTTTAGTAGAGACGGGGTTTCACCATGTTGGTCAAGCTTGTCTCGAACTCCTGGCCTCATGTGATCTACTCACCTTGCCCTCCCAAAGTGCTGGGTTTACAGGCATGAGCTACCATGCCCAGCAAGGCTATTACTCTTGATAATGTGGGTAGGCCTCATCCAATCCATGGAAGGCCTAGGAGCAAAAACTGAGCTTTCCAGAAAGAAGAAATTCTGCCTCAAGACTCCTGCAGCAACTCCTGCCTGAGTTCCCAGACTTCAGGCCTGTCCCGTGAGTTCTGGATGTGCTAGCCTCCACAGTCACATGGGCCAGTTTCTTGAAATAAATATCACACACACACACACACACACACACACACACACACACACACACACCCTGTTGGCTCTGTTTCTCCGGAGAGCCGTGACTGATACAAGCCTTCTATCTTATTCAGGATAAATGCCCAGGTCCTCTGAGTAGCCCCCAGGCTCTCTGCTCTCCTTGCCCCTCTCCCAGGCAAGCTCCCTCTAACTTCATTTTAGCACTTGCTCCCTGCTTATCAGGCCACACCTTATCATGCATTTTCTCACACAGGACCTTTGCACGTGCCGTTTCCTCTGCGGCACACTCTCCCCCATATATCTGCATATTGCTGGCTCCTTCACCTCTCCTTATAGTCTCCACTAAGCTGTCACTTTTCCCGAGCACCTAAATGCTATACCCTGCCACTCCCTACTCCTGAACTCTGTGCTATTTTCCCTGCTTGAATTTAGTACCCTGTGATGTAACACATCTTTACCAGCACTTTTTAAGCATTTTCTTTCTCCTCACTAGAGTGGAAGCAACCTGAGGGCAGAGCCTTTCGCTTATTTTGATGACTGTTCTATCCTCAGCGTGAAGGTCTGTCTGGCACACAGAAGGTGCTTGTCTCAGTCAGCTCAGGCTGCCATAACAAAATACCACAGAATGGGTGGCTTAAGCAACAGAAATGAACTTCTCACCTCTCTGGAGGCTGGAAGTCCCAGATCAAGGTTCCAGCAGGGTTCAGTTTCTGACGAGGGCTCCCTTCCTGGCTTGCAAACAGCTGCCTTCTTGCTGTGCCCTCACATGGCCTTTCTTCAGTGCGAGAGTTCAGACAGACACAGAGAAAGAGAGCTGTGTGGTATCTCTTCCTATATGAACAGTAGTCCTATTTGGCCTGGCATAGTGGCTCACACCTATCATCCCCGCACTTTGGGAGGTTGAGGCAGGGGGCTTTCTTGAACCCAGAAGTTTGAGACCAGCCTGGGCAACATATATAGTAAGATTCTATTTCTAAAAAAAAAAAGAAAAAAAAAAGTAGAACATTAGTCCTATTGAATCAGGACTCCACCCTTATGACCTTATTTAGCCTTAATTACTCCCTAAACACTACAGTTACACAGGGGTTAGGACTTCAGCATATGATTGCGAGAGGGATACAACTCAGCCCATGGAACACCCAACAAATGCATACTGAATGAATGAAAGGGCAAGGTCTAGGGAACCATGTGCTCACAATTCAGGGGACCCCAGCCACCCTGGAGGGTACAGGAAGCTTCTAGAAGAGGGGCTGAACCCAAAAGGTGCTTCAGTGCTAATGGTGTTTTGTTATCATTCTTTATACTTCACACATCAAAAAGCTGAGGCTCTGTGATGTTCCGCACCCACCATGGTGGGAATGGATGGCAGAAGGCCTGGTGTGGGGCTACGAGTCGGGTCCAGCCAGGAGACAGAAACCATGGTAGTTGAACAGAGATTTTTGTTTTATTTTTTTGAAATGGAGTCTCGCTCTGTCACCCAGGCTGGAGTGCAGTGGCATGATCTCCGCTCACTGCAACCTCCACTTCCTGGGTTCAAGCAATACTCCTACCTCAGTCTCCTAAGTAGCTGGGATTACAGGTAACCCCCTCGCCACGCCCAGCTAATTTTTGTATTTAGTAGAAATAGGATTTCACCATGTTGTCCAGGCTGGTCTCGAACTTCTGACCTCAAGTAATCTGCCCTCCTTGGCCTCCCAAACCGCTGAGATTACAGGCATGAGCCACCATGCTCAGCTGAACAGAGAGAATTTGACACACAGAATGGTTAACTAGGCATGAAGTTGTCAGCTGGGTAACTGCAAGGTGAAAAGAGAACACTAAGGCATAATACAGGTGTCAATGGCAGGAAGCAGCTACCACCTCCAGGGCTGGGAAACAAAGACAAAGACAAAGGGAAGAGTGAGATTATTACAACTGAGAAACTTACAGGAGAGTCCAGTGGTCTCGGCCCCACACCTTTGAGGTGGGGCACCAGCCCACCAGTGGGCTAGTGTTGGTATCCTCAGGGCAGAGGAGCACAATGAGGCAGTAACTGTGAGTGCTAGAAAAACTGTGGACTGGATTCAGCCGGTTCTCTAGATAAGAAGCCACGCTGGGTGATGCCTGAGGAATAATTCCTAGCAAGGGAGGCTATGAATGTGGGTGGTTACTTTTGTAACCAGTCCCTTTCATGGAGGCAGGTTCCAGAGGTGGTACTTGGGAAGTATGAACCAAAGAGGCCGAATCTAAGAGACAAGGATGGGCAGTGTCTACTAACATGAACACAGGCTGACCCTTTGACCCACAATTCCACCCCTGGGTATAGACCCAAGAGAAAATGCACACCCCAAAGATGCAGAAGAATGTTCATAGGAGCTTTATTCATAATTATCCTATACTAGAAACAGCCCAAGTATCCATTTATTTATGGATAAATAGTGGTATATATAGAACTAAACAGTAATACTACACAATAATGAAAAACAACAAGTCATTGATACATGCAGCAATGTGGAAACATCTCACACATATAAAGATGACTAGAAAAAGTTCTGCCAGTGTTCGAACTTCCTATAAATGGAATTTGGCAGTATTTACCCTTTTGCATCTACATACTCCATAATTCCATTTATAGGAAGTTAAGCCTGGGTAGAACTTGCTGATGGTGAAAGAAATCAGAGCAATGGTTATCTTGGGTGGGGTGGAGGATATTGACTGGGTAGGGACCTGAGGGAGCCTCTGGGGGTACTAAAAATGTTCTACATCTTGATCATGGTGGCGATATTAAGTATGTTTATATTTGTCAAGTTGTGCACTTGAGGTTTACGTACTTTACTGCCTGTAGGTTATACCTACATTGAAACTTATTTTTATTTATTGTTTTTTGTTTTGTTTTGTTTTGTTTTGTAGAGATGAGGTCTCCCTGTGTTGTCCAAGCTGGTCTCAAACTCCTGGGTTCAAGTGATTCTCTTGCCTTGGTCTCCCAACATGCTGGGCCTACAGGAGACAGCCACTTTCCCACCCTGAAACTTACTTTAAAACACAAGCCAAGAGGAGGATCATCAAATCCAAGTGTGAACATGGGACAAAGGAGTCTTTTTTTTTTTTTTTTTTTTTTTTGTCAAGGCGCCAATAATAGTTGCCTGGTACATAGAAGGCCTCAGTAAATTATTGTTAGAGGAATGAAGGAAAGAATGGCATCAATAATATTACATGAAAAAATGCACCAACTCCTTACAGAAGGGAAGGAAATGGAAAATGAAGCTAGACAAAACATTCAGATTAATAAATAACAAATATCCATTTATCTATCCAATTTGGGGAAAGTAACAGAGTGCTAGGCAGCCATGATTATAATACCAGCCCCTGTTTTGGTTGACAAATTAATCTGCCCAGGGTTTGGGAAGTGACGGGTCATCTCAGTATATCATTCCACAGGCCCAGCAGCCTCATCTGATTTCAGGGGAATAGATGGAGGCCGCCTGATTTTCATGTAGATTGTTCGAGAGCTGAATGTAAATTGATGTAAATCAGGGAAACGGATCAGCAGCCACGGCACCTCATTCTCCATCATGGGGCCTCTCCTGTGCATAGACTAGCCAGTGGCTCTCTGGGTACCTTACCAATCTGAGCCAGGCAGCCTTCTGGGGGCGGGGAGGACCCAGGAAGCCAAAGGGGCATTGCGTGAGCTCCAGGAGCCCTTGAGGAAATAGCATTTCCCCAGGAAAGATATCTATGACAACCACCAGCCGTGTCGCTCTCGGTGAGTGTCTCAGACACATCTCAGGCCTAATCGACACACCCTCAAGCCAGCAATGAGATGATGGCCATGTTTTTTATACAGGTAATAAATGTTCATTGTAGAAGACTAGCAAGTTCAGATAAGCAAAGAGAAAAGAAATAGCCACCCACAACTCCACAATTTTCATGTGTTGCAATGTGAATGCAGATATTATGTCTGTGTATAAAATTTGTATTTTCACTTTGCCATTTTTAATTGTTTCATTCCTTCAGCTCCATGTAATAAATTTAGAAATTGAATAAGGATAAATGAGGTTTATCCAGAGGTAGATTTTCTATGAAGTGAATGAAACAAACTCTAAGATGCCTCACTTGCTTGGCCCCTTCCAAGGCTTTGTACCTAAATTTGCATTCATAAATTTTGTATTCTTTTCCGTAAAGAGGACTTTCCAACTGTCAAATCTCTTTGCTCCATAAAATCCGATTCCATGCCTGAGTTTAATCACAAGCCAGTGTTATGGGCTGAATGGCATCCCCCCAAAAGATATGTTGAAGTCCTAACCCCTGTGCCTGCGAATATGACCTTATTTAGAAATATAGTGGGCCTTTGCAGATAAAATCAAGGTAAGATGAAATCATATTGGATTAGGGTGGACCCTAATCCAATGACCATTGTTCTTATAAAATAAGGGAAATTTGTGAGCACACACAGAGGAGAAGACCGTGATATGACAAAGGCAGAGATGGGAGTGATGCATCTATAAGTCAGAGGATGCTAGGGAAGGTTACCTGAGCATGTCTAGAACTACCAGAAGCTAGGAGTGGCAAAGAAGGAGTTCCCCAGGGCCTTCGGAGAGAGCATGGCCCTGGCAACACCTTGATTTCAGACTTCTGGTCATTAGAACTGTTAGAAAATAAATTTCTGTTGTTTCAAACCACCCAGTGTGTGGTATTTTGTTATGGCAGCCCTAGGAGACTAAGGTAGTCCGTGACCCCTAACACTTGTTGAGCAACAGAATTACTGGGGAGACTGAGGGATGCCACAGGAGGCTGTTAGGTAAGGGAGGACCCAGAGTAGTGGAAGGGAGCCTGTCAATGGCATGTCCCTGGCTCACAGCTGAGGCCACCTCCTCAGTCAGTAAATATCCCCACAGGCAGTGCTGGATCGAAAAGAGACACCTGTTCTTATTAGATGATGTCTCTTTTTCTCCAATGACCCAAGGAAAGGAAGGTCTGTTTATTGAACATCTACTGAAAGTGTTAGGCCCTGTGCTATGTCTTCACTTTTGTCATTTATCTGCATCTCACTATAACTCCCTGCTATGGTTTGAATGTGTCCCCTAAAGTCCATGTGTTGGAAACTTAACCTCCAATGCAACAGTGCTGAAAGGTGATAACTTTAAGAGGTGATTAAGAGGATTAACGTCATTATCACAGGAGTGAGTTCCTGATAAAAGGATGAGTTTGGGCTCCTTTGTCTCTCTCTCTCTTGCCCTTCCACTTTCCACCATGGGCTGACCCAGCAAGAAGATTCTCTTCGGATGCAGCCTCCTGGCCTTGGACTTCCCAGCCTCTAGAGCTATAAGAAATAAATATTTGTTCTTTATAAATTACCCAGTCTCAGGTATTCTGTTATGGAAGCACAAGAAAGACTAAGATATTCCCTACTATATAAATATTATTATCCTCATTTTACTGGCAAGAAATTGGAAACCTCACACATTGCTGCCAGGAACGTACAATGGTGCAGCCACTGTGGAAAACAGCTGGGAGGTCCCCCAGTGAGTTAATCATAGAGTTACCATATGACATAGCAATTCCACTCCTAGGTATAGACCCAGAAGAATTGACAACAGGTGTTCAGAAAAAAATCCTGTATGTTAATATTCATAGCAGCACTATTTACAATGGCTAAAAGGTAGGCACAACCCAAATGCTGAACAACAAATGAATGGATAAAGAAAACATGGCATATCCACACATATGATGACATATGGTTCAGCCATAAAAGGAATAAGGAACGAGGTACTGATGCACACTACAACAGGAGTGAATGTTGAAAGTATTATGCTAAGTGAAAGAAGTCAGACAGAAAGAGCCACATATTGTATGATTTGTTTTATATGAAATGTCAGAAAATACATCCATCCAAAAAGACAAACCACAGATTGGTGGTTGCCAGGGGATAAGGGAAGGGAGGAACGAGGGGTGACTGCCTAACAGATATGGGGGTCTCCTTTCCAGAGGTGATGACAATGTTTTAGACCTAGACAGTGATGGTGCTTGCACAACATTGTGAATATATTTCATGCCATTGAATTATACACATTAAAATGATGATTTTTATGTTATGTGTATTTTATCACAATAAAAATGTTTCCAAAAGAATTGTCAGTGGATTTCTCCTGCTGCTGCCTGTTCCTTCTCCTCCCTGTCCTAGGCAAACTTCTCAGAAGAGCTGCACATACAGGCTGTCTCCTGTTGCTACCACCCCTCGCTCTTGGCTCCCCTCCAGTCTGGCTTCAGGCACCATGGTTTGGGAAGTTGTCCCATTAGATGACTGTTATACCTTTCCACTTACCTGACCCTCAGGCATCACCTCACAACACACACTACTGATGCAGACAGCACACACACACCTTTTCCATTTGAGGTAAGCTGCTCTCTCCGAAGACTGTTTTGTTCCTGGTGCAGCTCCCCTGACGTTGGAAACTTTCAGACTGACAACTCAATGCTGACCTTGAGCAAGGTTTCATTCCTCAACAGGAGAGACGGGCCTGAGCCCAGCAATTATGGGCTGATGGCCATCAATGTAGCTCATCCAGGGGACCGAGATTCTTGCCCAGGCAGGCATCTGATGCAGAATATATATTCATGAGAGTCAAAAGGTAATTTGCACATGTCTCAAATTGCACTCTACCTTTCTCCATCAATTTTCTTCTCCTGCAGAAGGTAAAATTAAAGGCTTCAGAATATTACACATTTTAGTAGTTACCAGGTGACAGGGAATCAAGGTGTCAAAGTTATTGACAGGCTGGCAGGTTGAACTTGGGCTTGGGATATCCTTTATCACAGCTACAGTCAAAGTACTTTGTAACCACATCTCAGGGACAATAGCAATTAATTTAGAGAAAATGCAACCACAGTGAAAACTATGAATAATTTTATTAGTACCTGTGCATCTTCTGAACACTTTGAGCTCTTTGGGGTTCAACTTCAGTGGCAATCCAAGGAAATACAGCACAGGGGTTCAGAATGCCGGCTTTTCTACCAAGACAATCTGGGCGCAAGTCTCAGCTCTGACACTTACCAGCTATATGGGCTTGAATTCATCCATTACCTCTCTGAGGTTTTGTTTCCTCTTCTGCGAAATGAGGAGAGTAATAATAGCTCCTATAGCACGAGGACTTTTGTGACATTGAAAGGAGCACATTTCTTCATTTGAGAAATTTGTTAGGTACTGCGGTCAAGCCAGGCAAGTCCCTGGCCTTGTGCCATCTGCATTCTAGAAATACTGAAAGCACAGAGCTGGAACAGGGTCTGATTTCCTATAGCCCTTAGCAAGTGCTAGTTAATGTTATTATGAAGAACACATTTTCCTTTTTGATGGTATAGAGCACAAAGTACACAGCTCAATAATTTTTAAAAAATAGACTATTTTTTTTTAGAACAGGTTTAGGTTCACAGCAAAATGGAGCAAGAAGTATAGAGAGTTCCCATGTACCCCCACCCTCACAAGTGCATAGGATCCCCCATCATCAACATCCACCTGCAGAGTGGCACATGTGTTACAGCTGATGAATCTCACTGACACATCGTCACCACCCAAAGTCCATACTTCATATTAGCCCTCACTCTTAGTGTTGTACATTCTATGGCTTTGGGCAAATGTATAATGACATGCATCCAACATTACAGCATCATTCAGAAGAGTTTCACTGCTCTAAACATTCCGTGTGCTCTGATTCTTCATCTCTCTCTCCCCCCAACCCTTAGCAATTGCTGATCTTGCTGTCTCCATAGTTTTGTCTTTTCATACACACACACATGCACACACACATATATGTATTTTATATAATAAAAATATATTACATATAATAAATATATATTTCTGAGACTCTGGTCTTGCTCTGTCACACAGGCTGGAGAGCAGTGGCAGGAACACAGCCCATTGCAGCAGCCTCCACCTTCTGGGCTTAAGGGATCTTCGAACCTCAGCGTCCCAAGTAGCTGAGACCACAACCACAGGTGCGTGTCACCACACCTGGCTACTTTTTTGATATTTTTTAGAGATAGGGTCTCACTTTTGCCTAGGCTGGTCTCAAACTCCTGGGGTCAAGTGATTCTCCCACCTTGGCCTACCAAAGTGCTGTGATTACAAGTATGAGCCATCACACCCAGCCTTTGCCTTTTCTGGAGTGTCATTACAGTTGGAGTCCTGTAGCATGTAGCCTTTTCAGATTGGCGTCTTTCACTTCGTGACAGTCATTTAAGGTTCCTCCATGTCTTTTCATGTCTTGATAGCTCATTTGTTTTTAGTGCTGAATAATATTCTGTTGGCTGGATATACCACAGTTTAAAGCTCCATACATTTTTCCTGTGCACATACCGAAGTAACACCATATGGATCAAGAGACAGGGCATCCCCAGTCCACAACAGGTTCCTTTGGGTGCCCTCCCAAAACGTGACCACTCTTCTCACCTACATCACCAAGGATTCCTTTTCCTATTTTAAAACTTTATATAAATAGAATCTTACATGATTCCTCTTGCTTCATTCAACCATATGTCTGACAGGTTCATCCATATTTTGTGTAGCAGAGTTCACTTTTTTCATTGCTGTACTGCATGAAAAACTTTCCATTGTGCATTATTTCTTGGAATATAAACATATTCTATAGATTAGACACTGTGCTAGGTGCCGGAGATACAGTGATGTGCCCTGCGCAGGCCTTGCACTCAGGGAGTACACAGTTTAAAAGCTGGATGTGAAACATTCTCCAATTTTCCCAATATGAACCGTTTCATAACATATATCCAAAACAGAGAGTCAGTTATACTCTATGGAAACACTGTGAGGGAGGACATTTATGTATCTAAATATCTGAGCTCCTACAAGGTGCCAGGCCCCATGCAAGGTGAGTAAGGTGGATAAGATATGCTTCTTGATCTTGTGCAGCTTATGGCCTGGGGCCAGGGGAAGAGGCAAGTTGCAAAGTGAGGTGTCCTATAATCAAGGAATAGCAACAGGCTGTTCTTGTTCCTCGACTGTTTCCACTACTCTGGGAAGTCAGGGAAGGTACAGTACACATTGTTGGTGGCCTGGCCTACAGATAGTCTCTCCTTCCCCCTTCCCTCCCGTCAGCCAAGTAGTCTCCCTGCAGCAATATTTTACAAAATATTTCAAACATGGCGGCCATGTATTCCCAGAAGGTTGAGCCTCACCCCTGCTCCGGAAGATGAACCGTGATTGGTCCAAGCCTATCCGGAGGCATCCATTCTTTCACAAGCCATTGGTTAAGCCAGGAACATGTGACACAATTCTGGCCAATTATAAATGAGGGGAAGTCCTTTGGCATGGGTGTAGGGTGGGAGGTTCTCGGAAACATTTTCCTTGCTGATTCAAAAAACAAAAAACAAAATAAAACGTTTTCGGGGAGGAACTATCCCATTTTCTGCCTCTGGTCTTCATCATCAGTAGGTGACACTGTCTTAGAGCCCATTAAACTGCCAGCACAATTCACCTAGAATTGCTTCATCTGTGACTTTTGGTTCTGCGTGATAATAAAGTTTTTGTTGTTGTTTTCATCACCTTTTGTTGGATCTTCCCTTATCTGTAGGCAAAAACATATCAGTTAGTAGGAAAGTCTTCTTAAAGGACATGATTTCTTAAGCTGAGCATTTAAGGATGCCCAGAGTTAACCAGGAGGGAACTCCACGGAGGGGATGACCAGTGATTTAGCCTCCAAATCAGGATACTGCACGAGAGAACGTGGACTTTGCTGATGATGACTCTGGGACGAGGGACCTAAACCAGCTCTGCCCCTGGAGACATGGGACATATGAGGCAAGTTGCAAAGTGAGGTGTCCTATAATCGAGGAACAGCAACAGGCTGTTCTTGTTCCTCAACTGCTTCCAGTAGTCTGGGAAGTCGGGGAAGGTACAGTACACATTGTTGGTGTGTACTTCTAGTTTTAATTTCATTTAACAAACACAGCTTGCTTGCACTCTGGCAGACGTTGTTCTCAGCGCTTTGGAAATATGAAGCCAGAAAGTGATGCTGAGAGTGGTGAGGATACAGGAGGACAGGACAGGGCAAGGGCTGGCTTGTAAGACCATGACAGCTTCATCCAGGTGGAGGTATTTAAGCAAGACCTGGATGGATGCACCAAGCAGGGGCACAGCTAGAGGAAGAGCAGGAGAAGTTCAGCGATTGGCAGAAACCAAAAGCTGGCCAGAGCTTGGGGTGTGCAGGGAGGTGGGAGAGAAACCATGCCAGACAAGGTTGCAGGAGTCAAGACTTCGTCTTGGAGACCTCTAAGGGTCTGAGTAGCAGTTGCAGATGCAGTTTTTGAGAGATCCAAAGCTGATATAATTTGAGCGATTCTCCTTAAGATAAAAGCATACAAAAGTACGGGTCATGGAAGCAGCCCACTCAAGTAACAGGCCCTGAGCTTATGCTTCACTAGCATGGCAGTAAATCATCTCCAGTGAGCAGAGATGTGAGATAGTCAAAAGTGGGCCTTATCGAAGCAGTGTGGCCCCCATACAAGCTGTGAATGTGAGAGAGAAAGATGGGAAAATCATTGATGACAAAGCATGGAAAAGAAATTGGGGAACTACATTTTGCATCCCATTGGAAATTTTCAGTTTATCTCGTCCAAAGAGAGGTCTTTGGCCAGCACAAGGAGATTACAGGGAAGGGGGATGTGGCCTGACCTGGGACATGTTCCATCTGCCCACTGGATCATAGTCTGTCACTCTGAGGGGTGAGGAGAACTGATGACATAGGGCCTTCCACCTCTGTCATTTGGTAATTTCAGGAGGTACAGAAAGCCACCTGAGGCCATCTTGGGTTCTGAGACTTTTTCACAGGAAGTGATCTTATAACATTGCTGGCAGGTGGGATACCCTAGATCACCTAGATCGGTTTCCAAAATCCAGCTGGTTGTCAGAATTATCGGGGAGTTTAAAATAAAAAACATTGAAAAAAGAAGAAGTTATATCCAGGTGACCTGTGTAGGGCCATGGGCTGTGATCAGTAGACCAGGGGTGGTGAACCGTTGGCCTGGGATGGGAGTTTCACACTGGGCCTAAGGTACTGTGATGGTTAATTTAATTTTATTTATTATTATTATTATTATTTGAGACAAAGTTTCGCTTTTGTTGCCCAGGCTGGAGTACAAAGGCGCCATCTCTGCTCACTGCAACCTCCGTCTCCCAGGTTCCAGCGATTCTCCTGCCTCAGCCTCCCAAGTAGCCGGGATTACAGGCGCCCACCACCATGCCCAGCTAATTTTTCTATTTTTGATAGAGGCGGGGTTTCACCATGTTGGTCAGGCTGGTCTTGAACTCCTGACCTCAGGTGATCTGCCCGCCTCGGCCTCCCAAAGTGCTGGGGTTATAGGTGTGAGCCACGGAGCCTGGCCTGTGACGGTTAATTTTTTATGGCAACTTAAGTGGCCACGGGCGCTGAGATTAAACATTGTTTCTGGGCGTGTCTATAAAGGTGTTTCCAGATGAGATTAGCATTTGAATTACCAGGCTTGCTTAAGAAGATGGCCTTCCCCAGTGCGAGTGGGCACCGTGCTATCTACTGAGGGTCTCAGTAGAACAAAAGGCGGAGGAAGGAACAATCCCCTTCTTTTTTTCTTTCTCACTACTTCAGCTGGAACATTTCATCTCATCTCCTGCCCTTGGGCTGTGATTTCCACCACTGGCTTCTATTGTTCTCCAACCTTCAGATTCAGACTGAATTACACCATCAGTTTTTCTGAGTCTCCAGTTTGCAGGCAGCCAATTGTGGGACTTCCCGGCCTCCATAATCAGTGAGCCAATTCCATGTAATAATCTAGGTCTATCTGTCTATCTATCAATCTATCTGTCTATCTATCTATCTATCTATCTATCTATCTATCTATCTATCTATCCATCCATCCATCCATCTGTCCATCCATCTATCTCCTATTGGTTCTACAGTTATTTTTTAAACCACTGCTCCAGAGCCAGAGTTCTTAATGCGGAATCCATGGAACTAGGGGTCCTTGACTGGGCTTCCAAGAGTTGGGGAAGTTTCTGCAATTGTAAGCAGAAATCTGTGTGCATTTGCATATTAATATTTTTCTGGAAAGAAGAACTCATGGCTTTCAACTATTCTGAAGGGTTCCCGGGACTCCTCCCATAAAAGGGTAAGAACTATAGTATAGCTCTTCTCAGACAAATGTGCACATGGGGATCTTGTTAAAATGCAGATTCTGGCTGGGCGCCGTGGCTCATGCCTGTAATCCCAGCACTTTGGGAGGCCAAGGCAGGCAGATCAACTGAGGTCAGGAGTTCAAGATCAGCCTGCCCAACATGGTGAAGCCCCGTCTCTACGAAAGATACAAAAATTAGCTGGGGGTAGTGGCAGGCACCTGTAGTCCCAGCTGTTTGGGAGGCTAAGGCAGAAGAATTGCTTGAACCCGGAAGGCAGAGGTTGCAGTGAGCAGAGATTGCATCACTGCACTCCAGCCTGGGTGACAGAGCAAGACTCCATCTCAAAATAAATACATAAATAAATAATAAAATAAAATAAAATACAGATTCTGATTCAGGAGGTCTTAGGTGGGGCCTGAGATGTTGCATTTCTCATGCGTTCTCAGGTGATGCTGATGCAGCTGGCCCATGGACCACACTTTGAATAACAGGGCTGAAGGCTATCCTGTCCAATAACAAAGACACTGGCCACATGCAGCTACTGAGCTGTTGAAATGTCACATCCAATCTGAGATGTGCTCTAAGTGTGAAATACATGCTAGATTTCAAAGACTTAGTACCCCACAAAGGTGAAATATCTCCTTAATAATTGTTACATTGATTATATGTTACAATGGTAAAATTTTGGATGTATTGGGTATTTAAATTCATTTCACCTGTTCCTCTTTACTTTTTAAGAATGTGCTCAGTAAAAATATTTAAATTACATAGATGACTTGCACTTGTGGCTCACATTCTATTTCTCTTGGTTATTGACGATTAAATGGCAGCCAATTCAGGAATAAAAAGATGGCATAGGGTAGTAGAAAGAGCCCCAGAATTTGATCCCTGGGCAAATCCTAGTGGTGCAGCTGAACAGCCTAGAGACCTGAGTCATTCGCTTTCCCATCCATCCCTGAGTTAGTCCACCAGTATAACAGAGGTTAGGGGAAGGGTCACTGAAGGATCCTCTCAGGTCTCAAGAGCCATATGGCTTCTACAGAACCTCACCTCCCTAATGCAGCATCACACAAACAGAGACGCAGTGTAGTGATCAAAGTACGAGGTCTGGGGCAGACTGGCTGTGTTCAAGCCCCGATTTGCAAGTTACCCCATTTGACCTAGGGCAAGATGCTGCATCTATCTCTGCCGGGCCTTGCGTTTTCCACTTGTAAGATGCACATAATGATAGTGTCCATCTCACAGTCTTGATGAGGGGAATACATGAGCCTTCCCTAGGAAGGCTTAGTCCATAGCCTTTCACTAATGGGAACTAGTGTTTTGTATTAGTCTATTTTCATGCTGCTAATAAAGACATACTTGAGACTGGGTAATTTATAAAGGAAAGAGGTTTAATCGACTCACAGTTCAGCATGACTGGGGAGGCCTCAGGAAACTTACAATCATGGCAGAAGGAGAAGCAAACATGTCTTTCTTCACATAGTGGTATGAAGGAGAAGTGCCAGAAAAAGGGGGAAAAGCCCCTTATAAAACCATCAGATCTCCTGAGAACTCACACTATCACAAGAACAGCAGCAGGGGGGTAACCGCCCCCATGATTCAATTACCTTCCACTGGGTCCCTTCCATAACACATGGGGATTATGGGAACTACAATTCACGATGAGATGTGGGTGGAGACACAGCTAAACCATATCATGTTTTATTACAAACCAGCTTAAAATTCACATTCTATCCCTTCTCTATAAGGTGAACTCGGCCTCTGACTTTGTCAACCCTCAGGTTCCTCTTCTGTAAGATAAAAACACCAGTACTTACCGACAAATGAATACGGCAGTATATGTGAAGTGCCTAGCACTGTGCACAGCACGAGGCAGGCCCCGAATAAATGGCAAATCGTTGTCCTCTTCTGCTCCTTTCTGTTATTTTGGTGTCTGTTCCTGCGACCAAGAGATGCTGTGTTTGATCAAATCAGATGTCCCTTCTCCAGGGTATTGTTTCTCAGAGCAGCCAAGGGTCGAGCTTAGATGCCCTCTCTCACCAACATGGAGTCCAGTAACAGAGCCAGGTAAACTTCCAGCTTGAACCTTCTGGGAACCTATTTTACGCCCCATGCAGAATCTGATCAAGAATTAAAACGAAAAATTATTGTTGTGAACCCGTAGCAGGAAACCTCATGGACGGCCATGGCAGGTAGTAGCACTATTTAATTCATTTGCAAGACCTGGAAACTTTAAAATTGTACTCGGAGGCTGTGTCTTTGCCCCCTCTCCTCTCTGGGTTGTGTGTTTGGGTCTCAGTTGTAATCTATTTTAGGTTTGCAGCTCCACATGACATTTCTGGTTTTGTTTTGCCTGACTGATGGAGTCCAGAAGGCTAAACAGTCACCCTGCGTGGGACATTGCATCTCTGAAGTAGAGTTGCCCGGCGGAAAGGCCTGGAAAATGATTTATGGGTGGTGGGGAGTCGCCTTGCATGAAATAAAGGATGGGTTAATGGGTTGGTCCCCACTCGGGAAAGAGTGTTTTCGTTCCAGGAAGCTGAGGACCACAACTATTTCTGTCAAGCAGGCTTGGCAGTTCATTTCTGCAGGCCTTTCACAGAAGGATGCAGGGCTCATCAACTTTTCCAGGCTTTGAAGCAAAAGGCGGCTGTGGTGTGCTGGAAAGCTTGCCAGCATTGTAGCTGAGAAATCTGGCTTCAGGTCCCAGCTCTGCTACCTGGCCTCTGTTTCCTCATAGGTAAAATGGGGACAGTAATACATTGCTCCTTAGTTACTCTGGGGAGTCAGGGGCGTAACATGCGATGGTGTGTCCAACATAGAACGGCCACTTCATAAACATGTGTCGAATGGAAAACCATTAGACAAGTACACACAGTGTCAGGGAAGAATTAGTAAGAGAAAATTTCCAAGCTCTGTGGCTGTGAGAAAAATGCCAAGATCTCTGAATTCAAAATGCCCATTTTGAATGGCCCCGGGGAAGAGCTTCCTGCGGGTTGACTACCATGAGTCGAGTCCCGCTGTGGTTGTGAGCAGAGCAGACAGGCCTGCTGGCTCAGGGCTGGCTGTGCTGGAATCTTTGGGACTGTCCCATATAGATGAATTAGTACATTTTATACTGGCTCAGAAAAGACAGCTGTGTGTTCCATGCCCGTTGGCTGCCTGTTTTCCTCACTTTGTTCAAATGGCTAATTACATCCCAACATCCATTCTCTCCTTTTTTTCTTTCGTCATTATAAATAGTACAACTGAGCCAGGCACAGGGGCACACATCTGTGTTCCCAACTACTCTTGAGACTGAGGTGGGAGGATCGCTTGAACCCAGTAGTTAGAGACCAGCCTGGGCAGCATAGTGAGACCCTATCTCAAATAAATACATAGGCTTGGCACAGTGGCTCAATCCTGTAATCCTAGCACTTTGGGAGGTCGAGGTGGGAGAATCACTTGAGTCCAGGAGTTCAAGACCAGCCCTGGCAACATAGTGAGACTTGTCTCATTTTTTTTAAAATAAATAAACAAAACAAATTAAAATGAATAAGTGAATATGTATATGCATCCCTACGAACATACCACAATCCCACCCACCTGCCCACTCACACTCACAGTGAACACCCTATTAGCAGGGCTCTTGCTACCCAGCTGGACCTTCTCTATCTCAGCCTCCCTTGCAGCTAGATATGCCTTTGGGCACATTTGGCCAGTTCTGGCTAGAGCTGAAGCAAATGGGCACATTTCTGCTAAGACCAATTCTGTAATGGGGGAGTAGTTTATCTCACGTGTGGCCTCACAGCAACAGGATTTTTTTCTCTTGGGACTAAAAATTGCTTATTGTTTTATTATAATTATAAATGCAGCACATGCTTATGGTAGAAAATTTGAAAAGTAATGATAAAATTAATTAATATTCTCATCAGATAAAGGTACTCTCCATTAATGATTTGATGAAACGTTCTAGTAATTGTGTCTGAATGTTTCTTTGGCACAAGAAGATTCCTACTAGACACTCAGTTTTGTATTTTGTGGGATTTTTTTAAAAATTCATATTACCTTGCACCCTGTCTCTACAAAAAAAAAAAAAAAATTACAAAAATTAGTCAGGCTTGGTGGCTTGCATCTTTAGTCCCAGCTACTTAGGAGGCTGAGGTGGGAGGATCACTTGAGCCCAGGAGGCTGAGGCTGCAGTGAGCTGTAATTGTGCCACGGCACTCCAGCCTAGGTGACAGAATGAGGCCCTGTCTCAAAAAAACAAATTAAATTAAAACATTGTGAAACTTTTCTATCTTTTGAAAAAAGGAAGTACAGATGTGTATGGTGTAAACTAATCCACGTAACAACTGCAAAGTAGGAATGAGATTATAATAGGAAAATAATAAACTCCCAGTGGGGTTTAGCTTCTTTAAAGTGGAGTTATCGAGTCAAAAGATTTGCCTACATTTAAGGCTTTTAATATATCTTGCCAAATTTGCTTCCAGAAAAGTTGCAACACAGCACATTCCCACCAGCAGAATATGACAGTAGGTCCTACAATCACAGCCTGGATCAGGGAGAGGTAGGGCCACCAGCCCCCTCCCCTGCCTGCGGTCCCCAGAGGGCTTTTTAAAAAAAAGTTTTAATTTAATTTAATGAATTAATTAATTTATTTTATTTATTTATTTTTATTATACTTTAAGCTTTTTAAACCCCATTTGATGAAGATGACAACATGGTTCACTGAGAATGGCAGACACCCATACTACGAAAGGCAGCAATCTAGCAAGATTCTATACTACACAGGGGCCACCAGGGCTGCTACACGGATTTCTAGTCTCCTCTTCACCAAGGCACCCATGACTGCTCTTAGCCAGAAGTGACCAAGGGGCTGCTTGGGGACCTGGCCCTATCTAGATGTTTCATCCTCCGTAGTCTGCATTCTCATTCCACACTGGACTGCTCCGGCTCAGTTACTTTTATTTTTTTTCCCCCTGAGACAGAGTCTTGTTCTGTCGCCCAGGCTGGAGTGCAGTGGCGTGATCTCAGCTCACTGCAACCTCCACTTCCTGGGTTCAAGCCATTCTCGTGCCTCAGCCTCCTGAGTAGCTGGGATTACAGGTGCCTGCCACCACGCCTGTCTAGTTTTTGTATTTTTAGTAGAGACGGGGTTTCGCCAGGTTGGCCAGGCTGGTCTTGAACTCCTGACCTCAAGTGATCTGCCCTCCTCGGCTTCCCAAAGTGTTGGGATTACAGGCGTCAGCCACCGCACCCGGCCCCTAAGATCACTTTAAATCCAATTCTTATTAAGTGTCTTACCAAAAAGGGCAGTCTCTTTAGCTATCATCTGCATAAAGTCTGCCACTAGGGACTTAAGACATGCACTCATCCCTACATTCATTCATTTTTTATTCAATGCATATTTAATGACCACCTCCTATGTGCCGGGCACAATGAGAAGCACAGTGGTAGACAAGACACACATAGTCCCTTTCCTCATGGAGCTTATTGCCTGGCGGTGGAGCTACATAATAGACAATAGACAAACAAAATAATATATAATTACCAAACTGTGCGACATACCATAAAGGACACAGATAGAGCCCTGTGAGAGTGCCCAGGGTGGGTGGATCTAGTGCAGAGGAGTGGGCAGGAATGCCTCTCTGAAGAGCACCTCTCTAAAGGTGTTTAATCTAAGACTTGGAGGATGAGAAAGAGAATGGGATGATTGGGGGAAACATATTCTTGACAAAGGGCACAGCACATCCTTGAGATAGGAGAGTGCTTGGAGCTTGTAATGGACGAGAAGAGGAATACGGTGACAGTGGCCATAGGTGGGCTTGGAGCAGAGGGCAGAGGGCAGTTCCTTTTCTTCTAAATCCAGGCCACTGAATGGTTTGTAAGTAGAGGCAAACAGAGGGAACAGGGCCCTCATTCCCATTTACAAACGAGCACATTTCCAGTTGTAAATGGATTAGAGAAAATGGAGCAGCAGAGTGGCCTGGCTGGACTATTGCAGTAGTCCAGGAGAGACGGTTGACACCAGGAAGTAAAACGAAGCCAGGAAGAATTTTCATGGCATCTTGTCCAAGCCATCCTATCAGGCATCGTGTAGCACTGGAGCCAGATCAGGCTGGCAAAGGGGCTGTGGGTGCTGTCAGTTTTGTACACAGTCAGCGGCCACCTACAAAGCGTGGTAACAGAGTGCCAGACAGACCGGAGACCCTCCCTCAGCTGTGAAGGCCTTGAACTCCATTTGTAAAAGACAAAATCCCTCTCCACGGGCGCATGTAATATTTAAAGGGAAAACCCCAGGAGCAGGCCCATTTCGACCTGTTCTCAGTTGTTGATGCTGCGTGGGAAGGAGTTTCTGAGACCTGACCTTAGGCAAGTTACCCTATTCGTATGGATCTGTTTCCTCACCAGTGAGATGAGAAGGTTTGCCTCTTCCCTCCCTTCATCACTCATTCACTCAACAGCCTGCCCAGGTGCTGGGAAGGGCGATGAGTGAGATCCAACGAAGCTGAAACTCCAGCAGGCCTCTTCGGTTCCTGTTAGTCTGTAGAAATGACATCACTGGTTTCCCCAGTTTACTGAGGACCTCCCTGAGTCCAGGGGAACTTCGGAGCATCATGCTGGAGTCTGCTTCCCAGGGCCCTGTGGCCCCTCCTCCCAGCTCATCTGATAGGTCCGTTTCACCGGCCTGGACTCCTCCTGGAGGCCTTTCGCTCAACGTCTGGACTACAATGGAGGTTAGAAGCTCACCCCGATTTACCAGGCTGGTGTGCCCCAGAAACACAGGATTCTCACTCAGACAGACACCTGGAGTTTGTGACAATTGCCGAGCAAAGTGACATTCCTGCCTCCCGGACCCATTCTCAAACCATTTCCACCTCGCTCCCCCCAGCCACCTCCTCAAACCCCCCTCCTTGCCACAGCCTGGTCTCTGCGCAGGCCAGAATCTGGTCCTAAGTGATTCTCAGAGTGAATTTCCACAGCCTGAAAACACTCACGCAGCGACCAGGGCTAATGCCAAAGCTTGTGATTATGGATCTAATGTGAATTCTTTCTAGAAGGGTCTTGCTCTGCAGGCCAAAAACCTGTTGGCTTTTTTTTTTTTTTTTTTTTTTTTTTTTTTTTTTTTTTTTTTTTTGAGGGGAAAAATGAAATGAGATCAAAGAACACAAGGAAAGGGAAGACACTGAACAGACACTGAAGGCCTACAGTGCGCCAGTGGATTTTATATGCGTTAACTTTCTGGTAGCCCATTTTAAAGGCGGGCCTTTTGAGCCTGGGAGAAGTTTGCACAGGAACGTTCAGCCAGTCAGTTTCAAGCTTGTTTGTCTCCAAAATTTTCCCTCTTTACTACCTGGCACTCGGATGAAAACAGGCCTGGAGTAAAGACGGATGGCATTTTGGACATGGCCTCCATATCCCATATGGCCGCTGACTAGCTCTGCTTAATTCAGTCAGTACACGAGTCACTACACGCCCAGCCCGGGGGCAGAAAGCTTCCCGAGATATGTTCCCTGCCCCACAGAGCTTATAACTAGCAGAGAGGTAAGATACACGCAGCAGGGAAAGAAAAGAGAATGCTGAGGAACCTGGTTCTAAGTAAAAGAATGGAAGCAGCGGGGGGAGGGGGCTCACGCCTGTAATCCCAGCAATTTGTGAGGCTGAGGCAAGAGGATCACTTGAGCTCAGGAGTTCGAGACCAGCCTGGGCAACATAACGAGACCTTGTCTCTACTAAGGAAAAGAAAATCAGCCAGGTGTGGTGGCACACGCCTGTAGTCCCAGCTGCTCAGGCTGGAGGCTGAAGCGGGAGGATCACCTAAGCTTGGGAGATCAAGGCTGCAGTGAGCCGTTATTAAGCCGCTGCACTCTAGCCTGGGCGACAGAGTGAAACTTGTCTCAAAATAAATAAATAAAAATTTTAAAGAAGATGGAAACTCCCAGGGACCCAGGAGTGGTCCTTTCTGGGTATGTCATAACTCAGATTTCTTTCCTTGGGAGATTTTCTCTTTGATTGTCAGTAGGAAGCTACCCCGTCCATCAAAGGAAACGAACGTGGTAAAACCTGCTCTTTGGGAGAACGATATGTTTTATAGATATCTGGGAACACAGCTCTGGCTGAGGATGTGCCTCCCCGGCTTGGGCGCGCTCCAGGGCGAGGCCCCTCTGGGTGGAATTTCGCCAACATGCATTTTACAGAGAAGTGAGGGAAATCTATCGCGAGGTTTATTTCTGCAGAGTCTGTAATAACAGGGGAAGACATCCATGATAGGTTTTAAAAAAGAAACGAAGGACTGGAGGGAGGAAGGAAGGGAGGGAGGACAGTGTATTCATTTTCTCTGGCTGTATAACAAGTCACCATGCATTTAGCAACTTGATATAAGTTCACTACCTCCATGTTCCTGCAGGTCAGGAGTCAGGGCTCAGACCTGCTGGGTCTCTGCTAACGATCTCCTGCAGCTGCAGCCCAGGTGCTGACTGGGGCTGTGTCTCATCTGGAGCTCCTGCAAACTCATTCAGGTTGCTGGCTGTTGGATGGGAGAGGTGGGGGCCACTCTTAGCTCCCACAGGCCACCCCACCTTTAACCCAAAACTGGAGAGCTTCTCACACATTAAATCCCCCTATGCAGCTCAGCCCCCAGGCTCCGAATCTCTGCCTCCCTGTCTCTGATCTCCTGACCCAGTTATTTTTATTTTTATTTTTGAGATGGAGTTTCGCTCTTGTTGCCCAGGCTGGATGGAGTGCAATGGCGCGATCTCAGCTCACTGCAACCTCCACCTCCCTGGTTCAAAGAATTCAAGATATCAATACAGATATCTGGGAACACAGCTCTGTCTGAGGATGTGCCTCTCGGCTTGGGTGTGCTCCAGGGCGAGGCCCCTCTGGGTGGAATTTCGCCAGCACACCTCAGCCTCCCAAGTAACTGGGACTACAGATGGCTGCCACCACGCCCAGCTAATTTTTGTATTTTTAGAAGAGACGGAGTTTCACCATGTTGGTCAGGCTGGTCTTGAACTCCTGACCTCAGGTGATCCACCCACCTCGGCCACTGCACCCAGCCTTTTTATTTATTTATTTATTTATTTTTTGAGATGGGGTCTCACTCTGTTAAGCCCAGGCTGGAGTGGAGTGGTGTGATCAGCACTCACTGCAAACTTTACCTCCGGTGCTCAAGCAATCCTCTCACCTCAGCCTCCCGAGCAGCTGGGACTAAAGGCACATGCCACCACGCCTGGCTAATTTTTAGTATTTTTAGTAGAGACGGGGTTTTGCGATGTTGCCCAGGCTAGTCTTGAACTACTGGGCTTAAGTAATCTGCTCTGCACAGCCTCCCACAGTGCTGGGTGTGAGCCACTGAGCCAGGCCTTCTGACCCAGATTTTAAGGGCTCATCTGATGAGGCCAGGCCCACCAGGATATCTCTTAACCTTAAGGCAGCTGACTTGGGACTTCAATTACATCTGCAAGATTCCTTCACAGCAACACCTAGGTTTGTATTTGATGGAAGAACTAAGAAAAAGCCTGTGTCCACCGGGGCCAGGAATTTGAGGGGCTCCCTGAGACTTCTGCCTATAAGACAGATAAAGCGAGATGGAGAGAGAGAAAGAAGTGAAGATTGAAACTTAGGAAAGTAAGATATTATAAAGGTGGGTCAGGTGTGATGGCTCCTGCCTGTAATCCCAGCACTTTGGGAGGCCAAGGTGGGCAGATCACCTTGAGGTCAGGAGTTTGAGACCAGCCTGGCCAACATGGTGAAACCCAGTCTCTACTAAAAATGCAAAAATTAGCTGGGCATGGTGGCATGTGCCTGTAGTTCCAGCTAGTCAAGAGGGAAGCTGAGGTGGGAGAATCGCTTGAACCCAGGAGGTAGAGGCTTCAGTGAGCCAAGATCGCACCACTGCACTCCAGCCTAGGCAACAGAGAGAGACTCTGACTCAAATAAATAAATAGGTGGAAAGCAAAGAAAAAATTAAAAAAAAAAAAGAAGTTGGGAAGTTCCCTGATAGAACAGGCTCCAAAGAGGCTGCTGTTTGGTGTGGTCTGTGGTGGAGCATGGAAAAGTAGGTTAAGAAACACAGTTGTTGTAAAGACCAGATGGAGACACTGCCCACCCTCCAGCATCCAGAGATCCCTGCAGACCATCCACACGTCCCGGAGCTGCAGTCCAGCACCCAGCATGTGAAACTGGCCAGATGGGCACAGCTGTGGTCCCTTGTCAAAACAGCATAGCAGCCGGACATCATGGAGAACCCCCACCTCAGTGGCCAGCTGGACTTTGCTTAGCCACACAAGCATTTGCTCAGCTAAGACTACTTGCATTTCATCAGTGAGACCAAGGGTGGGGTCCATCTGTCCAAATGGACAGTCCATCTGATTCATTATCTTTTCTAGTTACCTGAAGTGCTCTCATTTAAGTAGAAAACTTTTTTTGGAAAGAATTTAAAGCGACAACTTGCCTTGTTTTTCTCTTCCTTCAAGTGCAATACATATTCATTGTAGACGGAGAAGAAACCACAAATTAACAGAAAGACAAAATACTCCTACACATAATCCCATCCTAGAGAAAACTGCTTTTAGAACTTTGTCTATATTTTTGTCCAAAATGGGAGGATATTCTATGCATTGTTTTATAACTAATTTTTAACTTATTGCATTGAGAAGGTCATTGCATAGCAGTATTTTTCTACCATTGTAGATATATCATCATTTATTTCACCAGTCTCCTGTTGTAAATAATGTTGCAATGAACATCTGATGACTGTCTTAATTGTTCCTTAGAATCAATGCCTGGAAGAGGGATTAGTGGAGCGGGTAATCTTGTGTCTTAGTTTCTTCACCTGTAAAATGAGGATAGTGGTAATATGCATGTCAAAGAAAATGGAAGCAGTTAAATGAGAAAAAAAAACCATATAAAACAATTTAAACAGGGTATAGCACAGGGGAAATGCTTGATGAAAGTTGATGGTTAGCAGCACCTTTTTCAAAAACATGCTTGTTAATGGAAATGTTTCTAGCATATATCACACACATGCACCAGCGTAGCCAATGGCAGAACCTGGGCATCCACGTGCCCACAGTGGTAATAGTCCAGGGTCCCTGGGTTATCTCCAAAGATGACCACCATCAGTTCCCCTTCCTTGAGAGTACATGCTGTTCCTCACAGCAATTTCCTCACCAGCTGAATTGGACATGTCCTTTCGACTTGCTTTGGCCAACAGAACTCGGCAGAACTGTGCACCAGCCCCAGGACCAGCCTTTAGAGGACTGACAGTTTCATCCTCCCACTTAGAAGCAGCCACTCTATATAGGTTCAGCTACTTTGAGACCATGATGCTGTGGTCCATGCTGGCCATGTGGAGAGAGAGAGATGCCCAGGTAGCCCCAGCTGGTCCAGCCACACAACTGAGGAGACAGACACAGGAGTGAAGATGCCATCTTGGTGTTTCCACCCTAGAAGAGGCCATGTAGAGCAGAAGAACCACCCTGCTGAGCACAGTTAATAAATGACTGTTTAAACCACTGGGCTTTCATTGAGCATTCAGCAATAAATAACTGAAACATCTCCAAGAATCTTCAGGGGAACTTGTGCATATACCAAGAGCCAATCCTGGCTGTTCTTGCCCAGATGGGGACCTGAAAGCTGGACCCTACTCTTTGAGGCCAGAGGCCCCCCACACCCCACCTGCATGTGGTTGCCATAATTAGGGGTTCATCCTAGGAGCAGCAACTATCTCCCCAGGGGGGCATGAATTTTGGATTTCTGTGGATGGGATTAGTTGTTACAATAATTGAAGAGGGAGGATAAATGGCATTTCTTGGGTGGAATAGGTGCCCCTGAGGCACGGGACAGTCCCACAGAACAAAGGATTGCCAAACTAGGCATTCATCGAAGTAAAAATCATTATGCAATTAACCGAGCTTAGAGCCCTGTACTCAACCGAGGGTGATTTTGTCTCCTAGGGGACATTCAGCTTTTCTTGGAGACATTTTTGGTTGTCACACTGTGGGAGGGGGTGCTCCTGGCATCTGGTGGGTAGAGGCTAGGAATACTGCTAAATATCCTATAATGCATAGGACAGCCCCCATCACAAAAAAATGGTCCTGCCCCAAATGTCAATAGTGCTGGGAAATCCTGACCTAGAGCTTTACTCTGTTTTATGTATAAATGCAGTCTTTTCTACAAGTTTGTAATATACACTAAAATTTTCTGGAGTTAAACAATGGAATTAAACTACCATATAAATCAATGAAACTTTAGTAAAAAATCATCCACCTTTCAGAAAAGCACCTATCTGGACACCCAGGCTTTTGCTATGTGAGTTGCCAGCCCATACCGGCTCTCACATTAACAGCAGTTTGCCCAGTAGATGCAAGCACTCCCCTGCTTCACTGTGTCTTCCAGTGCAGTCAAGCCCAAGCATTTACTTACTGAAATGCATGCCATTTTTATTATAAATCCTTTTCTTTCTATTTCCTCTTTCTCTAACACACAGGACATTCTAATGATTTTTAAGATTTTGTGTGTAAATTATGTGTGTAATACTATAAGAGTAGGAATTTTTATTTCAGAATCAATCGTAAAGGAGAGGCTACAAAATATTTTAGGATAATAGAGGAGAGATGACACTAGTTGTTAGAAGGTGACATTGAGTCAGACAGGTGGAGGACTGTTTCTCGAGAACACATTATGATGCTGTCCCTAAAGCCATAGACAGACTTACCACTGAACAAAAGTGACACCCACCTCCCCAAAACAGGCACCCTGGGAGAACAAAGAGGCTGAGCTCCCCCAGAGGAGTCACCACTCATGGGGGTGCCCAGGTCATGAAGGGGCTCCTCCAGGCTCCAGGTGGTCTCACTGTCCCTCTGTGTCCTGTCCATGCCAATGAAAGGCCCAAGGCCCCAGTTTCACTTAGACACCACCCCCCTTGAAGCTCACCTGCATCAGAATCACTGGAATGGGACCAGTCCTGAGATCAGTGGCCTTACACACCAGAGCCACCATCCCATTTCCACCTCTGCAGAAGCCTCTGCAGGCCCCCTCTCCTCCTGTTACCCAGGGAGAGCTTACCCCCATGGCTGCATTACTCCGGCCATTCTGTCCCTCTGCCTACAGACCCAGTTCATGTTCAAGGTCCAGTTTCCCCACTTCTCTGCCTCTTCATGCTTTTGTTTATTTGGTTATTCTATTTGTTTTTGTTTTGGTTTTGTTTTTTGGTTTTTTGTTTTTGTTTTTGTTTTTTTGAGACAGTGTCTTACTCTGTCGTCCAGGCTGGAATGCATTGACATGATCTCAGCTCACTGCAACCTCCGCCTCCAGGGTTCAAGCAAATCTTGTCTCTCAGCCTCCCGAGTAGTTGGGATTACAGCCGTGTGCCAACAAACCTAGCTAATTTTTGTGTTTTTAGTGGAGATGGGTTTTCGCCATGTTGGCCAGGCTGGTCTTGTACTCCTGGCCTCAAGTGATCTGCCCACCTCAGCCTCCCAAAGTGCTGGGATTACAGATGTGAGCCACTGCGTCTGACCTATTAGTTATTTTTAATAACATACTAAGCACCTGCCAATCACCACCCAAGGCACAGTTAAGATCTCAACAATACATGCCATTTAACAATATGGTCCTTCCCACAACCCCACCTCCAATCTTGCATTGAACGTTACCTTGCTTTCCATTTAATATAGTTTTACTGCCTATATGAATTCCTATAAAATATATTTACTTTACTTAAATTTAAATGTACTCAAAGGGTGTTATACTGTGTGCAATCTTTGGGGCTGTTTTATTTTACTCAATATTATCTCTTTTAAAACTTCACAGTATACTGCTAAAACCCATTTGCGTTTTGCATTCACTCTTTTTCCAGGTTGCATCGTATTCCATCCGGAGCACATTCTGCAGCTCCACGCCTGTCCTGTGTTTGGCTCTGGGGAGCTGTTAGGGCCTTGCTCTTGTAAAGATCGCTGCTCTGGACAACCAAGGAGCTCTTGTCTTCCAGGAACTTGGATGTGTTTCACACACATACCTGGCAGAGGAGCGTCTCTCACTTGGCTCTTCCTGGAGAGCAAACGGAATGGAACAAGCCTACACCTTTCTAGTTGATTTGAGGTCGACATTAAGATGGAAAGAGCAAGCGTTCTGCTGCAGAAAGAACTTGCCATGGCCCTGCTCCACCTTGTGCCAGCAGTGACTCTACGTGAGTCATTGACATCTCAGAGCCTCAGTTCCTTCATCTCTGCGTGGGGGTCCATGACCCATTCCTCCCAAGGGTATGTGAGTTTCCAGATGCTTCCTGCACCTCCAAGTGCGGCACAATGGCCCTGGGGAGCAGGTCTGGGTCCTCCTGGGGAACAGAGTGTGGCTTCCCCAAAGATTGTCAGGCCAGAGTGGGAGTGCTGAGGGGCTAGACATTTTCATGTAAATCAAACACAACCATGCTAGGTAGTAAGAACAATATATACATGCGAGTCTCAAGCTAAATCAGCTGTAAACATAAGACAGGCAGTTTGTGGGTCATTGGTTTCTCCAGGACACCAAGGGAGCCCAACTCTTAGACTCTTACCTCTGAATAAATCTGTCCATCTGTCTACTCAGTGTCGCCATTCTTATGTATTGATTGATTGATTGATTGAGATGGGGTCTTGTTATGTTGCTCAGACTGGTCTCAAACTCCTGGTCTCAAGCGATCCACAAGCTGCCTTTCCCTCCCAAAACGTTGGGATTACAGGCATGAGCCACTGCACCCTCCTGGCATCTCCACTCTGATGGACCATGTCAGGCATGCAAAACAGCCCAGCCTCATCCTGACCCCAAACTTGACTCTCCGCAAGGTTTTCTCTACCTCTGAGCAACCCCCAACCTCGTGCACAGCCAGCTGTAACCCCAAGATACAGTCAGTCCCCAAGGCCCTCAAATTTTTTCTCAGATGCATCTCTTCCATTTCACTTTTACTTCTGTTGTCCTAAAAAAATTACAAAAATCACAGTAAATAAGTATATAGAGAGTGCTTCTTCAATGCTGGGAACTGTTTCAAGCATTTTGCATAGAGCAATTTATTTAACTGGATTATTGTTATTGTTATTATTATTATTAAGCCAATTCAAAACCCAAATTTCTAAAAGGCAGAATTGGGATTTGAACCCAAGGAATCAGGCTCAGACCCCATGGGTATGAACACCATCCTATACTGCCCCCGGCATGTTCCCAGCCTAGAAACCAGGACAGGAACCCCTACAGAGCATGTAGCCAGCAGGAGGGCCTCAAGGGGTTGAACTTCTCATGTCCCTTCTGAGGCCCGGGTGGACTCAAGGCCAGGGTTGGGTCACACATTTTGCTGAGGCACTCAGGGAAGTTACGGAGTACATGTGTCGTCTACTATAAAAAAATTAGCTAGCTACACAGTTCCCAAATTAAATGCAGCCTGAGGCAGTCTCAGTTGGCTGGTGCACAAAGTAATATTTGTTCCTCTCCAGTCCTAATATCATGATCCTATTAACAAGGGAGCAGTACCTAAAAGGCTGGGAGAAGAGCCCGGAGATGCTGGTGAAGGCGGCCAGGAAGCCCTGCTAGCGCCCAGCAGTTGCAGCCAGGGATCAAGTGCTATGCTGGATGCTATGCGTGTGGCTTCTCTGGAGCCAGATTATTCCTGACTACATGCTCCTGTTCACCACCACCAACCTTCAGTCCTTCCCCTGCATGCTTGGGCTGTTTCCCATGTCTTTTCTGCTAGGCATACCCTCCTTTTGGAGGAGCTCAGGGAAGGAAGGGAACTGGGGGAATTCTATGCCAACTCCTCCCTGCCTAGGGCTCTCTCCTAAACCATCATAGATGAACACGAGTCAGATCATGCATCTTGCTGGATGTGTGAAAATAGAGCCCTAACTTTCACCTTGGGGCCTTAAAATAGATACAGCCCTCACAGCAGGAGGTCACAATTTCCAAAGGGCTGACAGTTGCTTGTTTGAAAGAGAATCACCTAACTGGGCCTGGTGGTGTGCCTGTAAGTCCTAGCTACTTGGGAGGCTGAGGCAGAAGGATTGCTTGAGCTCAGGAATTCGAGGCTGCAGTGAGCTGTAGTCACACCATGACACTCCAACTTAACAGAGCAAGGCCTTGTCTTAAAAAATGTTTTCTATTTAAGAAAAGAGAATGATGGTTTCCAGCCGCATCCATGTCCCTAGAAAGGACATGAACTCATCCTTTTTTATGGCTGCATAGTATTCCATGGTATATATGTAAAGAATTACCTACTTGCCATATCCCTAAAAATGCATACATAATATCTTGGAATAACAAGACAGAGATGATTATTACTTGATGATAGAACTACTGAAAACAGTTTAAACTTTTTTTCAGTTCTTTTTGTTTTCAGGTTTCATTCCACTGGGGATATTCAGTGACATCACTGTGCTTCCCCTTGAAATCATTTTGCTGTGTTTACTTATGCCACCAACTGGATACATGTTCAGGCTCATTTGTTTTATTTTGCTTTCGATTTTCCAGAATTTCAGTTTTCCTCCTATTTTGATTTCCTTTTGTCCTGTATCTGAAAGATTCTGGAGAGAGTTGGGCTTCAGGATCAGATGCCATGTTCTGTTTCTCTCGTTCTTCCCTGCTATGGGACTTTGAAAAAGTCACTTTAATTCCATGAGCTGAGTGTTCTCACCTCTAAGCAGAATGATCACACCTACCTGGCCAGGTGCAGGGGATGAACTGGAGTCAGAGCAGGGACTTAGTGGTGGGAATGACACTGAATAACTAAAATACACTGAAATAGCTGGGTGCAGTGGCTCATGCCTGTAACGCCAGCACTTTGGGAAGCTGAGGCAGGAGGATTACTTGAGACAAGGAGTTCAAGACCAGCTTGGACAACATAGGGAGACCTCGTCTCTCCAAAATAAAATTAAAATATCAGCGGAGGTGGTGGCAACACACCTGTAGTCCCAGCTACTCAGGAGGCTGAGGCAGGAGGATCACTTGAGCAGAGGAGTTTGGGTCTGCAGTGAACTGTGATCACACCACTGTACTCCAGCCTGGGTAACAGCAATACCTCATCTTAAATGAATAAATGATAAATGAATAAGACACACTGAAACACGAGAGGAAAGGTCTGGTTTGGTGTCCACTGGCTACGAAATGTTCATTTTTCCTCCGTTTGAAGCAGCCTCCAGCTTCCTGTGCTGTGTCCGAGGGCAGAGACAGGGCTGCTGACCGAAACTTAGAGTCCTCCATGCAGCACAGCAAGGCGCCTGGCCAGACTCGGGGCTGCCTCGGAGGAGTCGTGCCATCCATCCTGGACACTCCATTCTCCTGGGAAGCCTTTGACACACCCATGTTATCCTGCTTCCAAGGACAGGGCGGTGAGCACCAGTCGTGTTGAGAGTTCTTACGCCTTGCTCAAAGTCACATAACTTATGAAGGACAGAACTAACTCCTCATCTGGCCATTGGCTGGAACTTGAGCTCATGACTTTCTCTCTCTGACCCTGGGCTTTCCCATGGGTAAAATGGAGACACGTATAGTGCCGTGTAGAGAGGACACAGCAGGGTACATCGCTGGCTGCCTGGGTTCACATCCCAGTCTTCCAATTCTGGCTGGATGAATCCAGGCAAGGACATGACACTCTCTGTGCCTCTGTGACCTTATCTATGAAACGGAGATGATCATCGAACCCACCTCACAGGGTCGTGGCAAAAATTAAATCTGTCTATGAATGCAAGGTGCTAGCTAGCCTAGTGCTGGAATAAAGCAAGCACTCAGTATTCATTAGCTATTATTTTACTGAGGCAATTCTTGTTATTAACACCTCATGGCACTGCTATTTCTACTGTGGTTTTCTTTCTTCTTTCTTTTCTTTTCTTTTCTTTTCTTTTCTTTTCTTTTCTTTTCTTTTCTTTTCTTTTCTTTTCTTTTCTTTTCTTTTCTTTCTTCTTTGTTTGAGACAGGGTCTTGCTCTGTCACCAGGCTGGAGTGTAGTGGCGCAATCATGGCTCACTGCAACCTCGAACTCCTGATTCCAGGCCATCCTCCCATCTCAGACTCTGGAGTCGTTGGGACTATGGGCTTGCACCACCACAACCAGCTAATTTTTGTATTTTTTATAGAGACATTTTGCCAGGCTGGTCTCTATCTCTTGGGCTCAAGCAAGCCACCCTCCTTAGCCTTCCAAAGTGCTGAGATTATAAGTGTGAGCCATAATCTCAGGGGAAGGCCTGTATCTTCTTTTTCTTTGTGTCTCTAGTGCCTCTGGTGTGCAGTTTACCTCCCCTCTGATCCCAGCCCCTGCCCTGTCTTTCTCCTAGATTATCGGGAGGCTCATGGTGTTTAATGTGTGCAGAAGCACTACACTGACCTTAAGGTGCAATAAAAACTTAACTTTTGTGAATAAATGATTCGTCTACTCAAGACAAAGTATGGTGCCCCTACTTTGTGCTAGCTTTTGTGGCAGGAGACACAATTAACTCTGGATCAAAATTATTCTTCAGGGATCTTGAATAAAAGAAACCAGATGGGTAGACAACAGATTTCCACTGAATTTTCAGAAGAACTTGCTGAGATGGGCTTTTCCAGTGCTGATCTTAGTTGAGACAGTGGAGTATGTAAGAGCTGGGCCACCTGGGCTCAAATTCCATTCTTGTCACTTAGCTGCTGTGTGGCTTCAGGAAAGCTACAGAGCCTCTCTGAGCTTCAATGTCCTCACCTGTGAAAGAGGATAAGTAATGCAGTCTAGCAGCAGTGTGTAGCCTGGAATGGCCTGCCTTGAGACCCGGGAAGTGGGCAGGGGGCTCCCTGGAAAACTATAGACAGGGAGGACAGGCATATGGCTGGGTAGTGTGGATACAATCCCTGCCCTGAGCAGGGGCCTGCCCAGGTGAATTTAGAGGCGGAGGCCTCTGAACTCCTGAGAGCTTACAAATCCATGGTGCAACCCTTGAGGAATGCTCAGGCTAGGGGAGGTGAGAAGTCACTAACACTGAGTGAGAAACGGTCAACGTCATGAGAGCATCACAAAGAGGTGAGGTCACAGGTTGCAAGGATGGCTCTTGAGCGAGAGGGCATGTGTGAGCATCTTGAAGGACAGTTTGGATTTAGACCTTTAAGTATGTGGAGGAAGGACACCTGGCTGGATATGGAATCGTCTGGTCTATAAATGTAGACTGTCAAGACCAGCTCCATTTCCTGGGCCTGTAGGGTGGAACAGTGTGGGGTGGGGTCTGACACAGCTTGAATATCAAGCAACGGGGTGTGAACGTTTGCTGGGACTTCTGGAAGAACCAGGCTGGTCCTAGCTTAACTGCTTTAAGCACAACCAAGGACCAATTGTTTAAACTTTTGACCTGCCCTCGCTTTAGAGCTGAAAGAGCTGTCTGCGGTCCCCTGTGCCTACAGAATAAGATTGTTGTGCTAGGGCCGGATGTTTGGATCTTACCTAGCTTGCTATTTCTTTATTCTAGGTTTCTTTGAGGGATCCAGACCACTAACAGGCTGGCATCTGTGGGTTGGCAAGAGGGAGGGTGGCCTGGGGGAAAGGGACGCCACCAACAAAAATGGGCTCTTTCACCCTGGGGATCAGGTGCTCCTCAAACTAAGGGTGCAGGAGATGCCACTAAGGTGCCACAACACAGACTCCTGCTTGAATGACAGCTCCAAGAAGGATCTAGGAAGCGGGTGTCAGTCTGTGGGTGGGACTATGCAAATCATGGTCCACAGGGAGGTGCCTTTGCAGAGATGTGTTCAAATCCTACTGCATCTTGGCTCAAAGACCTCTGGGAGACCCTGTTCTCTGGGATAAGAGAGCAACCCCTGCCCTTTAACCTCCCCGGTCACCTCTCTCTGTCTTCCTCAATGCCCAACCTAACTTGTCCTGGGCACAGCTCCAGCTCTGGAAATCTTGGCAGCGCTTTGCTTTCATTTCATTTCATTTCATATTTTTTGAAACAGGGTCTCACTCTGTTGCCCAGACTAGAGTTCAGTGGCGTGGCCTTGGCTCACTGCAACCTCTGCTCACTGCAACCTTCACTTCTCAGGTTCAAGTGATTCTCCTGCCTCAGCCTCCCGAGTAACTAGGATTACAGACATGTGCCACCACGCCCAGCTAATTTTGTATTTTTACTAGAGACAGGGTTTCACCATGTTTGCCGAACTCCTGACCTCAAGTGATCCACCCGCCTCGGCCTCCCAAAGTGCTGGGATTACAGGCTTGAGCCACCATGCCTGGCCTGCTTTGATTTTAATTCGGCTCAAGAGTTCGTTTTTAAGAACCTCCCATGTGCCAGGCACCAGGAGAGGGGCTTTCTCTACTTTATTTCTCTTGATCCTTCCAACAAATTGAAGAAGTAGAGGCCGGACACGGTGACTTGGCTCGGTGCAGTGGCTCACACCTATAATCTCAGCACTTTGGGAGGCTGAGGTGGGTGGATCCCTTGAGGCCAAGAGTTCAAGACCAGCCTGGCCAACATGGCTGAAACCCCGTCTCTACTAAAAATACAAAAAATTAGCTGGGCCTAGTGGCGTGCGCCTGCAATCCCAACTACTTCAGAGGCTGAGGCAGGAGGATGGCTTGAGCTCAGGAGCTCGAGGTTGCAGTGAGCCAAGATTGTGTCACTACACTCCAGCCGAGGCAACAGAATACAACTCTGTCTCCAAAAAAAAAAAAAGAAACTCAAAAAGAAGAAATAACACCACCTCTTTTTTCCAGATGAGAAAACTGAGTGTCAGAGAAGGGAAGAGATGTTGCTGAGTAAATAGCAAAACCAGATTTTGACTCTCCAAAGTCCATACAGATTCTTCTCATCTCAGCCTTGCTCAGTTGAGTGCCTACGATGGGGTTAAAAACAGTCTCTGCACTGCCTGGCTCTGTGACATTG
This sequence comes from Macaca mulatta, assembly GCF_049350105.2. Taxonomy (NCBI): domain Eukaryota; kingdom Metazoa; phylum Chordata; class Mammalia; order Primates; family Cercopithecidae; genus Macaca; species Macaca mulatta. Next base: position 168,145,941 of record NC_133412.1, read on the forward strand.
GACAAGTCATTAGTTCTACTATGTTTCGGTTTTCTTATCTCTAAAATGGGGATAATACTATTAAACTATCTCATAGGACTGTTTTGAAAATCAAAGAATAATTACATGTAAAATGCTCCAAGCAGGACCTGATGTGTAGCAGCTGCTTTTATTTATTTATTTATTTAATTTTTCATCGAGCAGGGCATGGCCTCCAGCTTGGTGCCAACTCCCAGTGGTGTTCTAACCTGACTTCAAAATGTGTGGTGCTGGCTCTGCCACTTATCCACCATGTAACTTTTGGGAGAGTTGCCTCAGTTTCCCCATATATCAAATGGGGATGAACTAGATCAGTGATTCTGAACCCTAGTGGAGTCCTATGAGCCTCTGAGGATCTGAAGGAAACAGTGAATACTATCCAGAAAAATTCTTCATGGCGCTCTGATCCTTTCTCGGCCCCCTGAAGCCTGCCTGCAAGCCTTCCAGTACTTATGGGCTCCCCAAGTGTCCATCCGGCTGTGGCAAGAAGGGGAGGGCTATGGGTTGGGGGTCACTGGACAGCTCCGGGTGTCTCTCTTCCCTGCATTTTGTCTTTTTCCTTCTTCCCTTTCTTTATTTTCTAATTCTTAAAGCTTCTTAAAACTGTGGAGTTAGAAAATGGAGGCTGAGGTAGGAGGATCACTTGAATCTGGGAGGCAGAGGTTGCAGTGAGCCATGATTGCGATACTGCACTCCAGCCTGGGCAACAGAGTGAGACCCTGTCTCAAAAAAAAAGAAAGAAAAGTCCAAATTCCAGGGCAGAGGGGGTACCTAGACTGGACCTTCCATCCACACACCCATCCTCATTTCTGCTTGAGGTTCTCTTGGTCTCTTCCGTTGCTCAGAAAAAGCCTTCCTCAGTGGTGGGGGTGGAGGGGAGGGCATGTTTATGAGAAAAACAGCGTAATCCACACCAAGGGAAGAGGCAACAGCAGAAACCCAAGCTGTGGGGGAAGGCTTCCTGCTTTATCTGCCGGGGCGGTGGCCAGCTGCCTGTGCAGCAGACCATCTCATCCACCGCGCGGTGGCAATCAGCGGGGATTTAGCTGAGGCCATCCCGGCAGGAAAGCAAAAACCAACCCCACCAACAGAAAAAATGCATCCCAAAGCCAGACCTGCGTCACCGAGGTGTCACCACCCCATAAAGGAGGCCAATGAGACGCCTGGGAGCCTGCGAGTCCAGTCGGTCCGGGCGCGAGGTGGAGCTGTAAAGCCCTCTGGGCGCGCTCGGTGTCCTCCCGCGTCCCGCCCGTAAATGGTCCCGCCACTTGGCAGTCTGCTCTCGCCATTTTTATTTGGGGTCGTCCCCAAAGGCCACGTGGTGGGGAAACAGGGCCCGGGACACAATGGTGGCACAGTGACCAGCCGCCCGGGCCCTGGCTAATCACTAGAAACACCTGGAGGAACTCGTTGAAGGAAACAAGAAAGAAAATCCCTCCGATTAGTGTCGCAGGCTTCTGGTGGTCCCGGCTAATCTCTTTCAGGTGGAGGGCCCGGTGGGGGGGCCTGGCTGCCTCCCCAGCCCGGGAGCCGGGGGCCTGGGGCCAGTGGCTGGAGCGTGTCGAGTCATGAGGTTTGTAAGGCTGGTCTGAAGATCTGTGGCAGCAGGTGCCCTGCAAATGCCGGGCGCCATGGAGAAAGCCGAGGTGTGTGCGGGAACCCCATAAAACAGATCAAGCTATTTAACAGCCACCCCCGCTTTCCATAGGGAGTTACCCCCACCCCACCCCCATCCACTCTCAAAGCAGGTCAGAAGAGAGAACAGCAGAATGTCAAAGCTGAGATAAATAAATCCGTCGGTGCTCAGCTTCTCAAATAACGTAAGCAAACACTGATCAGTTTTGCCCATTTCAAGAGTACTATATGTTTATGGTGGAAAATTAAGATAATATGTAGATAAGGAAAAAAGTAAAAAAGCACACAGTCCCATCACCCAGAAATAATCATGTTTAATATTTGAGACTTCTCTTTTATTGCCATGTGCATATAGTAGAAGTTTATAAATGTTATGTAAATGTTTTCTTCCCGAATAGAATTTACTCATCCATATATCCTTTTTTTTTTAGACGAAGTTTCACTTTTATTGACCAGGCTGAAATGCCAGGGCGTGATCTCTGCTCTCACTGCAACCTCTGCCTCCTGGGTTCAAGCAATTCTCCTGTCTCATCCTCCCTAGTAGCTGGGATTACAGGCGTGTGCCACCACACCCAGCTAATTTTTGTGTTTTTAGTAGACAGGAGATTTCACCATGTTGGCCAGACTGGTCTCAAACTCCTGACTTCAGGTGATCCACCCACCTCGGCCTCCCAAAGTGCTGGGATTACAAGCATGAGTCACCATGCCCGCCCTAGGGTTTGCACACGGCTGTTTCCCTCTCAGCTTCATCTCACGTGTCTTTTGGAGAAAAGTCCGTTTATCCAAGCCTCCATGGTACACGAAAGTTAGTTTGGGCCCTCAGTGGGAAAATGACTCACTGAGGGTCATGCTACCATTTGTCACTGAGTTGCGGATTTCTAGGTGTGCTGCAGACCAACAGTCTGACCTCAGGCCTCCTTTGGACACAACCATCTCATCAGTGGGGCAGTCGTCTTTCACATCTGGAGGGAAGGCCCCATCAGGGACGGGGTTTGAAGGTGCTGGCAAGGATTTCTGCCAGCAGGCACTACTCCCGTGGGCCTGAAGTTCATCATGAGAGAATTTGTGCTTAAGGCACTGTTCCCCTACATCTTTGGAAACTTCCATGGATTCTATGCAGCCACTTACAGATTCTCTAGCACCTTAGGGTGAGCTACAACCCAAATAATCATAGCTGCTGTTTGTTCAGCACTGGGGAGATGCTGCTGAAAAAGAGAGCCGCCGGGCGCGGTGGCACACGCCTGTAATCCCAGCACTTTGGGAGGCCGAGGTGGGCGGATCATGAGGTCAAGAGATCAAGATCATCCTGGCCAACATGGTGAAACCCTGTCTCTACTTAAAATACAAAAATGAGCTGGGCATGGTGGCGTGTGCCTGTAATCTCAGCTACTCGGGAGGCTGAGGCAGAAGAATTGCTTGAACCTGGGAGACAGAGGTTGCAGTGAGCTGAGATCGTGCCACTGCACTCCAACCTGGCAACAGACGGAGATTCTGTCTCAAAAAAAAAAAAAGAAAGAAAGAAAGAAAATGATAGAGCTAGGGCCTGCTTTCAGGAAGTCGTCATTCTCATGGCCACACGACTTCTCAGACAGCCTCATGGCTCAGGCTTCCGCGGCCGAGGCTTTGCAGTCCTGTATGAACTTGCTTACATCACTGCCTCACTCTGCCTCAGCATCTTCTTCAAGGAAAGTGGTGATAACACCCACGTTTCAGGGTCATTATGAAAGTAGGTGACACGTGGACTGCAGAGTGTCCCTATTGATGAGGAGGAGCAGGGCACCCGGAGTGGGCAGGCGCAGAAGGAAGAGGGAAATGCTGTCCACTTTCCCTCGCTGATTCTATTATACAAACCAGCATCTTGGAGTTCAAGGGACTTTGGAAATGACGCCTTTCCCAGTTTTCTAACTGAGGCCCAGGTTGCTGAGCAGAGACACATCCTCAGGGTAAGAAATCCTGGCTCTAGCAGGAGGCATCAAGGGCTGCCTGCCTGCAGCAAAAGATCCACAACATCCCTCTCCCGGTTCCCCAGTCTGGCACCATCATCACTACCATCACCCTATGTTGCACTCATGCATACATGTGCCCCGCACACATATTCACAGGTGCACACTCTCCTACTCACATGCGCACACTAACTCACAATTACCCATGCACGCACACACACACTGACTTCAACAATACTACCTGCATGCACACACATGCTCACATGAGCACACACCTCCTCCCTCCACACACACCCATGTACATGTACTCTCACACGCAGACCTATGGGCGCACACCTACCTACATACACCCACATGCCTATCCACATGCAAACACACTCATGCATGCACACACACCTACCTGTGCCCACACATATGTTCTAAGATACACCTACCTGTGAGCCGACTTGCACACGCACACACATACACACTCAGCCATGTATGAACACACGCAAATGCAAACCTATATAAAAAGAACACAGGTACTTTGTACGCTGTGTTTACTGTGAGAATGAAAATGCGATGGTTAGGCGCTCAGCAGTCTTTGCTCTGTCACTTACTAGCTCGGTAGTCTTAGGCAGGTCACTTCCACTCTCTCTGCCTCAGTTTCCGCATCTGTGAAATGGAACTATTAGTAGCACCTCGCTCAAAGGTTGTTGTTGAAGATCACTTGGCACAGGGTACAGTACACAGTGAGTGTCCAATAAATGGCAGCTATTAGTGGCACCGTGTGTCCGCCAAACCTTCTTAGACTCTGGAAGCTTTCTTTTCAAATTTGCAATGACTACATTTCCTCAAAAATCCATGTGGTGTGTGTTTCATGTTTATGGAGGCAAAATATGGCATTGACCTTGCACCTACCGGGGGAACAGAAAACTCAGGTGGCTGCTGGTACCAAGTTCCTCCGACGTGCAAGTTCTGGGGGAGACGTGACCCAGTGTGCCTTCCCCATCCTCCACGTCACTCCCTGCTCCACACGGCGCGCTTGCTTAGTGATCTCACCCTTTGTCAACCCAAGAACAGTCATCGCATTGTTTCATCCTCAGCCTAACTCGACTCCCTTTACATTTTTAAATTGAATCTACTGCCAGTAATCTAATTTACATTTGAAGGCACACACAATGCCAACACGACCAAATGCCAATAAAATTTCTAGTAAAACCCATAAATGGCTCGGTGCTTGTGTTTATGGAAATCTTAGCCAGCTCTTGCCTTAAGAACCCTGCAGCCCAGAGTCCCAAATCACTCCCATATGACTGCGAGACACTCTGGACGCCCCTGGCAATGGGGGATAAGGCCTTTCTCCAGGACCTCAGAGGTGCTGCCCTGACCAATGGCAGTGGGTGGGAGAGGGCAGGGCCGGGGGTGGGGCTGGCTTCGAGTCAGGTGCACACACCGGCTGAAGTCAGGGCAGCATCCCCTGCCTCTCCCCATTTTGCCCCATCTGCCTGCGTCTGGCCACGTAGTCCGGGCCACTTGCAGGAGCAATGGCCACCTCACTCGGGTTTCTGGAATGACAAATGAGAGAAAATTACTCTACTTAATAATTCACTCTCCCCTCCTGAGTCACCCTGTCCCATCTGTTGAGCGCATTACAAGCATCCCATAGACTCAGCAAAGCGTAGATTCTCAACTTTGAAGGAAACTCCAGGGGCATCCGGTCTTTCTTTCAATAATGGTTTGAATCACGATAAAAATCAAAGCAAGTACCTACTGAGGATTTAGACTGTGTCAGCCACTGTTCTAAGTACTTTACATACATTAACTCAGTGAATCCTCGCAGCAGCGCTGTGTGGCAGGGCTTTTGCTTTTTTCACGTAACTGATGATGACACGGAGGCACTGTCACTAGCGTCAAAGATGGGGTTTGCACTCTGGTTGTTTGGCTCCAGAATCCACACACTTGGCTACCATAATATTCTGCCTCTCATCTCCATGGAAGAAGCACCTGCTATTTGCTAAACTAGGAACCAAGTCCTTTACATATCTTAGCACTGAGCTCTGTAACAGGTCCACGATACAGTACTGCGGGTCCCAGAGAAGGGAATCATACTGAGGACAAGATGAGCTACATAATTTTTAGGACCCAGGGAGAGTAAAAATTCAAGGCCCCTTGTTAAAAAATGATTAAGAATTTCAACACAGCAGCAGCAGAGCAGAAAGCCAAGTATGGGCGCTGTACACTGCCCACAGGCATCCACCTTGTGGATTTGCTGGTCCAGCTTTCGACTGTTTCAGGACCTGAGGTTCAGAGGACAGAGTTAACCACACTCCTCAGCTCATGGCCATGGGTCCCCATTGGCCATGCTAGGTTCCTTCTGGATTGATGAATTGATCAATGTGATCCCTTTTTACCACATTTCCCACCTCTACCCCTCCCATTGGGTAAAACATGTTTTATTAGTTTTATATGCATGTAATATTACTGCACATAAATATGATCATGCTATAGATACATGCTGGTTCTTGTTTTTCATTCTCCATGTGTTCATGCTCTATGCTCCATGTAGCCATGTGTCTACCTCTCATGCTCTTGGTATTCCATAGTGTGTGCATCTAGAGTGCTTTTTTTTTTTTTTTTTTTTTTTTTTTTTGAGATGGAGTCTTACTCTGTCATCCAGGCTGGAAGAGTACAGTGGCGCGATCTCTGCCTGCCAGGTTTGAGAGATTCTTCTGCCTCAGCCTCCCGAGTAGCCGGAACTACAGACATGCACCACCACACCCAGCTAATTTTTGTATTTTTAGTAGAGACAGGGTTTCACCATGTTGACCAGGATGGTCTTGATCTCTTGACCTCATAAGCTGTCCTCCTCGGCCTCCTGTAGTGCTGGGATTACAGGTGTGAGCCACAGTGCCTGGCCACTTTCTTAATCCACTCCCCAGTGATGCACCTATAAGTTGCCTCCAGTGCCCTTAGACCTAATCAAGGATGTGATGAACATCCTCTTAAATATCCCCTTCTGGATGTGTGTTTGGATTTCTCTGGATCAACAATGGGGAGTGGGATTGCTGGGTCATAGGAGATAGATAGAATTAATTTGATTGAGTCCTGCCAGGTGACCTTCCAGGATGATACTCCAAGGCCAAGCATGAAAGCTCCTACCTCCCCACACCATGCCAGTGCTGTGCTCTTTCCTGACTTCTCGTTCTTGCTAATCTGGTGAATGTAAAGTGATATCACATTGCATATCAATTTCCAATCATCGAGTTACTAATGAGAACATCCTTCACATGTCTGTCGTCTTTGGGGCTTCTCTGGTTGCGTTAACTGGCTCATGTTCTTGCCTGCTTTTCTATTGGGATTCTCACAGATTTTGTGGCAGATTTCAATGGTTAATTTTATATTCCAAGATATCAATTCACTTTTATTTATTTTCATTTTTTGAGACTCTGTTGACCATACTAGAGCACAGTGGCAGAATCTTGGCTCATTGCAACCTCCCCCTCCCAGGTTCAAGTGATTCTCGTGCCTCAGCTGCCCGAGTAGTGGGATTACAGGTGCAAGCCACCATGCCCAGGTAATTTTTGTATTTTTGGTAGAGAAGGGGTTTTACCATGTTGGCCAGGCTGGTCTTGAACTCCTGACCTCACATGATCCACCTCCCAAAGTGCTGGTATTACAGGCATGATATGCTGCACCCGGCCTCGGTCCATTTTTAATATTAGACATGACATACATTTTCTCCCTTTGTATCATTTATCTATTAACTTTGTTTATGTTGCCTTTCATTGAACAAAATTCCTTAATTTTGATGTACTCAGACTGATCAGTTGCTTTTCCATATGGTCTGTATTATAGGGGTATACTTTGGAAATTCCTTCTTTGTTCTAGGTCACCAAAATATTCTCCCATAATTTCCTTTATTATACTTACGATTTGTCTTTCACACTTAGACTTTTTTCATTTATGGTTCAACTTTGCTTACAACGTTAGTTAGGGATCGAATTCTATTTTTCTCTATGTAGCGAAGCAGTTTTTCAGACGCCGTCTCCTAAACAGTTCTTAAATGTGTTTTAAGAATAAAACTTTTTTTTAAGAAATGGTGTGCTCTACTTTCAGTTTACTTCCTCAGCACTTTAAGGCTTTATTGCTCTTAAGAGTAATTAAATTGTATTTTCTGATGTATTTATTTATTTAGTTAGTTAGTTAGTTTTGTTGCCCAGGCTGGAGTGCAGTGGCACAATCTCGGCTCACTGCAGCCTCGGCCTCCAGGAATCAAGTGATTCACCTGCCTCAGCCTCCTGAGCAGCTGGAACCACAGATGTGTACCTCCACACCCACCTAACATTTGTGTTTCTCGTAGAGAAGGGGTTTTGCCATGTTGCTCAGGCGGGTTTTGAACTCCTGAGCTCAGGTGATCCCAAAGTGCTGGGATTATAGGAATGAGCCACTGCCTATTATTTCCAATAACATAATAAGTACCTGTCAATCAACACCCAAGGCACAGAAGACCTTAACAATACCCACCATTTAACAATACGGTCCTTCCTACAACCCTACCCCCAATCTTGCATTAAACTGATCCCCTCCTGTTCTGCTGAGGCACCTCTGTAGGAGCTCTTTCAATGGATATTTGACCTTTGTCCTCCTGTGCCCCGACTTCACTATCTCAGGAGACAGCTTCGTCTACTCTTGGATAACTTTACTGCTAGAAAGTTCTTCTTTAGATCGACTCTAAAATGACTCTTGGTAGCATTTCTAGCAACTTTTGACTACTCAGAGAATGTTGTACCCAGTTCAACCTTCCCAGGACTGGTCTTTGACTATTTTAAAGACATTACTTTTGGGATTTCTTTTTTTTTTTTTTTTTAACCTTCGAGTTTTCTTTTCTTGAAGTTAATCAGTCCCAGATATTCCTCCAGCGGCCTCATGTGATTCCATCTCAAGTCCCTGGCTCCCTCTTCTCTGCACCTTTCCAGCCTGCCAGTGCTGCTTCTTTTTTTTTTCTTTATGAGACAGAGTCTAGCTCTGTCGCCAGGCTAGAGTGCAGTGGTGCGGTCTCACTGCAGCCTCTGCTTCCAACCTCTGCCTCCTGGGTTCAAGCGATTCTCCTGCCTCAGCCTCCCGAGTAGCTGGGACTATAGGCATGCACCACCATGCCCAGCTAATTTTTGTATTTTCAGTAGAGACAGGGTTTCACCATGTTGGCCAGGATGATCTCAATCTCTTGACCTCGTGATCCGCCTTGGCATCCCAAAGTGTTGGGATTACAGGCATGAGCCACCGCTCCTGGCCCAGTGCTTCTCTTAAGTAGCAGAGCTCAGACTTGAAGATAATTCTCCAAGAATAATAAAAACAGGGTTGAGTGGGAGAAAACAGCCTCCTTCATTTAAAATGTTATACATCCATGTATGCAACCTAAGCAGTCATTAACTCCCTTAGCTGATACCTTATAGCAGGAATCACCTTGAATTAACTGTTGGCCAAAACCCTTTTTCTGCACACAAGTTATTGCCAAATTCTAACTCCTTATCTTGTCTTTGAGTGGCTGAGATAACTGGCTTCTTCCTTTCAGCTGAGAGATTTTCTCTCCAACGTTCACTTCCTTTCATTCATAAACTCAATGAATATTTATTAAGTAATTACTGTGTAGCAGACCTTAGAGTGATAGGAAAGGACACACCCCATTGCAGCCCATTCTCCATGGCAAGGATTCATGAATTTTGCTTCCAGAAAATTAAACGAACCTGAATCCATTTATGAATTCATCTGCTTTACAAGCATATGTTGAACCTCTACTGTGGGCAGATACTTCCTCCACTCCCTTTTCTTCACCCCCCTGGGTGAGGAGCAGTAGAGGAGAGGGAGGCGGGAGCAGAGCCCGGGCTTTTGGTGAAAGTCACATTCACTGACCAGAACCCAGAGCCAGCTCCCAAGTCTGAGAGTCTCCCAGCAAGACGCCTTCCTCTCTGGCCCCAAGAGTGTGACACCCAGACCCTTGCTGGCCCTTCCACCACTTCAAGGGACGCTGCTGAACCTGGGGAGAGCAGGGAAAGCCTTGTCGGTGTCTCTGGGAGAGAAGTTGTGCTCCAGTCTGAGGCTTCCCTTCCAGCGCCTCTGCCACCCGGCACTGGAGATTGGAGCTGCCGGGGCCAGCGCCGCATAGGATACGTGTGGAAAGTGAGGCGTGTAAACACCACGCAGTGAGGCTGGGACAGGGGGCCTCAGCTCACTTCACCCCCCAAGGCAGTTTCCTGCATGGAGGTTGCGGAAGGGCCGGGGTAGGATAGGGATGTGGGCCTCTTTCTTGGACTGGACATGGACAGCAGCCCTGAAGAGCCAGAGTGGTCCAGGGAAGTGAGGGGTTTCCGCAGGGGATGGTGAGCTCTGGGCATGGGAGAGGATCTCACAGAAGTGGGAGTGGCCAGTAACAGGAAGCTGCTGCACCAGGACAGAGACCAGAATCTTCAGGCATGGGCTCCGGGACTCACCGGGGAGGACTGAGCAGGTGGCCAGGCAGATCAGAGAGTAATGTGTTGGAAGAGACATAATCACCTCTTGTTTAGGAAAAGTTCTGCTTGGACCCACTCTCTCCTGCCTCCCGATGCAGCCCCTCTGCGGCCCAGGCCACCTGTGCTCAGCTCTCCACACATCGTTCTTCTCGGCAGCCTGGCACTTTGCTGCGAAAGGGCAGGACACAGGCCGGCAAAACTGCCTGGCAGCTTGTAAGACATGCAGAACCTCAGGCCTCACACTGGACCTACCAAATGAGAATTTGCATTTTGTTTTGTTTTGTTTTGTTTTGTTGGAGACAGAGTCTTGCTCTATCGACCAGTACAGTGGCACGATCTCGGCTCACTGCAGCCTCCACCTCCGGGTTCAAGTGATTCTCCTCCCTCAGCCTCCTGAGTAGCTGGGATCATAGGCGTGTGCCACCATGCCTTGCTCATTTTTGTATTTTTAGTAGAGACCAGGTTTCACTATGTTGGCCAGGCTGGTTTCAAACTCCTGACCTCAGGTGATCTTCCCACCCCGACCTCCCAGAGTGCTAGGATTACAGGCATGTGCCACCATGTCCAGCCAGAATTTGCATTTTTCACAAGATCCCAGGTGCACATTGAAGTCTGAAAAACTCTGCAGCGGAATGTCAGTTCTGTGAGGGTTGGGAGTGGGTCTGTCTCATTCACACCATGCGTGTTAAAGGTGGAGAAGTACTGGGCTGGCAGCAACTGTACCTGTGTGCCTTGGGCATGGCATCCAAACTCTTTGTGCCTCCATGACCTCATCTATCAAATGAGAGTGATGACAATAGTTCATGCCTCAGTGGAGTTGTTGGGATGATTAAATGAGTTGATATATAAGAAGAGTTGGCTCATGGTAATCATTATATAAGTGCTAACTATTATCAGTACCTTCAGCCCACCCTGCTGCATTTTTCTAAACCTTCCTGGCCACAGAGGTAATAGACCCATGGTTTGGCTTTCATTAGGTGCCTATTTGGTTTTGGCATCCATTGTTTCTTCTTGTTTGTTATCCATATATTACAGTGATATGACATACAACTGAGGAAATTGTGGCACTGAGTGCAGAGGGCGGTACATTGCCCACCCCTGTACCAACCAGCTCTTCTCTTCCTTACGTGCTCGTACTCTTTATTAGTGAATGCATTTGTCAAATATTTATTGAGCAACTATTGCATGCCAGGCATCATTACAAGTGCCTGCCTTACAGCAATGAACAAAGCAGAATCCCTACTCCTTATCCGTATGAACCTTCGAGTCTTAATAAAAGGAGGCAGAAACAAAGTGTAACAGATAAACAGACAAGATAATTTAGTGTAGACTCAGGGTAATATGCTGCTATTTTTCACTCATATATCAGATGTATTTTGCATGTTATCACAAAGCCTTCATCTTACTGCCCTTTTTAATGTCTTCAGAATACTTTATAAACAAACGCGATAGGATTTATGAAACCCAGTGAGTGTCAGGGCTAGTGCTAGATTTCAGGCTATCCACGTGACGTCACTTGAACACAGATGTCTGTGGGACTGAACAGAGAGAGTGTGTAGCTGCCCCTCGCCTTCTCAGCTTTCCATTTCAGACAGTTCTGGTTGGTTGTTTTTATCCCGTCTCAGAGCACACACGAGGTTATCTTTGTTCTCTCTCACACACACAGACACGCAATGTCAGGAAAGAAAACTATGAATTAATGTGCTCCCAGAGCAGCAGTCAACCAGTCAGGGTTACGGGCTGATGTCTCAGTACCCCAGCACCCCAGTCCTCTGCGTGTGTTTTTTGTTTTTTGTTTTTTGTTTTTTTTTAGATAGAGTCTCACTCTGTAACCCAGGCTCACTGCAACCTTTGCCTCCCAGGTTCAAGCGATTCTCCTACCTCAGCCTCCCAAGTAGCTGGGATTACAGGCATGCACCACCATGCTCAGCTAGTGCTTTTGTATTTTCAGTAGAGACGGGTTTCACCATGTTAGCCAGTTTGGTCTCGAACTTCCGACCTCAGGTGATCCACCCGCCTCAGTCTCCCAAAGTGCTGGGATTACAGGTGTGAGCCACCATGCTCAGCCCCATCCTTTGTTAAGGGCAGTCCTCAGAACAAATTCTACTCTGCCACCAGAGTCCCCAGCATGATCCAAAACAGTAAATGGTTGATAACACATGCTTTTATAGGCCATCTTCCCTTCCTAGCCTCCCTTTCCCACTTCCCCACTGGTGTTCCCTGGGATCACCTCCCAGATAAACAACAGGGTCTGCTTCTAAGGCAACCCCTGCTAAGATGACTCCCTCAGAGATAACTGTGAGGGTTGAATGGGGGATGTCTGGGGCAGTGCTGGCATTGCTTTTATTTTTGAGGGACAAAGAGGAAAGTCAAACAGGCTTTCCCAGGGTGTTTTCTCTCTCTCTCTCTCTCTCTCTCTCTCTCTCTCTCTTTCTTAGACTGCCAAGATCCCAAACTCTCTAATCAGGCAGTGGTGTATAGGTTAAGGTTTATTATACATTTTACTGGTATGAAAGATGTATAGCAAACAATTTACAAATAATAAAACGTACAGTACTCTATTGTAAATGCCATGCAGCCAGTTGATTCTCATAGAATGCTTCCATTGATTTTTGTTGAACTCTCATATCTATGGCCAGTCTATGGTTACAATTGAAGCATGAGCGTACTTCCGTCAGGAATGTTGGATGATGTTTTTATTTATGTTAACAAGGAAGACAAAAGTGAAACAATGAAGACTTCACTCGTTCATTAATTAATGGTATGAACAATTTCTTTGCTGACTCAGATAATAGTTTGCAAAGTCTGGGAGATTTCTTGGATTTGGGGGCAATTCACAAGGTAACAACTGTAACCATGACACATGTAAGTTTGTTCTGCTTCACGTTCTGACGTCTAGAAAATCAACATAGCAATATAAATTAAGCCCCGATTTGTAGCATTTGCCAATTTTTATGGAGTAAATAGTCCCACTGTGGCTGATTTCAGGCTATCCACGTGATGTCACTTGGACACAGAGTTGGGACGAGAGGCACTGTAGCATATCCTTACGTATTTCCATCATATAGAGACAATAAGTCACTGTCTCTATAGCTTAGGTACTAGTAAAAGCTTAGGTACTGGTAAAAGCTTAGGTACTGGTAAAAGCTTAGGTACTAATAAATTAATTAGAAAATGATGATTTCTGAGTATTTATTACCTTTGGGGTTTCTTTTAAGTCACTAAACTATTTTTTTAAGGAAAGTTTTAGGTTCACAGCAAAATTTCACAGAAAGTAGAGATTTCCCATATACCCGCCCTCCCCACACACGTGTAGCCTCCCCAACTTCCAGGCCAGAGTGGAACATTTGTTGCCATTCATGACCCTCCACTGATACATCATAATCACCCAAATCCCATCCTTTACCATACAGTTCACTTTTGGTGGTTTACATTCTATGGGTTTTGGCAAATGTTTGATAACATGTATCCACCATTGTAGTATTATACAAGAGTTCCCCTGTTACCTTTGTTTCTAGTACAAAGTTGTTTAATTGTAAATTTACATGATTTAATTTTTAATGTTGACTCTGTTTAACAACTTGCCTGCAAAGTTCCTGAAATTTTAACAGTTGGTTCTCAGGGGCCAGTGACTGCCGGCTTCAGGACACCCCTGCCACCCAGTCTCTTTGGAGAACCTGAGGTCCCCAGGCTCACCTGTACGGCAGTTTCATCTCTTCCAGGCAAAGCTGGAGCTGCTCTAGGCAGCTGTAAACTCAGAAGACCCACCTTGTAACTGGGTGGGACTAGGTCTCACCCCTTCCATTTGCATCCCTCTGCACGGCAGGCAGGACTCTCTCCTCTGCCTCTTTCCACCAGAGCTGCAAGCCACGAGGTGCCTGTTAAGAGCGTCTAGTTTAGGTATGGGCACAAGACCTGGGACCCCACATGGGCAGTGCACACATGGTCTAGCGACAAGGGTGGCTTCTCCAGCCTTTTATTCCTGCAGGGTGTGGATGTTCGGGTAACTGCTATCACGCTTTTGGATGAGAGGCCCTGAGAAGTTTACAATAAAAATCAAAGACAATTTTCCACTGAGGAGGAATCATTTTCCCTGGAGAGTCGTGGCCTAAAGTTTCTCAGTCTTAACTAGCACAGCCATTATTTATTGCCCTCCAGAGAGATTTGCCCAAAGTATGCTGCCTTAAAGAGCCAGCCAGCCAGGCGCAGTGGCTCGCACCTGTAATCCCAGCACTTTGGGAGGCCAAGGCAGGTGGATCACTTGAGGTCAGGAGTTCGAGACCAGCCTGGGCAACATTGCGAAACCCCGCCTCTACTAAAAATACAAAAATTAGCGGGGCATGGCAGTGGGTGTCTATAATCTCAGCTATTTAGGAGGCTGAGGCACGAGAATCACTTGAACTTGGGAGGCAGAGGTTGCAGTGAGCCAAGATCGTGCCACCACACTCCAGCCTGGGTGACAGAGTAAAACTCTGTATCAAACAAACAAACAAACAAAAACAACAATAAAAAACCTAAAACAAGTAAAAAAGAGACAGCTACACTGAGCTTAACTTGGCTGGACCCGTAAGAGAACCTCCTGAATGCTCTGATGTTCCAGGGCTCCAGTGCTGGGGACTGGGGATTCAAAGACAATAGATCTCATAGCCTTTGAGGATGGGCAATTCCAGAACAGGGAGATTTGTCCCACCACAGTGGGAATCACAGAAGAGGCACCAACCCAGACCAATCCTGAAATAAGGAAAATATCCTGGAGAGAGAAACCTATTTACTTATTTAACAAGCAATCATGTAGCACTTGTAACGTGTTATGCACTATTCTAAATACTTTACAAATATTGATGCATCTAAACCTCATACATAGGTGCTATTAAATCTATTTTATAAATGAATAACTGAAGCCTCAGAAGGGTATGTAACAGTATTTGAATCCGGGCAGTCTGGATCCAGGGTCAGAGCTGCAAACTATGATGTTACCCTATCCATGAAGGCAGCTGAGAATACAGAGCAGTCAGGGAATGACTTTTGGCTGGGACAGCAGGTGTGGGGAGATAGGAGGGAGTGATGTGAATTCAGACTGGAGTGATCAGTGGGGGCCAGATTTTACACACACACACACCTGTGCATAATGCACACACCAACATGCACACTGTGCACACACAAACACACGTGCACAATCATGCATGCGCAGGCACACACACACACACAACTGTGCACATGCATATACACATGAACACACAAACACATGCAACATGAAACACATATCATGAGGTTTCCGCTTTAGAATACTTACTCTAGTGGTTCGTGGGGGAACATGGGGAAGTTGCTTCTCTCTGGATCACGGCTTCCTCATCTGAAAAATGGAGGACCTGATTTTCCCGTAATGAATGGGAAAATTCTTTGTAAACTGTAAAACTAAAAGCATGTAAGCCATGTTTTCAAACCCCATGTCCTTGTCAAAAGATTAAAATATGAAAGTTACCAACATAGCTCGCAACACCCTATGTCAGCACTGGGTGGAGGTGGTAAAATGTGTGTATGTGTCTTCGTGTAGCAAATGAAGAAACTGGGTCCCAAAAAAGGATAAGAAGAATGCCTAGGGGCACCCAATAAGTTTGTGTCTGATCTGGGATTTAAATCCGGGTCTTTTTGACTGAAGGCCTCATTGGGTACCTGCCTGATATCACCAGTGTTTTTCAGCAAGAGCCAAGGTTAAAAACATTTTGCCCAGGCCTCTTGTCTCCAGTGACCATGTGACCTACCCACTCCGAGGGCAGGTCTCACAGGACAACAGTCTAAAATCCATTAGCCACAGGCACCCTTTGTCCACTTCAAAAAAAAAGGGGAAGAGGGTGTGCTCAATATGTGCTGAGAAATGAAAAGTGTCGGGGGCAGGTGTGGAGCCACGGCCCTCTGTGGTGGGACAGCTGTGAAAAGGGGGCAATGAATGTTTGCTTCATTCAACTTCCAAGAAACAGATGCTGCAGGAAACAGAGCCAAAGAGGTGACCTTGCGGTCCACAGGTCCCAATGCTTGGATGGTGACAGAATGGACAGAACAGGGATCATGGGTTTGGAAAGGTCAGTGGAGCTGGAAAGACCTGGGCTCGAGTCCCAGCTCTGCAACCTCACCAAACTCACATAGCCTCTCTGAGCATCAGTTTCCTCTTCCAGGAAACTGAGATAATTGCATCGACTTCCTAACTGTTATGAGAGCTGCAGGCTCCATGGAAGGGCAGAGCACACAGTACATGCTCAATAAACAGCAGTTGCTGCAGTTGTCACTGTTGATGGGACATTTATCCCAACTGAGGCAGAAAACCTACCCAGCCAGATCCCAGGAAAACGCCAGACTGCCTGTAGGGAAGAAAAGCTTCCAGCGCCTCCCCTCTAGCCGGCCCTTGAGGCTTCGCTTACCTTTCTGAAAATTAAATTAAAATTCAACAGTAGCGCCATTGTGGCTTATGCATCGCTGGGCTTGCCAGCGAATAGTCTTTAATATCCACCGCTGACAGGATGGAATTAGCTGCATTTTTTTGTTTGGGTTTTTATTTCTTGCTCCAACTTTCATTCTCCCCCACAGGGTGTAAGCTGGTGTTTAATCCCATCCCCAGAGCACTGGGCCACTCTTAAGTAGGACGGGCGGGCAGGCAGCCTTGGCCCCCAGGCAGACCAAGGTGACCGCTGGGTGGACGTGGGCAGAGGGCACCTTCTGTTGATCTTCCCCTGCCATCCAAGTTGGCCAACACAGGTTCGGCAGGCACAAGAGAATCAGTGCTGAATTATCGCTAAGCCTCCAGATCATCATCCTCATTAGAGGTAACCGGAGCCTGGCTAGCCCGAACGCAGCTCTAAACCCCACTAAGACGGGACGCGCTCGGGAAGAAGAATATGCTGAATGTAATTTAATCATCTTGGAAACAAGTCTGCATTCTTTTTTGTCTTTGGCCCAAAGGAGAGGTAATTCCCGATGCAGTCAGAGAAGTGGAACCATGCCGACTTGAGAGAAAGGCCTAGATTGGGTGGACAAGAAGGGCTTGGTAGAATTTGGAGGCTCTGCTCTGTTTCTTCTGGATGAAATAACCTCCCATTCATCCACACCCAGATCAAGGCCTCTGCCAGCTTTTCAGAATCTTCCAGAATTTTCCAGTACTTTCATATGAATTAATGAACAGAGTCTTTTTCTCCAGGTTGATGAAGCCTGCACCCTCATGGCATAGCGAGTGGAGAGGAGGCTGATTCCAGCCCCACATCGCCCCCTTCAGGGCAGCCCAAGGTAGAAGGCTCCCTGCCCCATTCCCATAGCAGCTGCCTCTGCAGATTGCCCCATCCCTCCCCATCGAAGCCTCACTCGGCAGATGGTTTCCTGAGCTCTGAACCTCTGCCATCCCCGTCTGCAAGCCTGCCTTGCCAGCTCACCTTTCACCCAACCTCACCTGTGCACTTTCTCTGCTCCAGCCCCACCAGCCATCCCTGCCTCCACCCACACGCCAGGTGGTCCCAGCACAGGGATAACCTTAGGTCCCATGCAAATGGTACTTTGCAGCAGACAAAACACTTCTGCATCCTTCACCTATCTGGATTCTCCCTCAGCCCCAGGAGAGACGCAGGGTGGAATTATGATGCCTGTTTCTCAGATGGGAAGATGCAGACTCAGAGATGGGAAATGGTTTTACTCAAATCATACGGCTGCTCAGGACTAGGGCTGGGCTGGGAACCCCGGCCTTCTGGCTCTGAGTCCAGGCACCCACCCTGCTTCCACCAAGGCTTTAGAGGCTGAATTGTGTCCCCCAACCACACTCCCACTCCCTAAATTTATCTGCTGAAGTCCTAGCCCCCAGGACTGTATTTGGAGAGAGGGTCTTTAAAGAGGTGTTTTCACGCTGCTGATAAAGACATACCTGAGACTGGGTAATTTATAAAGAAAAGAGGTTTAATGGACTCACAGTTCCACATGGCTGGTGAGGCCTCACAATCACGGTGGAAGGTGAAAGGCATGTCTTACACGGCGGTGAGCAAGAGAGAGAATGAGAGCCAAGTGAGAGGGGAAACCCCTAATAAAACCATCAGATCTCATGAGACTTACTCACTAACCTGGAAAAGTATGGGGGAAACCACACCCATGATTCAATGATCTCCCACCGAGTCCCTCCCACAACACGTGGGAATTATGGGAGCTACAATTCAATATGAGATTTGGGTGGGGACACAGCTAAACCATATCAAGGTGATTAAGCTAAAATGAGGTCATTAGGGTGGGCTCCAATCTGACTGTTGTCCTTGTAAGAAGAGGAGATTAGGACAGGCAGACACACACACACACACACACACACACAGAAGAACACAGGAGGGCACAGGGAGAAGGCAGCCACCTGCAAGCCAAGGAGAAAGGCCTGAGAAGGAACCAGCCCTGCTGACACCTTGATTCCAACTTCCAGCCTCTGCAACTGTGAGAAAATGCATGTCTGCTGTTTAGCCCTCCCCCTGTCCACCCTGGGGCTGAGGTACTTCGTTAGGGCTGCTCTGGCGGACTAACCGAAAGGCCCTGTCCGCTCAGCCCCTAGTTGTCTGTGCAGCCTGCACTGTTCCCCCCGCCCCCACCACCTTTGCCTGTTCTCAGCATCCCCTTGCTGCTTAGCGGGCACCTGCTGCCCACCCAGTGGGACTGAGATTCGGGACTGTGATGGTGTAGTTATTAGTGAGGCATGCATGTGAGAGCGCTTGGGGCTCTCTGAGCCAACTTTTAGGATCTTTAGGATCTTCCTTCTCTTGAACTTGTCTGGTCATTATAACTGATGCTATGATATCAGCTTCGTGTGTTTCAGGAACACTAGAAATCCTTGCATCTGGGGAACATGCTTTTGGAAGAACTTTTTGTATATTTTGTATATAACTTATATGTGCGAACGTGCATATGGACACACTTCATAAATCGTTATAAAACATAAGTGCATCTATTGAAAATTACGTATATATATATATATGCCAACATGCATGTAACTGTATTTTCACCCTATGTATAAGTTAGCTTTTTTCTGAAACAGAGTCTCACTCTGTCACTCAGGCTGGAGTGCAGTGGTGAGATCTCAGCTCATTGCAGCCTTGACCTCCTGGGATCAAGTGATCCTCCAACCTAAGCCTCCTGAGTAGCCAGGACTATAGATGTGAGCCACCATGCCCAGCTACATTTCGTACTTTTTGTAGAGATGGAGTCTTGCTATGCTGCCCAGGCTGTTCTCGAACTGCTGGGCTCAAGCAATCCGCCCAGCTTGGTCTCCCAAAGTGCTGGGATTACAGGCATGCACACCGCACCTGGCCCCTAAACTAGTTTTTTTTCAGCCTGTATTTATCATCAGAATGTGAACATACCAAAGAAATGCATTTCTTCCTAATCTTCTTTTCCATAAACCTGTAGAAATGCCACCCAAAGAGGATAAATGACTATAATATTGATCACATCCTGACCTTGATATTTTCAACATCCTCCTTTAACATGTTTTGAGGCCTGCATGCACCACTTTTATATTGGGCAGAAATCTTCAGAACCAGCAAGTTCACTTCCAGCAGCCATTTTCTCCAATTGTCCCTCTCATATGGATGTGTCCCCCTTGGCCCTGAGCACCTCGGCAAGAATAAACAGCAGGTGCTTCATACAGACGGATGCCGTTCTCCGGGCCTGTGTCTGGCCTGCCAGATTACTTGGACAACCCTGGGGAAATCCACTGGTGCCTCCAAGCAACAGCACAAGACAGAGGAGGTGCCCTGGCTTCACCTACCGCCTGCTCTTCCTTGCAACATCCCACGAGCAAGCGGAGGCCCTGGCCGGGAATGCGCACGCTGAGGTTGGCAGAGCAGAGGCCTCCGCAGACAGAGGTTGGGGAGTGGACAGGTCCAGCCTGCAGCCACAGCAGCTCTCGAAGGGCTTGCCTGACTCTCATGCAGGTCAGAGGGGGCATCCCAGGCTGGCCGGGGCCACTCCTGGCCTCCAGACTATGGCTGCTGGGCCACCCACACTGACACACAGGCCCCAGAGAAGGGGTGCTCAAGTAGAATCCCACCCAAGAGAAGTCAACAGAGCCACCCAGGCTTTTAGGCCCTGAGCTGGGCTGGCAGGGCTGTGGGGGAGAGCGGCACAGCGGGAAGGCACTCGCTCAGCCTGAGGAACGGGACAGGCTTCGCAGAGGAGCCACGTCTTCAAATAAACCCTGAGGGTAAACGAGAACCCCCCTAAACAGGGGTGAGACACGCACTTGGCGCTATCTCAGCAGCCCTCTTGTCCTGTGGGCTCCTGAAGCCCTGGGATCGGGGCTGGGGTCTGGCTCCCTACAGACCTTGCCGTGACCTTGGCAGAGCCCCCTCCTCTCTGGGCCTCCAAGAGAGGCAGGGAAGCAGAGCTAGTGCCCTACCCTCTACCTGGGCTTGTGATCCCAGCAATGTGAGCAGGTTGGTGAGGTTTGTGGGAGGCTATGGAGGGCGGCCATTCAGGGAACAGCAGGACAGCACACCCTCCTGAGAGTGAGCGCAGGAAATGTGAAACACCTCTCCCTAGGCGAGAAGCTCTCCTCCCCAAGCAGCGGGCCACGAATGTGCTGATGGTGTGGGAAGCCGCTCCCGGGCAGCACCCAGATCCTGGTGAACTGGCTCTCTCCAACGCAGCGTCTGTCCTGCAGACCTGTGTGCCCTTCCTTCCCACACAACCGGCGACCATACCTGAGATGGATACACAACACCGAGCTGCAGACTATTGAATTAGGCCGCCCTGGCGTGACTGTCTTGGCAGCACGTTCCTCCATGATCCTTATCAGCTATAATCAAATCTGGAGAGTGGCTGGAATGCTGATACCTTCCTCACCCTGTGTCCTGGGCCGACGCAAGCGAGAGCTTCCCCTGCTTGTCAGGTCGCTGCGGCTCTACTCCACAAGGCCTCGTGTTTCAACAAGGGGATTCCCCAAATGCCAATTGGTCAAGCAATACCCTCATGTTTGCTGGGAGAGACCCTCCTAAGCCGTGGCGAGGTTTCGTGTCTAGTGGGATGATGACAAGAGGACAGGATGGACTGTGGCTTCTGTCCAGCCCTGTGAGGAAGGTGCATGGGTGGGCACCAGGTGGGCTCCAAATGAGACCCGTTTGTGCCCTCAACAGAATGTGTTCATTTGCTTCTTCACTAAATAAATGGGGGTTACACACCTACCATGGGGTGTGGCAGGAATAAGACGAGGCCCCTGCCCTCCAAGGGCCCACAGACCAGCGGTGGCAGCTCTCCAGCTCACAGTTGCAGGTTCATTACAGCATGTGTGTTATAAATGTGCTGCGGGAGCATAGTCAGGACACCAAAACTAGCCTGGGTGAGGTGGTGGCTGGAGGACTTCCTGGAAGAAGCTACATGTCAGATGAATCAGAAGCAGGGAAGTGAGAGGTGGGTTTTTGTTTCAAGAGCTCCAACTCAAGGGCCTTCAAAGAGTCCTAGCAGAAGGATTTGAATTAGCACCAGATACTTGAGAATGGGAAGTCACAGTCTTGGGCGTAGGTGGAAGGAAGGAAGGAAGGAAGGAAGGAAGGAAGGAAGGAAGGAAGGAAGGAAGGAAGGAAGGGAGGGAGGGAGGGAGGGAGGGAGGGAGGGAGGGAGGGAGGGAGGGAAGAAGGGAGGGAATTCACAGCTCCAGTTCCAGACCTCATCACAAGGAGAGTGGCTCTGTCCTTGTCAGAAATGGGGACACAGGGATGATGAGGAGGTGGCCTGGAGGGAGAACCTCAGCCAGACTGAAGCTGCGTGAGAGTGGATTCTTGGACCCAACCGGAAACGGTGCAGGTCTTCGAGTACCCTGCATGACTCTGAGCTGTCTGAGGTGGTGCTGATGGCAGAGGCTGGGCTGGCTCATGCTTCACACCTGACAGTGGCCTGGAGTGCTCCCCAGGGGTGGCCAAGCTGTGTCCCAGAGCTTCAGCCATGAAGGATGCAGATTGCTGAGGGTCCACACATTGCCTTCAGAGGACATAACCCCAGGAGCTCACCCTGTAGAGGAAGGCTGGCCTGGGAGTCACGGCCCATCCAGCCGGGCTCTGCCTCACAGGGGGCCCATGGAAAAGCCACCCTGCTCCCTAGGGCTCTGCTTCAGTCACTGAGCAATGAGGAGCAGACATCTCTTCAAAAAGGAGACCTGATAATGAGATAGACGTGGACGTTCTCTGGTTGGGGCTTGGGGCCTGGAGCCCTGACTCCTGGGGACCCTCTGGGGACTTCTAAGTCAGAGAACTGTCCTGAAACCATTAGGGGAGGGGACCTCCTGAGGACCTCCACCCACAGCAGTCTGAGATTTCTGAGGAGGAGACTGTTTCTTGCCCTGACTGAGGAAGTTCTGAGGGCAGAGGTGAGCAGTCAGGGAGGGATGGTGGTCAGGAATAAAGTCAGGAATAAAGGGTGGCTTAGCACTGTGGAGGGAGAGTGATCCAGGGCTCAGCCACCTTGCACTGCAAACCCAGAGCCTAGGCTGGGGTGTGTCTCTCGGAGCCTCTGCTTCCCTGTCTCCAAGAGGCAGCAGTGACCGTGGTGGCTGGTGGTGCTGGTCAGGCAGGGCAGGCAGAATTAGGGGCTCAGTGGGAGCTGGGGAGGGCAGGCTGTCCCGGCTCCCATAGATGCCAGTGGGGCCTGGAGGCCTGGTAGGACCACCTCGGAAGGACCCCCAGGCACCCCAGATTGAGCACTCCAGAGGTCCCATGGTGCCCCTTTCATGTCTGTGAGGGGCATGCCTTCCACCCACCACACCAGACCCTGCCCACCCTTCTCAGCCTGGCTCAAGCCTCACTTCTTCCAGGCAGGCTTGTAATCACCCAGCCACCTTTCTCCCCATGAACGTGCCCATCACCCTGCCTTCCCCACCTTCCTTATGTGGTCAACTCCCCTCCTCCTTTCAAGGACAAGTTCCAAGGTCACAGTGGAGTCATGGGTCCCTTAGCTTGGGCATTTGGCTCCCAATCTTGGCGTTACAGTCCTGTAGCACCTGACACTACGCTGCTCTGGCCCCGGAACAACAGTTCAGCCCTGGCTTCACTGCCACCAAGCCCAAGTGACCTCTGAGCCTGACCTGTACAATGCGCATGGGAGTGCCAGTACCTCCCTCCTATGAGGATCCGCTGTGGTAAAGGACCCAACCCTGTGCCCCACCTGTGATAAGTGCTTGTCAATGACATCATGGTTACTACATTGCAGTATTTCACACTTACTTGCATATTGTTCTCCTGTGCCTAGCGCAGCACCACAGGCTCCCAGGAAGACTGCCACGGCACCCACACTCCTCATGGGCTCATGTAGAGAATTTGAAACAGCTTTCTCCTGTGTTAGATTAAACCCTGAAAGGGTTTTTTGTTTATCCTTACCTCTCTCTCTGAGACAGGTAGACCAGGGATTATTTATTCCCATTACACACACACACACACACACACACACACACACACAAATGCAGGCTCAGAGAGCTCAGGTTGCTTGCCTAAGGTCACACAGCTAAAATCAGCAGAGCTGGGGCTCAAATATGGGCTCCCCAAGCCTCCCAAGCCTGGAGTCTTCTCCTCGATGCTCTCCCCGCCTTACATTTCCCCTGAAAAGGACTTGGCAGAGTCAAAATACAGGGCGGATACTGACAAGCCCAATGCTGATTATAGTGCCTATAGCTGGCACTATAGGCACTAGATCCTTTCTCCATCTGAAAGTACCCCGGCCTATTCTGCAAGTGAGGAAGACACATCCAGGGAGGCCATAACGTCACGTGATGGAGTCCTGGCCATGAGCTTCTGCAAAACCCACATCTGTCACTGTGTTTTCAGGACCATCATCACACCCAGGTCTTAAAACCCACCAACTGCAAAGCAAAGGGTAGCAAGGGTGTGTGTGGGGTGGTGTAGATGTGTAGATGTAGATGTGATGTGTCTGGTGTGTGTTTGTAGTGTATGTGGGTGGCATAGGTGTGGTGTTTATTTAATTTACTTTTTTTTTTTTTTTGAGATGGAGTTTTCCTCTTGTTGCCCAGCCTGGAGTGCAGTGGCACAGTCTCGGCTCACTGCAACCTCTGCCTTTCAGGTTCAAGTGATTCTCCTGCCTCAGCCTTCCTAGTAGTTGGGACTATAGGCGCCTGCCACTACACTCAGCTAATTTGTTATTTTTTTGTATTTTTAGTAGAGATGGGGTTTCACCATGTTGGCCAGGCTGGTCTCGAACTCCTGATCTCAGGTGATCCGCCCAATTCAGCCTCCCAGGTATGGTGTTTGTAAGTTGTGCATGTGTGTGGTTTGTGGGTGTGGTGTGTGTGATGTGTGTGATTTGTGTGGTGTGTGGGTGTCTACGTGTGTGTGGTGTGTACATGTATGTGTGTGTGATGTGTGTATGGTGTGTGTGTTATGTGGTGTGTGTGGTGTGTATATGTGTGTGGTGTGTGTTGGTATGTATTGTGGTGTGTGTAGGTGTGTACATGGGTGTGTGGTGTGTGTGTGGTGTGTGGGAGTGTGTATGTGTGTGATGTTTGTAGTGTGTGGTTTGTGTGGGTGTGTACGTGTGTGGTGTGTGTAGTGTGTGCATGTGTGTGTATGAGGGTGCAGTGTGCATGTGTGTATGTGTGTGTACATGTGTGGTGTGTGTGTACTGTGCACATGGGGGTGTTTTTGGGGGTGTACATGTGCGTGGTATGTGGGGAGGTGTATGTGTGTGGTGTGTATGTGTGTGTGGTGTGTGGGGGGTGATGTGTGTGGTGTGGTGTGTGTGTGGTGTGCATGTGTGTGTGACATAGGTGGGTGTGTATGTATGTGTGTGGTATGTGTGGGTGTATACATGTGTGGAGTGTGGGTGTGTACCGTGTATGTGGTGTGTGTAGGTGTGTATGTGTGTGTGGGAGTGTGCATGTGTGTGGTGTGAGTGGGTGTGTGTGGTGTGTAGGGTATGTGTATGTGGTGTGTAGAGGTATGTGTGTGTACATGTGTAAGGTATGTGTGTAGTGGTGTACATGTGTGTATGTGTGGGGGTGTGGTATGTGTGGGTATGTGTATAGTGTGTGTGGGTGTGTGAGGTGTGTGGGTGTGTATCTGTGTGGTGTGGGTGTGTACATGTGTATGTGGTGTGTGTGGGTGTGTACGTGTGTGGTGTGTGGGTATGTGTGTGTGGTGTGTGTTGTGTACGTGTGTGGTGTGTGGGTGTGTACGTGTGTGGCGTGTGGGGGTGTGCACATATGTTTGTGGTGTGTGTGGTGCCTGTGTGTAATGTGTTGGTATGTGGGTGTGTACATGTTTGTAAGAATGTGGGTGTGTATGTGTGTGAGATGTGTGATGTGTACATGTATGTGATGTGTATGGTATGTGGTGTGTGGGGGTGTGTATATGTGTTTGGGATATGGGGGTTTGTGTGTGTGTGGTGTGTGTGGTATGTGCTGTGTGTGATGTATGAGGGTATGTTTGTGTGTGTTTGTGGTATGTGGTGTGTGTGGGTGTGTACGTGTGTGTGGTGTGGGGGGTTGTGCACATGTGTGTGTGTTGTGTGTGGTGCCTGGGTGTAGTGTGTCAGTGTGTGGGTGTGTACATGTGTGGTGTGTGTGATGCGTGGTGTGTACATGTACATGATGTGTATGCTATGTGGTGTGTGTGGGTGTGTATATGTGTTTGTGGTGTGTGTGGATTTGTGTGTGGGGTGTGTGTGTGGTATGTGATGTGTGTGGTGTGTGTGGGTTTGTGTGTGGTGTGTGAGGGTATGTATATGTGTGTGTGGCATGTGTTTGTAGTATGTGGTATGTGGGTGTGTATGACTTATATGTGTGTGGCGTGTGTGTACGTGTGTGTGTGTGGGTGTGTACATGTGTGGTGTAGTGGTGTGTGTGGGTGTGTGGCTGTGTAGTGTGTGTGCTGTGTGTACACATTCATGCAAGCATGTGTCTCCACGCCTGTCTCTCAGTGCTTTTCTGCTAACGGTGACAGGGTCAGGGAGGAATTTTCTGTGACTAATTAGGTTTTAACTTGCCAGAGAGAAAGTGGACATTGGCAGCCTATTGTATAAGAGTGAAACAAAGTTTGAACTAGAGTGAACTTAATTTCCTTTGCACTGAAAGGAAAGAAAGATTAATGAAATATCCCCAAATCCATCCTGTTAGTTTTTATTAAATCAGCAAATGAAATTTAACCTCCAGTTCTGTTTTAACGTCTTTTCCTGCAGATTGGGTTTCAGCAAGCCTAGGTGAAATAGACACACTCCCTCTAGAACAACATTTCGATATGAAAATTGCATTATTGCTGTCAACATCAGGTTACCTGAGGAACAAGCCACTTTGAAAACAATTAATTCCACAAAGAGCAGAATGACACATACATTGCCTCAAATTTACAAGAGCCACAATGTTCTGATTACAATATTTGTGTAAGTTCACTTCTTACCTCTTTGCTAATGCTGATAAAAAAAACCAGTTGAATTTTATGTCATAGCAGCAGCAATACTCTTATCTTCAAACAGGGGTGAGAAAAGGGAGGGGAAGAGGATGGTTATCCGCCACGCACCTATTTATTGTGTGCCGGGCGCTGGCTCTCTCCTGCATGTTGTTCTCATAACACCTCAAGGTAACAAAACTTACCCGTTACAAGGATGAAGAAACGGAGGCTTAGGAAAGCAAAGGGCACGCTAAGGTCAAAGAGGTCCTATTCAAGCCCATTCGCTAACGTGCAGCCGTTTCCTGGCTTTCTAGCAAGGAGATGTGTGTGTCGCTTTATTCGTTCATTGAACGAATGCTGGTCAGAGAAGCGTTGCTCTGGGCCGGGTACCCTGATGGTCTTGGGAACCCCAAGCATCCATGTTTATTCCTCATTTCAATTGACCCTCACCGCGGCCCCATGAGAGGGGGTGCTAACGCCATTTAGAGTTTCGGAGGCGGGTGGCGACTAGTCCAGGGCCACAGAGAGGAAGTGGTGGGGCTGGAGCTAAAAGCCAGGGCTTCAGCTTGGAAGTCCAGCGCACCCAGAGCCAGGCCACCCGATGTACTCGGGTGTTCCGTGGGCACCATAGTCAGGAGGGGAGCAGGACACTCTCAGGCCAGCCTCAAAAGTGGTTTTCAAGTGAGTTACTGAAAATCTGTCTTTGTCTACGTTTTCTGATGTTACTGGATGGAAGCAACAATCCAGTATCAATCCAGTAATGTGAATAAGATTAAAAAGATGGCTTAGGAACTATCATTTCTGTGGGATTGAGACAGACGTGTGTTCTGTGGGCCTGTGGGAGAACCTACCAGATTCAGATCTCAGCTCAGAAAAGGGTTGCATCGGCCAGAGCTGCCTTAGGGAGAGATGACTTGCTTGTCCCTGGGGGAAAACAAATGGAGACAAAGGGACCATTTGGCGGGGAGGCTGGGATGGGGACGCAGCTCATGCTCCTGCCATTTGATGATTGTACCTTAGGCTACTTCATGTTCACATCTTCTCTGGAGGTGGCTTCGGTGAGCCTGAGGGTGCCGGCACAGTGCAGCCTGGAGACTCTGCAACCAAGAGAGGACGCTTCTCACTTGCCTTCTGCCTGGGATGGAGAGTAGGCTGGGCTGGAGTGTGAATCCTGCCCTGCCACTCCCTGGGGGCCTTGGCCCTCTCACCTGGGAACTGGGGGCAATGTTTGGTCTGTCCTCACCGGGTCTTGTCAGGGTTAAATGGCTTAGAAAAGCAAAGGGCACACTAAGGTCAAAGAGGTACTATTCAAGCCCATTCGCTAACATGCAGCCGTTTCCTGGCTTTCTAGCAAGGAGATGTGTGTGTCGCTTTATTCGTTCATTGAACAAATGCTGGCCAGGTGAGTGCAAGCACTTAGCACAGGCACACAGTAGATGCTCAACAAATGTGAACTGTGATTACCTGCCAGTTGTTAAGGTTTTCTTCCTTCAGAGCATGAAAATTCATGCAAAACTCCTGAGCTGGAATCCAGGATGTGAATTCCTTGCTGGAGGGACTCTGGAGAACTGCTCTCAAGGGGGACTGGGAACGTCCATCAGAGTGGAAATTCACATGGGACGCTGCAGGTTTCCAAGTGCCCACATTTTGGGCCCCATCGGAACCCCATTAGCTACATAAAATATTCAAAGCAATAGCCAAGAGGGAGGCCCCTTTGCCAAGGTTCCCCAAGCTTGTCCTCTGGAATTGATTACTTGAATCCTTTCAGAAAAGCAGAAATAAAACGATGCCAGGGCGGATGGACAAGCTGCAGATCGGCTCATGTTTCTAATCCAGCAGCCCCCCTTCCCCGCTCCCACCCCGGAACAAAGTCTTCTCCAGTTTTTAGTAAACTTAACTTGACAATCGTCAAAGGGAATCAAACAGCGCAGAAACAAAGCCTCTAAAAGATGTCAGAAGAAGTCAGGATCGGTAGAAATCTACTATGCATCCCACCCACCCCCTCCCCTGAATGAGTATTTAAATCTTTTAGGAACAGGCTCCAGGGGCCGGATGATTTAACTTGTTGGCAAGAATGCATTTAGGAAGGGCACTCGTGTTTATTTTGGGTATTACCTTCTCACCTCTTTAGTGTAATCCCCCCGAGACTTAATCCGAGGGTTATTGGGAAGACACCAATTAGCAGCAACGGCTCCTCACCCCAAATCCCCAAATCCGATGGAGAAACCCCTGGAAGGGAGATAATTAGCTGAAGGTGCTGCTCCGGTATCTGCAGGCTGAGGAGTGGGAACCGGCCCCCAGACCACCAACAGACTGAGGGGGCTCTTAACAGCCTGCCCCAGCATGTGTCCCCAAACATGCCCTTGCTTTATCAGAAGGGCCTCTGCCAGCTAAGTAGATTTTCCCCACCTCCTCTGCTCCTAAATAACCCCAGCTGGGGACTTCTCTCCACACAATGCCTCTTTACAGCACAAAGATGTAGCACAGACTAGGCCGAGGTGCATCCACAACGTCTGGGCACAGCTGGCTTGCTAAAGCTGCACCTGCTAAGGGCTTCACCTCCTCTGGTCATGTACAGATCCTTGGGTCCAGGTCCTACTGAGGATGGGGGAGGTGGAGGCACAATTCATCGTCATTGATCGTCTCCCACATGCCAAGCCCTGAGCTGGGCAATGTATAAATGTAATGTAATTCCACATGAAGACCCCCTCCCACACCACTGCAGCCACAGCTGACCACCTCATCTCTATTTGGATGCCCTGAGAAGGACAGGGCAGCTCAGTGTGGCCACTCACGGTGAGAGGGCGCTCAGCTCAGCCAGGACAGGGAAACTGGTATAAAGGTGGGGCATCTGCACCATTCCCGTCTTGCACGGCTACTGCCTGCCAGTGCCTCTCCAGGCTGGAGTTTCCTCATGGCCAAATAGCAGTGGATGGATGCATCCACTGGGACCAGGAGCGCAGAGGCTTTCCCTTCCTGGGTTCCATTGCCATGATTAGAAAGGACTCTTTGGAGATAGCAAGTGTAGTGCTGTTTTCTTTTTTTTGTTTGTTTGTTTTTTCTTTGCGATAGAGTCTTGCTGTGTTGTACCTCGGTTGGAGTGCAGTGGTATGATCTCGGCTCACTATAACCTCTGCCTCCCGGGTTCAAGTGATTCTCCCACCTCATTCTCCCAAGTAGCTGGGATTACAGGCACCTGCCACCACGCCAGGCTAATGTTTTGTATTTTTAGTAGAAACGGGGTTTCACCATATTGGCCAGGCTGGTCTCAAACTCCCGACCTCAGGTGATCTGCCCACCTCGGCTTCCCAAAGTGCTGGGATTACAGGCATGAGCCACCATGCTTGGCCTACTGCTGTTTTCTTTTTGCAACAAAACGGATCGTCTCCAGCCTGCTTGGGTTGAGCAATCTTCTCTCTGGCCACGATACTGAAGGACTGGTCTGCTGGAAACCAACATAGTGAACTGAAAAGGATGCAGGTCAGAGCTGGGCCCCAAAATGCTGCCTCTGCCAGACCTGGCTGGGTGATGGGGATAGGTCGCCTGTCATCTCTAAGCTGCGGTTCCCCCATCTATCAGGATGAATGATAACCTGGCTGGCACATTTGGGCACCTAAGTGGGATTCAATGAAAGAGTTTCCCATCCTCTTCTGTGAGTTGAGGTCAATACATGTTCTGCAAAGATTTTAACCAGAAAGATCTGGGATGGCAGTTTCTTGGTCTGATGGAGACACAGCTCCCTTCCAAACAGCTTTTCAATCTTGTGAAAAGTGACCTGATCCCATATTACACACACATACTGGCTTCTAGAAAAGGAACCTTAAAACGTTTCAACACTAAATATTCTCTGAAGGCTAAACCTGAGTCTGGGACCTGCCTCAAGGTGGTTACCCTATGACCTTGGGTGAGGCACTGACCTTCTCTGCTCCTCTGTTTCCCAGGAGACAGCCCCGGGCTAATGCCTCCCCACTTCCAATGGGCCCAGAGGAGCAGGCAATACAGGCATGCTGTGAGACCACAAGGCCATTATAAGCAACAGCGGCTTCATATAGCAGGGTGAGGTCAACTGGGCAGAGAGAGAAACTTACTGGTGTGTGAAAGCTTCAGTACTGCACATGGAACAAGCCCAGGGCCAGGCGTCCCGAGCAGTAGACCCTGTGACCTCAGCCATGTCACCCTCTCCGGGCCTTCATCTTCTCATGTTTCCATGAGGGTATTCGATGGGACAGTCCCATTGTAAGAATCTGTTTTGGAGGTGGCTAGACTGTGTCCTGCCAATCCCTGCGGTTGTCCCATAAGGACAGACATCCTAGGGTTTGTAGATTGATTCTGTAGGTCTCAAGCAGGACTCTGTCTCAGATAGGTAGATCTTGGGCTTCATTCATTCATGGGCTTTCTGCTTAGCATGTATGTCATGAACAAACTTATAAGGGAATTGTTCTAGAAAGCAGACTGGCCACAGCTTCTTGGTCAGCATCCAGGGTGAGATGAGCTTGCAGGAGCCTCCTAAAGCAGCTCATCCCGTGATACAACCATAACTGTGTGGCCAACTATCTGTTCTCATGCATGAAGCTCTCTTGCATGTCCTGGGAAGTGCTCAGACCCCACTCTGTAGGAAGGTGGCATGGAGCTGCAGAGAGAGGCAGGACTTTACAGCCTGACAGCCCGGGTCAGACCCCAATTGCACCCCTTGCCCATTGTGTCTGAACTTGGGCCAGACCCTTAGCCTTTCTGAGCCTCAGTTTTCTCATCTGCACACTGGGGATCATGACATCTACTTCTCAGGTTGTTTGGAAGACTAGAGGGCAGAAGGTGCAAAGTAAAAGCACCTGCAGAAAGGAGAAAGGGCTCCATCATTAACTTTCCCTTCTAACCTGCTACCAAGGCATCCAGCTCTCCTGATGTCCTCCATCTTCTCAGGAGATCTGAGCAGGTTTGATCTTGGGCATAGCAGAGACCAGCACTACGCTGTCCCTTTATTCACTGTCTCTTGTATTCATTGAGTGGCAATTATTGAGCACTTACTGTGTACTCTGTCTAGTGCCAGGTCCTGGGGATAGAGAAATGGAGAAGCCTCACACCTTGCTTTCAAATGCTTATTATCTAGAGAGGAGAGAGATGTCAACCATCACTGAGTGTGCAGGTGGTGGGGGACACACATCACAAGAGCCCACAGAAGCACGGGGAGGGCCACCCTTCTATAAAGCAGAGGGCTTCAGTGCCAGGATCCGAGGAACCTCTGCACCTGCTGAATGGAGAGCAGCAGCCAAG
This sequence comes from Macaca mulatta, assembly GCF_049350105.2. NCBI lineage: Eukaryota > Metazoa > Chordata > Mammalia > Primates > Cercopithecidae > Macaca > Macaca mulatta. The sequence continues at coordinate 168,177,690 of NC_133412.1, forward strand.
AGGAATTCTCCTGAGTCCTGTGTTTGGGGATGTTTGCCTAAGTTAATGTTGCATGCAGATGGAAGGGTCCTCACCGCCCCACCCTGCCACTCTCCTGCACAGTACTTCAACTTCCCATACGGGTCTTCCTCCCGAGAGCCCTGAGCCATGACTCCATACTCTAGGACACACCATAAGCCCCAGAGATGCACAAGTTGTACACCTCATACGAAGGCGATCCTCCTCTGCCTCCCGGTAACTGTTTGTGGGAGTGTGCAGAAGTCCCCAAGATCTCCCACCAGAACGCTCAACCTACAGAGGCCAAAGAAAGGCACTTCTAAAGGCAGATACCACTTCACAATCCCACACAATCCTCCCCTCTCCTGCTGCCTTCCGGCTTTCCTCCTTCCCCCTGCACACACACACACACACACACACACACACACACACACAGAGACACATGCATATATACAGAGACACACAAACACACACACAGACACATACATATGCACAGAGACGCAGAGACACACATACACACAGAGACACACATACACACAGAGACACACAGAGACACACATACACACAGAGACACACATACACACATACACACACATACACACACATACACACATAGACACACATACACACAGAGACACACATACACACATAGACACACATACACACACATACACACATAGACACACATACACACAGAGACACACATACACACACATACACACAGAGACACACATACACACATAGACACACATAGACACACATACACACAGAGACACACACACACACACATACACACAGAGACACACATACACACATAGACACACATACACACAGAGACACACACACACACATACACACAGAGACACACATACACACATAGACACACATACACACAGAGACACACATACACACACATACACACATAGACACACATACACACAGAGACACACATACACACATAGACACACATACACACATACACACAGAGACACACATACACACATACACACAGAGACACACATACACACAGAGAGACACATACACACAGAGACACACATAGACACACATACACACATAGACACACAGAGACACACATACACACAGAGACACACATACACACAGAGACACACATACACACATACACACAGAGACACACATACACACAGAGACACACATACACACAGAGACACACATACACACACATACACACAGAGACACACAGAGACACACATACACACAGAGACACACATACACACATAGACACACATACACACATACACACAGAGACACACATACACACAGAGACACACATACACACACATACACACAGAGACACACATACACACAGAGACACACATACACACATAGACACACATACACACAGAGACACACATACACACACATACACACAGAGACACACAGAGACACACATACACACAGAGAAACACATACACACAGAGACACACATACACACACATACACACAGAGACACACAGAGACACACATACACACACACACATACACACAGAGACACACATACACACATAGACACACATACACACAGAGACACACATACACACACATACACACAGAGACACACATACACACATAGACACACATACACACACATACACACAGAGACACACATACACACAGAGACACACATACACACACATACACACAGAGACACACATACACACAGAGACACACAGAGACACACATACACACAGAGACACACAGAGACACACATACACACAGAGACACACATACACACACATACACACAGAGACACACAGAGACACACATACACACAGAGACACACAGAGACACACATACACACACATACACACACATACACACACATACACACATAGACACACATACACACACATACACACATAGACACACATACACACACATACACACAGAGACACACATACACACAGAGACACACATACACACATACACACAGAGACACACATACACACAGAGACACACATACACACAGAGACACACAGAGACACACATACACACAGAGACACACAGAGACACACATACACACAGAGACACACATACACACAGAGACACACATACACACATAGACACAGAGACACACATACACACAGAGACACACATACACACAGAGACACACAGAGACACACATACACACAGAGACACACAGAGACACACATACACACAGAGACACACATACACACAGAGACACACATACACACATAGACACAGAGACACACATACACACAGAGACACACATACACACATACACACAGAGACACACATACACACAGAGACACACATACACACATAGACACAGAGACACACATACACACAGAGACACACATACACACAGAGACACACATACACACATAGACACAGAGACACACATACACACAGAGACACACATACACACAGAGACACACAGAGACACACATACACACACATACACACACATACACACACATACACACATAGACACACATACACACAGAGACACACAGAGACACACATACACACAGAGACACACATACACACATACACACAGAGACACACATACACACAGAGACACACAGAGACACACATACACACATACACACAGAGACACACATACACACAGAGACACACAGAGACACACATACACACATACACACAGAGACACACATACACACAGAGACACACAGAGACACACATACACACAGAGACACACAGAGACACACATACACACAGAGACACACATACACACAGAGACACACAGAGACACACATACACACAGAGACACACATACACACAGAGACACACATACACACAGAGACACACAGAGACACACATACACACAGAGACACACATACACACAGAGACACACATACACACAGAGACACACAGAGACACACATACACACAGAGACACACATACACACAGAGACACACATACACACAGAGACACACAGAGACACATACACACAGAGACACACATACACACAGAGACACACATACACACACACATACAAACACTGTCTCACACACGTGCCTCTCCTCTCAGCAGTCTGTCTTTCACACGATTGGGTGTTATTTCACAGAAAAAGGGAATTCTGGAAGAAAGGGCTAAGATTGCCTGTGGATTGGCGGGTAACCCCTGGTGAGTCACCAGACCTCAGAAAGACAGCGCATGAAGCTGTCTGCCAAAGAGGTGGAGAACCGGCCCCCAGAGGCCCATCTGATCCTTTCCCTCCCTCCTCTGCAATGAAATATCAGGAAAAGGGCAGTGGGGTGAATTATGTGAATAGATGCGGTATTTTATGAAATACAAGAAGAAAAATGCTCTAAAACCCATAATCATAAAAACACAGCATATGGAAAAAGGAAAGCGCTAGTTTCGAGTTAGAAGCATCTTTTATCTACTTCCACTGCCTCCCCTTTCTGGTCAATATTAGATACATAATCAGAGAAATGCTTAAATTTCACCAAAGGCTTGCCTGAGTGGGAAGCTTGATTTTTTTTTTTTTTTTAAGAAGAAATTCCCCACCATCCATTCTACTGCAAGGATTTTCTTTCTCAAGTGCTTTCACCTGTCAAAAGCCCTCTGTCCAGAAACTTAGCAGATCCCTCCACTCTCTCGTTCTGCAAGGCAGAGAGGAGAGGAGGCTACACTGAGTGAGTGTCTACCATGAACCGGGCTCAGACGCAGACATCTGGCATCTCCTGCCAGCCTCTCGGAGGGGCTGTGAGGACGGTGGGCTGCCCATGGGCTCTTGGGTTCAGAGAGGCAGTAAGCCTGGCTGAGGGGCACCAGCTAGGAAATGGCAGAGCCAGATTCTGCACATCCCCAAAGCCCCAGACACCTCCCTACCTGCCCAGACTTCTCCATTTGAGTATGCGCCCTGCTGAAAAGCAGAGAAATGGGATGCGGGATGTTTTCCCCACAACAAACCCGGGTTCATTTTCTCTGTTGCTCTTGTGCTTCCATATTTGTTATTCTGCTCCTAGATACAGCCACGAGAAACGACTGCTTGGTCACGTTTTCCTATTTGACATATTCCTTCCCTCTCTTTCTCCCTCTCCCCCTTCCTTCTTTCTTCCTTTTCTTTATTTCTCCCTCCCTCTCTTCCTCCCCCTTTCCCTCCCTCTCTTCCTCCCCCTTTCCCTCCCTCTCTTCCTCCCCCTTTCCCTCCCTCTCTTCCTCCCCCTTTCCCTCCCTCTCTTCCTCCCCCTTTCCCTCCCTCTCTTCCTCCCCCTTTCCCTCCCTCTCTTCCTCCCCCTTTCCCTCCCTCTCTTCCTCCCCCTTTCCCTCCCTCTCTTCCTCCCCCTTTCCCTCCCTCTCTTCCTTCCCCTTTCCCTCCCTCTCTTCCTCCCCCTTTCCCTCCCTCTCTTCCTCCCCCTTTCCCTCCCTCTCTTCCTCCCCCTTTCCCTCCCTCTCTTCCTCCCCCTTTCCCTCCCTCTCTTCCTCCCCCTTTCCCTCTTTTGGTTATCAGCCTTTTTCTTATTTATTGAGATCAAACAGGTACCATAATATACACACATCTTTCTGCTTGTGAGGAATTTTTACATTAGCTGCCATGCATTGCATAAGAACATTTCAATGAGTGACTGCATATACAGCAGTGATCCCATAAGATGGTCACACTGTGTTTTCACTGTACCTTTCCTGTATTTAGATAGGTTTAGATACACAAATACCGCCGCGTCACAATTGCCTATGATATTCGGTGCAGTAACATGCTGCACAGGTATGTGGCCTAGGAGAAATAGGCTGTACCTTATAGCCTAGGTGTGTAGTAGGCTGTACCATGTAGGTTTATGTAAGTACACTCTATGATGTTTGCACAACAAAATCATCTTTAGGTGATGCATGACAGTACAGGGCCATAAAGTCACTGCTCAGATCAAGGTATAGGACAATTCCAGGCTCTCTCACACCCCTTCCCAGTCAGTACACACCCGGTTTCCCACCCCTCGCCTCCCCAAGTTAGATAAGGACTATCCTGATGGTTAACACCATCAATGGGTTTCACTGGTTCTTTTTTTCTTTCTTCCTCCTCCTCCTCCTCCTCCTCCTCCTCCTCTTCCTCCTCCTCCTCCTCCTCCTCCTCCTCTTCCTCCTCCTCCTCCTCCTCCTCCTCCTCCTCCTCCTCCTCCTCCTCCTCCTCCTCCTCCTCCTCCTCCTCCTCCTCCTCCTCCTCCTCCTCCTCCTCCTCCTCCTTCTTCTTCTTCTTCTTCTTCTTCTTCTTCTTCTTCTTCTTCTTCTTCTTCTTCTTCTTCTTCTTCTTCTTCTTCTTCCTCTTTTTGAGATGGAATCTCACTCTGTCACCCAGGCTGGAGTGCAGTGGTGTGATCTTGGCTCACTGCAACCTCTGCCTCCCGGGTTCATGCCATTATCCTGCCTCAGCCTCCTGAGTAGCTGGGACTACAGGTGCCCGCCACCATGCCCAGCTAATTTTTTGTATTTCTAGTAGAGACGGGGTTTCACCGTGTTAGCCAGGATGGTCTCAATCTCCTGACCTCGTGATCTGCCCGCCTTGGCCTCCCAAAGTTCTGGGATTATAGGCGTGAGGTACCGCGCCCGGCCTCACTGGTTCTTAAGCTTCATCTAAATAGAGTTGGGCTTCCTCTGCTCATCTTTGTGTCTGTGAAATTGCTCCTTCTTTTTGCATGCATCAGTATGTTGTTCTGATTTAGTGCTGTATAGTTTTCCACTAGACAACTGTGTAGGGATAGCTTGGTGAGAAGTGAGTAAATAATTAGCGAGTTTTTAAACTCTTAATGGACACTTGCTTGTTTCCAGTTTTTAGCTAGGGTCTATAATGTTGCTATGAGCATTCTTGCACCTGCCTTTCAATGGATATAAACACTCATTTCACTTGGGTATATGCTGAGAGTAGAATTAGTACGTCATGATGTATAGGATGCTTTTGTTGATTATTGTTATTTCTATTCCAGCAGTGATACACATTATTGTAAAGAGTTAAATAAAGAAAAGTTAGGCTGTAATCCCAGCACTTTGGGGAGGCCGAGGCGGGCGAATTGCCTGAGGTCAGGAGTTTGAGACCAGCCTGGACAACATGGTGAAACCCTGTTTCTACTAAAACTACAAAAATTAGCCAGGTGTGATGGCATGCACCTGTGATCCCAGCTACTTGGGAGGCTGAGGCACGAGAATCACTTGAACCTGGGAGTTGCAGGTTGCAGTGAGCCAAGATCACACCACTGCACTCCAGCCTGGGCAACACAGCAAGACTCTGTCTCAAACAAAAAAGAAAAAGAAAAATTAAACCCCACCTCCCCTAGACCCATCCTCCCTGGGTATAATCTAATATGCTTCTCTACATGTTCATGCAACATACATGTACACAGGTTCAACACATATGGTGTTTTTGCATTTCTTTCTTTTTCTTTTTCAAAAACAAAAATGAAATCACTCTCAAACACTACTTGGTGACTTGCCTTTTTCTGCTTAAACTTTGCATATGTTGGCCATTATCAGACTGATCCATATACGTCTACTCACTCTGTTTAATAGCTATATAATATCCCAGAATATGGTTATACAATTATTTGCTCAATCAGTATCCTCTTTTGATGGAAGTAATTTCCAGGTTTTTCATCTTGGCACACAATTCCATGATGAAGATTTTGAGAAAGATGTCATTTCGTACTGCTGGGGCTTTTTCTTGTAAAGATTACGAGCATTGCCATTTCTGGGCCAAAGGATATGTGTGTTTTAAAATGTAATATATCCAGGCCAGACACAAAAGGACAAATACTGTATCATTCCACTTATATGAGGCAGCTAGAATAGCCCAATTTATAGAGACAGAAGGTAGAAAAGTGTTTGCCAGGGGCTAGGCGTGGACGGGAATGGGGAGTTGGTGTTTAGCGGGGCCAGAGCTTCTATTCGGGAAGATGAAAATGTTCTGGAGGTGGATGGTGATGATGGTTGCACAACAGTGTGAATGCACTTCATGCTGTTGAATCGTACACTTAAACATGGTTAAAATTGTACGTTTTGTATTGTGTGTGCTTTACCACAATAAAAAATTTAATAATAAACATAAACATTTAACATATCCAGTGATGACTTTCTTTTTTAAAAAGTTTTATTTATGAGACGGAGTCTTTGATTTGAGCTCACTGCAACCTCCACCTCCCGGGTTCCAGTGATTCTCATGCTCCAGCCTCCTAAGTAGCTGGGATTACAACAGACATGTGCCACCATGCCGGGCTAATTTTTGGTATTTTTTGTAGAGATGAGGTTTCACCGTGTTGGAAGGCTGGTCTCGAACTCCTCTTTCTTCCCCTGCATCTCTTCCCACCATAGGTGCTGCCCTGCACAAGTCTCTTCCAGGATGTCCAAGATCTGGCCACCTCTGAGGTTATTCTCTTCTCTGGACTCTTTCAGCCTGAACTTGCTCCCTGATATGGTGTGGGGGCTGGGGGGCTTCCTGGCAAGGAAAGAGAGAGGGTGAACCAGTCAGGAGGCCTGGCACATGCAAAGGTCTGCGAACTGGAACATGCAAGTTCTGTGTAGCATAAGGAATGTCCTGGATTCAGTCACGGGCTTGTGACTTACCTCTGCTTTGCAGAAGCTGGGAGAGTGGGGGCAAATCACTTGGATGCTTGGAGCCTGTATGCTCTTCTCAATAAAATAGAGGCAAAATGGTGCCCACCGCAGGAGTTTCTGAGAAGATCTAGCAAGTTGGCGTGCATGGATGTGCTTTGCAAAATGTGGTGCAGATGGTAGTCATTTGGGTACGTGCTTCCTTGAGAGGGTGAACATCTGTGCCTAGGGGCTTAAAAGGCTGCCATATGCCCCCTACTCTAACCCCCCACCCCACCACACACACACACACACTGCTCAGAGCCGTTTGGAGCAGTCGGTGTCTTGAAATGAGAGAGGTCACAGAAGGCTACCATTTCTAGTCATCTTTGTGCTATAATGAATAGAAAGGTTGCGTGTTTAACGACCTTGCCAAAATGACCCGGATGCCCCTGAGCAACACAGAAAAAGGATTTCTTACTAACTTCATTCTCCTCCAATCTATGCACTGCCTGCAAAGTGCCTGGCGTGGTGCTTGGGCTACAGGAGACACGGAGACAAAAGAGCCACACGCAAGCCACGAGCAGCTCACGTTCTGCCTGGAGATGCAGAGTGTAAACAGCTGGGTGACTTTGAGTAAGCCATCTCGCTGCCATGAGCCTCAGCTTTCTCATCTGCGAAATGGGGAGAACTCCATCGGTCTCACACAGCTACTCCAAAGATTGAATCAAGCTGATAGATGTGAAAGAACCCATCAGGCCCTTGCCTGTGAGCCTAGGAAATAAGAATTACGATAGCCCACTCTGTGCTCACAGTCACGGAAGCACATGACAGACACACTGAACCCAGAGCTTCAGCCTTTTGTGGCCAGCGTTTGCAGAGCATCTTCCAGACCTTACCTTGTGCAGGTGCTTTGCAGACATTACGGTTGGAAACACTCAAGATAACAAGCTGTGGCCTAGTCAGTTCTATGTTGTTGATAAGGAAGCAGGGGCCCAGAACGGTGGAGTGACTTGCCCAAAGCCACACAGTTCACAGGTTGCTGGAGCCAGGATTCCAGCCCATGCCTGTCTGATTCTACGGCCCACGCCTGCCCACGTGCTGCTATTGAAGTCTCCTGTGTGCAGCGTCAAAGCCCTGACATGATCACTCCAGAGGAAGGTCACTGTTGAGCCCTCCCTTCTCCCTTCATCATCAAAGTCTGGGTTGACAACTGGGGGCTCAGAAGGCATCAAATTCTAGAATGCTGGAGTTAGGAGGCCCTAGGAGTGTCTAAATAAACCAATCCAACCATGTATTAACATCTACATGCTGGGAGCTGTTCCGCACACACCGTGGCAGCAACAGACTCCATCGGGCTCCTTCCCTGCCCTAAAGCAGCCCACAAGGAACTTGGAGCAAGCAAGCAGACCAGAGCTTTGAGAGTCACCAAGACATTCCAAGACATTTTGCAAAAAGAAAGAAGGAAAGAGGAGGAGGGGATCCCTACTGCCTGGGAGCTGGGGGCTGGCTTTTTGCAGGAGCTGCTTTAGCAGGTCACTGAGGGATGGGCAGGCAGGACCTCAGCAGGCTTCAGGGACACTGGGCAGTGCAGGAAGAGGAGCTCACGTGAGCAGGACACAGAAGAGGGCTGTGAGGCTGTTTCCCCCTGTGACGGGACTGGGAAGGGAGGGCAGGTGGAAGGGCGGGAAGGAAGAAGTCTAGAACAAGAGAATAACATCAGATTCGCTATGGAGTTTGGACTACATTTTGTTGAGTTGAAGGGAACTTCTGCAGCCGAGAGCTGGGGCAGGAGGACAGAAACAGCTGGCCTCAGAGACAGAGAGATCAGCTAGAACATTTCTCTCCATCCTCTTGCCCAACCTACTCCCTGGGGCAGATGGGATGGTGCAGGGCAGAGAAGGGAATGAGGTTGAAGTGGTCAGCAGCAGGAGCAAAGTTCAAAATATTTAGCAGCCAGAATGATGCAGACATTGACCAACCAGGAGGACATCAGCTTTAACCAGCCAACATAGAGATGCTGGTATGAGCTGACTGGACGCTAGCCCTGATTGACTTTAGAGGGTGGCATTGACTTAGGGTACCAAAATGGTTCCCCAGGACCTTACCGCTTTTTCCCTTGATGCCATTAATCTAGAATAGGCCAGCTGTCTTAGAAATGTCCACTCTGTCCCAAGGGAACAATGCCCTCTTTGTAGCATCTGTTGAAGGGCTCTCTGACCTGGTACTGCCAGAGAAGATGCCCAAAGGCTGGGGGGTGAGGGGCACACCTGTTCACACCTGCAATATTATCACCTTAAGGAGCTGGGAACAAACCAACCAGGGACCGATGACAAATATGAAACATGTTGGGTGACTCGTCTTTGTTAGTGTTTGAAAATCCGTCAAAGGTTTTTAATTAAAGTTAAGAGGATCTTTGAGGAGCCTGGGCCTTCCCAGTCTGTGTGAATGTGGGATTAGTTCTGGGTAGTGGGTGGTGGGTATGAGGTCTTATTTAGGAGATTGTCTTTGAGAACCAAGCACGTTGACTTTTGCCGGGCTCAGTTTCCACGAGGATTGCTAACCCCCCAGTGGGCTTAATCTTTGCTATTTACTTAGCTGTGAATACCCAAAGTCACCAGTTTAAGTTCTTTTAATTTTTCTCCTTAGAACTCAGGTCTCCCAACCTCTTGTCAAAAAGTATTTGTGTTACCCCCTAAGGCCTCCTCCTGTTTTTTAAGAAAACGGCCGATGATCCTTGGAATGGCTGACATTTTTCTGACATTTGCTTGCATTTTTAACATATTTTTACTCTGTCCTGACTTCCTAGTTCCAAAAGGCATCTGAATTCCTGTGGTTCTATCAACTGGCCTGGTAGCAGCACCTGATTTAATAGATAGGCCCGGCTTTAGAAAACCCAACACAGTGAAATGAAGACATTGGAACATTGGAATTTAGAAAACAGAATCCTTGAGCATTGAAAGAAGACTTGCATTGTAAAAGGATTTTCTCCTTCAACAAAGCTTTCTTCTGAGTTAGCAGGTCCACTTTGCTGCATGAAGGGTCTGGTCAACCAAAGCACGTCCTTTGCACCTAGTGTGTGTCAAGCACTGAATGAGGCACTAGGAAGAGCTACAAGATGACACTATGGTGTGAAACAAGCTATCATAGAAGCAAGGACATGGGAGAGCAGAGAATGGAACAGTTAATCAACTACTGCTTCAGAACGCCTGATTCTCAACTTATCTCCCTGTCTTCTTTCTAGAAGCCCCATATTCCTATAGCACAGAACTTACCACTGTTACCTTGAATGAGAATTGGTTGGTAGAGGTAACTCAAGAACAGCAGTAAACGTTTCTCTCTAATCCCTTAGTCCTTAGCTCAGTGACCAGCACATAGCAGGTGCTCAGTAAATGTTTGGTGAATCAATAAATCAACAAGCAAGTGATAAGACTAGGGCAGGTGGTGGCACCAGAATCTAAGACCTCTGCCAACTGGGTTCTGGGGAGACTATGACAGCATGAGCCAGCAGAAAACAAATTCAACTTCTTAAAAATCCAAATTTCATGGAACATTTTCAGGCCCTGGGTGTTCCCAAATGAGAAAGATTGGTGTTAGATGGAGGGGAAAAGTGTGATGATCGGTCCTGGTGTGGGTTGGAGACGGGAAAGTAACCGGAAAGGCCACTTATGGAATGACTGAGCAGTTGGCGGATTCAACCAGGAGTTTGCTGGAAGAGCTCTGGAATTTTCCCACTGGAGAATGCAGGCTAAATAGAATGGGGTTCAGCAGCAATTGAAGATGGCATCTGAAACCCCATTTGGGTTTTGCTTTTACTCTGAGGTTTGAAAACCATTAACATGTGCTCATTGGTTTCCAGGGCTCTCCCAGTGCAACTCCCCAAATTTCATGCTGTTCCAGAACCACAGAGCATTCAGGCTGGAAGGGTCTTCAGTAGGGTGGCCAACCATCCCAGTTTGCCCAAGACTGTCCTGGTCTTAGCACTGAAAGTTTCATGTCCTGGAAAAACTGAGACAGTCACATTAGTTTTAGAGACCATCAGTGGACCCAGACAGATCAAGGTTCAGGCCTCAGGACTTCCACCTCCTGGCAATGTGACTTCAGGTAAGGTGATTTGTCATTCTAAGCTTTGGTTTCTTCATCTTTAAAACAGGGAGTGTAACAGAGCCTTCCTAGGCACTGCCTGTACAGCATTTGGCACAGAACCTGGCCCCCATTAAGCAGTCAATAAATGATAGTTGCTATTATTATTGTAGTAATTATTATCATTGTCTTCCTCATTGTTACTATATTCCAAATGCCTCATCTCACAGATGAAGCCCAGAAAGAAGACTGGCTGGTCAAGGTCTCCAAGTGGGGCATAGTGGAAAAGCCAGGACTCAAAGCAATACCTGTGACTCCTAATCTAGTGCTCTTCCTTTAAACCAGACCAATGGAGTCATGGGCTCCATCTGAGCAGCTTTCAGGCCAGTGCCAGCCACTCTCCAGGACACATGCTTGTTCCGTGTTCAAGGGCAAAAGCCATTGCAACCGTTGGAGCTCTTCATTCATAAGCAACAAAAACAAGTTCTTGCAAACTAAGAAGAAAGAGAGTTTATGGGAAGAACATAGGGTCTCCAGGGACCACATGGCAAACTGAGAAGACAGTTTGGGATAGATGGGTCAGGCAGGGCAGGAGGGCGCTGCTGGCAGCAGGGTCGTACAATTGTTGCACCAAGGTGCTGCTATGAGAATGAGTGAACTCCAAAGTTGCTCCACCCTTGAGATGACCTGAGAGTCCAAGGTCCAGGAGAGAAAGCCCAGCTGACTGAACTGCTTGGCAGGGGTGGGCAGGGAAAGATGAATGGCACAGAAGGGGCCTCAGGTTCTCCTCTGTTTCTGCAGTGAGAGGTAAACACCAGGACTTGGTCCCCTATCAAGACTGCATTCTAAGGTGGTGTCCCAGAAAGAAATCAGAGTGCAATGAGGGAGGGAAAATTAGTGTTAGGTGAGTGGCCATAAACAATGACTGTCTACTCTAGCTATGAACTTGGTGAAGGTTGTTCTGCAGCTCAGTCTAGAGCAATTAGATTCTGGCCTGAACTCAGTCCCATTTCCAGAAGGGACCTGCCTGAGGGATATGATGTATTCATGTCAAATAATCCCCCGCCCTGTTTTCTTCTCATGCTACCACTTTCCCTCTCCAGTGTGACACTTTTTTCTCCCAGGGGCCACTTCCTTTGCTCTCCCAGTCTGATTTGACTTCCTCACTTTGCCAAGGAAGCCCATTTTTTTTGGCTGGACTAAGATCACAGCTGGCTGCAACCTTTGAATTGCATGAAACCCAAGTCAAGCTCTCTCCTTGGAACAAAGTTGCTGCAATTTGGTGAAACCACTGTAATGAAACAGTAGTAAACATCCAAGAAACTCTCGGTGTGAACAGGGACCAGAAGGCTGTTTTTCTCCAAATGGGTCCGTTTTTCACTTTCTGCTTTTTTCAAAACGTTCATTGTAATGACTTGCTGAAAACCTGGACTACACCGTGTTGTTTTGAAGTCCAGGCTGTCTTCAATTTTTTTTTTCTTTTCCCCCCTCTGATTTAACTTGCTGGGCGCCTCTGGAGTCTGGTATTAATAATAAATATTATTGCCGTGCATCCTTATTTTTCCCTTAATTTAATTAGAGAAAATGTAATAGCCCTTATGAAAACAATATACGAGTTTTCAAACCTAATTAACATGATACCAAGTGCGCAGGTCACGAAAATTGTTGTTTTCTCTGGAAAGCTTCCATGCAAATAGATAAAAACAAAACTGCATTTAATTCCACAGCCTCGGCTAACAGGCAAATCAGAGTTGACGGGCTCTCGCCCCAGGGCTCTGTCTGCCTGGTAATAAATACTTTCCTTTTGTCACGATTCAAGGGAGAGCCACAGCGATAGGCGAACCCTATCAAGTATTCCGAGGTGGAGTCAAGTCAGCCATGACCGGGGTTCAGCCGTCCCGCTTTAGGATGTTGAAGCCGCGAGGCAGCCCAGTTGGAAGGGAGCCTGCCGGGCGCCCTGCACCGCCTGTGGTGCTTTGTGTGCCGCACTCCCTCCTTCGCTCCGGTCAAGGCTGGTCCGTCCCGGGGGCCGGGCCGTCCTCCATCCTCCTCCAGTGGGTTTCCCTGGGCACGGGGCGCCGGCCCATCACCAGGCAGAGCCAGGACGCTGGACTCCAGGCTTTCTCCTCTGCAACTTCCCGAGCTTGGAACGGGTTTTTCTGGGTGTTCTCCGAGGCTGAGCAGGCGGTGCCGCCAGAGACAGATCTCCCCCTAAAGTTGCGGTGTGGGACCTGCCAGGGTCCTCCCCAGCCTCCCCACCACCGGCATTTAACCTCACTCACTTCTCAGAAGACGCCTCTCCTTCCTTCCATTCAGCAGCGTGCCTCATGCTCCGCACCCCAGAAGCTCACCCCACTTTCCCTTCCTGAGACCCAGGCCCTGTTCCCTGGAGACTGGGACGGGTGCCCCACCTCTGAGAAGCTGGTGTGGAAAACGGAGGTAGTAAGAGTATCCACCCGTACTATAACAAGTGGGGGGAGGCTTAGCATGCAGTAGCGCTGTATAAATGTCACTTCCATGTTTTTCTCTGGGTCTGACAACTTCCACTCGTTTCATGCAAAGTCTGAATGTGTGCTGGGACAAGCCCCCACTCCACCTTCCTTTCTTCACTATCATAAAGCAGCCCCTGGGTCCCTTCCTCACAAACGCTTTTGGAGAAGCAGCTGGACCTTTGCGTTCAGATGGTGTCCAGACCAGGGCCCTGTAGGTGTGGAGGGAGAGCCCAGGACAGAGGCTTCAGAACCCGGGGAAGAACCAGCGCTGCCGGCACACATGGGGAGGGGTGGGGTAGGAGACCTAGAAAACCAGACCCGAGCAGGAGAGAGCCGGGGCCGGGCTGGCGGATCCCATCAAGACACCAAACTTGCAAGTGACCAGGAAGAGGGTCTCTCCCAAGTCAGCTGACTCCAAACATGGGGCGGCCTCCCTTGTTCATTGTTCTTAGACACATGACTGACCATCTAATTATAAGACACCAAATCAGAAAAAAGTTTCGTTGACAGCCAAACACGACTGCGTTATCATGGTATTTATTATGATTATTTAAATGGTAGTTATTATATTCACTTATTAATGAAAGCAATTAATAATAATGCATGTATGTGTTACAAATGCATGTAAATGCACTACATTTTAAATACAATGTAAATAAATAAAATGTATTTTTGATAAAAATATATTAACTTGTAAATGTATCACAAATATTTTAACACATGACGAAGAAAAGTTTGGTCACTCTTAGCAAGTTTGAAGCTCCCCTTAACTGAATTGCATGTCTGTGTGTGTGTAAGTGTGTGAATGTGTGTGGTTGTACGTGGTACAGAGAAAAAAACACCCATGAACTGAAGAAAAAAGGACACCCATGGACTTTTAACAGACAGACAACATTAAATATACATGTTGTCTCCCCTCTGTTTCTCTCTCTCAAACACCTGAAATGACAAAGGAATAATGAAGATACGGACACACTAAAAGTCAGAGAATTACACAGATGGGGGGAATGTAGGTCCCAGAGATGACCAAAAATAATTGGATGAGCAATAGTGACTGACTTGGCAAAGCAGTGCTCCCGGGGTGTGGAGCTGGTGGAGGCCAACTTTAACAATCAAGCAGAGGCAGAAACCAGGCTCCCAAATACTCAGACACTGAAGGTTTACAGGTACCTCAGGGGTCTGGGGGCAAAGTATGTCTTTTTTTTTTTTTTTTGAGACGGAGTCTTGCTCTGTTACCCAGGCTGGGGTGCAGTGGCCGGATTTCAGCTCACTGCAGGCTCCGCCTCCCGGGTTCACGCCATTCTCCTGCCTCAGCCTCCGGAGTAGCTGGGACTACAGGCGCCCGCCACCTCGCCCGGCTAGTTTTTTGTATTTTTTAGTAGAGACGGGGTTTCACTGGGTTAGCCAGGATGGTCTCGATCTCCTGACCTTGTGATCCGCCCGTCTCGGCCTCCCAAAGTGCTGGGATTACAGGCTTGAGCCACCGCGCCCGGCCAAGTATGTCTTGAAATAAGAAGCTTGGTCCAAAAGCCTGACCAAGAGTGGCTAGAACCCCAGCTTCTCCACTAATGTGCTCCCCCAGGCAGCTCCTGCCACACACGCAGGAGGGTCCTGAAGCCTCTGTCCTGGCAGAAGAGTAAGGGTTAATCGCAGAAGAAACAGTCAGAGAGGGAAGAGACCCAATACCACCAGGGACAGCCAAGGGCAAGGTGGGCATCATATTGAAAATGTGGGATTGAGGCTGGGCATGGTGGCTCACACCTGTAATCCCAGCACTTTAGGAGGCTGGGGCAGGTGGATCACTTGAGACCAGGAGTTGGAAACCAGCCTGACTAACATGGTAAAACCGCATCTCTACTAAAAATACAAATATTAGCCAGGCATGATGGCACACACCTGTAGTCCCAGCTACTCAGGAGGCTGAGGCTGGAGAATCACTTGAACCCAGGAGGCAGAGGTTGCAAGGAGCCGAGATCGCACCACGACACTCCAGCCTGGGCGACAGAGCGAGACCCTGCCAAGAAAGAGAAAGATAAAGAAAGAGAGAGAGAGACAGAGAGAGAGAAAGAGAGGAAGGAAGGAAGGAAGGAAGGAAGGAAGGAAGGAAGGAAGGAAGGAAGGAAGGAAGGAAGGGAGGGAGGGAGGGAGGGAGGGAGGGAGGGAGGGAGGGAGGGAGGAAGGAAGGAAGGAAGGAAGGAAGGAAGGAAGGAACTGAATAAGAATTAGTGCCCTAAATGGTGGGACCCCTGTCCCTCTCCCCTTCAGGCCCTCAGAATGCTGCAAGCCAGGTTTATCCTCCACAAGTGTGAGCTTGGATGAGACTCCTCCAGGAAACTGACTATTCTGAGAAAAAATAATGATAGCTACTCACACTCAAGGGTCTCTCAATGAAATAGCCATAAGTCTAAAGAAGCCCACCAGCCAACAAACCCCACCCCTGCATCCAAAGCTTGCAGTCAGCTTGATAGCACTTTGTCCTTACATATGAACATATGGCCAAGGATCAACAGACATTTGAGGAAAGCACTAGAACCAGCCAACAAACCAGTGAACAGGACAAAGGGATGTATAGGAAACAGAGATTTCGATAACACAGATTCATATCCTTAGAGACATAAGAGGAAATATTGCATCCAAGCACAGGGTATCATTTAGAGAGTTCTTGGAAAGTAAAACCTATTTCAAATAAAAATTCAGTAAAGTAAAGGAAGATATAATTGAGGTAATCTTCTGGGAAATATCACAGAAAGACAAAGACCTGGAAAATAGAAAAGCCAAATAAATTAGAGCATCAATGCAGGAAGTTCAATATCAAATTATTAGGATTTTCACAATATAAGATAATTTAAAAAAGAGAAATAAAGAAATACCAAATAATGTGATTCAGTTTTGCAGAATATAACCAAATGAGTTTCTGAATTAAAATGGTCCACTGAAAACCTAGCTTAGGTAGGACTAGAAGCCCCTCACCAAGACACATCACAAAGAAATTTTAGAAAATCAAGGATAAAGAGATCTTATATGTTGTCAGAGGAAAGGTGGGGGAATGTCATATATAAAGAATCACAAATCACAATGGCACTGAATTTCTCAATAACTGAAAGGTAAAAGATGATAAAACAAAGCCTTCAACAATCCAAGAGAAATTACTTCCAACCAAAAATTATATACCCAGACGAATTATCAGCCGAGTGTGAGCATAAACTTCCATTTTTAGATATGGACAATGTCAAAAATGTACTTTCATTAACCATGTCTGAGGAACCTACTGAAGGATGTGCTCCACCAAAACAAAGGAGTAAGTAATAAAAGAGGAAGGCATGCATCTTAATCTGCTCAGGCTGCCATGTTAAAATACTATAAACTGGATGGTTTAAACAATAACTGTATTTCTCACAGTTTTGAAGGCTGGAAAATCCAAAATCAAGGCATCTGCTAATTTGGTGTCTGGTGAGGGCTTTCTTCCTGGCTGGCAGACAGTCAGCTTCTCACTGTGTCCTCACATGATGTTTCTTTGATATGTGCACATGGAAAAGAGAAGAGAGAGAGAGAGACAAAGAGGAGAGAAAGAGAAAGAGAGAGAGAGAGATCTCACTCTTCTTATAAGGCCACCAATCCTGTAGGATTTAGAACCTCATCCTTATGACCTCATTTTACCTTCTAAAAGCCCTATCTCCAAATGCAGTCACATTTCAGTTTTAGGGCATCAACATATGAATTTGGGAAGAACACAATTCAGTCCAAGCAACATGGAATCCATGAAATAGGTAATTTAACACAGGAGAGAGACTAAGCACATTTTTAGGATAACAGCGGAACGATGGGTCTGGGGAAAACCAGCTCCAGAGCCGAGGATGGAAGGCTTCCGGAATTAATAAGAAAACTGATCAATTACCCAATATATTTGATTGTCTCGAAAGAAAGTTCAAACTTCTGGCAAAAAGTTTGGGATATATAGAAAAGGACATTAAAAAATAAAGCAATAATTAGCTACTCAATAAATAATAATTAATATTAGGAAGGAAATTCAATTATAGTATGCTGTGTGGCTTTAGCAGTGAACAAAATTTATATATATTTTTCACCTATGATCAAAATGCTATCACAGCATTGAGGTTTACTCTACATAGAGCATCATCCCTTCACTGCCAGGAACAGCGTCCCCTTGCTCTGTGCTCCCACCTCACTGTGCTCCCATCTCTCCCAGCTCAAAATATATGGACTCTGTTCCTGTCTACCTGTTAGCCCCCAGCTCCCCTCTTTGCCGAGACTGCCCCTGTAGGGCACACATTTGGTGATGGAGACGAAGATTAGACACAGTAAAGGAGAGCGTTGTTGCATATTAGAAGTTGTGAGAAAAAGAACACTCAGGACTGGGTGAGGGGAGGCTTGGGCATGGGAAGAGGGATCAGTCTGCAGTATTAATCAGGGTGGTCAGAAAAGGTCTCTGAAAAAGTGAGGGTAATGGTTCATTTTATTTGTCAACTTGCCTGGGCCATGGGGTGCCCAGATTAAACATTGCTTCTGTGTGTGTCTGGGAGGGTGTCTCTGGATGAGATCAACATTTGAATCAGTGGGCTTGGTCAGGTTGATTGCCTTCCCCAGTGTGCACAGGCATCATCCAACCCACTGAGGACCCAAGGAAAGAGCAGGCAGAGCAAAGGGTAGAGGAGAGAGGGATTCCCCTTCACCTTTTTTCTTTTTTTTTCTGCCTGTTTGACCTGGGGCATCTCATCCCAGCTGGCTCTCAGGCTGGGATTTACACCAATGGCTCCTCTATTTCTCAGGCCTCCAGACTCCAGCTGAATTACACTATCCGTTTTCCTGCATCTCCAGCTTGCAGACTGTGGGACTTCTCAGCCCCATAACTGCATGAGCCAATTCCTCATAATAAATCTCTTCCTACATATTTCCAATTGGTCTGTTTCCCTGGAGAGCCCTGACTAATGCAGTGAGCTTTGCATAAAGACTCAAGACAAGCTGCTTTCTGAGGGAAAAGAGTTGCTGGCAGAGGGAAGGGCTAGGACCAAAGCCCTAAGCAGTGGGAAAGAAGAAGGAATGAGGATACAGAAATAATAAGGTCAAGGTCATGAAGGGACTTTTAGCCCGTGGGTAAGAACTTTGACTTTAACTCAGAGGGAACTAGGGAGCCATTGAAGGTCTCTGAGCAGAGGATGGACCCGGTCTGATTTATGACTGCAGAGGGACCAATTAGATGCTGTTGCAGCAATCCAGATAAGAGATAATGGGGGCTTGGCCGAGGTGGTCACAGTGCGGTGGAAAGAAAGGTTTGGATTCTGGATGTATTTTGAAAGAATGAATGAATGAACAAAACTAGTTCATATGAGATTCTATTTGACATTAGATTTTCTTCAGAAATCCGGATAGCAATAACTTTAGTTCTTTCTTTTTCCCTCCCTCCCTCCCTCCCTCCCTTCTTTCCTTCCTTCCTTCCTTCCTTCCTTCCTTCCTTCCTTCCTTCCTTCCTTCCTTCGTTCCTTCCTTCCCTCCAGAGGGCCTGGCTATGTGCTGGGCTCCACATCACACACCTGCCCATCCATCCCCTTCAATTTGTGCAACCACCCTCCTTTCCAGATGAAGAAACACAGGCTGATGGAAACCAGGCAGTTCCCTACAGTGATCTACAAGTAGACAGGGTTGGAGCTGGAATGAAATCCAGGTACACTGATTACAAAGCTCATGTGCTCTCCCGAGAGCTTAGGGGAGGTCTGCCTTTGGGTAGAGTCCCCACCCTGGGGTTCACCCCAACCTGACATGGAGGCTGCCGAACTGTCAGGGATCTAACCTGAAGCACAGCCTTGGCCTGCATGGTTTAAGGAAAACTAAATGATAGGTAAGAATTGCCATGGGATTCCCAAGAGCTGCCTGTCACTTAGACCTGCCAGTTCATTTCCTGGAGGTGTCAAAACTGGGAGTTCTGTGAACGGGGGACATTCCAAGTCCCTGGGAGGGAGGGGTGCTGGTCCAGTTTTGCTTCCCTACATGCTCCTCTGGCTTTCAAACACCCCGGCTTCACAGCCCTCCGTGCCTCTGCAGCAGCACGCAGGCAGTGCACCCTCAAACAAACATCACATACGGCTCCCACAAAGATGGTCATATGGGCTGCAGCTGGGACTCAGAAGTTCCTTTCTATGTGGTCTGAAAAGCAGCCGGAATCATCCATGCCCTGCTTCTCCCACTGACCTTAAATTGGTAACGGAGGGGAAATAGCAGATCCAAGTCAAATTTCTCTTTTCAAGATAAAACACGGAAGCTTTGGAGCCTGAGGACCAGAACCTGAGGACCCGGCTCTCCCTTTTCCTTTGGCAATTTCTTTCAGCTCTCGGAGCTTCAGGTTCCTCTCTTGTACAAAGGACCCTCAAGCGGCTGTTGTAAGGATTCCTAGTAGAATGCGAAGTCGCCAGCAAAGTGCATGGCACATGGATGCTCATCCTTAGGGCTGGGCATGCTGGAACCTTAGGTGAGGAATTAAAATTTTGTTATGGAAGGACAAGAGTCTTCTAATTTCTTGCCACCCAAGATCAAACTTTTTTTTAAAACTTATCTTGCATTGGAATAATACACTTTAATCAACATGTATTGTATGTTGTTTAATCCTCCCTGTAAGCCTATGCATTAGGCATCATTATTTCTATTTTATTTTATTATTTATTTATTTATTTGAGATAGGCTCTCCCTCTGTTGTGCAGGCTGGAGTGCAGTGGTACCATCACAGTTCACTGCAGCATTGATTTCCTGGGCTCAAGTGATCCTCCCGCCTCAGCCTCCCTAGTGCTGGGACTACAGGTGTGTGCCACCAGGCCTTTATAGAAATATTTTTTATTGATGGGGTCTCACTATGTTGCCCAGGTTGATTTGGAACTCCTGGGCTCAAAAGATCCTCCTGCCTCAGCCTCCCAAAGTGCTGGGATTATAGATACAAGCCACCACACCCAGCCTCTTTTTGTTTTAAAGAAAAGGACAGGCCGGGCACGGTGGCTCATGCCTGTAACTCCAGCACTTTGGGAGGCCGAGGTGGGTGGATCATCTGAGGTTGGGAGCTTGAGACCAGCCTGATCAACATGGAGAAACCCCGTCTCTACTAAAAATACAAAATTAGCCGGGCGTGGTGGCACGTACCTGTAATCCCAGTTCCTGGGGAGGCTGAGGCAAGAGAACCGCTTGAACCTGGGAGGCGGAGGTTGTGGTGAGCCAAGATCGCACCATTGCACTCCAGCCTGGGCAACAACAGCAAAATGTCACCAAGGAAGGAAGGAAGGAAGGAAGGAAGGCACACACGCTATGGCACAGAGAGGTTTAAAGTCACATAACACGTTGATGGCAAAGGAGGAGACTTCAAACCCAAAGCGCAGAGCTGCCTCGCAGTAAGAATTGCCTGAATTTGCCGAATGAAGACTCAAAGCCGGACCTCTAGGAAGGATGATGATTATAACGTGGAGGGGGCGAAGCGGGAGGCAATAACAATAGCTACAACTTATTGAGCACAAAGCCTTTCCTGAGGCTTTCTGTTCGTTTCCTCCCTTCAGTCCTCCCAGCGACCTCATTCAGCAGGCAGCACAGGGAGGATCAGGACGAGATGCTGGTGTATCTGGGCTCCCTCCCTATTCTTTCACTTTCTAGCTGCATGACCATAGGTAATGCACTTCTCCTCTCCATGCATCAGTTTCCTGACTTGGAAAATTGGGCTAATCATTATACCCCTCTCCGAGAGTGTGGGGAGCATGGAGTGCTACGGCTGCGTCTGACCTGGAGCGAGTGCTCCACAGACTGAGGCTCACAGACAGTCGCCAAGGCTGGCCCACTCATCAGTGGGAACTCCTGTCAAATAAATAAAAAGGCACATGAGCCATCACTGAGCACTTGTGGTAGATGAGGCCATGCAACTGGTAGGGGAAGAGATGCAAAGGGAATGCTTCTCAGTGGCATTCACTTGCCCCCCAACTGCTACACATCGTGTTCCCCCAAAACACATATGTTGCAGCCCTAACCCCCAATGTAACTATATTTGGAGATAGGGTTTTAGGAGGCAACTAAAGTTAAATGACGTCATAAGGGCAGGGCCTGATCCAACAGGACTGATGGTTTCAGAAGTAAAGGAACAGGGAGAGAGAGAGAGATCTTCCCCCCCTTGTAAGCACATAGCTAGAAGGCGCCATCTACAATCTAGGAAGTGAGTTCTCACCAGAGACCAAATGACACCTTGATCTTGGACTTTCCAGCTTCCAAAACTGTAAGAAAATAAATCTCTGTTGTTTAAGCCATCCAGTATGTGGTAGATGGTTATGGCAGCCCAGGTGGGATTCATACACCAACACAGTCAACAAAGTAGATATTGGATGGTCAACAGCAGTGTGTGACCCCAAAAGCCAGGCAATGCTTAGTGACAATGAAAAGATGAGACATATTGCTAAGGGGTAGTGTGGAAATAAACTTGAGACAAAATGTTCAATGAAAAGGCAAGTGATGGAACAATTCAGAAAGCATACCCCATTCACGAAAACCAAAACACAGTGCACACACAAATACGAAACAAAGCCGTGTATTTCTTTTTTTTTTTTTTTTTTTTTTTTTTTTTTTTTTTTTTGAGAAGAAGTCTCACTCTGCCGCTCAGGCTGTCAGGTTGGAGTGCAGTGGCATGATCTTGGCTCACTGTAAGCTCCGCCCCCCGCCATTCTCCTGCCTCAGCCTCCCGAGTAGCTGGGACTACGGGTGCCTGCCAACACGCCCGGCTAATTTTTTTGTATTTTTAGTACAGATGGGGTTTCACCATGTTAGCCAGGATGGTCTCAATCTCCTGACCTCGCGATCCGCCCTCCTCACCCTCCCAAAGTGCTGGGATTACAGGCGTGAGCCACCGTGCCCAGCCAACAATGCTGTGTATTTCTACTGGATCTTATTTAAGTATGTAACGTACAGAAAAAGGTCAGCAGAAGTAGACTTCTGAAACTAATGTCCTGGAGTACTTCTGAAGAGATGGGGAGGATAAAGGGGGTCAAGAAGGACTTTAGCTTTATTTGCCTTTTGACATTGTGAATATATTCATGTATTATGTTACATGAGGACTACAAAAGTAATACAAATTTACCAAGAAAAAAAAAGAGGGAGAAGCAGAAGAAGGACCGTCTGCTCTGAGGTGAGCTTTGCCTCCATCACACACATAAAAGCCTGTGGCGTAATTTTCTAATGCCTCTTCACCCCACACCCCGTTACATCTCTTAAATGAAAGACTCTTTTGGAAACAGGAGGAACTGCAAAGAGGATGACAGGGTGGTGAGATCCGTTAGATAGTTTGAAGAGAGGAGAGGAGGGCAGCAGCAAATGAGAGCAAGCGATAAGGAAGAGAGGACGTCTGATCAAAGGCTCTCATGTACGTAATAGGCACTCATATCTGACGCACGTGCTCCTGTTGAATTTTCGTTGCAGCCCTGCTGAGGGTTAACTCACTTTGCAGACATTCAGTTCTTCTAGCCCACGGGCCCTGCAAGCTGCCTCCTGCTACCTCTCTCTGAAGCATAGATTCCTCCGCAGGATGCAGCCTGGGCTCACGGACGGATGCTTGCAGATGCTCTTCTCAGAGGGCTCACCTCTTCCTGAGTCACCCCTGAGTCACATGTCACAATCCTACTTGTGGGCTGGGCCCAGGGAGGAGAGTCAAGTCACCCAGAGGCTGGGCAAAGTTGTATGTCACAATCCCCCCTGCAGGCAAATCCAAGGATGAGTCACAGTCCCACACACGTCCCAGGTTCAGTCTGTCACCTGAGTCAGTCAGTCGCTGCCCTGAGCCTGGTACTGCAGGAGCCACTGCAGCCCTCTGTCCTCTGTGTGCTGCTTCAAGCCCTGGGTGGCTGGGTGGCTTCTGTGTCTATGCAATGCTAACCTGCCTAACTCTGCAGGCCCAGTGCCAGAGAAGAGGCAGACACCTTTGAGCAGAGCCAATGTCAGCCTAACTGACTGAGGGGTAGCATCTCCCAAGGGGACTGTTTGATGGGGGCAGAGCTTCTTTGTGTGTAAAGGACCCAGTCCAAAGACAGGTACCAAAAGGTAATCTCTTCAAAGGGTGTTTAAAAACCAAAAAGGAATTGGGAAACCTATAGCGTTCTTTGCACAAGAAGTGCCTGATAATGTTTTTAAAGGCAAGAGAGGGGGTTGAAAATAAAAGAAACAAAAAGATATTTTATTGATGCTGCTGTTTATTTTAATTGCAATCAAGGGCCGCATGTGGTGGAAGAAAGGTAGGTATAGCAAAGGATATTCAGTAGAATTCAGTCTCTTTTCCACCCCAGGAGTAAATGTCATGGCCAGTCTCCTGTCTCCACGCACACACACACATCTGCTTCCTCACACATCTGGAAGTAGACTCTATACACCATTCAGCATTTTGTTTATTTTTCAATGGACAATATATAAAGAAAATAAAGATGAAAATAGTTTCCCACTCCAAGTCTTCTCAAGACCTGGCCAGACCTCCATCTAAGAAGAATCATCTGAGTTGCTCGAATGCACTACAAAGAGTATGAAGAAGGGATAAGGACCGTCTGCAGAGGCCCCTAGGACAAGCGTGTGGAAGAGGAACCCTGGGTGAGCAGGAAGAATTCCAAGACTTGGCTGGCAGGCAACAGCATTATCACCAAGAAAAGATATAAAAGGCAAGGAGGAAGACGGTTGGTTCTGCATGGGAGCGTCGGAAAGCCGGGGCCCTGACATGCTGCCCTCTCAGGCTGGGGGACACTGACGGGAGGCCCGCCTGGGTTCACGTAGATATGGAATCACAATTTTACAACGCAATGGCAGGAGCTGGTACAGAAGGAAGCAGAAGGAAGTCTAAGGCTTTTCACGTCTGAGAACGACATCGCGTATAACACTTCAGCACAAGCCGAGGCAGTCTCTCCTAACCAGACACATTCATATTTCACCAGAAAATGTTCTGATAATTTTTGCTTCTCAAACCTCTTTGAATCTCAGAAATACATAGAAGGGGTTGTGGACTTCAGTAATGGACCCACTTCAAAAAGAAACATATTAAATGGAGTAGAAAGGAATGGGCTTCAAGAAGAAACGAAATTAGTAAACACGTTGCTAAATCTAAATCAACATTGTTTGAATAAAACTAAAAACGTCATGGTTTGATGGAGTGTTTTTTTAAATACAGGAAGGAACTACAATACTCGGCAAATATCGGAGAAAATGGGGAGGCAGACGACCAGAGTTAAAACCTTCTAACATCATTGTGTTGTCTTGTAGGATGACAGGAACAGTTTTTTTTACTTAGAAGTTAAGCATTCAAGTTGGGTAAAGTAAGGCTGAGCGCTAAATTGTAAAAGAACACAAGATACAACTTCCAAACAATTAAAAGGGAGAAAGAAAGTAATCAAGGCTTGATTTAAAGTAATAAAGCAGGACAAGTGAGACACAGTGGAAAATCATAGTAAACAGCATATACGGAGCCAGATGGCAGAAGTCTGCCGAGTCATATGAACAAATGTAAATGGATCAAACTCATCCAGTAAAAAACTGAGATTTTTTTCAAGCCTGGGCAACAAAGCGAGATCCCATCTCTCTGAGAAAGTAGGAAAATTAGCCAGGTGTGGTGGCACACGCCTATGGTCCCAGCTACTCAGGCTGTTGAGGAGAAGGATCACTTGAGCCTGGGAGGTCAAGGCTGTAGTGAGCCATGACTGCACCACTGTACTCCAGCCTGAGACAGAGCAAGACTCTGTCTCAAGGAAAAAAAAAAAAGTGAGTTTTTCTCAGATTGCACTTTTAAAAACCTAAGTATGTGATGTTTAAGAGATATATCTAAATTATGATGCCATAGGAATAAAGAAAATAAAGGTACAGGGAAAGATATCCAAGGCAAATAAATACTAACCTAAGGAGGTCTTGGGTCCTGATATTAATATCAGATAAAGTAATCTTGAAGGTGTTATTTAACTGTGTCTCAGTTAATAGAAAAAGGCCGATTAGCCATATGAAAAAAATCTCAACTTATAAAATAGATGAACATCAATATATTCGCCCCAGGCTGCACATTGCAAGGGAAATTGTCTGCTAATGTATCTATATTGTCCACTAGACTCTAAGCTCCTGGGAGGAAGCAAGCCATGTCTTATTAGTAGTCACTTAGCCCGGGTCTGACTTAGGGAATTCTTAATAAATGTTTATTGAATAAACCAGTGGTTCTCAAGCCTGGCTGCACATCAGAACCTTCTGGGAGTTTTAAAAAATACTGAGACTTGGGCCCCACCCCAGACCATTTAAAGGAGAATCTCTAGGGTGGGACTTCAGTATAGTATAGATATATTTTAAAAGCTCCCCAGGTGATTCTGATATTTGGCCGGGGCTGAGAGCCGCTGGAATAAATAAATGACGGAATGACCAAATGAATGAGTGTCTCTTTGATTTACAAAAGAATTCATTGCAGGATTCCTTTTAAAAGCACATTCCCATGGTGCATTTCCATGTAATTTGATTTTAAGAAATTTGATTTACACCCAATATTGCTGGGACAATCTATTTTGTAAAGCAAGGAACATCTGTATTATCTATCCATTTCTTTTTTTTTTTTTTTTTATGGATTTGGGAATATTCTGTTTCTCCATTTAGAACTGGGCTGGAGACTTGAGCAAAGATTGGATCATTTCCTGTTCTCCAAAAAAAGCTTTCTCCCACTCTGGCATTCAGAGACCATTTCCCGGCAATATTAAGCATGTGATTACTTAATGAGACGCTTAAAGCAGTTTTGAGAAGTATAAAAACATCATGGTCTGGCCTTCCTACTCCTGATGTTACATAAGTGACAGCAAGAATTCAACTCAATCCTGCCCCCACGTATTAGGTCCCTCCTGTGTGCCTGGCGCTGTGTTAGGTGCTAGGAGCAGACAGGGAGATAAAAGTCCACTTAGAGCAAATGGAAGGCAGAAAGCAGGATAAAAGGATGTCCAAGGCTGGGCGCAGTGGTTCTCGTCTGTCACCCAAACACTTTGGGAGGCCAAGGCAGGTGGATCACTTGAAACCAGGAGTTCAAGACCAGCCTGGACAACATGGTGAAACCCCACCTCCACAAAAAATACAAAAATTAGCCAGACGTGGTGGCATGCCTGTAGTCCTCCCAAGAAAGGACGCTCATGTGTAAGGTGAGGCGACAGAGATGTGCTTTCCCAAGTAGCAGCAATATGAAGACAGATCCCTATGTTCCGATTCAGTCTCAGGTGGGCTGGCATGAGAAACATCTCACAGAGGAAAGAGCCCTGGAGCTCTGTCTTAAAGGACGTGAAGGATTTCTACCATGGAGAAGTTGTGGGAGCTTGTTGAAGCACGGAGAGCAATACGAGGAGACTGGGAAATTGCAGCAGAGGAAGGGTGATCTGTTGGAACATTTCCTGGTGCCTTTCTGGAGACTCCTTTGTGGCCACCCTGTTCCCAGCGCCCTGGCCGCCAGCCACATAGGACATCGACTACTCCTTCCCTCCAATCTCTGCTTTCACCAATGTTTTATCTCCTCCCTAGGGCTGCCATAACAAAGCACCACACACTGGGTGGCTTAAAACAACAAGAATTTATTTTCTCACCGTTCTGGAGGCTGGAAGTACAAAATCAAGGTGTTGGCAGGGCCCGGCTTCATCTGGATCCACAGGAGAATTATTCCCTGCTTCTCGGAGTTGCTGCTGCCACCAGTGATCTCTGACCTTCCCTGGCCTGTGGCTGCTTCATTCCATCTTCTGCATTCACATGGAGTCTTCTCCCTGGGTGTTTTCACATCCCCTTCCCTCTTTCTGTGTGCCTCTGTGTGCACGTTTCCCCTTTTTATAAGAACGCCAGTCATATTGGGTTAGGGCTCACCCTAACAGCCTCATTTTAACTTGATATTTTTCTGCAAAGACCCTGTCTCCAAATAAGGTGCCGTTGTGAGGTCCTGAGGGTTAGGACTTCGGCATATCTTGTTGGGGTACACAGTTTAACCCATAACAATCGTAAAGTTGGAAAGATGACCCAATTTTATTCTCACTTCTTGTCTTTTCCCAAATTCTTTTTTTCTCTGCCTCCAAGCAATTAGGATTTCTCCTCTCCCTCCCCCAAAATTCTCAGTCTCCTGCCTCATTCTCCCTCTTCCCTCCTCCCCACCCACCTTCACTGCCCACAGGATCCCTTCAGCCACCCTGGACAGTTTGGGCAACTCAGTCTCATCTGCAGCCTGGGTTTCACACAAGGTACCGCCTGTCTTGCTGTCTGTCCCTCCTGGTTCCCACAGCTTGGTGGACACAGCGCACCTTTCCCTCCAGCAGGGATTGGAAACGGTGCTTCCTGTGGTGATCAGCCTCTCGTCTGGGCCAGCTGCTGCACACGCTGTCCTTCCGTGCAGCCCTTTCATGTTTCTGCCCTCACCTCTGGGACCATTCCGTAGGCTTCCAAATCCTCAATTTCCCCCTCTGTCAATAGCAGCATCTTAGAGGTAACCCCAGAGCTTCCCCCACAACCCCTCCGTCCTCTTCTTTCCTCTCTGAGATAATCCGAGCAAAGTCCAGTCTTAACTTGTCGGCCTCTGTCCTTCACCAGGATCTCAGCTCTGCCTTCATCTGTCTCGTGGTACATTCTTGAGTGTCTGCAGCCAAGGCTGTATTTCTTCTCTGCTTTCCTCTTCCTTCTCCCGTCACCTCGAGTGTCTGCAGCCAAGGCTGTATTTCTTCTCTGCTTCCCTCTTCCTTTTCCCGTCACCTCGGCTTGCTCTCTGCCCTCTCCCTTCATTCTTCTGTCTGTTATTTACATAAAGTTCCTTTCTACCTTCTTCATCCTGTGGAGAGATTCCCTGTCGAGGCTCCCAGGGTTAGCACACCTTCTGGAACACGGTTTGTGATGCTCAATCTTTGCTCAGTCACCTCCAGCCGTCTCATGGGGTGCATCTCCCTGCCATGGGACATGCCTGGGCTTTGGCCCGCAGAGGCCTGGGTGGAAATTCCACTGGGCCAAGGTGGCAAGGGTCCTCTTTAGTGATAAAGAGCTTGGAGTTGGCCTCAGACAGACAGGGATTTGGATTCTCACTGTCAATTGTGTGATGGGCAAATTCCTTAACTATCTAAGAGCTGACTTCCTAATCTGTGCAAACAGGGAAAGGCAGCACCTACATCATAAGTGTGGGAGGTTAGTCAGGTCTCAGCAGGAGATGCTTGGCAATTTTGTAATAGGACAGTTCTAGGATCATTCATTAAGAGTTTATATACAAAAGGTCTATATACAAAGGGTCTATTTACAAAGTGGCGGGTGGCAGCAGTAACTACCCCAGGCCCTAAGAAATGGGGACGGGGCAGGCAGCAGGGAGGTAACTAGAATCCCAAATAATTGGCTGGTGACTCTACAGAGTCAGCCACCTTGAGAGATGGGAAACCCAGGCCAGAGCAGGTGCCAGTGTGTGCATAGCCTCATTTCTTCCCCTCCCATCCACCTGCCTCTTGCTGCTGCGTCCCACTAGCTGAACCCCTCAGGAGGCCAGAGGCAAGGGGTTCCTGGCCATGGATCCATGGAGGTCAGCCAACAGGGAATTGGGGTGCAGGGAGGGTAAAAAGATTTGGGGAGGCAAATGGATGAATCAGCAGTTTTGTAAATCAAATAAGGTAAGGCATGGAAAACCCAGCACCTGGTACCTATTAAGTTAATAAATGTGTTAGCAACTTTTCCTCTCCTGCTCCTCCTCCTCCTCCTCCTCCTCCTCATTATTACGACTTACATCAAACCAAGCATGGTCTTTCCCAACTTTTCTCTCACCAATTCTAGCTCTCCAGGAAAAGGAACTGCCAGAAACCTCTTCCCCTTGGATTGTTGACAAGCACCTGCCAACTCTCAGTCCTATTCAGAGACCCACCCGATGATTGTACCCTGGCCTCAGCCAGTTGGACCAGGGATGGGCACTCCGCCATCATAAGCAAAGAACCACCCAATGAGTCCACCTCGGCCTTAGCTGATTGGACCAGGGGTGTGTGTCTGTGAGGCTGTTGGATGGTGATTGGCCATCCCCACTAGCTCTCTCTCTTAGAGAGCTATTCAGATCTGTTCAGAGGCAGCACCTGGGTAGCACAGTAGAGATGGGAAGACCTGGGGTGCCCTCGAACCCCAGAGCTACCACTTTCTCCCAAAAGTTGGTCCAGCTCTCCCTGAGGGCCTGGTACGACAGCATGGAACTTCTCCTCGTCCTCCTACAATAACCCACGTCAGTGAGCCTGTCCGGGTCAGCTATGACTTCAAAGCACTGAACTAACACAGCATTCAAACAAGAATTCCTAAATGCTTTTCAAACACGTGTCCACGTCGGCCCCATGGCAGAGAAGCAGGAGGCCCGGCCACAGCCCAGGTGCTGTTCCTGAGGAAGGGGCTGGCGGCTCCTGACGTGGAACACGCTCCTCTCCCTGGCTCGTCAAGGCACAAGGGGGTAAAAACGAGGCCCCTTCAATGTGTAAGGACCTCCCTTGACAATGTAGTTACTTGGTTTGTTATTCTTATAATCAAAAGGACCCACTAATATGTGAAAGGAATTTATGCAAAATAAATATTGAACAAATATTTAAGCTACACTGAACCAAGGTGGAGAGCAGAGCAGAGCAATCAGCTCAGGCATATTTATTCACTCTCACTGGGCAATTTTCCATCCCTTTTTATAATTAAGTACTGTTGTTTTCATCTCCAGATCCCAAAGATTTTACTCTCTGACACATCTGTTGGACATTTGATGTATGTTTTCTCCTTTCTCTTTCTGAATGGAAAGCTGGTCACGTGGAGTCCAGCCTGCTTTTTGTTTTTGAGGAGAACAGAGTCCCCACAGGCTGGTAGGTACATTGCCCAAGACCTGAGTTAGAGGCAGAGAAGAGAATAGACTGAGGGCCCAGGACTCCTGATCCAGTGTTCCTGCCAATATCCCATGCTATCCTTTTTATCTGCAGGCAAGACGTCCCCAGCTATGGGATCTTGGACTCCTGAGCCTGCTCAGGCTTTCAGAATGGGTAGCAAGGCCACCATCTCCTGGAAGCCCCTCCTGATGACCTCTCTAGATTTGGGGTTGCACAGTGCTTTGTCCTTAATGCTTCTTTCTTTTAGCATCATCAAATGTCTTCATGCGTCTTACCTTCTATTGGACTCCAAGTTCTCTGAGGTCAAGACCTGGGGAAAATCACCTTTATATTTCCCTATAGTGCCCCGCTTAGAGCCAATGTGTGTTTATTGGGTGGATGAGTGAATAAATAATGGAAAGAGTGAAAACAGCAATGATTCTGCTGGAAAGAAAGTAGCCAGCTTAGAATTGGTTTAATTGATAGCCAGCCGTGATATGAAAGGCAATGCAGGGTGGAGGTGAAGAGCACGCATTCTTGAGTCACAGGGACCTGGATTCTAACCCCCACCACTCACTAGTGGTGTGATCTTAGGCAATTTTCTTAATCTCCCTGTGCCTCTGTTTACTTGGGTGCAAATGAAGATAATGTGACTCTTTCCTTTGTGTTGTGAGAATTAAGTGAGAGAATGTGAGTAAAGTACTATCCACTTTCCTGGCACATAGTAAGTGCTCAATAAACACTTATCATTAGCCCATTGTTACTGTTGAAGTTGGATATCATCCCCACCTCAAAAGCTTTGTTTCTTCTCTGTGAAAACAAGAACCTACCTTCTTCTAACACTTCATTTTTTTTCTATGTTTCACTGGAAGCTTGGGCACTGATTAAATCTAATTCCTCTCCTTTCAATTCTTCTTGAAGTGTTACCCACCTTCTAGCTCAAATTCAGAAACTTTTTCTTTTTGTATCTCCAGTAAAGCCAGTGGTACATGCTTACTGGGTCTTCACCTTGCTCCTGGAGCCTCTGCATCCTGGTCAGGGCTGGGAAGAGGGAAGAAGACTGAGGCCCTTCCTTGCCTTACAAACAAAATTTAAAGGAACACTCAGGAAATAAAGATTAAAAACTCAGGAATAAAAATAAATTTTATATATATATATATATATACACACACACACACGTATGTATAATGGTAAAATATGCGTAATATAAACTTAATCATTTTAATTTTTAAGCATATAATTCAGTGGCATTAAGAACATTCACAGTGCTGTGCCACCGCCCCACTGTCTATTTCTAGAACTTTTCATCTTCCCAAAGAGAAATCCTGTACCCATTAAACAATAATTCTTGAGGAAAATATGTTAATGCACTGTTTTTAAATTTTATTTATTTCAGTAGTTTTGGGGCTACAGGTGGTTTTTGGTTACATAGATAAGTGGTGATGGCTAAGATTCTAGTGCACCCATCACCCAAGAAGCCTACATTGTATTCAGTACGTAGCATTTTATCCCTCACCCTCTTCCCAACCTTCCCTGAAATCCCCAAAGTCCATAATATCATTCTTATGCTTTTGCATCCTCATAGCTTAGCTCCCACTTAGAAGTGAGAACATACAATATTTGGTTCTCCATTCCTGAGTTACTCCACTTAGAATAATGGCCCCCAGTTCCATCCATGTTGCTGTAAAAGCTATTATTTTGTTCTTTTTTATGGCTGAGTAGTATTCTATGGTGTATACATACTGCATTTTCTTTAGCCACTCGGTTGACAGGCACTTAGGTGGGTTCCATATGTTTGGAGTTGAAATTGGTATGCACTATTTTTTAAAAGTTGAAATGAATGCAAACATTTATGATGAACAAAATATTAAAATTTTAAAGAAAGACAGTGACAATTAGCTAAAATTAATTAAAAATTCTTTAAGGTTGTCATTTGGCCGAGAGAAATTGACAAACATGGCGATTATCTCCATTGAAACTGAAAATGAGATCAAGGAAGAAACTGATTTTTTTAAAAACATAACTGATGACCGGGCGCAGTGGCTCACGTCTGTAATTCCAGCACTTTGGGAGGCCGAGGCGGGTGGATCACGAGGTCAGGTGTTCAAGACCAGCCTGGCTGGCATAGTGAAACCCTGTCTCTACTAAAAATATAAAAATTAGCCTGACATACAGGTGTATGCCTGTAGTCTCAGCTACTGAGGAGGCTGAGGCAGGAGAATCACTTGAACCTGGGAGGCAGAGGTTGTGGTAAGCTGAGTTCGAGTCACTGCACTCCACCCTAGGCAACAGAGCGAGATTCCGTCTAAACAACAACAAAAAAACGTAACTGACAAGTTTGCTTTTATTAATGCCAGGAAAGTAAAACTATGTTAAATTCCGTTGAAATAACAATAAAATATTTAAACTCAAAACAATGTTGTGAGTTTGAATACACTTACTTTTCAATCTCTCAAAAAATTTATCAACTGTTTTACTGTTCTGGGGGAAAAATAACAATTTAAAACTGCATAAAAACATGTACAGAGAGACACAAATTTTTCTTTCTGCCTTGGGCTACAATATGGCTCAGCATGGCTAGGTAACTGATCCTGTAAGTCTAAAATTTTTATATTTTGTTTATCATGAAGTTTTGGCATTGTTTGATTTTTAAATATTACATTAAAATATTATTTATGTTTATTAATGGGTTTTGGGGGTACTCTATTGATTTTTGTACCTAAAAGGAGGGCCTCATTACACCTTACTCCTAGCCCTGCCTCCTTGAGCATGAACCTAGCTCTAATGGGGAGGAGGTGTCTGCTTGGGAAGACAGTCTTCTCACACACATGACTCTCCAGAAGTATCTGCAAGGGAAAAGGGAAGATTCCACTACCATGCCCTTCCTCTCATCCAAGGACACATGCTACAGGACCCAGTGCAAAATGAAAACTGCCAGGCCCTTGTACAAAAATTATTAAGAACTTCAAGATGGCAGTCGCAAAGCACGAGACCAAGCACTAGGGCCTTTGAGCTTGGGAGACCTTGTGCAACTGTCTGGGTCATCACCCGGGAAGCTGGCTCTGATCTCGGCCCCACCATCTCTACAGCTCAATGCTGCATAGACTTCCCACACCTCATGAGACCTCCCCAGCCTTCCTACAAAACATCCAGCCCAAAGCTCCTCCACAAGAAGCTGACCCTGGTCTGGCAGCTCTTTGCTGTATTTTCCTGAGCATGGAGAGTTTGTCGTGCCTTCCTCTCCAGACAAAAAGCATCCCAGAGGTGGGAACATTTGCTCATATATTAGTCCATTCTCATGCTGCTAGAAAGAACTATGCGAGGCTGGGTAATTTATGAAGAAAGGACGTTTAATGGACTCACAGTTCTGCAGGCTGTACGGGAAGCATGGCCGAGGAAGCCTCAGGAAACTTACAATCATGGCAGAAGGCAAAGGGGAAGCAAGCACATCTTACCACGGTAGAGCAAGAGAGTGCGTGAAGAGGGAGGGGCTACACACTTTTAAACAATCAGATCTCATGAGAACTCACTATCAGGAGAACAGCAAGGGGGAAATCTGCCCCCGTGATCCAATCACCTTTCACCAGGCCCCTTCCCCAACACTGGGGATCACAATACAACATGAGATGTGGGTGGAGACACAGAGCCAAAGCATATCAGTTCACATGGCCATGTGTTCATTCTTTCATTCATACACTAAGCATGCATGGAATATCTCCATGCCAAGCATAGGGCAAGGCATTTGGGATCCAGAAAAGAACAGCACCAAAGCTCTGTCGTTGAGAACCCAGGTTAGAACTGAGTTCATTACAGTGCAGGTGCCTTCACAGGGCTAACAGCATAGAGCAGGTGGTGAACATATCTGTTTGGAGTGTGAGTTACCTTTGACTCCTCGCTCCTCTTCATTCAGGCTGTGTGACCTCTGTGGCCTATGACCTTGCAGGGGAAGGCAGGCTTCAGTTCTCTTCTTTCTGACTCTCCTGGTCATCCTGTCTCAGAGCCAGGTGTGCAGCCCCTCCTTCTGCCAGCCCTGAGACCTCATGCAAGTCAATCAGCTTTCAGGGCCTCGGTGCCCTCCCTTACTTTTTTTTTTTTTTATGGACCCAAAGAGTGAGCAGTAGCAAGGTTTATTGTGAAGAGCAAAAGGACAAATCTTCCACAGTATGGAAGGGGACCCGAGCGGGTTGCCCAGTGTCCTCCCTTTCAAAGTGGAAAGCCATTTTTCCTCACAGCTCCCGGGAATCTATGAAGCAAATCAGCTAAGTCCTTGTAAAGTTCATATCCATGTGAGGGAGTGATATTGTGAGTGGATTGATCATTCTGTAGATGCAGCACCAAGAGCCACTTTTACACAGCTAACTGGTTATCTAATAGTCATTTGGCAAATGTTTGCTGAGCACCTACTGTGCACCTAGCCCGGTGACATCTGTGGCATCTTAAGTCTTATCAAGCATTTTCATATGTCCCTTTTATTATTCTTCTAGAAGGAGATGACTGATATTAAGCCCATTTTTACGAACAAAGAAACTGACCCTCAGACACATCGAACCCAAAGTCACTTGGCTATTTGGGGGCACTCTGAGATTTGTACATATCTCTGACTCTGTGACCAGTTCTCCTTCGGTTATATCTCAAGGCTCCCGCAGGGACCTGCCACCCGCCTCCTCCTACTCCCAGTCTGGCCTTGGAAAGGGATTCCAGGCAGGAAGGAATTTCCATGGGCCTCTTCCTGCCTGCTCCAGTGCCCCCACCTGTGCCCCTGGGACTCTGGGGTCACCTCTTATGCTCCTCACTCTGGTAGCACAGCAGTGGCATCTGGCAGGAAGAGCTTTGGAAAAAGCAGGCCTGGCCTCCAGCCCCACCTGCACTTGGCCGGCCTTGACCTTGACCTCCCCCTGCTCCTCTGCACAGTGGGAAATAGGTCTCACGGCACAGGACTGTGGTGAGGGCTACACGGGAAGGGGAGGGGGTCTATATGCAAAAGGACCTGGCAAGGAGGTTTCTGTTCTATTCTTAATAACAGAAGCCTCATCTTTACCCTGGTCTCATCCATCAGTGCGGTGGGGACTGCATGGCCACTTAGCAAAGTAAGTCCCTCTGAAGCAGGTCCCCGCTTCTGCCTGCAAGCTGGGTTAGAATAATCACCATTACCATCTGCTCCAGAGTCACCCCAGTAGTTTTCTGATTTACAGGTACCTGTGCTTCCTTGCTGTGTTCCCAGGGGTGTGGTGGGCTTAGCAGAGCATGCAAGGGAAGGCCTAGTTACTGCCCTTGGAAACTTGCAGCCTGCGAGAGGAGGCAGGAGCAAGCTGACCTGACCAGCAAGGACCTGACCAAAAAGAACCTGACCAGCAAGGACCTGACCAGCAAGCTGGTCACACAGCCTGAATGAAGATGCTCTTGGGAAGCGATCTCTGCCCTTTCCGTCCATGTTAGAAACTGCTGACAAACTTCACCCCACCCTCCTGAGGGATGCATGCTCTTTGGGTAGTGTGTACTCTAAAAGGCTTCCTGGAGGAGGAAGAAGTGGAGAGAGATGGGGGTTTAGTGACTTCCTCCATCCTGACTCTTTGGGGCTACATCCACTTCTCTTTTGAATCAAAGTTTACTCCTTTCATCTCTTCATCAAACTATTCTTTATCCTCCAAGTTCAGTTCAAGGTCACCTCCTCCAGGAAGCCTTCCTGAATGCTCACAGGCTGAGTTTGAGGTCCTCTCCTCTGTGCTACTATAACATCCTCTGTTATATCTATAATCATAATTTTAAAAGTAATCATAGTTATTCCCTATTTGGTCCTTATTTTTGCTGTGTTCATCACCTCATTGCATCCTCCTGATTTCCAAAGTGTTGGAGGAACTTTTACCAATATCTCTATTTTGCAGATGAAGAAACAGAGAGCTAGTACACGGCAGACCTGAGCTTTAAACTTGGTAACTGATCCCAAGGCCTGTCTCTGGACCAGCACGTGCAGGCTGTGAGAGCCTGGACCCTGCCTTCTTCACATTCACACTCCCAGTCCTCAGCACAGGGTCTGGTCTGCAGTGCAAGCCAAGACAATGATCTCTGGATTAAAATGTTCTCTAATGTTCTGCCCATCATATACTGAGCACAGGTGGGAGCTTGGTGCCTGGAGATACTAGAATCATCTAATCTTCACTAAGGTTGGCATTCCCATTTCACAGAGGCATGAATGGAGAGTCAGAGAGAACAATGCAAAGCAGCCAGCACATGGCATGCCCTCCAGGCCTCTACAGTTTTTCCTGCTCACGAACTTCCTCCCCACCCTCCTGAGCACAGCACATTCTTTGGGCAATGTGCACTCTGGGAAGACTTCCTGGAGGAGAAAGACCTTGAGAGGTGACGAAGGTTCATTTCTCCTGGAGATGCCGAGGCATCAAGGAGGAACAACTCCTTGCAGCATTCCTTTCCATTCCATTTTTCCAACCCACCTCTCTGGGGTTTAGCTGTTGCACACAAGCCTTCATTTACTGTCTCATCTGCAAAATGGGAGCAACAATATTACTAACCCCACAGGCTTGTTCCAATGCAATGATGAAATAATGGAAATTAAATTGCTTTGTAAACTGTCGAATGCCATACAAACGTCAATTGCTGTTATGTTGGCCCCACTGGCCGACTTCACTTCCTGAAGCAGTGCTGTCTGGGCATCCCCGTCTTGACTCGTTTCACAGGAGCCAGCTTGGAGTCGGGCCTCTGGGCATACTGCTGTTGTCTTGTAATCACATGGTCCTGAGTTCTGTCCCCTGCGTGCACTGTCCCTCTTGGTCCTTCTAATGGGACTTCTATGAAGACTGTTGAGAAACGGTTCACTTTCTCGGGGCTGCTTTCTTGGGTGTGGTAAAATACACATAACCTAACACTTACCATTTTAACCATTGTGAAGTGTGCCATTCAGTGGCATTAAGTGTATTCACACGGTTGTGCAACTGTCACCACCATCCTTCTCCAGAACTTCCTCATCTTCCCAAACCAAAATTCTATACCCATTAAAACAGTCCCTCCCTATTTTTCCTTATTCCCAGCCCTGGGCAATCACCATTGATTTCATGCAGTGTTTGGTCTTTTGTGTCTGCCTTATTTCACTTAGCATAATGTCTTCAAGGTCCATCCATATTGCAGCATGTGTCAAAATTTCCTTTTTTTTTTTTTTTTTTTAGACGGGATTTCACTCTTGTTTCCCAGGCTGAAGTGCTGGAGTGCAATGGTACAACCTCAGTTCACTGCAACCTCTGCCTCCTGGGTTCAAGTGATTCTCCTGCCTCAGCCTCCCAAGTAGCTGGGATTACAGGCACCCGCCACCACGCCCAGCTAATTTTGGTATTTTTTGTAGAGATGGGGTTCCGCCACATTGGCCAGGCCGGTCTTGGACTCAAGTGATCTGCCTGCCTCGGCCTCCAAAGTGCTGGCATTACAGACATGAGCCACCACACCTAGCCAAAATTTCCTTTCTTTTTCAGGCTGAATAGTATTTATTTGTGTGGCTACACTTTTTGGCTATTCTGAACAATGCTGCTCTGAATATTGGTGACATATACCAGTTTGAACTCCTGCTTTCGATGCATTTGGGTATATATCCAAAAGTAGAATTGCTGGATCACATGGTAGTTCTATGTTTAAGTTTTCAATGAACCACCATCCTGTTTTTTAAACCAGCCATAGCATTTTACATTCTTTGGGATTACATTTTACCAACTCCTCTTCCTGTGTACTAAGCACCTATTCTGTGATCGGTGTGACCTCTTTTGAAAGCCTAGAAAAAGTTAACATTTAAAAATAGGAAAGACTAAAGGGACGAGTCATTCAGTGACTTACAGAAAACACAGGAGGAGCAGACAGAAGTTCAAGGCAGTAATGCTGAGCCTGTAACAGCGCCAACGTGCAGAACTTGTTGCATGACGGAGCTTTTGCGTGTACTTGTAATCATGGATAATTTTATTACTTTTTACCAGATGCCTGTTAAATCCCTTCATGTAAAAAGCAATGATTATTCTTTTGCCAAAGGACTTGAGAAATGCCTATTCTGAAACCATGAATACCAGGGATACCGGGCAGACAGCAAAACCCCCAATGCAAACGTGTCTAGCTTTCCCAATAAAGAACATTATAGGAACAGAGGATTTTTTTACATGCTCGTAAAATGATTATACTTGTTCTGAGAATTTCCTGGTTTGAGTATGACTGCTACAGACTTATTTCATAAGTTGATTTATTTTTTAACAGTATCTGCAGGGACCTGTGTTTTAATTCCATTTTTTGTTTTCCTTTTCCCATATCACAGTTGAAAAGTTTCTTTTCAGCGTGCTGCATTTAGAAGTGGCTAGAATCGTAAGAGGTCCTTGGTACTTCGAAACCCTGTTCATGTTCTCAGCTGCTAACATTCCGGTTTGAGATTGTCCTTGTCTTGAATATTCATTGGCCATTTCTGTTGTTGCATTTACCAAAATAAAACCTACTTCAGCTTGTTTCTCTCTGGGAAAGGGCTGGTGAGCAGCTTTCTGACAGTTGTATATTAAATGCAGGTGGCTTCATGAATGTACTTTCTGTCTGGCTCAGAACATTAACCATAACCCACAGTTTCTTCCAAAGGAACTGGAATGAATTAAATTGTTTAATAAAACCTTACTTACCTGGATAAACTCATTTCTATTTTGCATTTGGATTCCCTAATGCATCTTTCCAGATTGTTATTTGTAAAATAAAAAGCTAGACGTGTTTACTTAGAAAGCCAAACATCGGACTCTAATCCTGGTTCCTATCCAAGTTCTTTGCAACATCTTTTTTTCACATTTCCTACTACATTATGAACCGTTGCATATTTCATTTAGAACGAATTGATCACTCCCACCCCAGGTCCAAATTAAGATTCACTTAGGCATTGCATTTTCTTTTTTCTGCGTATGTTTCTCTCCATGGCACCTCTGAAATCTGTACTGTTTCAGACAGAAAGGAGCCCAGAGTTGCATATTTGCAAATTCATTTTAAAGGAATGTCCTTGCAACAAGGCCTTATCTGACTTCTGGATGAAATTCTCCAGAATTATCAAGGGTCCCTGTAAGGAGCTGCTTGTAGGGATGTTATTATGCTCCTTATAAAATCATTCTACAGCCAACATGGTAGACTAAGCTGATGGTTTAATTCATACAGAAAGCTGGACCTGAAGGATCAATCATCTTTCTCTGTATCCTTGGCAAAGCAGTTTCTGGCACATAGTAGGCCCTACGTGAGTGCTGGCTAAATTGACTACTGAATACATAAACAGTGAGGATAACTGACTTCTTTTCTATTTCCCCTTCTTCCCTTTTCTAGAAACTCAATGCCAAATTTTATGCCCAAATACAATTAACTATATTAGTGCAGATATTCGATCTGATTGCCCCTCTCTTTCTTCTGAAAACTTCAAAATTTCTAGACAATTTTATTATTCACCTCTGTTAACATAAAGTACTAAAGATAAGGTCCTTCTAAGAGCCAATATTCACTGAGCACATACTTTTTCTGATGTCACCTTACTTAATCTGCTGACTAACCCTGTGTGTCAGGAATCAGTTCTCTATGTAATAGATGAGGAAACCTAAACATCTTTGTCCTTGATTTTTTTGAGCAAGCTGGTAGCTAACATGTTTATAGTGTTTATTGTGTACCAGGCATTGGGCTGATTATCTGACTTAATACACACACATACACACACAAATTCACGAGGAAGGTATCCTTGGCATCCCCATTTTGTGGATGAAAGAATTGAGACTTGGGAAATTAAATAATTAGCTGAAGCACACACAGCTGAGAAGTGGTAGAGACCAGCTTTGAACCCACGACTCCTACCTCCCAGGCGGGTGCACCCAACGTGATTCCCAGGTGTAGTGCAAGATCACCAATTCAGCTGCATTTTCATTCAGATGCAAATGGTTCTTTCTCATAGCGGCAGCAGCTGCCTACAGACCACTGTCTGGGCTTCGGATAAAATAAAGTGGATATTATTGCAGAACAACGTGGCTGATAGACCAGGCATCACTGCAGCAAGGAATACGACTGCAGGCCGCACGAGCTCAGCTTTGCTGTGTGTGTCAGTGGTTGCTCAATGGAAGAGAAAGGGTGCTGGCTGGGCTGGAGGGCCGCCACGCAGTTCTGACCTCAGGCAAGTGCCTTCCGCTCTTTGAGAATCATCTCCCGATGGCAGGCATTGGGCTGGATGTCACCCCAGCTCATGGCAGCTTAGACAATCTTCTCTTCCCCCTCCGGGCCTGGCCATTTGCAGGGGAGTCATTCTGAAGGCCCCCCCCGGCCCCCAACTGCAGGCCTGCTACACACGAGTCCTTCATGTCAAACTGCTTGAAAAACTCGACAGGAACATCGGAGATGAGGTGCTTGAGGTTTATCAAGTTTTCAAGATTACACCTCCATAAACCCTTTACAAGGCCGCTCAGCACCAGCCCTCAGAGCCTCCCCGGGCATCGCTGCCACCTCTGGCAGGCGCCAGCAGAGGCTCAGGAAGCCAGACAGCCCCCCATCCACCCACCCACTCACCCACCCACCCATCAGACCCACAATGGCATTGTTAGGAGGAGGGGGAGAAAGCACAGCGCTGGTTACCTTATAATCAAATTTTCGCTGCGCTCTCTGACAGGTTTTTAAGTCACTTAAGGGATCTATTTATATGTGAAAGCATCAGCATCGTGCAGTAAATCCAACCACAAGCCAGTCCCATATTTTATTAAGTTTAAGTTCAGTGAAAGTGCAGAGCAAACGAGGGCCCTGTGTCTCTCCGTTACATCTGATTTGCGGTTCCCATAAAAAGGGCCACATGCCGCTGTTTCAGATGTGTTTTGGATTGAAAATAGGATTAATGTGCTAAAGTGTGATTAGAATGGTTAAACACGATTAATTGGAACAGACTTCTGCTGCCAAGGGAGCTCCTCCGAGGCTGGCCCCGCTCCAGGTTACCAAGTGAACAAAGCCGACCAACTGTCCAACTCCTTCCACGTCTCGCCTCACGTGCCTTGCCCCTTGCATTTTCTCATCGCCAGCCTGTCTCAGGGCAGATTAAATGCAGCTGAGAATGTTGGGCTCACTCGGCGGCGGGCGTCCTCCGGGAATAGGCAGGAACCTCGGCCCGGCCTGGCCTTGGCGGTGCCGGCCGAGCGCTGCCGCGCACTGGGGGCAGCGGGCCAGGTGGCTGGGCTGGGGTGGGAGTAATTTGGGATTTTTTAAAATGATCTATTAAACCCCTGAACTTTAATCAAGCTGCTACCACACTGACGGTGCTGATTTACTCGAGGAGGCGAGGGGCCGGGCCAGGCGCAGGCCACTGGGGTTGGCGGGAGGGCCAGGGCCGCCTGTTCAGGTCACCCGTGGCCCCCGGGGGCTTGGTCCTCAGCCAGGGGGCTGGACAGAGGTGAACCTGCCTCGCAAACACAGACAGAGGCTTTCCAGTGGAGTCCAGCCAAGCCTGTCCCAGGCGACCTGCCCGTGGGATTCCCCTGGGGGGGCCCTCTCGGCGGGGGCTGGCTCCTCCACGCTGATGTCACCAGGAAAATGTGGGGTCTCGCAGGCGGCAGCTGCTCCCGAGTCGCCTGTCCCTCTGAGGCCAGGCAGACCGACGTGACTTTCTCAGAAGTCCCTCAGGATAAACATGTTTAAAAGTGGCGTTCCTCATACCAGGGAGCTTGAAAGAGCTTCTTAAACAGTGAAGAAAACTTCGTGTAGGCCCGGAACTTCAGAGCAGGCTGCCCCTTTAAAAGGGTGGCCTGGATATTAAAGGGAAACAGGTCCTGGGAGGGACCCATTTCCCCAGATCCCGGGCTCTGTGTGCCACGCAACTGCCGAAAGTGTGAGGGACTTTACGGGTGGTAAAGTCTATTTTTATCTCTCCCTTGGGTCCGCTAAATAAGGAGGGGTGTGTATGAGAGAATGGTTGTGTCTGTGTGGTGTGCATGTCTGTATGTGTGTGTCTGTGTGGTGTATATGGTGTGTGTGTCTCTGTGTGGTGCATGAGTCTGTGTGTGTCCCTGCACACTTATGGATTGTGTGAGTCTGCGTGTGTGTGTCTGTGTATATGTATCTGTGTGGTGCACGGTGTGTCTCTGTGTGTGTATATATCTGTGTGGGGTGTGTGTGGGTCTGTGTATTCATGACTGTCTATGGTGTGTGTGTCTGTTGCGTGCATGTGTCTGAGTGTGTCTGTGTATGGCGTGTGTGTCCATGTGGTATGTATAGTGTGTGTCTGTATGATCTGTAGGTGTATGTGTGTGTCTGTGTGGTATGTATGGTGTGTGTGTCTATGTGGCATGTATGGTGTATGTGTGTATATATGGGGTGTGTCTGCGTGTGTGAGTCTGTGTGTCTGTGTGATGTATATGACATATGTGTGTGTTCATGTGGTATGTGTGTCTATATGTGTGTGTCTGTGTGGTGTATATGGTGTGTGTATCTGTGTGGTGTGTGAGTGTGTGTTGTGTCAATGCATGTCTATGGGTTGTGTATGTGAGTCTGTGTGTGTGTGTGTATGCACATGTGTCTGTGTGGTGTGTGGTCTGTATCAGTCTGTGTATGAGTCCATGCATGTCTATAGTGTGTGTGTGTGTTCGTTGTGTGCATGTATGTGTCCATGTGGTATATATAGTGTGTGTGTGTCTATGTGGCGTGTATCTATGTATCTGTGTGTGAGTCTGTGTGCATGCATATCTATGGGTGTGTGTGTCTGTGTGATGTGTATGGTGTATGTGTGTGTGTCTGTGTGGTATGTATGTGTGTGTCTGTCCATATGTGAGTCTGTCTATGTGCCTGCATATCTATGGGTGTGTCTGTGTGATGTGTATGGTGTATGTGTGTGTGTCTGTGTGGTATGTATGTGTGTCCGCATGTGAGTCTGTGTGCATGCATATCTATGGGGTGTGTGTGTCTGTGTGAAGTGTATATCTGTGTGGTATGTATGCTGTGTGTGTCTCTGTATGTCCATGCATGTCTGCAGGTGTATGTGTGTGGTTGTGTGTGTGTGGTTGTGTGTGTGTGGTTGTGTGTGTGTATGTGGTTGTGTGTGTGTGTGTGGTTGTGTGTGTGTGGTTGTGTGTGTGCGGTTGTGTGTGTGTGGTTGTGTGTGTGTATGTGGTTGTGTGTGTGGTGTTGTGTGTGGTTGTGTATGTGGTTGTGTGTGTGTGGTTGTGTGTGTGTGCGGTTGTGTGTGTGGTGGTTGTGTGTGTGTATGTGGTTGTGTGTGTGGTTGTGTGTGTGTGTATGTGGTTGTGTGTGTGTGGTGTGTGTGGTTGTGTGTGTGTGGTTGTGTGTGTGGTGTGTGTGGTTGTGTGTGTGTATGTGGTTGTGTGTGTGTGGTTGTGTGTGTGTGGTTGTGTGTGTGTATGTGGTTGTGTATGTGGTTGTGTGTGTGTGTGTGGTTGTGTGTGTGGTTGTGTGTGTGTATGTGGTTGTGTGTGTGTATGTGCTTGTGTGTGTGTGGTGTGTGTGGTTGTGTGTGTGTGGTTGTGTGTGTGGTTGTGTGTGTGGTTGTGTGTGTGTATGTGGTTGTGTGTGTGTGGTTGTGTGTGTGGTTGTGTGTGTGTATGTGGTTGTGTATGTGGTTGTGTGTGTGTATGTGGTTGTGTGTGTGTGGTTGTGTGTGTGGTTGTGTGTGTGTATGTGGTTGTGTGTGTGGTTGTGTGTGTGTATGTGGTTGTGTGTGTGTGGTTGTGTGTG
This sequence comes from Macaca mulatta, assembly GCF_049350105.2. NCBI lineage: Eukaryota > Metazoa > Chordata > Mammalia > Primates > Cercopithecidae > Macaca > Macaca mulatta. The sequence goes on from NC_133412.1 coordinate 168,222,346, forward strand.
TGGGGGGTTGTGTGTGTGGGGGGTTGTGTGTGTGTGGTTGTGTGTGTGGTGTGTGTGTGCATGTGGTTGTGTGTGTGGTGGTTGTGTGTGTGTGGTTGTGTGTGTGTGTGCGGTTGTGTGTGTGTGGTTGCGTGTGTGTGTGGTTGTGTGTGTGGTTGTGTGTGTGTGGTTGATGGGGAGAGACTGAAAGCAGGAGTTGGGCCTTCTGGAAATGTCAGCTCTTCTAGGCTTCAGCTTCAGGCAGGCTGAAAGCATCGAGGCACTAGGAAGGTGGCCATATGATTTCTGGTCTAACCCAGAACGCTTGGGGGTAAAAGACACACACACAGACTCACACACACAAACACACGCACGCCCCAAACAGATATAGACGCATATGCCATACACACCACATAGACACACACACCATATTTACCACACAGTATACACATACACCATACACCATACATATCACACAAACACACACACCTCACAGATATTCACGGACACAGACTCACACACAGACACACACATACATACTGCACAGACATACACACATACACCATACAATCACACAGACACACACATACTGCACAGACATACACACATACACCATACACATCACACAGACACACACACTATACATACTACATGATCAGAGGTGTAAACAGCTTAGTGGGTCTGAGGACCCTGCAGGAAGATAGAGGCCCCTCGAGACACTCTGGGCCACAGTGGGGGGAGACTAAGCCCAGAAAGGGAGGGTCGGTCGGAGATAACACGGGAGTGGGGGCAGGTAACCTGGGCGGAAGCACCACCATCGCTCTTCTCAGGGCCTTGTCTCCAAGGGTCCCAGGCAGCCTGCACCTGTTTCATCCCTGCTTTGTTTTATTCTCACTCTTTCCAGAACTCTCCCCTCTTGGATGCGCCCCACACCCCACATGGCCTCTGCCAGTCCTTCAAGGGCCTGTCTGGCGGTTGCTTTAAGAACGTTTATCCAACCAACCCCCTGCATCTCCAGGGCACCCGCCTCAGGGTCGTGCCAGGCTTGTCATGCATCTCCATTGGCCCCACCTGGCACTGTCGAGATGGCACAGCTGAGGCAGCTACTAGACTAGGGAGCAAGGGTAGGGACATTGGCCCATTTCCCCACCTGCAAAATGGGGACAATATTCCCCCCAATTCAATACTCACATTTTTATAGAAATTTGGCCACATCTCGATTCGAGGCACACATTTAATTAGGGCATCTTTCTTTATTTCCTTAAATGATTGTTATTAAAGCAGTGTTGGGTCTCCCAGTGAAAGATGTGTTAGAACTGAGAAAATTCAGAACAGCCACTCTCGTGAGGTCATTCTGTAGATTAAATGGCAGAAAACAGCACAAGGACAGGCACGTGCTGAGCTCTTGTGAACATCGGCCATCACCATTGGAACCGCAGTGAGTCTGGCTGAGCCCTTGGTGAACACTGGCCGTCACCATTGGAACTCCAGTGAGTCTGGATGAGCCCTTGGTGAACATTGGCCATCACCATTGGAACTCCAGTGAGTCTGGTTGAGCCCTTGGTGAACATTGGCCATCACCATTGGAACTCCAGTGAGTCTGGTTGAGCCCTTGGTGAACATTGGCTATCACCAGTGGAACTCCAGTGAGTCTGGTTGAGCCCTTGGTGAACATTGGTCATCACCATTGGAACTCCAGTGAGTCTGGTTGAGCCCTTGGTGAACATTGGCCATCACCATTGGAACTCCAGTGAGTCTGGTTGAGCCCCTGTGAACATTGGTCATCACCATTGGAACTGCAGTGAGTCTGGTTGAGCCCCTGTGAACATTGGTCATCACCATTGGAACTGCAGTGAGTCTGGTTGAGCCCCTGTGAACATTGGTCATCACCATCGGAACTGCAGTGAGTCTGGTTGAGGTCCTGTGAACATTGGTCATCACCATTGGAACTGCAGTGAGTCTGGTTGAGCCCCTGTGAACATTGGGCATCACCATTGGAACTGCAGTGAGTCTGGTTCTGCGTCTGTTTCCCTCTCATGCTGGGAGCTCTTTGAGGCAGGGGCTAGGGGTGGGGGAGTGGCACATCTATATCCTCTGTTCCCACACATGGCTGGGTTCCCACTGGTGACTGGAGGTTTCTCCCTGAGTTTGAAGAGCTTCTGCCCACCCTGCCAGCCAGAGACCCTGCCCAGGGAATGGGCAGGGCTGAACTCTGCATTCACTTGTTTGCTTTTCTGAAAAAAACATGCATCCTGGAGCTGTAAGATCTGGAAAGCTGTCCACCACCTGGCCAAGAGAACCAGGAAAATTGAGTGTTTACGGGATGTGCACACAGGAAGGCTTCCTCAGCACCTTGGGGTGCCAGCCTGGGATTCTGCTCAGCCCCCTGCAGGGGTCAGTTCTTTCCACTGAGAGGGGTTGGAGTGTCCCCAGGAGACAGCGGGGAGGAGAGGCTCCTTCCAGTGGCACAGTGAACACATTGGCTGCAGGGCTTTTGTCCATCCCTGGGAAGGCCAAGGCCTCTGTACTTTCCCGGCGCTCAGCACGGGGCTGGCACCCCTCCATGGGTGCAAATGAACACACGATAAGACGGATGGAAAGGGTGAACTTCGCACCTCAGCTGGCCGCCGCCTTCTCAGCCGAGGATTTTTCTGTATAAGGTACCAAACTGACAGCCCCATCTAGCTGTGGAGAGACTCCACAGGTCGCTGTCTCCTGATGCCCTGGGCCACAACCAACCATAAAGGGGTGCTTGGTTTGAATTCCCTGAAGTCAGAGCCTGGAGACAAGATGTTGGGCCTTGAAGTGGGTGAATGACTTAGGAAGTGATCCCAGGAGCAGGAAGGCATGAGGAGCGTGAGACAGGAGGGGAAGAAGCCAATGAAGTGACCACACTCTGGTCTCTGCTGTGGGCGACTTGCACCAGGTACACTGGGGAGCCTCAAAGAACCACACAGAACATACCACAGATTGTCCCTCAGAGGAGGGGAGGCCAGGACATGTCCCCAGTGCTCCCATTCCCCTCAGGTGAGGTCCTCAGGGCAATAACGCCACGCTTCCCTGCTGTCCCTGCTTGAAGGCTGTGAAAACTCCCTCAGCTTTCTAGAAAGTTCTGTGGCAGAAACACTGAGATATAGTGAGTGCTTGTGTGGGAAGCCCAGGCACTGGCAGGATGGATTTGCCCCAGCCACAGGCTAGTCAGAGGAGGCGGGGTGACACAGGGCAGGGCCCGCCAGCAACTGCCACAGCTGGGCAGTATTTACCAGCCCACTGAGGGTACGTCGTGGGCTCCCCATTCTGGGCTGCATTATGACTTTTGTGGGCTGCTTCCTCCAGAAAAAAATAAAATAAAAATTCTATTTTACAACTGTGTTGGTGTAAAGATGAATGTAATCTGGGCTGGATTTATCAGTAGTATATATGTATCATTACATTTATATTTTTCTTTTTTTTTTTTGAGATGGAGTCTTGCTCTGTTGCCCAGGCTGGAGTGCAATGGCACGATTTTGACTCGCTGCAACTTCTGTGATTCTCAATTCAAGTGATTCTCCTGCCTCAGCCTCCCGAGTAGCTTGGATTGCAGGCGTGTGCCACCACACCTAGCTAATTTTTGTATTTTTAGTAGAGGAGGGATTTTGCCATGTTGGCCAGTCTGGCATATTTTTCCTTTTATTAAAAAAATTTACAGTTGGGCCTGATGCAGTGGCTCATGCCTGTAGCCCTAACACTTTGTGAGGTCGAAAGGCAAAGAATGCTTGAGTCCCAGAATTCAAGACCAGCCTGGGCAACATGGCAGGACCCTGTCTCTATAAAAAACAAAAAATTAGCCAGGCATGGTGGTGCATGCCAGGAGTTCCAGCTACTAGGGAGGCTGCAGTGGGAGGATTGCTTGAGCCCAGGAGATAGAGGCTGCAGTGAGCTATGATCACACCACTACATTGAAGCCTGGGTGACAGAGCAAGACCCTGTCTCAAAAAAAAAAAAAAAAATGCATTTCAAACATTTCCATGGGCCACGGGCATGGTGCCTACTGAGACCAATGGAGAAGGCAGCTGTGTTCCCATTGTGCATAGAATAACCCCAACTCGTGTCATGTGGCCTGCAAGGCTTCTGGTGTCAACGCCGGCCTCCTCTGTCTACGAGCTCTCCTGAGCCTTTCGCCCCTTGGGACTTCAGCATGGAGCTGTCTCAGCTCTCAGCCTACACGTCACCTCCCCTCAGAGGCCATCCTTTTACTCTCTCTCACAGCACCCACTTCTGGCCCCTCACAGCACTAGCCACCCCTGCAATTACACGTGAGTTAATCTGCGTGGCTGAATGCCCATCTTCCCATCCTAACTGTAAGCAACAAGCAGGCAAGGACGGGGTCTGTGTCATTCACCGCTGTGTCCCCAAGGCTCAGCAGGTGCATGCAGGGATGTACTTCCCAGAGCCCCTTCAGGGAGCAAGGACTTGTTCCTGGAGGCCGAGGGAGCCTGCAGCAGACAAGCGTCAGCTGTCTGCCCTTTTGTGGGAGAGTTCCCTTGCCCCAGGCCTCCCTCCTTCCAGGACAGCCTGCATCCAATGACAGAGAAACCCGGGTCTAAAGGCCCAGTCCTCTTGCCCCATCTGGGGCAGCTCTGACAGGCCATCCATCTGCAGAGATCCCCATGGTGGGGGACTGGGGCCTCTGTTGGGCCCTCATCACAGTCCAATGTCTCCGTCACCCAGTGCTGATCCTAGTGGCACCCCCACCAAACTTCATCTCCATCTCGGATTCTACCTCCCAAGCGTCCCCTGCAACAATGACCCGTGCAGTTGTGGCCATAGTGTAATATGTCAGAATGACGAGGCGGGTCTCTATGAAAAGGAACAGGCATTTATTAGCAGCCTGCTGGCATTTTTTATTTGTATCCATGAAAGAGATTTTTTAATAGTGTTCCTTGAAGCCCTCTTGGGGCTATCATGAGGGGGCACTGAGGGACTTTATTCTGAAAGAGTGATTCACACACCTCCGACTCCCCATTTCCATCCAAGAGCTCTGCGCTATTCCAATCATGCCCTGGGCATTTGCATCCAATTTCACTTGAAGAAAAGGCTCTATCATTTTCTTCTAAAAAGTTTAAACACCAGCGACTTCAGTAATACAATAATGCTCCTGATGATAGTGATAGCAAACATCCACCCAGTGTTTACCTGAGTCGGGCACACTTGTCGTGAATTTGCTGATTGGGTCCTCGCGTCAGTCCCACAAGGTCGGGCACAGCCACCACCCTCATCTTATCATGCAGGAGATGGAGACACAAAGATGCGAAGTGACCGGTCCAAGGTCACACAGCTGAGAGCTGATAGAACTAGGTCTCTACTGGTGTTGTATAGCATTTGATCCCAGGAGCTGATGAAGATGCAAGATTCAGGATCACAGTCTCTAGAACACAGCCAGTCGCATCTCTCTTGAATCTGTGCACAGGAAAGCACCTCTTTTTGAAAATCAGAAGCTGGGCAGCTCCTTCGCTGCTCTTCACTGCTCCGTCTTTACCCGGGAGAGAAGAAGCAGCTACTCACCACGTTTGATTTGGGGGTGAGAGCAGGGGAGAGGTGGAGAGCAAGGAAGACAGTAGTTGAGATTTTTAAAAATTACCCCAACAGCTCTTTGAGAGTCCGTATCCCTTGTTTTACATGTGGAGAGGCTGGGGAGGAGACTTGCCCAAGGGCATACGGAACACAGTGGCTTGCGGCCTCCAAGCCAGACCAGGGCTCGGTCCATTCGGCAGATGGCCTTTCTCATGTTCAGAAACCTCTAGAATGAAGATAAGACCTTGGTCCATGGCCCCTGCCTGTGAAGACCCAATCAAGGTAGGGGGGACATTTGTCCTGACTGCACCGCCTGGGCCCTGAGCTCTCAGGAAGCCCAGCAGGATCGTGCCGCCAAACTCCATCAAATCCAGTGTCCTAATGTGGTTTATTCAATGCTGAACTAAGGTCTTGTCGCCTCATCAAGGAAAAAGGCCAGAGTTTCTCAAGTTCCCCAAAGAGAGATGCTTCAGCCGAGTTTGGCCTGTATTCTCCTCAAGGATCCAGGCACAGCAATGATAACACTTGGGATTCTGGCTGGCAGGCCTCACCCAGCTCCACTGGACTCTACCCAGGTTCACGTGGGTTGACAGCACCGATTCAGCTTGGAGCTCCACAGCTCAGGGGCTGTGTTAGGGGGCAGGCCTTGAGGGTCCCCAGAGAGGAGCGCCCACCTTCAGCCTCCTTTCCTGCATACAAACGTGGAACAGAAAAGAGGTTGCCTTGTCTAGAACACTTAGCTAGTCATTGGGTTAGAAAAATGGGAAAAGACTTAACTCCTGCAGGCTGTCATTTCCATTTTATTTGAATGTCTGTTTTCTTGCACTCTCTGCCCACCCTGGCAGGGTTATGGCTTCTGTGGCATTCTTATACGATGATACAGGGATGTTTTATTCACGGAATCCCTCTCCGGGAAGAATTGTATGTGTTGGGGACCGTCCAACGAGGAAGGCTGGATGAATGGGACATGAACCAGCTTTCTGGTCAACCTCATTGTTTCCCACTGAAGTGTATCTAATTTCAGACAAAGATAAATAAGTCTGAGGTTTTGAGTGGGCTGTGTCACCTCTTCTTGGGCAGATGTGTAATTTCTGTGAGGCCTTGGCCATATTCAAATTAGGGGGACCCTACCTCCACCCCCTACACACACTCCTGTCTCGATGGCCCTCCTGGGGACAAGGTAGCCCAGGTGGGAACACTGGTCCCTATAATCCCGAAGGAACCATCAGCTGGGGACATCCTGCAAAGCCAGAACACTGCATTCTATGCACTATGTCCCCATGGACTAGAGACCCCTCGAGGGCATTGGCCTGCGGTACAGCAGGTCTAGGCCCTCCTCCCAGCCTGCCCGGGCTGAGCTGCCTCACTCAAGACTGATGTGCTCATCTGGCTGCCTCAGGTTGCAGTCTGAGCTATTCCCATAGGAATCAAGGTACCTCTCCCCCTAAACCCTGGATTCCTCACCTGATAAGTGGGGATGGCTGGCCCAGTTTTCTCTCCCTCATTTATTCAAGAATTTGGCTGGGCACAATGGCTCATGCCTGTAATCTCAGCATTTTTAGAGACCAAAGCCAGTGGATCACTTGAGGTCAGGAGTTCAAGAGCAGCCCGGCCAGCGTGGTGAAACCCCATCTCCACTAAAAATACAAAAATAAGCTGGGTGTGGTGGCGCACTCCTGTAATCTCAGCCACTCAGGAGGCTGAGGCAGGAGAATCCGTTGGCCCGGGAGGCGGGGGTTGCAGTGAGCTGAGATCACACCACTGCACTCCAGCCTGGGTGCCAGCGTAAAACTCCGTCTCAAAAAAGAAAAAAGAAAAAAAGAACTTATGGCCCTCTCACAGTGTGCAGGCACCATGTGGTTGTGACCTGGGGTGGGGAGCATGGTGGTGACAGAGACGGGAACCAAGGCTGCCCAAAACAGGAAAGCATTACGTCACCATTTCATGCTTACTCTTTATCATCTCAGAACAGTGTTCAGTCCAAGGGCCCAAGGACCTCTGGTATCACTTCCAAGACTTAACACAACCCCCAAACTTTCATTCATTCCACAAACATTTCCCGAGCCCCTTCTATGTGCCAAGCACCATCCCAGGCAGCAGAGATACAGTCATGAGTAAATCAGACACAAAAACAAAATAAACAAGTAGATGAAATAAATATGTATTATGGGTGAGAATGTATGTCATAAAGTGATCGTAGTATATTACATTGTGAGTGATAGTGAGTATAATAGTATATGATGAAGGGATAAAAACTACATGAAAAAATAAAAACAAGGGGGTGCTAGGAGAGGTGGGGGTGCCCGTATAGATACGGTGGTCAGGGAAGGCCTCCCTGAGAAGGTGGTGTTTAAGCGGACTCCAAGCAGATGAAAGAGTGAGCTACTCAGCTATCTGGAGGACGTGCGTTCTAGGCAGAAGGAACAGCATGCACACATGGCAGAAAAGCATCTGGCAGGTTTGAGAAACGGCAAAGAGCTCAGTGAAGCTTAACCAGAAGCAGGAAATGAGGCCAATCCGAGAGACAATGGGACCAGATCATGCCCAGCTTTGCAGCCCTTGTGGTGATGTTGGCTTTTGCTCTGTCTTCCAGCTACTCAGTCCTCCCACAAGCCACAGAGATGGATAAGAAAGGGAATGTTCCAGCCTTGGACTAGCTGCTCTTACCACGTCACCTTCCCATGGAAGGTCAGAGCCTGGAGAAACCTTCGTGGAAGTCCAGCCTGCCTCTCTTCTCCACTGCCCTAAATCAGGTCTCCAGGGAGACCGACTCTGAGACAGAGACATGGATGCAAGGGGGTTACCGATGGTGCTCCTGGGAGTCATGAAGAATTCCTATGGGGGCATGAGGGAGGACGACTCATGAAGGGAAATGTTCAGTAGCGATGCAGCCACAACAAAGGCCTTGGCCAAATTCTGCATGGAGTTCTGGAGCTGAGGTGGCCCCTTAGGGAGCCTTTAGATGTGGGCTGTCCCCCAGGAGGGGGTACAACTTGAGGCAAAGCCACTCTCTTACAGAGGGCAAGTTCTGGAGAGGGACTCACAGAGAACCATTGGCTCCAATCCTCCCAGCAGCTGGCAAATGAGTGCCTCGTATCTGTAGGGTGCTCTAGTCTGCACTCCCAATGTCCACTTTGCTTACCATGTTTACATCCTCCTACACCAGGTGGGCCCCTGCCTCTCCTTGCATACCTCCAGCATGCATAGGAAGCTCAGTAAGGGAGCCAAGGGACCCTGTCCAACTCAGACAGCTGGGACCATAGGAAAGTCGTCATGGTTGAAGGAGAACCTGCTCAGCCCTAGCGGCCTAGCTGCATGGCTTGGGTGAGGTACTTTAACCTTGAGGAACCCCCAGGCTCCAGGTATTGTGGAGTGGAGATAGTCATTGTTGTTGGCTGAATAATGACCCTTGCTATAGTTTGAATATTTGTCCTCTTCAAAAGTCATGTTGGAATTTAATCCCCAGTATGGTAATATTGAAGGCGGGACATTTAAGAAGTGATTAGGTGATGAGGGCTGTGCCCTCATTAATGGATTCATCCATTCACAGATTAATAGGTTAATGGATTCATGGGATATTATGGGAGTGGAACTGGTGGCTTTATAGGAAGAGAGATCTCAGCTGGCACATGAGCATACTCAGCCCCATCTCCGTGTGATGCCCTGAGCTGCCTCGCCAGCAAGAAGAGTCCTCACCAGCAAGAAGGCCCTCACCAGATGCAGTCTCTTGACCTTGGGCTCCCAGCCTCCATAACTATAAGAAATGTATTTTCTTTATAAATTACCCAGTTTCCAGTACTCTATTATAAGCAACAGAAAACAGACTAAGACAGATCCCCAAAGACATCCATGTCCTAATCCCCAGGACCTGTGAACATGTTAAGGTATATGGTGGCAAAAGAGACTTTACAGAAGTCTCTGTAAGGATCTTGAGAAGGCAGAGTATCCTGGATTACCCAGCTGGGTTCAATATAATCAAAAGTATCCCTATGGAGGGAGGTAGAGAAGGCAGAATTCCGAGACTAGAAGATGCTACATTGCTGGCTTTGAAGAAGGAGAATGGGGCCACCAGCCAAGGAATGCAGGGAGCCTCTAGAAATTCGAAAAGGCAAGACAACAGATTCTCCCCTAAAGCCTCCAAAGAACCCACACCTTGATTTTAGGACTTCTTAATACTGTAAGATAATAAATTCGTCTTGCTTTAAGTACTAAGTTTGTGGTAATTGGTTACAGCAACAATAGGAAACTAATACTTAAAACTAATGCAGGATTTTCACAAGGGTTAGCATTCATCATAAATGTATATAATGATATTAGTAGCATAATATAAGCTCTGACACATAAATTAGTTCATAAACATCTTCATCTTTTCCTCTTCCTCACACTGAGTTAACCCCCCTGCCTACAGCTCCCACTATCTGTCCTGACAAGGCCCTTTGGCCCTGGGGTCACCAAGCAGTAAATAACAGTTCACAAAATCAGGAGTATAAGAATATCATGCTTCTATTTCCACAAATCATCTTAGTTCTCACTCAGTACCCCTTCCATTAATTCCCATCTCATTATTTCTTTTTTTAAAAAATGTGGTTTTTTTTTTCTGAAGTATGTACATGCACAAATACAAAAGTTTGCAGTGAATGGCAAACCTCTCTTCCACTCCTTTACCCCAGTCATCTCCCTGAAGGTAGCCTGCATCCACCTGGAGAGCCCAGGTACCTTCTCAAAGTCCTGGAATGGTTAATAGTGGTGGTTTGCATGGACCCAAGTCTCTCAATCCATAGCAAGCCAACACATCTTGCAAGGAAAACCGTATCCTGACTTGATTTGGGTTGGGTGGTACTATTTAGTCAAGTCATTTATTCATGCAACATTAAGACCCTGATGAATATCAGGTCAAGGATGAAAGGATAGGCACCCAAAGAGGTGATAACTTGACCCCTGGAAGACCACAGTCCAGTGCGGGGAACAAACATAGGGCAAACAATGGCCACAACATGCCCCTGGTGCTCTTGTTAGGAGTTGAAGAGGAGGAGGGAAGTGGGGAGCAGGCCAGGGAGAATTTGTAGAGACGCTGCTCTAGCCAAATCTAGAGAGGCAAGTCACTGCTTGCCAGGCAGAGCTGGTGGAGAAGGAACTCCGGGCTGAAGTAGCAGCCATGCCAAGTCCTAGAACCTGATGCAGCCTGGTCCTACCTTGAAATGTGGTAAGCAGAGGCTGAGGCTCCCTGAGGCTGCAGCTTGGAGGGAGGTGCACATGGGAGGGACTTCCGAGGCAGCGCAGGGAAAAGAGGGGCTCGCCATAGGATCTTACTTCCTCCTGCCTGAGACCTCTGAGGCAGCACACGGAAAAGAGGGGCTCGCCGTAGGATCTCCCTCCCTCCTGCCTGAGACCTTGGAGGCAGCGCAGGGAAAAGAGGGACTCGCCCCAGGACCTCGCTTCCTCCTGCTGCCTTGTTGGGGTGAGCCTGTCCGCATTGGCTCAGTGTTCCTCCAAAGGATTCCTCAGCCAAGAGGATGAAGTTCAACAGAAGAACATCCTCAAGTGAATAAGAAGATAGGGCCAACTAAAAGAAAAAAGGAAAGGAGGGAAAAGGTGGATAAAATAGAAAGAGTGAAAATAACATTAAAGTTAAGTACCTGGATCATCAGAGTTTAAAACTCAAATCTCTTTCTCTCATCTGTCAAATCCGGTTTTTAATACCTATGGGGCAAAACTGCGGTGGGAAGTCCTGAAACGAAGCATCGGCATGTGCCTGTTCCACAGCAGATGCTTCATAGAAGGGTGGCTGTCATTGCCAAAGCAGAACGCAGACAGCTGCAGCTTAATGGAAGAGTTGAAAGGAGACTGTGAAAAGACAAAACTGTGAAGTATGGTTAAATGATTCAAAAGAAACCAAATCACCAGTGTAATCGCTTAGGCCCTAGGAGAAAAAGGAATAAAACTCAAACTAGAGTTTTGTTTTTCTTGTTTTTGTTTGTTTTTTGTTTTGTTTTGGTTTGGTTAAAAATGAAGCAATGGACGTCATGCAGACACAACTGGTATTCCCCCAGGTGAGGTCACTTCCCAGAGCTGCAGATCTCTGCTGGCTCTGCAAGCACCGTCCCAGGGAGAGGTGAGGGAGCAGCATGGAAGGCAGGACTCTTGGCTACCCACCCTTCCATCCCCACTTAGGATTAGGTAGAGGGAGAAGACAGGTCCTTCAGAACAGGCCCAGGGAGCTACTAGCCAGCTCCCTCTGCAGCACACTTGGCCCAGCACACCAGATGCAGGGCTCCTGGGTGGAGCTTGAGACGCTACCAGCTTCTCTCTGCTGCAGCCCAGGGGACACCACAAACGTCCCCAACTGAGCCTACAACATTAGCAGAAGAGGCAGAGGACAGACCTCATTGACAAGCCCTCCTGGGTGACCCTACACATCCTAACTGAGCCATTTTGGGAGGTAATGGGCTCCCTCGATGCACACTCACAGAGACCTCCCACCGGGCAGGGGTCCCTTGGCTCTGATACCCCAGGGTTTGGGGCGAAATCACTGTCCCTGTTCCCAATTCTAGACCGTTTGACGTTACCATCGACTGTCATCTTTCTCCTTAAGGATACTCAGACTGGGGTGCTCTGTCTGCACACCACCACCTCTTCCCCACCAGCAGACCGCTATGGGTATTGGAAGGGAGGCAGGCAGGGTGTCCAAAGGAATTCACCTGTGGCCTTGACAACCCCCAGCAAGTCCTGCCCCCTCTGTAGCCCTCAGTTTCCCCAGTTGCCAAACAAAAGGGATAAGCCTCAGCTTTGCCCTCTCCAACTCTCTTGAGTCAGCAGACAAACCCATCTGACACCCCTTTTCCTTTATTACACAGGAGCAAACATACGCTGCCGCTATTTCTGGGGCAGATAGCCCCTAACTGGGTACTCAGTGGAGTGACCAACCACCCCAGTTTGCCTGGGACTGAAGGTTTCTCAGGTGTGAGACTTTCAGCACCAAATCTAACAGTCCCGGGCAAGCCAGGTAAGTTGGTCCCCCGGCACAAGAGTAGGATCATTTTTCCCCCGTCGTCTGTTTTTTCCAGAGGGAAAAAAACACACTGTCTCCTGGCTGGTTTTCTCAGGCTAATTCATTGCCACCAACTCTTTTAGGGGGAAGATGACAGGAAATACAGCCTTTGCCCGAAGTCAGATTCACAGCAGTAGCCTCTTCACCGTAAGATGAAAACTCACAGATGCAATCGTATACAAGGTAAAATAAATAAATAAATAAATAAAAATTAAAAATTAAAAAAAAAAAAAAACCCACATGCACACCTACACCCACACCCAGAGGGCCAGGGGCAGACAGAACCCTGCCAGAGCTGAGCAAGGCCAGGGCGGAGGGCGTAGCACCCTGCAGCAGTTAGAGAACAGAGGGCTCTTAGCCCCAAGTGCTCCGGCTGGCCTTGGCCTTCTGTGCCTGAAGGGCTGGACAAGAAAAGGGAATCGAGACTTCTCTGAGGCCCCAGACACAGGCCGGCATTCGTACGGAGAGGGATGTGGATCCACAGGACCTGCCTGGCCAGGCTGCCAGCCACGGAGCGGGTGACCACTCATGGCCGTTGAGTCTCCACGTTTGAGACGGGAATTTGAAGACCAAACAAAAGAACGAACAAAAGAATGGAAAATATCTTGTTAATAGATTTTTACATAGATTATATGTTAAAGCAATAATATGTTGGTTATCATGGGCTAAACTATATTACTAAAATGAGTTTCATGTGTTTTTTTTAGCTTTTTTTTTTTTTTTTTTTTTTTTTTTTGAGATGGAGTCTCACTCTGTTGCCAGGCTAGAGTGCAGTGGTGTGATCTTGGCTCACTGCAACCTCCACCCCCACTCCCTGCCTGGGTTCAAGCGATACTCCTGCCTGGGCCTCCCAAGTAGCTGGGATTATAGGTGCCCACCACCATGCCCAGCTCCTTTTTGTGTTTTTAGTAGGAATGGGGTTTCACCATGTCGGCCAGGATGGACTCTATCTCTTGACCTCATGATCCGCCCACCTTGGCCTCCCAAAGTGCTGGGATTACAGGCATGAGCCACCGTGCCCAGCCTCTCTTACCTTTTTTTAATGGGCCTTCTAGAAAATATATGGCTGTATTCATTTGCTAGAGCTACTGTCACAAAGTACAGCCGGTTGGATGGCTTAGACAACAGAAATGTGTTGTCTCAAGTTCTGCGGCTGGAAGTGTAAGTTCAAGGTGTGGGCAGGGTTGTGTCCTTCTGAGGCTGTGAGGGAGGACCAGCTGCAGGCCCCTCTCCCAGCTGCTGGTGGTCACTGGCCTTCCTTAGCATGCAGAGGCATCACCACAATCTCTGCCTTCACGCCCACGTGGCATTCTCCGTATGTGCTGTCTGCATCCAAATTTCCCCTTCTTTTGTTTTTTACTTTTATTTTTGGTTTGGGGGTACACGTAAAGGTTTGTTACATAGGTAAACACGTGTCACGGGGCTTGTTGTACATATTTCATCACCCAGGTATTAAGCCTGGTACACAATAGTTACCTTTACTGCTTCTCTCCCTCTTCCCACCCTCCCCCATCAAGTAGACCCCAGTGTCCATTGTTCCCTTCTTTGTTTTCACGAGTTATCATCATTTAGCTCCCATTTATATGTGAGAACATGTGGTATTTGATTTTCTGTTCCTTTGTTAGTTTGCTAAGGATAATGGCCTCCAGCTCCATCCATCTTCCTGCACGAGACATGATCTCATTCTTTTTATGGCTGCATAGTATTCCATGGTGTATCTGTACCACGTTTTCTTTATCCAATCTGTCATTCATGGGCCTTTAGGTTGATTCCATGTCTTTGCTATTGTGAGTAGTGCTGCAATGAACATTCGTGTGCATGTGTCTTCATGGTAGAATGAATTATATTCTTCTGGATATGTAGCCAGTAATGAATTTCCCTTTCTTATAAGGACACCAGTCATGATGGATGACCTCATTTTAACTTGATTGTAAAGACCTTATCTCCCCATAAGGTCACATTCTGAGGTACTAGAGGCTAAGCAGTCCCTAAGCGGGGACACAATTCGGCCCCAAACAATGGCTCACCTCCCATTTCTGGTGGATAGCACTGCACTCGCCTACAAGCAAGCTTAGTAACCTCACCCCACGCACTCTCCCACACAACCTTTGGAAATAGCTGGCTCACTTCTGGGAGGCTCAGGCTGAAAGGACTCATTTTGTCAATTAATTCTACAAATTGCTTCTGAGAGTCGATTCTCTGCTAAGATCTGGGCTGGATTCTGAAAGTGAGCGAGTCCCAGTATGAGCATGGCTCAGGGGTCAGACAGATGCCGCCCCTTGAGTGCTTGCAGGCAAGTTGCCTTGGCACAGCAGCTTCAGCCTTGTGCGATGAGAAAACAGAGGCTTACCCTCCAACGTGCATGCCAGTGCCTTTGAAAGCGACGGTCACACAGTAGCCACCTGCTTCCACCACTGCGAGGAGTGAGGTCCCTGTCACAGGTGGTGTTTAAGCAAAGGCTGGGTGATCTCTTCTCAGGAAGGCTCTTCTGTAGTCACAGGGCCCACTGGATAATCCAGGGTCGTCTATTCATCTCAAGATCTTTCATCTCATCTTCAGTCTCTTTAGTCATATAAGGTAACACTCATAGGTTCCAGGGATTAGCATCTGGATATCGTTGAGGGTCATTATCCAGCCTACCACAGAGCCCCTAAGACTGACCAGGCTAATCTGCTATTTCAAAAATGGGGAAACTGAGGCATATAGCAAGGTGTGCTCAGCCAGTCTCTCAGGGAAGTGGCTGCAGGGCTGAGTCGTGACGATCTGGGGCTGGGAGTTTTGTGCCTGTATGGGGAGGGCACAAAGACCACCTCGAGGCAACGGGGTGGGAGGAGAACACTTAAACTCTGCTTGGCCTTTGTCTCTGGGCCATAGGGAGAGAGGCAGGGCAGTGCTTGGACAGTGTCTAAGAGCTGCCTCCCTGGAGTCAAGCTGCACTTCGGTGGTTTTCAGATGTTGTGGTCTCATTCTTCAAAATCACTGAGGACTCCAAAGAGCTTTTGTTTGTGTGGATCATACATAGCTATAAACATTCACCATATTAGAAATTAAAACTGAAAAATTTAAATATATATACCAATTCATTTAAAATAACACACAAACCTGTGCATGTTAACATGCATATTTTAAGGGGAAAAAAACCCTATAGTTTCTTTTTAAATGTTACTTATTTAATTTTTGGAGGCAGGATCTCACTCTATCACCCAGGCTGGAGTGTAGTGCTGCTATCATAGCTAACTGTAACCTCAAATTCCTGGGCTCAGGTGATTCTCCCACCTCCGTCTTCCAAGTAGGTAGGACTATAGGCATGTACCACCAAACCCATCTAATTTTTTTTAAAAAAAAATTTTTTGTAGAGACAGTCTCGCTATGTTGTCCAGGCCCATTTCAAGTGATCCTCCTGCCTTGGCCTCCCAAAGCTCTGGGATTATAAGAGTGAGGCACCTCACCAGCTTAAAAACAACTATATTTTCTAAAACAAAAAATTTACTGAGAAGAATGATTGTTTCACACTTTGGCAAGTCTCTTTAATGTCTGGTTTAATAAAAGACAGAAGAATTCTCCCGTCTGCTTCTGTTTTCAATCTGTTGTGATATGTTACATTGATTGAAGGACGTAAAGAAAATCTAGCTTCACCCAGATATATAATTGGAAAAGGGAGGAGTCTTATAACTGCCTTTTCAGGTAATTGTGAATATTTAGTTTTGATTAGTACATCAACATTTGACAAATGTCAGTTTCTTTTAAAATTTCAATGTGGAATCTGAAATCATGTCAAAATGAAATTTTTATATTGTGTTAAATTACAAACTATTGTTGTATCTTGAGTTTTAATGGCTCTTTTATTCATTCATCCCTTTGCAATGTCACGCATTGGTCACTTGGAAAATATTGGTTCACTGAAGTATGCCGAGATTCCAAATGTTGACGCCTTTTGTTAGGCAATATCAAACAATCTCATTCATTAACACTACCTCCAAACTCATTTTTTAAAAGTTTTTAGGTGTTGGGAAACACTTAATTATGGATATAAATTTTCCAAAATTCAAATTTTCCTTGAAAAGTTTGAATTTTTTTGTTGGCAACAAATACTGTCCATTGTTTTCCTTGAAGTGACAGGTTCACTTCATTTTCTCAAAAATGTTTGCCAAATGCCCAAGTCTAAACAACCATTGTTTGCTTATCAGTTGTTCTTTCAAGAAAAAAAGAGGATTCTATGAAATAAGAAGCTGTTCATCTCACAACTCAGACATGCACCTGTGTGTATGAGAAGCACCCTACATCCACTTCCTGGTTAGTCACACAGAATGTTACGAAGACAGGCAATCAAGGGTCAGGGTTTAATAAAATTAATAAATTGTACTGCTTCATCAAGGATATTGAGAAGTGAAACCAGCCTTTTATGCTTTTTCTCTGCCAGTGTGTGGTGGCAAATTATCCAGTGACTGCTCCTCCAGCTTGGTGTCCCTGCCTTGCGTGATTCCTGCTCAGGCGCCTGTGGTTTCCCCACCATGGCTCTTACACTATCAGTGAAAATGTCAACACAATGAGAAAGGCAAATTGCATCTGAGTTTTATTATGGAAATGGCTTTGACCCAGCAGATTAATAGAGTCCCAGGCATGCCCGGGGCCTGTGGACCACACTTTGAGAATCTCCATGTAACTCAGAGGCTACGTGGTTCTGCCCAGGGCCTGCGGACCACACTTTGAGAATCGCCGTGTAACTCGAGTAACTGTATGGTTCTGCCCAGGGCCTGCGGACCACACTTTGAGAATCGCCGTGTAACTCGAGTAACTGTATGGTTCTGCACAGGGCCTGCGGACCACACTTTAAGAATCTCCATGTAACTCAGAGGCTATATGGTTCTGCCCAGGGCCTGGACCACACTTTGAGAATCTCCATGTAACTCAGAGGTTACATGGTTCTGCCCAGGGTCTGTGGACCACACTTTGAGAATCACCGTGTAACTCAGGTTGCTGTGTGGTTCTGCACAGGGCCTGTGGGCCACACTTTGAGAACCATGTAACTCGAGTAGCTGTATGGTTCTGCGGTTTGTCTTGGATGCCCCCATCTGCATCCTCCTCTGCTCCCACCACCCCACCCTGATTTCACCTGCTTCCTCCTGGTCAGGCTCCCTGCTGTGCCTTGGGCCAGTCCTACCCTCCTTTGTCTGATTCTGGTTCCTCCCTACTGGGATGCGCCTGCTCTGCATCCCCGGACCTCTGAACTACACTGGTGGTGATGGTCCCTCTTGCTCACCAGCCTAAGCCCCTAGAGTAGGCGGATTCACGTTTCAGCTCCTCCGCTGCAAGTGGGCTTGGGGAATGGATTTAACCTGTCTGAGCCTCTGTCTTCTCATCCATAAGATCAGGAGAAAAGGGGCACCTGCCCCTGAGAGTCCAGGGAATGAGTGAGACAGAGAACCCACACAAAGCACGCCGCACGTAGGTGGGGCTCGGTCAAGGCTCTCCGGCATCTTTATTACTCCTGCAGGGTCTTGCTGGGTGTGCAGAGTGAGCTGCAGTTTACAGAGCACACCAACCTCCATGGCCCCTCCTGTGTCCTCACAACCCCCAGGCAGGGCTCCCTGCTCGCCTGGGTCCTCCTGAGCCCTGGAAGTTTACATGAGGCTCAGGAGGCCAGAGAAGAGCCAGAGCGTTTCTTTCTCAAACCTTCTAAAACCGAGGACGAGGAGGGGTGGTGGCAGGTCTGAGCACACCCTCAGGACCAGCTGTAAATGCTGCTGGCAGCTTCCTAAGGCAGCAATGGGCCACCAAGGGCCTCATCAGGAGTGTCTGCACCGCCATCCTTTGGGCCCGTCAGGGAGGGTTAGGAGAGCTTTGTTGGCCTTTTGGAGAGCCAGTCATTATTAATCACTGGTATTTCCTAAGTTCACCCTTTCAGCACTAACACTGTCCACACAGTTGCCACATATACATCCACTTGCAGCAGGGCGCGGTGACTCACGCCTGGAATCCCAGCACCTTGGGAGGCCGAGGCAGGTGGATCACCTGAGGTCAGGAGTTCAAGAGCAGCCTGGCCAACATGGTGAAACCCCGTCCCTATTAAAAATACAAAATTAGCCGGGTGTGGTGGTGAGTGCCTGTAGTCCCAGCTACTTGGGAGGCTGAGGCAGGAGAACTGCTTGAACCGGGGAGGCAGATGTTGCAGTGAGCCGAGGTCATGCCACTGCCCTCCAGCCTGGATGACAGATGGAGACTCCGTCTCCAAAAACAAGAAAAAGAAAGAAAAAAAAAAGCCACTTGCTGGCTGGCTCCTGCCGGATGGATGCCTGCGTCGGGTGGGGCGGGGGACACTCCACTGGTTCCCAGACACTTTGTTTTGTGCTCCATGTCATCAATTCCTGGCAAAAAAATAATGCTCCCAGGCCCGTCAGCCAGGAGCAATCTAGAGACCAAGGCTCCTTGGCTCAGTGAAGAGCCGACACTGGGACCCTCAGGAGGCTGTTAGGTCACACAAATGTGACCTCAGGCACCAGCCACTGGCGCTGATCCCTGTCTGGACAGTGACCAACTGGGGAGAGGCAGTGATGGCATTTTCAGTTCGCTCTTCATTCCCAGGCTGCAGAGAGAGTTTGAGCAGTTAAGTGAAGGCGTTGGGGACAGTTGTACAACAAGGTCCCGGGAGAGAGCACGTGGGTGTTGACCAAAAGCCAGTGGGACTTTAGACAGGAGGCCTTCCTTGTACCTGGGAGTGCCTGGCCCTGGCTGAGCAGTTAGTCATTGGCTTCTCTCACTCCAGTTTCACAGGAGCCCCCTAAGGAAGGAGCTATAATTATGTCCCTCTAGTGAGGGCCTTCTCACTCTGGCCTTTATCTCCATGGCATGGGGGACTGTTGTCCTCTGAGCACCAGACTCCACCTAGGCTTCTCTGTGTCCCTGGCACCGAGCTCAGGCACCTGGCTGAGGAGGGGAAATGGCAGCTTCAATTCTGAATTGCGTGTCCCTGTAAGACAGGCTGTTTTCTTCTCTTTACCAGGATCCACAGAATGGGAAGAGTTACTAAGCATCTCCAAATGTCAGTTCCTTTCCCCTCCCTCTGCCCCCTTTCTGAACACCCTGCATAAACCCGTTCCCCAGAATGCCATTTTACAGAATGCTTTTCTAGAAGGTCAAAGAGGGGAGGCGATCAGCCCAAGGTCACTCAGTGATTTAGAGGAGAACTGGGATTAGAACCTCTGATTCCAGACCCCTGGCCTGGACTCTGTCCTCTGAAGATTCTGTGTGTTCTTTTTTTTTTTTTTTTTTTTAACACTGCATTGTTCTTAGTTGGCTTCTTTTGTGTGGTGAGTTCTAGCTAAAGATGTGGCTTAAGATAAAACATCGGTTTAGGCTCTTCAGTTCTTATTCTTTGGAGATCATCTTCCCCCATTCTGCAAGAATCAGTATGTTTCAGGTGGGGTTGTCCCAGGGGAGCACATGAGAACAATCAGAGTGATTGACAATAATGGGTTCAGGGCTGGCCCAGTCAGAGTCTTCCCTGGGACAATGGTGGAACTTCAAGGCAAGACTATCATTTCCTCCAGCTTTGGAGCAATCCGGATAACAGAGGCTCGGCGCTGCCATGGAGAAAGCCTATTGGAGAATGAAGACAGAGCTGAAAAGTTGGGGGAAGTCCGGCTGACATCATTTGAACCTCTGGGTCCATTCATGCTAGGAGAGACCACCCCCTTGGACTTCCCGGAAACTCAAGTCAATACATTTCCTTTTGTAAATCAAGTCAATTTGAGTTAGCTTTTGATAATTTACAAATAGAAGAGTCTCAACTCACACACACGGCACATAGGTAAAACCTGTTCCAAAGGCTGACGTCTGGAAAGGGCAATTCTGGGGCTCTTTGAGGGACTTCAGAGGCCTCCTCCTACAACCTCACTACCAGGTGAGAGTGAAAGCAGGTTTCAGGACAACTTTTGCTCACATGTCAATATTTACTAGCAGGCAGTCACAAAAGCTGTCCTAGAACTGTTTGGTGGCTGCAGGGAAGTCCTGGCTTTATTCTTTTAGGGATTCCTACAGCAGACATGCCCATATACTAGCTGCAAGATTCAGCAAAGCTTGACAAACTCCGGTAACCAATTTCCCATGAGCACCCAAACAGAGACTAATTTGGAATCACACGTCTTTAGCAGCACTACAAAGTCTGAAGATCCTAACACTAAGGTTTCTAGATTCTTCAAGATGAGTTATGCCTAGGCAGAACAGCCTGGGCAACAGCCCCAGTGGTGAGCACCCCTCATCTCACCCACAGAAAATCATTTCTAACATACGTTATGCTCTGGTTTTCACTGGAGATAAAGATGGCTAAAGCACTTCAAGAAGCTTCTTAAAAAGGTGAAAATTGTTATAAACTTCTGATTTTGGAATAATTTTAGAAAAGTGGCAAAGATGGTACAGAAAGTTCCCATACATACACCCCTCACTCGGGTTCCCCCAGTGTGAACACCTTACATTACTATGACACATTTGCCACAACTGATGAACTCACATTGGTACGTTACCATTAACCAAACTCCAGACTTTACTCGTATTTCTCTAGGGTTTTCCACTCATGTCCCTTTTCTCTTCCCAGGTCCAGGAAACCACATTATATTTAGTCATTGTGTCTCCTTAGAGTCCTCTGGTCTGTGACAGTCTCTCAGTCTTCCCTTATCGTTAATGATCTTGACTCTTTTGAGGAGTACTGTCAGGAGTTTTGTAAAATATCCCTCAATTTGGGTTTATCTGATATTTTTATTGCCAACTGGGTGATTTGTTTTGGGCAAGATTGCCACAGAGGTGAAGTTCCTTATCATTACATCATATCAAAGACCTGCGCCTTCAACATGACCCATCACCGATGTTGACGTTGGTCCTTGGTTCAGGTCTTGTTTGCCAGTTTTCACTGTAGTTCACTTTCTTTCCCCTTCCTGTATTCTATACTTGAAAACAAGGCAGTAAGTCCAGCCTACATTCAAGGGTAGCAGGGGCAGTTAAGCTATCTCCAGGAGGGAGCTCTTTATCTCCGCTCCCTTGAGTGTGGACTGGACACATTGCCTTCTTCTCGTCAGTGAATTCTTCTGATTTCTAAAGGAACATTTATCTCCACTCCCCCATTTGTTTATTTAAATCAGTATGGACTCATGGGTATTTATTCTATATTTTGGGCTATAATCCAATCGCTTCTGAATTTCATGGCTCAAATTATTCCAGCTTCGGCCACTGGCAGTCCTTCTAGTTTGGCTCCGGAAGGTGCAGTTTTGATGAGCTGCTTCACATGCTAACTACCCACCTCTGCAGTGGGTGTTTTCCTGAATAAGGCATGTCTCCGGCATTAATAATAGAGTGTAGATTAAGACTGATTAACCTAATGGCAAGCAAACTACATACGCTTTGCATCTTTTGTATTCGTTTAACTTTTCTGTTAATGTCCATATAATGTACCATTGAGTAGATAGACCACAGTGTCATAACTCTTGTGGTCTGCTGTTTTAAAGAACACTGATATGAACATTTTTGTGCATTGTTACATTTATATTTATTTTCTCATGCAAATTGTTAAATTTTAATTCATGTCACTTTCTAAAGGAGTTTTGGACTGCCACCAACAACATAGGGTATAGGGTTATTGAAACTATTATTATAAAACAGATGAGGGGGCGGAGCAAGATGGCCGAATAGGAACAGCTCCAGTCTCCAACTCCCAGCGCGAGCGACACAGAAGACCGGTGATTTCTGCATTTTCAACTGAGGTACTGGGTTCATCTCACTGGGGAGTGCCGGACGATCGGTGCTGGTCAGCTGCTGCAGCCCGACCAGCGAGAGCTGAAGCAGGGCGAGGCATTGCCTCACCTGGGAAGCGCAAGGGGGAAGGAAATCCCTTTTCCTAGCCAGGGGAACTGAGACACACAACACCTGGAAAATCGGGTAACTCCCACCCCAATACTGCGCTTTAAGCAAACAGGCACACCAGGAGATCATATCCCACACCTGGCCGGGAGGGTCCCACACCCACGGAGCCTCCCTCATTGCTAGCACAGCAGTCTGTGATCTACCGGCAAGGCAGCAGTGAGGCTGGGGGAGGGGCGCCCGCCATTGCTGAGGATTAAGTAGGTAAACAAAGCTGCTGGGAAGCTGGAACTGGGTGGAGCTCATAGCAGCTCAAGGAAACCTGCCTGTCTCTGTAGACTCCACCTCTGGGGACAGGGCAATAACAAATACAGCCGAAACCTCTGCAGACGCAAACGACTCTGTCTGACAGCTTTGAAGAGAGCAGTGGATCTCCCAACACGGAGGTTGAGATCTGAGAAGGGACAGACTCCCTGCTCAAGTGGGTCCCTGACCCCTGAGTAGCCTAACTGGGAGACATCCCCCACTAGGGGCAGTCTGACACCCCACACCTCACAGGGTGGAGTACACCTCTGAGAGGAAGCTTCCAAAGCAAGAATCAGACAGGTACACTCGCTGTTCAGAAATATTCTATCTTCTGCAGCCTCTGCTGCTGATACCCAGGCAAACAGGGTCTGGAGTGGACCTCAAGCAATCTCCAACAGACCTACAGCTGAGGGTCCTGACTGTTAGAAGGAAAACTATCAAACAGGAAGGACACCTACACCAAAACCCCATCAGTACATCACCATCATCAAAGACCAGAGGCAGATAAAACCACAAAGATGGGGAAAAAGCAGGGCAGAAAAGCTGGAAATTCAAAAAATAAGAGCGCATCTCCCCCAGCAAAGGAGCACAGCTCATTGCCAGCAACGGATCAAAGCTGGACGGAGAATGACTTTGACGAGATGAGAGAAGAAGGCTTCAGTCCATCAAATTTCTCAGAGCTAAAGGAGGAATTACGTACCCAGCGCAAAGAAACTAAAAATCTTGAAAAAAAAGTGGAAGAATTGATGGCTAGAGTAATTAATGCAGAGAAGGTCATAAACGAAATGAAAGAGATGAAAACCATGACACGAGAAATACGTGACAAATGCACAAGCTTCAGTAACCGACTCGATCAACTGGAAGAAAGAGTATCTGCGATTGAGGATCAAATGAATGAAATGAAGCGAGAAGAGAAACCAAAAGAAAAAAGAAGAAAAAGAAATGAACAAAGCCTGCAAGAAGTATGGGATTATGTAAAAAGACCAAATCTACGTCTGATTGGGGTGCCTGAAAGTGAGGGGGAAAATGGAACCAAGTTGGAAAACACTCTTCAGGATATCATCCAGGAGAACTTCCCCAACCTAGTAGGGCAGGCCAACATTCAAATCCAGGAAATACAGAGAACGCCACAAAGATACTCCTCGAGAAGAGCAACTCCAAGACACATAATTGCCAGATTCACCAAAGTTGAAATGAAGGAAAAAATCTTAAGGGCAGCCAGAGAGAAAGGTCGGGTTACCCACAAAGGGAAGCCCATCAGACTAACAGCAGATCTCTCGGCAGAAACTCTCCAAGCCAGAAGAGAGTGGGGGCCAATATTCAACATTCTTAAAGAAAAGAATTTTAAACCCAGAATTTCATATCCAGCCAAACTAAGTTTCATAAGTGAAGGAGAAATAAAATCCTTTACAGATAAGCAAATGCTTAGAGATTTTGTCACCACTAGGCCTGCCTTACAAGAGACCCTGAAGGAAGCACTAAACATGGAAAGGAACAACCGGTACCAGCCATTGCAAAAACATGCCAAAATGTAAAGACCATCGAGGCTAGGAAGAAACTGCATCAACTAACGAGCAAAATAACCAGTTAATATCATAATGGCAGGATCAAGTTCACACATAACAATCTTAACCTTAAATGTAAATGGACTAAATGCTCCAATTAAAAGACACAGACTGGCAAACTGGATAAAGAGTCAAGACCCATCAGTCTGCTGTATTCAGGAGACCCATCTCACACACAGAGACATACATAGGCTCAAAATAAAGGGATGGAGGAAGATTTACCAAGCAAATGGAGAACAAAAAAAAGTGGGGGTTGCAATACTAGTCTCTGATAAAACAGACTTTAAACCATCAAAGATCAAAAGAGACAAAGAAGGCCATTACATAATGGTAAAGGGATCAATTCAACAGGAAGAGCTAACTATCCTAAATATATATGCCCCCAATACAGGAGCACCCAGATTCATCAAGCAAGTCCTTAGAGACTTACAAAGAGACTTAGACTCCCATACAACAATAATGGGAGACTTCAACACTCCACTGTCAACATTAGACAGATCAACGAGACAGAAAGTTAACAAGGATATCCAGGAATTGAACTCATCTCTGCAGCAAGCAGACCTAATAGACATCTATAGAACTCTCCACCCCAAATCAACAGAATATACATTCTTCTCAGCACCACATCGTACTTACTCCAAAATCGACCACGTAATTGGAAGTAAAGCACTCCTCAGCAAATGTACAAGAACAGAAATTATAACAAACTGTCTCTCAGACCGCAGTGCAATCAAACTAGAACTCAGGACTAAGAAACTCAATCAAAACCGCTCAACTACATGGAAACTGAACAACCTGCTCCTGAATGACTACTGGGTACATAACGAAATGAAGGCAGAAATAAAGATGTTATTTGAAACCAATGAGAACAAAGATACAACATACCAGAATCTCTGGGACACATTTAAAGCAGTGTGTAGAGGGAAATTTATAGCACTAAATGCCCACAAGAGAAAGCAGGAAAGATCTAAAATTGACACTCTAACATCACAATTAAAAGAACTAGAGAAGCAAGAGCAAACACATTCGAAAGCTAGCAGAAGGCTAGAAATAACTAAGATCAGAGCAGAACTGAAGGAGATAGAGACACAAAAAACTCTCCAAAAAATCAATGAATCCAGGAGTTGGTTTTTTGAAAAGATCAACAAAATTGACAGACCACTAGCAAGACTAATAAAGAAGAAAAGAGAGAAGAATCAAATCGACGCAATTAAAAATGATAAAGGGGATATCACCACCGACCCCACAGAAATACAAACTACCATCAGAGAATACTATAAACACCTCTACGCAAATAAACTGGAAAATCTAGAAGAAATGGATAATTTCCTGGACACTTACACTCTTCCAAGACTAAACCAGGAAGAAGTTGAATCCCTGAATAGACCAATAGCAGGCTCTGAAATTGAGGCAATAATTAATAGCCTACCAACCAAAAAAAGTCCAGGACCAGATGGATTCACAGCTGAATTCTACCAGAGGTACAAGGAGGAGTTGGTACCATTCCTTCTGAAACTATTCCAATCAATAGAAAAAGAGGGAATCCTCCCTAACTCATTTTATGAGGCCAACATCATCCTGATACCAAAGCCTGGCAGAGACACAACAAAAAAAGAGAATTTTAGACCAATATCCCTGATGAACATCGATGCAAAAATCCTCAATAAAATACTGGCAAACCGGATTCAGCAACACATCAAAAAGCTTATCCACCATGATCAAGTGGGCTTCATCCCTGGGATGCAAGGCTGGTTCAACATTCGCAAATCAATAAACATAATCCAGCATATAAACAGAACCAAAGACAAGAACCACATGATTATCTCAATAGATGCAGAAAAGGCTTTTGACAAAATTCAACAGCCCTTCATGCTAAAAACGCTCAATAAATTCGGTATTGATGGAACGTACCTCAAAATAATAACAGCTATTTATGACAAACCGACAGCCAATATCATACTGAATGGGCAAAAACTGGAAAAATTCCCTTTGAAAACTGGCACAAGACAGGGATGCCCTCTCTCACCACTCCTATTCAACATAGTGTTGGAAGTTCTGGCTAGGGCAATTAGGCAAGAGAAAGAAATCAAGGGTATTCAGTTAGGAAAAGAAGAAGTCAAACTGTCCCTGTTTGCAGATGACATGATTGTATATTTAGAAAACCCCATTGTCTCAGCCCAAAATCTCCTTAAGCTGATAAGCAACTTCAGCAAAGTCTCAGGATACAAAATTAATGTGCAAAAATCACAAGCATTCTTATACACCAGTAACAGACAAACAGAGAGCCAAATCAGGAATGAACTTCCATTCACAATTGCTTCAAAGAGAATCAAATACCTAGGAATCCAACTTACAAGGGATGTAAAGGACCTCTTCAAGGAGAACTACAAACCACTGCTCAGTGAAATAAAAGAGGACACAAACCAATGGAAGAACATACCATGCTCATGGATAGGAAGAATCAATATCGTGAAAATGGCCATACTGCCCAAGGTAATTTATAGATTCAATGCCATCCCCATCAAGCTACCAATGAGTTTCTTCATAGAACTGGAAAAAACTGCTTTAAAGTTCATATGGAACCAAAAAAGAGCCCGCATCTCCAAGACAATCCTAAGTCAAAAGAACAAAGCTGGAGGCATCACGCTACCTGACTTCAAACTATACTACAAGGCTACAGTAACCAAAACAGCATGGTACTGGTACCAAAACAGAGATATAGACCAATGGAACAGAACAGAGTCCTCAGAAATAATACCACACATCTACAGCCATCTGATCTTTGACAAACCTGAGAGAAACAAGAAATGGGGAAAGGATTCCCTATTTAATAAATGGTGCTGGGAAAATTGGCTAGCCATAAGTAGAAAGCTGAAACTGGATCCTTTCCTTACTCCTTATATGAAAATTAATTCAAGATGGATTAGAGACTTAAATGTTAGACCTAATACCATAAAAATCCTAGAGGAAAACCTAGGTAGTACCATTCAGGACATAGGCATGGGCAAAGACTTCATGTCTAAAACACCAAAAGCAACGGCAGCAAAAGCCAAAATTGACAAATGGGATCTCATTAAATTAAAGAGCTTCTGCACAGCAAAAGAAACTACCATCAGAGTGAACAGGCAACCTACAGAATGGGAGAAAATTTTTGCAATCTACTCATCTGATAAAGGGCTAATATCCAGAACCTACAAAGAACTCAAACAAATTTACAAGAAAAAAACAAACAACCCCATCAAAAAGTGGGCAAAGGATATGAACAGACATTTCTCAAAAGAAGACATTCATACAGCCAACAGACACATGAAAAAATGCTCATCATCACTGGCCATCAGAGAAATGCAAATCAAAACCACAATGACATACCATCTCACACCAGTTAGAATGGCGATCATTAAAAAGTCAGGAAACAACAGGTGCTGGAGAGGATGTGGAGAAATAGGAACACTTTTACACTGTTGGTGGGATTGTAAACTAGTTCAACCATTATGGAAAACAGTATGGCGATTCCTCAAGGATCTAGAACTAGATGTACCACATGACCCAGCCATCCCATTACTGGGTATATACCCAAAGGATTATAAATTATGCTGCTATAAAGACACATGCACACGTATGTTTATTGCAGCACTATTCACAATAGCAAAGACTTGGAATCAACCCAAATGTCCATCAGTGACAGATTGGATTAAGAAAATGTGGCACATATACACCATGGAATACTATGCAGCCATCAAAAAGGATGAGTTTGCGTCCTTTGTAGGGACATGGATGCAGCTGGAAACCATCATTCTTAGCAAACTATCACAAGAACAGAAAACCAAACACCACATGTTCTCACTCATAGGTGGGAACTGAACAATGAGATCACTTGGACTCAGGAAGGGGAACATCACACACAGGGGCCTATCATGGGGAGGGGGAAGGGGGGAGGGATTGCATTGGGAGTTATACCTGATGTAAATGATGAGTTGATGGGTGCAGCACACCAACATGGCACAAGTATACATATGTAACAAACCTGCACGTTATGCACATGTACACTACAACTTAAAGTATAATAATAATAAATAAATTTAAAAAAAATAAATAAAATAAAAATTAAAAAAAAGACCTAGTAAAAAAAAAAAAAAAAAAAACAGATGAAACAAAACTGCAAATAAAAGGAACTACAGAATGCACACTCACAGATACATACGAACACGCAAACATTTAGCCAACTCCCACATCTGTGTCAAGCTTGCTATAGCATTTTTCAAACTCAATTACATGCGATATAGCAGGTATATAGCGATCTATTAGATCTTCTAGGGCTCTCCTAGTTCTGATCTATTATGATCCTATCCTATCCGTGGAGTATAAATATCAACATTTAACATATAAACAATTTGACATATAAACACTTCTGGGCTTTTTGGGGGAAAAATCCAGCCATTTCTCTGGGAAGGTAACATAATTATTACATAATCTCCACCGCATAGTGCGAGATCCCCACATGCCAGTCATCACCCTTAGCGCTTTACATCCCCACTCTTGGTAAATCCTTCTGATATTCCCATTTTACAGAGGGAAGCCTGAAAGCTGGCCTGATGACACGACCTCTGTCACACCTCCCGGCAGCACAGCTATGGCTGACTGATGTGTCAGCCCTCCCCATCGCTGCAGACTTCTCAAGAGTTGGGTCTGTGTCTCATCCCTTCTGCTCCCCAGTGCCCAGCACAGACCCTGGCACTCAGAAGGTGCTCGACACACCCCAGCTGAACCGTTGAGGCAATAAAGCAGAAAGTAGAGATCAGGATATAAGCACCGAAAAATCTAGTAACAAAATC
The DNA here is from genome assembly GCF_049350105.2 of Macaca mulatta. Classification (NCBI taxonomy): domain Eukaryota; kingdom Metazoa; phylum Chordata; class Mammalia; order Primates; family Cercopithecidae; genus Macaca; species Macaca mulatta. The sequence continues at coordinate 168,251,475 of NC_133412.1, forward strand.
CAAAGTTAAAAAAACAAAACTTGTATAAAGAATGCAGTAAAGGGAAATGGGAGAAACTGCAGTACAGAATAAAAAGTTTTGCCCTTGGGGTCCGAATCCTGGTTCATATCCTGACTGTCTGGGCCTCTCTGACCCTCAGTCTCTTCCTTGGTAGAGTTATCATGATCCCTCCTACCTTAGGGGAGCTGTGAGAATTAGAAGGAATTGACAGAAGTGTCCAACACATCATAGATGCCCAATAAATTACAGGCATAATAATTTTATTTATTAGCCAAGTGGCCTGAAACAGTCCTCTTCACTCCTCTGGATTTCTATAAAATGGAAATGATAAAGTGGCCTCTGAGGATTACAGTAGGGTTAAATGAGGAAATGTGGACCAATTTCTCAACATGGTTCTGGACCTTGGCAAGGGTTCCGTCAATGTTTGTGGAATTCGCCTGAAAAGATATGTAACATACTGTGACTGTTAATCTCTTCATTAAAAACAAAACCTCACAAGATATGCCAAAACTACTAACAACAAGTCAAATCAAACTGGGTCTCTGGTGCCAGAAACAACAGCTGAAAGCTTCAATTCAGCAGTGTGTGGCCAGACTCTGGTGGGTGGACATAGCCGCAGACCCTAAGCTGTGACAGTGCACAGCCCTGAGAATCTGACCTGGTGCCTCCTTCTCTTGAGTCCCTGGGCAACTATCAATCCCCCTTCCCACCTTTCCTTCCAGAAACTACTTTCCACTGGCCTGTTAGACAAACAGGACCTTCTCCCTGGTTTGTATAGTGCAGAGCTGAGAGCACAGTCTTAGGCGTCTCAGACAAACTTGGGTGTTATTCCAAGCTCTGCCTTTCCCTAGCTGTGTGGTCTTGGGCAAGTTACTTAACATCTCTGTGCCTGTTTTCTCATCTGTAAAACGATTTAAAAAAAAAAAAATGCTCCCTACCAGAGGCTTGGTGTGATGATTAAATGAACTAATGTGTAGGAAGCTGTTAGCCAGTGCCTGGCACAGAGAAGCAAACAACGCATGGGAACGATTATTACCATTAAGATGGTGCAAAAGTAACTGCAGTTTTTACATTAAAAGTAATGGCAGGGGCCGGGCACGGTGGCTCACGCCTGTAATCCCAACACTTTGGGAGGCTGAGGCGGGCGGATCATGAGGTCAAGGATTCAAGACCATCTTGGCCAACATGGTGAAACCCCATCTCTACTAAAAGTACAAAAATTAGCTGGGCGTGGTGGTGCACACCTGTAGTCCCAGCTACTCAGGAGGCTGAGGTAGGAGAATCGCTTGAATCCAGGAGCAGAGGTTGCAGTGAGCCGAGATGGCACTGCTGCACTCCAGCCTGGTGACAGAGCGAGACTCCATCTCAAAAAAAAAAAAAAAAAAGAAAAGAAAGAAAGTAATGACAGAAATCCCAATTACTTTTGCATGAACCTAATATTTACATGAGGAAGTTCGCAGCCGGGGCTGGTGATATGCAAAGCCATGCATTAGTTAGGTGCTCACTAAATGCTTTTTGAATGAACACAGGCAATGAATGGATAAATGTGCATATGAATGAATGACTCATGCTAAGGTCCCTGGCTCACACTCTCCCATTCCTCCTTAGGGCCTCTCCATCCCTTCTCCTGCCCTCAGTTTCCCTCTGGGCTGCCTGTCCCCCACCCAGCAGTCTTGATCACTGCATTCCTCAACTCTTTCTGAGCTGTTCTGTCCTCTCTGCCTCCCATCAGCTGTGGCCTGGGTAGCTGGTGGTGGTTGGTGAAACTAATTTGTGGCTGGAAACCTGGCAGGGAGTCCACCCTCCCTTTGTCACCCCAAGTCTCAGCTGGCTGTGCAAGCCACAAGCCGAGGGCTGCAGCAGGATCCCTCCCCCAGCCCATCTCCATGCCCCTGACCGGGTGCATATTTCAGAGTTGAAATGAAAGGCAAGAGGTGGGCTTGGCAAGGACCGGATAACCCTGGAGGAACTGCGAGGAATTATAAACAGTGTCACGTCAACTCCAGATTGAGCCTCAGATCCCAACTTGAGCGCGAGGAAACGGGGCCGTGACAAGGAGACGCTTACTGCCAGACGGATGTCCAGAGGTGTCCCGCGAAGGGCATGATGACAGGCAGAGGCTGAGCTGGGTGGGGAGGCGCTGCTTATGCACTGCAGGTTTTGCTATGTGCCATTGAGGGGGAGCCTTTGAGGAGGGAGTGGAGCTGGAGATAGGGTCCTCATTACCTTTGCCAGCAGTCACAGAGCAGGGACATCCTCCAGGAACTCCCAGGGTCCACAGGGGACCTAGCATCCTCCCAGGGAGACTCTTGCCAGGTTTAAACATTCCTGAAGCTGGAGAACAGTCCCCTTACCTCCCCCATCCCCACATCTTATCAGGTTCCTGGAAATTTTGAGCTCTGGTGGCGTCAGAAAGTTTGCGGAAAGATTCCAGGGCACATATTTGAACCTTTCACTGCCTCCCTGCAGTGATGGTTCTGAGATGCATGAGACTTACCTCTCTAGGGAGACGTGCTGGCAGGAAGATGAAAATGGGAGATTTCTTGATGACTTCCCCACTGGAGAGAGAGCTTACTACCAGCTCTGCTGACTGCAGACAGCTCCGCGGGCACCCAGTGGGACTGCCCAGAGCCAGCAGCCCGCCTTGGCCTTGTCTCAGCAGACACGGCCTAGCAGCCTCAGGGTGTGGCCCGAGGCAGACAGCCCGATTGTCATCACTCATCAGCAGGCGACAGTCGCTTAACCTCCAAACCTCAGCTGCCTTGTTTATAAAATGAGAATCATTTTATGGAATAAATTTTCCAGCACATGAGACCCATTCCCCCCAACACCATCAAAAAATGTACCCAAAACATTCCATCACTAGTACTACAGCGCTGAAGCTGAGCCTCGAAGCCATCAAATCATGAATTGGCAACAGCAGGTCCCACCGTTTCCCCATCTCTTCAATATTCCATTTTCTGCGTGAACAAAATTGTATGTTTTCCAATCATTTTCAATGCAAATGTTTTTTCGAACACATTTCAATTTTGTTCAAAAAAGGTAAATTAGAATGTATTTTATCCACCACTTTGTGTCTACAAGGAGGTTGACAGGTTGTGATGATTTGAGGAGATGACATTGGAGCCAGCACATTATATATTTATTTCTCTTCCAGGTTGGTTGCGCACACCCTCGGTGCCAGGCCCTAGAGCCCAGGGATGCTGCAGACACCATCCTCGGATCTCAATGCCATGGTCTTAGAGGAAGATGGGAGCGCTAAGGGATGGCAGATACATCCTCTGCTAAAAGTGTTTGGGTAGCGATAGGGATCCAAGGCTGTGCGAGCTCACATGTACATCCGCCTGGGGTCCCTGACCCAGGAAAGGCTTCCACGGTACATGACATTTGAGCTGAGCCTTAAGGATAAGTGGACTTACGGGTAAGGGGACATTTTAAACAGAGCAAACAGACCAAACAGCAAGTGCAAAAATAGAGGGGCATCAGAGTCTGACATTTCACACTGTAAGATATTTCCCCATTACAGCTACTACTTCTGATAATAATCACACAAATGGTAATAATTCCAGTGAACATTGATTGCTTACCTACAGTGAATCTGGTATTGTGCCAAGCATCATGCAGACATGCCCCATGTGATCCTCACCACAACCCAGTGAGATACAGTCTCCGGTTGTCCCCATTTTCCACATGAGGAGACAGAGGGAGGATTTGCAGCTACCCCAAGGTTGTGCAGCTGGTAATCCCAAGCAATCCGACTTCGAGCCTAGGATGTTGTTTGTTGTTGCTGTGCTGCTTTGGGAGGAGAGAGGGATTCTGTGAATTTGCTCTCACTTAACCAACCTAATAATCCCTGGAGGTAGAAGTATCTGCCTCTCATTTCGCACGTGAGGGGTCAATGGCTCAGAGAGGAAGAGTGGGTGGCCCAAACCCACACAGTGGCGGGAGGCGGAACAGGAGGCAGAGCCAGAGCTGCCTCCAAGTGTGGACTTTTCTAGACCATCTGAGACGAACATGGTCAGCGGCCTCCTTGGTTGGCTTATTCTTTGTTTGTATCAGAAAAGAAATTAATTCAAGTAGAAGTCTCAGCTGCCCCTTCTTGACCCCGCAGAAGAGTAAAGCTGGTTTCCTGTCGCTCCCATCTTGGGCTTGCTTCTCAACCTGTGACTTCACAGAGCCCCAGTGTCCACTCCCAATCCTAGGCACCTTATGTTCCCTCTTGCTTCTGCACCCACAATTCATTGACCCATCTTCAAGGCCCTGCTCATAAGCCACCTCCTCCAGGAAGCCCCTTGCCCCTGCCCCCACCCCAGCCAGGTGAACACAAATTTGTCTCGCATTACCACCCCCTTGCATCTCCTGCTTGGTCCTTGGCTGAGGCAAGGGGATTCTTCAATGAGGCAGCCTGGATTCAGATTCTGCCCTGGCTCACCAGCCATTACCGTGGCCACTCACTTGGCCCCTTAAGCTCCAGTTTCCCCATCTAATAAAGGGGGAGAGATACTAGTAAGATCAACCTCATAGGACACTGTAAAGGCAAAACGAGGTAAGTACCCAGCACAGTGCTTGGCTCAATAGACGTTAGCTGCTGTTGCTTATAGCACCAGGGAGTGGGTGAACACCATGTTCTAAGACTGAGTCTTAGGAATGAATCTCAAGCTCCCAAAGCCAGGAGTCCACAGTCCCGGGAGTCCAAGTCCATAGGAATCTCAAGCTCCCAAAGCCAGAATCACTTCTTGTCTTCCCTGAATCCCTTGAGACACAAAGGATCTGAAGGAGACATAGAGTCAGGAGTCAGGGAGGGTTCAAATCAGCTCTTCTACAGCCTTGCTGTGTACATTTGGGCATGTTACTTAACTTCACTGAGCCTCCGTGTTTTCAACTGGAAAATCAGAATATCTATCCCTACTTCATGGGTTGTTATGAAGAAAGAAAAAAGATTCGTTCATGCATTCGTTCATTAATGGAGACCCTGAGCTCCTGGTTTGTATCACACGCTGTACTCAGGGCTGGGGATACAATGGTGAATGACACACAGGCCTGGTCTTGAGAGGTTCATGGCCAGCCCATCGCACTAGACGACTCCTGCACCAACAAAAGTGCTTACAACACCTCCGAGTGCACTCTCCACACAATATGCAGAAGAGCTGAAGCCAGAATCCACTGCGCTTGTGCGAGGCACAGCTTTCCTTCTGCAGCGAGCAGGGAAGGGCCACTGTGGATATTCCGTTCCTTTTTTTTTTTTTTTGAGACAGAGTCTCCTTCTGTCGCCCAGGTTGGAGTGCAGTGGCGTGATCTCCGCTCACTGCGACCTCCGCCTCCCGGGTTCAAGCGATTCTCCTGCCTCAGCCTCCTGAGTAGCTGGGACTACCAGCTTAAAAGAGCTGGTGTATCTCCCGGGGCGAGATACAACCCTTGGTGTTTGGGGCGTCAAAAAAGGAAGGACAAAAACGATCTATTTTCCAACCACGAGGGTTTGGGCAGAACCCAAAATGCACTTTGCCAAGCAAACCATTCCCTCTCCATCTTGGAACCTGTGGGTGCTTCAGAGAGATTTTATCTGTATGTTTCTGTTTCATCGACACCTAATTTATCAAAATACTGCATGGAAGCACCGGGGGCCTGGGCAGCTTCTGCTGTCCATGAGCTGCTGGAGTCCCCAAGTGTCCCTGGGGCTTACATACAGCATGTGAGGTGTTTCTCTCCCCTGCTTGGTGCTGTGCTGTGTCACTAGGCTCCACAGAGCACTGCTTGTACCCGCTGTACCCAAAGACTCTCTCAAACTTGGTTCCTGCATCTTCTGGCCCTGACTCTGTTTTCTTTGTGGCTCAAAAGGAGCTTCAGAATAAGAAGAGGAAATCCTCATCCTATTCCTCCTAGGACCACACCTCTACACGCACATGTGCACACATGTACATGTGCAATACAGAGACACCCCATGCATGGCATTGACTATCTCTTCCCAACAAAGTGCCGCTCCATTAAGGCAGAGAATTCTATCCATCTCGTTCCCTGCAGCATCCCCAGTGCCTGCAACAGAAGCTGGCATACAATAGGTGCTTCATAAATATTATTTCAGGAACATATGAATGAATGAAAAAATAAATGGTAAGCTTTCTGGAGCATCTCTGAGGGTGAGGAAGAAAGTTACTCACCTCTGTTGAGCACCTACTATGTGTCAGGCACAACGCTTGATACTTTACTCGGGGTCTTCTTTCTTACAACCGTGTTGTGACGTGGGGTCAGTGTACTCATTTTATGGAGGAGGAAACAGGCTCGGGATAAGTCACTTGTCCGGTGAATGACACACAGCTGGTAAGGGTGAGAGCGAGGGTTTGCACATCGGTCTGTTGGACTTGAACAGCAGGCTGCTGCTTCTGGGCTGTGTGCCTCTATATTTGAGATCAGTGAATAACACAGAAGCGCCAAATCCATGACAAGCCACATCACTGGCTCCCCATCACCCTGGACCCCCGGAGAGAAGCCGCACTGGAATAAACACGGGACAGACCACACACTGTGGTTAAGATATCAAGGCTGGCCGGGCGCGGTGGCTCAAGCCTGTAATCCCAGCACTTTGGGAGGCCGAGACGGGCGGATCATGAGGTCCGGAGATCGAGACCATCCTGGCTAACACGGTGAAACCCCATCTCTACTAAAAAATACAAAAAACTAGCCGGGCGAGGTGGCGGGCGCCTGTAGTCCCAGCTACTTGGGAGGCTGAGGCAGGAGAATGGCGTGAACCCGGGAGGCAGAGCTTGCAGTGAGCTGAGATCCAGCCACTGCACTCCAGCCTGGGTGACAGAGCGAGACTCCGTCTCAAAAAAAAAAAAAAGATATCAAGGCTGCGTCTCAGTAGCTTGATGGGCTAAAGATTCCTTTCTCACTTGTGTTTCTCAGCCTGGTGTGGATTGGGTGGCCCTCCTGGGTGGTTTTTCTCAAAGAGGGGACTCAGGCACCTGGCTGCTCCCACACGGTTGCTACATCTTACAGAGCACACAGTTTCCAAGGTTGCAGTGGAAAGGTGTGAGAGGACTGGAGGGTGGTGCCAGATGTTTCTAAAAACAGCTGAGAAGCAGCAAGCAACTTTCACCCTTACTCCATTGGCCAAACCAGTCACTGTCCCAACCTAGCTGCAAGGGGAATAGAGTGTTCCTGATAGTTCAGGGGAGACCCAGCTGAACGAGCTCAGGACCCTGAAGCTCCACACACCTGCCCTAGTGGATCCTATCTCTCCGTGTGCCTTCAAGCCTCCCTCACCTGGCCTTGCTCAGTCCTCAGAGCCCCAGGAACAAGCCAAGCCCAGAGACCCTGGCCACATATATAGACTTCTTCTCCTGGATCCCAGGGGTACCATAAACACTTCCTAGAAGCTGAATGAGCCTTTTCTGGGGTCTCTCAGGAGCCTTCTCCAAGCCCACAGGAGCTGCAGGGAGCCCCTCATGCCAGGCACTACTGAGCCCTAGCCCCATTCTTGCTGCTGCTGATTTCATGGCTCCAACCAGGGACCCCAGAGCTCAGAGATCAGCTCGTCCAACATGGAGGCCTCCCCCTGGCCCTCTGGGCCTCTGGCTAAGGGTGGCTCCTAGAGGCCCCCATGAGTCTGCACAATTTCTGTTATGGGTCTAGAAGCAGGATGTTCAGTCTAAGCTTCCAGAGATTTATCCATCCATCCATCCATCCATGCATTTGTCCATCCATCTATTCACCACTCTCCAAAACCCTGGATCTCGGCCTGGCTTCTGGGCCACCAAGGCCAGATTTGTCATTAGAGGTTGGTTCACACAATTATGGAATCTGAGAAGTCCCATGACCTGCCATCTGCAAGCTGGAGACCCAGGAAAGCTGGTGGTGTGGTTCCAGTCCAAGCCCAAAAGCCTGAGAACCAGGAGAGCCAATGGTGTAAGCCCCAGTCTGAGTCCAAATACCTGAAAGCCAGGAGCTCAATGAGAAAGGAAATTCCTCCTTCCTCTACCTTTCTGTTCTACTCAGGCCCTCAGTGGGTTGGATGAGGACTATGAAAATAACCATCACAGTGGGTTCTTCGGAACACTAGCACCTTGAGATGCTCTGCCTCAAAGTGGCCCCCAACCAAGTAACTTTGGGAACTATGACTGTAGGCAGCCACCTCCCTCTACCCCATTCCACCTTGCATTACAATACACCTTAGCCTATAAAGGTTCTGAAGCAGAAAGCCTGTTTGGTTTAATTTTATTTAGCTTGACACCTTCCAAACTTGGACCACACACTTAGTACTCATTACCTAGTAACACTTCTATGGAAAACAGTTTGGGAAATCTCTCCTAGACAATTCTAGACTCAGTTTTAGAGAAGAATCACACCTCACTCCTGTTCTGGATTACTCACCTCTCTGATGGGGGTAGATGGCAGACAAATATAAGCATGATCAGTGCTTGGCCAATCAACGTCTTTCAATAAAAAATTATCTGCTTAATTTTTAGATAAACTTATATTTATCTTATATATTATACATGCATTTGTCTATGTGTTTTTTTCTCTGGTCCCCTCTGTCTTAATCTGTCTTGTGCTGCTGTAACAGAACACCTGAGACTGGGTAATGTATAAAGAACAGAAATTTATTCTCTCACAGTTCTGGAGGTTGGGAAGTCCAAGATCAAGACACAGACAGGTTTGGTCTCTGGTCTCAAGATGGTGCCTGGTTCCTGAGTCCTCTGGAAAGAAGGAACGTTGTGTCTACACATGGCAGAAGAGCAGAGGAGAGTGAGCACACTCCTCCAAGCCCTTTTCTTAGTGTCATCAATCCATTCATGAGGGCAGAGCCCTCTGGACCTAAACACCCTCCATTAGGCCCTACCTCCCACACTGCTGCACCGGAGATTCAGTTTCCGCATGAGTTTTGGAAGGGAGAAAAACATTCAAACCACAGCATCCCTTCCCTCTCACTAGAACAAAATCTCCACAGGGAAAAAGTTGAATCTGTATTGTTTAGGGCTTTATGTCCACACTCCTTTCTATGTCTAGGATACTGGAATAGTGTTTGGCATATACCTAGTATTTACTAATTTTTGGTAAGATGACTTTGTTCATAGTACAGAATCAGCCCATTGTCACATGGCTAGTACATGGCGAGGCTGAGATTTATTTTTATATTTATTTATTTTGAGATGGAGTCTTACTCTGTCACCCAGGCTGCAGCGCAGTGCATGATCTCAGCTCACTGCAACCTCCATCTCCCAGGTTCAAGCAATTCTCCTGTATCAGCATCCCAAGTAACTGGGTCTACAGGCGCACACCACCACACCCGGCTAATTTTTATATTTTTAGTAAAGATGGGGTTTCACCATGTTGGCCAGGCTGGTCTTGACCTCCTGACCTCAGGTGATCCACCCACCTCGGCCTCCCAAAGTGCTGAGATTACAGACGTGAGCCACCGTGCCCAGTCAGGGGTCAAGATTTAAAGCCATGCTGTCTGACTTTGGAGTCCGTACACTGACCACTCTGCTAACTGCCTCTCACCAGTACCAGGCTACACTGAATGCATAAATGATCCAAAGCCTGTTTTTTCCTAAAAAAAAAAAAAAAAAAAAAGTCTCAGCTGCCCAAACCTGCTCCACCCCAGTCTCTACTTGAGACCTATGTTAGTTTCTTTCCATACCTGCCTCAGACCCTGCCCTTAGGCCAGCACCAGGCTGAGGATCAGGTCACCCAAGACCTGCCCAGTGCTGCTATTGAGTCCCAGCAATAGAACCTGGGGGTGACCCTTGGAACATCCTGTGCTAGATTCTCCATGAGGAAGAGAATTCTACTGAAACCCCCAGAAATCCAGCTTGACAGCTTCCAGCTCTGTCCTTGAAATCTGATGCCAAATCAAGCGGTCAAATAGAATGACTTGAAATTAGTAACTCCCCTCCTCCCCCCGCCAGCCTAATAAAATAAGAAAGTGGAGTGGAAAGGGGCTTAGTTCAGAGCTGGAAGCACTGTCTCTGGGCCATGGCTTCCTTGGCTTGCCCTGCAAACATCCCTAACTGGAAACTTCCACAGGAATAACTGTTAGTAGGTGGATATAATACTAGCACAGAGGCATGGGCAAGATGCCAAGGACCTCAGACACAGGGGTTCCCTGCCAGAGAAGGTCAGGGAGGGCTTCTCAGAGGCTCAAGTACCTTTGATAGGAGTGTCTGAGGATGAGTGGGAAGGTTTTAGTTGCAGATGAGGCTAGAAAGGAATGTTAAGGCAGATTGTACAAGGCTTGAAAGCCAGGACTTTCTCCTGCAGGCAACAGGAAGCCCATGAAGGTTTTAAACGAGGTCCTCTTAGGCTAGCTTTCCATCCAGTATTAGGATTAGATTCGTCTGTGACTTGCAGAAAACTCAAAAGAACAGTGGCTTAAACACACAGAATTTGTTGTTTTCCAGAAACGTGTTCTGTACAGAGACAGGCAGTCGGGACTGGTATAGCAGGTCTGGAGGCCTCAGAGACCCAGGCATCTTCCTTCTGCCCCCCCACCTCTATATATGGCTGTTGGGGCCATCATGAGATGATGGGGCCATCATCTCATGGCCCAAGGTGGCTGTTGGGGTTCCAGCTTTCACATTTGCCTTCCTGGCATCTGGACAAGGAATGGGAAATAGACTGTATTAGTCCATATTCATACTGCTATAAAGAACTTCCCAAGACTGGGTACTTTATAAAGGAAAGAGGTTTAATTGACTCACAGTTCCATGTGTCTGGAGAGGCCTCTGGAAACTTCCAATCATGGTAGAAGGTAGAGGAGAAGCAGACACCTTCTTCACAGGGTGGCAGGATGGAGTGAATGCCAAACGAAGGGGAAAGAGCCCCTTATAAAACCCTCAGATCTCGTGAGAACTTACTTGCTATCACGAGAGCAGCATGGGGCAAACTGGCCCCGTGATTCAATTACTTCCACTTGGTCTCTCCCTTGACTTGTGGGGATCATGGAGATTATAATTCAAGATGAAATTTTGGTGGGGACACAAAGCCTAACCATATAATAGACACAAAGGGCACACCTCCTGCAAAGCTGGCTCCTTTGGAACAGTTTTCTCAGAAGCCCACACACAACTTTCACTTGCAACTTATTGGCCAGAACTTGGTCTCATTGCTACTCTACCTGGAAAAAAGAATAGGTAACATAATCTTTGTTCTTAGTAGTAATTTGCCTTGTTACATAGCAGAGCTCTGTAACTGAAGAGTATACTAAGAAAGGATATCCAGCAGGCATCTGGCTACATAGGCTTTGGACTTCAAGAAACAGAATACCTGACAGCCATCCTTTAATTCTTCCTTAACAAGAAGGTCCCAGGGTTAGGTTGCTGATTCAGCAATAACATCAGATTTTTTTTTTTTTCTAATCTTTGCTCTGCCATCCTCAGGGTTTGGATATTGAGTTATTATTAAATGATTATGTTTACAAAGCACTTATGCTATATAAAAATAAAACAAAATCTATTAAGTATATCAACTCACATCACAACATGACTGCCATAGCTCCAGACATCACATCCTGTCCCTACATCCCATGAAGTAGGACAGGAGAGAAGCCATTATCTCCTTTTTTTCAACAAAATGGCCGCTTTCCCCAGGCCTCAGCGGCTGTGCTGGCTGTGGAGTTTAAAATTGACCCTCTAGCATGTGGGCAGCCCCAGCACTGACTGGTAATTGCATCAAATGTTTTCCTTTTCTGCCATCAAGAATGCTCATTTCACCAATCCCCGAGGGCACAGGAGGCTCCAAGCAGAGAGTGAGTCAGGAATTCTATGTTTTCACCTTGGCCTTAGCTTCTCTATTTGTCTTGTAGTTTCATTAAATCCTGTGCCACATACCACAGACTTATTTCCAATCTAACGGCCTGTCTCAGGGATCCAGGACATTATAAACACAGAATGTTCTTTGCCTGGTTTTCTTTCTTAAAATCAAATGACTCTATTCACCACTCCATCCCTGTGTCTCGCACGGTTCACTTAGATTAATAACATTTGAGATTCTGCCTATTAGGTATCGAAAGCAGCGAGCAAGAGCCTTCCAGCCAATTCCAATTCCAGATACTGCGCAATGGAAACTATTTCTCCCCGACCCTGTTGCCAGCAACAAGCTTTTCTCTAACGGCTTAATTAGGATTCAAGATTGTGTCCAGGAACCCAGAGCCTCAGAAGGAGCCAAGCCGGCGTGTTTACAGACTTCTGTGTTCAGTTCATTCCTGGTTTTGTATTTTGCAAGAGGAGGGAAAAGGAAATGGCTGTGTAAGGGAGACACAGAGAGGGAAAGAGAGAGAGGTGGGTTTCTAACGACAGGAGGAAGCCCCAAATATGGTGAATATGAAGTTAAGTTGGTGGCCAGTCAAGAAGGTGGGGACGATGAGAACACAGAGGGAGGAAGGTAACAAAACCCAGAAATGGTCCAGGCAGACCATAGAGATCAGAGCTTCCTTTTCATCTTCTGCATGGCAGGACAAGAGGTCATGAACTTATCCTTCTCTCATTATCCACGGGGACTGAACATGGGGAAGAAGCCTTGTGTTTAAAAGCAGCGAGACTCGGGTAAAAGTTTTTCTTTGTTCCTTCCAAGCTGTGTGATCTTGGAGTAGTCACTTCACCTCTCTGAATGCTAGCTTCTTCATCTGGGGAATAATAATATTGTTTTATGGAATCATTGTGAGATTTATCAAATAAGTATGAGAAAAGCATTTGACATTGCCATGGCATGTGGGGGACCCTTGGGAAATATGAGTAGAGACGAGTTGAACCTTAATTCCCTGGACCTTTATGTTACCCTGGATACAACGATCCAATCTTAGAGCGAGAAAGTGGACAAAGCTTGAAGGAGCTGTGGGTACAATTTACGCTCTCATGGCCTGTTTCCTCATTTATAAAATGGGTTAATAATCATGTGGTTTAAAAGACAGAATGCACAAAAAGCTCTTAGCTCAGTGCCTGGCATGTGCTAGGTGCTCAAACCTGGGGATGGGGAGAAAATTGTCTGCTCAAAGCCCATTATTGTACTTATGGGGAGTCTGAGTCCCAGTGCAGGAGATGACACCACTGATCCACAACAAATTAATGGAAGAACTGAATTCTAACTCCCATTCTTCCATTAATTTGACTTTTAAGATGCATCAAAGGGGATCAATAGGAGCCAGAATAAGCATGAACCTTTGACAACATGCTGGTGAGGAACACTTTGGGAATAATAAACAACAAAATAAACGACTTCAACATAGAAAAAGCAGACACCAGAAGACACATTCTCCTGGAAATCTCAATTTATATCAGCTTGTTTCTTTATCAAAATTGAAATGATCATTTAGGTCAGTTTTCTGATTGCTCTTTGAAAATGTCATTTTACATTCAAACCAGTCCCTGGAATCTAGCACTAAGTATCCCATGTCTAGGGATACTTCTAGCCACAGCTGCAAGCATTTACACATGAGGACACTCATTGCAGACTTCATAATCACAAGACATGGGAGGCACCCTATAGGTTGGAGAGCTGTTTAAGCAAAGTGTGGTAATCCAGAGGGCAAAATGCAAGGCAGTTATTAAAACTGACATTTGTAAAGTGTTTTTTTAATGAGTCAGGAGAAACACTTATGATGTGAAGGAAAAAAGGCTAGGCATTGTGGCTCATGCCTGTAATCCAGCACTTTGGGAGGCCGAGATGGGAGGATCACTTGAGCCCAGGAGTTCGAGACCAGCCTGGACAATATAGTGAGACCTTGTGTCTACAAAAACCAAAACCAAAAAATTATTCAGGTGTAGTGATGTGTGCCTGTGGTCCCAGCTATTTGGGAGGCTGAAGTGGGAAGATTGCTCGAGCCTGGGAGGTCGAGGCTGCAGTGAGCCAAGGTAGGAAGATCACTTGAGCGCAGGAGTTAAGAGACCAGCCTGGGCAACATAGGGAGACCCCCATCTCTACAGAAAAAATAATTTAATTAGCCAGGCATGGTGGTGCACAACTATGGTCCCAGCTTCTTGGGAGGTTGAGGCAGAAGGATCACTTGAGCTCAGGAAGTCGAGGGTACAGTGAGCTATGATGGCACCACTGTACTCCAGGTTGGGTGACAGAGCAAGACCCTGCCTCAAAAAAAAAGAAAAAAGATACAAAGCGACACAAAACTGTGCATTATAATGATTTCAAAATAAGTGTGTATGTGTATGTATGTGTGTGTACTTAAAGACTGGAGGGAAGATATATGAAACTGGTAATGCTACCTATATCAGGATGATAAAATTAGAAGCGATCTCTAACTTTCTCTATTTACTTATTTACACTTTTCTGCATTTTAGAAATTTTTGTAGTGAGTATACATTACTTTTACATCAGAAAATACCATTTAAATGTTAAATAACATACAAAAGGCAAACATAAAGTGAATTCCCCTAGCCTTTAACAGTATCTTTCCTCACTCCACCAAGCCATTTGTATAAAGAAAGGTCTAAAGTCCAGTTTACCATCCCATGCAAGATAAGTAAGTGCCTTATACGTTCAAGGGCTCAGATCTTTCTTTTGTCTCAGTATTAATCTGAGCAAGATTAAGTAAGTATTAATTATTTATTATTAATTTGAGCAAGGCTTAGAGATAGTAACTTCAAAAAAGAAAGAGAAAATGCACTTTCAAAGAGTGCAAGGGAGTCAAACTTCAGAAGGCTCACCTCACCAAGCACAAAACAATTAGAACTTAAAAGGAAAAAACCCACAGAATTCCCAACATTTCTGTTACCTATTGCTATATAACCACCTCAAAACATAAAGGCTCAAAACAACATTGATGTATTATTTCTCATAGTTCTGCATGTCAGGGATTCAGGCAGGGCTCAGCCAAAGAGTTCTTCTGCTCCATGTGGTGTCAGTTGGGCTCACTTGGTCAGCTGGCTTCAGCAGGCAGTGGGTTGGACTGGCAGGTCCAGATGTCACTGATGTCTGTCACTGAGTACTACTCCATGTGGTCACTCTCTCTTGCACCTGCTCACACACCCTCTCTCTGGCTGGCTCTTCCACAGCACAAAAGCAGAAGCTGCAGGCTTAAGGGCTGTGCCCAGAACTGGCATACTATCACTTTTACTACATTCTACCTATCAAAGAAGTCCAGAGCCAGGCCCCATTCCAGGAGAAAGGAAAGAGATTCCACCTCTTGATGTGGGAACAGTATCACACAGAGGGATGGGAGGATTTGCAGATGACAACATTTGGACAGAAGCAATCACAGTGACCACCTTCACCTTGGTCTGTTCATGATGGGAAAATAGAAACTTTCTCACATGTTCATCAATCATGCTGGTGCTACCTGTAGCCTGGAAGAGAGGAGGGCGGAGCTACGTTCTGGGTCCACACTCCAACAGATATCAGTTCAAAACCCAGCTCCACCACTTACCCACTGGTAACCTTAGGTGAGTCAATAAACTTATCTGACCCTCAGTTTCCTCCCCTATAAAATGGAGATAATAATGTCTGCCATATATGTTATATGTGAGGATTCAATTAAAGTAAAATGCCCAGCACAGTATTAGGCCAATGTAGCTGCCCAATAAATGTTAGTATTGTTCCTCTTTCTCACTTAATTTTTTTTTTAATTGTAAGGTTTGGTCAGTAGAAACAAAGGGGCCTGCATTTTTAAGCTTTCTAGGATTATGAGGGTTCTGGGCAGCTATTCTCAAAGTAAAAGAATAGCCAATGCCTTTGGGAGCCCAACAAGCTTTCCCATCCTTCTTCCTGTGATAACAAGCACCCTGATCATTGTAGAGTGGGCATGTAACCTGCTAGTTCTAGGACCCACCCCAATAACTTTGTTAGCCAGGGCAGCCATAAATTTCCTTTCTGCTTGAGCCAGAGTGGGTCAGGCTTCCAAAACCTGCCAGCCAAGAGTCCTGGTAATTCAGATCTCAAGAGGAAGAGAGATCCAGAAGGACAAGTACTATGCAGCAAAGTAGAGGAGAGAGGGAAGAAACAGCAGCCAGAAACAGATCATTCCTGAGCCACTCATCAGCCCAGGACAAGGTCAGAGCAAAAACCCTGCCTCCACTCTTCTCAGTCATCACTTCCATCAGAGGGATACATGCTCATTTCCTGTGGGAGGCAAGAACAAGACTGTTGCCATATTGCCTAGGGAAATAGAAAATAAGCAACAAGGCAAATACATCCAGAGTCGTCAGTGTTAATTCCGTGGTCTTCCAACCAGCATTCTGAAAGTGCATTGATATTCATGGTCTTGTTGTCTTTTATCAGACTTCTGACGGGTAATTACGCCTGTGTAATCGTCATAAAGTTACCTAGCCTAAAGATGGACTCAGACTGGTGCCTGCAATACTAAAATCTCACTTCAACCCAATTTTTGCTTTGTTCTTATCCAGTTTAAAATACACTTGCATTTCTTCTTTATCTTAGGGATTAAAGTGTAAGGGGTATTGTAGGCATTTAGGCAACCCCACCTGTCTCAAACTTTTAGGTAAAAAATTGTATCCAAAATGAAGTAGATTTGAGAGGCTGAGGCAGGAGGATCACTTGAGACCAGGAGTTTCAGACCATCCTGGGCAACATAGCAAGACCCTATCTCTACAAAAAATAAAAACATTAGCTGAGTATGATGGTACATGCCTGTACTCCCAGATACTTGGGAGACTGAGGTGGGAGGATTACTTGAGCCCAGGAGCTCTAGGCTGCAGTGAGCTACAATCACACCACTGCACACTCCAGACTGGACGACAGAGCAACGCAACACCCTGTCTCTGTAAAATAATAATAAATAAAGGAAAATTTTAAAATAAAAATAAATTGGAAGGAGTTGCTCAAGTGGAGTAATTTTACTATGATCTTGTCAGTAAAGACCAGAATACCAAGTGATTAGAGGACATTTAAAAGATATTTGAAATTGTCCAAATGCTTCTACATTCATATACTTATATACATGCAATGATGGATGAATATCTTATTAGAGCAACACTGAAAGGCCAAATGTATGTGCAGTTATCTTTTGTTCTTAAAAAGATATATTTCCTAGGAAGACTGTTAAATTGTAGGTGGTCGCTTTTTACCTGAAGTTGCAATGATAAGGAATATCTTTATAAAAGTTTTGGACTCTTTTATATTAAGAATATAAGGCACCAGGCGCGGTGGCTCATGTCTGTAATCCCAGCACTTTGGGAGGCTGAGGCGAGTGGATTGCCTGAGGTCAGGAGTTCGAGACCAGCCTGACTAACATGGTGAAATCCCGTCTCTAGCTACTTGGGAGGTTGAGGCAGGAGAATCGCTTGAACCCGGGAGGTGGAGGTTGCGGTGAGCCAATATCGCGCCATTGCACTCCAGCCTGGGCAACAAGAGCAAAACTCCGTCTAAAAAAAGACTATAAGGCAGAGTGGCTAACTTCCCGATCTCAGAGAAAGAAGAATCTGTCCTCCCCAACTCCTGATGGTCAACAGTAACGAGTAGAGATCACAGGCAGTCTCCCCTGTTGGCATTCTGGGTATGGCTCTAGTCAACACGTGGCTGCTATGACTTGTTTGAGAGGTAATTATGCAACTTTATTTTACCCTCAGGTAAGAGAATGCAGACATTGTATTACATTCCTGACTTGAGCTACTGAATCTTTGATGCAACAGCCAATACAGTTCACAAAGTAGCATTAAAAACTTAAACCATTAAATTAAACTCAGTAAAGAAGCAACATAAATGACCACCAACAGAGGAATGACCAAATAGACTGAGATAAACTCATACAGTCAACTGCAAAGCAATAATTTAAAATATTGAGAATAATTCAAATATTGCAAATCATCAAACATAATGATTATTAGAGGAAGATCTCCAAGGCATTTTATTGAATGAAAAGCTGAGTACAGAATGGTAATAAGAAACAAAGAAACAAAAAAAACCATACAAGCATACACACACAGATGATGTTATACTATGTGCATATTATATATGTATGTGTATGTGTGTGTGTACATATGTAGTGTATATAAATGCATGGATACAAACTAAGCTGATATGGTTTCTTTGGGGAAGTCAAACAAGAAGCAGGATTGGGTTGAAGTCAAAATGAACTTTAGCCTTGTCTATAATGCACCCATATTTATAGATACATCATATTGTATATAATGTATTGATGTTACTTGTATAATTAATACCATTTTTAAAAATAACCACTATAAGCATAAACGGGGACTCATAGCAATTTAATTTTGCAATCTTTTACTTCAACGTCCTTAATTTAGAGTCAAAGAAGCCAAGGCTCAGAGAAGAGAAGCGACTCACCCAAGCCCATCCTGGTGGAGGAGTTTGAATTAAATCCTCCAGAGTTCCAACCCAGCCTCCTCCTACCATGTCATTCTGCATCACTCAATAGGGCTACCAATCTATGTTCTCAGAGGTTGCACACAGAGGTGGAGAGCCTGGGCCTGCAATGACCTTGTCCCATCTCCCTGGTCATCGTCAACCTGTCTGGCCAGCCTCAGGATGCAAAGAGAACATGGAACCAGGAGGAGGAAACCGACTTGGGGTGGTCCTCTGCCTTCACCTCCTATGTATCCTTGGGCGAGTGGGTGACTGGCTCAGTGGACTCCCTGCTTCCCTCCAACCCTCAGTGCTACCCTCTGTGAACTTTGCCTGTGGCCCCGTCCATATACAACATACCCTTCGTATGACCCTAGATCTTTTCCTCCTGTTCGTAATTAAGAGAAGAAACCAGCAAATGAGCATATGCGTAAATATATGCAGTAATGAAGTCTTTTTTTTTTCTTTATGTGAACTATTTTGGCCTAATTCTTTTTTTTTTTTTTTTTTCAAAAAGAACAGCTAATATTTCATGAGGAGAGATAAGATCTTTCTTTAATACGGTTAGCTTCAATTGACCTTGAACTGGATCTACAAATTTCTTAGAGGTGACCTCTTCATCGACGCTTGATACACATTCACAAATAAATGAACTGAGAAGATTCCTATTTAGATAACTAGTCCAAGAGAGGATTCAAAATAAAGGCAGATGTCCAGGGCTCAGGAGGAGAGTTGTAGAATCACAGAATCTTAGAATAACAGAGTTTCAGAATGACAGAATCGTAGAATCTTAGGGTGAGTGGCAGAGTCCAGAGCTAGAGGGAATCCCTAAAATGAAAAAACTTAAAGATGACTCCACCATGAGCTCCTTAGGGAAGAGGTCACGTGTTGGACATCCCTAGATCCCGGCTGGCACATAGTAGGAGACATTGTAAATAGTTCATAATAAGTGAACAATTAAGTGTTAAGGAAGTAAGACTGTAGAAGAAAGCCAGACAGGGAATCACTATTCATGCATTCATTCACCCATTCAGCAAAACTTTACTGCACACCTCCCGTGTGCCAAGCTCTGTGTAACATACGGACACAGGGATGCATAAACCCAGATCTTGCTCTCGAAAAGTCTCTGTCTAGTGACAGTCACTGGGTGCAGGAGGATTCTGGGAGGATTTTCTCTTATCTAGCCCCCTTTTTCCTACCTAAGCTGCTCCTTCAGGGACCCTGTCATCTCCTTGGACCTTGGACCTTTTACCACCAAGGGAAATATTGCTTGTCCCTGAGCAGGACAATTGGCTAAGCTTTTATCGGCAAAAATAACAGAAGAAAATAACATTTACAAAGAGGAATATAGCCCCCAACTCAATCATTTTATGCTTTCTTTCCATACATAGTTATAGGTCTTAATTAAAATAAGCATACATATTTGCCATTCAGTATGTTTCGCTTTTTTTTTTTTTTTTTTTTTGGTGGCAATCTGAAAATAGGTCAAAGTTTAAAGGAATATAGATCTATGGATTCTAAAAATCATCTTCCACTAACCTTCAACTGTTAATAATTACCATTGACTCTAACTCTGGGTTTCCCCTGTGTGCACAGCCCAGCAATGCTTCTGGGAGATTGTAACAGATGTCCTACAGGAGTGGAAGACTTTTGTCTCCAAATAGGTTTGGAAAATGCTAAAGTAAAGCTCAACACATTTGTTTACTACAGGGCTTCTCAGAGCATTTATTGTGTCAGAGCTTACAGTGAATCTCTATAGGGGGCACAGGTACAGCTTGTCTCAAAGTAATTTGACTGCAGAATTCTTTTGGATAAATCCTGCACTGGTGACACAGAGCAAGCCTAGTGCAGATGGGACCAACAAGCGAATACATTCACAGTGTTACACGAGAAGTCCCAGGGAAGCTGAAGCTCCTGTGATCTTTTTCATCCATGCATCCCCTTCATCCCCACCTGGGCTTTCGTCCAGTGGAGCTGCCCTGGGCTGCTGTGGACAATTGCCTCTGTCATTCATTCACCTCTTCTCATGTCCCTCCCTCTCCCTGGGGAGCTGAGCCTTTGCTGGACTCATTCCCGGCTCCCCAAGTCTAAGCCAGAGTAGAACTGACAGAAGAGGATAGAACAACGTATTTTCGGGGGAAATGTTGGTTTTGCAGCGTGGTGGATGCTTGGCATGGCTTTGGTAACTGTCAGGAAATGAAGATGAAAATGTAGAGACAAGAAACAGGTTGGGAAAGACATGAAATGTCACTTTAAGGAATGTGGACTTTATCTGAAAGGCAAAAAAGCCAACCACTGCCAGGTTAGCAGGTCAATTCTTCTTTCCACGGGGAGTCCCATGGCTCAGTCCTTCCCTTCGTCTGAGTCTCTGCTCTAAGGATGCCTCCTCAGCACGACATCTCTATCCTGCACTTGCTATACCCTCTTCCTGCTTTATTTTCTTCAGAGTGCTTATTAATACCTGACATCATATTTTCATGTTACTTTTATTTGTCTTTTATCTCTCTCCTCTGCTGGCAGGCAGGCCCCATGAGGCCAAGGCACTCTGGCAATGTTCACTGATACATCCCCAGCACCCAGCATGGTGCCTACACACAGTAGGCACTCCATAAACATGGTGGAATGCATAAAGATTTTAAGCAGAGAAGCAATGTGGCCAGGGGAGTCTTAGGGCAGTCTCTCTAAAAGCCATTCTTCATGGCACTATTGAAAAGGTGAACATTGTATTTAAAATAAATATATAACTTGCAGAAGCACAATTCCATCTAAATACTTGCATCTATAACATTTAATAAAGAACTAAAAAAAATCAGAAGACCGGCCAGGTGTGGTGGCTCATGCCTGTAGTCCCAGCACTTTGAGAGGCCAAGGTGGGCAGATCGTGAGGTCAGGAGTTCGAGACCAGCCTGGTCAACATGGTGAAACCCCATCTCTACTAAAAATAGAAAAATTAGCTGGGCGTGGTGGCAGGTGCCTGTGATCCCAGCTGCTCAGGAGGCTGAGGCAGGAGAATCACTTGAGCCTGGGGGGCGAAGGTTGCAGTGAGCAGAGATCGCACCACTGCACTCTAGCCTGGTGACAAAGCAAGACTCCGTCTCCAAAAAAAAAAAAAAAAAAAAAAAATCAGAAGACTTGGAGGACATTTAGCCCAAAAGTCTCAAACAACAAGGACTATCTCTACCTACAAATGTGTTTTGCCCAACACACTCAGCTTTTTTTTTAATGCCTTTAGGTAACTGTACTGCAGTCCTCTACCTTCCTTTTCATCTCACACTTGGTTCACTTTGTCCATTTACACTGCCAGACCTCAAGTCATTTGTGTTTGTAACTTGACCAAATCCTTAATTTCCCATTTGAGAAAACAGAAGCTCAGAGACTAACTGGATTCTACGCAAGGTCTCATAGCTTAATAGGAGCCAAGGTCTGGACTGGAACCTGGGTCCCCAGACACCTGGCTCACTGTCCTGCCCATTACACAGTCCTGTCTCCCTCCGGACCTCATAGATTTTAAGCTTGTCCTCTCTCCCACAGGGGCTGGATTTCCCCTCCCCTTAATAGATTGCAACTGGGAGAAGGTCAAGAAAAGCAGAGGCACCAAACTGAAGCGAGCAGAGTAGACCTTGTGGAAAGAGAAGCCCAGAACCAGGAGGACTAGAACTCAGTTTCCTGTCCTGGCCAGCCTTTCAATGTACCATCAAACCTTCCTCAGGCAGGACACGGTGGTCTGGTTCCAGAAGACCTCATGGACAACTTCTTCGTGATAGTCCCTGTCCTAAAACGTGTTCACTCTGACAGCAAACTCTTCCTAAGAAACTTTTAGCATTCTGTGATGGGGAAAACATGGGCTTTCAATGGAGAGAGACCTAGGAAGAAATCTCTACTCTGCCCCTACTAGCTGAGCAAATCCTGTAACCACTCTGAACCTCAATTTTTCATCTGAATATTATGAGGGTCATAGTGATCTCCCTGACCATTTTTCGAAAAAGGAAATAAAATAGTGTGTTTCAGGTGCTTAGCACAGTTTATGGCGCCTAGAACGAGCTTAATAATGATGGCTACTTTGTCTTAGTTGGAGTTCCCACAGAAGCAGACCATGAGACAATAACTCAAGTGCAAGTGATTTATTACAAAGGTTATTCCAGGAAACACCAGGATCAGAAGTGAGACACTTGGGCACAGAGGCTCATGCCTGTAATTCCAATCACTTTAGGAAGCCAGTGCAGGAGGATCACTTGAGGCCAGGGGTTCAAGACCAGCCTGAGCAACATAGTGAGACCCTGTCTCTATAAAAAGTTAAAAAAAAAAAAAAAAAAAGAAGTGAGACAGTGAAGGAAAAGAAGGGTAGATTATTAAGCATGTTACTACTGGGCAAACAGAGCTCAATCCCACTGGGGAGCTCTGGAAAATGGTGCAGAATATATGTCTGTGCTATCCCACCTTGAAGGTGAGGGAGCTGGGGTATTTATCCACCAACTTCCATCAGCCATTGTTAAGGGCTGCTCCTCCCAAGAAGTATTAATTCCTCAGCATTTCATGCTTGCCTCACTTGCCTGCAGAGCTGATAGGAAGCATAAAGAGAAAGTCCTGGGGCAAGGAGTGCAGATAGTTGAGAGATGGGCAGGCATGCACTGAAATGGTAAGGGCATGGGGATTAGGGCAGGGCAGTGATTGTATCTGCTACCCTGAGGTTATTACTATCATCGAGAATAGCTAACATTTAATAAGTCCTTTCTTTCTTTCTTCCAGGCAATATTACAAGTGTTTTACTTGTGTTCCCGTGTTTAATCCTCGCAACCAGTCAAACAGTCAGTGAGGTGTGTCTTACTGCCATTCCGGTTTTGTAGATGAGACAAATGAGGCTCAAGTTCATGTGGCTAGATTTGAACCCCGGCTAACTTTACAGCCCATGCTATTAAATACACTGCCTCTACTCAAGGCACACACAATAACACAGCTAGATAGTGGTGAAGTCATATTCAAATTCTAAACTATAGAGAATCTCATTATTGCTCAGTGTGTATTTTAGTGCCATCCTTGGTTACAGCCTGTCCTGGGCACAGAGTGATCTTATACAAGCTGCTTGAGCTATCTGGCCTGAGTTTCTTTAGCTTCAACATGGAATAAAAGGCATAACTACTTTATAAGATTATTTTCAGGATAAGCAAACAGGTATATCAAGTTCAGCAGTTAGGATACAGAGTATTCTCAGTTAAAAAAAAATGGTGTTATGTTTTCCCCCTGTAGAAACCTTGGTTTTCTTGTCTGCTAAATAGAAAATATAAATCTATCTCAAAGGATGTCTTGGTTATCAAGTGAGAAAATTATTTTCATAAAGACAAGGAATTGGAAACTGAGAAAAGTTAAAAAATATTTTATGAAAGTTGAGAAGGACTTTAGTTCTGACCCTTGTCAATTTATGTTATTCCAAACCAGAAAGACAATTCTGGTAATATGACAAAATGGGGTTCCTTAACCGAAAGATCACACTAGTTCATCATCAATGGATCTAAACCAAGAAGAAATCTCTGAATTGCCAGAAAAGGAATACAGAAGGTCGATTATTAAGTTACTCAAGGAGGCACCAGAGAAAGATGAATAACAACTTAAAGAAATCTCTTGAATGATGCGAGATATAGACAGAAAAATCTTCAGAGAAATAGCATAAATAAAAAACAATCACAACTTCTGGAAATTAAGGACACACTTAGAGAAATGTAAAATACACTGGAAAGTCTAAGCAATAGAATCAAACAAGTAGAAGAAGGAACTTCAGAGCTTGAGGACAAGGCTTTCAGGTTAACCCAATCCAACAAAGACAAAGGATAAAGAATTTTTTTAAAAATTGAACAAAACCCCCAAGAAGTTTGGGGTTATGTTAAATTAACAAACCTACGAATAGTTGGTATTCCTGAAGAAGAGAAATCTAGAAGTTTGGAAAACATATTTGAGGAAATAATCAAGAAAGCTTTCCTGGCCTTGCTAGAGATCTAGACATCCAAATATAAGAAGCTCAAAGAACACCCAGGAAATTCATCACAAAAAGATCATTGCCTAGGCACACAGTCATCAGGTTATCTAAAGTCAAGAGGAAGGAAATAATTTTAAGAGCTATGAAGCAAAAGCATCAGGTAACCCAGAAAGGAAAACCTATCAGATTAACAGCAAATTTCTCAGCAGAAACCGTACAAGCTGAAAGGGATTGGGGTCCTATCTTTACCTTCCTTAAACAAAACAATTATCAGCCAAGAATTTTGTAACCAGTGAAACTATGCTTCATAAATGAAAGATACAGTCTTTCTCAGACAAAGTTGCAAGAATTCACCACTACCAAGCCAGCAGTACAAGAACTGCTAAAAGGAGCTCTAAATCTTGAAAGAAATCCTCGAAATACACCAAAATAGAACCTCCTTAAAGCATAAATCTCACAGGACCTATAAAACAATAGCACAAAAAAAAAAAAAAAAAAAAAACCAACTAGCGCATTCAGGCAACAACTAGCATGATGAATAGAATAGTATTTTGCTTCTCAATATTAACGTTGAATGTAAATGTGCTAAATGTGCCACTTAAATGATACAGAATGGCAGACTGGATAAGAATTCACCAACCAAGTATCTGCTGTCTTTAAGAGACTCACCTACCACATAAACTTAAAGAGGTGGAAAAATACATTCCATGCAAATTGACACCAAAAGTGAGCAGAAGTAGCTATTCTTATATCAGACAAAACAGACATTAAAGCAACAACAGCTTAAAAAAAAGAGGGATATTATATAATAATAAAAGGACCAGTCTAACAGAAAAATATCATAGTCCTAAATATATATTCATCTAACACTGGAGCTCTTAAATTTATAAAACAATTACTAATAGACCTAAGAAATGAGATAGATGGCAACACAGTAATGCTGGGTGACTTCAATACTCCACTGACAGAACTAGACAGGTCATCAAGACAGAAAGTTAACAACAAAAAAAGGACTTAAACTATATCCTACATCGAATGGACTTAACAGCTATTCACAGGACATTCCACCCAACAATCACAGAATACACATTCTATTCAACAGTGCGTGGAACTTTCTCCAAAATAGACCATATGATAGGGCACAAAACAAGTCTCAATAAGTTTAAGAAAATTGAAATTATATCAAGTACTCTCTCAGACCACAGTGGAATAAAATTGGAAATCAATTCCAAAAGGAACCCCCAAAACCGTGCAAATACATGGAAATTAAGTAACCTGTTCCTGAATGATTGTTGGGTCAGCAATGAAATCAAAATAGAAATTAAATAATTACTTGAACTGAACAATAATAGTGGCACAACCTATCAAAACCTCTGGGATACAGCAAAAACAGTGCTAAGAGGAAAGTCCATAGCATTGAATGCCTATATCAAAAAGTCTGAAAGAGAACAAAAAGACAATCTAAGGTCACACCTCGAAGAACTAGAGAAACACAAGCAAATTAAACCCAAACTCAAAAGAAGAAAATAAATAACAAAGATTAGAGTAGAACTAAATGAAATTGAAACAAAAGAATACAAAAGATAAATGAAACAAAAAGCTAATT
Source organism: Macaca mulatta (assembly GCF_049350105.2). NCBI lineage: Eukaryota > Metazoa > Chordata > Mammalia > Primates > Cercopithecidae > Macaca > Macaca mulatta. The sequence continues at coordinate 168,277,313 of NC_133412.1, forward strand.
CTTTGAAAAGATAAAAACAATTAACAGACCTTTAGTGAGATTAATCAAGAAAAGAAGAGAGAAGATCCCAATAAGCTCAACTGGAAATGAAACAGGATATATTACAACTGATACCACAGAAATGCAAAACGTTATTCAAGGCTACTGTGAACACTTTTATGCACATAAACTAGAAAACCTAGAGGAGATGAATAAATTCCTGGAAATATACAACCTCCTAGATTAAACCAGGAAAAAACTGAAACCCTGAACAGACCAATAACAAGCAGTGAGACTGAAATGGTAATTTTTAAATTGCCAAGAAAAAAAGTCAAGGACCAGATGGATTCACAGCTGAATTCTATCAGACATTGAAAGAAGAGTTGATAACAATCCTACTGACACTACTCCAAAAGACAGAGAAAGAGAGAATCCTCCTTACTTCATTCTATGAAACTAGGATCACCCTAATACCAAAACCAGGAAAGGGCATAACAAAAAAAGAAAATTAGAGACCAATATTCCCGATGAACATAGATGCAAAAATCCTTAATAAAATACTAGCTAACCAAATCCAACAGCATATCAAAAAGATAATCCACCGTGATTAAGTGGGTTTCATACCAGGGATGCAGGGATGGTTTGACATATGCACATCAATAAACATGATACACCACATAAACAGAATTTAAAACAAAAATCACATGATTATCTTAATAGATGCAGAAAAAGCATTTGACAAAATTCAGCATTACTATAGGTTAAAACCCTCAGCAAAATAATTTTAAGAGCTATGAAGCAAAAGCACTGGATAACCCAGAAAGGAAAACCTGTCAGATTAACAGCAAATTTCTCAGCAGAAACCCTATAAGCTGAAAGGGATTGGGGTCCTATCTTTACCCTCCTAAAACAAAACATGTAGAAGATACATAACTTAAGGTAACAAAAGCCATCTGTGACAAACCCACAGTTAACGTTATACTGAACAGGGAAAAGTTGAAAATGTTCCCCCTGAGAACCAGAAAGGGTCAAGGATGCCCAATTCCATCACTTCTACTCAACGTGGTACTGGAAGTCCTAGCCAGAACAATCAGACAAGAGAAAGAAATAAAGGTTATCCAAATCAGTAAAGAGGAAGTCAAACTGTCACTGTTTGCTGATGATATAATTGTACAGCTAAAAAACCCTAAAGACTCATCCAAAAAGCTCCTAGAACTGATAAATGAACTCAGTAAAGTTTCAGAATACAAAATCAATATACACAAATCAGTAGCACTGCTATTCACCAATAGAGACCAAGCCAAGAATCAAATAAAAAACTCAACCCCTTTTACAATAACTGCCAAAGGGAAAAAAAAAAAAAAAAAAAAAAAAAAAAAAAAAAAAACACATAGGACTATATCTAACCAAGGAGGTGAAATACCTTTACAAGGAAAACTAAAAAACACTGCTAAGAGAAACCAAAGATGACACAAACAAATGGAAACACATCCCGCGCTCATGGATGGGTAGAATCAATGTTGTGAAAATGACCATACTACCAAAAGTGGCCTACAAATTCAGTGCAATTCCCATCAAAACACCACCATCGTTCTTCACAGAACTAGAAAAAACAATCTAAAATTCATATATGGAACCAAAAAAAGAGCCTGCATAGCCAAAGCAAGACTAAGTAAAAAGAAGAAATTTAAAGGCATCACATTACCTGACTTCAAACTATACTATAAAGCTACAGTCACCAAAACAGCATGGTACTGGTATAAAAACAGCCAAATATACTTGTCTCTATTATCTTTTCTCTTCAGAATGGGTCATATTTTCCTATTTGTGTGTCAAGTAATTTTGGATTGTGTTATAGACATTTTGACTGTCATGTTATTCTTGACTGTTATAACTGAATTTGGTTATGCCTGAGGAGACTGCTGATTTTTTGTTTGTATTAGCAGGCAATGTTAACATAGGTGGGTGCAAACTGAAAACTCTGACACAGGCTGTAGCTCAAATCTCAGTTCAGCTCTTTCATCTTTAGCTGGACTACTTGCAGTCTGTCCTGCAAATGCATGGTTCAGTGGTCTACAAGAGATTTGAGTTTATACACAGATTGTGGTTCCCTCTTTCTCTAGGTCTCTTCAGAAATGTTATAGGTTTTCTACTGGTATTTTATTGGCCTCATGTGGGTTATTTGTGGTCTGCCTTCAGGCTAAACACCAGATAGGCAGAAAATCATCCTATGCCATTTTCTTCTTCCAAGTTTCTATTCCCCTGCAGAATCTGCCTGCTTTTACTCACTCTACAGTACCTGCCTTTACGTAGTTGTCTTTTATGTTGTATTCTGTTTTACTAAAAAAGTGTTCTCATAACTTACCATGCAGGGAACTCTGATACTTCCCTTTCCATTTGAAAGTCATAAATAGATATTTCTAGATTCACTCAGTCAATCATCAAAGAGCCTATCCAAAATTATTTTTTCTAGCCAATTTAGAGACTTCTACATTCATTTTCTCATTTTTTCATTTACTCATTCTGTGATAGAAAAGCAGAAATGTGGTTTGTAAAATCTTAGCCCCAGCATCATATAGAAACGCATTTGGAGCTGAGGGACAACCCTTGGGCAAATTGCTTCCCCTCTCTGAGTCTGTTTCCTCTTCTGTAAAAAGTTGGATGTTCAATTGAGAAGTATATACAATAGCAAAAGAAAAAATGAAAATGACTTCAAGCAACCTAACAACTGGTAAAAATAATTACAGTCAAACTATATCACAGAACACAGCATATTTGTTAAGAATGTTTTGGTTGAAAATGATGTGGGAAATATTTTAAATTATATTATGTGGTTAATATAATAAAATTATAATAAAACAAGTTATAAACAGGTAAATATAACATAGGATCCCAGTATTGTTTAAAAATATACATAATATCCTTTGAAAAAAAGACTAAAAAGATATATGACCAAATGTTTTATATCTTTTTTTAAATATGTTTTCTAGGTAGGATTATAGGTGATTTCTAGTTTTTTCTTTATTTTCCAACTTTTCTAAAATTAGTATCTTAGGTTTGCTTCAAGTAAAAAGCTTTAAAAAATTTTTAAATTAAAGGGATAGACTTATGACCAAAGTCTCTTGCAGCCAGAACATTCTGTGACTCATTGATTTATTCAGATGTATGTATTGAGCACCTACTGTATACCAGCCACTCTGCCAGGCACTGGGGAGAAGTTAAAGATGATTAAGATATTATACCATGCAGCTTACAGTCTAGAGGGGAATCAAACACATCTCATTCATTTTAAAACGCCAGTATTTGGCTCAGTGCCCCAAACACAGCAGTTGCCCATTTGATGTTTGTCGAACAAATATTTATTATAATCGCCTACCTGAAAATCAAAGCAGACTATCTACCTGAGACAAGGAGATACAAGGAGTACATATGGGGGTGCAGTGGAGGTAACCAGAGGGAATAAGGGCTGCAAGGGGAGGGGCATGTAGACCAGAATGTGAGATACAGGTGGAAGGTCCAGCTTGCTTGTGTGTGTTGGGTGTAGACATGAATGGAGAGACTCACTCCCTTGCTAGGATGTTCTTCCCATGGTTCCCAAGAATACCTAAGGTGATCAGAGGTTCCCCGCATTCCTAGGGGAAGTCAAGGAATCAGGTCCCTCCCTCTGCAGGTAATCCCTCAAGCCAGCATCCTTCACTTGCACGAAGGAAATGCATGTCTCCTGATATATTTCCGTCTGAGTGAGAGGCAAACAGACAAAAGCAGGCTGGCCGCTGCGCAGGGGATTCCCACATCTAAGCCATGGGCCCTCCTTTGCCCCAGCCCCTCTGTGTGGTGCCTGGTGAGGCTTCAGGTGGCTGCCATTGAATGGAGGAGAAGACGAACACCCTTAATTAACAACCTGAGCCAAATTGGAAACAGCTGTGAATAATTAGACAATTTAAGTGCTGTGAAGGAGGAATAATTTCTGTAGCCTTCGTAATAAATCTTATGCTGTCTCGGTCCCTAGGTTGGACTTGAACTTTTTTTTTTTTTTTTTTTCCAGGGGTGAGTTAGCACATTACTCATAAAAGAAACAGTATCCCTTTTGTTTTGGCTGGGTCTGTTTAGTAACAAAAGAGCCTATTGCAATTATGGGGGCAGCACCATGACAAAGTGAGTGCCCCCATCTGACGGGGCTTGCAAACTTTGTGGAGAGGAGGGCGGCAGCTCCCTGACCCCCTGTCCTGTCCAGTGTGCCTTGATTTCCACTCTGGAAGATCTTTGCTTTCAACTGGTTTCAGATTTTGGAGATTGTGGTAGAAAAGATATAGTGCCCAAATATGTTCATTTCAAAGAAGGACCTCAAGTCCCTGCAGGGTTGAACTTCTATGGAATGCTAAGCCATACTTCTGAGAAAGAGAAAGAGAAAAAAACACAACGCTTAGAATTAAAGAGTAGGAAGGGAATCGAGAGGCCTCTAGATCACCTTCCCCTGCCCCTCGATTTTACAGAGGATAATCAAGACCACAGGGAGGAACTGACGTGGCTGAAGCCACCACTAAATTTGTAGCAGAATCATATCTAAAATTTGACTGCCCACTTTGGATACTGCATAGCAGTTTTCACAGATTAAATATTCAAAATCGCTTGGAGCTCCCTTAAAAGGTAATAGAGCAGCTATTTGAGCATACCACAAGGATTAAGATGAGCTCTGGGGCGCCAGTCCTGGTTTCTAACCCCGGCTCTGCCCCTTCCTAACTGTGATCCTGGGTAAGTCATTTTACCTGTCTACATTTCAGTTTACTCATCTGTGAAACAGGTACAAAATGGCTTCTAAGATTTGTCATGAGGATTGATGAAACAATCATTAAATAGAGCTGCACCCATGCAGCCGAGCATGGCTAGGGAAAAGCGCATAGCCATGCTGGCTGGGCTTTTCTTGTGTATTAGTCCGTTTTCAGGCTGCTGATACATACCTGAGACTGGGCAATTTAAAAAAGAAAGAGGTTTATTGGACTTACAGTTCCACATGGCTGGGGAGGCCTCACATCACGGTAGAAGGCAAGGAGGAGCAAGTCACATCATATGTGGATGGCAGCAAGCAAAGAGCTTGTCTAGAAAAACTCCCATTTTGAAAACCATCAGATCTTGTGAGACTCATTCACTATCACGAGAACAGCCCAGGAAAGACCCACCCCATAATTCAGTTGCCTCCCACCGGGTTCCTACCATTACAGGTGGAAACTGTGGGAGTTACTATTCAAGATGAAATTTGGGTGGGGACACAGCTAAACTATATCACCTTGAATTAATGACCCTAACCCTCAGCCGAGCTCTTGGAGTTCTCAGCAATTCTTTTCCATTTTCCCAATCAATCCTCTGGCAGAAGATCATCTCATGTCTTCCTTTTTCTCAAATTGCCAACACCCTCTCCTCCTTGCTTGCTCTCAACTAATGACTTTACGTCTATTTTATTACACTAAAATGAATTTGAAGCAATCAGAAGATAATTTTCAAATGGCCCTCCATGAAATTCACCAACTTACCTATACTCTGCTTCTCCTCTTGTTGAAACATATGAATTCCAACACTCTTAGCTAAGCCATTTCTTACCTTACACTGGGTCAACGTTCAGAGAAGCTAAGTTATTTCCCCAAGGTTAAAAGCAAGTAAATAGTAGAACTAACATTTTAATCCCAATCCTATTAGAAAGTGAACTCTGAGAGATCTTTTTCTCAGTACCCAGCACAGAGCCTGGAATATGGCAAGTGCTCAGTAAGTGTTGGTGATGAATGAATGAGTGAATGAACAATCTAAGATCTCAATGGGTTTCCCATGACACCACTGATTTATCGGCTGTCACTTCCCTCTCTCTGTCCTCCTCTCAAGAACAGAGGTCTCAGAACTGTGTAAAGAGGTAGTAGAATGGAAGCTCTTGCTAAAGCTACTAGCAGAAAAATGGTGAGGGAGCTTGCCACATGTTCACAGCCCTGGGTAGAACAAAAAAAAAAAAAAAACCCTCTAGAAATTGCCAACCTGAGTCAAATTTTGTTCCTCATAAGACATTTGAACCCTAAACTGACACATTAACATTAAGACTAGCCTGGGACAAGTGAAACTTGCAAAGATCATTCTGTAGAGACAATTTTATAACACAAAGTGCACGGGATTCCCACAGGAAACAATTCCTGTGAGAGATGAGGTTGCAATCTAAAATTACAAACCACAAATGAATGAACAAATGAATCACCTTGAGGGTAAACATGAGAATTGGTATCCCAAGAACTGGAGAGAATACTCTGAAAGAAACTATATTAAAATACCATCCTGTATCATAAGTATGATAAGTATACTAGGTCATTCATCCTCTTTAAGAAAATGAATCCAGATTGAACCATTTCTCTCATCATGATACCAATGAGGGAAATGGTTCGATCTGGGTCAGGCTTATACCTATAATCCCAGCACTTTGGGAGGTGGCCAAGGCTGGCAGAACTCTTGAGGCCAGGAGTTCAAGACTAGCCTGGCCAACATGGCAAAAACCTATCTCTACTAAAAATACCAAAAAAGTAGCCAGGCATGGTGGCATATGCATGTAATTCCAGCTACTCAGAAGACTGAGGCATGAGAATTGTTTGAACTCGGGAGGCAGAAATTGCAGTGAACCAAGATTGTGCCACTGCACTCCAGCTTGGCCAAAAGAGCAAGACTCTGTCTCAAAAATAAAAAGAAAAAAAGAAAAAGAAATGGTTCAATCTGGATTCATTTTCTTAAAGAGGAACCAATGAGATTAAAGGCCCAACAAGCCATAGATCATCAGACCTAGAAAAAACGCTTACTCCACTATTTACTCAATTTCAATCATTAGCATGCCACCTTTACAATTTTTGCAACATCCATTAATAATTTATATTATTTACCTATTTTTTAATTTGTTACCTCCCTTTAAAATTTTTTATTAACTTTATCTAAAGGGAAATCACAATGACGCAGTAATCTCCACAAAATCACGGGTTTGATGTACTATTTGTGTTGTTTTACTAAACATTAAAATAAATATTTAATCATGATAATTTAAAAAATACTTGTCTATGTACTAAAAATTATCTCATATACCACCAGTGGCACATCAACCAAACTTAAGGAAATGCTAGCCTATGGCAACCCCCTTGTGTCAAAAATAGGAAAGTGAAACTTTGCCACAGGTCATAGAGCAAGTTCAGGACTGGGCCAAGACTTGAACCCAAACACCTGCCTCTCAGTCAGGGGACTGAGTCCTGTGTTCTGCGTCATGGTGTCATTCGTATTTTTTCTTGCATAATTTTTAAGTCTGTTTGCAAAAGTCAGAAATTCTTTATACCTTTTCCAAAATAAATATATAAATGGTCTTAAAAAGAGGGGCAGTTATTTCCACCAGACATTTATTACTTCTCTGTAAATTAAACCCATATTCATGCATGCTAATGAGCTGGGAAGTGGGCAATAATCCTTCCCAATGAAAGGGGAAGCAAGTCTGGGGGCAAGGCATTAGCGTCATAATATTGCTGAAGTCACAGTTAATTGAGGATCTCAAAGGATTTCATTAATGTGAAGTCATTCATAACATTTTGAAAGAAATCAAATTAAAGGGAGCAAAATTTCCTTACTACTAAAATATTCCTAATGTATGAGTGAACTGGAGCCTGACTGCTTTGAACAATTGCATAGCAAAGGAGATGTTCAGGGAATTTTCTTACTAAGCTCTGATTACAACCAACTTTCAGTTATCTCTGGGAGCAAAATTTCCAGCGCCATCCATGCACTTCACTTCCATTCCTCCATTGCCACCACTGCTTGTTGCAGGAAATTTCCAAATAAAACATCTCAAGTGAACTAGGTCTCACTGGCCTTTCTGGGTCAATGTCCCACCACTTCCTCCAACACACACACTGGACTTTAACTTATGCTTGTATGAGTTCTACAGGTTCCAATTGCCATAAATACATCTCCAAATTGCAAGGATATAGCACAAGAGAATTTTACTTCTCACTTCCTTAATAGTTCAATGTGAGTGTTTCAGTTTGCTGAGAAGCTTTCCTCCATGTGATCATCCAGGGATCCAGGTCCTTTCCTGCTTTGAGGCTCTATCATCCCTGGGAACTTAGAATTTTCTGTATCTAGCCAGCAGACAGGGAAAGAGTTCCAGGACATGGTAGACTGCTCTCTTAATCATGTCAGCCCAGGAGTGGCAAACTTCTCTTGTGCTTACATGTCACTGTCATTTTGACCCTCCAGGTTGAAGAAAGAGAGTCCTCCTTGCTCTTTCTCCTGCTGTGCCTTCTTCACCGCTTGAACTCCTATTCATCCTTCAAGGCTCTATTTATCCTCCAAATATCATCTACTCTGCAAAGCTGTCACTGTGTCCTTGGCAGAATTAACCAACCTCTCTTTCTTGTCTCCACAGCATTCTGAACATATCTCTACAGGACACACATTAAGTATTCAAATATTTGCGTGTCCTGACACCTGAGCCCCAGGAGCTAGGTCTGTGTCTTCCTCATCTTGTGTCACTGATAGCACCCGGCCTCATTTCCAGTAGAGGGCAGTAGGCACGGTTATTGAATCAAACCGATATACGCTCATAAAATTCACTAATAAGCAGTATTTAGTGAGTTGTTGGTATGCTCCCAGAACACACATCTCAGTCTCCACAGTTCAAGTCTTAGATGCAGAGATCTCCACATAGGTCTCCTCACTCTAGCCACCAGTGTTGAAGCCTCGCTTGTCCTGTCTCCAACCCCACCGTGGACAGAAATCAGCTGGGTGCGTGTCCTGTGGACACATTCTCCAAAAGTGGTGCCTGCTTCACAACTTTTAAGATCCTATGTTGATGATTGTTAGGACTATAATAAAAAGATAGCCAGGAGGTCCCGTGAAAACAAGACTGTGAGACACCTACAGAAAGTCATCAGTAGGCTTCCTCCTTTGCTAGACTGTTTCCCAGAAGACAGAAGTACAAGCTTGACACACGGTGTTGCCACTGGGACCCCACCCACCCAGTTCACTCCCTACTGCAGTCTGTAGGCTTGCTCTCTCTCCTTCCCATCTCCATTCACACATCCCAGGAGAACAAGGGATCAGGAACTGCTCCTCACCCCAGAGCCCATCTCCAAGGGAAAGCTTTGTGGTTATTACCAGGCAGCAAAGCCTTGTGGTCCCGTATGTGGGATCTGGGCCAGACCTCCTGGATTAGAATCCTGTCTGCCTCCGAGGAGTTTCTGGATCTCAGAGATGCAAGGATTCCTCATTTGTAAAATAGGATAATAGTATACCTCCTTCCCAAGTGGTTGTGAGAATTAAAGAAGGCTACATACAAGAAGTATTTAACTGGTGTCTGCAGTGCCTGACACACGGAGGCAGGGGATGCCTAGAAGGACCAATCCAAGTGTTCTCCCTTTGTGGATAGCCCTTGCCCTCTTCTTTCTCATTTGTGCTGAAAGGCAAGTTTATCTGCCCCACCCACATCAAACCAGACACCAAGGTTCAGAGACCTCCAGCCAGGATGCCAGCTGAAGATTCCTTGAGGCACCACCTTGGCAGGGGAATGCAGGGAGGTACTTCCTTTTCTCAGAGACTGGAAGCAACTGGACCCTGTGGGGACAGGAGTCAAGGGAGAGAGTGAACATCTTCCACTGCCAAGGATTGGGGATCAAAGGGGAAGGGGCTCAGAGAACATTCCCGCCTCCCACTGTTGGTCACTCCCTGGAAGGTGGACAGACATGCCCGGGCAGTGTCCCCTAGAGCAGGGAAGCAACTGGAACCGTATTAGCTATGTGTATTGTTATCATTCGTAATAAATAGCCTGCCTGCCACGGAGACCTGAAAGAATTTGAAGACACTGAGAACAGCAAAAACCCTTAGAGAGGCGTGGAGGAGCTGTTAGGTGGTTCCCCAGACAGTGGTTCTCAGCTTGGAGCACACAGCGGAAACCCGGGAGACTTGTTGGCACAGACTGCTGGTCCCCTCCAGGAGACCCTGGCTCTGGAGGTGGGATGTGCCTGAGGGTTCTGCATGGCTACCCAGCGTCATCCAGGGGCTGACACTCCATGGGCCCAGCCTTGAAAATTCCTCCCAGTCAGTGGGGTTTGCCTGCACATTAAAATTATTGAGCGTGGCCGGGCGCAATGGCTCAAACCTGTAATCCCAGCACTTTGGGAAGCCAAGGCGGGTGGATCACCTGAGGTCGGGAGTTCAAGACCAGCCTGACCAACATGGAGAAACCCCATCTCTACTAAAAATACAAAATTAGCCAGGTGTGGTGTTGCATGCCTCTACTCTCAGCTACTTGGGAGGCTGAGGCAGGAGAACCACTTGAACCCGGGAGGTGGAGGTTGCGGTGAGCCGAGATCGTACCATTGCACTCAGCCTGGGCAACAAGAGGGAAACTCTGTCTCGAAAAAAAATAATAATTATTGGGGGTGTGTTTATTTAAAAAAAAAAACCCATGCATGGACCCCAGCCCCAAAGATTCCAATTTTTAAAATCAGCATTTAAAAACATCTCCCCAGGCAATTGCTGGTCTGTAAGGGCTAAGAACCACTCACTGTGTTCCAGGCAGCCAACAAATGCCTCGCGCGCTTTCTCTGCCCAAAGACATTTCTTCCAAAAACCTTTTCTTCTTCAGATTCTGTTACTAATTCTACAATACAGCACTTGGGAGTAGGTGGTAGGTTTTTTTCCTCGCAACCCCTAGAATCTACGGAAGTATTGGTTTCACTGGAATTATACCAGTGCTTCCGGGAAACTCTTTGATGTTAGGCTTGTCCAGATCAACTGTGGGAATACCTGTGTGGTGAGGGAGGGTAGAAAACAAAACCCCAGGGCTGCCTGCAGTGCTGGAGCTGGGGAAACGTGCCCGGGGGTGCTGGGGGGACTGGCACAGCCCCTTATCCTTCAAGAGAAGGGGAGGGTGAGCCCTCGTCTGCAGTGAGGCAGTGGAATTTCAGAAGCGAACTTCTCAACATCAGTTAGCAGATTTGGGGGCAGCAGTGGCAGGGCGGGGACTCTGTGGCCCTGGATTCATTTCCCCAGGCTGCCGTAACACATTACCACAAACTCCGCATCTTCAAACAACAGACATCTATCCTCTCACCACTCTGGAGGCCAGAAGTCTGACATCAAGGTGTTGCCTGGCCACACTCCCTCTGATGGTGCTCAAGGAGGGCCCAGCTACTGGTGTTCCCAGGCACTCCTGGCTTGTGGCTGCATCTCTCCAATCTCTGCTTCCATCCTCACGTGGGCTTGTCCTCTGTGTCTGTGTCTTCTCCTCTGTCTCTTGTAAGGACACTTGTCATCGGGTTTAGGACCCACTGGTTTATCCTGAATAATTCCATCTCAAGATCCTTCATTAAGTCACATCTGCAAAGACCCTCTTTTTTTTCAAATAAGGTCCCAAACACAGGGTCCAAGGTTAGGATGCGAACAGATATGGGGGGCAGGTGCAAGTTAACCTGATACAGCCTCTATCTGCAAAGAGATACAGCCCACAAAGAAATCTTTGAATCCATGTTGTCTGTGTTCTTTCTCTCCGCTAGCTATGGAAAAGGATTTTTATGTTGCAGGTTTCAGCATCATAGTATTAGCAGTGGACAGAAATAAAGAGCTAGGAAAGAAGAAACTTGGGAGGCCAAGTGGGCAGATCACTTGAGACCAGGAGTTGGAGACCAGCCCGGTCAACATGCCAAAACCCCATCTCTACTAAAAATACAAAAAATTAGCCAGGCATGGTGGCTGGCGCTCCCAGCTACTCAGGAGGCTGAGGCAAGAGAATCGCTTGAACCGGGGAGGTGGAGGCTGCAGTGAGCCGAGATCGTCCCACTGCACTCCAGCCTGGGAAACAGCAAGACTCTGTCTCAAAAAAAAAGAAAAAAAAGAAAGAAAGAAAAAGAAAAAGAACGAAAGAGGAAACAAAGGGAGGGGAGGCAGGCAGAGGAGGAATAGACCAGAAAAAACAAGGGCTTCCACCCCAGAACTAAATAAATCCCAGAGTCCTGGGTGGCCAAATGACATGAAAGACACGATCTCCTACAAAATGAGGACCACATTCCTTTGAGCTTGTTGCCCTCTCCCTGCTCTGCCCTCTCCCCTGCAGTCTCACCGGCCACATTCTTGCTGTACTCGGGACTGAGCTCCAACACCACCTCCTCCAGGAAGCCTGCCAGCTCTCCAGCTCTTCCCCTGGGCTGAGCTGGTCATTCTCTCCCCTGGCCTCCAGAGTTCTTGATTTGGAGAAGGAGGTAGGAGGGGACCCTCAGAAAAGCAAGGGGTCAAGAAATTGGACTCAGCTAAAAGGCTTAAGATAAAACTTGCCAAGTCACTCTTTGGAAATGTTTCATGAAATGTTTCCAGATTATCGAAACAAAAGAGAGACGCTCCCTTCTATGCTTTCTTCTAGTAGCATTCAGTCAATTTGATTGGCTTTATCTGTGGGGGGGAAAAAAGCCATGGAAAATACTAATTTCCCACTCTACTGGATTGTTTGCTTGCTTTTTTTAAATAAGAAAATAATGTCTCACAAAATCTGGCGTGCAGCCATGTAAATTAATGACTAAAGCCAGGACAATAACATTTTCACAAATGCTCAGGTCACAGGCTCTTCTGACATTTGGGGCCACACCACGCTGGGCAGAAATGCCCAGGCCAATCCCCAGCAGAACTCGGCATCAGGCTGGAGCTGGGCAGGGCGCGTCCTCAGCATGCAGGTGCAGTGGCTCCTAAAGGCTCTGCAGCCAGGAGCATCAGCAACCTGCCCGCCTCACAGCTCTTCCCTGTTGAAGGGAGGTCTGACTGCCACCCTTGTCGCATAAATGGGGATTTGGAAATGGGATTTCATCAGCAAGACCAGGGAAGGCAGGAAAGAGCACGAGTCCAAGCTTGTGAGGGTAAATGTGCAAGGCAAGTTCACTTGGGGGGATCTGCTCAGGATGGTTTCAGGGAACACAAGGGAGGGGGGTCTTGAGGCTACACCACAGTGCTTGGATTCTGTGCTAAGGACGATGAGGAGCCAACCAAGGTTCTGAGAATCACAGTGACATAATCAGATGGAGGCTTTGGGAAGACAATGTCACTCGTGATGCAGAAGCAGTGGATATTAATACATTTTATTTTGTAAACAGAAAATTTGGGTAAAACACAAATTTGTCATTAAAAACCATGAATAATATCCAAAGACAAACTACAAAGTGGGAAAAGCTATTTGCAACTCACATCACAGAGACAGGGTTGCATTCCTTCATTTCGAAAAGGCTCCGGCAAATCCATAGGTAAAAGACCAAATTCTGAATAGAAAATTGAAAAAAGGAGGTGAACAAATAGTTCACAGAAAAAGAAATACAAGATGGCTTTTAAACATGTACTGAAAGATGTGCAAACTCACTCTTGGTAAAAGAAATGCAAATAAAATTACAATGAGATACTATTTTATCTACCAAATTTACAAAGATTAAAAAACATATTTTAACATATGCTGGTTGTGGGGGGCACTAATCTCTAGCTTTGTGAAGAACAGTTCATCAATATGCATTCAAAATCAAATGCATATTCTCTTGACCCACCAACTTGCTTCTAGGAATTTGTCCTGCAGCTACACAAGAACCTGGGCTATCATTTGTAATAGGAAAAGACTAGAAGCAATGGAGAACTCCATTAACAATTGGGTGGTGGTTAAGAACACTGTTATGGGTTGAGACGTGTCCCCAAAAAAGATGTGTTGAAGTCTGAATCCCCAGAGCCTCAGAATGTGACCTCATTTGAAAATAGGGTCTTCGCAGATATAACTGGTTAAGATGAGGTGGAGGAGGGTGGCCCTTAATTCAATATGACTGATGTTCTAGAGAGAATGCCTCGTGATGATGACAGAGAAACACAAGAGGAAGGTGGTCCCATGACAATGGAGGCAGACCCGGGAGTGGTGCAGCCACAAGCCAAAGAATATCAGGAATCTCTAACCACCACTGGAAGCTAGGAGAGATGTATGGAGCAGATTCTATCCAGAGTCTCAGAGGAAGCACGCTCCTGATCTTGAACTTCTAGCTTCCAGGGCTGAGAATTCTTTTTGTAAATGTCTATTGTGTAGGCCACTCACTTTGTGAGTGTACAAGTCCATTCTTGCTTCGCTATAAAGAACTACCTGAGACTGGATAATTTATAAAGAAGAGGTTTAATTGACTCAGAGTTGTGCAGGCTGTACAGGAGGCATGGCTGGGGAGGCCTCAGGAAACTTACAATCATGGTGGAAGGCAAAGGGGAAGCAGGCAGGACTTACATGGCTGGAGAAGGAGGAAGAGAGAGAGGGGGAAGGTGCGACACAGTTTTAAACAACCAGGTCTCGTGAGAACTCACTCACTATCACAAGAACAGCAAGTGGGAAATCCGCCCCCATGATCCAATCACCTCCCACCAGACCCATCCTCCAGCACCGGTGATCACAATTCGACATGAGATTTGGGCAGGAACACAGACCCAAACCTCATCGGGGGGCTTTGTTACATCAGCCCTAAGAAACTAATACAAACACACCTTCTCAAGCTGCAGCACTACCTGGGTTAACATCCCCCGACTCTCCCACCAACTAGCCATGGAGCCTTAGTTTCTTAATTTCTCTAAGCCTTCATTTTCCCATCTTTAAAACTGAAATAACAATACAGCCCATCTCCCAGGGTTGCCATTTAGGTTAAATGAAAGAATATCTGAAAAGCTCTTAAAGAGAGGCTTGCACAGAGAATACAACTATATCAGTGTCATTAAATATAAACAGATACACTTCAGAATAAGATACAGTGCATGTGTACAGTAAAATGCTATGCAGACCTTAAAAGAATACTTCAGATCTATGGGCACTGATATGGGATGATGTCTAGGCTATATTAAGGAAGAGAAAGCAAGAGGCAGACAAGCTTGCATAAGTTGCTCCCATTTATGTAGGAAAAGACAAATATAGTGATCCTGTATGACATGCAGATTTTGAGGTAAACTGGTAACAGCGGTGTCTCCAAGGGGCAGTGGTGGCCCTTGGGGACAGAGGGGGAGAGTGTCTAACTTTTCACACATTTTTATACTTTTAGAAGTTTTCATCTTGTACATGTATCACCTCTTCATAAATTAAATGAATCAAACATTTGAAAGAAAGAACCTGCTGGCACTCACAGGAAAGAAGGAACAGATTGGAGGGGCTGGTTGGGTTCAGTGTCACTAGTCAACTGGGAGATGATTCAGTCCTGACTCTGGGTGGTGGGTTCAGATGGAGAGCCAGGAACATGGAGAGGGACTCAAAAGGTGCTGAGGGGATGGGCTTCCAGCAGAAGTGAGGGACAGGGAGAAGTCAGGGACCAACCGGCAGATGGATGAGCCACCTACCAAGATCAGTGTCTCGGGCTATACGGACTGCTGTCACAACACACCACGTACTGGGTGGCTTACAAACCACAGAAATTTATTCTCACAGTTCTGGAGGTGGGGAAGTCCAAGATCAAGGTGCTGGCAGATTCAGTGTCTGGTGAGTGCTTCCTCTCAGACCGCCGTCTCCTCACTGCACCCTCACCCGATGGAGGGGTGAGAACAAGCTTCTGGGGTCCCTTTTATAAGGGCACTAACCCCATCCATAAGGGATCTGCCCTTCTGAACTGGCCACCTCCCAAAGGCCCCACCTCCTAACGCCATCACTTCAGGGGGTGAAGCTTTCAACATATAAGTTTTAGGGTGACACAAACATTCAAACCATAGCAGAGTTCGGGATGCACAAGGTGAGCAGTGGAGCAAGGAGAAGGTATTCGCTTCTCCTTCAGAACATGCCTTCTAGTTTCTTCTACATCCCTATTTGATTTGTAAGGCTTGTTTTCCACTCTGTCTCAGACACACAGACCTCTTTGGTATTCCCGAAAGGAAATCCAGCTCGGACAGAACCAGGCTTGTCTCCCAGTCCCACCACTTTCTGGCTGTGTCAGCTCGCGTCAGTCACTCAACCTCTCTGACCTTCTTTATTGAATGAAGTCATATCTAGAGAAAGGATGTGTGGGCTACAGGAAGTGATGGACTATAGTATTGTTTCCAGTAATAACTGTTGCCATAAATACGTACAAGTTACTTTTTGCCTAAGAACTTCATATGGATATGTAAGCAGGCTTATTTTTAAATCTGCGTTCATTACAGTGAAAATAAAAGTTGGCTTTGGCTTCTATAAAAGGAATCTTTTGAATTCCAAAGAAAGAGGCTCTGGAATTCAGAGGTTTGTTTAAAATGGGCAGATCCCAGGAGTCTGCATCTGCTCTCAGCATCACAGGCAGGAAGTATCGCTGTGAACGAGATGCCAGGCAGGCAGGCACAGGTCCTCAAACAGAAATGGCTGGGCGCCACTCACCACTAGCAACAGAGACAACAGCAGCTGCCACCCCTTTCTGGGGGCTGACCACATACACCCACTGGGTAGCCCCTCTGTACCAAAGCTTTACCGATATTACTACCATGAATTCCAACTTCAATTAGCGAATTCGGTTCTGGAATTTCCAGTTCACAGATGGAAACACTGAGGCTCAGGGAAGTTACATAGCAAGTCCAAATTCACACAGCTGGACTACAGGGCTGAGGCCAGGTTTTAAATTCAGTTCTGCTTGAGTCTGTACTCCTGACCACTATGTTATATCAAGCTGCTTCCTGTGCAACCGCTGGCTGGGAGTGGGCCACCTTTCAGAGCTGGGGGTCAAGGTCTTGAGCCTCGTTGCAATGTTACGGCAGTGGAGAGGGGACAGGAGAGGCCCGGAGACGGCACCTCCTCGCCTTGGCTTTTCCCTACGCCTGAGACCCCGTCACCACTTCGTCTGAAGTACAAGGGCTCTAACAAGACTCTCCTGCATCCTTCTTTCTTCCTGGAAATTATAGTAGACAGTTTCCCCAATGCAAGTCCCATGGAACACCAGTCCCTCCTGCTGTTTTCTAGGAACCAGGCGAGAAGGGGTTCTGTGAATGAGCTTCCACCAAGAATTCCTAAAACAGGCTTCCACAGAGCCCCTCGGGGAACCACTGGCTCAAGCAACTGCCCTAATCCTTTTCTAAGGCACAGAGGACGTGGCCACAAACATTTAGCTCTCTGGAGTCACTGTGAGAGACCGTGAGCGCTGGCACTGGGTGGGGAGGGGGTGGCCAAGAAACCACCTGGCTTAGGGACCATCGGCTGCGCACGGCCAAGGGGCTACTGTTTCTAATCTGCGTGTAATCAAACACTAAGGGTCAGGAGCAGGGACAGAAACGGAGGTGCGGCTCCTCCCTAATGAAACCTGGATGATTGTCAGTGGCTTGGCAGCGGGCCCTGAGCCCTGGGTGGACACAGCCCTAAGCCATGAGTAGCATCACCTGGGCCCGTGGCAATGACATGGGTCACCCCTGACTCTCTTGTGCCTGACCCAGAGGCTGGGCCTCAGGCCTGGCTCCAACACCAGTTTTGTATCTATTTGTAACTTTACTTCATGGCCTATGTATGTCTCTGCTCACTGAATTCTCCTTTGTAACGTCTTACTGATGGCTTCAATAACTATCGAGTTAAATAAAATCGCTGGCATGTGGTCATTTCATAGATTTATTTTTATTATATTTACATTCATCTTATTTACATTTCATACTTTTTATCTCCTTTATCAACAATCTCCTTTATCATCTTTTATCATCTATCAATCTCCTTTATCATCTCCTCTTATAAATATGGTCACAAATATTTAAACAGAATTCCAGCCCCTTTTTCTATCAATTTCTTCCTCTTGGTTTCTTTAAGTTTGTGGAGTGCTCTTTCTCACTTCTTGATTTAAAACATTAGTTCATTGATTTTTGTTATTTCTCATTTAACAATTGAAATTATTTTATGCTACAGATGTACATCTTTGGTAGGAAGAAAAATGGCCCCCACAAAGGTATATTTACTTCCTAGCCCTCAGAATCTATTAATATTACCTTCTGTGGCAAAAGAGTGAATATTACTTTATGTGGCAAAAAAGTGATACAGGGATCCTAGGTTATCTGGATAGGCCTTAAACGCCATCACTTACAGCCTTATAAGAGAGATGCAGAAAGCAATTTAACGTAGACACAAGAGGAGAAGGTGAGGCCAGGTGTGGTGGCTCATGCCTGTAATCCTAGCACTTTGGGAGGTCGAGGCAGGAGGATCGCTTGAGCCCAGGAGTTTGACACCAGCCTGGGCAATATAGTGAAAACTTGTGTCTACAAAAAGAAAAAAATTAACTGGGCGTAGTGGTGCATGCCTGTGGGAGCTACTTGGGAGGCTGAGGCGGAAGGATCGCTTGAGCCCAGGAAGTCAAGGCTGAAGCGAGCTATGATGGCACCATTGCACTCCAGTCTGAGTGACAGAGCAAGACCCTGCCTCAAAAGAAGACAAGAAAAAGAGAAGGTGATGTGAAGACGGAAGTCGGTACTGGAGTGAGGCAGCCTCAAGCCCCGGAGCTCTGGGAGAGCTCCCGGAACCGCAGGAGGAAGTGTGACGCCGCTGACACCGCTTGTCAGTTTCAGGCGGGTGAGAGAATGCATTGCTGTTGTTTATGCAGCTGGCTACATCAGCCACAGGAAACTAATACATCGTCTAAAGCAGACTTGGTCAAGTTGCAAGTGTTTCTGTGTATTGGGTGTTCATTTTCAATATTTTCTAGGTGGTCTCCAATTGCAGCTTTTAGTTGCTCTCTCATATTCAGAAGAAAAATTCTGCCCATTCTTTTTAAGTGGGTCTTGTTAGTGGCTTTGGCTGATAATGTTTAACGTGTTAGTATATGACATTCTAAATAGGATTGTGTTTTTTGGGGATTTATCCATATTTTCATTATGGCACAATTTATTATCAATGTTTTTAAAGTTCCATGGGATTGGAAAAGTTGTAAAGCAACTTATAAGAGGAAGTAAATCCATCCATCCATAATTTGTATCATCCAAGTTCCTTGTTTTACCTACCTGGTCTTAAATGATTAAGAGATGTGTGTTAAACTGTTCTGCTCTTAGTATGTTTGTGAAAATTTCTCTTTGTTTGTTTTCTAGATTTTAATACCATTTATTACATCCCATAAAACTCTGGGATTTTGTTTTCTTTGTTTTGTGTTCTTTACTTCTTTATTACCCTCGTAATTTTTTGTGGTTTCTTGATCTTTTTTTCTCTGTTACAATTTTTGGAGAAAAAAGAAAACAAAACACATTTCCTTCCATCTTTTTGAGCCATTTTGTTTTACATGAGTCCCATGGAGAAAGTATATAGCTTAATTTTGATTTTAGTTTTTGTAACCAATTGTGACCAATTTAGTTTTTGTATCTCATTTGGGAATAAGCATGAGGTTTAACCCCTTTACACTTCACTGATATTTGTGTTCTTGTTTCTACCACTTGTTTTACTACATGTTTTAAAATAATTTTCTGCTTTCTTTAGCTTTGATTTTTTTCTTTCTTTCCCCTCTGCACTTGCTCATGTAAACAGAGTTTTCCTCTATGACTGTGAAGGTGTACATGCCATGTTTAAATCTTCTGGACCTACCTGCTCCTTCCAGAGCCGTCTCTTCACTGACACCCCCAGCTCTGTACTTGGGGTAGCCACTCCTTTGTTTATTCCTATAACAAATATGTAATGAATCTATGTGGTGTGCTACGCATGGTGCCAGTCCCCAGGAATCAAGTGAACCATGCCCCGCAGCTCCTGCCCCGTGGGACAGGTGGTCTGGTAGTGGGAGAGAGACCCTAAGCTAGCCATTCTCTTAATAATTATTTCAGTACAGTTGCAATAACCATACAGCTGCCTTCAAATTCTACGAACGTGTAACAGTTGAAGGAAGACATACATGACTTGCTTACAAATACATCTCTCTGAACAAAGGGTCTCAGAAGGACGCAGGTGCTTACATCTTACAAGCTGTGATGCTTTCTGGAAAAGCCTCACTGCACATCGGCCCTCAGAGTCACTTTGGAATCTTCCCTCTGTCTGCTGGAATCCGTTTCTAACCCGTGACTGGCACTCTCCCCTATACCAGCTGGTGCAGGGTCTTCCCTGTTTCTACAAACCATGCTTATTTCCGTGAGGACCAGGAAGAAAGAATCACACGCTATGCTCTTTAATGGAAAGACTGAAGGTTTTGCTTCCATGAAGGCCTGGGAACTAGCACAGCAACTAGCTACTGAAATAATGTATTCACCAGAATCCTTTGCTGTAAGCTGCCTCTGCCCTTTGGGAAGAGGAGAGGACGTAAGTAATAAATATATTATTATAGTGCTGACTCGGTCCTTAACTCACTCTGCAACCCTGGGTGAGTCCCTTGGTAGACTTTGGTTTTTCTGCCCCATCCTGATGTGGCATGACAGATACAGAGTCAATGAGTAATTAATGGAAGTCCATGCATCTCAGATTTTGCCCTAGATCTGGGGACAGCAGGAGAGGAGGCTGGGGGGCAGGAATTGGTGTTCACTGGGGGAAACACTGAAGGATGTTCCGGGAGAAATCTGGAGATTCCATATGCAGAAATAGACCCAGAACCAGTTCCTCACCAGGCCTCCCAGGGGACAAGTGGTTGGGGGATAGAAGCAGGCTCAGGAATCAGAGAGGGAGAGGGAGTTTCATAGGCACACACAGGCCCCATGGGCCTCTAAGACACAGGGCTGAGGTGGTCCCTTGGGCCCTGCGCAGCTCTGATGCTGTGGCTCTCCAACCCTGATTCATCTGGTGTCCTAAGAACACAACATGGGGATGGGCTCACCATGGCTTCCCATTCAGCTTTCCACTGGGGTTAACTGTCGCAACTACACCTTTCCAGCGATACCCCCTTGTTAATGCCAAACTAGTTTTCCAAGAGGCTTACCCAGAAAGAAGAGCTCATGGAGGTTGGGATCAAATCAAAGCCACTGGGCTCAGCAACTGTGTCAGCTCCCTTAGAGAGGGTGTTCAAGTGACTGGTGCAGGCAGCAGACAAGGAGGTCTCAAGGCTCAGCTCAATTGAAACAGCTCTGGTCCCTCAATAGCTGTTTCCCGGCCCAACCCACAAGCCCAGAAGGCTTAACAAGGACATGAATGTGAACCTGGCCCTCCTTCGGCCCTGTTTCTGTGTATCCCTTCCACCACCCAGCTAGGTGGCTCGCCACCCATCTATCTTGCTGGCAAATATATGAACAGAGCATCAGCTTTGGGATGGGAATAGGGAGACAGGAAAGAAAGCAATTCACCCACATGTTCTCCAACTCTGCCTTCCCCCAAACGTAGTTCTTAACAGGAGTCACCATTAATAACTAGAGCTAACTGCTGGCTAAGATTTTTCTCTTTTTCTTTTTCTTTCCCCTTTTTCTTTTTTCTTTTTTTTTTTTAATCTGGTGTTTATAATTCCAATTGGTGTAAAATTTCCTGATGGTTAACACATCACATTACTGACACTTTTGAATAAATGACTCATTCCCAAATAATTGACTAGCTTTGTAATTTGGGAAGTAAAATCACATTTACGAGTCCCTGGAGTGGAGGGTCTATATTGTTGTGCATAAAAAGTAGATAAATCATAAAAGCGAAATCTGCAAACACTCCCATTAGCCTTTGTCCTCGCATTAAGGCAGCGCCTCTTAAAAGGGCACAGCTGCCTAGAATCACCAGAGGGCTTTATACTCGGGCCCTGTTTTATCTTGATGGTAAAATTGCATGTTGGTCACTGTAATCCCGTGTCCAGTGGGCCGGCAGCGCTCCGTGTCCCTTTCCCAGTCCGGCTTCTCATTCCCATTCAAACCATCCAGACCACATTGACTTTGGGTGCTTTGTGGCCAAACATGGAACCCCATCAAGAAGAAACACTCCTCAATTACGACAGATTCAATTATGAGCAGCATCCACAAATAATAAATAGGTGCGTTGTCAATTTAGGGTTCAACAAGCCCACAACGTGATCCTAATAAGACCTGACAAGGGTTTTTTTTTTTTCTTTTCTTTTCTTCTTCTTCTTCTTTTTTTTTTTTTTTTAGTAGTTGGGAGTCAACTATCATGACTTTGTTTTAACTACAGATGCGCATGCATTTTTAAGTATATCCATTTTTAAGCGCAAAAAGTATACATACAACCGAAAAGGCAGACTCAAGCCTGTGCTATTTTGTGCTGAACTCTAATTGTATTTTTATGTGCTGTGGATTTGAAATCTAGAAGTCCTGGGATTTTAAGCCTCAGGTCCTTTTCCCACTTTTCCAGAGTACTATAAATTAGTTTAGTATGCTTGAAAGAACCCCTAATTGTAACTGCTCTTGTTGACATATCAACTTGAGGCCGCACAGAGCTGGCTTAGGGACTGCTGCCCTTGGTTTTGTAGTTACAGTGCATTTCAAGGGCCTGACAGGTCCAGTGCTAAGATGTTCTGAATTAGATTTGAATTACAACCGCTAAATGCCCTTGTCAAAGATTGTTAGTCCTGACACTAGCCATGTACCTTGAGCTGACTGTTCCGATGCAAGGCCGACGGCTTAAACAAAGACATGCCCCCAAGTTTCATTCCGAATTGTCAAAATGTAATTGAGTTAAAAAGAGCAACTACAGCATAAGAATTGCAATCTTCGCTGCTTCTTTCTGCTTTGAAATAAATCCAGGGGACAATTTAGCGGCATCACAGGCACAAAACGAGAAGAGTATTTTCCACCAAGATGTGGCGTTCTTAAAAAATAAAAATCTAAACCCATCTGTGTATTCCAGGATTAGACTAACCGAAGACCTTGTTGAATGCCTTTCAATTTTGGACTTAAGTTCATCCCACGTGAAACAAGTAAAAATAGCCAACTAGAGAATTGACCCAGTGCCGTGCCAAGTCCATCGCTATCACTCAGCCAATGTTAGGCATGCTAATGAATGAATAAATTTTAAGAAAGATCAACAGATCACGGGTAGAAAGATGGAACATTAAAGTCAGGCAACCAAACTTGAATTTTCTTCTTGTTGCCAGATGTGTGATCTGACCAACTGCCTACCTTTTCTGAGCCTCTGTGTCCTCAACTGCAAACATGAGGCTACCCGGGACACCCCTGCCTGCCTCCCAGAGTATTGAGTGAGACCATGGCTATAAAGCTGCATTGGCGCATTGCAGTCAGCTGATTGGTTTTCTTTCCTTCTTTAAGAGATTGCCCACAGCAGGGCTTCACAAAGCTGCAAAGGGAACTTTCAAACAAAATCCACAGAGAAGCAAGGCCTGGAACAGCTGCTATGTGAGTGCCCAGCTCAGAAGCCGTGAAAGCTACACAGCACCGGCAGGTGGGCAGCTGCTGGTGTCACAGGAGGAGTGGTAGGGACTGTCATGGCTAAAGAGTGCTTGCTCCATCTGCAAAATCCCCAAATTCCTATTTCAAACACATCATCCAAAACAAATTTAGCTGCATGAGGACTCAGCCAGGGGCCAGCAGTTTGACAGAGGATTTATACCTCAGTATATTTAAGAGAAGGCAGCTGGTGAATTGAAAATCAAGTTGCCAGATAAAATGTAAGCTATGCTTCCCCCAGTTATATTTGGATTTCAAATAAATAATTTTTTAGTATACCTATATCCCAAATGTTGCAAGGGCATATTTAAAAATTATTTATTATCTAAATTTAACTTTAGGTAGGGGTCCATTTTTTTCCCTGCTAAATATGGCAATCCTTGTTAGAAAAAATGTAGAACTGGCTGGGCACAGCGGCTCATACCTATAATCCCAAAACTTTGGGAGGCCGAGGCAGGCTGATCAGCCTGGCCAACATGGTGAAACCCTGTCTCTGCTAAAAATACAAAAAAAGTATGTGGCACACACCTGTAATCCTAGCTACTCAGGAGGCAGAGCGGGAGGATAGCTTGAACTTGGGAGGCGGAGGTTGCAGTGAGCCAAGATTGCACCACTGCACTCCAGCCTGGGCGACAGAGAGAGATAAAGGAAGGAAGGAAGGAAGGAAGGAAGGAAGGAAGGAAGGAAGGAAGGAAGGAAGGAAGGAAGGAAGGAAGGAAGGAAGGAAGGAAGGAAGGAAGGAAGGAAGGAAGGAGAAAGGAGGGAGGGAGGGAAGGAAGGAAGGAGAGAAGGAAGGAAGGAAGGAAGGAAAGAAAGAAACAAAGAAAGAAAGAAAGAAAGAAAGAAAGAAAGAAAGAAAGAAAGAAAGAAAGAAAGAGAAAGAAAGCAAGCAAGCAAGCAAGCAAGCAAGCAGGCAGGCAGGGAGGGAAGGAAGGAGAGAGAGAGAAAAAGAAAGAAGAAAGAAAAAGAAAGAAAGAAAGAGAAAGAAGAAAGAAAGAAAAAAAGAAAGAGAAAAAGAAAGAAAGAAGGAAGAAGGGAGGGAGGAAGGGAGGGAGGGAGGAAGGAGGGAAGGGAGGGAGGGAGAGAAGAAGGAAGGAAGGAAGGAAGGAAGGAAGGAAGGAAGGAGGGAAAAAGAAAGAGAAATAGCCTAGAACTGGAAGTAAAAAAGAAAGGAGGAAACCCAGCTCCAAGTTAGTCATGCATTGAACCTCCCCGAGCCTCAGATTGCTCAGCGGTGAAATGATAACATTGGCCTTGAGTCCCAGAGGGGAGAAGGGGCATGAATCCCAATGGCCTTGGGTGCTGTGAAGTACTCTGCTCATGTTCACTGTGGCTATTTCAGAACCAGCAAGTGCCATCAAGATGCCAAGCGCAAGAGGCTGTTTCATTCCCAGAGAGAAAAGTCCCCGCTCCCTCCCTTGCTAAGGAAAGTATGCGGTGTCTCAACTACACATGTATTTCTTAGCAGGGATGGAAATAGCAAGCTCTCAAATTGCACCATCGGATTCTTAGACTTGGAACAGGGAGAACAAATCTCCGCAGCTTAACATGAAAAAAACAAACAAACAAACAAAAAAAACCACTCCGGAGAAGACGTTGCAGTGGCTTGTTTGGGGATCCCCCTCTCCAGGGGCGAAGGAGTGTGATGAGAGATGAGGTTCTCTGTCCACATCTGGAAAGGCCATCTCATGCTTCCCTAGGGAAAAGCCCGAGGCGCCCAAGGAATGTTTGCCCTGGCGAAAGCCAAAAAGGGGAGAGAAAGAGCAGGTAGCAGACAGGGAGAGAGAAGCCACTGAAATGGGAGGTTCTCACTCAGCCTCAGACTGACCTGGAGGACCGAGAACAGCTGCCCTTTCCTCTTCTAGGCTGCACAAAAATCGCTTCCCTGCTCTCAAGTAAATAAATGAGAGGAAAAATAATCATTTTTGTGGGTCCTGCATAAAGCCCAAAGCAAAATGTCTTCAGGAAAAAAAAAAAAAAAGCTGAAATGATGAAGTATGCGTCTGCAGTTTTACCTACTGGCACACCCCATCGGATAAATAGGGTTTTATGAAAGAAAATTATTTCTTGGTTAGAAGACTCAAGACTGGTGAAAGAAAGATACTTGTCTTTCAGCTTTGAAGCCACAGGTTTGAGGGAATTAGCTCAACCCAGCATCCGTTCACTCTGTTCGCGGTGTTAATTTCTGATTCCATTAAGCAGCCTATGGGCTCACAGCCTCCCCTCCTCCCCTTCCCGGGGCCTGATTCGGATGCAAGTCACAGCGCTGGAATTCAAGCTGCTGCCTCTTAAGAAGGCCTATTTTGACACAGTAATTACAGGGCTTGAACGATGCTTTACATTAGAGTATAAAACACTCATTAAATTAAAATTCTTCCATGAAATCATGAAAATAAACAGTCTGTCCAAACTGGCATCAACAAATTCACAGGGCGCCTCTGCGTTTTCTCAGCCTGGGCCAGCTAAGGGCTGCATTTAACCACGAAGTGTGAACGGTTCACATTCCTTTGAAGGCCGCATTCTGCTTCTTTTTAAGATTATTGCTTTAATTGTTTTTACAACTTGTAAGATTTTAAAGCTATTAAGCTTCCAAGTTGGGGGTGGGAAAACTTGAAATGGGGACCATGGTACCCGGCCCAGGGTGGGAGTGGGGGTGGGGGACAGGTTACCATTCCCAGACCCTTCTGGGACCATTAAAACGCAAGGGACAAGATGGGACGGGCAATCTCTCCGTGGCCCCTTGAGGGATGGAAAATCAACCTCACATTTCAAAGAATCTAGACAGGAGAAGAGGCAGCATGGTTGCCTGAAAAGGGTAGGGCACTGAGAGCCAGTCAAACGGGGCATGAACTTGGCAACGGACCTCTCTGAGCTCACTGTAAAATAAAGTGAGGATACCCGGGATACCCATGCCTACTTCTGGGTAGGTACTTGCTGGGACTACGGGTATTTGCCACCGTGCCTGGCCACAACTGTTACTATTAAAGCACATTATTTCTTCCCTCTAGTTCTTCCCCCTACTTCTCAGTCTATGGTTGTATGTAAAATAAAGACAAACGAGTACAGTGGATCTCATGATTTGTTGGAGTTACTTTCTATGAAGCAGCCACAAACACCAAATTAGCAAATAGAGCCACTTGCTCCCAGGAGAAACACAGGCTTAAGTTCCTGCAAGCCTCAGGTCACGTTTTTGTCAACCGATCAATACATAACCATGCATTATGTGTTTTGCTTCAATACATGGTATTTAATATATATTATTGATGTATTAACATTCAACTCCGGGCCAACAGCCCAGCCAACTCATGCCTGAATGATGCTCATCTATGAGCTACATTTTCTCCGCAAGGCACATCAAAGCCTAGGAACTTGGGCTCAGGAACATTAGACAGCCCTTCTGCATTGCACTTGGGAGCCATTTTTAAACAGCAAAATCACCAACAAAAAGTGTTAACAGGCAAACAAAATATATAGCACTAGATAGATTGCAATGAGGACACTTGTTTGCCATACAGAAGCTGAGAGATGAAGACAGAGAGCACGTCACTGTGTTCATCCTCAGCTGGGAACATGAAGAGACTCAGATTATTCCCTACTCAGCCCAGGTTGGTGAATGACTCCAAAAACACCACTGAGCTTACAGATAAATTGTATCAAGGAGGCACATTTACCAAAATAGGATCCATGAGCCATGAGGATCAATTGTACTTTATGGGCTTAAACAGCGGGGTGCCACTTTGCTTTCCAAGCAAAAAGGGTCAGAGGAGAAAGTGGAGATGACATGTGAATGCAAGTCAGGGAAGAATCAATCTTGGTGCTGCTCCCTGATACCTACAGAGACAGGAGAAAGAGAAGAGTGACAAGAGTTTGATCAAGTTGAAGACAAGACAAATGTTAAGATGCAGGTGTCTAACATTTTATTTAGCACCACATGTTGATGGGTCAAAGGCTTTGTCCAAAGGCAGGAAGAAGACGTTCTAGAAAGAGAATGAAATTGAAACAAAGATAATTTGAGGTTTCTGAGGTATTCAGAAAGAGCAACAGAGGAGGACAGGAGAACCACAGGAGGAGCTCACTCTGAAGCCCCAGAGAGGCACAGCCAGGGCCAAGTCCTCTCCTCGAAGGTTTCATATTCCTCTTTGGACTGTGGGCCTCACTGAGCTACGGGGGCTGCAATCACCCTGTGTCCCAGCTTCCACACTGCCTTTTTTGGGGAATCTAGATCAAGAGATGGACCATGGAGAACAGACCAGAACAGAGGTGATGAGATGTAGGGAGCTTGGAGAATTCAGTGGAAACAGAAGCTTAAAGTTCACAGAGACAAACAGATGTGCATACCCTCCACCAAGATTCCCCAGGGAAATTGGGTGGAGAGTGATGACAGGGTCCCACCAGATGGGAGGAAGGGGTTCAAGCCACTCTCACTTGCCTACACAAAGGAAAGGTGACCCCAAAGTCAGTATTACGGGACACCCAGGAGGCTAGTTCTTGGGACATATTAAGTTGCTATGAAGATACAAAACACTCAGGATATAATGGTACTCTATAAATCGGAATGTTATAGGTGCAACTGTTACTACTTTTTTTGAGACAAGCTCTTTCTGTTGCCCATGGGTGCAGTGGTGCAATCTGGGATCACTGCAACCTCTGCCTCTCAGGCTCAAGTAAACCCCTCACCTCAGCCTCCAGAATAGCTGGGACTACAGGCACGTGCTATCATGCCCAGCTAATTTTTGTATTTCGTTGCAGAGACGGAGTCTCGCTATGTTGCCCAAGCTGGTCTCAAACTTGTTGGCTCAAGCTATCCATTCGCTTTGGCCTCCCAAAGTGCCGGGACTACAGGTATGAGCCACCGTGCCTGGCCACAACTGTTACTATTAAAACACATTATTTCTTACCTCCCATTCTTCCCCCTACTTCTCAGTCTATGGTAACTTCGCAGAACAGAGACTGTGTCTTAGTCTTCTCTGGATCCCCATTGCTTAGAACAAAGCCTAGCCCATGGCAAGCGCTCAGGAAACATTTGTCAAAAGAATAAAAAATAATGAGCATGGGTTTCATGAAGATCGTCACCTGCCTTCTTAAGGGAAGCATTGCTTTGATGGGAAGAAATCTGCCAGGCCAATAGTCTGGAACATATGCCCAGTGTCTCCAAACCTGGCACCAGAAAATAACCAAGATTCCCCTCTGGACCTAGGCTTTCCTACCTTGGCTGTGAAGAGCCCCAGGACATCAAAGAGGGGGTCTCAGGTGGGCTCTGGAAACCAGAAGGAGGGATTAAGTGGAGGAAAGCCAGGCAGGCATGGTTCAGGAAGAACCACTTAGCCTCCACTAGCCATGCAGCAAAGCATTAAGTTTATTACATTATTCATTGGAATTGCAATGTCGATATTATTTAACAAAAACAAAAAAATCCTTGCTTAAAAAATAGTAAAAGACACACTTGGACACCATTGACATTCAATCACTTGATACTGGAGAGAAGAAAACTGAGATTCAGAAAATGAAAGTGACTCAACCAAAGTTCCAGAGCAAGAAAGGTACAGACTTGGGCCAGAAGCCCAGTTTCACCACACCACTGGATGGTCTTCATGGAGTGCACCTCTTTAAGTATTAATTTATTGTTTTAGTCAGGATGGGATAGGCTAAGTTGCTGTAACAAACAGTCCCCAAAATCTCAGTAGCTTAGCATAAAACTTTCTCACTCACACAGACTCCGATGCAGGTCTGGGTGATTCTCCAGGGCAGCCGTGCTCCATGTGGTGACTCAGGACTCAAGATGTTTCTTTGATGTCGCTGCACCATCTCAGCATCAGTCCTCCCCCATAATTACCCCCGTCTGGGAAGGGAGAGACAGGAGAATGAATCACACAAAAGCTTATTTTCACTCCCTCAGCCTGGAAGTGACAGACATCACTTCCACTCACGTTTATTGGCAGCAGTAGTCATGTGACCCTGCCTAACTGCATGGCGGCTGAGAAGTATGGTCTTTGTATGCCCAGGGAGGAGAAAAGAATGGGTTATTAGGTAGGCACTGGTCATTCTCACCAGGTCTGAGTTTATGTTCAGTCCCTAAGAAAATGGAAAACCTTGGGCTTGGAGGCAGAAAACCTGAGTTCAAGTTCTAGTTTCACCTATTTGTGACTATGTGATCACAGCCAAGTCAGTACAGTACCTTGAGCCTTATGTCTCTCGAAAATGAGTGCAATGGTAATACCAACCTTCCCTCAGGAGTATTTTGAAGTTCAAAGCTGAGGCACTTGGAGTTCATTTGAAAATTACAATGAGATCTACAAATATTATTTACTATAATTGCTATCCAAAGCTTGGGCCTTTGTCAGAGTTAAGCCAGAGGACTGTTGAGTTCAAAAAAAAACATATAATCAACTCTCGAACAAGTTCTCCCTTGACAAAAAGAACCAGCGCATGGCAGAAAAGAAACTCACATTCCTATGGATACTTGAGAAGGATTCAGAACTGTAAGCCACCAGAACGGAAAGAACTGCGATGACTCACTTTCCTGCTTCTCATTGTACAGAAGGGGAGACTGAGGCCATTATTTAAATGTTGTCCCTATAAATAGAAATACAAGCATGTATTAGGGAGTGCCAAATTCTCTCCATTCTTAAAATAATCATTTTGGGTTTTTCCCATCTTGTTCATCCTCAATCTCCTTATAATGCTTAGCTGTCAGAGAAATGCAATTGTGATTTTAAAAGCATCGATGGTATTCAGGGCTGTTGAGCATAAGATAATACAGACATGTATATATCTTGCTGGTCTGGACATGAACCAGAACAATATTTCTGGTTAGATTTACATTAATATAAATATATCAGGAAACTTTGACACAGTAATTCCATAGTGGGGAACCTATTTAAAATATTTAAAATATGTACAAAGAAAAAGTCACACACATAGATGCTAACCATAACAGCTTATGTAACAGTGAAAAAATAAAAACCCTTTAAAAATCCAACAGTAGGAAACCAATAAAGATAAAATGGTAAAATATTATGTAGCCATTAAAAATAGTAGAGTTTTTAAGGAAATGAGAATACATTTCTGATAAAATATTATGAAGAAACAGCATCTAATTTCTTTCTTCAGTTTTCGTATGAAGATACTATGAGCCAGGCTACAAACTGAGCTTAAAAGTGTCCATTTATTGCCCTGTACATTAATTCAACAAAGATGTACTGGTGGCTGGCATGTGTCAGGCACTCTGTTAAGATCTGGGACACAAAATCATCCACCTACTTATCCATTCATTGACTATGTGTTTGTTGAATGTGTATTAGCCAGGCATTGTGATAGGCACTAGAAAGCAGAATTGTATGTAAGTGTGTAAATAATACCAATGTGAAAGAAGGCCATACTAAAACCTTCTTAGCTATTAACTCTGGGCATGGGATTCTGAATGATTTCAAATTTTTTTCTTTGTATTTTCCACATTTTATGCAATAAATATTTATTGCTCTTGAAATCGGAAACAAAATGTTGAACAGAAGAAAAATGTTAAAACCTGAAGTGGGGCATAGTTGTAAATCTGAGTTTCAGGAGAACTTATTGGAGAGGACAGTGGACTCAGATGCAGAGACTGCTTTCTGGCTCCAGGGCAAGTCCCCATTTGTCTCTTCTCCTGCCTTCTGACCCCTGCAGCATTTGTTTTCTAAATGAATGGAGTGCACCTTTTCCGCCACACTGCCGCCAGGTTTCTCATCAAAACAAAAAGATCAGAGAGCTGCTAGTTAAATAGGTCTGGATTTGAATCCTGCCTTTGCTACTTAACAGGCATTAGACCTAGAAAAAAAGTATTTATGCTGTCTTGGCCCCTACTTACTGATCTGTAAAATGGGTATAATAATACCTACCTCATTAGATGCCCTTGGCAATTATCTTAGTCCATTTGTGCTGCTATCATGAAATATCTTGGACTGGATAATTTATAAACAACAGAAATGTATTGCTCACAGTTCTGGAGACTGAGAAGTTTAAAATCAACATACCAGCAGATCTGGTGCCCGGTGAGGGCTCTCTGCTCATAGCTGACATCTTCCAGTTGTGTCTTCACATGGCTGAAGGGGCGAACAAACTCCCTCCTGCCTCTTTCATAAGGGTACAAATCTCATCCATGAAAGTGCCAGCCTTATGACTTAATCACCTCCCAAAGGCCCCAACTCCTTATACCATCACATTGGGGGTTAGGTTTCAATATTTGAATTTTGGGGTGACACAAATATTCAGATCCTAGCAATAGCTAAGGCATATATTGTATGTAGGGCACCTAGTGTAGGTCTAATAGGTGTTTAGCATGTTTTATTTTCCTCCCCTAAACATCCCCCATCCTTCATTTCCTCTGGGAAATACAAGGATTTATGATATGGTATTCTAAAATATCCTTAAGAATGATTAACTTATAAGAAATATTCCAGGAGCCCACTGGTGGAGTTCAGGGCTGATGTATCATCCCATGATATCATCAATGACCAGAGTCTTCCTCTGTCTGCTTCTCCAGCTTACGGGGTGGCTTCCATCCTTGTGGTCTCAAAATCACTCTTTTTTAAACCAGAAAGCAATAGTTTTCCCAGTAGCCTGAAGATACAGGCTACTATTTGCTTCTCACTGAGTCAAAGAGCAATGCCAACTACAAGGACATCTGGGAAACTAATTTTACACTGAGGCCATTGCTACACTGAACAGAATCTGAGGATCTGTTTATAAGGAAAAAGAGGAGAATGATGGAGTAGGCAACCATGTTTGTTTGCTGGGAGTTGATACTCATTACCAGAAATGTGGCTCTGGGACCTTGTTCTAAAAACAAAAACCCAAAAGATTTTTTACATAAAAATATTTGTTGGTGAATTATCTATAACAGTAAAAAACTGGGAACAACTAAGTACCCCAAAATTAGAGAGGTAATCAAGTTACAGGGCATATTCACTCAATGAAATATTATATAGCCATTAATATCATTCTCAAGAAGACATGAGACAAAATGTCTTCGTAAGCACAATCTTAATGGAAAAATGCTTATGCCATGATGTTAAGTGAAAAAGCAGAATGTACAATCATCTCTGCTCATTCCTGAAACTATGTGAAATATGTAAGCCTATGGAAAAATACTGAAAGGGACTTAAAAAATAGTCGCTCTCTGATGGAATGGTGATATTATGACCAATGCTTTTCTTTATTTCAAAATTTTCTGCAATGCTGGTAGATTATTTTTTCAATTAAAAAGCTGTACATAAAAATTAGATTATATTAAAAAAAAAAAAAACCTAGCAAAGAAAAAGAGAATCAAATATCTGTCAGGTCCTGAAGGGATGATTATTTTCTCAGTTTTGAAGCCAAAGAAAAAAGTTCAGAGGAAAAATACAATTAAGTGTGATGAAACAAAATATAAACATGCAACCAAATGCAATCCTTAAGCAATCCACTTATTTAACAAAAGTAATTGTTTTAACAGTAGACAAACTGCTGGCAAAACTGCTGGCAATGTTATGTTGTAACCCAGATCCAGTGGTGGAGGGAATGGGCGTGACCTTTTTGGAAAGCAATTTGACAAAATATCTCAAGAGCTATAAACATAATCCTAGGCTTTAGGCTGATATCACCACCCTTGAGATAGCATGCTAAAGACATAACCCAATAGAAGATAAAGCTGTGTGCATGTAGATGTCCCTTGCAGTGTTGTCTATAATGCAATACTTGCAGAGCTACTCATTACATGCTAAAGGTTTGGGACAGTGTGCATAGAACTCCATGATATGCTATTCAGCCTTTGGGTAGGATCACTATGAGGACAATACTGTAAATTGAAAATGTGTTTTGACATAATAATACATGTTTAAAAATGGAATCCACAGGCCTCAGAGCCCAATTATTCAATAAATCTTTATTGCTCACTTTCTGTGTACTAGGTGCTGGCGATATACACTCACATTAAAGAGTGCAGGGCTCTCAGCAGGCAAATAGGGCTGAACTTAACCTAGTCTGAAGTGCAACAATGTGACTGTGCATGTGTGTGCACCCGTGTGCAACGTGTGTAGTGTGGAGGGTGTGGACAAGGGTTACACAGGAATGTCCAAGGTAGGATGATGAATTATTTTTTCCATGTTCAAAGTTTTCTTAACACTGTTATATTGCTTTAAAAATAAAATTTTAAACTTCCAGAATAAAATAATTCTGCTCCTAGTCTCTAAGCACAGGAAACTGAGAAAGGGTACGTATCTGAATCATTAAAAAATGTAACCTTCATTCCAAAAGTTAGGCATATAGGCAGTTATGAACAAAGGCTCAGTCACCATTGTGGGAAATGTCAACAGTACTACTGAGGAATTAAAGGTGTAATGAATTAAATTTTAATCACATTCAAAAACTGAAGCAGTGAAAAATATTCTCTGTCAAACACTTTATTATATCTATTAATATTAACATTAATTAATATTAAAATTAATTATACCTGTTTCTTTTTTCTCTTTAATTGCAGCTACTAAAAATTCTTTTTTTTTTTTTTTTTTTTTTTTTGAGATGGGGTCTCGCTCTGTCACCCAGGCTGGAGTGCAGTGGCCGGATCTCAGCTCACTGCAAGCTCCGCCTCCCGGGTTCACGCCATTCTCCTGCCTCAGCCTCCCGAGTAGCTGGGACTACAGGCGCCCGCCACCTCGCCCGGCTAGTTTTTTGTATTTTTTAGTAGAGACGGGGTTTCACCGGGTTAGCCAGGATGGTCTCGATCTCCTGACCTTGTGATCCACCCATCTCGGCCTCCCAAAGTGCTGGGATTACAGGCTTGAGCCACCGTGCCCGGCCAAAATTCTAAAACTACATATATGTTTTCCATTATCTTTCTATTGAACAGTGATGTTCTAGATGCTAAGCTCATGTCAATTATGTTTTTTTAAAATCTTTTATAGTTTGGAGTTTGTCTTTTCACTTTTCATGAAATCTTTTGATAATCAGGACTTCTCTATCTTTATGACCTTTGGGTAGAGACATATTTCTTAAAGATGACACCAAAAAACAAATTGCAAGCCTTAAAAGAAAAGATTGACAATTTTGACTTCATCAAAATTGTCTCAAGTTTCATTCTGAAACATCAGAATGTTTGCCTTCCATATTCAAGTGCGTGATCCTTCCATGGAGTTGGGACACATTTCTTTTTTCAATTTAAATTACCAGTTGCTCTAACTTCATTTATTGACCAGTGCAACCTTTCTTTCCTTTGCTCTGCCTGCCAACGTGTCACATACCAGGTCTGCACAAGGCATTAGTTTGTTTCTGAATATTTTTTCTGTTCCTTTGGTCTATTTGTCTGTCCTTGTACATACGCCACACTGTCTGAATTACAATCATTTTATATTTTTGATACCTGCTAGGGCAAGTCATCCTGATTGCTGTTTCTTCTTCAGGAGGCTCTTTGCTATTTTTGGTCTTTGGATCTTTTATATAAATTTTAAAACCAACTGTCAAATTTCTTTCAAGAAAAAAAAAAAGGAAAAAAGAAAACCTCTCAGAGTTTGATAAAAATGGCTTTGGATCAATAAATCAATTTGGAAGAAACTGATGTTTATGAAATATTATGTCATTCCCATCCATATCAGTGTTATGTCCCTCAGTTTAGTTAGTATTTTTAATGCCTTTCAATACATTTTTATAGTTTCCTACTTAATTTTGAACTATTTTGTTTGTTCTATTCCAAGTTACTTTATTTTTCGTTATTGCTGTAAATACTATATTTGTATTGCTTTTCTAACTGTTCACTGTTGATATATAAAAATGTGACCAATATTTGCATAAATTGCTTTTATATCAAGTGTATAGGGTTTTATATCAAGTGTATAGGGTTTTATATCATGTTTGCTAGGTTTGCTATAACAGAATGCCACAGACTGGGTGGCTTAAAGAACAGAAATGTATCACAGTTCTAGAGACTAGAAGTTCAAGATCAAGGTGCCTCCAGCCTTGGTTTCCAGTGAAATCTCTCTCTTTCTATTGCAGACAGCTTCCTTCCTGCTGTTTCCTCACAAGGCCTTTCCTCTGTGTGCACATGGAAGGAGGGAGATCTCTGGTGTCTTTTCCTCTTCTTATAAGGACACCAGTTCTATTGAATTAGGGCCCCATCCTGATGACTTCGTTTAACCTTAATGACCTCATTAAAGCCCATATCTTCAAATACAGTTACATTGGGGGTTACTGTTTCAACATATAAATTTGTGGGGGACACAACTTAGTTCACAATATCTAGCAAACTTGCTAACCTTTGTCATCAATTCTGATAAATTTGTGCAGAGATTCTTAGGTTTTCCAGATGTACAAGAATATTATCTGTGAATAATGACACTCCCATTTCCTCCTTTCCTACATTTATACCCTTTCTTTCTTTCCTTAATTTCTACATTGACTAGAACCTCCAGCAAATGTTAAATAGAAGCAATGATAGCAGAAATGTTTGTCTTATTTTGATTGAAAGGTAAAGATTTTAACATTTCACCATAGAGCAGGGTATTTGGTACAGATTCTTGGCAGTTACTCTTTATCAACTTAAGGAAATTACCTTCATAGTTGTTAAGGATTTCTACCATTAATTGAATTTAATCGAATGCTTCATTGCAAATATTGAGATCACCACATGGTTTGTCTCCTTTAAGATGTTAATATGGTGAATTTTCCTAATATATTTTCTAACGTTGATTCTGCTTTGCATATCTGGAATACTAGATGTAGATTAAATTATATATATTTTCTTTTTTTATACATTTCTGGATCTGGTTCACTAATATTTTGTTTAGGATTTTTGCATTTCTGTTCATGAATAATATTGACCTGTTATTTCCCAACATTTAGCAGCTTAAAACAATAAATATGTATTATTTCATAGTTTCTGTAGGTCAGAAAATTGAGCATGGCTGTGGCTGCTGTCTCATCTGAAGGCTCAACTGGAGGGATATCTGCCTGCAAGCTTACTCACATAGGTCTCTGCATCTCACTGGCTGTTGGCTGGAGGTCTCTCTCTGTTCTCATCATCTGGACCTCTCCATAGAGTGACCCACAACACAGCTGTAAGCTTCCCCTACAGCAAGTAACCCAAAACAGTGAGAGAGCCCACATCCAAGATGAAAGCCACAGTCTTTTTTTATAATTTAATCTCAGAAGTGACATTCCACTATTTCTGTCATATTCTATTTGTTAGAAGTAAGTCACTAGATCCAGCCCACTCTCAAGGGGAAGGAATTATACAAGGGCTTGAGTATCAGTAGGTGGGATCACTGAGGCTATTGTGGAAGCTACCTGCCACAAGGAGAAAAAAAAGAATCAAAGGCCACTCCTTCCCTCCACTGAGTTCCCCAGCAGTAGGATCTCCACCCTACTCCTTTCCCTGATTCCAACCATGAAGCAGCAATCATGGGTTTTAGTCCCCTGACAGTTCTCACTAGCCATGTGACTTTGGGAAAATCCTTTAAACTCACCCTCTCTCCTGGGTGGAAATATCAAAGCAGTATTTGAAAGAAGCACTTGAATGTGACAGATCACCCTCAGGTAGTGACTAAAAAGGAAAGGCAGAACAAATGGATTGTGGAGTGACTCTGCATAAAGAAATGGGTGAGGGGGTGGTTTCTAATGGGTTAGCACCATCCCCCTAGTGCTGTTCTTGTGATTGAGTTCTCAGGAGATCTGATTGAACCTTCCCAATGCCTCTGAGAAGAAGAAGAAGAAGAGAGAAGGGCCCTCAACATTTGCAGAAAAAGCATTTGATTTAAATTCAATTCATGGTAGAAACATTTAGCAACTGTGAAGGGAATTTCCTCAAATTGACAAAGAGTATCTGTCAAAAATGTGTACAAATATCCTACTCAGTGATGAAATATTAGAATCTGTCTTTTTAAAACCAAAATAAGACAAAATTTCTGCTATCATTGTTTCTATTTAACATTTACTAGAGGTCCCAGCCAAGGCAGAGAGTAAGGAAAAAAAGAAAGGGTGTAAATATTGGGAAGGAGGAAACAGGAGTGTTGTTAATCACAGATGATATTCTTGTTCATCTGGAAAGCCTCAAAGAATCTCTGCACAAATTTATTAGAATTAACAAGCTCAGCAAGTTTGCTAGGTGTTATGGACTAAATTGTATCTGCCCAAAATGTATATGTTGAAAAAACTAATATTTAATTTTAAGCTCATTAATATATAAGCAAATATTACTGAATAAAATCTGACACACACTCAAAGGCAGTGGGACTGTGTGTGTAAATGTGTATGTGTTAGTCCATTCTCACATTGCTATAAAGAAATACCTAAGACTAGGTAATTTCTAAAGAAAAGAAGTTTAATTGGTTCATCGTTCTGCAGGCTGTCTAGGAAGCATAGTGGCTTCTGCTTCTTGGGAGACCTCAGGAAACTTACAATCATGGTGGAAGGCAAAGGGGAGGCAGGCACGTCTTACATGCCCAGAGAAGGAGGAAGTCACGGGGAGGGACTACCCACTTTTAAATAACCAGATCTCCTGAGAACTCTATCACCAGAACAGCACTAGGGGGATGGTGCTAAACCATTAGAAACCACCCTCGTG
Organism: Macaca mulatta; assembly: GCF_049350105.2. Lineage (NCBI taxonomy): Eukaryota > Metazoa > Chordata > Mammalia > Primates > Cercopithecidae > Macaca > Macaca mulatta. The sequence goes on from NC_133412.1 coordinate 168,315,114, forward strand.
ATCATTACTTCCCACCAGGCCCCGCCTCTAGCACTGTGGATTACAGTTGAACATGTGATTTGGGTAGGGACACAGATCCAAACCGTATCAGTGTGATTGGGCATAAATGTGAGTAAACCAAGGGAGTGAACTGAGGTCCCCAAGGGACCAAGGTGCATGTGCAAAACAGCGAGAAAAATCAACTGGGTCCAATGAGTTGAGGCAGCACCTCTGAGCCTGATGGCGATGTGGGAATCTAGCCCCCCAGTAGCCCCAGAAACCGTAAAGTGGGCACTGCATTTACACAGAATATGGAAGGGGAGCTTGCATCTGTCTTTGTGGATCTTTATGCCCATGGAATCCCAGCTGATATTGAGATATTTTTGGACATCACAATGCTTCAGTGTTCAAAGAAAGTTGTTTTCAATGGCCTTTACAGTTTACTCCATATTCAGCTTTTCTGAGGTGAGAAAGGAGATCGGTGGCTCTCAGCATGTCTTAAGAAGTCCCCTCTTTCCTGAGAAGGAGGGTTCAGGACCTTAGAAGCTTTGGGGAATCACTTCTTCCCAAGGAGGAGCAAAGGGGCCTTCCAGTTGTCAGGGGAAACCGAGGTCCTGTTCCTGGTATTATCTTTCCTCCTTCTGGTTTTGGTGGCATGGACCGTCTTAGGGGCCTCACTCTCCCTTCCTCTGGGATAAGCTGGATGGGGCTGACAGCCATCGAGTGGGGCAGGGACACCTCCAACTTAGGGCCCACAGGCAAAGCTCTGGAAATCCCTGCCTGCTCTACACTGGGAAAGCCGCTGTCCTGTGGTAGGAAGCCTCAGCCCAGACTCAGAGAGAGGGTGATGCAATCCCAGTGGTTGCAAACATTCTTGGAACATTTCTGTTCCATTGGAGTCCACAATTATGGCTGCTGGGGCTTTGTCTGAAGCTGTTCCAGGAGGTGGCCTGCCTTGGTAATTGCCCGGTTTTATCTCAAGCTACAGATCTGGAGCCGGAGCTCCCAGCCTTATGAAGTTACAACCAATGTGATACTTTTTCCATGTACGTGAAACAATTCTGAAACATATACATATTTTATCTTCAGCTTGTGAACATGTACAAACACCAGTGATTCCAAGAGTCATCTAAATGCATATTTTATTCACCCAGGTTGTATAGGCAATCTTGGGTTGAGAGGGAGCTGTTTATATATACTTGTCATGTCATGGGAATGTCTTTGGCACATGTGGAGGGGTTTCCTTACTCCCACCAGCCACACTGGTTGACGGTGGACACCACTGGGAGACAGCCATCTCTCCCTAGCAACGCCACAACCATTCCCACACGGGGTCCAGTGAGCTGACTGGTCATAGCCACAGCGTCCACCTCTGGCCCAGGGCCTTATTAGTTTTAATTCCTGCTGTACAACCTTGATGGATCGGATCCACGGATGTAGAACACAGCATCTGCATGCCCCATCCATTAGGAGCAAGGAGCACTCTTTCCTGTACGCCTCCTTCTCAGACCTCTCCTTGCTTCTCATTGGGAGAATCAGGTCATGCACTCATCCGTAGATCAGTCACTGGCAAGGAGAATTAGATAAACATAGCCAACTCAGTCCCATCAGGATTTCCTCCTGACTTACCTCCATGGAGCACGGATACCAGGATGGGGAGACTGGATTTGGCACTGGCAGCCAACAGAGTCTGCAGTGCCAATCAAGGCAGCCTGATCCAAGGGTGATGCTCTCATTCATTCAATCATTCATTCACTCACTTGGCAAACACATTCTAGGGCTAAGCTCTGTCCTAGATGAGAAGCCACAACAGTGAACAAGGCATGATTCTTCCCTTTCAGGGACAAGAGAGACAGACACGTAAACCTTCCGTTTCAAGAGAGCAGGTGGGTGCTGTCACCGGGATAAGCCTGGATGGTAGGGAGGCCCACCAGCGGGCTTCCTGGGGAAGGCCCTTTCTAAGTGGAGACCTAGGAGTAAAGAGGACTAAGAAAGCAGAAGGGCCCATCAGGGAGGACAGAATAGGGAGGAAGAGAGCGGAGTGTGAACAGGCAGTGTGAGGGGCCAGGGTGGCCAGGCAGGCAGGGGGCCTCGAAGCCTGGAAGAGAAAGGGGAAAAGGGCTTTATCCTGAGAACAAAGGGATCCCAGAAGGGTTTTAAGCCGAGGAAGCATGTGTCAGAGAAGAAGGAATTCGTTTACCCAGGAAAGAGGAGGTGTCAGAGGCATTGAGTGGCATTTTTCAGGCCCTGAAAGATGAGCAGGAATTCCAAAGCCACGGGGAAAAAACCAAAGGCATCCCCAACTAAGGGGGTGGTGCTGGGAGCCACAGCAGGTGGTGCAGGAGAGCAGGTTGAAGAGGGACCACTTGAGTAAGAATAATGATGGTTTTCAAGGTCATGGATGTTTTATTAGAGCCAAGGACTTCTTGCCACCCTTTCGTGAGAGTGGCTGAGTGTAAAGAAACAAAGTTCCCTCCGTGATAGTTAATTCACCTTTGCACAGCACATAGAGTTTGCAGAGCACTTTTCCAGCATTGCTTCAGTAATCCTGCCAGGGGCCTGGGCAGAAAGGATTATTCCCAGCCAGTTGACAGCAGGCTGAGATTCTGAGCAATTCTGTGGTTACAGCCACCCAGCTGCTAAGTCCTAGAGTGACGATTTGCACATAGGTCTCCTGGAGGCTCATGGCCTTCCACTGAACCACTTGGTCTCCCTGCATCTACAAACAGAGGGCTTCCAAAAAAGGGGTCAATTGTGAAGCTATAGGGTGTTCCAGGCTACCCTGTCTGGAGAAGAGGGCCTTGGGGAAGGGATACAAATCAACCAAGCGGAACCCTGAGGAAGCAGCCCTGGAACACAGCAGACTCCCAGAATGGTTCCCCAGGGCAGAGGGCAGCTCACAGCCCCGAAGCCATCGGGTGGAAGAGGGAGCACAGAGCCCTTGTCCAGCCCTGGTCGATGGACAGTGTCACGATCAGTGGGAAGGCCGTGTTCATTCAACATTGTCTCGTGCCTTCCCATGACTACCAAACCTCAGCCAGGAAAAAGGCCTCATTGGGGAAACTGAGGTAGGCTGCTGGGTTTCACATGTCATGGGACTTTTCCCATTGAAAGGTATTGTCAAGCACCCACCTGCCAGTCACAGGCTCCAGCCATCACCGAGGAGAATGGGGAGAAGGAGCATGAGGGCTTTCTCTGTGTGTGCCCAATATGAACTTTCTAGCTGAAATTATCTGCACCTCCCAACCACAAGACAAATTCAATTCAATAACACTTAGCAAATATATGTCCGGCACCAGAAGGTGCCATGCTTGGTGCCAAGCACTGCTGGCAATGCAGAGCTTGGAGAGCTAGCATCCTGCCCTCTAGAAGCTTCCAGCAGGAGAGACTGAGATAAACACACAATATCACACTGAGATGATCCAGCCATATGTCTAACTCTGCCACGGGTCAAGACTGCAAGCTCCTAGGGGCAGGGACTGTGCCTTTACCCTCTGTATCTCCAGGCTTTGGCACGTGACAAGTGCTCCAGAAACATTCATTATACAAATAACACTGAAGTTAGGTAATTTAATTAAGAATTTTGCCTAGGGTCATAAAGCAAGTAAACTGTAGAACAAGCATTTGAATCCTTGGTGTATCTTTCTCTCCCCTTCCTTTTCTCCCTCCTTTCCTCTTTCTCTTCCTCTTTATCACCCTCCTCGTTTGCCTCTAAGTGACCCCAAACAAGAAAGGCAGGTGTCCACCAGCAGACCCTAGAAGGCTTCTGCTCTGCTGACATGGTCCTAGGAACCATTTGTCCAGAGGCATCTGCAGAGGTTGCAGGGCCTGGCTGGGTACATGTTTTCTACCAGTGGCTCCCAGAGCACCAGATACCTGTTGGGGTCAGGGCCCTTCAACCAGGATGTGAGTAAAACAGGCATCTCCAAATCTATAGCTACGGAGCCTTCTCAGAATGATTCCTGTGGACCCCAAGGCAGCACGGGGAGCAGAAAGGTCCTGAGTCTTGGGCCTCCAGCTTCCATTTAGCTCTTACTAATGCCTGCCATGAGCCATGTGAAGCTGCTGAGGTGGAAGGCTTTGTGCCCGAGCCCCAGGATCTCACAGCCTCCACTAGAGGAAGCTGCAGGTCAGTCACCTGCCCTACTAAGCCTTAGCACCCTCATCTGTGAAATGGGCAGAACGAGGCCTGGCCCGCTTACTTACCTCCAGAGAGGACTGCCCAGCGCAGGTGCTCAGTAGATCTTAGTGGAATTAATGAATGGATGAACAAATGAATGAATGGAGAAAATGAGCAACAGTAAATCCCATTGCATATAAGGAAAATATCATCCCTATACGCTCTTTCTTCCTCTCTCTGCTAAGGGGTCAGACTCTGCCATTACCGCAGCATCATCAGAGCTGAGTACGTTTACAGGTAGCTGGAAACCAAGGCCCAGGCAATCCCTTGCTTGTCTTCACAGTGTGCCACAGAACATAAGTTTTAAAGGGGTAATCAGATCAAAATCACCCGGGGGTGATTGGCCCCTGGTACAGTGACAGGGCACCCATAGATTTATTCACATTATTTTAGGATTCTAATCATGGCCTGGGTATTTTAGACCTTGGGCCACCTAAGAAGCCCATAGGGACCTGGCAAAGATGGGGCCTGCTATAGAGTTTACTAACTTCATAATTCCATGACCTTAGCTCATTGCACAGAAGAGAAAACTGAGGTGAGAGAGGTTACTGCGGAGGAACTCCAGCCAAGGCAGAAAACGACTGCACTGACTGTTCTGCCCAGATCTTCCCAAAAGCCTGCAAAACCAGGTTAAGGACAGGGCAGGGGTCCTGAGGCCTCTCTAAGAAGTCTCCTTACACAGATGTCTTAACCTTGGCAAGCCTTGGTTTTCTCATTTACATAATGGAAGGAAGAACAATGATACATGCTCCTCCCAGGCTATGGGGAAGGTATAGTAATTATGAGAATGAAAGCACTTTGTAAACTGTAAAGTGATACACGTGTGCCTGCGTGTTACCAAGTCTCCATTACAGTATCTCCCAAACTGCTCAAACATGTCCAAATTTCCCCCTCAAAATTGATCCTACTGTATCTTCTCCCATCTTAATGCATGGCATGAATTTTTCAGGCCCAAACCTAGGACTTATCCTTCATTTCCAACCCCCTATTTCCCTCTCCAGCCACATCCAATCCACCAGCAAACCCTTGGAAATATCTGTTCATTTCACACAGCCTTTCCCTGCCTCCATCACTGTGGTCCAAGCCATTACCATCTCTACTCTGGAATCTTTTTTTTTTTAAAGCTTTATTGCGATATAATTCGCATACAGTTCACCCACTTAAAGTGTATAGTTCATTCTATTTCTGTGAAGAATGTCATTGGTATTGACAGGTATTGCATTTTATCTGCAGATAGCTTTGGGTAGTACAGACATTTCAACAATATTAATTCTTCCAACCTATGAACAAGGAATATCTTTCCATTTATTTGTGTTCTCTTTAATTTATTTCATGAATATTTTATAGTTTTCATTGTAGAAATCTTTCATCTCCTTGGTTAAATTTGTTCCTAGGTGATTTTTTTACAGGTATTATAAATAAGATGGCTTTCTTGATTTCTTTTTCAGATAGTTCACTATTGGCATATAGCAACACTACGCTACTGACTTTCGTATGTGGATTTTATATCCTGCAAGTTTACTGAATTTGGTTATTAGTTTTAACAGTTTTTTTGGTGGCATTTTTTAGAGTTTTCTACCTATAAGATCATGTCATCTGCAGACAGGAGCAATTTGACTTCTCCTTTTCAATTCCGAAGCTATTTATTTCTTTCTCTTGACTAATGGTTCTGGCTAGGACATCCCCAGTTGTATATTGGACAAAAGTGGTAAAAGTGGGCATTCTTGTCTTGTTCCAGATTTTAGAGGAAAATCTTTCAACTTTTACCCTTCAGTATGATGTTAGCTGTGGGCTTCATATGAAACCATAAAAGACCCCAAATACCCTAGCAATCTTGAGCAAAAAGAACAGTGTAGGAGGCATCACACTACCTGACTTCAAAATATACTACAAAGCTATAGCAACAAAAACAACATGGTATTGGGATAAAGGTAGACACATAGACCAACTGAACAGAACAGATAGTACAGAAATAAATCCACACACTTACAGCCAACTAATTTTCAATACACACTGGGGAAAGAGCAGTCTCTTCAATAAATGGTGCTGGGCACACTGGATATCCACACACACAGGAATGCGATTAGACTTCCGTCTCTCACCATACACAAAAACCAACTCAAAATGGATTAAAGACTTAAATGTAAGACACGAAACTATAAAACTGGAAGAAAATATGGGGAAAATGAAACTATAAAACTGGAAGAAAACATTGGCCTGGGCAAGGATTTTTTAAATAAGATCTCAAAAAACAGGCAACAAAACCAAAAATGGACAAATAAGATTACATCAAACTAACAAGCTTCTGCACAACAGAGGAAACAAAAGAGTGAAGAGACAGTCCACAGAATGGGAGAAAACAATTTGCAAACTATGTATCTGACAAAGGATTAATATCCAGAATATATAAGGAATGTAAAAAACTCAATAGCAAAAACAAACAAACAAATGATTATATTAAGAATGGGCAAAAGACCTGAATAGGCATTTCTCAAAAGAGGACATACAAATAGTCAACAAGTATATTTTTTAAATGTTCGACATTACAAATCATTGAATAGGCATTTCTCAAAAGAAGACATACAAATAGTCAACAAGTATATTTTTTAAACGTTCAACGTTACAAATCATTGGGGACATGCAAATCAAAACCAAAATGAAATATCACCTCACACCTCCTGTCAGAATGGCTATTATCAAAAAGACAAGAAATAAATGCTGGTGAGGATGAGGAGAAGTGGAAACTCTTATACACTGGGAATATAAACTAGTACAGCCACTGTGGAAAACAGTATGGAAGTTCCCCCCCCAAAAAAAAAAAAAAAAAGAAATAGAACTACCATATGATCCAGCAATCCCATTGCTGGGCATTTATCCAAAGAAAATGAAATCAATATTTAGAAGAGCTATCTGCACTCCTCTGCTTATTACAGCACCATTGACAATAGCCATGATATGGAATCAACCTAAGTGTCTATCAATGATGAATGGATAAAGAAAATGTGGTATTTATCCACAGTAGAATATTACTCAGCCATAAAAATAAGAATGAAATCCTATCATTTTCAGCACCATGGATCTGGAAGACATTATGGAGGCCATGGCGGGTGGATAACTTGAGGTCAGGAGTTTGAGACCAGCTGGGACAACATGGTGAAACCCCATTTCTACTCAAAATACAAAAAAAATTAGCTGGGCATGGTGGAGCATGCCTATTCCCAGCTACTCAGGAAGCTTAGGCAGGAGAATCACTTGAACCTGGGAGGCAGAGGTTGCAGTGAGCCAAGATCATGCCACTGCAATCCACCCTGGACGACAGAGTGAGACTCCATCTCGAAAAAATAAATCAAATAAATAAAAATAAGTGAAATAAACCAGGCACACAAAGACAAATACCACATGATCTCACTCATTTGCAGAACTTTAAAAAATTGATCTCATAGAAGTACAGAATAGAACAATGGTTACCAGAGGCTGGGAAGGACAAGGGGAAGAGAAGGATGTGGAGAGATTGATCAGCAGATACAAAATTACGGATAGACAGGAGGAATAACTTCTGGTGTTCTATTGCACAGTAGGACAACTATGGTTAATAATATTGTATTGTATGTTTCAAAATAATTAGAAAAGAGGATTTTGAACGTTCTTACCATAAAGAAATTATAAATATTTCTAGTGTTGGATACACAAATTATACTTTTTTGATCATTACACAATGTATACATATGGAAACATCACTGTACCCCATAAATATGTACATTTATTATGTGTCAATAAAAAATGAAATTTAAAAATGTACATTTCAGTAGTTTCTAGTGTAGTCACAGAGTGTGCAAACATCACCATGATCTAAATTTAAAACATTTTCACCCAAAGAAGGAAACCCTCTCTACCCATTAGCAATCACTCCCCATTTCCCTCCCACCTCTACCAGCTGCAGGCAACCATAAATCTATTTTTGGTCTCCATAGATTTGTCTGTTCTGGGCATTCTGTATGAATAGAATCATACAAGATGAAGTATTTTGTGACTGGCTTCTTTCACTTAACATAGTGTTTCCAAGGTTCATCCACATTGTTGCACGTATTGGTACTTCATCTCCTTTTGTTGTCTAATAATATTGCATTGTATGCATAGATCACATTTTTTTAATTCATTTATCAGTTGATGGCCATTTGGGTTGTTTCCATTTTCTGGCTATTAGGAATAATGCTGCTGTAAACATTCATTTACAGACTTTTGTGTGGATGTATGTTTTTACCTTTCTTGGGTTTATACCTAGGAGTGGAATTGCTGGGTCACATGGTAACTCTGTTTAGCCACTGGAGGAACCACCAGACTGTTTTCCAAAGTTGTCATACCATTTTACATTCCCATCAGCAATGTATAATGAAGGTTCTGTCCTAGTAGTGTGAAATAGTATCTCACTGTGGTTTTGATTTGCATTTCTCTGGCGAATTATGATATTGAGCATCTTTTCATATGATCATTGGCTACTATATATCTTCCTTGAAGAAATGTCTGTTTACATCCTTGGTCTGTTTTTTAATTGGATTTTGTATTTTTATTGTAAGAGTTCTTTAAATATTCAAGATCCAAATGCTTGTCAAATTTATGATTTGTAAATATTGTCTCCCACTCTGAGGGTTGTGTTTTTTATTATTTTTGATTGTGTCCTTTGTAGTACAAGGTTTTTAAATGTTTATAAACTTCCATTTTTTTTCCTTAGGCCACTTGTGCTTTGGGCAGGATATCTAAGAAGGCTTTGACTAATCCAAGTTTACAATAACTTATTCATATATTTCTTAAGAGTTGTATAGTTTTAGCTCTTACATTTAGGTCTTTAATTCATTTTGTGTTAATTTTTTTTGATACGGTGTGAGGTAGGAGTCCAACTTCATTCTTTTGCATGTGGATATCTAGTTGTCCCACCTCTTTATATTGAAGAGACTATTTTTTCTCCTGTTGAATTATCTTGGCACCAATGTTGAAAATCAATTAACTGTAAATTTGAGGGTTTATTTCTGGACTGACACTTCATTCTATTCCTTTGATCTATATGTCTGCTCTTATGCCAGTGCCACTCTACCTTGATTACTGTAGCTTTGTAGTGATTTTTGAAGTCAGGAAGTGTGAGTATTTTAACTTAGTTCTTTCTGTTCAAGATTGTTTTGGCTATTCTGGACCCCTTGAATTTTCATATGAATTTTAGAATCAGCTTATCAATATCTTAAAAAATACCACCTTGGATTTGGATAGGGATTGCACAGAATCTGCAGACCAATTTTTGCAGTATTGTTATCTTAATAAAGTTAAGTCTTCCAATGAACATGGGATGTCTTTCCATTTATTTAAGTCTTCTTTAATTTCTTTCAACAGTATTTTGCCATTTTTGGAGTATAAACTTCACAATTCTTTTCTTAAACTTATCCTTAAGTATTTTTTATTCTTTCTGATGCTATTATAAATAAAATTGCTTTTTAAATTTCATTTTCAAGTTGCTTATTGCTAACTTATTTTTGCATATTGATCTTTTACCCTACAACCTGGCTGAACTTGTTTATTGGTCCTAACAAGTTTTCAGAGGATTAGTTGGGAGTTTTACAAACAAGATCATGTCACTTGCAAATATAGATAATTTTAATTCTTCCTAATTGGAATGACTTTTATTTCATTTTTTTGCCTGATTGCCCTGACTAGAACCTCAGAATGCTGAATAGAATGGGCAAGAACAGAGATCCTTGTTTTATTTTTGATCTTATCAAGAAGGCATTCAATCTTTCACCATTAAGTATGATGTTGATTGTGGGTTTATCATAGTTCTTTATCAGGTTAAGAAAGTTCCCTACTATCTCTAGTTCACTGAGAGTTTTTAATCATAAAATGGTGTTAGATTTTGTCAAACGTATTTTTTGCACTTAGTAAGATAAACGTGTAGTTTTTGTTCTTTATTCTATTTATAAGATGTATTATATTAATTGACTTGGATATTGAATCAACCTTGCATTCCTGAGATAAATTTCACTTGGTTATGTTGTATAATCTTTTTTATATGTTGCTGGATCGAGTTAGCTATTATTTTATTGAGGATTTTGCATTCATATTCATAAGAGATGTTGGTCTGTAGTTTTCTTTTCTTGTACTATCTTTGGTTTTGGGATCAGGGTAATACTAGCATCACAGAATGAGTTAGGAAGTGTTACCTCACCCCTCACCTTTTTATAAAAGACTTTGTGAGAAATTGATATTAATTCTTTAAATATTTGGCACAGTTTGCATTCTGAGCTTGAGTATTCTTATGTTGTTGGGTGAAGTGTTCTATGCATGTTTGTTAGATTTTGTTGGCTTATAATGCTGTTCAAGCCTTTTATTTTCTTGTTGATTTTCTGCCTTGTGAAACTTCTACCTTATCAGGAACTGGAGTAAGGGTGATTGGGATCTTAGTAATCTTGGCCTGCAGCCCCTGAGGTAGAGCTTCCACCCTACAAATTGGGGCTGGGTGTAGGACTTCCACCTTACAAACTGAGGAAGACAGCCCCAAACCTCTCAGCTGCTCTTGCCCAGAACAGAGTCTGCAGCATGGAGCTGGAGGGGATGAGAAATGCTGGTGGTGGGCCCCTCCTGACGGGGTGGCGGGTGGGGGTCCTGTGTGATTGGCTGCACCTGCCAGAGTGGAGGTTCTGTCCTGCTCAACTGGAAGAGAGGAGGAAGTTGATTGTGAATCAGGATTTAGTTGCCAAGATTTAGCAGATTAGTTTGAATAAACGTTTTCTTTCATTTGCTGTATGCCCTTAGGGCAAGTATTAGAGACTTTAATCACTGCTTTAAATTTTTTTTTTTTTTTTTTTACCAGTTTTGGTTGTTTCACTGGAGAGAGGTCCTCCCAGCTCCTTACACTGCAATGTGAGCCACTGTGCCTGGCCAGATCTGTCTTATTTAGAGAAGACAGAGGTTTCTGGAAGGTGGGAACCATACCATACCGCCCTCTCTCTCTCTCTCTCTCTCTGCACCTCTCTCAGCACTTGTGTGATGTGAGGCACACAGGAGCTCCTCCATAAGGCCGGATGACCTCAATCATAAATCAGTGAATATCTCTGGGTCTCCCTGCAATTTAGACCCTTCACAGCTGAGCACAAAAAAGAAAACCTATCTGTGCCTCAAGTTTCCAATCTGTTTCCTTTAAACCCACTGAAGTTTATATTATGTAGCAGGCTCTTAAAGACAACAGCCTTCATCCCATTGAAATTGAGTCTGTAAATGCAAAACATTTTTTTTTAAATAATGAATTGGTATTTGAGATTCCTATATTTCAATATTCCTTTGATATTCCAAAATGAAATTTAAACTGCTGGGGTTTTATGCATTCTTCGACTTTCCTTTGATTTGGCTCAACTCGTTGCTTTGAATATGTTTGCTTTAATCACTGGACCATAGAGCAGGAGGGACGCGCATCTTGATGGGGGAGGGCTGGGGGTTCAGCCATCTGGGCCCAGAAAATGACTGCCTTCTGCAAATCACTGGCTCTTCCTGCTGGAACCCGGCTGTAGGGGATAGCCAGGCCCACAGGGAGGGGTGGACTCCCCTGGCTATACTCCAAGGGGGACACTTGAGCCCCTACCTTACAGTTCAAAGGCAGAAAAGGCAGCTGCAGCAGGGCCTCCAGCAGGTGCCAAACCAGGGATGAGTTCCCAGGACATCTGATGGCATCTGATCTGCAACTCAGATGACCAAATGCCTGACCCAAGGTTCTGAGGTGGGGAGATGGGGATGATATGAGTGCAATCTATCCTCATTAAGTTAGGCAGTTTCAGTCCTAAAGAAAGAGAAGGCAAGATCTTGAAGATCATGATGATGGTGGCAGTGACAATGTTGACGATGGTGTAATTAGAGTAATGATAATAGCTACAACGGCCCACAGTGATGAGGCACTTACCATATGCCAGGCGCAGTGTTAAGCTCTGTAGGTGAACTGTTTTGTGAACTGTTTTGTTTTGCTCTCAGAACTGTCTCTATTTGCATTTTCCTAAAACCGACTCAAAGACCAGTAGTAGGAGCAGCCAAGATTGTCCCAGAAAGAGGAATAATGGATTGGGGAGCAGAGAGGAGCTGGGCCAGTGCTAATGAGCTGGTCACCTCTGTAGGCAATTGCTCTATCTTGAGGGGCACCCTTTGGGAAACTATGTAAGGCAACTCAGAATTGTTCTATCAGAGGAAGGAGGAGGAGGCTGGTGCTTTTCTCCTCTGCTTCCCTTCCTCATTGGGTTCCATCCCCATTGATTGAGGGGTTACCACGGGTGATGGTAATTCCCCTGCAGTTCTGAATTGCAATTGCAGGCTGGAGACAAACCCCTATGGTGACTTGTGAGCCAGCGAACACCCTCTGTCAGAGCAGCAGATGGCCCAGGACCCTGAGAAAGAAAACTGTCCTCAGCTGGAATGGCCCACTGTGGCTGCAGGTAAACTCAGAGACAGGCTAAGGAGATATGAGGCCAGACATCAATAGAACCTTCCACAGCAATTTTTGCATAAGTATTTTTATGAATTCTATTTGCAGTAGAAGAAACTGAGGCTTAGAAAAATGACCAGATGTTGTCCAAGTTTGTCCAGCTAGGAAATGTATAAGAACCTCAACAAATATTTCCTTACCATCTGCGCTGTGTCTGACACAGGGCGACAGATGTGAATAAGACATAGTCCTTGTCCCCAGGGACATTACGCATGCGGGATGTCAACCACAAACCTCTAGTCCTGAGTGACAAATGTCATCTAGAAGCAAGCACAGAAGTTAATGTGGGGGAAAGGGCCTTCTAACCCAGCCCAGAGGACCAGGAAAAGCTTCCTGGAAGAAGCAACATCTGTTTTGGGAGGGTGGGTTTTGCTTTACTTTATTTACATGTAAAGTGATCCTGTCTGTTAGGAAGAAATGAGAACAATCTGTATAAGTAAAATGAAGCTGGCACGACACCAGGCACCACCTGACTTGCCCACGAACCCTGCGGAACTTCCTGCACCCTCTCCGTCCTGAGCCATGGTAAACTTATTAGCCATTGGACCACAGAGAAGCCCAGACCTCCACACTCCACGCCAGGCCCCTTCCCAATGTGGAGTCCGGCTGCCATACGTCTTTTTTTTTTTTTTTTTTTTTTTTTTTTTTTTTTTTTTGAGACGGAGTCTCACTCTGTTACCCAGGCTGGAGTGCAGTGGTGCAATCTCGACTCACTGCAAGCTCCACCTCCCAGGTTCATGCCATTCTCCTGCCTCAGCCTCCTGAGTAGCTGGGACTACAGGCACCCACCACCATGCCCAGCTAATTATTTTTGTATTTTTAGTAAAGACAGGGTTTCACTGTGTTATCCAGGATGGTCCCAATCTCCTGACCTCATGATCCACCTGCTTCGGCCTCCCAAAGTGCTGGGATTACAGACGTGAGCCACTACGCCTGGCCCCGGCTGTCATACTTCTAAGCACGGGTTACTCTCAGAGAGACACCTGCATCCTGACAGGCATCATTCAGGGAAGCTGGCACAAGCTCTACCTTGAGTCAGGGAGGGGTGAGGAGGGTTGGGCTCCTAGCCTCACTTGTGGAAAGGGGAGGCCCCTTGGCTCCCTGTACAATGCCTGTACTTCACTGTACTTCACTGATGGTTGTGAAGAAGGCTCACTCCAGAGCCTGCAGGAAGAAAGACTGGGGATTTGGAAAGGGGGGCCTTGAGTTCTAATCCTGGCTTCACCATTTCTCTAGTGACTAAACTTTCTTCTCATTGAGCCTGGCCACTCCTGAGCTCCCACTCCATCCCAGATGGCTTCAAGGCCTGGCACCCCTGCCCCAACTCCCCGTGGTATTCCTCCAGGTGCCTTTAGGTGCAAGGGATAGAGGCTGAACACCAGCTAATTTGGGCAATACGGAGGGTTATTGGTGCCCACAGGGGAGTCCAGGAATGGCCACCCTCTAGGCACAGCTGACTTAGGAGCACCAGTGTCAAAGAAGTGTATCCCACCTCACACAGGGCCCCAACAGCTCTAGACTCACCATCCCCCAGTACAGCCAAGGGAACGGTCTCCTTCTGGAAAGTTCCAGTCATGGGCAAAACAGCATTCCCGTTGGCCAAACTGGCTCACATGTCCATCTCCTCACTATGCCCATGGCCAGAGGAAGCTGGCCTTTGTTTGGCCCGGTCTGAATCACTTCCCAGGGTCCAGGGTGGGGTCAGCCCTGGATAAACCCTGTGAACTGAGACCAGGGAAAGGGCAGGTCCCCAGAAGAAACTCGGGCTACCGATAGCAGGATGATGACAAGCGAGCACTGGGTTAGAAGGAGGAAGCTGCCACTCCACGTGTAAAATGGTGGTGTTTTCAGGGAAGGATGCTGTATTAGTCAGAGTTCTCCAGAGAAACAGAACCAATAGGATATAGATAGACAGATAGATAAGAGGGCATTTGTTATGCGAATTGGCTTATGCAATTATGGAGGCAGAGAAGTCTCACCATCTGTAGTTGGCAAGATGGAGACCCAGGAAAGTGGTGATGTCCATGGAGTCCAAGGCCAAAGGCCTGAGAACTGAGGGTGGGGAGCACGGATGTAAGTCCCGAGGTCCAAAGGCCAAAGAGCCGGGAGTTGTGAGGGCAGCAGAAGTTGGATAGCACAGCTCAAGATGAGAGAGAGAGAAGAACTGGCTTTTCCTCCATCATCTCTTTGTTCTATCCGGACCCTCAATGGATCAGGGATGCCCACCACATTGGCGAGGGCAGATCTTCCGTATTCTAAGGATTCAAATGCTAACCTCTTCCAGAAACACATAGGCTCACCCAAAACAACGTTTCACCAGCCCTCTGGGCACCCCTTATCCCCGTCACAGGCAGTGAACACTCATCGTTGTGTTCCAGTGAATGCTGCAGGGCCTAGGTGTTGGCAGAGATTGGCTGGTGGCTGATGAAGTACAACTCCACGCCGAGTTCAACACGAGCGCAGAGCCCAGGAAGGGTCTGCCCAGATTAAACACCATGGATGCCCATCCTCACTCTTCCCTGCAGAAGAAAAGAATGTGAGAGTGAGTGGAGGGGTGTGTGTGTGGTGGGGGGTGGTCTGAGCGTTTGTGGAAATTCATATGGGGACTTGGTAACATGTGGCACTGAATGTGAGCTTGTGTGCCTGTGGCTGTGTAGGTGTGTTTGAACGACTGGGTGTGGGGTTAGTGTGGGTGTATAAGTGTCTGGAAATAAGGGTGCACTTGGAAGGGGAGCCTGGCGTGATTGTGGGTGCACACAGAGTGAGTGCAGTCTGGCTAGCCAGGAGGACACACACAAGCCAGGTGCCAGCAAGTGGAGCCACCATGGGGATCGACAAGCTCCACAAAATGCCCCCTTGTTAAACAGGCAAGACCAGCCATGCCACCCAAGGTTACACTAGGGCTGAGGGGCTCAAGGACAGAGCTGTGACCTGATTTAGAAAAGTGCCTGCCTGCCCCTGCCTTGTCCCCTGGGACTGGTCAGTGTCCCAGAATGGGAAATGGGTCCTCACTCATCCCACAGACGAAGACTGAGGGCAGAGCACCTCTCGGGTTATGGCCCCACAATCCCCTTGTCAATTACCACTACCACTTTCCTAAACCCAAATCCCTCCCTTTTCTACTGGGGGTTTCAGCCTCTGCCCAGAAGACCAGCTCCAGCCTAAATCCCCTAAATCCCACCCCCTAACCCCAGAACTGCAGACTCATCTTTTGCTTCTCTTTAAGCAGCACCTACCATGCTCCTGGGCTCCTCAAGTGTTTACAGGAGGGGAAAAAAATCAAGCACCATTCTAAGAAAGGGGTTTGGCCTACCTGGGGCAGGGGTCTAGAAGCATGTGGCCTCCAGATGATGTAGGAACAAAGAGTACGCAAGGAGTAGGGCCAGGGGGACATTGCCCATGAGAGAGGTGGGGGTCAGGATATGTAGCAGGGCATCGAGAGGGTAGAGGGATGCTGGTGGTGGGCGGAGGGGGTGTCCAGAGACCACCCCACCTTGTACCCACATTGAACTGCTTCTCATAGCCCCGGGCCTGCACCCTCCAGGTAGGAGTGACGAAGAGACTGCACAGACATTGCGCTGTCAGTCAGTCAGAGCATCCTGCCTGGTTCATAAACCAAAAGGACTTGGGGCAGCACGAAAAGACACATAAAATGCAATATGAAAACGACAGGACGAAACCAGGGGAAACAAGGGCAGGAGGAACAAGTTGAAGCATGCCAACAATCATGAGGCAAGGCCCCCAAAACCCTGGTCCTGGGGGATCGGACTTGGAATAGCCAAGCAGCCAACATGTCTCAGAAGTCACTCCCCCAAGAACCACAGCATGGAAAACAGATGGGAATGGCCTGCTTCGGCCCAGGCTCCCCTCCCCCATGACTGCTTGGCAAGAGCCCCAGTGCTTGGGTGCTCACAGGACATACTGCCAGGTACCAACCAGCGTCCTTATACCATCCCAAGAACCATGTCCAGGGTCACTTCCCTGTTCTGTGAGGCCCCCAGCACTGGACATCGGGCACATGCTGCCTCCTTTAATTCTCTGCATCCCATGAGATGAGCCCTGTGGTCATTCCCATGTCCCAGAGAAGGACACAAACAGTGACAGCCCAGGACTCAGACCCACATCTGGCACTGCCATCCTATCATATCATCTCTCACCTCTCTGAAGGGCTGCCCTTGGGCAAAGGGAGGGGCCGGTCCAGTGTGTCCCCAACCCTAGATCGGACACCAGGAGGGCAGCTGTGCCCACATATTGGACCCACCCACAGATACATGGGTATCCTTGGCAGGTGGTGAGTTGCTTGTCACCCAGGGTGTCCAACACTCCTGACCTGGAGCAGCACAGGGAAGGGGAAGCCAGGAGGCCAGGTGGCTCCCACCCACCCTGAAACCCATGATTTCACAGCCCAGAGAACTCCTCCTCCCGCCCGCCCACTCGTGTGCTCTGCACTAGTGTTGAACTGAGTGTGGAGTCATGTTTTGTCAGCCACCAGCCAATCTCTGACAACACCTAGACCTGGCACCATTAATTAAAACACAGCAATGACTATTCACTACGAGGGGAAAGGGTGGGAGGGAATCAGTTTCCTTTGACTACTCACTTGCCGTACAGTGGACATCTTGCTTTTATATCCCTTCCATACTATACGAGTTATTGACTTGAATTCTTTCTCATTTAGTGGTTTGCGTTGTCAGAGGGTAAAATCTGATGTGTAGCAAATGTCTCTGAGTTCACCAGTAATAACCCCCCAAGAGACCATGCTGAGGAAGTTATATGCTACCAAATAATAAAATATCCCCATCTACTTTTAGAAGCTTTGGACAGCAAAGAGAGACCGCCAGGGCTCGGAAAACCTTCAGACAGAATCTGTCTGGCTTGTCCAGCCTTATTCACAGTGACTCCATACATCACGGAAGGGGTTGGCAGGGCAGGGAAGCCAGGCATAGCCAGATTTCCTCAACGTAAAATCCCATCAACTGAAAGATTTAACAACAGCTTTTGGAAGGGGGAAGGGGCGAGCAAAAACTCCACAATGCCAAACATACACGAAGAGGGAAGATGTATCTGGACCAACAAAATGGTAAAAAGTGGAGGGAAGAGAAAGAACATCCATTTGTACGAAGAAAATATGGCAGATTCCTGCCCCTTGAGACCTGCGAAGTCATCATTTCCAGCCCTCTCTCTGGGGGCGTGCTTTTTAAAGCTCCAAAGATCAACATGTAGTATGAATCACACACTCTAAAAAAGAAAGAATACTCCAGTTCCAACAAATCTAAGGGCGCTGGACAGCTAGCTCAGCATGAACCACAGTGCTCTGGGCTAGACGCAATCCAGTCTGTCCTCCGAGGCCCCTGCACCACCACCCACTTCACAGAGCTTCCCCATAGCCATCCAGCACTGTCCACGTGTCCCTGGAGGAGAGGGCTCTCAAGGAAAGGGAGGAAATTAACAAGCCTACACGGAGCACAGGCCCCATGTCAGTGCTTTGCCAGATGCTGTCATGACAAGACTGAATGAGACCCAATCCCTGTCCTCAGTGAGAGGAGATGAAAAGATGATGATAACTTGCTGAGTGTCTCTGCACCAGCCACTGAGCTGGGTGCCATGTATGTGATGTCCCATTTGATCCTGGCATCAGCTGCACTGGATAATGATTATCCCCACTCTACAGATGGGGAAATAAAGGCTGGGTGAAGCTAAGTCACTGCTCCAAGCACAGGCAGCCAATAAATGGTGAAGCCAGAATACAAACCCTGGCCTCTCTCCAGGGCCTGTCCACACTACTTCTGCCACCCCAGGAACCCCTTTCCCCAGAACCCACAACCCAGAGAAACATCAGCAGGCACTGGACAGGTACTCCACTCTCACACACCCCAGCCCTCAGCACCCCCTCCATGTACACACTTCCACCTCCCATACACTTCCACCTCCTGGATGCCAACCCCTCCACCACGTCCAATCTGTCCACTTATCTTAATTTCCACTGATGAGATCTTAGGCCCCCATGGTCATGGTCATAGGAGACCACCATGACCTCCAAATAGCTCTGAGCTTCCGTTCTCACCCATGAAGTTCATGTCTCCACACAACAGTCAGCTCAGCCTTTGTAAAACCCAAACCTGAAAATGCCCCTCCCCTGTTAAAAATGCTCTAATGGATTCTCCTTGCCTGGAGATAAAATGTTTCTCCTAGGACCCGAATGATCTGCTTACCTCTCTGGCTATCCTCGCCCTGGACCACTGAATAGCCTCGATATTTCTGCCTTCTGTTCATTCTTTCAATCTGTGTGCCTTTGTCCAGTCTCAGAGCCCTCACACATGCTGTTCCTGGAATGCCATTCCCCTCCATGAGTCAATGACTCTTCATCTTGTTCCCTTCCTTGGACAAGGCTGCAGCAATCATCCCATCCAAAGTTTCATTCTCTCCCAGAACCCTGCTCTTTCCTTAAAGTTACATATTTTTTCCTATTTATTAAATATTTGTCCCCTCCACTAAGAGATAAGCTCAAAGATATCTAGAATTGGATCTGTTTTGCTCACCATTGTGTTGTTCATGATACAGCATTGATGCCAAATAAATATCTTGAGTGAATGCATGAATTAATGAATAGGAACAGCATTGCTACACACCGTGGTGTTTCCTCTGCTAACTAGCTAGGAGTCATTCCTTATCCCTGTGTCTCAGGCAGCCACTCCCATATCAATGGAGTTGATAAGTTTGATGTAATTCAGGTCAAACAAACTGTGGTATATCCATACCATGGACTACTACTCAATAAGAAGGAACAAACTATTGACGCATCCAACAGTTCAAATGAATTTCAAGGGAATTATGCTAAGTGAAAAAAGCCAGTCTCAAAAGGTTACATACCTCATGATTCCATAGTCAAAATGACCAGATCACAGAGATGGAGAGGAGAGAAGTTAGGCCTGTCGGGGTGGGTGTGACTATAAAAGGAACACAGTAGGGAGTGCTCTTCTCATGACAGAACGTTCTGTATCTTGATTGTGATGGTGGTTACATGACTCTGTAGGTGGGATAAAATGCCATAGAGCCATGCATAAAGACATACAGAAAAATAAAACCACATGAATGTGCATAATAACGGGTGAAATCCAAGTACAGTGTGTAGTCTGGTTAATTACATTGTGAAGAATGATGTCTGGTTTTGATGAAGCAGTAGAGTTATATAAGATGTGTGAAGGGTGCACATGACACTTTGTACTATTTTTGCAATTTTTTGTGACTCTATCATTATTTCAAAAGAAAAGAAAAAGAAAAGATGGAATCCATGTGCCACCCCAGGCTCAGACTCTCCGTCCCCACCTGCCCTACTTCCATCCATGAGTTCCCAGGCTATTTCTGCTCCTCCCACTGCAGTGACCCCTCAGCACCTGCCCCAGATGGCTACTTCTCAGCTGGGACACCTACAAATGGCACAGAGCTGTGGACCAGTCCCACTGCTCCCATGGACAGAAGAGACGGGTACCCACAGCCACACCTCTCTGGTGTGGTTGGGTAATGAACACGTACAAGTTAGGTACCCATGCCTGGCATCTCATATCGCACTAGATTCGGAGGGAGGGTCCAGTAGGTTTTCGTGTATCAGCCTCTAATCAGTTGTTATACCCAGGCTGAGGCCCTCTCACTACATCTTAAAAGAGGCATTGGCAGAGATGGCCAGATGAGAAGCCCACACTGGAAACCTTCTGTACACTCATCCTCATAAACCCAGAGATGAGGAATCTTTAACTGAACCAAAGAGGCCAAACCTTTCATCTATCAACTGTGCCGTTGGCCACAGGCAGAAAAGACACTGGTTTTAGTTAAGGGTAGAAACTGTGCCAATGATCACTGTATTAGACCTAAGATAGATGCACGAGGAAGCCTGCTGGGGTTTGTGGCTTGGGGATGAGATGGCAAGTCTGGTTTGAGCTCAGTCCAGACTCTGGTAGGAAAAAGCAAGAAAAAGAAAACAATTCCCAACTTGCGGCCACACAGCAAGCAGCAACTGCGTTTACTCCAAGACGAGACTGTGCAGGCGCGGTGTTGTCTTCACCCTTGGCTACACCCTAAGCCTTGACTGTCCGCACAGGCCAAAGGCTGGCAGAGACCAGCGAGCGTCTGAGGTGAACTGGGTAACTGGATTGACCTGGTACAGAGGAATGTGCCCTGGATGAGAGTCCATGGGATACTAGTCTTGGCTCTGCCCCTGATTCACCGTGTGTGCTAAGCAAGAACCTTCCCCTCTCTGGGCCTCAGTTTCCCCATCTTCCAAGTACACTGACTTTTGAGGTATTCGTCAGATGTAAATGTTTATCAAACCAGATTCTTCAGCCACAGCACTGTAGGCATTGTGGGCACTTTGCACCAGGCAATGCTCTGATGGGGACTGTCCCGGGCACTGTAAGATACTTAGCAGCATCCCTGACCTCTACCCACTGGTGGATGAGCAATGTCTTTCCCCAGCCCACAGTGTGATAACCAAAAAATATCTCCAGACACAGCCAAATGTCCCCTGGGGGGTAAAGTTGCCCTGCCCTAGACTCACACACCCTCCAGCCAAGAAGGAGGGAGGAGGCCCTGAGGACTCCTGCCTGCCGGAGGAAGCCACACACCTTCCCCCGAGACTCTGGCTCCCAGCTCTGCTCTGGCTCCCAGCTCTGCTCTGGCGCCTCCTACGACAGGGGCCTCCTCCAGGACAGCACTCTTTATTCCAAAGCTCTCAAGGTCCCTTTGGATTGAGCTGCAGCGTTCTTCACTGTTTGGAACAATCTAGAACCAGCCTGGGCTCTCCCCTGTGTCCCAGGCCACTGGCAACCCTTATCTTCTCCACTGCACCCCTGGGAGAGGGCAGGTGCATGCCACTGGAAGGAGGGCAGGATCGGGGAGGCAGGACACCCACAGGCTCTGGGAAAGGGAGGCCTCCCGACAAGCCCCTGCCCTGTGACAGGTTCTGCTGTCTCCTACTGAGTTC
This sequence comes from Macaca mulatta, assembly GCF_049350105.2. NCBI lineage: Eukaryota > Metazoa > Chordata > Mammalia > Primates > Cercopithecidae > Macaca > Macaca mulatta. Next base: position 168,336,756 of record NC_133412.1, read on the forward strand.
ATGCCTGCAGGCGCAGCGTCCTCACCTGCCAGGTGCCTGCCCCGCCCTCCACACAGCTGTGAGACCCAGAAATAAGAAGCCGAAAATACTGTATAAACGGTGCAATCCCTTCAGGGCGGTTCTCCTCCCCGGGCTTTGGATTGCACCTAAAATCCCCTGATCTGGAATAAAAAGTAGGCAACCCAGGAAGTCCTTGATCTGCAGGAAGCAGCCCATATCAGAGGGGTCCTTCGTGACCCCAAGGCCTGATATTCACTGTCACCCGGCAGGGAGCATCCACTGCTTCCCTGCATCTTGGTGATTCTCCGTCTTCCCCGTCAGGTCAGCGCTGGGCCCATGAGGCAAGCTCCTTGCCTTGTTCACACTGTCTCCCCAGCATCCCGACAACGTGTCCCCCAAGAGACGTGTAGTACCCTTTTGGGACAAGAGTACACAAAACAGAGCTCCTTGTGGCAAACAAGGAATCCTCCCTTCCCCGTGGGGAGTGGTCCAGGGGAAGCAGCAAAGTTAGAACGAAGGCCCCATGGTGTGCGGCTTGGAGACCAGATTGGGCTGTGTCCCGAGGATCAGGGTCAACCAGAGCAGCCTTTCAGAGTCCTGATGATGCAGGCTCGAGACACATGAGGGCAGGAGGAGGAGATGGACCAATGCTGATGGCGACAGTGAACCTGGGGGCCACCCGGCCTCTCTTCCTGAGACGTGCTGATGTATTTATCAACTGCTATGACCATGTAAATTAATGTTAGTCAATACAGAAATACGAATTTGAAAGATATTTAGTTTATTCTAATGTGTGTGGTGTAGAAACCAGGAGATATTAACTGTGGTGGAAATGGCTCAGAAAACCCTTTTGGCAATTACCCAATGGAGGGCTGTTTTTAGCAATTGTCGGCTGATCCCTCGACATGGCTGTTACTAACTGCTGCCCCTCTCTGAGCCATGATTTGACAGGAATCCCCAACTCTTCCAGCAGCCTGCCCTGTGAGAGCCACGAGGACCCGGGCCCCACCCCTGTGCTGTGGCCAGCAGTTGGATGGCAGCACTGCTCCTGCCCACCTGGACACATGTGTGAGGCCATCTGACCCCCCGCATACCGCTGACCCCATCCCCACCGCTGCCCTGCACTCCAGCCCCAGCCCCCTGTCTATGCTGCCTGCCGGCCTCTGCTTTGGCTCTTCCTCCTGCCTGGAATACTCTTTCCTCGAGTGTTTACGTAAATGGGGCCCCCAGCTTTTTCTGGGTTTTCTGCGCAGGTCTGTTCAACCTTCTCTGGCCACCCTTCCTAAAACCTTAGCACCCCCACTGCAGACACCCCATCCCTCTCCTTGGCCCTGTCTTCTCCTTAGCGCTTATTCCAGCCGCCTCCCATGGACTGTGAATGAGCGAGTGAGGAACGCAGGCTGGGAGACTCCTCTGGGGACCCCAAAGGGACTCCATGGAGTGCCTCCGGCCCTCAGGAGAAGGCTGTTCTCCAAGAACTGTTAGGCCCACCGTAAGGAAAATGTAACAGGATTTAAAAAGGCAAGGGGAAAGACGCAGGAAGGGAGCTTTCTTGAGTGCCGGAACTTTCTAGTATTTCAGCCATTTTTCACAAGAACTTGAGACAGGTGTTTTCACTCGCACAACAGAGAGGTGAAAAACCAAGGCCCGGAGAGCCTTAGCTCAAGGTCCCAGGCTTCTTAACGCAGAGCCAGGGCAACCTCAGATGCGCCCCGCTCCAAAATCCTGCCCTCTCTCAGACCCAACCCCCGCATCTAGGAAGCAGCAAAAGTGCAGAACAGAAGCCAAACCATCCCAGGGTGTGAGCCTTCTTCTCATCTGCATCCCACCCAATGGTCCCAAAAGTCCAGATCTCAGAGTGCTGGAGAGCAGGACCTGACACTCCGGGGCTGTGGGGCCTGTGTACCCCACCGACAGGAGCCAAAGGCCCGTGCCCCACCTGGGTCCCACCCTTCAAGCTGTCCGCTCCCATCAGAATGGGGCCTCTGACATACAAAACCCCGGCCCTGCCTTGGGCTGGTTTCGGGTTTCTACAACACAGTAAATCGGCGTGTTTTTATTTCTCCATCTGTAAACATCTCTCCATCTAATACGGTAACTGCTGTTTATACAGAGCTATAAAAACAGAGGTCAGAGCACAATAAGATTATAGTCTTACTTCAATACATCCAATCCATAATAAAATACAATCTTACAAACGATCCAGAGGACCCGTTTAGGGGTTCCTTAAGAATTAATGTCTGTCATATGTAAGGATTCCATTCTATAATATTTTCCACAGCTGTCAGGACCCATTTAAAAGGCAATATCCTTTTGCTGGCATTTGATTTAGGCTCTGTTTATACCATGTGGAGGATTGTTAATTCTGCGATGTCTGACTCAGGGGTGTTTGATTACACAGAGGCCACCACCAGCAGGGTGACACATGATGTAGTGTGAGACCAGGGAGCGGGGCTGCAGCCAGGCCCCTGTCCTGATGAGGTGTGTCTGCAGGGATGGGACCCAGCGGCGGGGAAATGAGACGCTCTGTTTTCCAGGCAGCGTGGGCTGGTGGCAGGAAGAGCTCTGGCGAGAGAGGAATAGGACTTGGCCCAGCCATGCGCTCAGTGATGGGAGTGAGAGTTCATTTGCTGCTCGAAGACTTAGTTCCCAATTAATAAGTGGAGAGCCAACCTGGTGCCTCAGGAGGTGTTCCAGGCTGAACTGTGTTCCTCCCAGCCCCCACCCTCTCCAAAAAGTCTATGTTAGAGTCCTAACCTCGGCACCTCCGAATGTGACTGGTTTGGGGATGGAGCCTTCAAAGAGGCGATTAAAGTAAAATGAGCTTATATGGTCACGTCATAATCCAATCTGACTGGTGTCCTTCTAAGAGGAGATTAAGAAACAGACATGCGCAGAGGGAAGACCACGTGAAGAGAGGGGAAGACGGCCATCTGCAAGCCAAGGAGAGAGGCCTCAGAGGAAACCAGCCCTGCCAACACCTTGGTCTTGGACTTCCAGCTCCTGAATTGTGAGAAAGGATATTTATGTTGTTTAAGCACCGTAGTCTAGAATGCTTGCTGCTGACAGCCCTGGCTAACTAACACTAAAGGGTCTTGGGTGGTTCCAGGATCCATGGATGCTGCTCAGTCTTGTTTGACTATTTTCTTGTCACTAGAAGCAGCGCTCTCTGCAGGAAGGTGCCTTTTCTGCCCAGGCTGGTTCTAGATTGTTCCAAACAGTGAAGAACGCTGCAGCTCAATCCAAAGGGACCTTGAGAGCTTTGGAATAAAGAGTGCTGTCCTGGAGGAGGCCCCTGTCGTAGGAGGCCCAGACAACAAAGGAGACTGGAAGTATAAGAGGCTTTCACTACCCTTGAAGGTGAAACCCTTGACCCTACTGTCTTCCCTCCCTTGATGATCTCATTCCATCCCACACCCACTGAGGACCCTGAAATGTTTTACCCCAGCCCAGCCCTCTCCCCCCAGCCTCAGAGCAAACATCCTGCTGGTTGCTTCAAATGCCTTCCTGCGTGCCTACAAGTCCCTCCCACCCAGGGTGGCCAAAACCCCATTCTTGAGCACCTTGCAAAACTCCTCCCTTTAGTGGCTGTCACCATCTCAGAAATGGCAGATTTCACTGCTTGGATCAAATACCTGGAAGTTCTCCCACACTCCTCTCTTTCCACCATAACCACTCCCAGTTCATCGGCACAGCCATCCCATCAGCTCCACTTCACCACATGTCCAGAATAGAACCACTTTCTGCCCCCTCCAAGGCACCATCCTCATACAGCCATTATCACCTGCCACCTCCTAACCCCTCACTGGACTGTGATACCTTCCTGTTGCTGCTATAACAAGTTAGCACAAACTCTTTGGCTTAGAACAGCACACATGTATTCTCTTACCACTCTGGAGGTCAACAGTCCAGCATGGGTCTCCCAGGTCTGTATGTAGGGTGTCGGTAGGGCTGGTTCCTTCTGGAGGCTCCAGGGGAAATCCATTCCCTTGCTTCCTCCAGTTTCTAGAGGTTTCCTACCTCTGTGGCTCCTGGCCCCTTCTTCCACTGGCAAAGCCTACTGCGTGCACCCTTCTCCTGGGCTGTCACATCCTTTCCGTGGACTCTGTTTCCACTCCCACCCCTCTGCAATGTCTTCACCACTCAGCTGCCTGCATGCTCCTTTTAAAATGCAAATCAGGTCTGGTCCCAATGGAGGTCCTGGTGGCCTAAACACCCCTGGTGCTCTAACCCCTGAGAGCTGTGACCTCTCCTGCCATTCACTCCTCAAAAACCCACCTCTCCTCACACTGGCCTTCTAGTTCTTTCTGGAACATGCCAAACATGCTCCACCCTGAGGGCCTTTTCCTTACTGTCCCTCTGCACACTTTCCCCAGAAACTATTTGCCTGCAGGAGTGTGCCGAAAAGCCCTTTAGAGAGTTCCTCCCTGACCACACCACCTAAATTACAACCCAATCCTCCATCTGCAGCTCCCTCCATCTCTCCATCCTCTTCCATGGCTGCATTTTTCTGCATGGGATTTATCATTGTCTGACGTACACTTATTCGCCGATATTCTGTCTTCCCCACAAGTATGTAAGCTCTGTGGGAACAAGATGTGGTCTGTCTTCTTTCCACTGAGTCCCCAGCTCTGGCTGGCACAGGGGGACATATACACATAGATGTGGTTGAAAAGACAGATGTGCATTTTGAGTGATCAGTGGTTGAGGTTAAGACCTGAAAAAAGTCATTCCTGTGGTTCCTGAACCAGAAAATGTTTGAGTTAGAAGGCACTTCAGGATTGCCTTGTCCCACATAATCCACACAGGAACTCCCTTGGGGTTCTGCCCAGCAGAGGGTCCATCTGTCCTCAGGTTCAACAGCTGAGCTTCCCCCACTGCTCCAGAATGCCCTAGAAGGCATCTCATCTTTTGAGTTCTAGGATTCCAGTAAACAGCCTGATATAGATTGGGTTGCATAGATGGATGGATAAGGATGTAGAAGGATATATTGGTGAAAGTAAAATAAAATGGATGGATGGATGGATGGATGGATGGATGGATGGATGGATGGATGGATGGATGGAAAAATGGATGGGTAAATGGATGAATAGATGAAAGAATAATGAGTGTATGGATGGAAGGATAAATCAAAGGAAGAAAGAAAAGATGATGAATAGATGGATGGGTGGATAGAAAATGAATAGATAGGTGGAAAAATAAAAGGAAGGAAGAAGGGAAGGAAGGAAGGAGGGAAGGAAAAGGGAAGGAAGGAAGGAAAAGGGAAGGAAGGAAGAAAAATGGATGGATGGATGGAAGGATAGATGGAAGGGAGGATGGAATAAAGGAGGGAAGAAAATATGATGGACAGATGGATGGGTGAAAACAGATAAATGCATGGAAAGAAAATGGATGGAAGGAAGAAGGGAGAGAAGGAAGGAAGGAAGAAGGGAGAGACGGAAGGAAGGAAGGAAGGAAGGAGAGAAGGAGGGAAGGAGGAGGGAAGGAGGGAAGGAAGGAAGAAAGAAAAGGTAGATGGGGCAGATGGATGGATGAAAATCAGTGACATGGAGCTCATCCCATTCCAAGGCAGCCTGAGGTAACTGGAGAGAACTGGCAGACAAAAAGCCCTTCTTGGAGCTGCACTGGTGTTCATTTCTCTGTATTACAGAATTACTGTTTGCCCAAGAACTTCCTTCTTCTCATTTTCCATAGGTTTGCAGGCAGGAGAAAAGAGTGACAGTTTTCTCTTCCTCCTCTGTTCTATGCTCCCCACTAATACCTCTGGTAGAGCATTCACCTACTGGGCTGTAACCTGTTGGGTGCATTTTCTCCCTAATACCACAGGCTCTCAATTTCCAGCACAAAGCTCAGGACACCAGGAAACATCTGGTGAAGGAAGGCTGAGGTTACAAAGGACAGCAATATCCCAGCCCACAGCAGGGTCCCCACACCTGCTCTACTACACTCACTCGGTAGTGACTCCATTCCAAACGGGGCCTCTCACGGGGTGGCCATGAGGAGCTGGAGCTTGTGAGCCCCTTAAAATAAAGGCAACGTCATATACTTCACGTCTGCCTATTGCAAGAGCTCATCAAGAAAGACAGCACTGGTGTGCATTAAAAATACCACAATGTATTAAGTACCAGGCTCACATTTTCAACCATTTAACTCCCAGAACAAGCAAACCAGCATCACCACCCCCATTCTGTGGATAGGGGAAATGGAAGCTGAGTTGAAACTGGTTTGCCCACAGCCACATAACTAGTTCATGGTGGAGCAAGACTTGAACCCAGCTCTCCTGCCTGGCTCTGTCTCTGCACCTCCACAGCTGAAGGAATGAGAGGTGAGCCGCCAGCAGTTACGTGCAGAAGGGGCTGGTGGCAGGACAACGTGGGCCATCGCTGGGCTCTCATTTCCCCTTCTTTCCTCTGGAGGTCACTGAATAGCCAAGGCAGGGAGGGCCCCGAAGACCACCTGGCACAGGGAGGGACCTGCCCAGAGGGAAACTAAGGCGCATAGCAGAGAAAAGGCTTGGCCATGGTCACGAACAAGAACGTGGCAGAAGTGGCCTGCTTGTAGGTGTCCTGTCCCATTGACACCGCCCTGTTTTGCCGTTCTGCTCCTACCTTCACTGGAGTCCATTTCACCCCTCCCAGCTCCCTCACCGAGCCCCTCCTAGGTTACACTGTGTGCCCAGAGGGGTCGATTTGAGTCAGCCTCAAGCTGCACAATCCTGGGTGCTTCCTACTGACATTCACTCCTGAGAAGCCGCATTAGTCAGGGGTCTCCAGAGAGCAGAGAACAGAACCAATAGGAGGGGTGTGTGTGTGTGTGTGTGTGTGTGTGTGTGTGTGTGTGTGTGTGTCTAAAGAGATTTATTCTAAGAAATTGGCTCACATGATTATGGAAACTGGCAAATCCAAAATCTGCAGTGTAGACTGGCATCCTGGAGATCCAGGAAGAGCTGGTGTTCAAGACCCAGCTCAAGGCCACGGGCTGCAGAATCCCCTCTTGCTCAGAGGTCTGTTTTCTGTCCCATTCGGTCCAGCAACCAACTGGATGAGGCCCATGCATGGGATGGAGTATGGGCCGCTTTATTTAAGGTCCACCCGTTTAAATGTCAATGCCATTCAAAAACACCCCCACAGAAACCTTTAGAATAATATTTGACCATATCCCTATCTAGGCACTACGGCCCATTTAAGCTGACACATGAGATTAACTGTCACAGAAGGTAAAACACTCATCGGACAAGCAGCTCCTGGGATCCTCACAAACACAGGGCTCCACCCCTGGCCAGCCCTAGGGAACCTTGGACAAGTCACCTCATGTCTTCACTGTGCCCTCCACTGACAATGGGACTAAGAGTCCCCCACCTTGAGGCTGGGCCGAGGATCAAATAGGACGGTGCCCTTTATTACTCAGCAGAGTTGCTGGCACACGGGGGAGACCAGCAGACGACACTCGACAGCATCGTGTCCCTTAGGCTGCCTGCCAACCCCCAGGCTCCGCCTCTCGGCTGCTGGTCCTCTCTGTGTCTGTCACCTGTGGCTGATTCTTGAGCTCCATCCCCCGCCCTCCTCCTTGTCGGAAGCAGGCTGGCTGCAGCCTACCCTCTCTACTAACTCTCCCATACACCCGCCACTGGCTTCTGATTAAGCCCAGCCCTGGGAAAGTGTTTGTGTTGAAGCTACCCCTTGTGTTTAAGACACCCCTTCCCGGCACCTGCCCACATGGTCCACATGGCCACCAGCACAGCCCCCTGGGGGCTACTTTGCCCTACCCCTCACCACACAGGCATGCAGGCACACACATGCACACCCACACATACACACAAGCACACAGGCCAGGATCAGCATCTCTCCCGATGTATGAAGAACATGTGGGGTGTGTAAAACCCTTTTTTGTCTCCATGGTGACATAAGGTCTGGACCTCTTGGAGGACCTCCCTCCTGGACCAAAAGCAGTCACACATCACTTAACAATGGGGCTACATCCTGAGAAATTCATTATTAGGCAATTCCATTGTTGTGTGAACATCATAGAGAGTACTTACACTCTACGTAGCTGACTGTACGCCTAGGCTCTACAGTCTAGCCTATCGCATTCTGCAACATGCTGCCATGCTACACATTGTAGGTGATAGTAATGCAATGGTAAGTATTTATGTCTCTATCTCAAAACATAGAAAAGGTACAGTAAAAGTATAGTCTAAAAGATAGAAAATGGTCCGCCTGTCTAGGGCACTTACCAGAAGTGGAGCTTGCAGGACTGGACATTGCTCTCGCTGAGTCCATGAGTGAGTGAGTGGCGAGTGAATAGGAAGGCCTAGGAGTTACTTACTGCTCACTGCTGTAGCCTTTATCAACACTGGACACTTACATTACACTAAATATATCAAAAATGTTTTCCTTTCTTCAATACTCTATTAATCTTAGTGTACTGTAACATTTTTACTTTATAAACTTCTACTTTTTTAAAACTTCTTTACTCTTTTGTAACAGTACTTAGCTGAAAACACAAACACATTGTACAACTGTAAAAAATATTTTCTTTCTTTATATCCTTATTCCATAAGCTTTTTTATATTTGTAAAAATTCTAATATATATATTTTTTACTTTTTAAACTTTTTAACAAGAAGTTAAAAACTAAGACACAAACACACACATTAGCCTAGGCGCACACGGGGTCAGGACCATCAGTGTCACTGCCTTCCACCTCCACATCTTGTTCCACTGGAAGGTTTTCAGGGACAGTAAGATGCATGGAGCTGTCCTCTCCTCTGATAACAATGCTTTCTTCTGGGTACCTCCTGAAGACCTGCCTGAGGCTGATTTACAGTTAACTTTTTAATAAGTAGAAGGAGTACACCCTAAGGCCAGGCATGATGGCTCACACCTGTAATCCCAGCACTCTGGGAGGCCAGGGTGGGTGGATCACCCAAAGTCAGGAGTTCGAGACATGGTGAAACCCCATCTCTACTAAAAGTACAAAAAATTAGCCAGGTGTGGTGGCTCATGCCTGCAAATCCCAGCTACTCTGGAGGCTGAGGCAGGAGAATCACTTGAACCCAGGAGGCAGAGGTTGCAGCGAGCCAAGATCCCATCACTGCAGTCCAGCCTGGGTGACAAGAACGAAACTCCATCTCAACAACAAAAAAAGAGTATACTCTAAAATAAGAATAAAAATTATAGTGTAGTAAACATATAAACCAGTAGCATAGTCGTTTATTATCATTATCAAGTATTATATACAGTCCATAATCACACGTGCTAGACTTTTATACCACTGGTAGCCCAGGAGGTCTGCTGACACCAGCATCACCACAGACTTTTGAGTAATGCTTCGTGTTACAACATCACTAGGCCATAGGAAGTTTTCAGCTCCATGATAACCTCAGGAGATCACTGTCATATATTCAGTATGTTGTTACCAAAATGTAATTATTGGATGCATGAATATAGTTCTAAACATTATATAAGTTTGTTCAAAAATTGTTTACAGACACCTCCCCCAAGTCAGGCACTGTGTGCATTTTAGCCATACATGGACAAAAAGAGAAAGATGTGGGGTTTGCTTCTTGGCCTCCTGATAATACTTGCAGGGACTGCGCCGGCCGAGCGGCCACATGGATGCCTGACACAGACCCGGGTCATCCCAGGCCAGGGCCTGGACAGGCTGAGCTTGCTTCTTCATTCCTGAGGGCTCATACTGAGCCCCTGAGTGTGTAAGGGGCTTGGCAGTCATTGTCCCGGCCATGAGCTGTCCCTTGGGCAGGCCCTAGGACTGTCCTGCCCTGTCCCACCTTTGCTAGAGCCCCAGCTTCAGGCATGGTTGGTCAGTGACCCCAGGAACGCTTCTCCACAGACAGAGGAGTGACTCCCTCACTCTGAAGGCGGCAGGACCCTAACTCCATGTCATCTGTCACAAAGCACATGTCAGGGCTCCTCTGTGCCAGGTCCAGGGACACTAAGAAGTGTCACCAGGGCCCTGCCCTCAGGGAGAAGGATGAGAGACAAACCTACCCAGCGGATCTATCCTCCCAGGCTAGAGACTGCGTCAGGTCGCTGGATCCAATGTATTCACCCTCCACCTCCACACCCCATGGGGGTGTCTCCTCCAAGACTGAGGCTCACAGATGCCTCCCAGCAAGCCCAGCTCTTACCTCCCAACCAATCACACTTCTCCACTGGAGCCCCAGTCTGGGGACCAGCTGGCATTTGGAGCTGCCTTTAGCGAAAAGATGTGTATAATCCCAGGAGTCCGTGGGGCTGTCGCTTCAGGAAGTTCCTGAGACCGAGGTCTGTGAGAGGGACAGTGGCCTCTCGGCTGCTGTTTCCCACTCGGCCCCAGGCGTCGCCCCCGGTGTCTGCAGAGAGGGAGAGAGGAATCCCCTACAGTATTTAAATTGGCTTTTAATCTCATTTTTCGCTGATTGTACGTAGCTGAATGTGAGTGTAAAATAATGGCCAGAGAACGCCATGACACGGTAAGTCCCCAAATCCCCGTTCAGAGGGCTGTGTTCTACGGTGTGGGCTCCAGTTCTATATGGGTCTATATGGGTCTGCCATCTGTTCTGCGATGGTTTGTGTATGAATGTGCACGCCAAGGCTTCAGCCATGCAACTACGCCATGGGGGCTGTATTATACAAAATATCTAACCTCACAGAGCACGGTGACAAGGACAGCCATGGAGACCACCGCCCACTGAATGTGAGGATGGCCATGTCACTAATCTCCTCGGAGTCTGTACAAGAAGCAGGTGATGGGAGGCCACCTCCATGGCCCATCCGAGCGCTATCACTCCTGTATACCTGAAATGACACAGACAGAGTCATTTCATGGCAGAGCCCCATGGCTGATCCCAGCATTTAGTTAGGGCCTCAGAGATGCGCCATGATAGGTACGAGCCCAGGCTCTGACGTCAGACAGACCTGGTTTCTAACCCTGGCTCTGCTCCTTACAGGCTGCTTGACCTTGGAGGAATCACTTAACCTCTCTGGACCTCATTACTTTCATCTGCAAAGCAGAACAGATGACAATCACAGTGACCACACAGGGAGGGGTGAGGGTGAAAACTGATCACACAAGTAAAGAACATACTGGTGACCTGGTGCGGTGGCTCACGCCTGTAATCTCAGCACTTTGGGAGGCCAAGGCAGGCAAATCACATAAGGTCAGGAGTTCGAGACCAGCCTGGCCAACATGGTGAAACCTACTAAAAATACAAAAATTAGTATGGCATGGTGGTAGGCACCTGTAATCCCAGCTACTCAGGAGGCTGAGGCAGGAGAATTGCTTGAACCCGGGAGGCAGAGGTTGCAGCGAGCCAAGATCACGCCATTGCACTCCAGCCTGGGCAACAAAGTGAGACTCCATCTCAAAGAAAAGAAAAAGAGAAGAAAGGAAAAAGGAAAGGAGAGGAAAGGAAAAAGGAAAGGAAAGGAAAGGAAAAGAAAGGAACTGGCAACTGCCTGGCACAGAGTAAGTGCTTCCTACATTGCTTGTTGTTATTGGTGCTGTTGAAACGTGTTCCCAGGGTGCGTGTGTTCAGCGTCCATCTCTAGCAATCAGTCAGCCACAGGCCTGAGCGGCACACAGCAGCATTTTGCCTGTGAAAACATTTTGGTGCAATTTTCTGACCCGCAAAAATATTTTTACAGTGGAAACGCATGTCTGGCTTGGAACTGCTCAGTCTCACTGGCTTGTTTAGCTTCTCAGGAAAATAAACAAAGGTGAATTTGTGGACACTAGGGGATGGACTCAAATCAAACAAATGTGCCACTCGCCAGTCCCCAGTATACCCCCCTCCGCCCCACCCATCGGGGCAGCAGAACCTCAGACCAGGTCACCTGACCTGGCAGACTAAATAACCTCCTGGCGTCGCCTGGGAGGCCACTGAGCGCAGAGCCTGGCAGCCTGGAGAGCCGCCAGTGCCCCGGGGCCCTCATCCACCTTTCATTTCTCAGAGCAGGTGACAAAACCCAGGGTGGAAAGGCGACCGACTCAAATCACACGGCAAGACTTTGTGGGCACATTTGTTAGTTTGTTTAGATGTCTAATATAATTTACTGAGCGCACGCTAATTGTCTGAGGAAGCCAGTGCCATCCCTTTTTACCAGAGAAAAATGTGGTTTGGGGCGGTTACCTGGCGTGCCCAGGTCATGGTGCACAGGGGCTGGAGCCTCCAGCTTCCTTCCTTCCCTCTGTGGCTGAAAAGCCTGTGCCCTGTTTTCCAATCAGCTGACTTTGTCCAGAGAGATAGCAGGAAAATTAAAGAACAGGCAGAAGTCTTGACAAAAAGCAGTGTTCCCAGCATCATCATTTAGTAAGCGTGCAGCCATAGATAGACCATGAAGGGTGTCTGAAATCCACAGTCATCCTCTCTAAGGTGACAGTTCCATGCAACGGAATACTACGCAGCAACAAACAGGAACCGACTACGAGCACACACACTCCAGCCTGGCTGACTCTCACACACATCACGTGGAGGGAAGGGTGCCAGGCAGAGAAGCACTCTCTGGGCACGTCCATTTATATGAAGTTCAAGAGCAGACAAAACTCCTGGGGTGGTGAAGGCCAGAACAGGGATTGCCTCTGGGGTGGGCTAGGGGCTAAAAGGATGCACAAGAAACCTTATGGTGTCGGGGATGGTAATCTGGGGTCTACATAGGCAAAAATTCAGCCGGCTGCACCCCCGGAGATCCGTGCTCTTTAATAATTGTAAACCAGGCCTCCATACAAATGATGACAATAAAATAAACAAGGATGACAGAAGTGCCTGCTTCACAGCAGTGAATTACGCCGTGGTAAGAAGGCAACGCGACACTTCTTTTGTTGTTGTCTTGATCAGCGTTTTGAAGTCACACCTTTTGCCCCTTTACTTCCAGACTGACTGACTAGATAGATTCGTTCGTAGCTCAGTCATTTATTCATTTGTTGATTCACTCAGCACGCTTGTGGGGCTCCACAGAAGGAACTCGGTGCAGGCACTGACATGTTCTGGCGGGCGTTGTAGCAAAACCTTCCTGACCCCGGTGGGGACGGTGGAGGGAGAGGGAGGGGACAAGAGAGGAGGCCAGTCCAGCCGGGAAGAGATTAGAAGGCAAGGTCTTGGGTCGTCTTCAGCTGGTTCCTGGCAAGTCTCTCCCATTAGGTCATTCACCTCAAGAGTCCTACCAGAAGCTCTGCTGCTCACTGTTTGACCTCCTGAGATGCTCAGCGAGGTCCGCACACGGCAGAGGCAGCCATGGAAACCACGACCCTCACTTCTTCCCAGCCACAGGCGTCTCCCATGTGCCTCCAGGTGTGTACATTTGGAGGGACCCAGAAGGTCATCTTGGAGAGAAAACCGGGCCCGGCCTGAGGCCACTCGTGCAACCCACTGGGCTAGATCCAGGTGGATAGACCCAGAATTAAAAAACAAATGAACAAGCAAAAAACAGGCAAGAGTTCCCCTTTTGTACAAAACGTCAATCCTGCTACCTTTCTTTCTCATTAACAGACCGAGGTAGCGGCAAGTGTGCTAAGCGCTGGGACCTGGTGAGGAAGACAAGACTGGCCCCTGCCTTCCTGGCCTGTGATGTTGGGAGGTGGGCAGGGAGTTCCCAACAAGCGCACAGTGTCAAACTCACGGTCACTGCTGTGAGCAGCACCAAGAGGAAAAATCAGGGGATGCACGGATGTGCGTATCGGGGAGGCCTGGCCTCGTCCGCTGGTGCAGGGAGACCTCCAGGAGGAGCAGGCATTTCAAGGATGAGGCAGCATCAACCAGATGGCAGGAGGGGGACTGGGGAAAGCGCACAAGCAGAGGAAGCTGCATGTCAAAGATGCTGAGCAGAGGCATGGATGGACAAGAAGAAGCTGTGGTCTGGGGCACAGGGCTGGTGCAGAGAAACTCGAGATGAGGCTAGACCCACTCAGGCCAGGCCCGGAGGCCTCAGTAAGGATCTGGGTCCTTGTGTGAGCGGTGGGGACAGGCGCAGAGGGCTCTGAGGTTTAGGCAGGAGCCCGGTTTGGTGAGAATTAGAGGTCTTACCACCTCATTCTGGCCTCCAGGTAGAGAGTGGCTTAGAGGAAGCAGGCAGCAGAATTCCAGAACCGATAAGAGTCATCCAGGCAAGAGGGAGGAGGGTGTGAGCATGAGCTGGACAGAGACTGGCTTTCAGCCATCCTCCTGTTGCCAGAGGGCTTAAGACAGTCTCTAGACGCTGGTGAGACACTCCAACCCCAGCTGGTGACCATGTTCTTAACATTGTCACGAGAAAGAATTCAGGGGTGAATCAGAATGAAGGGACAGGCAAGAAGCTTTTCTTGCAAAGCAAAAGTACACACATAAGAGAGAAGTGCTAACGTACTCATGAGACCTCATCAGGCTGAAAGGAGTTGGGGTTTCCAATTGTATGGGCTCTTCTAATTAGGGAGTAGAATCATCACGAGGTTTTCTATAGGAAAAAAACAGAGGTTTCTTAGAATTGAGGTGCCATCCATTTTTATACTAAATATGGGCTTGCTGGGATCTGTCAGGGTGCTAGGGGAGGCAGGTGGATGGTAATGAGCATTAGGTTTGGGGTGGGGCTCGGTTGAGACTCAGCCGGTCTCACCCAGCTCAGCACACTCCTGTTTGTTGGGGTCTTATCAGCCCAGGTTCCTCCCTGTCCTTGTAGCTAATTTTAACAGCTCCTTTCTTGCTGTTCTGTGAAATTGCTGCCTGATACTTTTGCACTTCTCCTGTGACCACCCAGTGCTGATTCCTATTTTGTGGTTGATTCTTTGGTTAAAGGCGGATAATGGGCCAGGGGCTATGGCTCATGCCCGTAATCCCAGCACTTTGGGAGGTGGATCACCTGAGGTCAGGAGTTCAAGACCAGCCTGGCCAACATGGCGAAACCCTGCTTCTACTAAAAATACAAAAAATAGCCAGTTGTGGTGGTGGGCACCTGTAACCCCAATTATTCGGTAGGCTGAAGCAGGAGAATTGATCGAACCCAGGAGGCAGAGGTTGCAGGGAACCGAGATCGTGCCATTGCACTCTAGTCTGGGTGACAAGAGTGAAACTCTGTCTCAAAAAACAAAAGGTGGATAATCATCATTAGATCATCATTCGGTATTCTGGATAAGGAGGGGATTTCAGGGACCCCCAGTTCCCAGTTACTGCTGCCTTTCTCCCTTATTTGGGTTTGCCCGGGAGAGTCACGGATGTGTCACTCTTACTGGGATTTGGGCTGTTTTCTCTCCTTTATTTTGGGTTTTCTGATATGCCGTGGTTTCTTTCCCCAGTTATTGTTTTAGCTGCTGTTTGGGTTTTTCCATCCTCCTGCCACCACCCGATGCTGTTCTCTTCTCACTAGCAGGGGCAATCCCCTGGGATTTGGTGCCCAAGGCAGGGGTGGAGGGTCCAGAGAGCGATTCAGGATGATACCCAAACTTCCACATGGAACATCTGAGTGAGGATGTTTGGGGGCCTCTAAAGTCCAAAATGTCCTCTTCTGTTATCAACACAGAACACTAGCACTTGCAGAACCTGCTTGGTGTGGTCACCCTAGCCCCTGTTGAAATCCGGGCTAAGCCCAGGAGTGTTGGAGAAGGGAGTCCAGATCCCTTGCTCCCTTCCCCCTCCCAGCCAGCTCTTCTCTGATGGAACGTGAATGCAAGTCACCTGGGCATCTTGGTAAAATGTAGGCTCTCATTATGTAGGTCTGGGGTGGGCCCTAAAAGCTGCCGTCTAACAGCTGAGGCTGTTAATCCTAGACCACACTTTGGGTAGCAAGGGGTTATGCCAATGCTTCCCCTGTACCAAGTCGGAGACCATGGCAAGTTTCTAACCCATGGTAGAACCAGGAGTGTAGTCAGTACCGCCAAGCAGCTTTCCCCCAGCCCATCCAACCCTCAAAGGCAGGAGCTCTGCTTCTCTCTCTCAATCCTGTCCTCAGCTGTCTCCAGGAGTCCTGTGAGGTTGTCACTGGCCTGCTTGTGACCATGTCTCCTGCCCACCTGCTCCAGGGCCCCAGGGTTTGTAGACATTAAGACTCCTGAGGCCTTCAAGGCCACCCTAAAGGAGTTCCTGGGCCCTGCTACAGTGAAGCTCAGCTGGAGGACTCTGAGGGGCATCCAGGCAGACAGACCCAAGTGGCACGATGCACATGAGGGTCTGGAACAGGAGAGCCCTGGGTGGGAGGCGCTCCAAGAACAGATCCTAGCAGAGGCCCTGGAGGTAGAGGACATTCATTTCCTAGAGCTGCTATGTAAACAAACAACCGAAACACAAAATGAGCGGCTTAAAACAATAGAAATGTGCTCTCTCACAATTCCAGGGGCTAGAAGTCCGGAATCATGCTGCCTCTGGAGGCTGGAGAAAGACTCTTTCCTTGCTTCTTCCAGCTCCTGGCAATCCATGGCAATTATTGGCCAGTGGCAGCCTCGCTCCAGTCTCTGTCTCCATCGCCCCATGGCCTCTCCTCTCTGTGTGCCTCTGTGTCTTCATACGGCCTCTCATGGCAACACCAGACACTGGGTTTAGGGCCCACCTTAACCCACCATGACCTCATCTTAGCTTGACTACATCTGCAATGGCCCTATTTCCAAATGTGGCCACATTCACAGGCACCTGGGGCCAGGACTTCATCATATCTTTCGGGGGGCACCACCAACCCACAACAATGGAGGAACCCAAAGCAAGGAGGGGCCAGGAGCCTCCCACACTGCTCAGCCAGGCGGCGCACTCACAAGCATGTCGCCGGCCAGCCCTCGACATCTGCGGATCAGCTAGAGGACTGCCCTCTGCGCCACCTCTCAGGGCCATCCAGTAGTGAACCCCTTGCCTGTAAACTCTGGCCCATTGGCTATAAACTGTTTGTAAGATTTTAAATAAACACTTACAGCCCTTCTGAAGTCTGGTGACTCACCACTCACTCGAGGCTTTGGCAATTGTCAGCAAACTCCACAGCCTCAGACCCTGAAAACAAACCAAAGGGCAGAGCCACCCACAGAGGCCCACGAGGAGGGTTCCCATGGCAACAGCCCAAACCAGGATCCCTCCCAGCACCTCGCCAGGGCCAAACCAGCCGTGGGGATGTGGGGATGTGGGGATGCATCTGAGGAAGGCTGGGAGGGGCACGTTCCTCTTCTGGCTGAGATGCTGCCTGGAGGGTGGGAACTCAGCATCCCTCCCTTGCCAGCCTCAGTTTCCCATGTTGTACAAAGAGGTCCAGTTCAGGCCTGTAATGGGATGGTTCAGTGAGAAGATTTTCATCCCCTCAGGTGGCCTGGGCCTGGAAACCAGCCCTTCTGTTTGCCATAATGGAAATCATGGGACCTCAGTTTCCCTATCAAAAAGACAGATGGCTAATTTATCCTGTGTCGCATCTGGCCGATATCCCTTTACAGCCCGGGTCATAAGGTGGCCACCTGTGTGAAAAATTCAGACCCCAGATGGGGTTAGTTGGGCTACCAAAGGGTGGGTTTTAAATGCTTTAAAAACAGAAGCCAGTATTTTAAAATGGGGAAATTCCATATGAAAAATCTGGATTTCAAGCTTTCCAGTAAAAATCGCATCTGGGGCCGATTTTTCCAGTAAAAATCGCATCATGGGGCCGACATAGCCTTCTGGGCTGCGTTTGGCACCTGCTTTTTGGTGGGCATGTGCCAGGTCCCCTTCCCCAGGTTCCTTGGGCCTGAAAACCAGCTCTGCTCAACTTTGCCCCTCTGCTGCTGTGTCCTTATCACCAGGCACTGCCGTGGATCTTTATCAAGTGGCAAAGCAAGAGCTCAGTTTTAAAAGCAGAGTTACTTTTCTTTTCTTTTGTTTTTCTTTTTGTTTTTGTTTTTTTGAGATGGAGTTTCGCTCTCGTTGCCCAGGCTGCAGTGCAATGGCGCGATCTCAGCTCACGGCAACCTCCGCCTCCTGGGTTCAGGTGATTATCCTGCCTTAGCCTCCTGAGTAGCTGGGATTACAGGCACCCGCCACCACGCCCGGCTAATTTTTTGTATTTTCAGTAGAGACGGGGTTTTGCCGTGTTGGCCAAGATGGTCTCAAACTCCTGATCTCAGGTGATCCACCCTCCTCAGCCTCCCAAAATGCTGGGATTACAGGTGTGAGCCCAGTCAAAAAGCAGAGTTTCTAAAAGAGTGGTGAAATGGGAGGAATGGCTTAGATATTTTCTGGACACATAAGACTTCTCATCAGCCACCTGGTCAGCCCAGCATCAGCATGGAGACCTCCTAGGTTACAGTCCACCCACTGCTTTCCCCAGCATCATGCTTCTGGAAGGTTCCACCAAAGTGCACTGATCAAAATGGCCATTTGCTAGAGGTTCAAGCACGGGTTCCAGGCTCCTCTAGGAGCAGGAACCCCAGACTGCACTCTCTCACTGTGAGGCCTCAGGCAAGTTGCTTAACCTTCCTAAGCCTCAGCTTCCTCATCTATAAACAGCACCTGTGCATAGGAGAATGAGAGTGTGAAGTGAAGACAACGCGTGAAAAACGATTCCCGTGCTGATCGGCAGCTATTTGTGTTGTTATGGCTGTTTTTCTATTGCTTCTGTTGCTAGATGGCTTACGTCTCAGTGGTATTCTCCCAAATGCAGACTCTTAGACCAGAATGCAGTGCAGATATTTTATGTGTGGGGGAGGCAGGATTCCAGGAAATACCAGTAGAGGAGTGGAAAAGTGAGAAAAAGAAGGCAAAGCAGCCAGGAAGTCACAGCCACTATGTTGTCATTACCTCTGTGGACAAGTGACATCCAATTGTGCTGGGGAGCTCCAGTCAATGAAACACTCACAAGTCAGAGTTCTCCATGCACCCCAGCCTACGAGCAAGGGAGGTGAGGTATTGATACACCCAACTCCCAACACTCAGTGGGTGAAGGCTGCTGCCAGAGGTTGTTCATCTCCCAGCCTCCCTGGCCAGCATGGAGGTGAGCAGAGTGGGCTTCTGCAGCAAAGAAAGCCCTCAAACACAGAAAGGATGCTGCCAAGTTTGGAAGCTGGGTGGTGAGCCCCGAAGTGTTCAGGGTGAGGAGATCTGGACAGGGTACCAAGAACATCTGCTAGACTCATGCTTGTCTTTTACATGGACACAAAATTTGCATTTGATTCCATCACATCCCCATGCTGGGTGTAATATAAAGATATATTGGTCTCCCACTCCCCACCAAGAATGGAGGAAAGCTGATATTACAGAAAGTGGCTATGCTTGCCCTGCATCTTCTGTCCTCCCTGGCATGCTTGCTGGACACAAACACACCTGAGAAAGCCATGACCCAGTGTGGAAAAACTGGATGTACCTTATCTCATTTGAACCCCCAGTCCATCTTGTGCACTAGGCATGCATTATTCCCATTTCACAGGTAAGAAAACTGAGGCCTAGAGTGTTCAGTAATTTTCTCACACTGGTAAGGAGGTGAAACTCCCAGACAATGGCCCTGTAGCAGCAAAGACTCCATGGAACCCAGGCTGTTGAGTGGCTCCCCTAGAATCTTGTTCAGGGAAATAGCCCTGTGAGATCAGAGGTCTCCTGGGAGGGAAGAGTAGTGAAAGCTGACTTAGGTCTTAGAAAGACCCCTCTGGGGTCCTCCCTTCACAGGGAAGGGATCCGAACAGACTGAGCAGGCACAGGAGAGCGGCAGGACTCAGCTTCATAATCTAGGGAGAGAGGCAGCTCTCTGGGAGTGAGTTCTGGCTGGGCTGAGGAGGACGAGGGCCAGACCAAGGCCTGTGATGGAGGAGGAATTGGCCAGGCCTGGGGATCCTTGGGTAGGGAGTAAGGAAATGATGAGTAAGGTGACAGGCATGACTCCCAGTATCCAGCTTGGGCAACTGGAAAGACGGTGGGGCCCTTTACTCCAGGAAGCAGGAGGAGGAGGCATGGCTCTGGAGGGGCTGCAAGGCCATCAGTTCTCAATGAATTGATGTTGGAGGACTCCATGGGGAGATGTCCAGGACAGACATAGGGGTCTGGAAATGAGAAAAATTTCTCTGTCTTAGAAGCTTATATCTGAGGATCCACTGGAGTAATTAAGGCCATAGAAGTAGAAGATGTCACCCAGAGAGAAGAAGGGGAGGAGAGGGGAGGAGAGGAATGCCCAGGACAGAGCCTGGGGAGCCTCCTTATCCAGGGCCAGGCAGAGGATATCTCCATGTGTGAGCCTATGCTGGGGTCCAGAGGCCCAGGGAGAACCCAAAGGAAGGAGGATGTGGCCGCCAAGAGCAGAGCGTTAGGCTCCTGGAGCCTCCCTGGGGCCAGCACACAGTGGTTGCTCTAAAAAGACTTATTTGGCCAGGTGCAGTGGCTCACACCTGTAATCCCACCACTTTGGGAGGCTGAGGTACGTGGATTGTTTGAGCTCTAGAAGTTCAAGACCAGCCTGGGCAACAAGATGAAACCTCATCTCTACCAAAAATACAAAAACAAAACAAAACAAAACAAACAAACAAAAAACTTAGCCAGTCATGTTGGCATGCATCTCTGGCCTCAGCTACTCGGGAGGCTGAGGTGGGAGGATTGCTTGATCCCAGGGGGGACAGGTTGTGGTGAGCTATGATCACAGCACTGCACTTCAGCTTGGGCAACAGAGCCAGACCTTGTCTCAAAATAAAATAAAATAAAATAAAAATAATTTTAAAAAACTTTCTTGGTTGAAGAAATACATGGATGAATTGCATTTTCTCAGTGCTTTGCTGCTTCCAAGTTCTACCGTAAGCAGAGGCCCGTTTGATGGTTATAAGAGGCAAGCAACAATGATTCCATGCTACGAACTGAAAACCCAAGTCAGCATCAACTGCAGCGGCTGGGTGGAGAGCTGAACTTGTAGGTGCTTCACTAAGTAATTTATCTGGACTTAATCCTGCATAACTGTTGGGCCCTTCCTGGGCTCCCTGCATCTCTGTCTGGCCCTGGGGGACAAATAGGGCAACTAATTGGTGCTCTGGGGTTAAGCACTTTCCCAGAGCCCAGCTCTGCATCCCCTCCCACCACCTCTCACACTCCTAAACACCAGGTTAGTTGCATGGACCAAGTGGGATATTTGCGTGTGAGAGCTGATTGGTTTTTGACAAATCCAGCTTGGCCTCTTTTTAGCACCTACTCATCCCCCAGGGGCTGGAAACCTGATATTTTAATGATTTGCTCCAGACCCTTTAGGAGGTGGGGAGGTGATTTTGTGGAGCTGAATTCCCAATGGAGGTAGGCCTGGTAGATGTAATTAGCAGGTGAGGATTCCATGGGCTAGGAAATCAGGTGCTGTCAGCACAGGCATGGCCCTTGCCGTTAACCCACTTCAAAGGCCTCTTCCTCTCATTTCCCAGCAATGTAGGGGCAGGCTTCCCAGCCCAGGGATAAGAGAGAGGCTTTAGAGGAGGGCTCTTTTGTCTTGGGACTGGACAGACTTTTCCCCTCTGCTCCTGTTTGGTCCTAACTTGCCTGTTTTCCCTCAATCCTTTTTCTTTCTTTTCTAAAAGATTTTTTCTACATCCTTTTGATCCTTTCTTAGAATCACAGAATCTCAGAAGGAGAAGGAGGCTAAAGTTCCACCTCTTCGTCTTATAAATGCAGAAACCAAGGTCCATGAAGATAAAGAATTTATCCAATGTTACAGTTAATATGATCATTATCATCACCACCATCATCATTGCCACCCCCATTATTGTTATCATCATCGTATGATCATTACCATCACCACCATCATACTCATTTTCACCATCATCACCACCACCACCCTATCATCACCATCACCACCATCGCCATCATTACCATCACAATCACCATTACCATTACCACCACCACCATCAACGTTACCATCACCATCACCACCAGCATAATCACCATCACAATGGCCATTATCACTATCACTCACGTCATCACCACCACCCTATCATCACCATCACCATCACCACTACCATCACCATCACCACCATTATCATCACCATCATCATCACAATCACCATCATCACAACCAACCATTATGATCACCATTATCACCATCACCATCACCATTATCATCAACACCATTATCACCATCACCATTATCATCATCACCATCATCACCATCACCACTATCATCAACACCATTATCACCATCACCATCATCATCATCACCATCATTATCACCATCACCATCCCATCATCATTTCATTATGACCATCATTATTATCATCATTTATTTATTTATATCCAACATTATTTCCCCCAAATTTAAAGTGTCTCAGCCACCACAAGATCTTGGATCTCCAGACTCCTTCCTTAGGCTCCTCCTCACCATCTCAGCTTCTGCAACCATGGCAGGTCCCCACCCTCACACCACCTCTTCTTCCTTCTCCCCTCTCCACACAGGAGATGGCCCTACCATCTAAGGTCTTCCCTGCAATCCTCCCGCCCACTTCCCATTTAGTTCACTTGTGTACACACTGCTTTCGAAAATCCCCTCTGTTCTTACTTCTTCCTTTTGCTTAGGGTGCGACTGAAACAGAAGGATTCCAGAGGAGAAAAATGTAAAGCACGGAAGATGAGGGAAAACAGCAGACAGGACGACAGAGGTGTGTGGAATGAAGTACAAGACTCCCAGCAAGCTGCTCCTTTGTCTCCACCGTCAGGCAGGCGGGGCTCAGGAGCTGAGCCACTTGCCCTCTCTGCTCACTTCCCTCAGTCTCCTCATTTAGAGAATGGTCTGGAGAAGAGTGGGAAGGTTGGTGCTGGAGGATCTGAAAGCCCTGTATAGCTCTGACATTCCACAATTCCAGCAGCATGAGGGGGAGGGTGGAGGCCCCAAGTCAGGCATCCCCTAAGAAGGGCAGAAGAAACACTCATCACAGCCCCCAGGCCCCAAAACGTGTTCAGCCTGGGGCTGAGCTGCATCTCCACACCCCTCTGAGAGATTGCGGCTTCAGCTGCCAGCTCTCCTGCCAGGTCATTTCTTTTCTTGGGCACCTCTCACTGGAGCCTTGTTGGGTGGGGCCAGCCTGGCTCATGCATGGGACGCACCTGTGCCTGACATCAGTAGGGACAGACACACTGACAGTGCCACCCTCCAGGCACATACCCTCCTGGGTGAGCTTCTGCCCCACTAAATCCCCAGCCTCTCTTCCTCCCACCCAATTTCCCCACCACATCCTCTTCCTATTCTCCATGCTTCCAGCCTGACTCTTTGCAGCCTGACACTTGGAAATGCAGGATCAACTTCTGCTGCATTTGGCCAGAAAATGTCCATCTATCACAGCTGTGTCTTTGAAAGGAGCTTGAAGTTCAAAAGCCCTCCTCCATGAGCTTCCGAGCAGCAAGGAAGGCTGGCTTCTCTCCCCTGCCCTTCTCTCCCATTCCCTCCCCAGGATGACGAGCAAAGGGACACAGATGACTTCAAGATGCCCAAGGGCCCCTCTGAGTCTAGGGCGGTGACTCAGCCAAGGCCTGAGTTATGCCCGGCAGAGCAAACCTGACAACCTGGCCAGACCGCCTTCCCCTAATGAAGCCCTTCCTGATAACAGGCCAAAGCCAGGATGACATCCAGAGGCCTGCTCAGTCATGGAATAACTGACCTGGCTGTGCCTCGGCCAAGCAATCATCTCCCAGTCTGGCCTGGCAGTTCTGGGCAGCTCTGGTTGGTGTTCATGGCTCCCGAGGGCTAAGACATTTGGGAAAAATGAATCCAAGGAAGCCCTAAAATAAATAAGGGCACAGCCAAGAGCAGCACCCCTTTCCCTCACTTGGGGATTGCGGGACAGCTGGCAGGAGGGTAGATAATCACCTATGAGATGCAGAATTCGAGAGAATGACAGATTTGTCTATTTCACCGGCCCTGCGCGCACTGCTGAGAGCTCAGGCCAGTGCTGCTGTAGCTGTGGCCACCTTGGAGGTGAGAAGGGGCACAGTGGGGACTCCAGTCAGCCCTGCCTGACTGCAAAGCTCTGCGTGTCTCCGTTATGCAGAGCTCGGACCATTCACTCCAACCAGCCTACTCATCATAGCCACACAGGAACTGAGAGTCCCTGTGTAAGTAGCTCGCCCACGTCCTGCAGCAAACGGAGGTGCCCAGTGCTGTGCGGTCCACGTGCAGTGTGGGTAGAGTCTGGGGAAGAGACGGCTGAAGGAGAAAGGATGGAGCAGGGTGACAGCTGTGGGGACTAGCTGAGGAACTGGGCAAAGAGGCAGGCAGAGGGGTGGGGGCCACAGAGGAAGGGGAGGTGCCATCAAACGACAGGGGATTTGGCATAATCTGAGCCATGTTTTTTGTGCGAAACTTCTGGCAGCTGCATGAGACAGGGTTGGGAGGAGAGGAGAGCTGAGGATGGGGTGACCTCTTGGGAGCTGAAACAGAGGTCCAGATCGTCAGAGGCAGGGCAGAACCCAGGCCATGGCGGTGGAGGGACATGGGGAGAGCCACGGCTAAGGCAGACAGGGAAGGTGGCCTGAGGTTTCTAGAGATGGAGAAAAGCAGGACCGCCAGTCGAACAGAAAAAGTGGTAGAAATAATGGGAGCCCCTTGCAGGCACTGGGCTCAGGGAAGAGCTGGATAGGCCTTGGGAAGACCAGGCTTAAAGGCCAGGCTGGAGATGTGGCTTCATAATCCACGTGACAGGTTCCACACTCATTCATTTATTCATTCCATAAATCACGTGTGGAAAATCTCCTGTTTCAGGCTCTGGACTAGATGCTGAGGGAGGCGGTGTCTTGAGAATGGTCCTTGCACAGCAGGAGTTCAGATTGTCCCAGCCCCCTGGGGGACAGAACGGAGTCCTCACCTTTTCCTTCCTCTCAGAAGTGACCCAGGAGCCCCATCTCCATCCAGCCCACTCTCCCATCCCCAACCGTCCCCTTCAGATTTGGGGGCTGCTCTGGCTTCTCTGATATGAGCCCCACGTCTTTTGCTTTGTCAAACCCTTCGGAAAGCCCTCGCCTCTGCCCTGGGTGCGGGTTTCTCCCATTGTATCACTCTCTGTGTGCCTGGGTACACCACGTCCTTGGCTGAACTGGGTCCCCCCTGCGGCAGGAACCACCAACCCCCACACAGAGCCCAGTGCACCGAAGGTGCCCCAAAGTCAAAGACCATCTTCCCTAGCATGCCCAGACACCTTATACAAGATCCCGACAGACAGTCATGAAACGGCTCCAACTTTTAAGTTTTTACTGACACATAATAGTTGTATATATTTTGAGAGTACCTGTGATATTTTGATACCTGTATACAATGCCAAGTTGTAATTTTTTTAAAAAACAAATCAAAGCAACCCGGCTTCCCAAAGTTGAAGACAAAGAGAATTATTTGGAACCAGCACCTCCATTTTGCTTTCTTATTAATTCTGTAGCAGACTGTGGCCATCCTGGGCAATAGAGAACCCACAGACACAGAATCTGCCCCCAAGTGGCTTATCATGGGGCGCCAGGGATGTAAAGAGTAAGGCTGATAACATGTGACAGGTGCACTGAGGAATGACCAGGTCGACCAATGTAAGGAATCCAGGAAGGCTTCCCAGAGGAGGCACTGTCTTGCGAGCTGGACAGTGTTAGCCAGGTGGAGGAGAAGGCATTTCTGCAGACCAGGGGCAGAGAGGTTGAAGCTACAACAATGTATGGACTAGCTCATTTTGGGACATCTGCCAACCTGTTCATAACATATAGACTAAGCTAGGCTATTGAGTTGATCAGACCCTGGGTTTCCCAATTGCATCATTAGTTCAAATCAGCAGTCCTTCTGGGCAACATTCCCAGCCTTAAACCATCTGGCACTGGCACCCAGTCGACTTCCTGAGTCTGAACTCTGCCTGGAGCACCCCCTGCCCCCACCAAGGCCCCAAAGTCCTGCCCAGCCTGAGGGACCATCTGCCTTCCAAGGTGCCCTCCTGATTCTACCCCACCACCTCCTCCAGAAACCATCACTCCCTCCTCTCAAACTTTGGGACACCTTTAGTACCTTCCACGGGGTGCAAACTGTGTTCTGGTTGGTCATTCTGGATATTCAAGTGCTTCCTCACCCCTCTGGGGCAGGCAGTACAGTTCAGTGGATGAGAGTGTGGGCTGTGTTCATAATGTCCGGGGAATGGGGAGGGAAAAGCTGGAAAGCTTCCTGGAGGAGGTGACCAAACTGTGTCTTGAGGGGCAAATAGGAGTTTTCAATACAAAGGAGGGAGAGAGAAGGAAAATTCAGATAGAGAAAGTAGCATGAGCAAAGATTGCAGGCACAAAAATACTTGGCATATTTGGGTAATGGTAAGAAGTTGGGTGAGGTAAAAGTGTGGGCTTGAGGTTAAAAAGGACATAGCGTCCCAGGCCTTAGATCAAGGTGGACTGCCCATATATAGTGCCAAGGAGGTGGATCCAGTCCTGCGCGGCCCTAGACAGACTCTGGCTGCCCAGCCTTCTGGACCGCACATACCTCAGCTGGCTCAGCCACCCCCGCAAACGACAACGGCGCCTCTGCAGAGCTTTCTAACCTCCCCTCACAGAGGGGGCTTTCTCGCTGGACCCAGCTCAGTCCTCCTTCATCTGGGGGCTCCAAGTCTGCGATTCCATCAGCCTTCATTTTTTTTTTTTTTTCCTTTCATTCACTCACTGATCATTATCCTCCAACCCTTCCGACGCTTCAGACAGGCTGTCCGTTTAATTTTGTAAAACTAAACAGCACGCTTGGTTTTTTCAGGATGCACTCTGAGAGTGATATGTTCTGCGGAATGTTTTTCAGAGCAGTGAAAAATTTAATTTCTTCCCCCAGCATCAAGATGTGTCAAACATAATTTATGCCTGGACATAATTCATCCCTAAAGATAAATATTGAAACCCAAGAGAGGAGAGACGGCTGCAGAATTTCCAGGGGTAGGGGAGTTGGAGAGGGGGTCTCCCTCTTGATGCCACCACTGAAGGGGTAAAAAAATATATATTGTAAACTAAACGAAAGTAAAGTAGCTCGCTCCAGGTCTGCTCCCAGCAGTGCCGCGGAATTTTTTTTTTTTTAACAGGCCTCTTTTGTGTCTGTTGAACTGTTGCTCTGTCTTGCATAAAATCTCTAGCAATAGAAGTCCTCAATTAAAGTCACCTGCTGGTCTTTGTCAGCAGAGCTTGACGCTGTCAAATAATGCGGAGCCCCTTAAGCCAATACAAGTCATTAAGGAGGAGGTGAATTAGAGATCCGACATGGGGGACAGGAGCCATCCATAATCAATTGATATCTTCCTCTGCTGGAGGCGGGGCCCCGGGGAGCCCCGCTCCCCATCCTCATCCGCAGGGGCCTCCACCCCTGGATCCAATTAGACCGCGGCTCAGCGGGTCTGAGGTTGCGCTGAAAAGCCATCAGTAGGCGAACCCATTAATAACTCGCCAGTGCCCTGCGTATTGTAATTGTCAGGCTGCAATTTACAGTAATCCTCCAATGCAAAAGCCTAAATCGCTGCAGCTGATTGGAAATTCATACACCCATTTGAAAGAGAAAAACACAAGATGCATGGGTTAAAAGGCCAGAGCGTGCAAGTGTGTGTGCTGAGTGACAGACATTTTAGTACTAGCCTGGGACCATATTTTAAAAGGTCACTGAAAACTCTTGGCTTGGGCCCTCTGACAAACAATGAACGTTCCATATATTTATTTGCCATCTCTTTGTTTTTACAGCAAGCAGAATAAATGAGTTAAATGACGTTGTGCGGGCCTGCATATTGTCAGCACAGGTTATAAGTCATTATTAAACTCCATCAAATCAAACCAAACCCGGTCAAGGCAATGAGACTAAAAGTTATTTGCATTCCTTCTGTCATAAAAAATCATATCCCCTTACTCAAGACTTTCGTTTCTTTATTAAATGCAGCCACAAGAGTATTTCAGGTCTGGCTATATAAGCTCAGGAAAACCTTCCCGGTATAACTCAGTGTAACAGCTTAGACCCGATTCCACTAAAAAGTCCCAGTTGAACGTATCTGGGCACTCAATCAAGACATACATATTACTTTTAAATAAGATTAGCCTTTATATTTTGCTGCTTAAGTTAAAACTTTTCATGTCATTCTCTACTTTTATGTAAACTCCAATATAATTCTGTTTTAGCAAACTACTTCAAACAAATTAAAAACCTCAAGTCGAACGTGTCCTTAACAAAAACTTTCTTAATGGCATCTCAACGTGTTTGCTGACACTAAAACACTTTTAAATAAGATGGATTTTCCCTCCATTTCCCTGCATTTGTAATTACGGCTGTGCTGCGTGCACCTTGGGTTACAATGGCAAAAGCAGTTATCTGTTCTCCAAATATTATTTGACCAATAACTTCCCAGCGACCCACAGCATCTGTTTAAAAAATTGTCTTTCCCTACCTGCCTCCAATTGGGTTCTACATTAATTGCGAAATGGAAAGTGATCCGTGGGGAATATTTGGGGGAGGCAGGTACAGGGAAGCACAGGGTACGTAGGAAGCAGAGGAAAACATGGTTCCACTGAAGGGCATTTGCATGGTCAGGCATGGGATTGTTGACCTCCTTTCTGATATTTACAGTCTACGCATCCAATATAAGCTCACTTTAAATTTCCTTCTACCCTACTAGTTTCTTATCCCAAAATATATCCTCATATATACAAAAATCTACTTCTTGATTTGGCCATGACTCTGAGTATTATCAAAGTATTACCCTCTTTCTGATCTTGAGAAATATTTGGGAACGAAACTAAGGCGTCAATGATGGAGCAATGCTTCCATTTCTAATCCAAAAAAGACGTCTGTGCCATTGTTGAGAATACGGGAATCTGGAAAGGCAACTGTCATGAAGAGTGAACTAGAAGCAGGTTCAGTGCCTACTCACTCTACTCTTTGATCAAAGGAAAGACAATTGAATATTTGTCCATGGTGCCTTCCTCGTTATATCCACCCAGTGTATGCAGTGGTATCTTTGGGCTGAAGCAGAAATGTAGTCTTAGCAACAACCCTACATCTTACTCTTTTATCCAGGTACTTCCTGCCTGCACCAGGGGCTTCTCAGCTTACTCCCAGATTTCTAATACGTCATCTCATTGCAGCTGATGACATCCCTCCAAGACAGGTAAGAACTACCATGCCCATTGGACAGCCATCAAAAATAGAGCTCGAAGAGTTTGAGGTCACATTTGTAGCATGGCAGGCAGAATCTAAACTGGCCCGAGATTCCTGCTCCCTGATAGGCATGCATCGCATGTCCACCCTTTGAGTGCAGGCGGGACTTGGGAATAGGAGATGTCCCTGCTATTGTAAGGTTACCTTATAAGGCAAAGGTGGTAGAATTTTGCAGATGTAATTAAGATCCCTAATCAGTTGAGTTGGAGTTAATCAAAATGGAGATTTGCCTAAGTAGGCCTGACCGAATCAGGTGAGTCTTTTAAAAGAGAATCCAGGCCGGGTGCAGTGGCTCACGCCGGTAATCCCAGCACTTTGGGAGGCCGAGATGGGCAGATCACGAGGTCAGGAGATCGAGACCATCCTGGCTAACACAGTGAAACCCCGTCTCTACTAAAAAATACTAAAAACTAGCCGGGCGTGGTGGCGGGCGCCTGTAATCCCAGCTACTCTGAAGGCTGAGGCAGGAGAATGGCGGGAACCCAGGAGGCAGAGCTTGCAGTGAGCTGAGATCGTGCCAGTGCACTCTAGCCTGGGTGACATAGCAAGACTCCATCTCAACAACAAAAAAAAAAGACAGAGAATCCAGGCCTTCCCTGAAAAGGGAAATTTAAAGTGAGAGAACAGCTCTCCTGCTGGTCTTGAAGAAGCAAGATTCCAGGAGTTCTGCGTTTACAAGGAAATGGTTTCTACCAAGAACAACCTGAGCTTGGAAGGATCTCGGGCCCAGAGGAGACCTCAGCCCCAGCAATACCTTGATTGCAACCTTGTGAGATCCCAAGCGGAAGACTCCAGCTCAGCTGTGCCCAGACTCATGACCCACAGAGAATGTGACATAATGAATGTGTTTTGAGCCTTTAAATTTGTGGCAATTTGTTACACAGCAAGAGAAAGCAAGTACACATGTGACCACCAATCAAGTACACTTGCCTTAACATCCACGCCGTGGCCATTCCAACCCCCTTTGTGAACTCCTTTCTGATCTTTCCAGTCTACACATGCAATAAAGCTCACTTTAAATTTGCTTCTATCCTACTATTTTCTTATCCTAAAATATATTCTCATATATACAAAAATCTACTTCTTGACTTGGCCATGAATCTCAGTGTTATCAAAGAGCTTTCTTATAATACACACAAAAAGAAACTACGATAGTTTTTCTTTTCCAAGGGCCTTGAACAGCAGCATATCTGACACCAGTATGAAACTTTCTTGTTAAGCCCATAAACGTTAGTACCTTGTGAGAAAAGCCGTACCTTTAGAAACACCTGACTAAATATTTCATAAATGCAATGCACAGCAAATTCCTGCAGTAGATTCACTGGATTTACAACCATCAAACTGTATTAAACTTACAATATCAAGATTTATCACCTATAAAATGGAGTCTCGTTTTAGTAATATCTCACATTCGATCCCAAAGGATCTCAAATACCTTCGACCCTTCACCAGGGCACTTCACCGTAATTCATAACGAGGTAATCAAATACTTCACTGTAAGGCAGCCACCGCCACATTAGAGGATTAACTCACCTATCAAGGAAGGGTAGGCAGGGCTGAGACAGAAGGCAGCCGCTGCTTTACCGAGTGCAGAAATGGTACCAAGATCTAGATCACAGGGAGCAATACCGGTTTAAAACTACAACCCAGAAACATAGAGCCTGAAATGCCGAGCCAGTCCTCAGAATGTTTGCAGGATGTCATTATGCATGTTGAGATTGTAACTTTGGGTTGAAATGTGTGAGTAAATTTTGAAGATTTATAGTGATCACATATCTTAAATAATTCATCAAAAGTATTCAGGTCTTTATGATATAGGCAAATTACATGATCAACATCTTAGGAGCATCTCTGGACCCATCATTTAAAGTATAATTTGGTCTATTGAAGAGACCACCAATTTCCATGGCACCATGAACCAACAACTACTATGGTGAGACACCATAAGGAGAACTCCTACCCATCCCTCAAAACCCAGCTCAAGTATCACCCCCAGCTGTGAATGTTCCCTTCACCTTCCGACCTTCTTCTGTGTACCCTGGTCAGTCCTTATTAGAAGGGACATTGGATTAAAATTATATGGCTATACACAATGTTCCCCATCATAATTTGGGTCCTGCATATAATGAGGTTCATGATTCATTTTCAGGGATATGTTTAACATCCTTGCATGTCTTTACTCATCTGAAGAATGGGAATAACAGTAATACCTACTCTTATACAAAACAGAGAAAAGTATTTAGAACACTGAGCACTTAATCATTGTTATTTATCATTATTATTTACACTGGCTGTGCCTGTCACTCAGTCATATCATCCTATCTTATTGTCTTTAAGGCAAATATTCTCCAAAACTAGCAGGTTTCCTTAAGATCTGTCTCCCCATTCCACTCCCCCTGATCCCCAGGACGTAAGCTTCCATGCATGTGACAGACATGTCCATTGCACTAAATCCCATTGACTCTGCAGTGCCTGATCATCGAGGATGCTGAGTTGCTATTTGTGAATGAATGAATGAAGAAATATGTTCAGGAAAACAGCAAGATCATAACCCCAGCTTATAGGAACATAGTCTTAACCAGACATGATTCAAATCTCCCTTACTTTTTAAATTTTTTCTTGAGTCTGGCTCTGTCCCCCAGGCTGGAGTGCAGTGGGGCAATCTTGGCTCACAGCAACCTCTGCCTCCTGGGCTCAAGCAATCCTCCCACCTCAGCTTCCTGAATAGCTGGGACTACAGGCGCTCACCATCACACTCAGCTAATTTTTGTAGAGACAGCGTTTCACCATGTTGACCAGGTTGGTCTCAAACTCCTGAACTCAAGTGATCCTCCCACCTCGGCCTCCCAAAGTGCTGGGATGACAGGTGTGAGCCACCATGTCTGGCCCAAATCTCCCATACTTCTGCATTCACAAACTGAATTTTTGTGGCTTTGAGTATTATACTCTGTTAGTGGATCTTAGGGGCCAACTCCATTTCCTAGATGAGGAAGGAGATGGAGGCTACAAGAGGCGAATGACTTGACTGGGGAGTGAGTTCCAGGGCTACCCCAGGTGCAGGGTCCCAGGCACCAGCTGATGCTCCTTTCAGTGTCTTTGGTACAGGAGGGTTAAGTCAGAGTGTCCTGGGATGCAGGAGTTCCAGATGCCTAGAAATGCTCAGACCATGAGTTGCCAGTGCTTCCCCTTCGTCAACAAAATTGGCTTTAGCAAGCTTCAGTTCTGGAAAACCTAGATTTTCTATTTATAAACATAACCTCAAGTTGGAATTCTGGCTTTTTGGGAGGACTGATTCAGCCCTTTATTCCAAAAAGGTAAATAGAAGTTTAAAAAAAAAAAAACCACCACCAAACAAAACCCAAAGTGGGCCTTAAGGCTCTTAAGAAAACTTAAAGCTCAAACACTTTCCCATAAAAGCCACTTATGTCCCACTGTCTGCCCACAATTGAGCCTGTGCTCTCAATGGGAGAAATCTAAGAGCACAATGCCCCCTGTTGCATGAGAGCTGGTGGGCTGTCATTTTGCCTCTCTTCACAGAACAGTGTGTGAACCGGGGCTGTTCCCCTCTAACAGGTCGGCCCACTGGGATCTGGCAGCACAGGGAGCTGCAGAGTTCAAAGCTGTGATCATAGAGTGCTTTCTGCCTCCTTACGAACCACCTGGCTCCCCTAGGTCCACTTCATGCCCAATACTTAGTCACTGCCTCATAAACTGAACCAATGAATATCCGTGTGTTTGGTCCAAGAGGAATGGGATGGCAACAACACAACCACCATAACAGCACAGATGCCGTAACAGGAGAGCATGGACAGTTAGGGGAATGGGGCAAGGGGAAAATGAGAGAGTACTACTACTGAAAACACTGGATTTTATTCCCATAGGATAACTGTATTAGTCTGTTTTCACACTGCTATAAAGAAATACCCAAGACTGCATATAAAAGAAAGAGGTTTAATTGACTCACAGTTCCACGTGGCTGGGGAGGCCTCAGGAAACTTACAATCATGGCAGAAGTCAAAGGGGAAGCAAGGACCTTCTTCACATGATGGCGGGAGCGAGGAGTGTGAGCAAGAGCAGGGAAAACTGCCTATTTTTATAAAATAATCAGATCTCGTGAGATCTCAACTCACCATCACGAGAACAGCATGGGGAAAAACACCCCCATGATCCAATCACCTCCTACCTGGTCCCTCCCTTGACATGTGGGCATTATGGGGATTACAATTCCAGATGAGATTTGGGTGGGGACACAGAGCCAAACCATATTGATAATTATAGGTGGACTTGTGGCCTATCTTCCCCAGTAGGACGTAAATGTCTGTAACAAAGCCAGGAACGCCACGTTACTCATTGTTCCAGAAGAATGTGAACAGGTGAACTGAGTTACCTAGTAGTCAAAGCACAAAGAGAAAAGGTCAGCTACGGGATTTGTAGCGTCCGTTCAAACCAAATCTTTAGGAAAAGCACGGACTTTTCTGGACCTTTCTCCACCAAGCCCTCTCGTCCCAGTTTACTGTGTCAGACTAACCAGGAGATGCCCCCACCCCCTGCCACACTGCCCTGCACGAGGGACCGCCACACACCAACATTCAGAAGGGCCCCAGATCCCACGCCCCTTGCTGCAAACATTATTAAAAGAAACCAAAAAACAAAAAACAGAAAATGTCCCCATCCTCTCTACTCCCCTGGTTGCCCCCTGCCCTCCACCACGTCAGCGCATGATAACGCACAAGCCAGCGCTCTGAGATCCACACTGACTGAGGTTCTTCTGCAGTGGAGCAGCGTCTGGGTGCAGTGGTGACTGGCACGACCCTTGTATTCCAGTGGCTCCCAGACATGTGAAGAGATGGTGTCAACAGGGCGAGATGTGTTGTGAGAAGGGCCAGGGACTGTAGCAGGGACCAGAGGACAGGCTCAGGCTGAGGGTGAGGCAGGGTGTGGGAGGATGGGCAGGACTGGGCAGGACTGGATAAGGAAAGGTGGTGGGAGGGGGAGGGAAGGGAGTGTCTCAGGCGGAGTCCACAGCACATAGAGAGGTGCAGATGTGGGGTCATTAGGGAGACAATGCCCATTGCCCTGAGAGGGTGGGGTGCAACTCCTCTGGGGAGAAGAACTTCGTGAATTACATTCTCTGCAACTGTCAGGGGTTGACACCTGGACACACAAAACTAGTACAGAACTTGAAGCCTCGGCATCACTTACTGAGTGGAAGAGACCACTAGCTTCCTAAAGTCACTTTGTCTCCTGGCAGCACGACTGGATAAACCTCCCCCTTTTTTCCATCCTGCTACCGTGATGCTCTACGGCATAACGGGAGTGGTTTTACTGAGGTAAAGGAGCGCTTCTTTTTCTTCAAAAAAAGGGACTGCAAAAACAGGACGGAAAAAAGCAAAGAGGTTAAAGCCAACACTTGCTTTGGCAAGTGGGGTTTGGCAGAGCATTATTTAAAGTGACATGCCCATGGTTTATCTTACCAGGACTGGTGCACACAGCCTTGAAATGACCATTGGGTGAGTCACTAACAGTTCAGGCTAAGGGGACATAGGGAACAGAGTAAGCGTAGGTCCCACCTTCAGTTCTCCTCCAGTGAGGAAGAGTGTGATGAGTCTTTTCCTCCTTTGAAAAACAGAAATGATACTAGGGTCACATACAAAACAAAGAAGGCCTGCAACTGGTGCCTATGTTGGCTAGAGAAGTCACCATCTGGTTTTCTTCTTAACATGAAAGATCTACGTGCAGACATATTTTAATTCCACCACCTTTCTTTCAAAAGACCCACATAAACCGGGAAATTCTTGGATGATGGTTCAAATGCTTCTGTTTTGGGTGGACATGGGTTCAAGGCACAGCCCTCTTACTGGGATCTCAGGCAAACTACTTCACTTTTCCATACCTCATTTTGCCCATCTCTAAAGTGAGGACTGTAGTGACCACTAGCGCTTGTCATGGACAACTGTCAGGACACTGCGCCCAGTGTTTTACATGAACTCTCACTTAATCCAAATGACTCTTGGCTCCTCATAGCAAAGGCAAGGTTATGAGACTAAAGTAGGTTAAGTAACTTGCCCAAATCCCACAGTGCTGGAAACCAGGTGACCCGACTCTAGTACTCAATCAGAATCTCTACGAGCCACATTCCTCCAAAAATAACCATTTTCATAATTGCTTTGAGGAGTAAATGGCATAAAACTGATAAAACATTGAGCACAGACATGGCACTTATTACGTGTTTGACAGATCTTAGGTGGGCTGCAAGTCCCTATATGAAATCCTTGCCTCGAGACCAATGTGTTTGGCAATTCAGAATTTTCTGAATTTTAGAAAAGTAATTCAGTGTGTCAGCTCTCTATTATGTGACAGCCCCAGCAGCGTCTGCAGCAGGACCAGTAAGGAGACATGCTAATATTGCTGTTGCCAAACCTACGATTAGCCACGCTAAATGGGATAGAGACTATACATAGGCTCAACTCAGTCTAAGTCAGGTGTCGCTGCCAAGTAAGCTCTGGAAACTTGATTTTCAGTGTGTTTTGGACTTCAGGATTAGGAACCTGAATTAGTGCCCAAGATACATGGTGTTCCTCCATATGCACAAGGAAGTATGTGTGAGGGTACTAGCTACACCTTTGCTCCTAACAAATTACTGTGAGAACATTACAAATACCTAGCAGAGAATAAGCTAAACCAATGAGGGAACCTCCATACAACAAAATAGTATGTGAATGTTACAAAGAAACAGTTGGCTTTACAAGTGTGTGTCCACAGATACATATACACACGTAAAAAGTCACTGAGCTACATGTATTAAGATTAGTGCACTTTATGCATATTACTATATGTTTTAGCCTCAATTATAAAGAAAAAAATCCTAGACAGATTTGATATGGAATATTCTCAAATATGTTAGCTAAAAAAGCAATAGAAGCGTACTGAGTGTGCTACCATGTAAATGCAGTAGGGACATAGCCAGTCACTTATTTGTGTAAAATGTCTGAAAAAAATACTCAAAGAAACTAAGTAATGTTGGTTGCCTTTGGGGAAAAGTACTACATAAAGAGAAATACTTTCATGGTAGAGCTTTTTGTACATTTTTAGGTGTTTTTATTTTAACCCCGTGGTTGTAGTTCCTATAGGGAAAATATTCTTTAAAAAAAAGCTTACTCCTGTAATCCCAGCACTTTGGGAGGCCAAGGTGGGCAGATGGCTTGACTCCAGGAGTTCGAGACCAGCCTGGACGACTTAGTAAAACCCTGTCTCTACAAATACTACAAAAATTAGCTGTGTGTCGTGGTGCACACCTGTAGTCCCAGCTACTTGGAGGGCTGAGGTAGTTCACTTGAGCCAGGACGTTCAGGTTGCAGTGAGCCGTGTTCGCGCCACTGCACTCCAGTCTGGGTGACAAAGTGAGACCCTGCCTCAAAAAAAATTAAATTAAAAAAAAATTAAAAGCTTACTACCTATACTATTGAGATTGAACTATAAAGTTCTCCAGACCCTCTCTCCCTGATCCAGGGAAGGGCGAGGTGACTGACTACAGTGGCACTAGGTTGTGATCAATTTCCAAAGTTGGGGAGAACGTGCAGATAAACTGGAGCTTTGAGAGCTCAGGCCCAAAGGTCGGGATGAGTAAGTGTGAACGCCTAATCCAAACTGTGGGGGCCTACAAGCAAGGTCAGGGAGGTATGAATCAGGCAGGGGAACGGAGCTCAGCATAGGTTTTGAGTAAATGTGTAAAGGGATAATGTCCACACACGTGTCTATGTTGCTCCTGGCTCCTCTCCACCCAGCACCCTGAAGGTGATTGCAGACCTCCAAAGCTAACTTCTGAAAATGGTTGGCTTTAGGGTGAGAGACGCAAAATAAAAAATCATTTTTGGTCCTGTGGTGATACAATGTTCTTTAAGTTTGGTTCAGCCACGGGTTAGAGAACTGACCATATATTCATTTTGTCAAATTTGGGCTGTGTGCTCAGTACTACCTATGGCAGGAAGCAGGACGAGGTCCTACCCTCATGGAGCATCCTTGCTAGTATCGTGTGGGGGATAGCTAGAGACAAAGTGATAGAGTGCAATGTTAAATCCATGATAGTTATGGGGGGCTACCTTATGTTAATAAGGGCTGTCCTCTGAGCCGTAGTTGAATGGGACCCTGAATGATAGGAGCCAACCATGCTAACACATTTGAATTAAAGATGCATGTTGGCCGGGCGCGGTGGCTCAAGCCTGTAATCCCAGCACTTTGGGAGGCCGAGACGGGCGGATCACGAGGTCAGGAGATCAAGACCATCCTGGCTAACATAGTGAAACCCCGTCTCTACTAAAAGAAAAAATACAAAAAAACTAGCCAGGCGAGGTGGCGGGCGCCTGTAGTCCCAGCTACTCGGGAGGCTGAGGCAGGAGAATGGCATAAACCCGGGAGGCAGAGCTTGCAGTGAGCCGAGATCCGGCCACTGCACTCCAGCCTGGGCGACAGAGAGAGACTCCGTCTCAAAAAAAAAAAAAAAAAAAAAAAAGATGCGTGTTTTCTGGATGCCAGCTCTACACCAAACGCCTTCCCTCTATCCTTTCACTGAATCCTCATGACCACCCTCTGGGTTCCAGTTATTACTATCATCACTATTGTAGAGGAGTGCACAGAGACAAAGCGTTTTGTCCAAGGTCACACAGTCAAGTGACAGAGAAGGCTTCACACACAGAAAGTCTGACCCCAGAGCCTCCCATGAACTCTGTACTAGGATGGGCTTAGTGCTCAGTGAAACCAGCAAGACACTCATGACTAAAGCACACTGAGAGGACTCAGTCATGGAGGGGCCAGATCACATAGGCTTTGTAGGCCATGGGAGGAGTTTAGATCTATTTTGATTTCTATTTTAACTAGATTATTCTGGCTACAATGTGGAAAATAGATCAGAGGGGAAAAGGGTGGAAGCAGGAAGACCCGTTAGGAGACTGTGACATAGTCCAGGTAAAAGCAATGGTTGTTCGATCAGGGTGCTGGCAGTGGAAAGGGGGTTATGCTTTATCTAGGAGGCCAAATCAGCAGAATTTGCTGACAGACGACTGATAGGATGCAAGACACGAGGGAAGGACAGGAACCAAGGATGACCCTTGGTAAGCTTTTCATTTGGGCAGCTGAGATGGGTGGAGGGACTGTTTGCAGAGCACCATTTCAATAGGAGAGCACTAGAGAAGTGTGAGCGTTCAACAAATGGTGCTGGAGAAACTGGACATTCACATGCAAAAGAATGAGGCTGGACCATTACCTTATACCACAGAGAGTGAGTCCCCGATGCACAATGGTTCAGCTTAATGACTTGACTTTCTGATGGTGCAGAAGTGATATGCATCCAGCAGAAACCACACTTTGAGGACCCGGCCGGTCCCCCCACCACCACCCGCGGTGGCTCACACCTGTAATCCCAGCACTTTGGGAGGCTGAGGCAGGCGGATCTTGAGGTCAAGAGATCAAGGCCCATCCTGGCCAACATAGTAAACCCCGTCTCTACCAATAATACAAAAAATAGCCGGGCG
Organism: Macaca mulatta; assembly: GCF_049350105.2. NCBI lineage: Eukaryota > Metazoa > Chordata > Mammalia > Primates > Cercopithecidae > Macaca > Macaca mulatta. The sequence continues at coordinate 168,375,318 of NC_133412.1, forward strand.
TGGTGGCAGGCGCCTGTAGTCCCAGCTACTCGGGAGGCTGAGGCAGGAGTATCGCTTGAACCCAGGAGGTGGAGGTTGCAGTGAGCCAAGATCGCACCACTGCACTCCAGCCTGATGACAGAGCAAGACTCCATCTCAAAAAAATAAAAATAAAACAGGCTTTGTGTTTGCCCAGGTGTAGGCTAATGTGTGTTCTGAGCATATTTACATAGGCTAGGCAAAACTATGATGTTCAGTAGGTCGGGTGGATTGAATAACTTTGTGTGTGTGTTTTTTTTTTAATACTTTAAGTTCTAGGGTACATGTGCACAACGTGAAGGTTTGTTACAACTTTTTTTGAAACAGGGTCTCACTCTGTTGCCCAGGTTAGAGTACAGTAGCATGATCATGGCTCACCCCAGCCTTGACCTCCCCAGGCTCAGGTGATCTCCCACCTCAGCCTCCTGATTAGCTGGGACTAAAGGCGTATGCCACCACACCCAGCTAATTGTATTTTTAGTAGAGATGAGCTTTTGCCATGCTGCCCAGGTTGGTCCAAACTCCTGAGCTCAAGCAATCCACCCACCTTGGCCTCCAAAGTGCTGAGATTATAGGTGTGAGCCACTGCGCCCGGCCAAATCCATTTTTCACTTAAGATATTTTCAATTTACGATAGGTTTACTGGGACATAACTCCATCATGAATAGAGAAGCATCTGTACGAAAAGCTAACTCAAAATGGATCAAAGACCCAATGTAAGAGCTACAACTATAAAACTCTTATCCAGAATATATACAGAACTTCTAAAACTCAACAACAAAAAAACCCAATTCAAGAATGGGTAAAAAGGACTTGAATAGGTAATTTTCCAAAGAGACAAATGGCCAATAAGCCATTAAAAGATGCTCAACATCCCTAATCATTAGGGAAATGTAAATCAAAACCACAATAAGATACCACTTTACATCCATTAGGATGGCTCTTATCAAAAACACATAAAACAAGTATTGGTGAGGATGTGAAGAAACTGAAACTTGGTGCACTACTGGTGGGGAAGTAAAATAGTGCAGTCACTATAGAAAACAGTATGTTAAAAATTAAGCAGAATTACCATATGATCCAGCAATTCTACTTCTGGGGTATATACTCTAAAGAACTGAAAGCAGTGACCCAAACAGCTATGTCTACACTAATGTTTACAGCAGCACTGTTCACAACAGCCGAAAGGTAGAAGCAACCCCAAATGTCCACTGGCAGACGAATCAACAAAATGTGGTCTATGCAAATAATGGGATATTATTCACCTTAAAAAGCAAATTCTGACACGTGCCATGGTATGGCTGAACCATGAAGACCTTATGCTAAGTGAAGTCAGACACAAAAGGGCAAACATTGCCAGATTCCACTTACATGAGCTACTTAGAAAAATTAAATTCAGAGAGAGTAGAATGAGGTTGCCAGGGATTTGGAGGGAAAGGGGTATTAGTGTTTAATGGGTAGAGTTTTAATTTGGGATAAAGAAAATGTTCTGGAGGTAGGCCAGGTGCGGTGGCTCACACCTATAATCCCAGCACTTTGGGAGGCTGAGGCAGGCAGATCACGAGGTCAGGAGATCAAGACTATACTGGCTAACATGGTGAAACCCCTTCTCTAATAAAAATACAAAAAATGAGCCGGGCGTGGTGGCGGGCGCCTGTAGTTCCAGCTACTCGGGAGGCTGAGGCAGGTGAATCCCTTGAACCCGGGAGGCGGAGCTTGCAGTGAGCTGAGACTGTGCCACTGCACTCCAGCCTGGGTGACAGAGCGAGACTCCGTCTCAAAAAAAAAAAAAAAAAAGAAAATGTTCTAGAGATGAAGGGTGGTGAGGACTGCAAAACACCGTGAATGTACTTTATGCCATTAAACTGTACACTTAAAAATGGTTAAGATGGTAAACTTTATGTGTATTTTACCACATACACACCAAAAAACCCTCTAAGGGTTGTTCATAAACTGCCTTGCAGACCGGTTAGAAAGCACTCTCTCCCGACCTGCACATCTCTCTGCTCCTTGCATCTTTGCAAGGGGCACAGACGTGAGCTGGCTGGGACCCAGCATTTACCATTCCATCTAAAACATACATGTGCTCACGGATCTGCACACACACAAAAATTCAATCCCATCTGGATTCTTTTCACCCACATCGCAATCTGCAAAATGATACATTCAGCCTGGCTGTGTTCTTTCTTGCTAGCCATGACAGCTGCAGACATGAGCAGTTGCTTGTCTTGGAGGGTAGGGTCAATGGTGGCAGGAAGGACCTGTGGCCCTGAGGCTTGGCCTGAACTCTCTAGAGAATTCAGGGCAGTAACACCAACACACACAAGCATGTAGCACTTACCCAAATTCCTCAGGATTAAAATACAGATACTTTTTCCTCCTCTAGTTTAGGGCAGTCAGAGAGAGAGGAAAGGAAGGGACTAATTCAAACTTACAAAGGTTTTCTCATTCTAAAAAACTTCTTACCATCTTGTTCCTACAACCACATGATTAGTATTAGTGCTTGGTTTACTGAGTTACAAAAAAAAATTGGGTCAAAAGGCTAAAATTATTTCTTAACAATATTGGAAATGTGTCCTAAAAATCTGGAAGCTGAACATTCTGTCCACCTGATTTTAGAAAAGCCAAGTTCACCTAAAGAATGTGTCAAACATATCATCTAAATAATCCAAGACCTAGAATGCATCAATCAATGTGACAGAATTTCCAAAAAGCAGATTGGAATTAAGTCTTCAAAAAAGACAGTTGTTACTATATAATTCTATTACTATATAATTCTGCAGGGGGACATGCAGCAGAACTTGGTAAACAAAATTTTATATTAAATATGCATTTTCATATGATTCACCATGGAATGAAAACATTATAAAGATCGTTTCGGCTCCCACTATTTAAATGTCATTACCCACTTGAATTGAAAAAAGATGCAAGGACACAAAGTGAACAGACGATAACTTTATTGGAGATTTACTCGGCTACAATTATTACAAAAAAAAAACAACTCAAGGTAATTGTGATCCATAAGGTGCAGACTGCACATTTCTGCAGCATGATTACTGTATGAATGAATGACATCATGTTCCTTAAAAACAGCTGCAGCATGTGATGGTAAATATTTTATTGTCAATCAAATTATATGCATTAGTTTTACTTGAATTTAGTAATTTTCCTTCACTATTTACAGCAGAAAAGCCAGAAATTTACTTCCTGTTCACTTTTGCATTTTTGCTATGTAACCTGCTGCTGCAGTGAATTCTTAGTGCATCTATAAAATTTAAATTGTCTGTGGTTGATGTCCAAATAAAAATGGACTAGAAAAAAAAAAACAAGTAATGATTAAAATATATTTACAAGTTAGTTGTGAAAAATCATTTTCACTGCTAGTGGAAAATACAATGGTCTCAATGCAAATTTCCTAGATATTGCTATTGGCGTCTCCAACAACTTTAAAAATCATTTTAATAGTCTTGGTCTTAAACATATCTTTAAAACTTTCCATGTACAATATAAAATAAAGAAATTCATCTGGAAATAATTAAATTCCTGAAAAGTAATCAGTGGTTGGAAAAATATAATTATTCAAATGTAATTAAAACAACCATATAGGTAAGTATTATACATGACAGGAGTTTCTCTTCCGCAGATAATGCAAATGGGTTAAGGACTCTTAACAGAATTTCAGATGCAGTTAAAAAACGGTATCAAGGTCTCAGTTTGGTGGCTTAAATCTTGTGTAAAGGGATTAGACACCCTAACAGAACAAGATCCAATACTTTAAAAATCAACAGGGCCTTGTGCATCAACTGCGCTCAGTCTGGATTCCAGTGACCCTCTGCAGTCCCCACCTGCCTCCAGGGAGCGACTGAAGGCACCGACTGCCAGGGGAACACCTGGACTCATGAACCAAAGAGCCTCAAGTCTCGTGTTGTCAGGGCAGGGTATTAGAATCTTTCTGAGGGCAAAGTATTATTAACAAATAAAAATATCAGTATTTTAAAAGACAATTACAGGAGTGTTAGAGGTCATTCTACATTTCATCACCTCACATAATATAAAAGAAAAAAGAAAACAAATATAACAAACATTTTAAAAACATAAGAGTTCAGTTAACAAATCTTTTTCATACTTTGACAAACAGTAAAAATGCCACAGACAAAAATGACCTATTTAAGTTGTGCGAGTATATGACACATTGCAGGCATTATAATTATCATTTTCAAATTCCATAAATCAAAACAGCAGCAAGGCCAAACCACATTTTTTTCCTCTCTGTTAAGCATATTTTCTTGAAATGAGGTAAAGCATGGTACCAAGTGCAATGCTTATCTGTGCTACATGAACAGAACAGAAGGGAAAAAGCTATTATAAAACGCAGCATAGTTAGGACTGCGGAAAGTATATTATAAAAGAAATTTTTAAAAATTTACAAATGAAGGTTCATGTCAACTAACTTGCACACAATCATCATACGGAATTTCTGCAGTTGCTTTTTCAAGATACGCCTCCCCAGTCCTTTACACATGTGCTCAGAGCACAACCACACCCCACTGGTAGGTTTTCCATATTACATTCGGTCTCACATTGCAATCACGGGAACAGAAGGGTGGCACATAGGGTTCTAAAGTGGGGCAACATAGAGTGATTTTTTTTTTCTTAATTGACAGATGCAAAACATTTCAACAAGCTAAACAGAGGAAAACTTTACAGCATTAAAAATCAGCAGCACAAAAGCGTTCATAACCATTTCATATGTCTAACTCGTACTTTTTTATTTTTTAACTTAGTAACCAGGGGATCATAGAATGCTTCAAACTGTGAGTCAAATTAAAATCCACTATTTTTCTCCAACAAAAAGTGAAATAGCTGAAGTTTGCTGTTGATAAAACATTTTGAATGGTAGAAGGAAATTTCAACCCCTGAGAATGTATGACCTAATCATGTCTAAGTCTGAACATCTTAGTATTAACAAAAAAATACTCTTCTTAAGGTTACAAATATATTGAGGCATTTTTCTCCCACTGGGAATCGTAGCTGTGAAAACAATCTGATTTTGGTGCCAGGAATCAAGAGAATCCCGTAACATTGGAATCAATGTATTAGACACAATGCAAAGCCCTAAGCTCCTGGCATCAGGTAGTTTATAAATATTAAGAGATTTGTGATTAAACTTGATCACAAATCACCCTCACAATAAAATTCACATCCAGCCTTACTTGTTAACTGCACTTTTACAGTTATATAATTCAAGAATTGCTTTGTTTTAACTGGCCATATCTTACATTAAGGTTTTTATAAAAATCAAATAGACATCTTAAGGTTCCAAATCAGAATGAAATAGTTTTAAAACAAGTCACCTAAACTAATTTGCTCAAAAACTCATTTAATAATTTAGATCTCAATTTAAGTTTAAGATTGGAGATAACAAAAAACACCGGAGAAGCTTAACATCCCCCTCACTCAGGGTTCCTTAGAAAGCAGAGCTGACAGTTTTCTGTGGGTGCACTCGCACAGAGGCATTTCTCTGTGGGTGGATGATGCAGATAAAGCAGGAAGGACAGTATTCAAATGTCACTTACACATAAATGCAGCATTCCATGAAGCATCAACTTCAGAATCATGTGCTGGGAAATACGAGACACCTCTGCTCAGCTTTCTTAAACTTCAAGCATAATTAACAGGGCAAATTGCAGCAAACCTCTACTGGTATGTTGATGGGAGTGCAAGACTGACCCACAGCTTTTAAAAAGGTAAATTAAGAGGTATTATAGTTACAGTGCAAAAAAAAAAAAAAAATTAAAATTTCAAGCATAATACATAAACATAGCACCAAACAGGGGAAAAATGCATGCAAAAGAAAAGAAGAACTGAGGTATTTAAGTGAAGAGTGCCTACAAGTCTAATTAAAGAAACTTAGGCAAATGCCTAAAAGTTTTTTTTTCGTTTTCCAAAGATGGAAATAATGAGCTAGTTTATCTAAATTAATGACCTAAATCACAGATGTATCAAAATTACGGCAGTTTATCGCAAACGTTAAACTTTCATGGCATTAACAGCACAGCTTTGGTAGGTGAAATATGCATGCAACATTATGAAAAGTACAGTAAGAAATTTATGTGAGGAGACTAAGGGTAAAGGTGCTCTGTGTTTTGCTTCTTTAAATAAGTAACCAATCAATTATAAAATCTGCAGCATATTTTAGGTGTGATATGTCTAAGGTTTATTTTGTTAGAGCAATAGCCTAGAAGGCAAAATTATTTGCCATAAACATTTCCATCAGTGGAACTACCTAGCAGGAGGTCTTTAGTAAAATGGGGTGTTTAGCCAAAGATCATTTTTATGATAAAAAATATCCGTAGACTACATATTCTGGTTTTTAAAATGTCTTCAGTATACGTATGACAGAAATTTTAGGATGATCCTATAATAAGTTACAACTATACTAGTGAGTTGTAAGTATCACGCTGTCTCAACGTCTAATGCACAATAAAATGAAGGGAATGTAAAACAGTTTGTTCCAAAAAGATCAGAGATTAAAGAATATCCATGAAGGTTTTACTTTTAAGGCAAGAACCTTTTTTATCCAAGACTATGTGGCATTGGAAAACTAAAATGTGATTCACCAACATGCCAGCCAATGTTCATTAAAAATCTGTCCCTTACTATCAGGTGCAATGACCAGGAACAGGCAGCGACCAGGAACATCACCTTATACAGTATAACATGGAAAGAAAAGACAACACTGGTGCACTTCTCCTCTCGAAAACCTTATCATTCTATTCAGCTTATCAACTACTGCAGGACTGGCACCACTGCACACACGGAGAGATGGAGAAGAATCTACATCATCCTAGGACTGCTGGAGTTCAGTTGAAGCTCCATGGCCTTCTAACACTAAGCAAAGCTGACATAAATAAAACTCAAAAAAAAAAAAACAAAAAAAAACAAACCTGTCCATTATTTTGAACACTTGCTAAAAGTCATCATTAAAGCACTCTTGTGATTTAAACAAAGCAGAAGTGAGGAAAGAAGACAAGATTGTGTTTGCGCAAAAAACTAAAACTACAATTAGTTCCAAAATTTTATACATATGTTAAATGTTTTATTCTGTTATCTATCTTGTTACCAAACAAACTTTAAATTCTGCCTTCAATTCATTCCACTCAATATCAACTTTAAGTCATCCTTTCCGATTTAAATAATTTTCCCCTTAATTTTTTTGTTTTTTGTTTTGAATTTTAAAAAGGGGTTTCAGCTATTGGGAACCTGAGGTTGATTAGCTTTGAGGCTTCGGAGGGCTCTTCTTGCTGCTGCAGATTTGGCAATCCTGTAACTTCGACCAACACCTTTAAATTTCCCCTTTCCTACTACTTCCACGGTGACTCTGACCTTCCCGTCATAAGTTCTCTCAGCCGGGCTGTAAAAAATCCAAACAGCTTGAATTAGAAGTCAGAGTATTTATTATCACTGTCAATCAGCATTTAGTGTGCACTCTCAGGCCAGGAGTCCCATGTAGAAGCTGACACCACACAAAGGAAACACGCGTTACGACTTACTGCAATTGCATACCCCCGACAGACAGGGCTGCCATCTAGTCTTTATTACAGCATTATTTCAGAAAAACAGAAAGAAAAAAGAGAAGTCAATCAGATTACAAATAGAAATCTGACAACAGCATGCCGCAGTGTAAATATTTTTCAGAATCATTAGTTTACAATATCTTTGTGAACTTTTCCCCTTGATGTTTTAATTTTTTTCCATGTACATTTTTTGCTTACCTAAATTTGGCAGTTTCTGGTTCCATTTCAAGCAATTCTCGCACAGGGGAACGGGGTACATTTGCAGAAAACTTTTCTGCAATCAAAATGAAAGAATAATATGAATAATATCTTTGAAGTTGTTTTTAATGTTGTGGGTTTTTTTCTTTCTAAAGGGAGCCAACAATACCTATGAGTGGCCGCATCATGGGGTAGTACACCTGCCAGACCGTCTCCAGCGACATCCCACTATCCATGTAAATGGCACCAGCAAGCGACTCAAAAATATCCCCCATGGCCTTTGGAACTTCAATATCCTCTTCTTTCTCTTCATCCTCCTCGGATCTCCTAAGCTATTACAGAGAGAAAAGTGACTTATAAGCAAAAAGGCCATTTTACAGGCAGTCCACAGATGTAGTTTCTTTTCTTGGATATATGACTTTTGTGACTTTAATAAGGGGGGAAATACCACTTATGGTATGCCTACTATATTGTAATAGTAAAACAAATGTTATCTTTTAAAAAAAATTTTCAAACTTCTCAAGAAAAAAAGAAAAAAATCCCCAACCCATTTCTTATTCTATACCCAGCAAAGAAAAAAGATTACTTCTAAATTTGAACAACTTTAACAGAGAATTAGAAATAGTCAATAAAAGTATGAAAAAAATTCAAATTCACTCATAATCAAAGAATTGTACTTTAAAACAGTTCTACCCCCTAGCTGCTTGGCAAGCATTCAGTAGTACTAATTGGTCTGGTGCTGGCACAGGGTGTATGCTGCTTTGGGGAGCAGAAATCGCTATTGTAGGGAAACAGGGAAATTCTACTTGAAAGATTTTTTTCCTCCAAGTTCCCTCTTCATTAAGCCACTAGATATGTGTTCACTATAACGGAGTATCTGACATAGCAGGTATGCAAATTAATAAAATAAAATCATACGTCTATATCAAAAGCCTTTGAAAAGTTCACAATTCTTTGATGCGGCAATTGTATCTCTAAGAACTTATTTTAAGGAGGTAACTAAGTACATAAGCGTACTTATCACATCCACGGTTATTAAACATCCTAACCAAAAACTACTTAACTACTCAGCCATAAAGAACCATTTAAATAAATCAGCCACGTGTTGACTAGCATGTGGCTCCTGAGCATCATGATACCAATCAATACAGGGAAAGTCAGCCACAACATATTATACGTGAAAAGAACAGGTTACAGTATCCTATAGATAACAGAACTCCATTTTCCATTTTAGATATGTTTTTATCTATATACATCTACAATTCATCCCAAAATGTTAATACTGGTTATTTCTGAGGTAGCATAATCAGGCAAATTTAACTAATTTTCTTTTTATTTACTTGTACTAACTTTTCTAAAATCAACACAAATCATTTGTGAAAGAAATAAAGAAAAAGTGGGAAAATACTAATTTCTAATAGGTTGTTTAGCCATACAAAGTTCTATATAATACATTTATACTGCTGATTACTTAAAAAGCAGACTTATTGTTCACATATTATGGTTTTGATAGAAAGGAATTTTAAAACTTACCAAGTTTAATTCTCTCTTTTTACAGCTGAGGAAACGGAGGCCCAGAGAGGTAAAGAGACTTTCTTAAGATCAAATAGTAAGTTAGAAATGCCAGACCATGACATTTCCAATCAGTTCATGTAACTTCTATACATATGTTTATATAAACAAAGGGAAGGAAAAGAATGAACAAAAACTAACAAAACCAATATGCCCCACTGGCATCCAAAGACAGCTTACATCTAATTTTAGCTAATTCCTCAAATTTCAAGCTTAGCTATTTCTAAAGAATGAGACTAGGTAACACTTAGAAGTCTACGAGCTAGTCCCACCTTCTCGCCTCACGGCCTGCCGCGCTCCAGCTCAGACTATTCATCTTGGACAAGAGCACAGAGGCGCGGTGAAGTAAGAGCAGGGCCTTCTGACTCCTCTGGTGCACATCTGGGCAGCTGGCAGGACATGAACTTGGCTCTGTGGCTAGACTTCAAACCTACTCTTAATTTTTCTCATAGAAAGAGAAATTCACTACTCCCCAACAAAGGCTTGGTGCAATTAAAAAGGGGAAGGTACAAATTAAAGCAAGGACAACTAAAACAGCTACTAGTGTAAGGCTGTGTTTCTTGACTCCTTATAGGAAAATCTACAAAAATAAGAAAATCAAAGGAAATGAAATTGGAAGAAGAGGAAATGAGAGTCTCTCTGGGGGATACAGGTATGCAGATGAATGTAAGAGACTGGAAAGATCTAAGCAATATCCTTTCCTACAAAAATTCAAAATAGCTCACACACACATTAGAATTAGCTCCGTCACCAGAGAGCCTTTGGCTGAACTTACAACAGAAGCCTCCCAAATTCCAATGGTCAAAAATTTAGAAGTTTGTTTTTTAAACTAGATTTTCCCACTTCAAGTAGAAGCAGAATGTATATTTACGATGCTTCCCTGAGATATCAGCAAATATTTCTGATCCATTTTAAAAAGGAAGAATCAACTACACTGGGCTTTTACTAAAGCTAAACCTGCCCTGGGGTCCGGCAGTGGTGGCCACTTCTTCGTCATGCCTCAATGCTGGAAGCCTTCATGAAGGTGTGGGAAGGGCACATAACTGAAAGGCCTGGCTCCTTCTCTTCACATGAATGACCACACAGTCCACAGTGGGGGCAGACAAGTTTAAGAGGCCTACCTGCAAACTGCAGTTCACTCAGTGCTCCCAGACAACACAGCACACTGGGTCCCACACCCCTGACCTCTCGCTGTCCCTTTTGACCACTATGCAGTCAGAACTCTGAAATTACTGAGTGAGACCCCTAGTCAGATCGCTTTTTTCAACATCGTTTTGAACAGCACTAACCTCAGAATCCATTCCTTGCATTTCATTCTTCTCAAGCTGAAACTGCACAAAGTCATCGATGACGTGGAAGAGCTCAGGAGAGACAGCTTTGAAGTATTTGTGGTAGTCGTACTTTACAGCCAGCGATGCAAAGATGGTGTTGTTGACCAGGGCAGACCGCAGGTCCGTCAGGACCCCCGGGGAGTGCTGCCGCGGGTCTTCATAAAGGTGCTTGGTTATGAGGTAGTCCAAAATCGCATCTCCTAGGAATTCTAAGCGCTGGTAACAATCTGAGGGGATCCAAAGTGGAACCGTAAGCTTGTGCAGAAGCATTTACACTATCCCCACATAGGCAACTGATCCCCAAATCCCAAGAAGATTTGTATTTAAATCATTTTCACACATATATTCTTCAATAAGGAAATTTGACATATCATACTAAAAGGCCTCTGGAAACTAAATTTTAATGGCAAATTAAGTACATTTCTTATATAAATTGGGGTCATAAAATCTTCAAGTGGGTCAAAAGACTAAATGCTTGTTAAGAAGGAAAAACCAAAACCTCACAGGCGCTATCGTGATCACTGAATGCTTTTCTCTGGCACTGTGCTGTCTGGGCAGGTAGGTGCTGGGGCCTTCCTCTCGAGTCTCCCTCACACATCGTCACTTAAGTGAAACCAGGGCTGCACACACCTCTCCATGTGGCTACACTGCACTGCCATCGCTAAAGTCTCATTCACACTCTGGAATGTGTGCATAAGTGACACCATTCCTCGCTATTCCTGCATTATTTTTGTTACACAGGATGACAGGAAAAGAAGACTCTCTTCTTAACGTGAGCTATTATAGAAATGAATTTACCACAAACCAAGAGATTGAGAAAGAAGAGCTGTGAAAGGAAGCAAAGGCAGGTAAACTGGTTGTCATTTTGTGAAACTGATTCATGTTAAATCAACATCTCTATTTTCTCACAGTGATTAAAATAATACATCCACCTGAGGAAACTGAGGCAGGGACCGATGGTGACTTGTCCCAGAATAAGCAAGAAGTTAAGAAGCAGGGACTGTGCTAGGAGAGAACCCAGGTCTCGGAACTTCCAGCAGAATGTAGTTGAAAGCCATGTATCATTTTTCCTCCATAATGAAAATTAGGCTTTAGTTTCATCAGTCTTTCTAGTCCAGAGTCAGGTAGTTTTTCACTTTTTGGTTTTTACATTTTGCTGATCACCTTAACCTACACTGTTTTTATTATACAAACTACAAATTTTATATTTTGCTTTGGTATTCTGAATTCAGGCACTTATACCTCCAATACAGAAATCGAAATGTAAACTTCAGCTGTGTTTCACAACCTGAAGCTGATTTGGGTGTGAGGGGCTTGTTCTCCCTTCTAATCTAATGGGTTGACAGCCTATTAAAGGGGAGGGAAATACAGAGCACAGTGAGAAGTAGAAGATGACAGCAGAGTCACAGCAAGGGCCACGCAACCTTCTTGTGAAATCATTGCTGTTAATCTTTTATTCTATCCATCTTTAAAAAGACCCTAAAGGAGGACTTTTTTTGTCCAAGAAGAACAATAAAAGGCTGTGGAAATACATCCAGAATATACAACTAAATCAAAAACCAAAAGCAGCACTGAATGGGCAAGAGAAAGATACCTGGGGAGGATAAAATGGGGAAACCACATCAAAATACTAAGGTTCAAATTTCTCTAATTAGGCAGCATATAAAATGACACTGATGAGGGTATAATATGATAGCCATACTCCCAACAAACCAAAGTTATAAAGCAATACGTGCTCCCTAAATAATAAAGAAAAGAACTCTTTCTTTTCCTTTTGTTCCCCGCCCCATCCCTTGAATATTAAGCACAAACACTGTACATGCATAGATCACCTTTTACAAGGCCAACACAATGTGATAAACACAAAGTCTCATTTTCCCAGAAATGCAGTTTGGTTGTGGGCTCCTTACCAGTGATAGTATTGTAGTGGTAGGAGGCATGTGTAAAAGCCTGGAGAAGGTAAGCCTTATTCTTGAATCTGTAGTTGATTTTCTTTTCAAAATTTTCAAACCCCGATATAAGGTGATTCAGTGTTTTATCTGCATCTGGATGATCAAACATACATCTTGGTGGAATCTTCAAACAACCATATTCCAAGTCTTTCAATACAGAAGAGCGTGAACTGGCCATAGAAGCAGCAGCACAGCTCACTGAAAGGTTCTTTTGTTGGCTGTTGAAATTCTCCCGAGTAGGGCACAGGGCCTTTTCCCGATCAGTCCTTTTAATTACCGGGAGCACCTTCAGCCCCAGTGAACAGAGGAAAAGCTGAGCAGCCCTCTCCCCACAGCTGGTTAAATAGCAGCCCAGCAGGGCTTCCACACAGTCCGCTATGCTTTTGTCAGCAATACACTGCTCAGTGTGCAAGTCGTAAGAAATGGACTGCTTTCCCGTGTCAACACCACAGTTTTCTTCTGATGGATTCCAGAACCCCACCACAAAGTCATCTTCTTCAACAGCTTTGCTAGGATCCAGATAGCACATTGCATCCCAAGAGCTGTAGTCAAAATCCTCAAAATCTGATGAAAATGGCATACTACCTAAGGAGGATTTTTTGGGCATTTTCCATTCATATGCAGAATCAGTGGTTGAAAAAGGAGAAAGAGAGATTTTCTTTACAAAAGCTCCTGACCCCATTAACATATTATCTATAAATCTGATATGTTCCTGATCATACTCCAGGAAATCATCTTCATAGTCAGCCTCTTCCTTCGGAGCCCTCCACATCAGGCTCTCTTCCTCCTCATCCTCCTCCTCGTAGTCCTCATCCAGTTTACCATTCGCCAGCATGCAGTCTTTTGTCTGAAACGAGGGGGAATGGTGAAGGAGGGGAGACATAGCTGCTGTTTTTAAAAGGGTTTGAAACTCAATAAAAGCAAGGGTTATGGATAATTTCAAATGACAACCACAAATACTAAAAGGCAACTTTAAAATCATGGCCATTTGTTTTCAATTAACATAAAATAAGTTATTTAATCATATAAACAAAGTAAAACATGTTCTTTGAATGTTCGTTTTCTAAGTTATAAAATGACCTTTAATCCAGTATGAAGCTTTAAGTTAAGGATTTTGAACATGGATATTAAGTTAAAATTAATGTCCACAATGCAAAACTTCAACTAAGAAGTCTAACTCCGGTAGGACACACAATGAAAGCACTCATATGCTGATCACACAGATCTTCAATTTTGCTGACAAAATTTGAAAATGTGGTAATTTGATTTTCAAATTAATAAAATGAAATTCCAGATGTAGAAAAGCATTACCTTTGCAATTAAGCATATAATATAAAAACAGATAAAATCAATTTTTAAAATGTACAATAGGATTTTATAATAAAGTTTTTGTCCCTATTTCCACTTCGAAGTATACTTGCCACAAAAAACTACACAGCTTTGCTTAAAAAATAAAAGTGATCACTGCACTAAGCTATGAATTTGAGAAATTATGCTTTTCCCCTCCACTCTGAGCTACAGTAATCAGGGGAACAGATTATAGCATAACTGACAAAAATGGAAGAAAATTTAGACTAACATGAAACACAACAATCCAATTTCTGTCAAAAGATCTTTGCTAATTCCAATTTCTTTGGCAAAAGCTTATTTGTGAGTGACAACCTTAATAATGGGCTAGATTTCAGTAATGATGTAACTTTTTTGCAATCCTAGAAAGATGCCAAATTTCTGTTATGCAAGTTTTTAAAGAACCAAAAAACTTTACTTGTGAGGAGGGAAGGCGAAGAGTGTGCATCAATGTTGACTGTAACAACTTTCCAGAGTGTTCTGACCAAAAAATGTTGTAACCTTCAGGCATTTTTTAAAATACTACAAATATTTCATTTTAAACTAGACTCAAGATATAAACACTATATTTGTCTGAAAATAAATAGCAGTAAGCCGGGCTTTATCTATAACTATCTTTTCACTGTTTTCATTAAGAAAAAAACATCTTTTCAAGAATAAGGAAGAACACCAAAAGCAACTATAGTGGCAGACCTCAAGGAACATTTCCTGCTAAAAACCTTATACTTTCCAAGGCATTATGAAGATGTTTTAGATTACTGTTTGGTCCTTAAGAAAAAAAGGGCCAAACTGCAATTTTTAAAAAATCATACATTTTTTTTTAATTGAAAAAAACTTTCTGTATCTTTAGAAAGGTGCTACCATAAGCCAAAAGTGGCAGAGCACAAAAATCACAAAGGGCTGACTTTTATCACAAACTGTGTGATCCTGGGCAAAGCCTTTTAGTGCCTCTGGGTTTCAGATTCTTCATCTACAAAAGAGTGGGGTTCTACCTCATAAAATGTTTTTCAAGAGCACTTCAAGCCTTTTAAGAAAAAACAGCCACATGAAATCCTTTCCTGTATCATTCAAGTCAACTTTGACACTTTCTTCTATCAAGAGGCGTTTTAGCATGCAAAGGTTTTCACTTAAGCCCATTTGCTGAAGGGCCAGAGCAAGGTAGGGAGAACGGCAATGCAACCAGCCAAAACCACAGAGTATCTTTTCAACATAATGCAAGGGCCTATATTTCAATAAAAATAAGTTACTAAATAAAAATCTGAACAGTATTTCTAATGAATTCCAATAACCAAAGTGTCATCATAAACATTAAGAAAAATAAATTGAACTTTGTGTTGTATCTTAAAAAAAAAAATCAGTATGACATGGCAATGTCACCTTTATGCTACAAGTTTTTAAAAAGAGCCAAATACATTATGAAACGGTATTAATAAAAGAAGATGACTGTTATTGGAATGTTATTCGTAGAAATACAATGCCATTTCTAAAGTTCAAAATCTATGTATTTTCCTCTAAGGTTCTACATATTTCTAAATTAGTAACAAATAATTGTTTGGACCTAACTTGCATTAAAATATTCCCTTAACGCTTTCCAAATAAGTTCTAATTCTGTAATAAGACAAATACTACATGAGTTAAAAACATCCTCAATAAATAGATAAAAAATCTGAATAGTGTCACAGAACATGCTACCTGGAAATACTTAAAGGCAGATATATAAGATACACGTATCAGAAAGAAGACATGAAGAAAATGTATATTTAAAAATATAACCTGTGAAAGAAAAAAATGGCATTATCATTGTTGGCCTGAAGTAAAAATGAAGTAACAATGAGCCAATTTATCTTTAATGCAAAGTAAATCTCCAGGAAATGAAACTGTCTGAAGCATTGCCTTTCACTTTGGAAGAGGCACTAGAACTCCCCCAGTCAACCACCACCGCACTGATTCCTGCAGCTCGGAGGCCCTCCCAAGTGCCCTCTGGTGGCCTTCAAGACAAGACAAAATGAAGTAGCTGTTGCTGATATGTGGAGTCTTCTTAAGTCACTGGCAAGATTTAAATTATTTCCAGAAAATAACAATCTTTATGGATGATATATTTTTTTTTTAAGTTCACAGGAGTCCTGACTGAGAAAACCCTGAGCTACAAAAGCAAGATTTTATTGAAATTAATTATTTCACAGACAGACTGGAGATCACAGGTCACTGAAAAGTCATATCACTGAACAGAGCTAAGGATCTAGGATAAATTGTAATAACAGCAAAGTGAAATTTTTTTTTTTAAAGAGCAAAACTCAAAGTCAAAACATCACATACTCTATGCCTTTGGAAAAGAAGTAATAAAAATAGAAATTTGCCTCCATCAAAATTATAACACTATTTCTGAATTCAGTGAAAAGACAGTGTATTTAAAGGAATTAAATATATCAAACATCTACTCTATTATAAACACACCAAGAAAATGAAACAAAAAATTAATAAAACAAAATTCTTTGGCTCACCAAAAAGTAAATCCCTCCAGTTACACACACACACACACACACACACAAACTTACCATTTCATCTTTTTCCCATTTATCTGTGTTGCTTTTGTCTTGATTTACTACATAACCAGGAGGAAGCCAGTTTACAGGGGGATCAAATATTGACACCACCATGCGGCTGGGCAGTCCCTTCTTTTTTCCAAGGCGATACAGATTACAGTTGCTGACCTTTAGCAGAAAATATTAGGATACTTATCCATAAATGACCACTGCTGGAATTCATTCAAGGCATATTAACATATCCTCAGTTAAATATTCCTCAAATTAATAAATTAATTATATGGTCATCAATTAAGTATAAGGGCTCTACAGTTTTTCTACCCATTCATGTTATAAAAAGAATATTAAATTCCCACATATTCTATACTTTTTTGGTGCAAATATTTCTGAATATAAGATGCAGAGCAGAAAAAATAATGTATACAGCTATGCAAATTCTTTATGAATGACTGAGAAGAAACAATTCAGACAACATCAAAGCCTTGAAAATACAACCTGATGATATAAAATGCAAACTGCTAACTGGAATTACCAAAGTAGAAAAGAACCCATATAAAAAGTCAAGATGTCACAATATTTTCAATGAAATGGGGGGAGGATGCCATCAGCTCTAGTTGCAAAGTGAAAACTGGCACCAAACAAAACTGAAACTATGTTACATTCCTAGAATGGAAGCCACAAATGGGATTTCAACTGTAATGCTCTCTCAAATATTATTCCTTTGTTTTACAGGCATTTCAAGACACTTGTATTCAGCTTTTAAAAAAATGAACCAAAAGGTTTCTGTTTATTTATATTAATGGAACAGCTTTACTGTCTATCCTCTACTCTGGTCTGTTTTTCCTAATGCCTCTATCTCCTTCCTAATTTGCTCACATTATTGCATTTCTGTCAAGTTATTACTTGGAAACTAGGGTCTAGAATTGTCAATCCCATTTTCATTTTCATAAAGCTGGGTTCATTAAGTACTTCATTAGCCCTCTTCCCATGTAACTCAACTACTGTTTAATAGACACCCCCCAAGTGAGAGGCCCTCGACTGGGCAACCCTGAGGGAATCACGGCAGCAGGACAGAGGGGCAGTCCTCGTGACACACAGGCTGGCAGGGAAAAGGAGTGCACGTGTGACCACTATGGCCAAAAGTACTCTCCCTCTCTGCCTGAAACGTAGCAGGCTGAAGTAACTGCCAGCTTCCCTTTCCAAGCTAAGAGAACAAAGCATCACAAGTGCCAAGAAGAGGATAAAGTGCAACGTGGACCCACGGGAGGGAAATCACATTCCAAGTTGACAGAAACGGTGGGCGGGATGAAGAAGAAAGAGTTACGTAAGGTCTCAGATATGGGGCAAAATTCTGGACACATAGAGACAGGGGCGAGCACTCTGCAGAAGGAAGGACAGAGCAAGGGCCCCAAGGCTGGGGGTCTGAGCATGGAGTCTGTCCAATGAGCTGCAAGGGGCTTCCACCTGCTTAGGATCCAAAACGCATCAGGGCTGAAAGGGCCTGAACAGCAGGCTGAGGGAGTGATCATTCTTTCTGCAGAAATAAGTTGAAGGTTTCTGAGCAGACAAATGGACAAGTTTTGTAATAGAAAGCCACCTCTGTCTTATCTTAGCTAACAGAGTATCCTATCCTACTGCCTATGCCACACCTGTCGAAGCCTCTGATACTTTCTTCCTGCAACCACCTCTTGACCTCTTGGAAATCTCATCCGTTCTCAGAGCTTCCATATGGCGACTACTCTATAAAACCATATCTGAATCCTACAGCCTCAATTATCTGAACATTTCCACTTCATATTCCATGAGGTCTAAAACCTCAACTCTAACCTTGACTTCCCACATTTCTCCCTACCTCCCTGCTACTGCCACTGCCCCTGCCCCCAAGTTGCCAGTTTACATGGTTGTTACGACTGTGCCTCCAGTCCACCTCAAGATCATCCTGGGAGACCTCGGACACACTCCCGACTCTCTTGGATGAACAGTTAGGTGACCTGACAGAAGCCCATTCGACTAAGTGTGAGTCCCCTCATCTGCAAAACAGGGATGTGTCGGCTCTTTCCCAGAGGCTTAGAGAAGAGTAAACGAGTGAACACCGGGGAAATGCTTGGTGTGCTGCCTGTTGTGATAGTTCTATCCCAAGCGGCTAGTGTGATGGGGAAGAGCAAGGTCTCCAAAGCCAGGCTGTCTGGATTCAACCCAAGCTCTGCCACTTGCTTGCCAAGTGACCTTGGGCAAGCTAACTTCTCTAGCCTATCTTCACCTATAAAATGGGGAAAATTAAAGTTTCCACCTCTCAGAATTGTAAAAATTAAATTAGGCTTATATATATGTATATATGTGTGTGTGTGTACATGTGTGTGTACGTGTGTGTGTATACGATTACCTTTTAGAGTAGTGCAGAGTAAGCACTTTTAAACTGTTAGCTAAAATTATTTCTTCTCACTCACCTCAGCCCCTTCCTCTCTACCAGAACTCTAGTTCTATGACATTTTCTGCTTCTGCTGTTGGTTTGGATTTGCTTTTCAACTCACACTACATTCTGCTACCAGATTAATCATTTTAAACTACCACTTTATTAATAGTTCCTTGCTCCAAATTCCTTCAACAGTGCCTACAACACTCAAAACACGTGCAAACTCCTCAGCCCAGCATTCAAGGCCTTCCACGACACAGCTTCACCATACCTGCCTTTTCAAGCCTTTTCTCAGGTATTTCCACACTTCCGACTGCTGCCACGGCTGCTTCCCTGACACTGACATGCTCTGCCATCTGTTCACTTTGCTTATGCACTGTCAACTTGCCTCCTCCATTGATGCCATCCTTGATTCCACAGTGATGCTCCTTCCTTCCTTCTAAGTGCTGCACGTGATCGGCAGCTCTCTAAGGTATTTGTCCAGGAGGCTCATGTTGCCTGGTGACACTTCTTTTTCCATTTTTTCCCACCATAACTTGACTATCTTACCTTCATTCCTTTTCTTAAGTCTCAGTCCATGCTGAGCTTAAGAGCCCGCTCTTCCTCGGAGCTATGGAGCGTTTATTACTCACAACTCCGGTGTCACCCTCTTCACACTGAACGGCAGTCAAGCTCTGTGAAGCCTGTTGCTACTCTCTCCCCTCCACTCTCCAAAACTTTGGAGATGAGCCCCTCCACAAGACTTGCGTCTTACTCCTGTCTATACGCCTTGTAAGCCAAGATGTACCCTCTCAAATAAACGTTTAATTCAACAAAGCAGAAGCTCCTTGACTGACTACAATGCACATTTCTTCAAATCAGGATCAAGAGGTGTACACTCCTGCATAGTTTCCTTTGAACTGAATTTCAATAAAAAAGTAAGACGCATGGAGATCAGCCAAGCCCCAAAACTTGAGTGTGGGGTCGATGTAAAGCAATAGTCATCTACTGCCAGGTAGTTCTGCCACAGGCTTTCGCTGGCCCTGCTAGAACAAGGGAGCAGCTGTGCTCAGCCAGTGCAGCAATTTCTGAGCATGATACGTTCTCATCCTCTGAGATTATCCAATGCTGCAAACCACTTTCAGGCACACTGAATAATTAACTGCTCAAAATAAAAAAATCATCTCTTACCTTTTTGCTTCTCATATATGAAAGGCGGCCCTCATGAGCATCAGGGTAAGTGCAAAACAGATACGTGGTGATGGCATGCTTTAAAAAGGAGTCGCCAAGCATTTCAAGCCGCTCCAGGTTAAATCCATCACTAGCGTTTGACAGAGTCAAAGCCTGAAGAATAAGTCCAGGATTGGGGCCAAGAGTCTTTGAGGAGTACCCAATAGAAGGGCTCTGCTCAGAATCCATCCTGCCCTTGAGCACTTGAATAGCGTCTGTCGTACCAGGCATTACGGCCATCATGGGACTTCCATCTGAGGTAGATTTGTTAGCATTTCCATCAAGGTATTTATTACTCAGGAGAGTACATTCATCGCTGGGCTGGTTCTCATAATTGTATAAATTCTGAATGGAATATGAGGTAGTTGGTTGCACGGGTATTTCCTGCTTATAGTAATTCAGCTGATTTCCTTGGCAAAAGTCTCTGTTAGCTAAGTCATAACTGCCATTGGCGAGATTTTGATTGTAAGAAAGACCATTAATTGCTGTAAGATCTGCTGAAACTTCAACATGGAGCTTACCAGGGGACTCGCTGAGCAACGTTCTGCAGTTCACAGACATTTGGTCATGATTTTCTAGAGAGGAGGTTCTATTAGCACCTTGATGTGCAGCATTTTCAGGGACAATTGTGCTGTGCTTACAGTAATTATCATTTTCCGCTGAAGAGGAGTTAGAAATTGAGATGAAAGATTTGCTGTCGATAGATTTTTTCCACCCGAAGTCTAAGTTAGGGTATCTGCAAAGACATTTTTATAACTTTATATCAGATTCTTCGAGACAGCTAGGCTGAGAGCAACAGCAATTTGAATTTAAAAACAAAAACAAAGATCCCAAAAATGTACTCCTAAACTTTAGAAGAGAAGTAAGTTTCCAAGCCAGAATTTAACATTATTTGGAATTCTGCACAATGTAAATTATAAAGTGGGACATGGTTTTCTCTACTGCTAATCCCCGGCCCTAGACTCTAGGTGTGGTAGTTAAGAATGTCATGAAGCTTGCAGGCATCCTGCAGGACCTGGGGCCTAGCTTCATGGGTTGGAATCCCAGGCACTCTGGTTAACCCACTGAGTAACTTTGGGCAACTTACATAAACTCTCTGTGCCTCAGCTTCTGCACCTGAGTAAAGGGCTAACAATTCCTATCTCACAGCACTGTCTTAATGATTAAATGAGCTAATTGACACAGGGTACAGCATTTAAGCTAGTGTTTGGCCCTGTAGTAACTACTCAATAAATACTGTGGTTATTCCTATTACATTTTAAAATTCCTTCAGTCCCTAGAACAGTCGTGATATTGCCAATTGGATAACCAAAATTAATGTGAGTGCTTAAGCCAATAGTTTTTTTAGAATGCAGAGATTTTACCAATGGGAAGAAAATAATGAAGACAAAGAACATTCTAAGGTTATTGTTTTTAACATATGTTTGGATTTTTAAAACAAAAACAGATTGAAAATGCTGATGCAGTAACAAAAAACAAATTCATTCTCACTCCAACTGTTACGGCTTAAATAGTAATGGTTATTTCTGACCTCAGATTCTCATCTCCCTCTGAGACTTGACAAGAACAAACGATATCTATATTTTCTTTCTACTAAGAATTATGTTATATACAATTTTAACTGAATTCTGTTCTTCTGCAACCAGGATCTCATGATCTGTGTTCTTTCTGGCCGACTGCACAGGCATACCTAAAATCCGCAGGAAGTGATCTGACTCCCACGCCAGCATCGCTGGCAGTCTGGGCTCTCAGCTCCTCTGCAGTCAAAAGGCAGTGAAGGCGATAAAGGATGCTGGGGAGACAAACTGCTTTTCTCCACAGTGATGCTGGAATCGGATGTATAGCACAGAGTTCTGGAACCAGTATCTTCAAGTAAGGGGAAAAACGGACAGATAAATACAAAGCGCACACACAAAAGAATTTAAAAAAAAAGACCAATTTCACTAATGGATAAAGAAAATCATAAATGCTAGTAAAACTTAAATTTTAAAAAATATTTGTAAAAATAATCCCTAAGCCCAACCGGGATTTATCACAGGATTTATGAGAATGATTTTGTGATATATTAATGGGCTAAGTATAAAAACAAAACTCTCAATACTTACCAAAAAGAACATTCAAATAACATTCAACAATAATACTGATTAAAACAAAACAAAATCTGAGGATTAGGTAACTTCTAAAAAAATCAACGAATCATGCATTAAACTTGATAAGATAAAATTCAAACTTATCTTTAATAATCTTTAATACCCAAACAAATACTAAGTTATGCTAGTACAATGAACTATCATTACCTGTTTATTCTGCAGACTTTCCCATTTGGCTTTCCTCTTCTCAGCACTGCTTAAAGGAAGAGCTTTCCCCTTCTGATTCAAATGTCGAGGTGTCAAAAGATTAAGTCTGTAAGAATTCCAAAACAATTTTATCAAACACACAAAAATGCATACATATTCATAGTGGTTCTCCAACTTCACTGTGCTCGAAAATCATCTGAAGAGCTCATTTAAATTGCAGCCTCCTGGGCTACCCCTTAGGCAAGTTTGTGTGCAAAGCATCTCCTGATTTCAGAGAGTCCACGAGTGGGCAGGCAGACAGTGAACCTCCGCGTGTCTAGTGATGTCTGGTAAGAATGCCTCAAGTGCAATTCCAACTGTCATCTCTGAAGCTTCTTACCTTGAAGATGTATGGTCCACATCCAGCAGTGGCTGGTTGAGATTGGTTAGGTCAAGGTTATACTTTGTTTTATAATATTCTGCAAAAGTTTCATACTCAGGGGAAGGAAATTTACTGAGTGGGGTAAGATCAGTGTACACATCAGCTACATAAAATCGATGAGGCTGATCAAAATTGCGATATCTAAAAAAGAAAAACAAAAAATAATCAGTTGCTTTTTGGTTTAAATCAACTGTTCTCAAAACACAACTGTTTTTAGTATGGAAATTATGATTAAGAATTCAAAAGATTAAAAATAAGTAAAAATTTTTATTCCAAATATATTTCAAGTATATAACAACAGTATTTTTATTAAGTAAAAACAGACACATTATTGTCCCACTTTATTATTATTCTTGTTCTAAATATCTACATTTTGATAACACATGAAGCTAAATGGCACCTTTACATATCTATTTTATCAATATAAACAGTGTAAAAAATGTACACTATGCAAATAAATACTTTGCATATTACTAATGCTAAACATTAAAGATACTTGTCATATAAAACGTATTACTGCATCATCTATGACTACGATAGTCCTGATAACTAAAATATGGTTTTGAGGTGCAAAAAGGAAAAAAAAAATCAAAGATGAATTATAACTAGTACTATAATTATTTGAAAACTGTCTGTATTTTATTGCCCCAAAACTCCATCCCCTAAACTTTTATAGAAAAGAAAATCATTCTGGATTTACTATTTTCATAGAGCTTAATATTCCTTATAAAAATTTTAAGAAATGAAATCATTATAATCAAATTCTATAAGACTTTGGAGACTAAAAGGATGGAGATTTTAAGAAGAAAGCCTACCAACATTAAATTATCTGACCCTTTACAAAGGAAAATTCCTTATCTATAATGTTTTAGGTTTTATTTTGTAAGCAAGTAAACCGGAGAGAACAGGTCAACCTTAAGAAATTACCTATATTTTCTTTTCTTTCTTTTTCTTCCCCCGATCTGTTGACCAGGCCGGAGTGCAGTGGTGTGATCACAGCTTACTGCACAGCCTACAAATCCTGGACTGAAGCAATCCTCCCACCTCAGCCCCGAGTAGCTATGATTACAGCATGCATCACCATGCCTGACGAACTAATATATTTCCTATTAGTAATTACAATGCTAAAGTCACAGCCCACTTATATTCCCACGTGAATAAGTGTTTTTTCTTTGAGAGAGAGTCTTGCTGTGTCTTGGAGTGCAGTGGCACGATCTCCCCTTGCTGCAATCTCCACCTCCCAGCTTGAAGTGATTGCCCTGCCTCAAGCCTCCCGAGTAACTGGGACTACAGGCGTGCACCGCCACGTCTGGCTAATTTTTTGTATTTTTAGTTGAGGCTTCACCATGCTGGCCAGGATGGTCTCGATCTCCTGACCTCATAATCCACCCACCCTGGCCTCCCAAAGTGCTGTGATTGCAGGCATGAGCCACTGAGCCCGACCTAGTGCATCTTTTAAAACAAAGTATCACCATCATTTTTCTTTCCATTTAAATACCTACCTTGGAATGATAACTGCATCTTGGTAATCTTCTAATTTAAAAACAAAGGGTGTTTCTTTTGTATATTTTGTACTGGGAATGCCTATGCGAGCTTCAGACTTCTCAATATCTTCCATGAATTTAAAGTCAATATCCAAAGTGCTGGAGTCATTAACTTAGAAGAGAAAAACGATTCTTTAGCTTGTTAAAACAAGATACAGATAAGTTTCATACCTAAGCTGTATATCTGTATATGTATCTAATTTAGAGTCATCAAAGTAAGAGATTTTTTTCTTACCAACATTAAGAGGTAGAACACAGTATGCTGAATCAGCGTCTGTAGGTTTAAATTCTAGTGCAGGTTTTTCAAGCCGAAGAATATGTGAGAATATATACTGGTGAAGTCTTGTAATCAACTCAAGCATTTGTAGAGACAACATGAAACCAGACTTCTTCAACTCAATGGATATGGTAACCTCTCCAGAGCGTGTGTACACAGGAAAATGTGGAATCTTAGCAAAAGGAAACATAAAGCACCCCTCAAAATTAACAGGTATTTTATTCCATTACAGTTAACTTCAGAAGAGAAATGATGCTTTCCAGTGCAGAAATAGAAGAGGCACCTTCATCTTTAAATATTAAACATACTGAGGTAAAAAAAGGTACTTTCTACTAGTTTTTTCTTTTTTCTTTTCCTAAGCAAGATGTTTTTGACATAAGTAGTCATTATGAAATATCTACCTGAGGTATGGGTTTGGCTGTCAGTATTCCAAAGCATCTTGTGGTATCTTCAGGAGGGTAGAGCTTCCGCCTTCTAAAGTTGAGTTCATCAGGTAAAGGTGTAGTTAAAACCATTCCTATCACATACAGGTAACAGGGCTGATCAGGTTTGGGATAACTATCCCTCAAACACTCTGGAATCTAGAGGTGGAAAGGAAAATTAAGTGTCATGCTCAAGTATATTAGCCTCTTTTCCAGATGTCAGCAAGAAAACTAATTTTGGCTTTACTAAAAGCTGGTGAGAAAAAGCTAAGAAAATACCCAAGGCATGACACCTCTTAATTACTTAACCCTGCGGGGTAAGTCAGTGGATCTCAGGCCAGGGCTGCTGATAGTGGCCCAAGTTCACATACACTATAATGTACTGTTGACTATATACCTAATACCAAAATTATATATAAAACAATTCAACACTGCAGGGCCTTTTTAAAAATACTATTCATTTGATCTATTTCTTTTGACAAGAAAACTCATCTCTTCCTTGGGCTTTTTAAGTACTAACTGTAGAGTATCAGAAAATAAAGTTAGGCAAATTTTTAAAAAATTACATATAATCCTATCACTCAAAGACAGCCTTTATTAACATTTTGATATACTGTATAATTTCCTAGACTCTTTTTAATGTATAAATGTAAAAAAACATATATACATTTATATTTTTCAATACAAATAAAATCACACAACACTAGTATATATTAGGGCATGTGTGTGTCTGTGAGATAGCCTGATTTTTATCCCATTACTATAAAGAGAATATCTGTCAGAGTCAATATGAACCAATATCATCATTTGCAATGGCTACCTCATTATGTGAGTGAACCATAATTAAATGGAGATTGCTGCTAGGCTTTCAATATTAACACAATCCTTCAGATTATGGTCTTGCAGTTCCTGAGGTTCAATGAAAAAGAACTGCATCTGTAGTTAAAAGGTACAAAAATGCTGGTAAAAGAGACCGTTATATTTAACAGAGAATCAGAAAATAAAGAATGTATCTATTACTTAAACAGGATGCCAAGCAGTGCTATGCTTTTCTTTTTTTGTAGAGACAAGGTCTCACCATGTTGACCAGGCTGGTCTCGGATTCCTGACCTCAAGTGATCCTCCTGCCTCAGACTCCCAAAATGCTGGGATCACAAGTGTGAGCCACCACACACCCAGCCAATACTATGCTTTTCGAAACACTTATCATTAACGACTTTATCACATGAAACTAGTCTCATGTGAAAATTTGGTATGAGGGAAACATGCATTTTGGGAAGATGGGTAATATTCATGATTTTTTAAAAACTAACATGATTCTGAATCCTGAAAATGCTAAGCTGGATGCAAAATTGTATAAAGTAAAAACTCGGTAAAACTACATAAGTAAAACCAAAGAACCACATATTTAAGCTGAGATACAAGCACAGCAGTCCCTGCTTATCTGCAGCCCCCATGGCTTCAGAACCTGAGGTCAGTCACGGTCCAGTAATAGGTGTGTACAGTACAGTATTTTGAGAGAGACCACATTCACGTAACTTTTATTATAGTATATGGTTACAATTGTTCTATTTTGTTATTACTGTGCCTAATTTATATCTTAAACTATCATAAATATGTATAAACATATTTTTAAAAGCATAATATATGCTATAAGTCCTCGCTTAATGTCTGTGGCAGGTTCTTAGAAACTGGCTAAGGGAAACAACCAATTGGTAGAAAGAAACCAATTTTCCCACAGGCTAATTGACATAAACCAGTTAAATTCTTCCAGCATATTTCTGATCACAGAAACATCACCAAATTTCTAAATTAAAAAAACACTTTTAATGTTAAGCATTAAAAGAAATGTGAGCTATAGATACAATTAAGAAAGATGAATAAAAACAAGGAAGATGATTATTCACCCACTTATTCCAGTTCAGGGCCAAGGGTTCCAGAGTCTATCCTGGCAGCTCAGGGCCCCCTGCGGGAACAAATCCCAGAGAGGACACCACTCTGTGGCAGGGCACATGCACACGCATCCCCATGCTCACTCACAGTGGGGCAGCGCAGACATGTCAGTTCACCTGATGTGCACAGCTTTGGGATGTAGCAGGAAACCGGAGTAAGCAGACACGAGGAGAATGTGCCAACTCCACACAGAGACAGTGGCCCTGGCTGGGAATGAATTTTTTTTCCTCGTCGACGTTCTAATGAAACAACGTTGAGCTGTTGGAGGATCGGTACTATCTGCAGTTTCCACTGCATTTAGTAGTGCGGGTCTTGGAACATACCCTCCAAGGGTAAGCGGGACTACTACACATAGCAAAATTCTGCTTTTGCTTGGGGTTCTTATGAGGTAAAAATATTAACAAATATTTTTAAAATAAATACTTCAGCCAAGTATGTCTATTACTAGAAGTCAGATTTAGAGATGCTTTCATGGGTGAGCTCTCTAGGATGCCCACAGATTGAGCTGGAAACAGCCCATGGAAATAACTTATTTTGATTCCCAATGGCCCACATCCTAACTCTTGACAGATATTTGTGCTTCTACCTTCCAGTGTACCTGTCATCTTGAGAGGGCATCTTTTCACTTGCTTATTTTATCATACAAATCCTCTTCTGTCTTAGCCCCAAATCATAAGTAAAACAAGAATCACACCACTAAAATGAATGAAACAAAGAATGTCTATTTAAATCAAATAACCTCATTCTGGATAGAATATGAGAGATGGGTCCAAGAATCCTTTTGAGAAGAAAAATAAAAGCAACCTCTGAAGTGGAAGAGCACACAGTCTACATAAGGAAGGAAAGACGCTGATCTGAGAGAAGCTGTGAATTGGAGAAAGGAGCTGAGATCCAGAGTGGGCCAAACTGCAAGGGTGTGGGAAGTCAGCCAAGCAGAGGAGCTGAGATGTGATGTAGCAGAAAACAAAGTCAGAAATGCTAGATTTTTACTCTGTTCTAACCAATACTAACTGCTTTTGGGTAGCACTGCCTTCGTTTCGTGGAACCTGGCCTTCCTGGAACACTGGTCTCTTCTTCATCATGCAAATCAAGCTCTTCTTCATATTTAACAGTCTCTTTCCCAACTGGCATCAAATGGTCATCCAGTTCCCCTAAGAAATTTAAAGAGAGAATTAACACAATCCAGATTTTAACTATTTAATCAGTAAAGAATCTAGAATAGAACTATGTTAGAAGGACCTGGAAAAGTCATGGAAACTAAAGCACCTTTGCCTTTCACAATGTAAATGTAATCAGATTCACACTTCAGGCAAAGTCTATTTTGGCATCCATATGTACCAATATGAGCAGGACTGCAAATTCTGTTCTAAGGCTCAGAAACAAAAACATCTAAACATGACATCAGCACATATCAATGCTAAATAAAATGGCCATGGAAAATGGGTTCACTTACACAGAAGGAGCAGGATTGAGGGAAAAAAAAAAAGAAACTGAGTCCATTTTTAAAAAAGGATTGATTTCTGTACTAGTATAGACTAACTTGAGAGACTCATATATTAAAACACAAGTGTTCATGGTGCATGATTCAACAATTACAAAAATACCTTTATGTATTTAAAAGGAGTCATTAAAGAGAGCAAATAAATGACAGTTGTTTACAGTTAAGCTATGGAAAATAAAGAGCTCCCACAACACTGTAGGATCTTCAAGTTACTAACACTTATATTTATATTCACCAAAGCACACTAAGAGCAGCAAGTGAATAGCTCTACAAAATCCTTAGAGATCTATAAAGTCCTCTATATGCTTTTTTTTTTTTACAATAGTTGCAATTTATTTTTATTTGTATATGCTTTTCAAACATCCTTACCAATTTTGTGCAGTTTCTCACAGCAAATGAGAGCTACAACTCTTTCAGCCAATCGTACACAGCTCATTGGTGGACCCTGAAAATAACAAAAACCTTTCCATTGTATATGCACATTGCTATGTTACCTCTAGCACATGAAACACCTATGAAACCACTGCCCCAACATCTTTAAAGTTCAATTTGCCAAAACAAAATTCTTTATTTTTAAAAATTCCAGCAAGTTTTTAAAAATTCTAATCTCCATATTTGAAATGTTCATCTTTAGAAGTCCTGCCCAGTAAAAACTAAGTCATAATTAAGATTTTACAATTTTGATGAATTTAAATTTCAGTAAGATTTTAAAGTATCTTATTTTTACTAATCAATAAATATGTAACAAAAAGATTTATCAAAACACAGCTGTAACATTAATAGTACTGAGCAGCTTTTTATGTGCAATAGAAATTAGTCATCTTGGAATATTTGGAAATCAGTACTGGGACCAAGAACAGTATTACAAAAAGCAGATTTTTGAGTCACCAACAAAATAACTAGGACAACGCATAATACATTTTATATCACTCTAAGTGTCTAAGCCACAGTTGAATGACTGTCATAAATGTGCATGTTAGTAACACCTTAGAAGAAACTTCAGAGATCACCTAGTCCGGTTCTAAGTATCTGTAAATTAGACAGTCTATTACAAATATGAACATGTAGATGACTACAAAAGTGATCTATAAATCTACTTTTGAAGTAAATTTGTTTTTATTTTTATTTTTGGTCTGTCAACACAAGGCTCCTGCTCATGAAAGCAGATTTTAAAATCAAATTTCCCTATAAATTGCAAGTCTTAGAAAAGCTGAAAAAAAATCCACTAATGACATATTTTAAAATATAACAATCATTTCTTTTTCTAAACTTACAACAATGGAGGCTCGAAGAGGTGAGTTAATTGGCAGGTAAAGAGTTGAATAAAATGTACCATCAGGCAACTCTCGGGTTCTGCATTTAGGAGCTAGATGAGTAAACGGATCACTTGGTAATCTAGCACAGTATCTGTGAAGAAAAAGAAAGTCTGAGGCTGAATATACAACTGAGAAAATATTGATATTTACAACCTCAAGTTTGATTTGTCATGTGCCTCTTCCACTCTACTGATTTTGTATTTATATGTGGCATTTAAACTTTACTGCTTCAAACTTTGAACAAGACAGAACAGTGTTGTCTAACAGAACTCTGCAAACATGTTCCATATCTTCGATGCCCAGCAGGGCAGTGGCTGGTGAGCACTTGAAATGTGACAAGTACAACTATGAAACTCCATTTTTTATTTTATTTTAAATTGAATTTTGATAGCCACATGTGTTGAGTGTTACCATAATAGAGCACAAAGTATTGTTCAGAATCCAGTAAGAAAACACACTGCCAACGTTTTCTCCTTAATCATCTTATATCTGCCACCAACTACCAGCACACGTGCAAGGAAGGCATCAGAAGAGGGCGGGACAGCCCAGTGCTGACACAAAAAGGACAGCAGAACTAGCAGCTCACTGAGCAAGAGCACTAGGGAAGGTTGGAGCAGGGCAGAAAGCTAGCCCAGAAAGGGATGCTGGGACAGGACTCACATCAGGAGGGTGCTGGAATGGGCAGCAGCCCTGTGAGGTTGTGACCTGTGCAGCAAGGGCACCTGACCACAGGGGCAGTCCTACAGAGCAGGAAGACTAGCTACATACAGGAAGACTGAACACTAATTATTTTGAGGACAATGGGAGCCAAACTTCTGACTATCAGAGAAAGGAGGTACAAAGACAGAAAAGAGGAAATCTAGAATGAAACCTCTAGCGTCACACTGAAAATGCAGGTATCAACAGACAGACACTGAAACAAATACAGATGTAAACATGAACAAACAAACATTCTAGCTCTGTCCACTCAAAAGCCTGGCAGCAGCAACACCTCGGTAGCAATGAATAAATTTAGTATCCAGTTCTTGGTTTCTAACCACAACTCATTCTCCACTAAATTTAAGGAAATTGCCAACGTCAAGGCTAGGGCAGTCTAGAATGTCTTGTGCCATAAAACAAGGAAGTGTTCAACGAATAATAGTGAGATGTTAAAAAGACACAGAAACTAGCTTTAAGGGGTTCCCACTGGCCAAATATGAAACAATTTTAACATCAAAACAAACAGTAAATGATAATGACAGATTATAACCCATTAAATAAAACAGGAGTCCATAAGTTCACGTTGACATTAAAAAATGATAATATAAGAATGAATAAATGGAGAGAAGAAATGGATGGTAGAATGCCAACTAATAAATACAGAAATAATGGAGTTAGTAGCCATCATAGTAATAATCAATTTGGGCCAGAAATATCAAAGAATGCTTACACTAATGAATCAAACTTGGAAGAGGAATACATTTTTATACAACGTATCTCCCCATGAAATATTTACTAATAATAAAAGAGGTGAAAGGGAACTTTACAGTAGAGAAAACTGGCAGACGTCACTCAAGTGATCTAAGTTACCACCGGAAAGGACACAAATCAACATGGTGTGCAACTTGGTAAGCTGGGATGAGGAGAAGACACCATCATTTCAGTGACGTGCTGCCCAAAAACGTGTAACCTGGGTCTCATCATGAGAAAATATCAGACAAACCCAGACTGAGAGTCAGACTACAAAATGACGGCCTATCATCTTCCAAAGTTTCAAGGTCATTAAAGTCAAGGAGAAACTAAAGAACGGTTCCAGATTGAAGGAGATTTAGGAAGATGTGACAACAGGG
Source organism: Macaca mulatta (assembly GCF_049350105.2). NCBI lineage: Eukaryota > Metazoa > Chordata > Mammalia > Primates > Cercopithecidae > Macaca > Macaca mulatta. Next base: position 168,407,038 of record NC_133412.1, read on the forward strand.
CATGAGGACAACTCCTGACACTAAGGTGGATTCTTTGGCTACAAAGAACATTCTCATGAAACTGAATGAGTCTCTCTTGGTGTCTAGGTGAAGGGCATATGCGAATTCTAGTATTCTTGCACACTTTAAAGTTTGAAATTGTTTCAAAATAAAAGGTTACAAAGAAAATCTTATACTTGCTCTTTTATTTCGTCTCTGAATAGAAATTATCCTGATATATAATCCAGCAAAGAATCTGCTCTTCTTGGCTCCTAGAAATTTTATCAGTTCTGGACAAAGTAAATTACAATGTACCCAAAAATACAATGTTACTTTATTGCTAGGGGAAAATTCAACATTACCCAATGGTTATGGCACAAAACAAAAAATTTCAGGATTTAGAAAAAAATTGGTGAGAATTATAAAATTAAATTAAACCTAATTTAAAATGCCTTCATCATGTTAGCCTTGCCAAGGAATACTGAACTTTTATTGCTGCACAATACTGTTTTTGCCTTTTGATAAAAAAAATGAAAAAAGTAACTTTTCTTTATCGAAAATATGGCCCGTCTAAGAGAAGACTGGTAACCGCAAAATGTAAACAATACAAAATGTACAGGTTTAGACTTAAACTGTGCAATATGCCCAGGTTTTCCACACAAATGATATGATGCCATACCTATTGATGTGTCCAATGGCCGTGTTGATTGTGACTCGTGGACCACCATCGTCAGGCCTCAACACATATGGTGGGAAAACGTCATCATCATCCACGACAGGATCAATGTCAGTCTCACCAGTATCAACCGACTTGGAACACTTGTTTCTCAAGATCTGAACATTTGAAAAACAGAACTTATGATGAAAACACATCTTCTTTGCCGCATGCTGTCTGCCTCTGTACCTACAGAAAAAACTCTCTTGAAAATCTCTCTCTCTCCTAAACATACTTCAATACTCCAAAGTCACCTGCTGCAGACACCTTCTTCCAATAAATGCCTCCCAGTTCCAATAATATGGAGACCCTCCCCATATGGTACAAAGTCTATACTGTACCGTGCCTACATACACACACACACACACACACACACACGTACACATGACTGTCAGTCTTTCTGAATGTAACTACCATGTCATCATTTTCCAATCACTCAATAACGTAAGCAGTCAACAGTTACTGTCCATATTTACAATGCAATTTCCCAGACATTCATCCCCAATAACGTATGTGATGACCATTTTCACTGTTGTCTTATTGTGCCCTTTCAAACACTTTGTATAACACTGCTGGGTCTTTGTAATCTTTCTCAACTTCCTTACAATGTACACAGGGTACATCTCTCTTGAGATTATTGCCTGTAGATAAAACTCATTATCTGTTTCTATGGATACAAAGAATAACAAATAAACCATATTAATTTTTTTTCCCAATCTGCCAGCATATATTAATCTGTTGATCTTACCTTTTCAATAGCTTTGTAGGTTTTAAGGTCTTCTTCAAAACTTTTCATTTTGTCTGTATCTGCTAACATTATATAATTAGAGATGGGTGCCCTTGCTCTTCCTTTAGATTGAACATAGGATCGATATTCTGTGGGCAAATCAAAACGAACCACCAAGTTGCATTTTGGTATATCAACACCCTCTTCTACAATACTTGTTGCAATAAGCAGGTTGGTCTCATGTGCTCGAAATTTCCTAAGTACCTGAAAAAAAAAATCCACCAAGAAAAGCACTTCTAAGAAAATTTCCAAAACAAAAAAAAAAACATACTAAAAGTAAATGACAACTGTTATTTCTGACACACATGCTCTTGGGCCTTCTAAATCCTTAAGGCCAGGCTAAAGAAGATGACAGTATCACTGAAAACTCAGGATGCATGGAAACCTGGACAAAGAAGCTGATTTAACGAATTCAGGATAAATTAAATGGTAATATAAGCTAGTTTTCAGACAGTTAGATCTATTAGACTGGCTCCTGGACTCTCCAAACTTGGAGATTATCAAACAGCTACAATGTAGAAAAGGCCTTCAACAGGAATTATTCTGCTAATTTTAAGTTAAATAATAAACTTTAAATAGGTTTTTGTGTACAAGCCAGAACATGGTATTAGGTTTTAGCATCTTTACAATGCTGTTTCCTGTATTAAGACCTTAAAAAGCACAACAACATTTAAGCTAAAATCTACAAAATATAGTGCTTTTTTTTTTAAGAATTCAAACAAAATAGGCCTTTAAATGAAAAAAAGAAAACACTTTCTAGGAAAAGATTTCAGTTTGTTAATTCATAGTCATATGGAATGTACAAGAGTTAAAGTCATACATGCTTTGTCTTTCCATGAAATGCAGTTGTGTGACATCAATCCAATCACAGAAAATAAGTTGGGTGATGGCAATTAAGACACAAATTTGGTTTGCCAGATAGCTATTCTAATTCTGAGCACATAAATCACTATACAGCTACCTCATGTGGACAGCTGCTCTAATATATGAAGAAGTATTCCCTAATACAAAAAATAATAATAATTCTGGGGAACTCTGAAAAAAGGGAGACCCTATGGGCACTGTGTCTGTATATGTCCTGAAAACTGTTATTGTACACTTATTTTAAGTTACCTCTTCCTGTTTTCTGAATTCTGCTTCCATCTGCTTGTTGCGAGGCTGATTCTTCCCAATGCCATGTCCAGTTATAAAATTGCTACTGATATAAGCCAGCTCAGGATCTTGTTTGCCAGCTTCCTTTATCAATCTAAAAAAAGTACACACATTTGGAAGTTAAACGTTGCTGAGAGAAAATAAACTTTTGTTTTTAAAGTCTCCTTTAAAATGGAAGTACATGTATTTTTTGTCAACATACCTAACAAAACGGTCTTGGTCCTTTTTTCCCCAACTTGCTTAAACAGAAATCACTGTCACTCTTCACCACATAGATCTGTTGACCAAGTACTTATAATGCCAAATACAAGATTGGTTTGTACTGACAAATGAAATGGTCACATTACCTCCAACAGCTGATTTGGCAATGGTGACTTAATAGAAATGTGGCCCAGGATGAGACTGAGCTAGTCAGAGAGAAACATGCATCCTCATAGATCTTGGCCTCGGAACAGGACGTCCAATGAAAAAAGCTCGACTCATCCCTCTACCAGTTCCACTCGCTCCTCTCCCAACTCAACACCCTTCTCTAGACCATGCACAGCTTCAGCAACAGGCCCTGCTGTGCTTATACAGAAAGGACCAGTGAGCCCAACACCAAAGGAAACCTTCACCCCCCACAAATGTAACAAAAGAGTTCCAGCTGCAATTTCTTTTCCTCTTATCCTACCACCTGATATCATTAGAAGAGCCCATGGGAAAGAAATGTTGTATCCTCTCAATTCCTGATGCTTTGTGGTCCCCAGGCCACTGAGCAAAATTCTGCACAGCACAGGATGGGGCACAGAAATGGCAAGGCATCCCCCACCCTTCCCTGTCATGAAAGAGGAGATTCCTGAGCTCTCTCTTCCTGCCTGCTCCTCTGTATTAACCCAGAGTGCCTGTGACTGAAAGCTGGCCTTCTAGCTAAGACATGGCAAAGAGCTACAGGACGGGATCACATTACACGGGTGCAGAAGGTTAACAGTTAGTGCTGCCATTACAGCTATTTTGGAAATATCCACATTCAAAAACTCAGCACACGGGATAAATGGTTCCACACCTGATATAAGCGATTCCACATGGTTTCTCTGAAGTCATACTACATAGTATAAATTCCAAATAGAAAATTGCATTTTTAAGTTGAATCATTCTTTAAAAAAAATACATGAAACAGACTAATATTAAAGAGCTGGAAGTGGCCATCCAGAATCTCTCTTGATCCCAATCAGCACAACACTTGCGTGTCTAGGTTAGTTTGGGAGTCTACAAACTACAGCTTGTAGTTCAAGTTCTACAGTTCAAGTACTTAAATACTCAGAATCAGAGGCTCCCTTATTATGTTCCAAGGTGTGTTCAATTATTTTAATAAACTTAAGATGTAACAGAAAGCAGTGTTACATGCAAACAAATAGCATGCCCAAAAGTCTACAATACAAAATAAATCACCTTAGAAATAATACATACTTTCAAGTTTTATATAAATAAGCATCAATTTGAATATAATGGAGATTTAGAATGTATTTTAAGTTACTGTTAATTAGGCAAAGAATGTATTTTACTTTGCCAAAATTATAAATTATCCATTTGGCAGACTTCAATTAGCTAAGAAATAGAGGCAACAACAGTCAATTCATTTTTCCTTAATGAAACCCACATCAAAACCACAGAGAACAGAAGAGACAACAAGCACAGTAAATAAAATCTCTTGTAAGCAATAATTACATGGGATATACCTATGCTAATAATGCTTAGAGAGAAAAATATATTTCTCTACTTGGTGAATCTCAGCCATGCGTAACCAGTACCCATGACAAAGTTACAGGCTTCAGGGAAAACAAAGCCAGGCAGTCACATGTGAACTCCCAGAGGACAGTGGACACTGCAAACTGCTTAAAGAGCTCGCAACACCACAGAAAACATAAGACAAAGTATTATTTGTTTCTTTTGGTTTTTACACTGAGTTTATACAAGCTGTTCACCAGCAAGCTGTTTGATCAAGTATACTCTTCCCTAATGCACAGTGTTTCTGAAACGATCTGCAGCAGAGAACCAGGTTGTCTTCTTAAATTTCCAATCCATCAGAAACAAACAGTTTTGTAGAATTTCATAAAAGTGAACGACTAAGAAAATGAAACTTAAAAAGCATTAAAACTCAAGCATCAATTTTATTGTATTCAGCAGGTATAAAATTACTGTCAAACTGCTCTAAGAGTTTATAAATGCTTCTTCTCAATCTGTACTTAACTCATGACAGAGGTAAAGTCTGGCACCAGTCCATAGCCTACACTTTGTGTGTATATGTACATTGCCTCCCCAATTAGACTGAAAATAACATAACCAAAAATAGGAAATATGTATGGTAGTTTCAGAAAACTAGCAGATGTATTACAGAAAATTGTGATCTGAATAAACATGCTAACTAATGCTGACAACCATAGGAGGAAAAGAAATTCAAAGATATAAACCCATCATTTGAAATTTCTGCCAGGTTCTTGAAACACATTATCAACAATTCCTTTAACAGTGTCCCTTACACCTTATACTTTCTTGTCAATGTGAGAAAACCAAATATAATTCCTCTATGATCTCACTAAAAAAAGATCACTGACAGTTACATAATAGCATACTGATACTGCACCCCCTATATGCATGCATAAGCAGCTGAAGAATTAGCACCTACTGTGTGCCAGGTGATAAAACTGCCATTTTTAATACAAAGTCTCTTACAAACAAGCCAGTAAAAGAGGGAGGTATTATTTCCATTTTACGAATGAACATACTGAGACTTAAAAGTTAAATAACTTTCACAAAATATACATCCAAAAAGTGGGTAGAAAAGAAACCGAGTCTCCTTGGCAAAATGGCTGATTCTAGGGCCAGGCAGGGAGAAATACAAGAGCCCAGAGCACCCCGTGGTATCACAAAGAAAGTGCTCAAAAACCAAAGGATGAAGGTATGTCAAAGGAACATGGGAGCTATCCTCAAAGAGCTCCCAGTGGCCACCGTTGGAACAATTTGAGTAACAAATAAATAACATAGTATTGGATTATGGCCCAAATTATAAAATAAACATGAAACCACCAATTGAAATATATGATTCAATTAATAAGTAGACAGTTACATAAATAGGATAAACTAGACAAGTTTTCCTTACAGAAGAATTCCATTAAATACATATAGATACACCCCTCTCCAGCAAGTGGAGATTAATCCCTCCATATCAGGATGGGCTAGACTTGGAGACTTCCTTCCAAATAGAGTAAGAAAAGGGAAAAAGTGTAACTTTACAGTAGAGAAAGCAGACAAACACTGTCACAATCCATTGATGAGTGATGTTTCATGGTTGATACCATGACAGCCCCTGATATAAAGTGACTAGAAGGGCAGGTCACCTCCATGGTATTCTTCCATATCCGATCACCCCAGTCCAACTTCAAGAACATAAGAAAAACCCAAATGGAGGGGCATTCACCGAACACCTGACCAGTACTCCTGAAGACTGTCGAGGTCATCAAAAACAAGACAGAAACTGTGAAAACTGTGACAGACCAGAGGAAACTGGGCAGATACTGACAACTAAATATGATATGACACCTTGGATTAAAGAAGACATTATTCCATACTGTCTAGTGGTTAGAAAAAAATAAAAATAATTTTTTTAAAAAAGAGGACATTAGTAGAAAAACTGTCAAAATCCAAATAAAGTCTGGAGTTAATAGTAATGGGTCAACGTTAAGTTTTCTTAGTTGTGACAGTGACAGGAGATAACATCAATGGGGGAAACTAAGTGAGGGGCATATGAGAACTCTCTGTATCATTTTCCCAACTTTTCTGTAAATCTAAAATTCTTCCAAAATAAAGTTATTAGGAAAAAAGGGGGGGGGGTAGAGACAGGATGTGAACCCACGTTTGTCCAATGCCAATATCACACAATACTAGTATATTCCACAGTGAAAAGAATACTAGACTTGAGACTGGAAGCCATTTTCTGCCACTTGATATGTGTGTAATTTGGGGAAGGTCACACACTGATGCTTGTTTTCTTCATCTGTAATATGGAAAGAACATCTACTTTCCTCCCCCATGGAGTGTTGTGAATACGTCTTAAATATATATAAAAGTAACTTACAAACCCCTATATAAATATAAGGTACAAAGAAACCCATAAACATAAGACTGTGCACATACCTACACTACACATAGAAGTGGCTGTGATTTATTTTTTTAATTAGGAGAGCAGAAAACTGCATGTACATTATAATAGCTTATATGCCCATGAAACTATTCACTAAAGAAGGGTTTTTCCTCCCATTAAACTGATGGAAGGAAAGAATCTGGATTTCAGGAAGTTTTTCTAAGCTTATTAAAAAGCTTACTGGAACAAGACGTCTATTGTATATTTAATTAGCTGCTCATAAAGTCAACCCTCAGACCACTCTTGATTCATCATACAGCACTAAATTCCAGTCACATTTTATGAAAGTTGATCACAATTAATCTGATCCTTAAAGTCAATAGGAAGTAACTTGACTGATTCTGGATAAACCTTTTCAGGCTAATATTCCTGCAATAAAAACTGGCACATCTTTACATAAAAATACATGTAGAAAACAGGGGGAAGGTGGAAAATACACCCCCATTTCTTCTCTCCAAGCCCCAGAAAATTTATTTAATCCTTATACAATCCTAAATGGAGACGGGGAGTATGTCCATAACTAGGCTTAGAACTGCGCCAGCATTAAACTTTTTTGACTCCCAAAATGCTTTACCCTGCTCTAAGAAATAATCCCTCCTTAGTCACGCTCTCCCAGGTCCGTCTCCTGGCAATCTTCCTGTTGTAAAGCACCGGTTTCTAGTGTTCTGTGACGCCCGGGGCATTACTATGATAGAAAGAACTGGACACTAGGAGTCAGGATATTAGGATTCTAGAATTGTCTCTGCCATTGACTAGCAATTTAACTTATAGCAAATCTCTCTCTCTCTCCTGAGGCTCTTTCTCATTTTTACAAAAATAAGTGGGTTGGATTATATAGTCAGCGAGGTCCCCTTCCAACTACAACTTCTGATTTAAATGTAATTTGGTCCCTAAAGTTATTTTCCTTTGTATTCATCAGAAGGATCAGGCTCAATGACTATGAAAATTACCAGACTAAAAACTGCCAGATGACTACCCTTGAGTCCAATTTCTCGTTATTCAAAAAAGTTTTTAAAACCCCTAAACATTCAGAAGCAGTTAAGCGCAAGCACAAGCGCGTGCGCGCGCACATACACACACACACACACACACACACCACACACACGCGAAGAAAAAGAAAAAGAAAAAAAATCCCAAATTACTTTAGGAAACAAAGCTTAGTTTTTCCTACGAGATCACTACTTGCAGAAAAGTTAGGGATCAACTGTGGCCAATTAATGGACCTCATAGAAAAGTAAATTGATTTAAGTACAAAATAAGGACGTTTTTTGGCGGGAAAAAAAAAAAGAGTATCCACAAACCAAAAGGACCATACATTTAGTGACCATCTGACAGAAATCTGAAGTACAGCTCCCTGGCTGGTTCCAAATTAGAAAAAAATCTTTCATTGAAGAAGGGAGAAAGAGCAGGAATCCACAGCCTAAAATTTGGATTCATTATCACCTTTGCTAATAATCTTAGAACTTTCCCTAACATTCTTATTCTCTTTTGATTCACAAAATTTTAATATGCAGTCTATGAACCAACCCAAAATAAATTCAATTGTTCTAAACTTTCTTCACTGTGGCCTTGAAAACTTTATTTTTTGAGACAAGGTCTGGCTCTGTTGCCCAGGCTGGAGTGCTGTGGTGCCATCTCAGCTCACTGCAACCTCTGCTTCCCAGACTCAACCCATCCTCCCACCACAGCCTCCCGAGTAGCTGGGACTACAGGCATACACCACCACCGGCTAATTTTTGTAATTTTTCTAGAGACAGGGTTTCGCCGTGTTGCCCCTTGTGAACTCAAACAATCTACCTGCCTCAGGCTCACAAAGTGCTGGAATTACAGGCACAACCCATCATGCCCAACCTGGCCTTGAAAAGTTGAATCAATATTTTTAAGAGAAAAAAAATCAACATTAAAAAATTAGTCACAATACCCAGATAAAATTTATCCTAAGACTACCTGAGGGGAACACTTGGTGTGAAATGCTTAACACAATGTCTAACACACAGTTAAGGATTAATAAATACCTAAATTGAATCTAAAACTGAATATAAAACAATGCTTTACTTAAATGCACACTGATTTTTTTAAAGACCATAATTGTCCTCTATTTTAGGTAGATTAGAATGGATTAGCATCCTTTAAGAAAAAAAAGTATCAGCCATGTGAAAAGCAGCCTTCTGGGAAAACATCCTCTCCGTCAATCCCAGCATGACATATCAGCAATGATGGCGCCAAGTCAAGGACACTTACATAACCCTCATGCTAGCTCTCACAGCTGCTGCAGCGCATCACATCACAACACAGGACGCCTCCCTGTTCTCATGTGAAAGGAGTCAACTTAGAGATTTACCTGTTTAAGACAACTGCTGTGTATCTTCTTTCCACAAAAATAATTCCACATAAAATGTTGGTAAAAGGAGAAGGAAAATTTGTCTCTGGCTTCTCTTTTTCTTCAATTTCTTCATCCTCATCATCATCCTCAGAATCACTCCATGACACATAATTATCCTGATTCCTATTATTATACCACTCAACACTTTCAAACTGCTGTCGCTCATATGGTTTATATTTGCGTAAGATTTCGAGCAGTTTGATTACTTTAGGAGTTACAAATTTCAGGTCAAGTGAGGCAGGTGAGAAGTGCTCTTCACATAGTGCATGTATTTTCCTTAGGAAAGTGTCTGTAAACAATAAAAATTTCCTGTGCAGCTCCTCTTGCTCATGTTTGATGTATTTCTGTAGTTCTCTTACCATCATTCCAGCCACTTTATCTGCACACCAGGGTCCCAGAACTACCAATACGGCACGACAGTCTGATAGTATCTACAAAAAAAAAGAAAAGAAAAAACCTAATGCCAAACAATAATAATGTAGCATTTTCATATGGGGTTTAACTGGGATTTCAGTTGTTCTCAAATGACTCCTTAAATGTAACTCAGCCTTAGCTTAAGTCCTTGAAGGTGGGGGGAGAGGCCAATAGTCTTTTTGAGCTCATTTCATATGTATATGCCTAGAACCATCTCCTTTTTTCAATAAAATAACCAAACACAAATTAAAAGATGCAATTGTATGAGGTTAATGAAGCCTATTTTTAGATCTGTAATTAGTTAGAACTATACCTGAGTCATTTACTTCCTGCCAAATTGCATATAGGTAGCACAGTAATTTAACTTTAGGCATCAAGGAAGAGCAATACAGTTTTCCTTGAACTTTATCTATGTACAATATCCCCCAGTATTATATGTTTTTCACTATACTACCTAGAAACTGCGGATGAATTTTGGTCGATCTACAGTCAGCACCTCTGGATGCCACGGTGAAATTGTAAAAACACTGCACAGCTGTCTCTATTATAATTTCTTTCTTTCTCTCTCTCTTTCTTTCTTAACAGTAGTAAAGGCCTTTATTAGTTGGAAGTGGAGGAGGAGATAGGACAGCTGCACTGGGGCGGCCTCCACACACTCTGTCACAGTTCTCCAAAAGCCCCTGTTACCCAATTTCAATGAAAATACCATCACAAGGTCAGGGCTCCTCAACGTTAACATCTCAGCTAAATTCAGACTCTGATCCTGGACCCTCCCAGAGTGCTGTGTCTTACAACTCTAACTGAGAGCTGAAAGTTAATCCACGGCCAGGGTGTAACTGAGGAATCGAGGGAGAGGGAGAGGGAGAGGGAGAGAGAGAGAGGGAGAGAGGGAGAGGGACAGCAGGGAGGGAGAAGTGGAAGGGGGAGGAGGAGGGGAGAGGAAGAGGAGGGAGGAGGAGGAAGAGGAGGGAGAAGGGGGAGGAGGAGGGAGGAGAAGGGCAAGGGAGAGTAGGGGGATGGAGAGTAGGGGGAGGGAGAGTACAGGGAGTGGGGGGACAGGGAGGGGAGGGGGGACAGGGAGGGGAGGGCGGGGAGGAGGGGAAGGAGTGGGGGAGGAGGGGAAGGAGTGGGGGAGGAGGGGGAGGGATGGGAGGTACAGAAAGAAGAGAGGAGAGGAGAGGAAGAGAGCGAGAGGAAAAAAAGACAGGAAAGGAAGAAAGAAAAGAGGAAAGAAAAGGGAAGGGAAAAGGAAAGGAAGAGAGAATTCAAAGGTTGAGAAAAATGTGGGCACTGCTGCTCCAGAAAAAAAAATCATTAGGAGAGAAACTAAGACCCATATTTAATACAGTGTTAACATTCACAAATGGTTGCAAAGTTCTAGGGCAGTGGTTCTCAAGCTTTAACGAATCAGATTACTGCAGGGCTTGTCGAAATTCCAAACTGAAGACTCTGCAAACCGTAAAATTCAGTCCTGAGGACCCCACCCAGATGCTGCTGATGAGGATGTGGGGCCCACAATGGAAGGATCACTGTCCTAAGGGATCTCTTTTCAAAGCATTACCACTCAGAGACAATAGGCTCATATCCAGTTACACACACTAGGAAACTGTGGAAGAATTTGTTTAGTTCAAGGGTTTGAGCAGGAACTAACTCATCTGACCAAAAAGAAACAAAAATTGGACTTACTCCTTATACTTAAATAACCATGACATGAATGCTAGTTCAGATAGGGGAAGTCTACACTTAATACAAATGTGCATTGGGTAACAATGAACTCAACCTAATATGGTATGTTCAATGAAAAATGTCTAAGGAGATAAAAAGATTAAGACCTTAAACTAAAATGTAAAAAAAGAGCCTCATTAGAGGCATATTTTCATTTCAATATTAAAAATAAAGCTTTCAAAATACAATCACTATACCTACTTAGTATATGCTTACCTGTTTTGAAATTAAAGTAGAATCTCTTTCTTTTGAATGTACAGATATATTACAATCATTGATAAAATTAAGTGCTTCTTCTAATTCCATCAGCAGTCTTTCATAAAGCCCACTTCTGTCAGTAAATGGTCCACAATCCACCACAATCTCACATGGCTGAGAAGTATACCTTTAACGTAAGAAACAAAAGGTATCAATACTGCAGTAGTGAGAATGCAACTTAAATTTTTCAAAAAGCAAAGAAAAGGGGAATAGATACAAAAAAAAAAAAAAAAAGCCAGAATGTTGGCACTGGGGTGAGATTTTAGGTGTGTTTAATTATTATTTTTCTATATTACTGTATTTCTCAACAGTAAATAATATATTTTATAAACCAGTCAAGTATTGTTTAAAAGATGTTTTCAAAGGCAAGGGGAGAAGAGGGGAAAGAAAATAATACAAATGAGCATCCACTGCATTCCAAAGCATTATGCTGGGAATTTACATACCTTCTGACTTAATCCACACACAGTGAGGATGATGAAGGAAATGAAGGTTCAAAGACATTACATGATTCTGTCTAAACAAAACTCAGGACTGCCTTCCTCTGAGGGCCCTTTCAGCCAAACGCTACTGCCTCCCTGAACACCTTCTGTTTCATTTCTAAAAAACTCGCTACAGCATTATGCTCCATTTACATGCCTAACTCCAAAAAGAAGCTTCCTAGTTTCAGTCTGTATATCTAATCAATATAAAAGGCAGCCTCACAACACGCCTTCCTAAAGTGGTACTCACATTTATCTGCACAGGTTGAGTGCCCTTATCTGAAAGGCTTGGGACCTGAACTGTTTTGGATTTCCAATATTTTTCAGATTTTGGAATATCTGCATATAAATAATGAAGTATCTTGAGGATGGGACCCAAGTCTAAACACGAAATTCATTTATGTTTCATATACACCTTATAGCTTCAAGGTAATTTTATACCTTATTTTAAAATAATATTGTGAATGAAACAGGTTTTGGCCGCATTTTGGCTTCAATTCATCACAAGGTCAGATATGAAATGTTCCACTTGTGGCATCACGCCAGCGCTCAAAAGGTTTCAGATTTTGGAGCATTCTGAATTTCACGTTTTCAGATTAGGGATGCTCAATCTGTACTATGTTTGCCTGTTAGGTCTCAAGGAATGACTACATGGGGCTGATATTCAAATAAATTTGCCAACAGATTTCATTATTATTACAGTTTGCTTTCTTTTGTTTTTTAGGTTTAAACTTCCATCTTTTGCCCCCTTAGGCATCTGCCAGAATGAGGAACACAGGTGTTCAAAATACTCATGAAACTCAATCACTTCTCAGAGGCGGAAAGAAGAATGACAAGACAGATCACGGGGAGTTTTATCATTCAATTTATCCATTTCCATATCTGTGTGAAATTTTTAGTATTTGCAAATATCGCTTTTAACGTATTTTTAAATCCTCATAAGGAAAACTCCCCCAACTTTCATTCATTTCTAATATCATTCCTTGGGTCTTTCATAAAAAATGACAACCAGATTGGCACATAATGCCCTAAAAGCACGTATGATAACTGTAATAAGAAAAATAAATCTAGCACAGACATGTATACTATAGTTCTTATTTACCCAAAACAGAATTTATACTCAACCAAAGAGTCATTATTTGGAGAATTAGGTAATGCTTATCAATAGATTGCTTATCAGTCTTACTTAAATGCTCTACTACTTCTACTTCTCAGAAAACCTTTAGGCAATACAAGTGAAGCACTCTAACTCAGGCAGACAAAAGCACAAGCACAGCCTTCTACTTCTCCATCAGTGTTGGCTCAAGGAAGTCAGACACAGCCCGTTCTAGAGGTCACAAGATTTGCATTTCATATGGCATTTGGATACCTAAGTTTGATGGGATTCCAAATGTTACTTTTCCTTCTCACTCTCCAAAGAAAACTTTCCTTAAATACTTACTAAATGCCAGGCACACTGCAAGATTTTTCTATGTGTTAATGGAATCGATCATCAAAGAATCCCATGAAACCACTGTCAATGCCATTTTACAAGTTCAAGGAAATAAGTGACTCACTCAAGGTCACACAGCTTACAGTTAGCGGAGTTAGTATTCAAACCCACGTCTGACTCAACTCCACAACTTGAGAAATCAGTCTTCTCTATTTATTGTAACTGTCCTGAGAACTACCACTAGGTAATCTTTAGCCTTATTTAAGACTACATCTAGTAAGAACGGAAGGCCATTTTGACATACATCAAATTCGTTACATTTGAAAAGCCATTTTCCTAATTTGTAAAGGCTCCGTTCCACCAACTTCAGTTATGAAGGTTGTGTGTGTGTGTGTGTGTGTGTGTGTGTGTGTGTGCGCGCGCGCGCGCTTTTCAATGAAACTCAAAATAGTAAAACACCCTCAAAAAGAGTCAAACCTAGAAAAACAAACAGCAACTTTCTCTGTAATCCACAACCCATTTTGAAAACAATGGGGTATTTCCAAATGTTTTAAAGTATACTGCTGAATTATCTAAATAAATTAATGTTCTTTGAAAGCATCATGTAAGACATTTAGGACAGAACAACAAAGCACACATATTGACAGAAAAAAATATAAATTTACTGTCGAAGTTCCCAGTCCTTGGCAACATCATCAAATAAGAAGAGCTGACGCATAATCTCTTAAGGCAGAAATGCCTGTCTGCTACTCTGTGGAAACAAGGTTAGATTCTTGAACTCACAGGTAACAATACTTATAGAGAATTCTTACTCTTGCCCATTCCTTTTTACTGCCATTTGTTCACTTAAATAGGTACTATCTGCAAGGTACTACAAAAAACACCAAAGACTTAATATTTTTTCAACTAATCTCATTAAAGCCGTGTCAATTGGAAGTGCATACCTGTCTAAGACCACCAGGTCCGTTGCAGTTTCAGCATTACTCTTAAGAATTTTCTCTAGTTTCTGAATCTTTTCTTCCAATTCCTCTGGATCACATTTCCCATTTAAAATGGAAGCAGTTAGTCCCAATATGCGAGGACATGCTGGACAATTTTCACAGAGCTAATGTAATGAAAGATACTGACAGTAAAGACTTCATTTTGCAAGGCCACAACAAGAGAGACATCACATATTAAAACATATCAAAATCACTCACAAATACTAAAAAAGAATTTGTTTGGTGGAAATGCCACTATACCAAGAACAACATAAAATTACTCATAGTATTACTGTAGTTTGTTTAAAAGATCTGTTTTTCAAAAAGGCTCAATTAGATACACTATGAAAATCATATAGAATTTACTATTATGATGTTAAAGTTTATTTTAGATTTAAATGAACATTAATTTAATATTCATTCATTCATACGCTGGAGCCAAACTCCCAATATTGATAATATTATTGCTTTTCAAATCTAAAAAGAAAAAAAATCTGCCTATACTAAATAGTTTAAAAAGAATTACTAAGACTTAGGTCTAAAACTTACCTTCATAATTTCTCGATAGGGGTGGTCTAGGATTGCAAGATGACACTCATCAAACACCAAAAGGTTAATGTCTGACAGTGATAAGTAACCATTTTTCAAAACATTCAAGGCGACATAGCAAGTCATAATAAGAACCTAAAATAAAATCAACATCAATAAACAAACATGGCATTCACTGCCTGGATATACTTACATAAAATCAGATCATAGAGCCATTGTATCATAGGTGAGAATTAAGGAATTCATTAGTCAAAATTAAAACTAATATACTAAATATATATAATTGTTTATATCAGTACTAAGAAGGAAATCAGGAAAACATGGGAAAAGAGTAGAGAAAAAATATCTTGATAATGGAAAGTATGTCTTGATGACAAATCCAAATTTACTTCAGGTTCTTAGATCCCCAGAGCCATATTATGACTGATGAGATATGTCAATTTAGGCAAATCACAAAACAATTCACACTTTTTATTTTTTTTTCTGCTGAACTGACTTGGTTTTCTGAAAGAAAACCCAGACTAAATGTTATTTTTGTAGCCTATCATTATGTGGATATTTAAGTGCTTTATTAATGAGGACTTATCCCAATATGTGAAGCACACTAGTAGGCTGGGCTGTTTCAGTTCAGTGAGGAAGTGCCTCTTAACCACTGTGTATCCCCCAGTGACTAATACACCAAAAGCCCCAGTACATGCTGGCTACATGGAAACATGTAAGTTAGAGGAGTCTCCAGCACACACTGGCCACACGCAAACATTCAGTTAGAGGGAGTTTCTGTCAAAGCCCTAAACACCTCAAGCAACAAACTTCTCCAGTTTCAAGACATTTAACTCAAGAGTAAATTTTTTGAAAGCGCATTATCAGCAAGTTGGAAATAGGTCATAGGAATTTGTGTTTTTCAAGCAAGCAGATCATACTGAAAGCTATTTCTTTTCTACAAAGTTAAGAGCAATAAAAATTAGTAATTTATTAGTTTTGTTTGTTTGTTTGTTTGTTTTGAGACAGAGTCTCGCTGTCACCTGGGCTGGAGTGCATGGCGTGATCTCAGCTCACTGCAAACTCCACCTTCCAGGTTCAAGCAATTCTCCTGTCTCAGCCTCCTGAGTAGCTGGGACTACAGGTGCACACCACCACGCCCAGCTAATTTTTGTATTTTTAGTAGAGACGGGGTTTCACCATATTGCTTAGGCTCGTCTTGAACTCCTCATCTCTGGTGATCCGCCCACCTCAGCCTCCCAAAGTACTGGGATTACAGGTGGCAGCCACCGTGCCCAGCCTTTATTCGGTTTTAAGGTAAGACTTAAAGTAAGATAGAGTACATCAGGACTAGTTTCTAGGTTGATTAAGTACAGGAAATTAGTTTTCAAATCTAAATTAGACAACCAAGGCTACAGATAATCTTACAAACCAAGTCAAGAACTTGTAGGGATTTATAAAGTGAAATTTCTCTACAAGTCTTACCTGGTGCTTAGTAAACTCTTGGTTCCATCTCTCTTTTGTCCAAGATGCATTTACTTCTAGGTTTGAGTATTCCCCAACCTTGAGATCTGAATGAGTTCTGACAGCTGACACTTGTTGAGCAACCTGGTTTGCTAATTACAAATATAACACTCCATGTAAATACGAGAAATCTTGTCTACTTGGCTCTCTGGACTACTAATGATTAACAGTCTACAGAAATCCTTATTATTATATTAGACCCAACCAACAATGTTTTTAATAGCCTCTTTAAAACCACAGTTCCAAGGTTATCCTCCAAAAAAATGGCACCTACTAGACTTGCCACCTCACTTTTTGTCACTTGCTTCAGAGAACCCTATACCACCTTTCTTCTTCACAGTTGATTTCCTCTAAGCCACCCTCCTGTTTTCTTCAATAAAACCAGATGGAAACAAGACAGTCTAACATGTATTTAAAGCACATCGTTATACTGAGACAATCTAAAAAAAAGAGCAGTCACATGAATATATTAGGACCCTACCAGCTTAGGTTCACATTTTATATTTTTTATTTTTATATATAATCCAAGCATATAAAAATTAGTATTTTAAACTCTTAACTGAATATCTAATTTCTAAGCAGCATGTAACTTTCTTTCTATTAATACAACTGACATAGCAAAATCGTAAGTACAAAAGTTAACTATCCATAATTAAGCACCTTTTGACATACTTGGTGAAGCTAAAACATCAAGAGCAAAAATAAATGTAACAACTTAGATTATGTTCTAATGTACCTATGTTCCAACGTTTATGTTCCAAAAGCAATCCATTCAAACGAAATACAGAACCAGAACATTTAAGAGAAACACCAAAAAGACATAGGACAAAACAATTTCTGCCAGAAGAGATTAAATGAGTACATTATCTGTCAAACTTTCTTCAATAATTTAACTTAAGAAACACAAAGAAAATCTGTTTAAACATAAAATCCCATCCAATTTCCCCTGCACAACTTGATGAAATAATTTTTTATTACCAGAGTTGACCAAGAACACCGTCCTTTTTCCATTTCTGTTGAAGTCTCCCCTGATCTGATAGGACAGCTCTTTAGTGAGTAGTACTGCAATAAATGTCTTCCCTGAGCCAGTGTTTAAACAGACGATGGTATTATGATCCAGAGCTGCTTCGAGCAGTTCAACCTAGAAACATGGTGAAAAAAAAGTTATGCACTTCTTACCTAAGTACAAAATTTATAAAATTGGATTTTATTTTAAATCAGGAAATTTCACTATTCTCTAAAATCTTCCTCCAATAAATTTACGAAAAAAACCCCACAGTCTACGTCTTTATACAAGAATAACTCAAGAGGAATAAAATGCCTGCTGCTATATATGCTGTATTGTGTAAATATGTGTTGAAATGGCATTTACCCTTTCTTTAAGCATTATTTTTGTATACACAGAATAATTCTCTAGAATAACATGAATAACTAAACTTAGAGTAATCGTGGTTCTGCCAGTTCATGGCTGGACATTTGCAAACTAATCTAGGTTTCTACCCAGCTCACTAGGACAGACACATCCAAGTGAATATTAAAGAACAGTGAGGTTTTCAGAGGGGGGAAAAAGAAACTTCACAAATACAACTATCAAATCCAATTACCCAGCAGATGTTAGAAAAGAAAAGGACTATTAAGAATAAAAGTATTTTGAATGAGAAAATTAATCAGAAGTGGGAGGCTTGAAAGGGTAAATGAGTTTTATATAAGTTGTGTCAACTATATGCTAATTTATTCCATTTTAGTGAAGAATGCTCCAGTATTAGTGTTCGCATTAGTACCTGATATTTTCTTGGCGTATAAATGTTATCATGAATTGCTTCTTGTTGCCATGGCAGTCCAAAGAAAGGACCCATTGGTGAGGAAGCAGGGGTCATGAGCTGCAGGCCTGCCATGCTGAGGGGTTGCAAAGCAGGGCTTTTCATTCATCCAGTGTTTCTTTCATTGCATTTTTGTTCTAGCACAGCTTACTACAAAAGGGAAAAAGAATACCATTACACAACCATGCAGGGTTAAAAACAAAAGAAAGCACAGAAACAAGGGAAACATCAGAATATCATTCCTACGAGTCATTCAAATTCTTCCTATAATTGTTTTAACTTTTTCTTGATCTAAGAGGATCATTTTAGGAGTCAAGCATTCTGTACCTTACCCAGTGATTCTACATCTAGAAACTTGTCTTAAAGAATGAATCAGGCAACTGCACAAAGAGATGGACATGAATATTTGTTGTTGCATTATTACTTAAAAATAAGAAATAACTTTAAAATCTACTAGTAAAAAATAAGCTACATAAATTATGGTATGACTCTATAATTGAATACTTTGAATCCATTAAAATTATAACACATATCTATATTTCCTGACATAGAACAATGTCCATTATAAACCTTTAAAATATGTAAAGTATGATGCCTTGTTAAATACATGTACATATATAAAATATGTAAATATATGAATATATTTTGAACATTTTTGTATATTCTATGACGTTATTGATAAAATGATAATGTATGGAAGGCACTTAGCACGTGCCTGCACGAGGAAAGATTTAGACACCTGCTAAATTGTCACTTTATCAATAGCCCATGAACACAGAAGGCCTTTTTCTCAATTGACAACCTATTATAAATGAACAACTGACCAACTATTTAAATATATATCTTTAAAATTATACATATCCTAGATAAATTAAAACAAATGACACCACTCTGTGAAATAAAAATTTTTTCATGGTATCTAAGCATTTTCTACATTTCATATAGTTTTTCCCACAGATAAATTTGACTATGTAAAATGATAAAAACTGAATCTTTAAAATTCCTAACCTTCAAACAGAGGGTCAGGGATTCAAATATCTGTGTGAAAGCCTACCACTGGCTTTACTGTCAGCAGGACTTCCTCGCCCCACAGAAGGAAATTTCCTCTCTTGCACTGCTTTGGAGTGTTCATTGCTATTACTCTATGAAACTGGAAGAGAGAATTCAGTTCTTTGTTACTTAACAACCAAAACTTTTGAATCTCCGGACGTGTTAAGTAGAACACACAACTTAAGTTGTTGCAACTATTTCAACAAGAAGTCTCAAGTGTGGGGTCTCTTATACAGAAGCACAATACTGAATTCTAATTTGAGAAATTAGTTCTGTTGACAAGAATTCAACATTCAGCGACCATAAAGTATTATCTCAAGTAAGCAGTGCAGGGGCACCCCACTGCAGGAGCTGAGAGCCCAGTAAGACAGCACATCTGTGGGCCTAACAGCACAATCATGCTCATCATCTTTCCAGAAGGGAACAAGCAAAGCACCACAGAGTACTTTATGAGATAATATTAACCCATAATTTCCCTGGATCAAAGAGAACTATGTTCTTCATGAAAAATAATCTGCTAAATCTCTGCTGAATCAAAGCCCCAAGAGCCATTTCTTTCACCCTAGTACCCAAGCCTAGTACCCACTTTCCCAAATTCAGCAAGAACTCAGGACTTGCAGGCTCATCAGTTAAACTTTTTTCTTAATACAACTGCCAAGAACCCTATATGGAAGTCTATTTTACAAAAATGTCTGAGATCAAGAGGCCACTCTGAAGGCCCAAGGCTAAGACCTGCGGGTCCCATCACTGACCTTCCCACCTGGAATCCACTCTCGTGATACCTCTACAATTCTCCTTCATGACTACAGACTGCATACTGTCTAGGACTTTAAACCTGACCCTTCACTTTCACCCAACCCAAATGCTAATCCTAGACTTATTAAAGACACAGTAAAAGGTACCAAGAAACAAGTCTAAGTCCTGATGGTGGATGAAAATATAAAACAAAGGAGAAAAGAGGGCCGTGATGTAAATACCCAACACATCTTCTCCTACTTCCACAAACCAAGTATGTCCAGGAACCGGCAGCACTCCCTCCTCCCTACAACTGTCACCATTTCTTCTCATATAGATAACATTAGTAATAACAATAAATAACTGTAGAAAAATAGTCTAAAAATAAATTAGGAATGTTTTATGTTTTAAAGCTGGGGAGGGTATTCTTCAAAAACATCAATGCCATAAAATACAAAGAAAAACTACGAAAATGTTCCAGATTAACAAGACTATATGGATACACATGGACATAAAGATGGAAATAACAGACAGCGGGAACTCCAAAGGGAGGAAGGTGATAAAGGGGCACACGGCTGAAAAACTATCCATTGGGTACAATGTTCACTATTTGGGTAACGTGTACACTAGAAGTCCAATTCCTACCAGTATGCAATATACCCGTGTAATAAAAAAACACACACATACCCTCTGAATCTAAAAGACAGAGAGACTATAAAGAAACATGACAACTACATGTAATACCTGAACTTAGACTGGATCCTATCTGAAGGAGAAAAACGCCAGAAATGGAAAACGGAAAATATTGGAGGTATACTGTTGTGATGTTTTGACACACATATATGCAGTAAACTATAGTCAAGCTAACTAACATATCCATCTCTTCACATAGCTACAATTTTTTGGTGTAGTGAGAATTATTCAGATCTATTCTCTCAGCAAATTCAAGTATTCCATACACTGTTATCCACTATGGATCCCATGCTGTATGCTGGATCTCTAGAACTTACTCATTCCATGTAACTGAAACTCTGTACCCTTTCACCAACATCTACCCATTTTCCCCATATTCTACCTCTTCTCTTTTACTCTGTTTGTAAGAATTCTACTTTTGTCAATTCCCATGTGACATCATGCAGTATCTGGTTTTCTGTGCCTGGCTTATTATCCTTAGTATTATGTCCTCCAGGTTCATCTGCATTATTGCAGATGGCAGGATTTCCTTCTTTTTAGCGCTGAATAATATTCCTCCATGTGTGTTTGTATATTCCAATTTCTTTACCCATTCATCTGTGGATGGACACTTATATTGTTTCAATATTTTGGCTATTATGAATAATGTTGCAAAGAACATAAATAGTGATCTCATTCATAAAGGACATTATTGAATCCATTTTTAAAATGAGGTAACAGCAATGTTAAAATTCCCTGAAGTTGATATAACTCACTGTGGCTATGTAAGACAATACCCTTATTGTTAGGAAACATACACTGAAGTACTTAGGGGTAAAGACCTATGATACATGTAACTTATTCTCAAATGGTACAGAAAAGAATCTACATGTAGATACACACACACGTGCGCACACACACACACAGAGCTGATAAAGCAAGGGGGTAAAATCGGTACAGTACATATTTTTGTCCTATTCTTCCAATATAAATCTTTTTCATTTTCTGCTCAAATATAAATAAATACTTCATTCCTTTATGTATTCAAAAGCACAAGGACAGGTGATTAGAGGAAATACTCCATTTCCTCTACAGGTAATAGCCATGCTCAACTCTGCTTGGTCTCAATCAAACAGTGGCTCACTGAAGTCTTCAAGGATCCAGTTTCTTTTTTTCTTTTTTTTTTTTCACCAAGACTGAGACTCACTCATCACTCAGGCTGAGTACAGAGGTGCAACGATGGTTCACTGCAGCTTCAACCTCACAAGTAGCGGGGACCACAGGTGTGCATCACCACAACTGGCTAATTTTTTAATTTTTTGTAGAGACAGGGTCTCGCTATGCTGCCTAGTCTCTAGTTTCTTATTTTCTGCCATCTGCCAGTCACCCAAACCTAAGCTGATGGGCACACAACTTACTCTTGGCCAGAGGAATTGGTTCATGCTCATCCAACAGCAAAAAATTTAGAACTTTCATTTGATAGTTGAAGAGAAGCAGTTGTCTTTCTTTCCCTCTAAAGATGACTCATGAAATTATTAGCCCCATTTGCTGCTGCAATTACACTACGCAGACCCATGAAAACACCCAGCCTTAGGATGAAACCAGTACTGCAGACGGCAAAAATAAAGAACCTGGGTCACTGATGACATCAATAAACTGCTGGATCAACCAATCTCAAAGCCCAGCCTAACAAGGGACTTTCCAATTAACTGAGCCAACAAATTCCTTAACTGTCCAAGCTAGCTTGAGTTGAATATTCTGGGATAAAAGCAAACCAAATGACACTCTCTAAATCACTATTATCACTTCCTATAAAAGGTATAGGTAGAAAAGAGAAGAGGAAAGCAAAGAACAGATATGAACAGAAAGAAAAAAAGGAAAGAAGGGAAAGAAGAAGGAAGGAAGGAAAAAGGGAAAGGAAGGGAAAGGAGAAAAGGAAAGAAAAGGGAAAGAGGAAGGGGAAGGGGAAAGGAAAGTGGAAGAAGGTGAAGGGAAAGGGGAAAGAAAAAGGAAAATGGGAAGGGGAAGGGAAAGGGAAAAGAAAAAGAAAAAGGGGAAGGAAATGGGGAAGGGGAAGGAAAAAGCGGAAGCAGAAAGGTAAAGAAAAAGGGGAAGAGAATGGGGATGGGGAAGGAAAGGGGGAAGGAAAGGGGAAAGGGAAAGAAGAAGCAGAAGGGAATGTGGATGGGGAAGGAAAAGGGGAAGGAAAGGGGAAAGGGAAAGAAAAAGGGGAAGGGAATGGAGAAGGGGAAGGAAAAGGGGAAAGGAAAGGGAAGGAAAAGGGAAAGGGAAAAAGTCAGGGACCAAAGCAGAAAGCCATCAGGCCACAAATATTGAGATAATGAACAAGTACTGCAGCCAGATCCCAAGCAAGGTCAAAAGCTTTGTTTGTAAGGTAAAAGTCAAGGGTCTTTAGACACCAAGAAACCAGGGATGAGCTCTACCAAAAAGCTTCTAAGACTTTGAAAATTTTCACCTTACTTGTCCTTAGGAGTATTTTTTTCACTTTCTGCTATCAGTAAATTATTTTTGAAACTGCAAAGCTGCTTGTTTCAGAAACAAATTGAGGAAAAATCTGAACAGTTCTCCCTCTGCACAAGACAGCGAGGGAGGTAGAGAGCGCTTCCCTGGCCTGCCTGTTTCCTCCTTCGCTTTCATAAAACCACAAAGGAGAAAACAGGCAGGGCAGGGAAGCTGGCCCAAGACCAACAAATTCTATCTGGAAAATAAGCCCTGGACCTCCAAGGTTCCTCATGCCTGGTTTCACCTCAAGACACCAACTTCACTCAAGTATGTCAATCCTATTTCTACAAACCAGCAGGTAAACAGCTTGGCAAAGGAGAAGCTGCAAATTCACTCAGTGTCCAGGCTCTGTTCCTGGCATTTCAAAAGACAGAGATTTTTTTTTTTCTTAGCAAACACAACATTTCTCATAAATGCCCCACCCCACCCCACAACTTTCACAGGGTTTAGAAAAAATGATAGGTAGCTGGTTTCTAAGAATCAATCTGAGAATAAAAGTGAAAAAAAATCAGAGAAATGAAAGGTATACATTTATCATTATTTAGACTCTAAGTAAAGAGAAAATAGATACCTTACATGGTAAAAATAAATATCAAACAATAAAGAAATACAGAAATAACATCTGCAACCAAAAATATCTGAAAAGAGTAAGGTTTCTATCAGTTTTCACAAAAAACCATGTGTAAGAAAATAATACAAACTATTGGAAGGGAATTCATTAAAAAGTTGATATTTAAAAACGAAATTAAGCAAAGCACTACTCTCTGTGATATCTAGTCTCAAATGCACTCTGAAAAGTGCCGTCCCCTACTCATGACTGCCTGACCTCTGCCACCTGTAACCTTACGTTCAGATTGTTGACCGGGCTTAGAATGCTATCCTACTGCTGCCTCACCACCATTCACCAGCAACTTCCACAACAGAAGAGTAATCCCTGTTGGCTGAAAGCCTACAGCATATTATGCATCCTCCCTGACTGACCAACTGTAAGTGTTTAATCCTGTATTTCAATCCTATGTGCTCAATCCAAGTGATCCTAGCAGTTATATTACAGAGGCTTGGGGTATAGTCTTAATCCATAAAATGTACTTCTGTAATTTTATATGAATTCTTATTTAGATAATTTCTCTTAACTCTTTTCTCACTAAAATATAACCAATTAGACTAGAATTTCCTTGGATACAGGAGTTGCATATCTTACCCTTACCTGTATTACCCACTGTACAGAACCACATCCAGGACATGGTAAACAAAACTGCAGGTTGTTAGAATGAAAACAATGTCCACCTGAGTGACACTAAAACCTCAAACAGCTTCTATTTGCCTTTCATAATTTCTATCACAGATTTTTACATCTATTCACAGACACACATACACAACATACACATTATTCTTTTACTGGAGCACAGCTCCATAAGAACAAGACGTGAGTCTTATTCTTTGCACCTCTTAAATTTCCTGCTACAATATTTTGTATATACATTTAAGTAAATATTTGACAAACTGAATTAGAGACTCATGAATGTCCACAAAACAATATACAGAACAGAATCAAGATATATTTCTATTCGGTTTGGAAACACGCATCTATCCCACTCCGACCAGCCCTGAGAGATGAGTGCAGGAGAGAGGATGTACAAGGACATAAAGAACAACAATTTAACCCTTCCAATTACATTTTCCATAAGGTTACAATGTTTAAATTAATTTTCATTCATTTAGTGGACAATAACTGGCCCCAGTAACGCCCTTTCTATTTAGGGAAAACAAATCCAAGACTAAAAAATCCAATAGGTAATCTGTAATATAAAAACAGGAAAACCTATCATGTTGCCAATTTTTACTTTCTTGGCAAGTTTAAACAGATTTTTTAAACTTGGCCTTAATGAAAAGATCTGAATCCCTGCTGGCAGGTAAAGGTTCTAGTTTCACAGATAAACTGGCTACCATTAACTGCTTTCGCAGAGCCAAAATAACTCCACATGACTGTTTTTCAACTACAAATTTTAAATTTCTGGTCAAATAACTTACCCTCATGAAACTAATGAGGTTGTTTCACAGTTTCCACATATTATGCACTTAGAAATACAGTCATGCACCCAATAACAATGTTTTAGAGACTGACCCCGTATAAGACTGTGGTCCCACAAGATTATGATACTGTATTTTTACTGTACCTTTTCTATGCTTAGGTATGTTTAGATATACAAATACCACTGTGTTACAAGTGCCTACAGTACTCAATATAGTAACACGTTGTATAGGTTAGCAGCCTAGGAAAAACAGGTCATACCATATAGCCTAGGTGTATAATGGCTATACTGTAGGTTTATGTTAATTAAGTACACTCTATGATGTTCACACAATGACAAAATCACCTAACAATGCATTTCTCAGAAGATATCCAGTCATTAAGCAATACATGACTGTAACTTAGCAAAAGACAAGAAAGACAAGAATAAACTCTCTCCCTCTTTCCACATGATGAATCACAGATTTACCGTTTTAATGTTTGAGATCTCTGTGTTGCTGTTGTCTGAACTGCATTTTGACATTGTGATAGCAGTTTATTGGAAAATCACAGCATGCCCAAGCTTCTGCTCTAAAAATAAATGCAAAAATAGCCAAGTTTAAGATTTCTGTAAACTGAACAGAAACACATCTACAAGATAGCCCTATTGATATGAAGAGTTGAATAAAAGGCCATTATTTTGAATTAAATTTTAAACAAAAGGCATTTAGATTATTTTAGGATACCAAGGCTTACCCTAAAACAAAGAACAAGAGAATAAGCTACAATAGCATGCCTAATTCCCAGAGATCTGGGAGAAATACAAAGCTAGAGCAAAGTTCAAAAAAAAGATTTCATAAATAAAGTCTAAAGATAGTACTTTATAGAAAAATGAAAAAAACTAGCTGCTATTTCCTAAATTCACATATACAAAAGAAATAAAGAAGGTCACCAGAAGAGGACTTGGCTGAGAAATTCAAATAACCCAGTAGTAACTCTTTAACACAGGTATGAAATTCATCAGCAATTCCAATTTCCCAAAACAAGATTAAAAATATAAACTCGAAGAGCAGTTACATCTACACTATACATTTTTACAGAATTCATTTATGAATGAAAAAATTCAAGAACACTGTTAAGAATGCTAATGTTGGGGAGAAATTTAAATTTGGGGTGGCTCTCTAAAAGACATAAATCGAAAACTAGAAAGCATAAAATGTAGATATAAAAAGTTTAATTTGATCAACAAATACTGATTTTGTTAGATTTGACACCAGACTTGGTTTGCTCTCAGGTCTGAGCCTTCTGCAATGCCTCCACTACCATAAGCTCAGGAAAAACAAATCGGCAGTGGCCTCTTTTTACTACTTCCAGTCCTCTAAAAGACATTCTCATGGAGGTTAAATTTCTCATTTCATACACAAATTTGTTTTGCTAAGAAGTCAACAAAGCCCACTGGGGCAACCTTATCACTACTTTAGCATATACATATTTACCTCAAAATGCTGATTCTAAGTTCTTTCAGAGTTTCCAAGTCTGTATTAATTCATACCCTAGGTAACCTAAAAACAATCAGAGAGAAATTTTAGAAGAGACAACTCATTTTTTAAAACCAACTTTAAGAAATGTTCTACTTTTTAAGATCCCTCATAAAATTCTTTATCTATTGGGCAATAAGACAATGCATGTCTAAAAGAACTGCCCTTTAAAATTGGGATATTATGTTCTAATACAGACAGGAAAAAAAACTTGTTAGTACAATTCAATTAGACAGAAGAGAGAACTCTTGGCATTAAATTACCTTTTCCCTCAGTAATACTTGGCTTTAAAAATACTTAAACACTATGATAAATCAGTATCATGCTGTATATGAGTGTATCTTCCTACCTCCCAATATGTCAGTGCTTGTGTTTTCATTTTTCTTCTTCTATTTTGTAGAGCTAGGTATCCCATGTTTCCCAGGTTGGTCTCAAACTCCTGGGCTCAAGTGATCCTCCCACCTCGGCCTCCCAAAGTGCTGTAGTACCGTAAGATTACCCAAATACCACTGTGTTACAACTGCCTACAGTACTCAATACAGTAACATGCTGTACTGAACACTGCAGATTACAGGTGTGAGCCACTGCAACCAGCCAAGGTTCTATTTTCTAAGGCTACCTCAGACTTCATTTAATTTTTAATTTCATTCTATACCGCCACCTAGCAGGATGCAAACACCATGCACACCAACATGTCCTCCTGTGTCACCCTCTGGAGATGATTTCCAATTCAGACTCACCTCATTCCTAGAAATGCCATAATCAAATTACTAAGTTGATAATCCTTTAAAATTCAATGTAACTCAACTATTACAAAATTATTGCTAAGTTATTCAAGTTATTTCCATTGACAATTCCATACATACATTAGAAAGGTAGAATGTCAAGTACAATAACAACTTATTTTATACTGCTAATTCAAAGGAAAGGGAGGAGGTCCCTTTCCCCTTTTCTCTTCCAGAATTTATTTCTCCCTCCCTTTCAATGTATATACATTTAAGTCTCCAGTCTTTTAACTTGGCTGTTTCCTAAGGACCTGAAAGCCATCTCTGAAATGTAATCACCAAGGGAAATAACACTCAATCTCCTGGTTTCCTAGGAGGAGATGGGCCTAATTTGTCACCTGACTCCAAAGTGTAAAACCTACCTCTAGTCATAAAAATGTGAAAAAAATTAGCAATTTTATCTTGAAAATATGGATGTAATGGATTGCAACCATTTAGTTATATAAAACAGCAAGATTTCTTTCTGTCTTTGCCATCCCTTTAGTGACTGCCTGTGATGTGCACAGTAGTCTGATTTAATGTTCATTCGATAATAACATTATTTTCTTTCTTTTCTACCTTTGTGGAGCAATTTTCTGGGTTGGGAGATTTCGGTTTTAATTGTATTTCCCTAACATTAGCATTTTAATTTTTTTATTTTTTATTTTATTTTTATTTATTTATTTACTCATTTTTTTTGAGATAGAGTCTCACTCTGTCGCCCAGGCTGGAGTGCAGTGGTGCAATCTCTGCTCACTGCAAGCTCCACCTCCCGGGTTCACACCATTCTCCTGCCTCAGCCTCGCAAGTAGCTGGGACTTAAGAGGCGCCCGCCACCTCACCCAGCTAATTTTTTGTATTTTTAGTAGAGACGGGGTTTCACCATGTTAGCCAGGATGGTCTCGATCTCCTGACCTCGCGATCTGCATGCCTCGGCCTCACAAAGTGCTGGGATTACAGGCGTCAGTCACCATGCCTGGCCAGCTTTTTTATTTTTTAAATATAGCCTAGTTCTCAAATAGTATTCATACCAAATAATAAAATTCCCTTTCTTAGAACTTAAATACTGGAGAAGCCCTAAAATATGTTGCCCAACTACCTGGAGGAGTTTTTAAAAATGAAAATGAAAGTGGGCAAACAGCCACACTGAAAATGAATTCACACATAGAATCCAAGTTGTCTGAAAACTCCTACCTGCTTCCCTTTTCTAAGTTGCAGAAGAGAAAAAGTCTCAGATGTTTTTAGCTAACTTAATGAGCAAATTGATGCTCTTGCCTCTTAATACTAATATACACATTTATATTTGTATATATACTTACGTATACATATAAACATGTATTCAATGTACATATTTGTCGCAAAACACTGATTCTGAGTTTTCAGTGACATCTATACACTATCACTCCGTTCTCATGTATACCCACCTATGCAGGAGGCACTGAGTAAGGCAACTGGGGATACAGGAAGCAGCCTCTTTTTTTTTTTCCTTTGTACGTATCTTTCTTTTAAAAATTATCTTAATGCCAGCAAGCAGTTCAGTGTCAGAATACCAAGGTTTAAATCCAGACTCCACTACCTTGCTAACATTGTTTCCTTGCCTGTAAAACAGAAACACCTGACTATTACGAGGATTACACAATATCTTAAACTAGGTAGAGAGAAAATAAAATGCTTGGAACATACAAAATCCATAGTACCTCTACCTAGAATCCATTTTTTAAAGCATAATTATTAAACTCTCAAAATTTTATGAAACTCTTAAAAGAAAACCTAAAGTGTTTCATTAACCCTAAGATTTGGCATAGAAAATGCATTCTCATATAATGCATAGAAGATTTTATACAGAATTTATAGCCAGATTAACCTGAAAAACCACAAACTCCTGAATAGGGGGGATCAGGAGATGCTACCCCCAACTATGCCACTTTGGTATATTGATTATTTTGAGCTGAAGGCAATTAAGAACCAACAGATTCAGGAAAAGTTCTACACCTTCCCTCTTTCTACTTAAAAGTAAGGCATAAACTCCCCCTTCTTCTACACCAGGAAGAAAACAAGAACAATCCTCACCACAGCACAGAGAGATGGCACCAAGATGAATGTGCATAAACAAACCTTAATAAATAACCCTTTTCGACCACTGGTTTCCTCTGTACACCGTCTAATCACCTTCCCACAGTTTACCAACCCTAGAAATCTAAACTTCCCCTCCTTTGTCCTTTCACCATTTATCACTCTTTGTTAAGACGGTACATGAGCCTCTAAATCTAAGTGTTTCTTTGGGATTTTACTTCTTTTCTTTGAGCCCCTGTGCACACAAAAATCTTAACATCAATACAAGCTATAGACCTCTTCTCCTGTTAATGTCTTTTGTTAGTTTAATTCACAGATCCCAGCAATAGAGCCTAAGTGGGTGGAGGAAAAGTTTTCCTCCCCTACATTCCAAACAAGCTAGCCATTATGAATTTATATTAAGATGAAAATCAACACAATTAAATCACAAAATATGGTATATAACGTAAAGTAAATTTAAACATTTTGTATTCACTAGTTCTCTTGAAAAACAAAAAAGATACTGTGTGCTATTTACTGGGCGGACAGACATCACTGAAAACATTATTTCACTGAATTGTTTCTCCGGCAATAAAATGTTCCACAGAGAAACAAGAAATAGTAACAATCATGGATGTTTTGAAAATATAAAAAAGAAATCAAAAGAAAATATCCAACATATCCGCAGTATATAAAACAAGTATTTCACGGCTTTATCAACTACTATTTAGTGAATATAGACTATGAAAAGATTAAGGTCAAACCAAGGATTAAGAGAATAAAGAGAAAAAAATGAATAATAATTTCAAGAATTTAAACACTGGTATCTTTACATATTTAAATACAAAACACAGAGAATTATTTATATTTTTACTTTTAATTATCATTTGTCTTTTTAAAAAGTAATTTTTTAGTTTACCCTAACACTATGAGTATGAACTTTACATTTGTCATTCTTAAAATTCGCTGCACATTAACCTAGTCATTACCACATACAAAAAAAAACTTCATATAGAAATGCTCCCTTCATCATTACCATTTATAAGAGCTAAGAAACACTCCCCACCACCAATCTATGTATCTAACAATGAATGAGGGAATGGTGTGGTAAACCCTGGTTCATCTGACATGGTGAAATTCAATTCAGCCATTTAAAATGGTACGTTTATAATGAACAAAAATGCTTACGGTGAGAGCAGCAGCAGGCAGACAAATGCCTAGGCAGACAGCGGTGGGTCCCCGGTGAACTCCCACCTTCAAATCAAAGACAGTTTAAAGCCTGAAGGTCAAGACACACAATATTTTTTGTTTGTTTTTCAAGAGAACTACAAGTCTCAGATAAATCCAGAGACCGGATTGAGAACCTGTCTTCCCATTTGGCACACTTTCCTCTGACTGATCCTCACCCTTCACCTATCTTACATAGACCTACATTTCCCTAATTGGTTTTTTTACACTGTCATGCCCACCTTCAAGTGGTGCATTTAACTTTTTTTTGCATACTCACAAACCAATCAGCACGCACTCCCCTATTCTGAGACTGTAAAAGCCCAGGACCCAGCCACACTGGGGGAGAAACTACACAACTTCGGGTGGAGAACAACCCCCACATCCCCTTTCTGCTGAGAACTGTTTCATTGCTCAATAAAATTTATGTCTGCCTTCTTCACCCTTCAGTTGTCAGCATATCCTCATTCTTCCTGGATGCAGGACAAGAACTCAGGAACCGCCGAACGTGGGTATGAGCTGTAATACAGGTAGGCTGGGGCATGACTGGCCTAGCCACTAGCTGAGCCAGGGCGCAAGCCAGGTGTGGCCCAGGCAGGCCAAGTGGGAGGGTAGTGTGGCCAAGCAAGGCCTGGACGGGGGTGTCACCAGCCAAAGGTCTCCGGCTGGTAAAGTGACTGAGAAAAATCCTGTGTCAATGGCTTTAAATGAAAAAGCAGAACATTTTTATTTACAGTAAGACTATGATTATGTCTTAGTTAAAAACTGAAGGAAAGGAAAAAGGGAGGGAGTGAGGGAGGATAAGAAAGAAAAGGAAGACAGGAAGGAGAGGCGAGAGAAAGTTAGTTTACCCAAAAATTAATGATGAATTACTTGGATGAGTAATTTATTTTTTCCTTTAAACTTTTCAGCATTTTAAATTTCCTACAATTTGAACATGCAGAATTGGGAATTGGAAAACAAACTTTCAAACTGTGGATGACTTGTGTGATGATAAGCTAGAGATATACAATTCTGTTTTAGGTAATGAAAACATCCTCCCAGCCGTGTGCAGTGGTTCACACCCAGAAACCCAGCACTTTGGGAGGCCAAGGTGGGCAAATAACTTGAGCCCAGGAATTCTGAGACCAGCCTGGGAAACATAGCAAAACCCCATCTCTACTAAAAATATAAAAATTAGCCAGGTGTGGTGGTGTCTGCCTGTAGTCTCAACTACTCAGGAGGCTGAGGTAGGGGAATCGCCTGAGCCGGGGAGGCTGCAGTGAGCCATGATCACACCACTGCACTCCACAGTAAGACCCTGTCTCAAGAATGAATGAATGAATGAATGAATGAATG
Source organism: Macaca mulatta (assembly GCF_049350105.2). Lineage (NCBI taxonomy): Eukaryota > Metazoa > Chordata > Mammalia > Primates > Cercopithecidae > Macaca > Macaca mulatta. The sequence goes on from NC_133412.1 coordinate 168,439,304, forward strand.
GATGAAGTAAAAACCTCCCCCGTTAAGGCACAAAATGTGGTAACATTTACCTGTGTATCTCAGTGGGAAAAAACACACACCAACTGTTTTTCCTCTGTTCTCACACAACACATAAAATTTCTGTGACCATATGTGTGGGGTTTCTCCCCAACAACAAGCAAGCAATCAATTCTGCAGCAGACACCAGCTGGGTGTCTTCTACTGATAATTGAATTCCAACATTATCTACCTGGAGATAGCATCAGATCCCACAGGTTGAGGGCTCCAGTCCTCAAGACTTCCCCCACCATTCCATGTCAATTGCAAATCTCAGATTATTTTTTGCCAGTGCTCCCGACCAATCAATTAACTGGGGTTCCCACAATGCCCTCCTAGGATTTAACTTGCTAGACCAGCTCACAGTCCTAGGGGAAAATCTTACTTATGTTTACCAGTTTATTATAAAGGCTATTACAGGCTGGGTGCAGTGGCACACGCTTGTAATCCCAGCACTTTAGAAGCCTAAGATGGGAGAATCGCTTGAGGCCAAGAGTTCGAGACCAGCCTGGTCAACACAGCGAGACTCCATCTCAATAAAAATAAATTAATTAATTAGGTAAAGGATATTACAAAGATCCAGATGAAGACATGCACAGGGTGAGGTATGGGGAAGGGGTATAGAGCTTCCAAGCCCTCCCAGAACAAACTGCCCACCAGGAACCTCCATGTGTTCAACTCTCCAGAAGCTCTCCAAACTCTGTCCTTTAGGGTTTTTATGGAGACTCATTACCTGAGCATGATTAACCTTCAACCCCTCTTCTCCACCAGAAGTTGGAGGGTGGGTCTGAGTCCAAACCTCTAATCATGCCTCAGTCTTTCCAGTAACCAGCCCCTGGGATTTTGAAGCTACCAGGAGCTCCCAGCCACAGGTCAAACATTAGCACACAAAAAGACATCACTTTGGAGATTCTGAAGATTTCAGGCCTTGTATGCCTAAGAACAGGGTAGAGGACAGACGAAATACATATTTTACAGTATCGTAGTATCTATAATTTAAACCACAAATTCATTAGCCTTCTTTTCATGCATTACTCTATCTGAACCAAATAAACTTCTGGGTTTCTCTAAATCTGTAACATAAATATATTATGTTTAAATTTCAACATAATCATGCCTAAAATTAGATTTGTCCAAAATTGAAGCTGAACACAGGTCAAATACCATCTTAACAAATTCCACCCATCAAAGAACTCCATATAAGAAGCGTCTCTAGGCTGTAAACCAAAGGTCCGCTTGCTGCTAGGAGTACTTCTCAGAAAGATGACATTTCAACACATCAAAACAGCAGATACACACCCCTCCCCTCCAGTTACCTATAATGACATTTGCCCAACAGTTTTGTTTCAAGAGACATAAATACTTAACATATCAGTAGTTTTCAAGGTGAGTTTTAAGACTGATATTTGATTCCAAGTTTCTGTACTTCACTTTTTTTTTTTTTTTAGAGACAGGGTCTCACTGTGTTGCCCAGGCTGGAGTGCCGTGGCTGTTCACAGGCACCATCATAGCACATTACAGCCTCGAACTCCTGGGCTCAAGTGATCCTGCCATCTCAGCTTCCTGAGTAGCTGGGACTACAGGCACATACTTTACTCTTAAAGCTGTGCAACGAGTGCTAGAATTTTATTCAATTCATGACTATCCTCTGCCTTTACACCAAGAAAGAGCATCCATTGGGAAAAAGGAGCCACAATTTTCTCTATGTCAAGCTGTTTTAAGATACGTAACGTGAATACTTAAATACTAAAGGGAGGTCAATCTAGAGACAAAATGAACATAAGAGTTAAGATGGATGTTTATTGAGACAGGAAAGCAAATATATTAAAAGGTCTAGGCAAGAGTGTGACGCAGTCCATCATCATAGCTTCTGTGCAACATTTCATGTTATCTGCCTTTCCTGTAACACCAAAACAAGTGTGTACCAACAGAGTTCGCCACCTCTCACAAACGCCATCCCTCAACTTTCCCTAAAAACCTCTATCACTTTAGTTTCCTCCCCTCTCATTTAGCACACGTGGGCTATCTATACCACCCAAATCATCATGGGCTTAATTATATTACTGCCCCATGTATCAGCTGTTATTGCCATTTCCCTCAAGAGTATTAAGATCTTTGAAAGATAATCTCATACTATACTTACATTCCTATTACACAGTTTATGATTTGTTTGATTTTCATCTTATTATAAATTTGTAATGACTAGATAGTTTGGAATGTAAGAAAGTATCCATGAATAATTTTTTATTAATTAATTCAAAGTTGAGAATAAGCTTTATTGATCTAACCTTAACAACTATTGAATTAAAGCAGCTTTTTATAAGTCAAATACAACACTCAAATTAGATACTTTCTATAGTTAAAAGACTTTAAACAACCCAAATTATTTTAACAAGCTTAATATCCTCGACCTTGGCACCCAAGCCCAAACGAGTAATTTAAGGCTAACCAGAAACTGTCAAATCTAGAGAGGCACCAGTTAGTACAATGATAATTTCGATATTATCTGACTATACCCATCCTAGTTTTCTTAGGTCACTTCCAACCACTATAAAATTCTCTTCCATATTAATGCACACTAATCTGACTCTAACCTTGAAGATGTTTCAGAAACAATTTTAAAGTTTTTAAAGTTACAGGTGTTAACTGGGAAAACCCAAAAACTCAAGATATTATTTCTCAACTTTAGTTTCTCATTTTAGAAACTGTATTTTGTAGGCTGGGCACAATGGCTCATGCCTGTAATCCCGGCACTTTGGGAGGCCGAGACAGCTGAATCACTTGAGGTCAGGAGTTCGAGATCAGCCTAGCCAACATGATGAAACCCTGTCTCTACTAAAAAACATACAAAAATTAGCCGGTGTAGTGGCTTGCACCTGTAGTCCCAGCTACTCAGGAGGCTGATGCAGGAGAATCGCTCGAACCCAGGAGCCAGAGGTTGCAGTAAGGTGCAATCACGCCACTGCCCTCCAGCCTGAGAGACAGAGCAAGACTCAGCCTCAACAACAACACAAAAAGAAATTGTATTTTGTTAGGTTTAAAATTCAGGTGAAACTCTATTGAATGTCAACTAATAAATGTAGAAGGAATGACAGAAAAGTCCATTTTTAACCATCGCATTAGTAACTGAAGCAATAATCATTAATGGATGCTAAAACCACTGGGTGAAAGTTGCTAAAGAATATTTACATAGTCTGAAAGCTTTTCTGCAGATTACCTACTAATTACAAATGAAAACTGGTATTTTTATCAGTGGAAAAACCTGATAGATACCCCTTTAATCCAAGTGACAAAGCTAAGATCACCAATATTGGGACAAACTGACAACACCTACCTCATGTAGTTTTCCTACTAAAAGTACAAAACTTGAATCTATTTTTGCTGAGGGAAAGAGGGGAACAGAGTCTCACTCTGTTGCCCAGACTGGAGTGCAGTGGCACGATCATAGCTCACTGCTACCTCAAACTCCTAGGTTCTAGAGATCCTCCTGCCTTGGCCTCCCAAAGAGCTGAGATTACAGGAGTGAGTCACTATGCCCAGTGCCAAAACCTGAATCTAATCATAAGGAAACATAAAACCTAACCTGAGGTTTCTTTTACAAAACACTTGGCTTTATATGCTGAATTGAAGTATGGTTTCAAAGATGATGTGCTAATTCATGCATAGCAGACGAAGAATGTGTTATTTATGGAAAGTTAGAGACATTTAAGGCACTATTACATTTGGTATCACTACTACAGAGACCAACTAAGATAGCTGAACCAGTATAGATAATCCTCCCTGAAAACTTGTCTGTAAAATATTGTTCTCAAGCCCTCTTTTCCTTCATCCTCCATTGTATTACTAGACCACACATTTCAATATTAATAATTTGGGGGCTCACAATATAATCTAATCACATTAAGACTATTGCATGTTAAAATTTTTTCTAATACACACACTTAAAAGAAAAATATCACCTAAATTTTATCAAATGCCAGTCGTGTATCATAAGAGTTTAAGAAACTCCTTTTTTTTCCTCAAAACCTCAAGAGGCAAACACTGCCGGGCGTGGTGGCTCAAGCCTGTAATCCCAGCACTTCGGGAGGCCGAGACGGGCGGATCACGAGGTCAGGAGATCAAGACCATCCTGGCTAACACAGTGAAACCCCGTCTCTACTAAAAAAATACAACAAAAACTAGCCGGGCGAGGTGGCCGGCGCCTGTAGTCCCAGCTACTCGGGAGGCTGAGGCAAGAGAATGGCGCAAACCCGGGAGGCGGAGCTTGCAGTGAGCTGAGATCCGGCCACTGCATTCCAGCCTGGGCGACAGCGCGAGACTCCTTCTCAAAAAAAAAAAAAATAAATAAAATAAAAAAGAGGCAAACACTACTATGACAGTTTATAGACAAGGAAGCTGAGACTCAGAGACGTGCCATATGCCCAGTGCTCCTTGGTTATAAAGTTGAAGAATCAGGATTTGAACCCTGGTCTCTCTGACACCAAACACTTGCTCTTAAGTATCCCTACAAAGTTATGATAAAACACTAATATTCAACTTTGCAAAGTGGAAAGAGCTTAAAATATCATGAATCAGAGCAACTGACAGCGATGGCTGGGCAGCAGGATGCGTAAGAGGAGGACAGGCTGTGCGTTCATCATGTTAATCTCACCTCCCAGGATGTTACCAAAAGAGGAAAGACAGAAATCCTGCAATCTCGAAATATCTCAGAGGACTAAATACGACTACTACCTCTCTTTTTCCCTTCAAACGGGGTCATTTATCTAACTTCTTAATCAAAGAACCTTCCTACATCATGTCATAGATCAGTTTTTAAACTAAAAGTCTTCTCTCATTATTCAAGTTCTCTAAGTACGGTTTGTTTTTTTTTTAAATTCTGAACTGGTTAACTGACCTCATTTTCTAATCCTCAAGAATTGTTCAAATGTGTTGTTAAAATCTCTGCTTTATTGCATACATTGAGCTGTCAAAGAAAGAACAAGCACAACAGAGGTAGTCTGCGCCAACAAGGAGAAAGTCTGCAATACAGTAAAACTCCCAATTTTGACAGCTATTTTCTCCTATGATTCTTAACACTTCCCTCAGTCTGCAACGTTTCTGTGCACACAATCATACGTACCTCACAAAGCAAAAAGGACCAAGCAGCAAGATTTGTCCAAAAACATAACAGTAATAATCTTTTTAAAAGCCTTAATATGCAAGCAATATTCTCCACAAAACTGTGTTAGCTTCTAAATATTTCAAAAAGTATTATAAATTAACTTATTCACTTAACAAATCTGAGTGTCTCCTATATGCCAAGCACCATGTCTGGTAATGAATATGCATGAAGAATATAATCCTTACTATTCTATAAACCTTAACACAGTCAAGAACATGTAATGCTATTATAAGCCTCAAAAAAAAAAAAAAAAAAAAAACTCTAAGGCCAAACTTAAGCCTGTCACATCTTACTTCTAGTAACAGTCTTGCTGACATCCTCAGACAATGTTTTGTGGCATCTTCTCAGTCACTTATTTAAAGTGTATATTGCGGTCACTGCGTGTTAAAGGAGTACCAACAATTCACTGACAATTTTACATGAGAAAGCCATTTTGTACTCAGAATTATTTTAACAAAGGCTTTATTACGTAACTGAAAATGTCAATTTCACCAGCTACATCTCAAAAATAATGTTTTTCTTTCTGTATGAGTTCATCAAGTATACACCATGATACAAGCAGTCTTACTTTTTAGATCAACACATGTTCCTAAAAACTGGGTGAAAGGGCCAGGTGCGGTGGCTCACGCCTGTAATCCCAGCACTTTGGGGGACCAAGACCGGCAGATCACGAGGTCAGGAGATCAAGACCACCCTGGCTAAACACGGTGAAACCCCATCTCTACCAAAAACACAAAAAATTAGCCAGGCATGGTGGTGGGCGCCTGTAGTCCCAGCTACTCCGGAGGCTGAGGCAGGAGAATGGCAAGAACCCAGAAGGCGGAGCTTGCAGTGAGCTGAGATCACACCACTGCACTCCAGCCTAGGCAATGCAGCGAGACCCCGTCTCAAAAAAAAAAAAAAAAAAAAGACTGGGTGAGAATTCCTACTTGGAAAACCCTCACTGCCCATGTTGTCCAGAGAGCTTATTCCTGAATGGATTGTTATTCAGCATCTGTCAACAGCCTGAATGAGACAACTGATATTCGAGGGACACCACCTGAAAGAAATTAATGAATCAAACCACTGGAACAGTGAACACCTGTATTATTAAAGCTTTTCTATTATGCCTGAGGCTTTTATCCAGTTTCTCTAAAATGGCATGTGAAAAAATGTTTCTCTATCATTTGTAAAATGTAAAACATTTTCTCCATATATTGCTAATGCTATTTAATGTAATAATTTAAAAGACTGATTACTCTTCATACAAGAGAAAAATCTGCTTCTCCTAATTGGTATGCTTCCTTTTATTAATCAACGTGAGTTACATGCAGGCACTCACCTTTCCTTGCCCCAATCATTCATCTGATTCTCTGCTCTACATACTATACTACCAACCTTTACCATTTTCATAGTACTCTAATACTTTCCTAATATAAGACCATTTCAAATCCTTTCTCAAAATAGACATCATAAACTATTAAATAAATGTACTAATACTAGAGTCTTAGCAGAAATTTGGAAGAACTGAAAACTAGCCATCAAAAAATCAAAAGGCCCAATCCCCACAGGCTAAGGAGGTGGAATACCAAGAAAATAATGCTGCCTCAGAAGACTACAGTCATTTGGCAAGTGGTAAATTGCAAAGAAACCTGTGAATAAGAGCTAGTATAATACATACATTGGGCTTTTGGGATGAACTAAGCTCTTGAATGTCCAAAAAGCACAGCAGAAGGTAAACAAAACAAGTCACTTGGCTCCAACTTTCTCTTTATACAAATTAAACAAAGATCTCACCAATATCTTCCTCTGGCATTCAATAAAGCACATCATTCCACGTTTGATCAGTTTTTTGAATACCCACTTGCCAGACACTATGATAGGAACTAAGATCATAAAAAGGAGTAAATCCTGGGCTTCAGAGAGATTAGATTTTACTGACAGAGAGATGTTTTTTGTAGGAAATTATCAGTTTGAAGGAACCCTGAGAAAACTAATACTGCAATAAATTCTGAGTCTAGTCTAGTGTTTTGATGATCAAGAAACAATGTGACCACTTTGAGGTTATGTCTAAAAGAAGAGAAAGCATGGACCCCAATGAATTATTTGTATACCTATGTTCACAGCACCATTACTCACAGTAGCCAAAAGATGGAAGCCACCCAGGTGGCCAAGGACAGATGAATGGATAAACAAGATGCAGTATATTCATAAAATGAAATACCATTCAGCTTTTCCAAGGAAGGGAATTCTGACATCTAAATCATCACAGATGAGCTGTGGAGACACTATGCTGGGTGAAAAAAGCCAGACACAAAAGAACAAATACTGTATGATTCCACTTATTTGAGGTTTCTCGAGTAGTCAGAGACAGGACATAGAATGGTAGTTCCCTGGCATTGAAGGTAGGATGGAAAAAGGAGTTAGTGCTAATGAGAACAGTTTGAGTTGGGAAAGATGAAAAAGTATGGAGATGGATGCTGGTAATGACTAAAAACAATGTGAATGTACTGTATGCCAGCTAGCTGTACACTTAAAATGGTTCAACGTTATGTATATTTTACCATGCCAAATAAAAAAAAGAACAACTATCTGAAATATTCAAATAACCATTCATTCACCTGAACATTTAAGGCTAGACACAGCTTCATTCATTCTGCAAGTCTTAACTGAGGAGTCACTACACGCGATGCAGCCCTGAAATCCACTCGGAACAGTAATGCAATACAAAGAGCGTGCCTGCAAAGATTCTGAAACCAAACCAGGATTCGATCTCGGCTCTGCCACTTCGAAATTCCTAACGTGGAGTAATAATCAGGGACTTTTAGTTTCCTCGCCTGTAAAACAAGGGCAATATTGAGTTGATCGCAGGGTCACAGTAAGGATTAGAAGAGAATGTATGTAGAACCTGAAACATCTTGGCACATAACAAGGAAGCACTCAATAACATGTTTCCCTTATCTCCTTTGCCATGAGCAAGTGGAAATGTGACCACGACAAGGTAGGGTCGCAAGTGAAAGAATGTCTACGAAATACCTACCTTCTCAAATGAAACAAGCTCCTCACATGTCAGATAGTGGTAGAGAATAAAACATCGCAACGCCACAAGTCACCCTCTATAGAAGGTAGCACTACAAGTACTGTACAACCCACTATGTGACACCACAAAATCACCGTCAAATAAGAATCATGAGCCACATCAAAAGAAAATGTCTTCTAAAACCAAGACAATAAAGCTCAATAATAGCAAAACCACCCTGTTACCCAACTCACACACTGAGCCAGCAGCAAAATACAGCAGTCAGGGCTCACCCTTCAAACATGAGATGGAAGCACAAAAAGTAAAGCAGGCCCTCACTAAAAAGGATTGTAGGAAAATGTCTTTTCTCCCCACATAAAAATGGACTAACTGTTCTTTTCTTAAAACAGCATTTTGGTGCCATGAGTAAATCTATAAACATATGTTACCATGATCAATGTTTACAGTGACCATGTTAAAAGCAATCTTTAGTTTTTTGTTTTTTTAATCTATTGAGTTTTATGGAATATGCCCTAAAATGAAGTTTTGAATGTATATAGCACATATTACATATAATACACACGTGCCACAGGTAGCCTTAAAGTAGACTTTGCAAAATAAACCGGCTATTCCGGAACCTAATTCCCAAAGATATCAATAATATCGAAAATTACTATTCTTTAGGACCTGGCTTATCCCGAACCCATCTTTTAGTAAACTGAGTTTTTTGGTAAGGATGTATATTTTTATTTAGAAAACTTAACGCTTACACCAATACATTTTCAATATAGCTAACCTGTTTTAAAAGCACATTTTTAACAATATTTTCCGAGTTACTTAACTCCTAACCTGAGTCCTTTTCCACTGACTCAAGACAAGCACCACGAAGACACCTGACAATCAGGATTGTAAAGATTCAGAATATTCGAAGACAGAAGCATAGACGTCCAAGTGATCCTCGTTCATCAGATGAATGTTTTTAAAATCTGAAAGTCCTAAGAACACTTACTTATCGTGTAGACCAGTAACGTGTCCCTTTAACCACAACTCTCTCCACAAAAGCACTGAGTGAACACTACACACCAAGGACCCTCCACTCATCTCCACGTTTCCGCAGATCTTCAGGATTCTAAGGACACACTCAGTGGTTTGCTAGCTCTGACCTCCAGGCAGAGCCATCAGGGCGACTCAGCTTTTCTGGACAATCTACATAAATCTGATGTGCTAACTTAAAACATACTCTGATTTCCCCAAAATCAAAAACCCTGAAGAAAGGCTCCTCCGCAGGGTCTGGGCATGTTGGCACAAAAACATCTGAGGGGAGAGGAAAAAGAATGGCCTCGGCCCCGCCCGCCCCCCCCGGGCTCCGATCTGGTCCCCTGACAGTAATCACACAGGACCCTCCCGGGAGGGACCTAGAGCCCGACTTCGTCCCCTCCGAGCGCGGCGCAGCGGCCCCATCACAGGAGGGCCCCAGGGTGCTCCGGCTGGCAGGGCGCGTGTCTCCACCTCCGCTGTTCCTGCGCCACTTTCGCGCGCGTGACGGGACCTGTCAAGAACCCCCTGGCCTCGCCAGGCCGGGGAGTGGGCAGGCGCCGGCGTCCCCCACCACGCCACGGAGGTCCGGAGAGTCTCCCAGGGCTGCCTCGCGCTGAGGCGCCGGGGTTGGCAGACACCGGGTCCACAGGCCGCGCTGCGCGGGACGACGAGGCAAGCGAGGCCGCGCCCTCCACCAGCACCCGCCAGGCCCGGACGCGCGGCCCGGGCCCATGGCCGGCACGCGGGCCTCAGCGCGGAGGCGGGAGCGCGGCTGGGCTTGCCGCTCCCGGCCCCGGACACAAAGCTGCTCCGCGGGAGCCCGCCTCACCTGCAGCACGGGGCGCCGCGGGCCTTCGAGAACCATCGGACCCCGCTCCGGCGCGCGCGTCACAGCCCAGGCCTCCCGGAGCCGCCCGGCGCCGCCGCCCCCGCCGCCATTTCCTCGCGCTAGCCGTTGCCTCGTCCCCGCTGTCAGGTTACTCCATTCACCTGGGCCTGCAGCAGCCTGCGCCGCGCCTCCGCCTCGACCCCTCCCGCCGGCCCCTGCGGAGACTGCGCAGCGCCCGGCTGGCCCGCAGCCTGCGCACGGCCCGCGGCAACGGCGCACAGCCGCTTGGAGAATCCCACTGGCGCCCGCGCCGCCCCTCCGCGCCCCCACGCTCCGCTCGCCCCGTGGCGGCATGAGAGCGAGCCTGTGATTGGACAGGGCCCAGCGGTGAAAGGTTAATCCCGGCCCCCCAGCCATTCAGGAGCAGGGAGACAGCGGGTGTGCGCGCCGAGGCCGAGGCGGTGTTTGCGGCCCAGTGCCGAGACTGGACCCTAGTGGCGTGGAGTCTTTGGGGCCCTCGGGAACCCGCGGGCCGAGGCCGGCTAAGTTTGGCTGACTATCTCAGCTCTCGGAATTCGACTGCCTCCATTGTTGCCCCTTCTGGCACCCACAGACCGTAACGTGGCCGTAATTGTTCCCCAGAGAGCCTAGCTTCTCTCTGAGCACCTCCCTCCCCTTTTTAAAGTACCTTCCCACTCGCCTGCGTTTCCCCGCGTTAGTGGTGCAGGGGCCTTCGCATTTGGGGAAATAACAAACACCCACTTCCGCCCCCCCACCCCAACTGGGATCCCCAGATAATGAGAAATAGACGGTGGCCCTCTGTATGTACACTGATCATTTGCATAGGTCGGAACCACCCACCACATCTCGTAGCTAGGAGTTAAAATATCGGTGGGAGTTACATAAGTGACTGGCTTAAAGAACATTGTCTTAATTTATCCCCCAAATGTAGACATCTGTTCGGTGGACTCCCTGATAGGCCGGTTTGCTCCAGGTGAGGTGTGCTCACAGCAACTGCAACCGTGTTGCTTTCAGCCCATGGGCGTGAGCAGAACCTACTCTGCGCCGGTGCTGCCTGGGCTGTGCTGTTCAGTTTGGGGCCACCAGCCCCGCATGGCTCCTGAGCACTTAAAGTATGGCTAGTCCGAATCGAGGTGTATGCGTTCTTTACCAAATAATGTTCAAAAAATTGTTACATGTTGAAGTGATAAACGTTTTTTGATATATTGAGATCAATATATCAAAATATATAAAAATATCAGTTTTATTTATTTTTTAGTGTGGGTCCTACAGAATTTTAAATGTCATCTGTGGCCTGCATTATATTGCCATTGGACAGGCTGATATAGGGCTTGCATGCCTGTGATCCTCACGTGCACTCTGTAAGGTAGGTGCTTTAACTGTGTGCACATTGTGAGACAGGTGCTGAAACTGCTTCCTTTTTTTTTTTTTTTTTCTTTTGAGACAGAGTCTCGCTCTGTCGCCAGGCTGGAGTGCAGTGGCAGGACCTGGGCTCACTGCAATGGGCTCACTGCAATCTCCGCCTCCCAGATTCAAGTGATTCTCCTGCGTAAGGCTCCTGAGTAGCTAGTATTACAGGGGCCTGTCACCACACCCAGCTAATTTTTGTTATTTTTAGTAGAGACGGGGTTTCATCATGTTGGCCAGGATGGTCTGGATCTCTTGACCTCGTGATCGGTCTGCCTTGGCCTCCCGAAGTACTGGGATTAGGGGCGTGAGCCACCGTACCCGGCCTGCTTCCTATTTTAACAGATGAAGTAGTGGAATGACTTCCAGCAAGTAAGTAGCCAGTAAGTGAACAACTGAGATTTGAACCCAGGTAGTCTGGCTTTGAGGCTGGTGTGCTCAATCATTACTGTGCTAAAATTTTGATAATATATTTACTATGAATTGGCTTAAAGTTTCACTTGAAGATAGCATATTCATGGGCAAAATTAGGAAGTAGGATGCTCCTGGCAGACCTATGTATTAAAAAAATAGTTTCTTAAATGTCAAGCACTGTGAGCATGTCATACCTTTAAGTCCCCAGTCATACATATAAGGCTTTCTGGAGATAATTCTTTATGAGAAGGACAGCATCTCAGTGTGGGGGTAGGCACTGGCCTCTACTGGCAGTGGAAATTTGTGGGCTGGTACAACTTCAGCCCCTCTGGTTGTCCTCTTGCAATCTGTCAAGACTAGCCAGGCTGCTTGCTGCATCAGCAGGTTTACCTGACTTTTGACTTTTTATTTTTATTTTTTTTTTGAAGCAGAGTTTCGCTCTTGTCGCCCAGGCTGGAGGGCAATGGCGCAATCTCGGCTCACTGCCACCTCTGCCTCCTGGGTTTAAGCGATTCTTCTGCCTCCGCCTCCCGAGTAGCTGGGTTACAGGCGTATGCCCCCACACCCAGATAATTTTTGTATTTTCAGTAGAGATGGGGTTTCACCATGTTGGCTAGGCTGGTCCCAAACTCCGGACCTGCCTCGGCCTCCCAGAGTGCTGGGATTACAGGCATGAGCCACCGTGCCCGGCCGGTTTATCTGATTTTTATCAATTTCAGTTTGTATTTTTAAAATAAGTAGTACATCCATATTGTTCATTTATCAGAAAGCCTATAAAAGATACACAGTGGAAAAAGACCTCCCTCACACCTGTCCTAGTGTCACAAATAGGTGACCACTGTTTCCTTCTCATTCTTCAAAATGTTTATGTGTATACAAGCCAAGAGATACTCTCTGTGTTCCTTGTTTAGAAAAATGCCAGCATGCCGTACATATTTACTCCACCTTGTGTTTTTCACTTAATGTATCCAGAGGACATGTTTATAGTGATACATACAGAGCTCCTTGCTGTTTTTTTTCAACCTCCTTAATATATTATTGCAGGTATATCCATACCATAATTTAGCAATTCTCTGTTGATGGACATTTAGACTTTAAGTCTTTTGGAATTAAATGTTGATCCATTTGGAATCGATTTAATATATAGGGTGAGGTATGGATCCAAATTAATTTTTTTGTCCACGTGGCTACACAGTCATTTATTGAGCAGTTCACTTCTGGACTCTGTGTCCGTTCTAATGGTCTATTCATGCTTCACTTGCTGGTTTGTTTTAAATCCAGAGACATAAAATCTTGTAAGGGATATTGTTTCACACTTTGTTTGGATCACTAGAAATCTTAGAGCCAATATTTCAGCCCATGTTAAGCAACAGTATAGTACCATGTGGTATGCATTTTCTATGGGCTAATTTTTATTTTCCCTTAGCCCTGATTATTTCCACAATTTGGTTTATTTTTTGTAGAACAAGCCAGGATTTAAATATACCTTTAAGACTCTCTGTTTGCAAGTAACAGAAACCAACCTGAACTAGTGCAACCAAAAAGAGAGAATTTATCGTAATGATGTAGGTGCTTCCCACAAAAGCCAAGAATAGGAATACAGCCACATCTTAGCAAAAACTAGAACCAGTCATTGGAAAGCTTCCAGGAACCCAAAAGGTGCCCTCCTCTGTGCCCCTCCTCTGTGATTGTTTTCTATGTATCTCTACTAACTTGTTCTGTCTGCTTTTCCATCTACATGGGAGAATATAGCCACTCCCATATTGGACTGGGCTGTCAGCTCAGTGGGGAGTCCAAGCCCAAACAAGGAAGGTGGGGCAGCAACCCTGCAAGGCCAGACAGCTGATTACATACAGGAGAACTACACAAAGAAAAACTATATTGAGGGTAATGGGAGCCAGATTTCTCCCTGTTGGAGAAGGGAGTTACAAGTACAGAGATAAGAAAAGCAAGAAGTTTGTGTGATTGGATTGGAATTGGAGATATTCGTGTAAAATCATGGTTCTTAATACATGTAGATATAAAAATAAATATAAATGTAAAAGTGTGTATGTATATATTTTGTGTGTATGAGATTTTGAAATATATATTTGGTCTTTGACCTCATTTTCTGGTGTACAACTCCTAAATTCCTTACAAACACCAAAGTGATGTCTTTTGTATGCTGGTGAGTTGGCTGGTGGCTGGGAGCCCCTAGGTAGTTTTAGGATGGGGTTGGTCATCAGAAAGACCAAGGCAGGCTCAGAGGGTTGGACCTTCAGCCTCTCCCCAACTTCTTGGAGAGGAGAAGGGTTGAAGGTCAAGTTACCACCAGTGGCCAACAGTTTAATCAGTCATGCCTTATCTAATGAAGCCTGTATAAAAACCCATAAAGACAGGGTTGGAGAGCTTCTAGATAGCTGAACACCAGGAGGTTCCTGGGAGGGTGGTGCACCCAGGGAAGGCATGAAAGGTTTGAGCCCCTTCTCCCATACCTCATCCTATTTATCTTTTCTTCTATATTGTTTGTAATATCCTTTGTAAACATAAGTGTCTCGCTGAGTTCAGTGAGCTGCTCTAGCAAATTAATCTAACCTAAGAGGGGGTCATGGGAACAACAACTTGAAGCCTGTCAGAAGTTCTGGAGGCCCAGACTTGGGACTGGTCAGTGGCCAGAGACAGAGTGGGGCAGTTGTTGGGGGTGTCTTGGGGAGTGAGCCTCAACCTGTAGGATCTGATGCTATCTCCAGGTTAGAAGGGAATTGGAGGACACCCAGTTGGTGTCTGCTACAGAATCGATTGCTTGCTTGGTGTGTGGGGAAACACCCCCCGACATTTGGTCACTGAAGTCTTCTTTGTTAATTGTTGAGAGTGAGGGAATAGGGTGTGTAATTTTTCCACAGTCAGATATATACACACACACACATACACACACACACGTCTATCAATGTATGTACATATATTTCCTAGGCCTAACCAGTGGGAAGGCCTTGGTGCAGCAACACCACATTAGCCAAAAGAACACCTAACACCTAGCTCTAAACACCATTCTCCATGAAAAGGAAACAGGGCTCTTTAGAGAAATGACTGATTTTAGGATTGGGCCAGACAAAGTACAGTATGAGACTGGAACATCTTGTGCTAGAAAGTGTGGAAATGCTCAAGAAATGGTGGAGACAGTTCAAAAGGACAAAGCAATCAGCTTGAAGAGGCTCCTGTTGGCCAAATCTAGGACAATTTGAACATCAAAATCATAATAGCAGGAGATTATATCCCATGGGTTCAAATGGAATCCATGAGTCCACACTTCTTTAAAAAATAAATGGCAATAAAGAGCTCCTCTTTAGAATATAATTCAATAATACATTTTGAAAAAAGAATGGAATTGTAACCCAGTCAGGTTCAGTAGCCCACTGCTTGCAGAGCGCCATTAACAAGAGTAAGGTCTGCTATAAAGAAAGTGACTTTTTATTCCAAAGCTTAACATAGGGGGAAACATGCAGGTTCCTGCCTTGAGGGTACTGATTTGCTTTTGGGGCAGAAAGCAGGGGCTTTTAAGATGGGACTTGGCATGAATGGCATGCAGGGGAGGGGGCAAGCAGGTGAGGGTCTATATGACTCTCGCTGGAGCTTTATCTACTGGGTGTTTGAGCTGGCACCATGGCAGGCAGAACTAGACTGTAAAGTGGCCATTGTCTAAGATGCTCTCCAAGTGGGACAGAGTTTCCTAGCGGGCATACTTTAGGTTGTAAATTGACTGTTGTCTCTCTAGGCAGTGTCCTGGTGGGAGAGATTTCTGGCTCAGAAGCTTCTGAGTAAGCACATGGTTAGATAAGCTTGCCCTGTAGGGAGTGTCTGGTGAAGGGAAGGTAAAGATTATAATTGCATTTCTAAGGAACTAAGTAGAAAGTAGAGAAAAGGGGAAAAAGAGACAAGAAAAAAAATTTTTTTAAACACAATTATCTTTCTCTTAGAAAAATGGGGGTACTTAGTTACAGAATTGGAAAATCACCATTTGGCAATCATCAGACAAGAAATATCAATGTTTGCTAAATCTAGTGGGGAATAATTGAATGAGGAATGAGATACTTACATAGGTTCAAAGCATCTCCCCATGAAATTCTTATTTAAAAAACAAGAACTTTACAAAAAAGGAATCTAGTAGATATCATCTTATTCATATGACCAAAAAAAAAAAAAATTAGCATTAATCAGGCTGCCCTTTGATTTATCAGTTGCTGAAAGCCACACAGCACTCTAGTTACTGACCAGTTGCCTCCCCAGTTGTTCCTACCGATAGGATTTTCAACTTTAGGATCATGACTATTTAACAGTTGATTTTCATCCCGATTGTTCCTAAAGACAGAATCTCTGACATTAAAATCATAAGGTGTTTGTTTAAGGATCAGTTAAGATGTTTTTCAGACCTTGAATTCCACAAGCAGTTTGAAGTGCAGGATCAGCATGAGAAGACAGCTTCCTCATCTCCTGCCCTATGACTTCAACCTGTACTGTTCAACCAGGGAATGATCTCTGCCCTGCGGCCCACTCCAAAACCCTAAAAAACCCTACCCCAAGCTCCTTAGGGAGATGGATTTGAGGTTCCCTCCTGTCTCCTTGTTCTGTGACCCAATGATTAAACCTCTCTGCTGCAGCCTGGTGTCTCCACATGTTGACTTGCCGAATGCACTGGGCACTGGACCAATTATGGTTACAACCTTATCAAGTGCTGACAAGGGTATAGTACAGCTGGAACTCACATACGTTGCTGATGGGAATGCAGATGCTATAACCACTGTGGAAAACAGTTTGGCGGTTTCTTATCAAGTTAAGATATACTTTCCATATAACCTAGTATATTGTCTCTCTGGAGAACCCTGATACTCATATATATATACACATATACATAGATCTACATCTATGTATATACATATATGTATACACATGCATGTAGATGTAGATCTACATGTATACGTGTATACGTAGATGTAGAGCTACATGTATATACATATATGTAGATGTACATGTATATATGTAGATATACATATATACATGTGTGCGTGGATGTACACAGACACTTGTGTGGATATACACATACACGTGTATGTGTGGATATACACATGAACGTGTGTGGATATACATATATACATGTCTACATAGATATACAATATTTGTGTATATACATATACATATGTGTATATAGATATATGAGTGTGTTTGTATGTGTATGAAAGTGAATTTATTAGGGAGAATTGGTTCCATGTTCACAAAGATGAAGTCCCACAGGCAAGCTGGAAAATGAGAGAAGCCCTCAATAGTGTAACTCAGTCCAAGTGTGAAAGCCTCAGAACCAGGGAAGCCAACACTTACAGCCCCCATTCTGAGGCTGAAGGTCCGAGAGTCTCTGGGAGGCTGCTAGTGTAAGTCCCAGAGCCCAAAGGTGGAAGAACCTGGAGTCTGATGTCCAAGGACGAGAAGAAGAAAAGTCTTCTTGCTCCAGAAGCGTGAGAGAGCACAAAAGGAAAGCCAAGCAAGCTGAATGTCCCTTTTCTCCCACCTGCTTTATTCTAGGCACATCCTAATGTGATTGGATGGTGCCCACCCACATTGAGGGCTGGTCTTTCTCTTTCAGTCCACTGACTGACATGCCAGTCTCCTCTGGAAACAACTCATGGACACACCATGAGTTGTGGACACACCCAGAAACAGTGTGTCACCAGTCACCTAGGCATTCCCAATCCAGTCAAGTTGATGACTAATATTAACCATCACACCTAGCATTCCTCCTCCTAGACATTTACCTAAAAGAAATGAAGCCAAAAACTGGAAACAACCCCAGTATCTATCAGTTGGCAAATGGAAAACAACTTGTGGTGCATCCATGTAATGGGACACTATGCAGCAGCTTTAATTAGAAAGACTGTATGATACAGTTTGGATGTTTGTCCCCTCCCAATCTCATGTTGAAATGTGATTCCCAGTGTTGGAGGTGGGGCTTGGTGGGAGGTGATTGGATCATGGGGGTGGGTTCCTCATGAATGGTTTACCCATTCCCTGGGTGATGAGTGAGTTCTCAGTTGGTTCATGTGAAATCTGGTTGTTTAAAAGAGTTTGGGACCTCCCCCTTCTCCCTCTCTTGTTCCCACTCTCACCATGTGATACACTGGCTTCCCTTCACCTTCTGCACTGATCGAAAGCTCTCTGAGGCCTCACCAGAAGCCCACTAGATGCTGGCATCATGCTTGTACACCCTGCAGAACTGTGATCCAGTTAAACCTTTTTCTTTTTTTTTTTTTTCTTTTTTATTATACTTTAAGTTCTGGGGTACATGTGCACAACGTGCAGGTTTGTTACATATGTATACTTGTGCCATGTTGGTGTGCTGCACCCATCAACTCGTCAGCACCCATCAGCTCATCATTTACATCAGGTATAACTCCCAATGCCATCCCTCCCCACTCCCAACCTTTTTCTTTATAAATTACCCAGCCTCAAGTATTTCTTTTTAGCAAGGCAAAAATGGACTAATACAAAAGATCAGTACTAAGGAGTGGGCATTACTATAAAGACAGTTGAAATTGTAGAAGTACCTTTGGAGCTGGGTAACAGGCAGAGGTTGGAAGAGTTTGGAAGGCTCAGAAGAAGACAGAAAGATGAGGGAAAGTTTGGAACTTCGTAGAGACTGGTAAAGTGGTTATGACCAAAATGCTGATAGAGATACGGACAGTGAAGGCCAGGCTGAGGAGGTCTCAGATGGAAATGAGGAAGTTATTGGGAATTGGAGTGAAGATGTTCTATGTTACATCCTAGCAAAGAGCTTGGTTGCATTGTGTCCACATCCTAGGAATCTGTGGAAGGTGGAAATTAAGAGTGGTGACTTAGGTTATTTGGCAGAAGAAATTTCTAAGCAGCAAAGCATCCAAGAAGTGGTGTGACTGCTTCTGACAACCTACTATCAGATATGGGAGCAAAGAAATGACTTAAGTTGGAACTTAGATTTAAAAGGAAACCAGAGTGTAAAAATTTGGAAAATGTGCAACCTGGTCATGTGGTAAAGAAGGGAAAAGTGTTTTTAGCAGATGAATCTAACCACTTGCTAGAGAGATTTGCATGAATAAAAGGGAGCCAAGTGCTAATATCCAAGACAATGGGGAAAAGGCCTCGGCAGCCTTCCAAAAATCTTCGAGGCAGCCCTTTCAAATGCCCAGAGACCTAGGAGGAAGGAATGGTTTCAGGGGCCAGGCCCAAGACACTTCTGCCCAGCACAGCCTCAGGACGCTACTCCTGGTATCCTGGCCACTCCAGCTACAGCTGTAGCTCGAGGGGCTCCAGGTATAGCTTGGGTTATTGCTTTGGAGAGCAGAAGCCACCATAAGCCTTGATGGCTTCCACGTGGTGTTAAGCCAGCAGGTGGACAGAATGCAGGAGTGAAGGAGGCTTGGCAACTTCCACCTAGATGCCAGAAGATGTATGAGAAAGCCTGGGTGTGCCCAGGCAAAAGCCTGCTGCAGGGCCAGAGCCCTCATGGAAAGCCTCTAATAAGGAAGCACCAAAGGGAAATGTGGGGTTGGAGCCTGAACATGGAGTCCCCCCCAGGGAACTGCCTAGTGGAACTGTGGGAAGTAGGCTGTTGCCCTCCAGACCCCAGAGTGGTAGAGGCACCAGCAGCTTGCAAACTCAGTGTGGAAAAGCTGCAGGCACTCAACTCCAATCCATGAGAGCAGCCATGGGGGCTGCACCCTGCAAAGCCACAGGGTAGAACTGCCCAAAGCCTTGGGAGCTCACTCCTTGTGCCCGTGTGCCCTGAATGTGGGACACAGAGTCAAAGGAGATTATTTTGAAGCTTTAAGATTTAATGACTTCCCTGCTGGGTTTTAGACTTGGATGGGGCCTGTAGCCCCTTTCTTTTAGCGGAGTTCTCTTTTCTGGAATGGGAGTATTTACCCAGCATCTGGGTACCACCATTGTATCTTGGAAGTAAATAACTTGGTTTTTATTTCACAGACTCATAGGTGAAAGAATGGCTCTCCAGATGAGACTTGGGTCTAGGGACTTTTGAGTTAATGCTGGAACAAGTAAGACTTTGGGGAGCTATTGCAAAGGCATGATTGTATTTTTAAATGTAAGAAGGACATGAGACTATGGGGTTCAGGGGTGGAATGATATAGTTTGGATGTATGTCCTCTCCAAATCTCATGCTGAAATGTAATCTGCATGTTGGAGGTGGGGCCTGGTAGGAGGTGATTGGATCATGGAGGTGGATCCTTCACAAACGGTTTAGCACCATCCCTTTGGTGATGACTGAGTTCTTAGTTCACATGAGATCTGGTTGTGTAAAAGAGTTGAAGACATCCCTCTTCTCCCTCTCTTTATTCTGCTGTCACTGTGTGATACACTGGCTCCCTCGTCATCTCCCACCATGGCTGAAAGCTCCCTGAGGCCTCACCAGAGCCAAGCAGATGCTGATGCCATGTTTGTACAGCCTGCAGATCTGTGAGCCAGTTAAACCTCTTTCCTTTATGTATTGCCCAGCTTCGGGTATTTCTTTATAACGATGCAAAATGGACTAACATACTGTGCCTTGTAAGTACAGATCTTCTTAAGCAAACAATAAATTCAGCCTTTTCATTCAAATACTAAGGGGTGCCCTCTTCCTTGGACAGTTGTCAGTGCCTGCTAACATCCCAAACTAGCAAGGCCTCACCCACCCTGATCAGCTTTAAGGGAATACTTCCCCCAAGAGAGTTCCTTTCCTGGGGGAATTCTGAGGGTCACCTGTTAAAATATTTTTTCTGATTTGTTCAATATATATTCATTGAGCACTTCCTTTGTGTGAGAAATTATTTTAGGGGCTAGAGCTACAAAGTTGAAAAAATAAGATGTGGTCCGTATGCTCATAGAATTCACAGTACAGCAGGAGCAAAATGACAGTATCAATAAAGTTTGATGATTGCTATGATAGCAAATGCACATGGATGGATATGGGGCCACATAATTAGGGGACTCTAACGTAGTCCATAGGGTCAAGGAAGGTCTTCCTAAGTAAAGAATCTACCTGTAGCACTGAGACCTACAGTACTAGTAGCCAGGTAAAGGGCACAGAGTGTTCCGGGTAGAAGGAACAGCATGCCCAAAGTCCAAAAGCAAGGAAGTCTGACTTATTCAAAGAACTGAAAAAGAAGTCCAGTATTTACCCAACACAGCGCAAGAGATAAGAGAGAGAAAGGAAAACGTCACCAAAACACAAAGGAACTCGTATCATGTTAAGGATTTGCTGTTTCATCTGAAAAGCCATTGAAAGGTGTTCAAGCAAAAGGTAGAATGATCAGATTTACATTTTTGCAAGTTAATTCCAGCCACTGTAGAAAATAGAGGAGAACAAAATTGAGGTATGTGTTTGCAATAGTGTAAAACAGCGATCCCCAAACTTTTTGGTACCGGGGACCACTTTGTGGAAGACAGTTTTTTCACAGGGGAGGGGAGTGTGGTTTCCAGATGAAACTGTTCCACCTCAGATCATGAAGTATTACTCATAAGGGGCGTGCAACCTCGATCTGTCACGTGTGCAGTTCACCATAGGGTTCACGCTCCTATGAGAACTAATGCCGCTGCTGATCTGACAGGAAGTGGAGCTCAGGTAGAGTGATGTTATTGATACTGAATGTCAACTTGATTGGATTGAAGGAGGCAAAGTATTGATCCTGGTTGTGTCTGTGAGGGTGTTGCCAAATGAGATTAACATTTGAGTCAGTGGGCTGGGAAAGGCAGACCCACCCTTAATCTGGGTGGGCACCATCTAATCAGCTGCCAGCATGGCCAGAATATAAAAGCAGGCAGAAAAACGTGAGAAGGCTAGACTGGCTTTGCCTCCCCGCTTATATCTTTCTCCCATGATGGATGCTTCCTGCCCTCAAACATCAGACTCCAAGTTCTTGAGCTTTGGGACTCAGACTGGCTTCCTTGCTCCTCAGCTTGCAGATAGCCTATTGTGGGACCTTCTAACCATGTGTTAATACTAGTGTATATGTATATATATATGTATATATATATATATATATATATATATATATATATCCTATTAGTTCTGTCCCTCTAAAGAACCTTGACTAATACAGGTATTAATGTTTGCTCATTTGCCACTCAGCTCCTGCTGTACTCAGTTTTGAACGGACCATGGACTGGTACAGTCAATGACCTAGAAGTGGGGGACTCCTGGTGCAAAAGATGTAGTAGCAGCTTTGAGGACAGTCTTAATGGGAGAGAGAAATATCTGAATCAGAGACATTTGGGCAGTAAAAGTGTGAATGGTTTACTCTCTTTTGTTTTTCTGAGATGGAGTCTCACTCTGTCGCCCAGGCTGGAGTGCAGTGGTGCGATCTCGGCTCACTGCAAGCTCCGCCTCCCGAGTTCAAGTGATTCTCCTGCCTCAGCCTCCCAAGTAGCTGGGACTACAGGTGCCCGCCACCACGCCCGGCTAATTTTTTGTATTTTTAGTAGAGATGGGGTTTCACCGTGTTAGCCAGGATGGTCTCAATCTCCTGACCTCGTGATCCACCTGCCTCAGCCTCCCAAAGTGCTGGGATTATAGGCATGAGCCAGGGCACCTGACCTACTCTCCTTTTTTACAGTTGTGGTTGCAAGGCCCCAAAGACTTTATCTTCTAGAAAGTAGAAGATGCAACTAGGGTACAACATTAGAGCTTGGAAATCTGACCAAGGGCCTTCTTCATCATAATTAAGATTAACAGTCTTGCCCAGGCACTGTGGCTCATGCCTGCAATCCCAGTACTTTGGGAGGCCGAAGTGGGCAGATCACTTGAGGTCAGGAGTTCGAGACCAGCCTGGCCAACATGGTGATACCCTGAATCTACTAAAAATGCTTGTTTTTTGTGCTACCTTACCTGCAACTTAACCTTCCTGTGCATCTCTGCCTTACACATCTTTTACTAGAGGGTTGTTCACAAAAGTTTGAAACTTGTGTGTATGCAGTAAAGGACACATTTTATCATCAGTTTGGTTGCTCTTTGATTATCTGCAGGTACAAAATGATCCGAAACATTAGGAGATACCCTGTTATTTCTATTAACCATAAGGAAAAAGAGTTCATTATAAGATATATTTTATCTTTGTAAATTATCATTAATCTTTCAAGATTGGCCAAGGCAAGCAGGTAATTACCAAGCTTCCACCTTACCTGGTCACTGGCTAACCTGGACTTTGCATTGTCTCATACCCTTTCTGAAAGGCTGCCTGCCTTCCTCGTTTGCAAAATATGAAACTCAACCCACAGTCCCTATATAACCTTTTCACGCTCACCTTTCAGAATGAACATTTGAACCTATGTTTACCATTTTAAGGTTAACTTCAATTTTGACACTTCCTATAGCATCTACTCAGCCAAACTGTCCTTCAACCAAAATCTCTTTGATGAGTCTACAGTTGAGAAAACTACTCAGGAGAGGGAGAGTGCGGTGGCTTCACTTCAGCTGCCTCTAGGTAGGATACTGACTCACCCTTGTTCATTGTAGATTCTAGTATCTAAGTGTCTGTCAGGGTCATTCTGCTCATCCCATGGCTGGATCATTTGGCCACTTTCTGAGTCACATTAAACTCATTATGTTTAATTCAAAAGAAAGATTCTTTTTGAATATTTATTTATTTATTTATTTTTTTTTTATTTTTATTTTTTTTTTTTTTTTTGAGACGGAGTCTTGCTCTGTCACCCAGGCTGGAGTGCAGTGGCCGGATCTCAGCTCACTGCAAGCTCCGCCTCCCGGGTTTACGCCATTCTCCTGCCTCAGCCTCCCGAGTAGCTGGGACTACAGGCGCCCGCCACCTTGCCCGGCTGGTTTTTTGTATTTTTTAGTACAGACGGGGTTTCACCAGGTTAGCCAGGATGGTCTCGATCTCCTGACCTCGTGATCCACCCGTCTCGGCCTCCCAAAGTGCTGGGATTACAGGCTTGAGCCACCGCACCCGGCCTCTTTTTGAATATTTAATTATTCTTGTTCCAGTAATTCATTCCTTCATTCTTCAACAAACATCTTTGGAGCACTGGTCATGCTCTAAGACTGCCCAGGAGACTGGGAACATACTGGAGCATAAGCCCTAGTGTGTCCAGTGGGAGGGTAGGATGTTATGACCCCTAGTTTACCTCTGTCCCCTGCCCTCCCACTGGACTGTGAGCTTCCCAGGGTCACACATTTGGACTTATTCTCCATTGTGACTCCAGTCTCTCAGAGAATCTTAGGCACAAGTTACAAAGGCTTTTTTCTAAGGGTTAATGATCTTAAAATCAGTAAACCAGTTTTTTTTAGTGATCTCTGGTAGTTTGCTTAATATAAAGAAATCTAATTATATAACTTTCCTAAACGTTATCTATTTTAAAAAAATTAGCAAAAGATGACTTAGTTTTTGAGATAAATAATAATAGTAGTGATGCAGTAATGATAAATAACATGGAGAGAGCATTTTTTTCCCTTTAGAGATGGGGTCTCACTGTGTGGCCCGGGCTGGAGTGCAGTGCTTATTCACAGGCACGATAATCGTGTACTACAGCCTCGAACTCCTGGACTCAAGCAATCCTCCTGCTTCAGCCTCCTGAGTAGCTGGGACTATAGGTGTATGCCACCACACCTAGCAGATAGGGCACTTTTTATGTGCCATATATTGTATCAACAGATGGATCGTAATCACTTGATCATTTCTTCTCCTGAATCTCATATCTTGGTTAAAAGTGCTGCCCAAGTCCAGTTCGTGGCTCAGTATGGTGCATCCCACGGGTGAATTTGAACTCTCTCTTGTGATTCTGTTTCCTCCTCTTTGTATTGTTATTGCCTGGTTCTGGTCCTCTATTTCTCCATTTTCCGTCTCTCTAACCTGCAGTCCTAACCTGCTACCATCCACCCTCTCCTTTGTTGCAAGCAAAGGCTATTGCCCCAGGTGACTGCTCTCCTGTCCCTGCCCTGTATCAAACCTCTCAATGGCTCCCCAGTGTCTGCAGACTTTTTACTCTCGAGTTCAAAGTTTTCAGATGCTGGTTCCTGCTTATGTAACTTCTTGCATTGCTAAGAAGTTAGCCTTCTAACACCTTACTAAGATTTAGCCGCATCGGGCTGCACTGTTTCCTACACATGACGAAATTTTGCACCTCCATGCAGTTGTTCATGCTTTCCCCCTTGCCCACAATGCCCTTCCTCTTTCTGTGCCCTAGAAATCCTGCCGTTCTTCAGTGTTTATCTCAACTGGTCTCCTCCTTTGGCAGGTTGCCCCTTTCTGTGACCTGATACCGTACTTGCTCCAGACCCCACTCCCTGCAGCAGAAAGAATTTCTTCCTTCTCTCTGCTTCCAAGGCACACTACATATACTTTTATTCTAACACTTATCACAGGGTATAGTTTTTCTTGAGTATCCATTTCATCTACCAGACAAAAGTTCCTTGAAAGTTCTCTTAGTTCAGAAAATGAAATCTGGCCTGTGCTAGGCACAACTGCTGTAAACAAATGACCTGGTCCTTCAAGGAAACGGAAGGCCCTTTCCTTGCCTTCCAATGGTGGTCAGCCTGGGATAAATGGGAGCACCACTGGCCTCTCCTTGCCCTTTCCCCTGCGTTTCCATTTTCCTGCCCATCTCTCTAACACTTTCCAAACGTCCTTCCCCCACTCATCGCTTAATTGTATCCCACTCCAATGATTATGGTTTTAGGTAAAGCAGAGTAACTCTTTTACACTCTAAAACCTTGGCTTTTCTGAGTCAGCATAAAGTCAGCAGATCACCAAACGTCAGCCTGGACTAGGGGCTGCCCTCAGACTGCTCACCTAGGAGCTCCTTGAGGGCAGCATCCTCATGTTAATTATATGTATATCCCTCAGAGTCTAGCAAAAGGCTCTGAGCATGACATCACTTACAAAACTTCTGAATTCATTATGAAAGTCCGTAAAGACAAAAGCTGGAGCTATCCAATTCAAAGTATTTACAGTAGATGGAGCTATCTATTTCACTGTGGTCCACTCTTGTATTTCATGTATCATGCAAAATTATTAACATTCTGGCAATTAATCAGGTCATGCTTTTTGAAGAAGCATATTAAAAACTATGAGACTTGCCCTGTTTTTTCCTGTAAGCTATAAGTTGCTAGAAAATGTTATTAAAGTGTTTCCCTAAATATTGTATTGTTATTAAAAGCAATTGATATAAGTAATTGAAGACATTGGAAGCCAGAGATACAATGAAATCTTCAAGACCTCAATAGATGAACCGTGCAAAGGACATTTATATTTCCTGTAAGGGCAGCCAACTTATAAATAGAGAGGTCAACCCTCCCACTTGTCATCTTTAAAAAGGCAAAAAAAAAAAAAAAAAAAAAAAAAAAAGGTTATTATTTTGCAAATGTATTTCTAAAATATATTTTCTAAATTAACCAAAAATGTAAGTGCCCAAATCTGATAAAGTTCTGTTGAAACTTTTAACATTCATAGTAATGATAATTGCTAGTCTTTTGGAAATCAACTTGGTAGGAAAAATAAAGATAATCCTTCTTTTGAACTGCTCTGTTTTTGTTAAGAAATAATGTAAAAGGAAAAAGTCAAATTCATGAGGTCATTTGTTACAGCCTTTTTTATTGTAAAATATTCAAACAACTTAAATAATAAATATTAAGTGACTAAGTAAAATATAATATTAGAATCATTTGACATCCTGTAGCCATTAGAATATGTATGCAATCTATTTAGAGATATGGAAAAATGCTTATGACTGAGCTCCCTCAGTCGGACCCCTCAGTGGACTCCCTCAGTTCAGTTGGACCGAACTCAGAATATAATCTTGTATCTATTCTCTGTTAGACTTTCTAAAAATTATACATAGATAAAACAAGGATTGAATTAAATGGAAAAATTAAAATTGTGTGTGTGTATATATATATATATATATATATATATATATGTTAAGTGATTACTAGTGAATTTTTTTTCTTTAAAATATTTTTGTTGTTATAATGTTTTGGCAGTTAAAAAATTTAGAATATTTACTTCATCCTTTTCAGTTTCCTTGCTAGATGGAAGCAGGTAAAAATTTGTTGGGATTCAGAATTTTGCATCTAATCAGAAATAATAGAATTGTCATTGGTTTTGTATTGCTCTGCTATTTTTCCATCAGTAATACATATATTTCTGTCCTCAATTTGGTATAAATTAAACACCAGACTACAAGATCTTTAAAAAGAGGGAAACAATATCTTATTCATATGTTTCCCCCAGATCCAGCACAGTGCTTGGCACATAGTAGACACTGAATACCACTTCTCCATAATCTATATTAAGTGACCAAGTGGCTAAATAAATTCCTAAAGAAGCTCTCACCTTGTGGCTGTGAAGTTCATGGATTTCATCCTGATTTACCAGACATAAAATAAGCTATTGACAGTCTCCATGTGCATGGGGCATTCAGTGAGTGTCTTTTGAATGAATGACCACTTGATGTAGTCATAGAAATTGGTTCTAATGTAGGACAGGAGAGATGAAATATCTCTCAGTCTAATTTATATGTAGTAAAGAATAAGTTTCTGAGATTACGGGGCAACAAAAAGGTCAGGGTTCGATAGTTCCTTTCCCAGTATTTCTGACCTTGGGAGATTAGATGTGGGAAAATGGCAAAGACCAAAGGAATATGTGTACAGTCATTTCAACAGCAAGATTCATGAGTAGGACACATCATTTTCACTCAACATCTTATTGGTCAGAACCTAGTCACATGGCCACACTGAGCTGCAAGAAACACTGGGAAATAGTCTTTGCAGGAGACTAGGGCTGAGCTAAATATCTAGCATAGTTCACAAGATACAACTAGTAATCTGCCATCACAGGATATTTTTAAACTTTTTATTATGGAAAATTTCAAGTATACAAAAAAAAGGTATAATGAACTTTAGTTTATCCATCACAAGTCTTCAACCATTACCAACATTTGCCAATCCTGTTTCCTCTCTCCCCCATCTTCACTTTCCCACCCACTATATTTTTTTCCTGGGTTTCTTTAGTTGTTGTGAAATATACATAACATAAAATTTGGATTATTTTTAGCATGCCAGCTTACCCATGAATACATCAAAATGCATCTCTGATAATCCCTTTTTTGCTTTATCATCTGCCATTTTCACACATAAAGTTAATAATTCATTAATATCATCTAATTTCTAGTTTATATTAAAATTTATCCATATGTCTAAATAAATGTCTTTTTATAGTTATTCAAATCAGGGGCCAAAGTCCATAAATTACATTTGGTTCTGTCTTTTAAAGTTGTTTGTTTTTTATTTTTTAGAAATGGGGTCTTCACTATTTTGCCCAGGCTGGTCTCAAACTTTCCATCTCAATCTCCTGAGTAGCTGGGATCACAAGTGCCTGCCACCACACTTGGCTGGTTATGATGTCTTAGAAGTCTCTTTTGCTTTGTAACATCTCCTCCCATCCACTTTAAAGAATATTATCAATGTATTAGAGACAGCAGACCGTATTTTGGAAACAATGTTCCACAGTAAATTTTAAACTTTGATTGAATTAGGTCTTCAGGAAACATCTTTAGATTTCTAGAATGATCTGGTCAAAAGGCATCAACACCTCCATGGCGCCCGCTCACCGCACTGACAAGTGGACAAGTTTATCAAGTAGAATGCCACCAGTTGGTATTTTCATATTGCGTCCTTCACAGCTTGGTGAACACCAGGTGGCTGGTGTCTGAAATTGTATGCTAATTTTGCATGTGTAAGTTGTACCTCACTTTATAATTTGTCAATTAAAAAATGTGTAAAGTAACTTACATTTCTTTAGTTGCCATTGTAGCCCTTGTATTTATTTATGATTTATACTTTCTCTTAGGTGACTTGACTGTTCATATCCTCGCACTAGGCAAAGCTGGACCCCTCTAACCCTTTAGATAACTCTGTAGTAACTTCCTATTATAGTCATGACTCTCTCTCTCTCTTTTGAAATTAAACTTAGAAAAAAAAATAGACTTTTTTTTTTTTTGAGATGAGGTCTCGCTCTGTAGCCCAGGCTGGAGTGCAGTGGTGCAATCTCGGCTCACTGCAACCTTCCGCCTCCCAGGTTCAAGCGATTCTCCTACCTCAGCCTCCCAAGTAGCTGGGATTACAGGTGCCTGCCACCTTGCCTGGCTAAGTTTTGTAGTTTTAGTAGAGATGGGGGTTTCACCATGTTGGCCAGGCTGGTCTCGAACTCCTGACCTCAGGTGATCTGCCCACCTTGGCCTCCCAAAGTGCTGGGATTATAGGCATGAGCCACCGCAGCCGGCCTGACTTCATTTTTTAGAACAGTTTCAGTTTACAAAAAATTGAGCACCAAAGTACAGAGAGTTCCAATATGCTCCGCGACCCCACTCACAGTTCGCCTGTTACTAACATCTAGCATTAGTGTGGAACATTTGTTACAATTGATGAATCAGTATTGATATGTTATTAACTGAAGTCCATAGATATTATTAACTAAAGTCCATAATTTTTATTAGGATTCAATCTTGGTGTTGCATGGTTCTAGGGGTTGTGACAATGCATAATGACGTATCTGCCATGACAGTTTCATACAGAATAGTTTTTACTGCCCTAAACATTCTCTACGCTCCGCCTATTCATTCTTCCCTGGTGAACCTTGGCAACCACTGATTTTTTTAGTCTTGCCTTTTTTTGTCTTGCCTTTTTTTTAGTATTGCCTTTTCCTTTTTTAAAAACAATTTTTTTAAGAGATAGGGTGTCGCTCTGTTACCCAGGCTAGAGTGCAGTGGCAGTATCACAGTTCCCTGCAGCCTCAAAACTCCTGGGCTCAAATGATCCTCCCACCTTGGCCTCCCAAAGCACTGGGATTATAGGTGACAGCCACTGCGCCTGGCCATGGTTTTGCCTTTTCCAGAATATCATATAGTTGGAATGAGACAATATGTAGCCTTTTCAGACTGGCTTTTTACATTTAGCAGTATGCATTTAAGGTTCCTTCCTGTATTTTCATGGCCTGATAGTTCATTTATTTCTATTGCTGATAATATTTATTGCATGAGTGTACCATAGTTTGCTTATCTATTCAACTATCAAAGGACATCTTGGTTGCTTTCAAATTTGGCAATTAAATAAAGCTGCTAAAAGCATTCAAGTACACATTTTTGTGTGGACATCAGTTTTCAATTCATTTGGGAAAATGCCAGGAGCATGATTGTGAGATCATATGGTGAGTATGTTTAGTTTTGTAAGAAATTACCAAACTGGTTTCCAAGTGGTTGTACTATTTTGCATTCCTACCAGCAATAAATCAGAGTTTCTGTTGCTCCACATCCCCAACAAGATTTGGTGATGTCAGCGTTTTGGATTTTAGCCATTCCACTAGGTGCATAGTGGTATCTCATTGTTGTTTTGAATTGACAAGTCACTGTGGATATATAATGTTGGGCATCTTTTCATGTCTTTATTGTTCATTTGCAGATCTTTGTTAGTGTCTCTTCAGATCTTTTTCCTGCTTTTTATTGGGTTGTTGTTTTCCTACTGAGTTTGAGAGCTCTTTGTATATTTTGGATATAAGTCCTTTATCCGGTTTTTCTCAAATACCTTCTCCTAGTCTGTGGCCTGTCTTTTCATCGATCTCTTAACAGTGTCTTTCACAGTTAAACTTTTTATTTTGAGACAATTGTAAATTTACATGTAGTTGTAAGTAATAATACAGAGACACTCTGTGTACCCTTTACTCACTTTTCCCCAAAGGTAACATTTTATAAAACTATCATGCAGTATCGCAATGCAGTATCACAATTGACATTGATGCAATAAAAATGGAGAACATTTCCATCATCACAATGCCAGGGGTTGGTTTGTTTATTCCATTTATATAATTAAATGCTATAAATTCCCCCTCCCCCAAAATTAAATAAATGAAAGGATATGGGGCTGCTTGTAAAATGGCAGGAAGAGGTGGAGGACCAGATTTGAGATTCTAACGCTTCAAGAACAATACCCAAATCTGATGAGAAAATGCCTGCAGCGTTCAGCCCTGCCAAGCCCTCTGGACCCCGAGAAAGACAGAAAGGTGAGCTTTCCAGCACTTGTGTTTGTAGAACTTTTGCTACAAAACTGCAGAATCCAAAATAAAGCAGACAGCCATCTGAGTGTGAATACCAGATGGTTTATATCCATGAGTTCACCCGCGAGACAAAGCAGAGGAACACAATCCGATTACAAAGGATGCTGGATTTGGAAGAAGATTTTTCAGCATGAAAACCTCTCAGCATCAGCCCTTTGTAAACCAAAAATATTTTTGGTTTACACAAATTCTTTAGGAATTAGAAAGTCTGGTAGACTTTCATGTAAGCCCTGTTGGTTAATGCCAGAGAACAGGGCCACCCTGGGGCTGCAAGGCAGGTGGGGAAACACAGTTCTGTAGTTCTGCCCTCTGAATGGACTTCCTCCTAGGCCAGGGCACTCTTAACATTTTACCCGAAATACTGGTTCATGAGGGGAAGTTGGGGTCCGACATGCCTCATTATACTTCTCCAGCATCAACATCAACACAGACCTTAAATCTGATTGGAAACATGTTCAATCTATTCTCCAACAAACATTTACAACCATTCTCCAGGAAGCCTGCTAACGTGAAGGCTTCATCTCCATGATAAAACTTTGGTCTCTATTGATAACTCTTTCAACCAATTCCCGATTAGGAAAACTTTAAATTTACCTATAACCTGGAAGCCCCTCATCTTCAAGTTGTCCCACCTTTCTTGATCAAACTAAAGTGTTTCTTAAATATATTTATTTTATTTTAGTTTAATTTTTTATTTTTCGAGATGGAGTATTGCTCTATTGCCTGGGCAGGAGTACAGTGGCACCATCTCAGCTCACTGCAACCTCTGCCTCCTGGGTTCAAGCAATTCTCCTGCCTCAGCCTCCCAAGTAGCTGGGATTACAGGCGCCCGCCACCATGCCCAGCTAACTTAAATGTATTTGATTGAAGTCTCATGTCTCCCTAAAGTCTATAAAACCAAGCTGCACCCTGACCGCCTTGGGCACATGTTCTCAGGATCTCCTAAGTGCTGTGTCATGGGCCAAGGTCATTTCTATTTGGCTCAGAATAAATCTCTTTAAATATTTTACAAAGTTTGACTGTTTTTGTTGATACCTTCCTCTGAGGTGATAATCAAGATGTCTGTTGAGTTATAGTGGAAAGTTAGATTTTTAGGGACAGAGAGATCAGGGTTAAAATTTAGACCTTGTAACCTATTGCCTACGGGTAGCCTTGGACAAGACGTTCATCAGCCTCCATTTCTTCATCTGTAAAATTGGGGTGGTAATCTGTCTTCAGGGTTATCGCAAAGATTGAAGAATAAAATGAACATCACAGATCTGATGAATGTTCTGGTTTCTAACACTTAATAAATGGTCATTCTATCAGGAAAATAATGAGGTAATTCCATTTCCCAAGATGAATGAGAGACTGGAGCTACTATCTGCTTCTCCACTATTCATTCTCTCCTTCCGTTTTATTAACAGAGAGCCTTTTTGTTTCTTAGTGGGAGAACTTAAAGAACTGCATTTCCCTACATCCCTCACGGCCCAAGGGGTGACCCTGTTCTCTAGCGCTGGCCAATGGGACTCATATGAAGATCTACCAACTTTCTATTTTATATTCTTCTTGTAGCTTCCCTGCCACAGGAATGTGGGGCTGGGGTGCAGAAGCTGTCTTTGGATCAGAAGAGAACGTGAGGAGGAAAGCAGAAGACGGAAGTCAGAAGAACTTGAGACACTGGTGACACGAGTCCCCAGGACCTTCAATCACCTGTTGGAGGAAATGAAAGTTGGCAGGGGCCCACATTCCCCTGATCCTACCTCCTTGGCCTCCTAAACTGATGGGATTATAGGTGTGAGCCACAGTGCCCAGCCAGGAGGAGGTTTTCATTACTTTGGGAGGCCATGGCGGGAGGATTGCTTGAGCCCAGAAGTTCGACACCAGCCTGGGCAACATAGTGAGACCCTGCCTCTACAAATTATAAAGAAAAAAATTAGCTGGGTGTGGTGGTCCAAGCCTGTGGTCCCAGCTACTTATGAGGCTGAGGTGGGAAGATCACTTAAGCCTGGGAGCTTGAGGCTGCAGTGAGCCATGATCATGCAATTTCACTCCAGCCTTGGCAACAGAGACCTTGTCTCCAAATAAATAAATAAGAAAATTAAGCCCTATGTGGAGAAGCCAGTGTAGTCAGGTTTCTGTAACTTGCAGTTGAATGTCACCCCTGACTGAGGTAGAGACTATGTCTCCCAGGCCCACAGATCCAGGGATGACCTGGCTGTTAATAATAACTTTAAAATACAAATAATATAATGTGCAGGAGTGGGAGGGCAGCCTGGACTTTTATCCCATGTACCACACAGACAGCAAAAGTGAGCATTTATTTCTTGATGGATTTAGAAAAACCAACTATTTTCCCATAACATCTGTGTGATGGGGTGTCCATCCCTGGTGTGAGGTACAAAGCACCTGTCTCATTGGTCCTTGGAGTGCAGTGCCGGTTCTCATTCCACATGCTGCACACAGGAGGACGTTTAGGGATTCCCTCCCTCACCAATTTGTGTCCAGGGCTCCCAAGTGTTTGAAATGTGGGGAGAAGCCTAATTTGGTTCAGTACTGTCTGGTGCCTTGATGATGCTGGAAGATGCCAGCTGACTGAAGCCAGGCATTCGCCTGCATCCACTGTGGCATTGGGAAGAATATCCTGTATTCCAAGAAGCCACAGACCCTAGGCAGTGTCTTTGCCTAGCAGGAGTAATTTCTCTAGTGGTAGACTGGCCTGCTTGCCAGAGCTGTGGTCAGTGAAGGAGGCTCACAGCTGAACTGGTTAAGGCTATTTGGGATAAAGTTCCTGTGAATCATTAGCCACTTTCAAGGGCATTTGGTAAGTCAAATGAGGTGGGAAGGGGCCTGTTGCTAGCCAACTCAAGAGTGGCTGTAGTGAGAATGCCTCTTCCTTTGCATCCTCCTCCCCATATTCAATACCACCATCATCACCATCACCATCATCATCACTATCATCATCACCACCATCACAATTATTACAATCATCATCACTATCACTATCACCATCATCATCGCTATCATCATCACCACCACCATCACAATGATCACAATCATCACTATCACTATCATCACCATCACCAACATCATCACCATCATTACCATATCACTATCACCATCATCATCATCATCACTATAATCACCATCACCTCCACCATCATCACAATTATTATCACCATCATCACCATCATCATCACTATCATCACCACCATCATCACCATCACTATCATCACTATCACCACCACCATCACAATGATCACAATCATCACTATCACTGTCATCACCATCACCAACATCATCACCATCATTACCATATCACTATCACCATCATCATCATCATCACTATAATCACCATCACCTCCACCATCATCACAATTATTATCACCATCATCACCATCATCATCACTATCATCACCACCATCATCACCATCACTATCATCACTATCACCACCACCATCACAATGATCACAATCATCACTATCACTGTCATCACCATCACCAACATCATCACCATCATTACCATATTACTATCATCACCATCATCATCATCACTATAATCACCATCACCTCCACCATCATCATGATTATCATCACCATCATGATCATCATCATCACTATCATCACCATCATTATCACCATCATCACTATCATCACCATCATCATCACTATCACCACCATCATTCCTATCATCACCATTACCACCATTACCATCCTCATCACTATCATCACCATCATCACTATCATCATCCCCATCATTATCATCATATCATCACTGCCATCATTCCATCATTACCATCTTCATCACTATCATTGCCATCATCCCTATCATCATCACTATCATCACCATCGTCATCACTGTCATTACCATCATCATTGTCAAATGACCTTTCTTGGTCCAGTTGTACCATCAGTAAAATCAGGAATATCACATGCCTCTATAACCTTAAAGGGATATTATCAAAACAAAATTAGACCACATATTTGCAAGTGTCTCATATCCTTTGATAGAAAACTGGGAATTATCAGAAAATAGACCAATAAGCTGAGATAGAAGTTTAGATAAGTAGTGACTTGTCCATAATACATAATTAACAATTATTCTGATTGTCTTAAAACAAAAAACAAAGATTAGTCTTTCCCTTTAGAAGGAAGAAAGTACAGGTGGTTCAAGGCAATGCCACTTAAAATGTGATCTCTGGGCTGCTGTGGGTCCTTGGGCTTCTACAAGATAAGTTCAAAAATTGAGATTGGTGCAGTGGCACTGAGCCAGGCATGGTGGCTCACTCCTGTAATCCCAGCACTTTGGGAGGCTGAGGTAGGAGGATTGCTTGAGTCCACAAGATCAAGACCAAACATAGTGAGACCCTGTCTCTACAAAAAAAAATTTAAAAATAGCCAGGCGTGGCTGGGCGCAGTGGCTCACGCCTGTAATCCCAGCACTTTGGGAAGCTGAGGCGGGCAGATCACTAGGGCAGGAGATTGAGACCATCCTGGCTAACACGGTGAAACCCTGTCTCTACTAAAAATACAAAAAACTAGCCAGGCGTGGTGGCGAGCACCTGTAGTCCCAGTTACTCGGGAGGCTGAGGCAGGAGAATGGCGTGAACCCAGGAGGTGGAGCTTGCAGTGAGCCCAGATTGTGCCACTGCACTCCAGCCTGGGGGACAGAGCGAGACTCCGTCTCAAAAAAAAGAAAAAAAAAAAAAAAAAGGAGCCAGGCGTGCCTGTAGTCTCAGCTACTCTGGAGGCTGAGGTGGGAGAATCACTTGAGCCCAGGAGGTCAAGCCTGCAGTGAGCCGTAATTGCACCATTGCAATCCAGCCTGGGCAACAGAGCGAGACTGTCACAAAAAAGAAAAAAAAAAATGGAAAGGAAAGGAAACCAAGCATTTAGACCCTTTTGGGGGACGTTAAGGGTATCATTTCATGTACACTGAACCTAAAAATAAAGATTTGGGACTCATATTTTTATGTCATTTTTTAATTTCAAAATTTTCAGGTAAATTTTGTTGTATTTTACAAAGTGTTGGTCTGACAGATTGGAAACACTTTTTTTTTTTTTTTAAGCCCTTCATTGCATAGTTTAGGGAGTCCTGTTTTAGAGTTTCTCCTTGTGGGCTTTGAATTTTCTAGACAAACAGTACCATGTCTAGCTTTTCTAGACAGACAGTGAATGCCTGGCTTCAGTGAGCTGGCATCATCCAGCATTGGCAAGGCGCTAGACAGGACTGAACCAAATCAGACTTTTCCCCATTCTATCTAACTATACTTTCGTACCCATTAACCATCCTCACTTCCTCCCCTCCTCCATTCATCTCCCCAACCTCTAGTAACCATCATTCTACTCTCTATCTCCGTTAAGTTCAATTGTTTTTAATTTTAAGAAACTCTGTCCCCAGATGGTCATGGTTCCAATAGAGTCCTAGCCAAGTTCTGTCTTCGGATGGAGAGTCCTTTGCAAGCATCACCTGGGATCCTCCCAGAGTCTCCAAGGACTGAGCTAATACTTTTTAGCAAAGAATTCCACACAAAATGGCACCAAAGTGATTTGAAAGCCAACCTTCCCCATCCCATACTCCCACCCCAAAATATACAACTTACCTATAAGGATTGGGCAAACAACTATACTCAGCCTCTAGTTTTTTCTGTGGTCACCACAAATGGGCCAATCTTTAGCCCAGGCAGGATAGATGACTTCACATAAGGTTCTTACTCTGTGGGTGCAGGCAGCCCCCATGCATGCATTGCACCAAGGCTTCATGTCCCATTACGGCAGTTGGGCCAGGGAGGATTGCACTGTGGATACATGTTGTCTGTCTGGAAAATTCAAGGCTACATAGGCGTTTCCAGGGTTATGGCCCTGGCACCAAAAAAGTCTGCAAATGATGAAAATTGGATTGGGGAGGGGATGGAATTCTAAGAAAAGGTAATTGGAACTTTAGGACTTAAGAGGGAATGAAAGGATGATGCTGTTCTAATTCCATGAACATTAGTGCTTACGCTATGTATTGGGTATTTTTATAGACAGTAGCTCGTTTCAGTCCTCGCAGGGGGACTATTTCTTTTAAGCTTTAATCTCTAGATGTTTGGTTACTTAAAATTTTTAAATGTGTATGGGTACTAGTCAGTGTATATATTTATGGGGTACATGAGATATTTTGACACAGGCATATAATGTATAATAATCACCTCAGGGTAAATGGGGTATCCATCCCCTCACGCATTTTTTTTAATATTATGAACCTTCCAATTATACTCTTTCAGTTTTTTTTAAATATACAATAAATTATTGTAGTCATCCTGTTGTGCTATCAAATACTAGATCTTATTCATTCTATCTAACTATATATTTGTACCCATTAACCATCCCCAAGCCCTCCACTATTACCCTTCCCAGCCTCTGGTAGCCATCTTTCTGGTCTTTATCTCCATAAGTTCAATTGTTTTGATTTTTAGCCGCCACAAATAAGTGAGAACATGAGAAGTTTGTCTTTCTATGCCTGGATTATTTCACATAATGTCCTCCAATTCCATCCATGTTGTTGCAAATGATAGGATCTCATTCTTTTTTTATGGGGGAATAGTTTTACATTGTGCATATGTACCACATTTCCTTTCTCCATTCATCTGTTGATGGACACTTAGGTTGCCTCCAAATCTTGGCTGTTGTGAACAGTGCTGTAATAAACACGGGAGTGCAGAGATCTCTTCAGTATATTGATTTATATTCTTTTAGGTATACACTTGGGAGTGGGATTGCTGGATCATATGGTAGCTCTATTGTTAGGTTTATTTTTTATTTTTTAAATTTTTTTTGAGACAGTCTCACTCTGTTGCCTAGGCTGGAGTGCAATGGCGCAATCTTGGCTCACTGTAACCTCCGCCTCCCAGGTTCAAGTGATTCTCCTACCTTAGCCTCCTGAGTGGCTGGGATTACAGGTGTGTGCCACCACACTTGGCTAACTTTTGTATTTTTAGTAGAGACAGGTTTTCATTGTCTGTCTTCGTTGGCCAGGCTGGATCAAGTGATCCACCCGCCTCGGCCTCTCAAAGTGCTGGGATTACAGGCGTGAGCCACCATGCCCGGTCCTATTGTTAGTTTTTTGAGGAACCTCCAAACCATTCTCCATAGTTGTACTAATTTACATTCTCACCAACAGCATACAAGGGTTCCCTCTTCTCTGCATCCTCACCCATGTTCCTTATTGCCTGTCTTTTGGATTAAAGCCATTTTAACTGGGGTGAGATGTTATCTCATTGTAGTTTTCATTTGCATTTTTCTGATGATCACTGACATTGAGGACTTTTCATATGCCTGTTTGCCATTTTTTTTTTTTCCAGAAATGTCTATGGAGTTCTTTTGCCTAGGGGGACTGTTATGATTTGTATTCAGTGTTGAGGGAACTGAGGGCTGGGAATGTTGAGACTTTTCAGAGGTCCTAAAACAATGAACCCCTGAGTCAGGGTGGCAAAGGAAGCTCCCCTGTCCAGCTTTCTTCCACATGGCAGGACACAGGCCTCAGACTGGAACCCTGGCAGTCATTTTTGCCCTGTGGGTCTCTCTGAGCGCTGCCCACCAGAAGCAGCTGCAGATCCCATGGCCCAGGTCACATTCTCTTGGGGGCCACTTCTGGGGACACAGAAGGAAGAATGGTGTGCCAGAAAGATTCCAGTGGCCCCAAGTTCCTATTCCAACTCTGTCTGCACTGTCTTCATTCATTCCTTCCTTCCAGTCTCAATCTTCTCATGGATAGGATGCAACCACCCACCACAAAACTCACTGTGGGAGTCTTGTGATAGTGTAGTATGTTCATAGCCTAGCGCCTGGGAGAGTGCTCAGGAATGGGTAGCTGTGAGCCTGGCAGGTAGTGCACACCTGTAGCCCCAGCTACTCAGGAGGCTGAGGCAGGAGGTTCCCTTGAGCTAAGGAGTTGAAGGCTGCAATGAGCTATGATCATGCCATTACACTCCAGCCTGAGCAACAGGGTGAGGCATTGTCTCAAAAAAAAAAAAAAAAAAAGAAGAAGAAAAAAGAAAAAGAAATGGTAGTTGCTCAGGGTGAACTCCCTCAGAGGATGGATTTGATCTCATTCCCATTTCTAAGCCCCAGACCCCCTGCAGGCCTTCCATACAGGTATGTATAAGGAACAAGCTGCCCACATCTGGCCCAACCCCTGACAACCAGGACTTAGGCAAATGTCACCAAGGCTGCTGGATGCCTGCTCCCAACCAACAGCCCTTCTCACTTGTAATTCATTTAGCAGAGGTTGGAGCTGAAGGAGTGCCCAGGCTGGGAACGGAGGAAGGACGTGCTCGGGAGAAGGTGAAGATGGGAGAGAAGCAAGATCTATGTGTTTGGACCAAGGACACATTTCCTTACTCCATAGCAACTGTGGTCAGTGGCTTAGCTCGGACAAGGAAATGAGAGCCCATGTGTTGTGAGGGTTCTTCTGGGAACTCTGAGAAGGCAGGGGCCGCCCACTGCTGCCTCTCTTCCATTCTGCAGCAGGGAATATGGATGTGTGGTCTGGATGTACAGACACCATTTTGGGCCATAAAGACAAGGACAATTGTCTAAGGATGGCACAGCCAGAGCACTGGGAGTGGCGAGAAGGACAGGGGAGCTGCTGTGCCAAGCAGGACTGTCTATCTCTTAAGATAAAAATAAAATTTATTGGTATTTAAACCATTGCTTTTTTGGGCTGTCACATGTCACTGAAATTAATCTGAAACGTGGAAGCAATTAGTGGAAACAAAATAGCACCCCATCTTCACACTTTGAGCTTTTTATGGCATAACCACTCCCTCCAAAGTAATATACCACCAAGTTGAAATATGATTATGCTCAGCTGTTTACAGGCTTTGGCAATTTCAGTACAGGATTTATCTTCCTGTCATGCAGCCTGCCATTCCCTTTTTAATGTGGCCAGATCGTCTGATGTATTTTCTCCCCGTATTTTCTCTTTTTCTCCATTCAAGCAGGGTGAAGGCTCTGTACATCCAGGAAGATTTGTGAAGGGCCTCCTGGTATCTGTATCCAAAAGATTTAAAATGCAAATACGGCAGGGAGAATGGTCGGGAGACCCACTTCGGGGTGGCATGTCAGAGTGGGACTGGTCGGGGAGAGATAAGTCTGGGGGCTCCACAGATGCCATGGGAATGGCCTCATGGTACACTGGACCTGAGATTCCAAAACCGGTCAGAGATGCCCAAGCCCAGGCAATCATGGCACAGCAGCAGAGCAGCTAAGGGGCCATGGGGGCTGGGCCCTACCAGTGAGGACAAAGGCACAGTCACCTCAGGGCACTTCAATGCCACAGCCCGAGTACCCTTGGACAGGGAGAAGGAAAGGAGATGAGGAACGGGCAACTCAAACTTAACATGCTCAGATTCAGGAATTCCGGGTCTTCCCCACAATCTGCTTCTCCCCATTTCCCCATCAGCCTATGGCATCTTTATTCTCCCAGATGCTCAGGCCAAAACCTTGGAGCATTTCTCAGTCCTTTTTCTCTTACACTCTATAGCCAATCCATTTGCAAATCCAGAGGGTCCACTTTCAAAATACATCCAGAATGCAATCACTGTGCCCCACTTCCGCTGCACCCACCTGTGCCATTGTCATCTCTCCTGGACTGTTGAAATGGACTTCCGGCTGGCCTCTGTGTTCCGCCCTTGTTCCCTGGAGTTTATTCTCATTATGGCAGCCGGTGTTAGCCTGCTCAAGTGTAAGCTGACACGTGCTCAAAACTCTCCAGTAGATCCCAGCTCACTCCTGGTAAAGGCCAAAGTCCTTACCACATCCTACAAGGCCCTACCTGGCCTCTCTCCTCTCACTGTGCATTCACCAAACCAGGCTCTTTGCTGTCCCTTAAAAACTCCAGCCATGATCCTGCCTCAGTGCCTTTGCACTGGCTGCTCCCTTTGCTTAGAAAACTCTTTCCCCAGGCATTCGAAGGATCTGTCCCTGAGGCTCTTTTAGGTCTTTAGTCAAATGTCTGTTGCTCAAAGAGGTCTTTCCTGGCTGCTGTATGAGCCTGGCAGCACCTCACTGTCCATCCCCAATCTACCTTCCCTCCCTGCTTTTTCTTATAGCACGGACGACATACTATGCATCTTACCATTTTGCTTCTGTCTGCCTTTTCTCACTAGACGGTCAGCTCGGGGGGGATAAGAACCTTGTTTTGGTTTCCTATTACATTTGCAGCAACCAGAACAGTGCTGATGCCAAGTAAGTGTGTCATAAATATTTGTTGCACCACCTTTTATTTGCTCTCCCTCTGTCCTCATCTCACTCCTGCTGCCCTTGGTTGCATCCCCTCTGTCCTCAAATGACGCAATCATCGTATCAGCTTTGGCTCAGGCTCTGTCTTCTGAGGACCCCTGGCTACTATGGTAACTTCCTAGAGGTCCCAGAACTAGTAAAAGACAGATCTAGGATTCAGATCGAGGCAGTCCCACTCCAGAGCTGCAGAGCAACTACTACTACTATTACTACTACTTCTCGGAGCATTACAAAGGCTCAAGGCAATTAATGCAGTTTAAAAAGGGCACCTTCTCTACAATCTCTACCACTCTAAAGCCAACTGGCTTCGTTTCAGCCCTGGCAAAAGTGTTATTTGTTGCGACTATTTGTTGAAAAAAATAGTGTAATTTCTGGTTGTCAAAAGCACAAACACACACGGAATTAAGTATTATCAATGAAATGGTCAGTTCAAGAAATTATATTCAAAAATTTTCTTAAGAATACATATAATTTTACAAGATCATTCATCATAGCACCAAGCCTAATATTCCTTAATAGAAAACAGTCAAAAAACAAATACTCCAGTTAATTTCCCACAGGTATAAATTATGCAAATAGCCATTTGTATCTTAATTTACAGTAATCAATAAATAAGACGGCACATTAATATATTTTTTCAAAGATTTTTTTTTACAAAGCTACAGCTATGTATATACTAAATAGACAAAAATAATCCTTTTACTACAAAATAACATTTCATTTTCCTCAATAGTTTTCTTAGAACTCTCAGTAAAAGCTTTCAGACATAGTCAATTAAGCCCTGCCATGACAATACAGAAACATTAAATCTGCTCAGTAGACCAGACTCCCCCAAAATGAAACACCGATCACCAACCAGTACAATATGGTCTCAACAATCTCCTGTCTCCAAGTTTAGTAGTTTGTCCTGAGGATGTACAGCAGGGAGCGACCATTTTTCCGTGTTCACAATTTGTCTTTGGCGGGTAGTATCAGCACCGCTGTGAGTGACACAGGCAGCATCTTACGGTGCAATTTCAAGGGCAGAGGGCAGGTGTCCCCTGCACCACATTCCCTCCCCCCAGCTACCGCCCCTACCCCAGGGACATTCTACACAAACACGCCAGCCTTTGGCTTAAGGGATCCTTGTTGGAATGCGAACGGCTCCGATTCTGAGTAGAATTTCGGGAGCCTTTCTGAGTCGTTACTCGGGGAAGGGGAAAAGATGAGAGATGGGAAGATCTAGTCCTGTACAGCTGTCTATTCCTGCAGCTGAACTTTTGAATTGAAAAGAAATCCCCTTAGGAAACTGCCTCAGATGCTGACGTAATTTAAGGAGACCAATGTAGTTCTAACAGCCCTAGGAAGCAGATTTCCCAGATTCTACTTCAAACATTCATCCCAAACCTTTAAGATTCAGACTACTTTCTGTTTGACCAAACTCTTCCCAAAGGCACCTTTCTCAGATACTAAAGCCAAGAAGCACTGCCCTAAGCTTTGGGGTTATATACAGAGGTACACTTGCTTTAAGCAAATAGGCCACTTATTGAGACAAATAAAAACTACCTTGGTAACCTTTGGATTTTGAAACCTAGAAAGGACTTTTAAAAGAAGTCTTCCCACTTGCAACCCAGAGAGGTAAATTCAAGGCATCTGCAGGTGAGCCAGAGCTGGGACGTGGGTTCTCCATACCCACACCAGTGTTGGCCTGCTTTGGACAATGTCAACTCTCCAGACAACAGGCACTCCCAGAGTTTCCTTTTAAAAAGTGTCTAAATCCTTGCATGACATTTAGCGATACTGGCATTCTGGGACTGTTCTTTCTCACAGCATGGACTTGTAGAGAATACGCACCTATTGATTTTTGTTGGGGCTAAAGGAAGTGGTAGCTGTTGCAAACAGAATACAAGTATCAAATGATATTTTGCTATTTTGGTTTTTGTAACAATGCAAAAATCACTACTTTTAAGCTTAAAATACAATAATAATCCCTGCCTCAGAGACCAATCAGTTATGAATTCATCCAAGCAATTCGTGGTGTCTACCTCTCCATTTTAATTACACTGTCCTCAGGCCTTCTCTACTTTTCTTTTTGAAGGAGAAAGCCCAATTTCCTACTCTGAGAAGTACCTGTTAGAGGTGCAGAGATGAGCAGCTGGGGGCAGGATGTACAGTTAATTGAAAACCCTGAAGAACTGTCTTTGATGTTGGACACTGAGATTTTATTGCAAAAGACCCTTTCCAGGCAGCCATTTTGGTTGCGAATTTGCAACTGCAGTGAATTTTAGAGTGCAAACCAATGTTTGAAAATAAGAGTCCTATGCTCTCGGTTCTGCTACTTACTAGTTCGCACTATGACCTTGTTATTTTTCTGTCCTGTGCTTTAGCTTTCTTTCTGAAATAAACACCTCCCACAATTGTTCTAAGGGTCAAGTGAGTTAATGAGTAAACAATGGCTTAAACTTCCTCTTGCAAAAAGGCCTGAGTTAGATTTGAGACAGGGTAGGTCAGAAAAAGGTAATGGATTAGAGAGAGGTTGGAAGAAGCTATGGTAAACTGAGGGTTAGGGAAAGAGGTATAGTCAATGCTTGCTTCGAGAGGAAGGAAATAGAGAAAAGGGGGCTGCTGGGCGTTGTACAACTTCATAAACTTTCAAGAAAAGTATTTTTGATTCAACAAATATATGCTGAATGCCTATAATGCACAGAAGCTCAGAATTTAGTTCGCCAAGATCACCCAGAGATCTGGTGACAGCTGGGACTCCAATCTAAATCTGTCTGACTCCCAAACCTGACTTCTTTCTCCAGCCCACAATACCTCCCAGAGAAGAAGGCAGTGATTAAAATGAAAACAAAAAAAAAAACAGGGTTCCTTTAAAGAGAACGCTGCTAGATGAAGCTAGTCTTGACATCTGAGTGTCAGGGATTTAAACAAATTAGCAGTGCGATTGAGGCCAGGGATTGTTGAGGCATGTGTATATTTAAAAACATCTTGGTCAAACAGCACAAAATACTGGTTGTCTTTTTCCCATAGACAAGAATGTTTTTTGGCATGTTGTTCCAGCCCTGGCTGGGAGGAACTGCTTGCTTGATGTGTTCTCATCAAGGTTCTCAGAATAAGTTCTAAACACAAAGAAGCCAGTATTCCCAGCATTGTGGGGGCTGGCAACTGCAGACACTCAGCTCAGAAACTCTGATAACTTTTGGGGCTCTCGGGAAACCAGCAGCTCTGGGTCTCCAGGCTGTTGACCCACACCTGACCAAGCTCACTCCACGCCCCGTCTCACACACAATGGTAGAGAAATGACAAGATCTGAAGGTGACTGTAGGGCTCTTAAAAAAATCAGCGTGAAGGCCAGGCACAGTGGCTCATGCCTATAATCTCAGCATTTTCGGAGGCCAAGGCAGGAGGATCGCTTGAGGCCAGGAGTTTGAGACCAGCCTGCGCAACAGAGACTTGTATCT
This sequence comes from Macaca mulatta, assembly GCF_049350105.2. Taxonomy (NCBI): domain Eukaryota; kingdom Metazoa; phylum Chordata; class Mammalia; order Primates; family Cercopithecidae; genus Macaca; species Macaca mulatta. The sequence goes on from NC_133412.1 coordinate 168,484,026, forward strand.
ATAAAAGATAAAAAATTAGGTGGGCGTGGTGGCATGCACCTGTAGTACCAGCTACTTGGGAGGCTGAGGCAGAAGGATTGCCTGAGCCCAGGAGTTTCAGGCTGCAGTGAGCTGTGATCACACCACTGCACTCCAGCCTCAGTGACAGAGTAAGATGCCGTCTCTTAAAAAAAAATCAGAGTGAAGAGGGCAGATGCTCACGTGGAGCCCAAAGATACAGGTGTCTGCACATGATGGAAATGGAACCTGTGCAGAGTCCATGCAAAGTCTGTGCACCGGGCTCACTTTCATGAGCTGCTGACTGCTATTCTCCAAGGAAATGCCTGATGAGAGCAAGGCACAAGATCTGTGAAGCTCAAGGGGATGCTTGTATCTCATGTTTGGCTCTCCCACACTGGCTGTTAGGGGAAAAGAGCCATAGCAATTTTCAGCGAAGAAGAACGATAACGCCCACGCCAGCTCCCAGCCTTCCACCACTGAACCCAGATCCTGGACCTTGTCATTAGGGTGGCCCCCTCACCAGTTGGATGGGACAGAACAACCTACTATTTGGGGACAGTTCCAGATGGCAATTGCTGGCCCAAGATGTTAAATCTTCCCCAAATGCTGTGTCAGCAGTGATTATGCAATGTCAGGGAAAGAGAAATAACACACCTGGGCCTCGCAGAGTTTTGTGCAGTCTCATTTCCCGGTTGAGAAGGTCCCGAGATACCAGGCTGACTGGAAGCTCCCACGCAGCCCATTTCTGGGACCTGAGGGTACAAGGCTCCACAGAGGAATACAGGCGGGGAATGCAGTGGAGATCCCCCAGGAAGGTGTCTCCAAGCAGAAGGGAGAGAGAGGCCATGTCTCAAAACTCTAGAGGCTTCTGAAGTTCTTTTGGAGAGTTAAGAAAATTGGAGCTCATGTGAAAGCATTCTTGTCATACAACTGCCTTCCAATGGCATGACCACGGAAGAACAGCTCCTCGCCAAAGCAGCCATGATGGATTCTGACATTGTCGTAAGACACATCTGTACTTGCTAATTCTGACTTTTGTTGGAGAGCCTCCATGGTGTTCTGAGTCCCTAGCGATGGGGGTTGGGGAGGTTAGCTGCAGCAGCTGAGGCTGCAGTTTTGTAGTAAACTTAACTGGGAATGAAGATGGCTATCTGGAGGTCATCAACTAGCAGGGCGACCAGTCGTTTCCTCTTTCTAATCTTCAGTTTTTCATCTCTTAAATGAGGCACTGAACGCTTACATAATTCCTGAGGTTTCTGAACAGCCTATGACTTACAGAGATCAACTACACAGGCTGCCCCCAGTGCCTCTGCCTTCCCTCTGTTCCATCCTGACAAAGAGCAGGCATGCACTGCATGGGAAGAGGGTGGGGGGTACTATGCTGAACCACAGAAACGGAGAAGCCCATGTTCTGGGTGGCTGCCCAAGGGGCAGCAAGAGTGTCCTGCTTCCCAGCCTTGGTGGGAGAACATCTCCCCACAAAGGTCAGGTCTGACCAGGAAGCCCCGAGAGCCCAATCATCAATTATGGCAAGATACAAACTTTGACGAGGAAATGTTGGCCACGCTCAACAGAGAATCCACGCTATTTGTTTGCTGGCAAACACCTGTGTGGACTACTTATTTCTTTATTTTTGAGATAGGGTCTTGCTGTGTCACTCAGGCTGGAGTGAAATAGCAGGATCATAGCTCACAGTAACCTCAAAGTCCTGGGCTCGAACAATTCTCCTGCCTCATCCTCCTGAGCAGCTGGGACTACAAGTGTATGCCACCACACCCCGCTAATTTAAATTTAACTTTTTGTAGAGATGGAGTCTTGCTATGTTGTGCAGGCTCGTCTTGAATTCCTGGCCTCAAGCGATCCTCCTGCCTTGGCCTCCCAAAGTGCTGGGATTATAGGTGTGAGCCACTACTGTGCCTAGCTAGTTTTCTGTTTCTTAAATGAAGCAAGATAAAGAGGACCACATAGACTGTATCTTTGGGGAGGCAGGAGATCTAAGATCATTTACTGAAAATAGGCAGCAAAACCAGGGGGAACGAAGGAAGGTAGTAACTAATCATGGCATTCCAGCAGAGCTTACCCACGCTATTTAACCCTCTCCCGCACTTGGCACAGCATTACACAAAATCACTTAGCAGGCCACAGCTCAACAGGATGGATGTTGCTATAGTCCCAGCTGGACTCAGGGCACGTTCACAGACCAGTCAGAGCAGCAAGCTCCCCAAGCAACCAGTGAGAAAACTCAAATGGGGTTTATGGATCAAGGTGGTACACTGAATGCATGAGCCCGCTTCTTCCCTCATGAAACCCCATGAAAACAGGAGCAAAGGAATTAAAGTTATATTAATACAACCATGAACACAGAGGGATACCGAAAAGAACAGTAAGCAAGAGCTAGCAACCTATCGATGCAAGAATGGAACTGATGGAGAAGTGAGCAGGGCGGGGGATCCTAAAACCACATGCCTGCAGAGGGGAGGCCACAGAGTGGTCAGCAGAGATGCCCTGTGGCTTCCAGGAGAGGCTTGGGGATTGGAATGGGAGGGATGGGGTGAGACATGGGGCTGAAGACCAGGGCATTTGTTGGCTCAGAGGTCCCCTGTCCTTCCCATGCAGCCAGATGACCACTGTGCTCCTACTCTATGGAGAAATCAGAGCAGCTCCAACTCAGGGACACCAGACACAGCAAAGGTGGAAGCAACTCAATGAAAGTCTAAATATTCACGGGTAATGAGGCTGCCTGCTCAGTAGTCAGAACTCGGGCACACTGAGTATAGACCAGGGTCTCTGGATATGGTCCTACAGTTTGTGCATTGCACAGAGGCAGCTGGCTAAAGGGGGCAATCAAGAGTTAAAAATCTAGCCTTTTCATTGTTCTTCAAGCATTGTCCAAGCTCAGGGCTGGGTAGGTCTGGAGGAAGGGGCAAAAGGTGTCTTCTGCCAGTCAAGCCAAGTGCTCATGGGGGCTTCTGCCCAGATGGGACACTGTTTTTGAAACAACATGAGGGTTCAGCATAGGCTAAAAGCAGCCCTGTGTATGGCCCTGTTTCCCAGAGAGTAGTGGGAACATCTCTAAAGAAACAGAATGAGCCCCAGAGAAAACACGTGCAAATATTGACATGCAGCGTTCTCCAATGATGAGTCCAGGTGCCCACCTGGTGACCCTAGTGGAAAAGCTCACCAGTTGTCACACACAGCTTCCAATCAGCTTTTGGATGCCCCTCACTACTTTTTTTTTTTTTTTTTTTTGAGACGGAGTCTCACTCAGTCGCCCAGGCTATAGTGCAATGGCGCCATCTTGGCTCACTGCAAGCTCTGCCTCCCGGCTTCATCCCATTCTCCTGCCTCAGTCTCCTGAGTAGCTGGGACTATAGGCGCCCACCACCATGCCCGGCTAATTTTTTGGTATTTTTAATAGAGACAGGGTTTCACCGTATTAGCCAGGAAGGTCTCAATCTCCTGACCTCATGATCTGCCCATCTTGGCTTCCCAAAGTGCTGGGATTACAGGCGTGAGCCACCGCGCCCAGCCAGGATGCCTCACTCTTAAACATGAACAGATCCACAGGATCACCAGATATTTGAGAAAAATTTACAACGTGAAAGACAGAGACTGAGATCAACCAAAATAAAGGGAATTCAGAGGAAATGAGGGCAACACAGGAGCAGAAAAAGAACTTCCCCTCAAAACACAATCATTAACATCCACAGAAAGACAAAATCTGCATTCATACATCAAGAAAGGGACACTAGAAAACAATGACCAAAGGTTTTGTTAATTTGGAAAATAAAACTTCAATACAACCTTCAGATTGGGAAGATAAAAATGAATAATTCTTCCTGAAAGCAGATCGGAAACAGATGAAAAACAGAAAAGATAAAACTTACAGCATCAGCCTGGGGGTAGGGGAGGGTCCAACATTGAAATAATAGGTGGTCCAGAAAGAAAAAAATGTAAGTAATCACAATAAACTTTAAGAAATTTCCCATGAAGCCCCAGCACAAGGTTTAACACCCAGGATATGACACCATCATGACAGTTCAGAACACCAAGAATAAAGAGATCTTAAATGTTTCCAGGGAGGGTGGATAAAAAACCTAAGTCACATGTAAAGGTATGGGACTCAGAATGGTATCAGAAATCTCAACACCAGCACGCTTGGGAGGCGTTAGGAGAGAGTATTATTTTCCACCTGTCATTCTATGCTCAGCCACATTTCTGTTAAGGGCAGAATACAGACATTTTAAGTCATGCAAAAATCTCAAAATATTTACAACCATATTTACTTCCCATGTTCTCTTCCTCAGGAAGTTATTAATGTGCCACACCAAAAAAAAAAAAAAAAAAAAAAAAAGGAAAAGAAAAGAAAAGTAAAGAGAGAGAATAACAAATTAAGGGGGACATTTGGAGGAGAAAGGAGGACATGTAACCATAACACACTGCTGGGCTTGGGAGTCAACAATCCTTAAGTGCTCCAGGTAATGTCAACACCTAATAGAAATGTACGAAATGATGTGATCTAGCTATACTGGAAAACCAAAATACGGTATGGTAAGAGTGAAATCCTCATCTACTGTGATAGCAAGCCAGTAGCTGTTTCTAAATTAATTAAAACATAGGCGTAAGCACGTTATGTAGAAATGCAAACATAAGAGAGGTGAAAGTGGTTACTTCTAAGCAGCGAGACTTAGGGGACTGCTAGTTCTTGTTAAAAGCCTTATTGCGTTTCTTTTAAATTAAAAAAAAAATTACAAGCAATGGGGTGGTTTGTCCTGCAGACTTCCACATCCATTTTCTATATCCACCTTCATCCATAGAAGCCCATACTCAAATGAGATTTCTTTTTCCTTTTCAAAAAATCAGTTGACTGCCAACCTGAACCAAACGACTTTTAGGCATCTTGCCAGTGGATGTTTTAAACAATATTACAAGTTGTAATAGGTGAGAAAAGAATCCTGCAGAGGTTTTTCTGAACAAGGTCTAGACCCATAAAATGAAATGATTCACATTTTGGTCGGCTCTTCCCGGGCTCTTTGAGCATCTAATTTAGGCGAGGACTGCATGGTGCCCAGGGTTATAAACTATCACACACATAATCTTTATTATCTGTACCTTTGTGCTTTCATTGATGCCAGGGAGCTCATTAATTAGCTCATTTTCCACAGGGCTCTTGGCCTTCCAGATGGAATCGCTCCAAGCTCCCAACAGCCTTCTGCTTGGAAGGCTGAAGTTCTTTCAGGAGGGGAGACAGACTATAATCAGACTGGTTTAGAGGCCAGATTTGGGCTGTCATCGACTCAGATGTGCTATGTAAATTCTTCTGGCCATGCTGGAATTCTGTGAACTTGAAACCCACTGCTTGAAATGAGCAAGTCCTTGGCTAGCAAAGAAAGAAACGTGATTCCTGGAGTAAGAACGACGCTGGTATGTCAAATGACAAGCTGTTGCAGCCGTCAAGGGTATTTCAGAAGGAATCGGGGATGAGCTTGAAGGTGAATAAGACTTCCTCATGGGAAAAATACAAGAACAAAACAAACGCCGACAGTTGGTCTAAAATTTTTGGTTTTGTTTGAATGTGGACATTTTAATCTAGTCATTTTATCTTTTTCTCAGGACACGGGGGTGCCCGGTGGAAGTTTCCTACAAGGGGACATCAGGTGCCCGTGTGCTCACCGCAAGTCTGCCCCCGGTTGGCTGCATGATCTTGGTCACGCTGCTCTGTCTCCCTGGGTTCAGCTAGACAAGATGCTCTCTGAGTCCCCTCCTGACTCGTTCGTGATTTTATAAGGGTTGCCTGGTACGTGCTTTCTGAACGCGAGAGCAAGAGGAGGAGGAACTGATGCAGAGATTCGCCACAGACCAGAGTCTTGGCAGGAAGGAGAGAGTGGAGAGAGCCCGGGGCTGAAGAAGACGGGGGGCAGGGGTGCTAGAGATGCCTACCTTCTTTCACAAACCTCCTGTGCTGGCCTGCTCCCAGAGTACTGTCCAGAAAGCCTCTTCAAGAAACCCATTACAAGTGACCACAAAGGATGCCCGTGCCAAGACGTGCATTCTGAGGGAGGTGTGCACCAAAGCTTTGGTGGGTAGGAAGTTGCCGCACCACCCAGCTCCAGCACCGGTGGGAGCTGATTCCAGCCCAGCCACTCCTCATGGCTTTTACAGGGCCCCGCTGGGCCTTGAGGATCTGGTTTGAAAATCATGGCTCTATCTCAATCCAATCAATGGAAAACTGAATTTCAAATGCATCTCCCCTCAAACAAACAAAACAGCAACAACAACAACAACAACAAAAAACCAGGGTGAAAAAGAGCACACGGTGGCTCTCAACACAGCTTTCACCTTGCTCCCTGGATTCTGCCATTCCCAGATGTGCTTGTACAGAGCCGGTTGCTCAGATTTCCCCCAGTGAATGCAACCAGTTACTGGACTGCAACAGGGGCATGGACCCCAGTACCTTCTCTCAAACATCCATGCTTGGAGGAAAATGTGGCAGCTTTCTTCCCAGCTGGGGCTCTGCCTGGGCGCCCACCCTCTTTCTCATCAAGCAGCCCTTCATCTGAATCCTAGTTCATCTAGGATGTGAACCTGCATGTGGGGTGCGCTAAGATCCAGGCAGGCTAATGATCACTAATGATGCTTCCTATCCGACCCAGCAAGGCACCCAAGGACAAAACCCCACCTACGGATCCAGCTGCATGCCTGAGTTTTGAGTACACAGCCAAAGAAAAAAGCATGCTCACGTCGTCCAGAAAAAAAAGGAAACCTGGGAAAAAAAAAAAAAAAAACACAAAAACGACAATAGTGAGAAAGGGCGTCTAAGTTTCCTCGGAGGTCCTCAACTGTCTGTAGAAGTACCCCACCCAGAACCCAAAATAAAATGAAGTACCCCGCCCCGGTCAGGGTCCTGTCTTTTTTATTATCCAGACACACGTATCAGAGTCTGTTAACATCCAGTTGTGGGAACAGCAGCAAGCAGTACACCAGGAGCCACAGGAAGAGAATAAAATACATCATATCCGGCTGCTGGACAAGCTGTGTCAGAGAGTCGCTCTGCGGGCTGTGGCTCCCCAGTGACATGGCTTCTCCTGAGCTGTTGGCCTTCCTACAGAAGGAACACAGAGGAAAGGCAGTTACCAAGCAAGTTCCCAGGAAGGTGGACCCCACCCAGTCTCTCCCCGGCCCCCACTCCCTGCCTGACGACCTGAAGGCTCCCCAGCACCAGGTCCAGGTAGGCCCCACCTGTGTGTGCTGACCCAAGCCAGTGGGTTGGGCCAACAAGGAAGCCCCTCAAGCTTTTGCACACACTCTGTTCATCTCCATAACATCAGGTGGGAGGAGCTAGCAGCGCCATTCTGCAGATGGACACACTGAGGCTTTTGGGTGGAGTGACTTGCCCAAGGCCACGGGATTACTTGGCGACAGAGCTGGCACCTAGGCCAGGTCTCCTGGGACACCTTTCTTGATGCCACAGTGCTCTCAGAGAGTGGCATGGAGTTAGATACTGATGGTTCGCCGCTGTTTGTTAGTAACAGAGGGAACCCCATGGGTCCTCTAAGGGATGAAGCATCCCTGATAGCAGATCATTTTAAATCATCTATCAGAAAGAAAGAAACAAAGACCTCTCCCATTCCCCACAGTTTTGTTTTGGCTTTGGAATATTACCTTTAAAATAATTACTAGGGGCCGGGTGCGGTGGCTCATGCCTGTAACCCCAGCACTTTGGGAGGCTGAGGTTGGGGATCACCTGAGGTCGGGAGTTCAAGACCAGCCTGACCAACATGGAGAAACCCCGTCTCTACTAAAAAAAAAAACAAAACAAAATTAGCCAGGCATGGTGGTGCATGCCTGTAATCCCAACTACTCGGGAGGCTGGGGCAGGAAAATCGCTTGAACCCGGGAGGCGGAGGTTGCAGTGAGCTGAGATTGTGCCATTGCACTCCAGCCTGGGCAAAAAGAGCAAAACTCCGTCTCAAATAAAATAAAATAAAATAAAATAATTACTAGATTTGATTTCAGTCAGATTTACCTTCCTGCTTTTATTTTATAGGCGGTAGTGTTAAAATGCCATTTTGGTTTTGCCTGGTGGACAACAGGGAAGCCCAGAAGGTTTTGCCTGGCGGATAATAATGAAGCACAGAAGATGGCGGAAACCAACCCCAGACCTGAGTTTCCAGAGGAAAGGGTGAGGTAGGGACCATGAGCTGGGGCTGGGGCCTCTGCTTGGAGCTGCATGTAGAGAAGCCTGCAGTGTAAGCTTCTTAGGGGGTTTCGTGCCATGTAATGGAGATTATGAGAGGCTAAAACCACTTGTCCCAGTACTATCCCCTGATAGCAGGAGTGAGGGGCAGAGTGGGATTAAACATCTGCCGCCATCTACATACTGAATGATAAATACCCACATGATGGTATTTTTTAAAAAGCTGTCCACAGAAACAATTTAAACTACATACTTTTTATAGAGACAGGGTTTCTCTGTGTTGCCCAGACTGGTCTCAAACTCCTGGCCTCAAGCAGTCCTCCCTCCTTGCCTCCAAAGTGCTGGGATTACAGGCATGAGCCACCACATGCAGCCTAAACCATATTTTTTATTGTAAAGGTAAGAAATGCTCAATGTAGAAAACTGAAAACATGCCTGCATTTCTCAACTCTATAGGTTCTATTTTCAACATCTCTATCTCATAAGAGCAAAAAGGATTATTTTCCTATGAGCACGTCCAGCCTAGTTGAAAACTTGAATTAGTATTTCCATTTCATGGCAGGGGAAAGGAGCTGTCTTGCTTCTTTTTTAGCAGCCAGAGGGATGGGGTTCTAAGGACCACACTCTTGGGTGTTGGGTAATATTCAGACAGAGGCTTCCGATTCCAGTAATCTAAATCCTTCCAAGCCAATTCAAATCTGTGGTGAGTAAATAAAACTTTTTAAAAATAGAAACATAAAGCAATTCTATGACTTCAACAGGAATGGGGATGTCTCAGAATTGTAAGAGTTTGAGAAGTTTTTCTGGTTCCCTATGTTTTAAATGGGCAGGTTTCCAGCAATTCAGCAACATTAGGCTAGGCCAGCAGTTCTCCGACAGCAAGAAATACTTTCATAGACTTCCTGGCATGTTTGCTTTCCCTCTTCATGTCTGCTCTGATGCCATAAAACTGTAAAATCAGCTCAGTGAGCTTCTGAGTATTGTACCTGCAGTGGCGACAGTGAACAGACAGGCGTCAGGGACTATAGCATTGCGGGGGAGGGGACATAGCCTCACAAGACCACCACCTCTTCTCCCGCCTGGCCCTCCCTTTGCTAACTACCTTATACCACTAAACCACCCCATACCGTACACCACTCATGTAAACAAAGCAGCAGGCTCAGAACCCAGACCCGTCTTTAAACTGACTCATTTTCAGAACCGGGCCCTGCCCATCAGTGTTAATTAATATCTACTTTTCCTTTCTACTCCTATTCAATTTACATCATTTTCTCTGGAATAGTTATTTCCTTGCATTATCCCAAATTATTAATACTGTTATCAACAAAGCAGTGGGAGAAGAACCACCCCTGTAAGGCAGGCTGCAGAATGGAGAAACATTTTATTACAACCCCCACAAAACCTGAAGTAAAGCCACCAACCTGGTTAACATTCGGTTTCTTCTGTCATCCAGATCTGCTGCGTTCCTCAACTGAACATAGCTAAAATGATCCTACAGTGAAATTTATAAACAAAACCCCCGCAACCCAATTAGTAAAGATGAAATCTCTGAAACAGAAAATAAAACGATTTTAAACACACAAAGCCGAGCATGCCGTGCATTTCTCAATACTGTCAGCATCTAGATCCAAAATCAAAGCACTACACAATATACATTCCTCTACTTCCTCCCCCAAGCCCCTCCCTTGTGAGCAAGAGAATCCCCACCACCCGGAACCCGAATTGGGGTGTGCTGCTCCGGGTTCTAACACATCTGGTACTAAGCACATGAGAGTGTCCATCGGACCTCCACTCATGTTGCACCTCTGTCTTTGAATGTGATCTTTCTGGGTGTGTGTGCAGGGGGTGCGGGGGGGTCCAGGCAGGGCGTTTTGGATACGTTTTTGTAACAAAGAGGCCTTTGGGCTTTAAAATCATCACTTTATTTACATCCCTTATTGCCCAAACCGGACATCCGATTGGACTGTGCTTAATGACAAGGTTTCAATTTGCTTGTCTTCTATCCAAAAGTATAGCTGTTGCACGTCAGTAATTTCAAAGCTCTGGGCTGGGGAGGAGGAAGGATGGAAAGGAATTGATTAGCAGGGGCCGTGCGGAAAAAGAAGAAATTCACATACTAACCGATTCCGAAGACCTATTAGTATGTCGTCGAATGTAAATGCTGGAGTCACTGTGACTAGTCCTGAAAAACAAACACACGTTTTCAATTGGTACCACCTGGAGCTCTTCATGGCTCAGTTGTACGGTCACCCCCATCCTGGGGCTTCCACATATGGATTTGGGCAAGAGCGACGACTTCACACCCAGGGACAGAAATGAGAGATTTTATCTAATACCCCTACTTGGGTTGGAGAGTGCTTACGAATAGGATGGATATTAGTGACACACACATTGGGCCCTCATCTACAAGAAAACATGAAGTCAGGATTTTAAATAGAAAGCAAGCCACATAGTCTTAAAAATCATAGCATTTGGATCAGTAAGTAACCCAAGCATCCCGATGTGTTGGGACTCACCAGAGGTTCTCTATAATTAGTCAGACCTGGGCCTAGACCAGGCTGCCCCGACTCTCCCTACCTGCCTCTGAGGTCCAGAATGTGCAAGTGGGAATGCTTGCCTTGCACTTTTCATGTTCCACCCAGTCCTAGCAGAATGGAGGGTGACGTCATATTTCCTTGAAGGATGGAGCCCTGCCTTCAACCCCTGTGGCTGACCTCTTTCTCCCTCTCCTGAAGTCCCCAGGCCTAGCAGACTCCATTGCATAGTGGCTGCTCAAGGATTCTTTGAGAACTAACCTGTTTAGGGAGAAGCTGAGCAGTTGGGCAGATCCCCTGGGCTGTTTGTCCAAAGCGTTCACCAGCACTGACAGCAGAGCCCAGCGACACGTGAAGATCATAGATGACTGCTAGACAGTCACACCCAGGGGCAGGGACAGGCACGCTGGGAGTCAAAGGCCAAATGGGCAGCAGCCTTCTGTTGTGCCTTGGCCCTCCTTCCCCTGCCTCTGTTTCCCCAAGGTCCAGGCACAGAAGCAAGGCAGAGGGAGGTGGAAAGCCAGGCACCTGCCAGCAACTCCTCTGGCTCTGTCTGTATGGGCTTCTCCCTGCCCCTCCCCAAATGCATATCTCAATAATGTTCTGCTGCAGCTTGCATTACTCACATCATCACAGGCAACAAGAGGGCACAAAAAGAATGTGTACTGCGGAGTGGGACACATCTGAGTCCAAGACTCCCTAGCTCTGCCATCTCCTAAGCTGGGAAAGTTAGCTGGCCCCAGACCTTCTTTGTCTGCCATATGAGGCACAGTCCCACCAATGTGTCTATAGGTGACATGAGAATGAATGAGAAAATGAGTGTGAAGTGCCTGGACACAGTAAGGGCTTGATAAACACTGGCTGACTATTGTGATGATGAGAGAGGGGAGAGACCAGGGTCTTCTGATTTTCAGCAGTTACACATTTTCCCAGGGACGAATCTGGCTCATCTGGTGGCCTTGGAGTGACAGAGCAGAGGCGTGCTATGAGATTCCTGTAGATCAGTTAAATCTCATTATCCTCCCTGCTCCCTACTTCTCCCAAGCTAGATCAAGCATCCCCACTTCCTTGGAACGGGAATTGTGGAAGAAGCCATAAGGTTAATAGGATGTCCAGCTTCCACGTGCCAGACGACACAGATCTCCTTTGTGGAAAGGTGGATACGCTTGAAGTCACTCAGATGCTTATAAAGTGAAGTTTGCTCAACTGCAGTTGTCTGGGGGCCAGAGGCAGCCAACAGAGGCTCCAAGTCTACCGCGTTCACCCCAGCGCCTACCTATGGTTCAGCCATCCACTGCTCACTGCCAGCTTCCACTCAAAGGTTTGAAGAGTGAGGAGAGAAGGCAAGCTTCCCATCCTTCCCATTTTGCTCCTCATGAGGTCTGGTAATGGTGAGGGTGGGTGGGGGAACCCAGGTGTAGAGAATGAGGACTGTACATGAAGCTGTGTTTCCCTTGCTGTCCAATCCCATGCCTGCACCTCCCACCCCATCAAATCTGAAACTGCAAATGACTCTGTAACTCTCCAGCTCCACCTTAAGCGTGAAAAGAGATGAATAAAATACCTGGAAGGAATGCAGTGGTCGCTAGTGTCTTCTTCTAGGTCATCTGAGGATTGAATACTTCCAGGTGCTACAAATAGTGAACTTTCTACGTGGTCCACATGTTTCCTTTTTTCCTTTTTTTTACTACTGATTGATTCTTTTGTTACATTTCCTTCTAGGGGGTTTGCTATGTTTTCCGGGTTTGGGGATTCCTGGGACTGAAAGAACAACCAAATCCAAGTCAGTATGTCATAGTGCAGTGTAAAGTAGGTGACACCACCCAGCAGTGCTCTGCTCAGGCCCAGCCAGGGAGTCCCTTCCAATTCTGCCTGTTCCCTGATCCTCCTCATGAATCCCCTGCAGCACAGCCTGCATGAGAGACAAGTCCACCCCAACTCCCACCCCGGTACAGAATTCAAATTCTACAAATTGATGGAGTTAAAACAATACAGGTTCTAGAGTCAGCAAGATCTGATTTCAAATCCTGGCTGAGTCAGCTCTGCGACCCTGAGTGACTGATGTTATCTTTTTGAGCCTCAGTTTATTTGTTGGTGAAATGGGTACGATAATTATTAACCACGTCCCACTATTCCACAGGATTTCCTATAAATCATGTCTCTAATTAGTTGTGTGTGGTGGTGCCTGTGGTCCCAACTACTTGGGAGGCTGAGGTGGGAGGACTGCTTGGGCCTGGGAGGCAGAGGTTGCAGTGAGCTGAGATCATGCCACTGCACTCCAACATGGGTGACAGAGTGAGACCCTGTGAAGAAGAAGGAAGAAGAAAAGAAGAAGGAGGAGGATGAAGAAGAAGAAGGAAGAAGGAGGAGGAAGAAGAAAGAAAGGAGAAGAAAAAGAAAGAAGAAAAATAAAGAAGGATAGAAAAAAGGAGAGAAGAGAGAGAGGAAAAAAAAGAAAGAAAGGAAAGAAAGAGAAAGAAAGAAAGAAAGAAAGAAAGAAAGAAAGAAAGAAAGAAAGAAAGAAAGAAAGAAAGAAAGAAAGAAAGAGAAAGAAAGAAGGAAGGAAGAGAGAGGAAGAGAAGGGCTCTTACAGTGAGCAGTGGCTGAATCCTTCACAATCATTATCCATTTAAACAAAGGAATAAATCCCGGAAGCTAGGTGGGCCAAAGGGTGCAAAGGTGGCCTATAGGTTTGGAAAGGCACACAGGCAGGTGTAGTGTTTTCAGGATGCCATCTTCACTGTGCCTTTGGCCAAAGGTGGATGGTAGTGCAACATGTCTAGCATGTATCTGGTAATGAAGATTCTTTGACCTCTGTATGCACCAGGCACTCTGAAACCTGTCAGCAAGGCTCCCGAGTGAAATGCAGGAGCATGGTCATTGTTGGAGCCACCTCTCAAGAATTCTTTCAGGGGCTGGAAGAACCTGTTCAACAGGTATCAGAATAAGAGCATTAGAGTGGCCAGGCCATTGTGCCCCAGGAGAACAAAGCTCCATGCAGGAATGAAAAGCTGCGCTTAGCAATCTGAAATGATAGTCTCACAGGCTGCCCTCATCAATGGTCAAATGCCACCATTTCTGAAAGGTGAAACAAGCAGAGGGCTTATGTATTTTTTCAAGACCAGAAGAAAAAATTGCCATTTTCTAGTCCCTTTGGCTAAGAAAATATCTTTTTTTTTTTTTTGAGATGGAGTCTTGCTCTTGTCTCCTAGGCTGGAGTGCAGTGGTGTGATCTCGGCTCACTGCAACCTCTGCCTCCCGGGTTTAAGTGATTTTTCTGCCTCAGTCTTTCAAGTAACTGGGATTACAGGCACCTGCCACCATGCCTGGCTAATTTTTGTATTTTTACTAGAGACAGGGTTTCTCCATGTTGGCCAGGCTGGTCTCGAACTCTTGACCTCAGGTGATCCACCCACTTTGGCCTCCCAAAGTACAGGGATTACAGGAGTGAGCCACTGCTCCCAGCCTCTTTTTTTTTTTTTTTTTTTTTTTTTTAAAGGAAGGCGAGGTATCAGAGAAATGCTCCATCCCATCTCCTCTCTGCCAGGAGGCAAGACTCCCAGACCTCACCTTGGGCTCTCCTCATCAAATGGGCTGTACCCTCTCCCTACGCTCACCCACACGGATTGAGGCAAGGGCTCCACTTGGGAGCAAATTGCAAGGTGGGCTTGGGATCAGTGGGCAGTGCTTGCTGGGGAGGGGAGGCAGCAGACTGCAGCCACGTGAGGCAGACGGTGTTGATTTCATTCCCACATAGTACCCAAGAGAGCTCATCTGCCCACGCTCTCACCAAGAGTGAGATCCATGTAAGATGGAGATCAAATCTAGATCTCCTGATTCTACCATTGCAACCCAGGGCTCTTTCAATCACAAGTGCTGGACACGTGCACCCTCTGCTTTTGGCAATTGCTGGAAGGAAAGCATTCGAGAAAAAACGCCATATTTGTATTTTCACAGGCCACATCCAATAGGCCAGGAGGGAGGATGCAACCCGCTAATTAATCATTTTAGTTTATTATTATTATTTTTTTGAGACAGAGTCTCGCTCTGTCACCCAGGCTGGAGTGCAATGGTGCAGTCTTGGCTCACAGCAACCTTCGCCTCCTGGGTTCAAGTGATTCTCCTGCCTCAACCTCCGGAGCAGCTGGGACTACAGGCACGTGCCACCACACTCGGCTAATTTTTTGTATTTTTAGTAGAGACGGGGTTTCACTGTGTTAGCCTGGATGGTCTCTATCTTCTGACCTTGTGATCCGCCCGCCCTGGCCTCCCAAAGTGCTGGGATTACAGGCGTGAGCCACTGCGCCCAGCATTTTAAACAGAGGGGCTGAGATGCAACTCAGGCTCTCCCCACCACCCACTCAGTCCTCTTTCTTTTGTCCTGCAAGAGCTTTCTGGCCATAACAGATTGTGGCCTCAGCTGTGTTGCCCCTCAATCTGCGGACAACAAGGCCAGATCTCACTGGAGGATATTTCTAACCCTGCTGGATTTTCATGGCCTCCTGCAGGAAGCACCTGCATGGCGGCGGGGCTGACTTCAGAGAAGTCAGCACACAGGAGGCCGTGGGAGCGAGTGGGGGACTGGGTTCCTCTCCCTGGGGGAAGAAGGAGAAGATGGCAGGCGTGGTCCCTGGCACCTGCAGAGCCATCCAGTCCTCTTCCCGTCCATTCCATGGTTGGCAAACACAGAGTGCGCAGCCCTGCCCATGTGCCCCTTGGCCTGAGGATGCTGCTTCTCCTAGGGCTTAGGCAGCCACTCCTCATTGCTCAGATTTGGCAAACTGAATAAAACCAGCCCCTGACTTCTGGCCTAGCTAAAATCCTAAGTGTCTTTTAGGACGAACCTGATCCCTTAGACTAATTTCCCTTACTCTCTTTATTGGCTCAACGAATCTTCTAGGTCTTCTACCCCACTCATTCACCCCAACTACTCAACTATCAATAAACTTTTAAATTTTAAAAAGGCTACCTGAACCCAACTTTTTTCTGTAGCTCCTGCAGGATGCAAGGCTCTCTTAATCCTTCAAGCAGCCCCAGTCCTTTGGGCCCCTCACTGGGCTCTGACGAGCCAGAGCTTTGTCATGTGTCTCAGTATTTCATTTACCTTCCAATTGCTGTAAGCCCCCGAAACCATCGTGTAATAAACCTTTGTCCCCTCCATTGGCAGGCCCTGTCAGGCACTGTGCTGGTCTCCAGCATCCAAAGATCAATATACAAATGTCCACTCTCTCACGGGAGAGAAAAATAAAGCCCACGGAAATCAGGTAAGCACTCAAGGAGAGACGGTCGAAAATGTGACCAGCTATAGGGAGGGAGCAATGGCCCTGCCTGGGGAGGAGGTGGGAGCGCTTCTGGGAGGAGGTGCCATTTGCATTGGCTTTGAAGGGTGAATAACTGCTTGCCCAGATGGTGGGACCAGCCCAATGACACCTGGAGGCAGAGGAGAGCCTGGATGTCTGGGGGTCTGGGAGGATGCTGGCTTGGCTGGAGGGGAGGGAGACAAAGAGGGGTGGGTGGCCAGGTTAGAGCGGGAAGAGTCTTGGAGTTCATGCTAAGAACTTTAGAATTGCTTCTGGAGCAGGAGTCAGGAAGTGATAAGATGGGACCTGTGTTTTAGGGTCATCCCTTTGCAAGCTGAGCTGGGGAGGAGGGACAGTGAGAGACTGGGGAAGGGTCTCAGATAGAGGTAGAGCCAATGCAATCTGAAATAGCTGGTCACTTTCCCACCTGGCTTCTGTACTTAGGGGACTTCTACCCTTAGTCCCTCCACCCAGAACTCCCTCCCCAGTTCTAGGGTCCCCAAAACCCCCATGCAGCCTTTCAAGATCTGGGTGGCAGCCTTTCTGTTGAACCCCTGAATCCCTTTGCTGGGCCCATCTCTCATGGCTGAGGCCACATTCTCTCATAGTACAGTTACAGGGGACTCTGTCTCCCATATCAGACACGGAAGGCAGGATTTTCCTTCTTTCTTTTATCTTCCCGGCAGTGCCAGATGCGTCACTTTCCATGGGGTTGGATGAGTAAGCAGGTGAGCTCATGGAGGGGCTGGAGAGGCTGAGCCCAGGCCCTTCTCCTCCCTGACTGTCTTGCCCTGGATGCCCTGTGTGTATCGTATCCAGCAGGGCATGGCCAATGCGGTTTCGGACTCACCTCCTGGATCCCCGAGTGCTGCAGCAGGGAGAAGTACTTACTAACGTGGCATCTACAGGAGGAGCCTCCCCATCAGGCCAGGCCCAGGCACCCCCCTTCACTGATCACTCCAGTGGCCCTTCGTGAGCTGCTGGGCCAGATGAAGTGGGCACACAAGTGGCAGATAAGAATGTGACCAGCTGCTCAAGCTCAGAAGAGTGCATGTCCCCTTATCCTATTTACATACCCATTTCAAACCACAGAAACCAAAGATTAGTGCCCATGAGGCAAAGTCCTTTAAAAAATCAAAACTGGAGTCAAACATGAGGGCTTCTTCTGTTTCTCCTAAGTTACTGCAGAAGAACAGGTTAGTGTTCACTAAGTGCATGCTAGATGTTAGCTACGATGACTTTTTTTTTTTAAAACTTTCTAATGCCTATGTTAGTGGTAAGTTATGAGAGAACATCACACACAGGGGACTGTGGGGGTGGAGGGCTAGGGGAGGGATAGCATTAGAAGAAATACCTAATGTAGATGATGGGTTGATAGGTGCAGCAAACCACCATGGCGCACATATACCTATGTAACAAACCTGCATGTTCTGCACATGTATCCCAGAACTTAAAGTATAATAAAAAATTATATATATATATATATGTATTTGTTTTTCAATTGTTATTTTAGATTTGGGGGATACATGTGCCAGTTTGTTACGTAGGTACATTGCATGATGCTGAAGCTTGGGGTAATTATCTTCCAACCCCCCAAGCAGCCGTGTCAACTTGGAGACCCTTGGGAGTCACAGTGAAGAAGGCCTGGATATCAAGCCCTCTCCACCCCTCTCAAAGGCTTCCATCATTCCCCACAACACAACCTCTTCTATTTCCCGCACTATGAGGTTCCCTTGGTTGCAGTACCCGACTGTGAGTACACTATTCTCAGTACCTGGGCAATGGGGTCATGAAGGCTGACTCCAGCCTTGAGTTTTAAAGGACTTTTTGTTAGTTTGTTTCTTCCTTTATTGGCTTTTTTTCCTTTTTGTTATTTTTTAATTTTACTTTAAGTTCTGGGATACATGTGCAGAGTGTGCAGGTTTGTTACACAGACATACATGTGTCATGGTGGTTTGCTGCACCCATCAACCCGTCATCTAGGTTTTAAGGCCCACATGCATTAGGTATTTGTCCTAATGCTCTCCCTCCCCTAGCCTCCCACCCCCCGACATTGTATGTTGTTCCCCTCCCTGTGTCCATGTGTTCTCATTGTCCAGTTCCCACGTATGAGTGAGAACATGCAGTGTTTGATTTTCTGTTCCTGTGTTAGTTTGCTGAAAATGATGCCTTCCAGCTTCATCCATGTCCCTGCAAAGGGCATGAACTCATTCTTTTTTATGGCTGCATAGTATTCCATGGTGTATATATATATATATATATATATATATATATATATCACATTTTCTTTCTCCAGTCTATCATTGATGGGCATTTGGGTTGGTTCCATGTCTTTGCTATTGTAAATAGTGCTGCAACAAACATATGTGTGCATATATGTCTTTAGAGCAGAATGATTGATATTCCTTTGGGCATATACCTCGTAATGGGATTGCTGGGTCAAATGGTATTTCTGGTTCTGAAATCACATTGAGGAATCACCACACTGTCTTCCACAATGGCTGAACTAATTTACAATCCCACCAATGGTATAAAAGCATTCCTATTTCTCCACAGCCTCACCAGCACCTATTGTTTCCTGACATCATCGCCATTCTTACTGGTGTCAGATGGAATCTCATTGTGGTTTTGATTTGCATTTCTCTAATGATCAGTGGTGGTGAGCTTTCTTGATTTTTAAAGGACTTTTGCCTGTTGGGCACTAATCTTTGGTTTCTGTGTTAGAAATGGGTGTGTAAACAGGATAAGGGAGATGCACTCTTCTGATCCCACCGCCCAGGTACTGAGAATAGTACACAACGGTTACTTTTCCAACCCTTGCCCTGCAACAACGACTGCTTTTGAAATCATTTCTGCTCCTCCTCTGCTGGACCCTCAGAGGTGACCTCACTTGATCCTCAGAGCATCCCTGTGCGTAGGGCCAGGACTGGGGGAAAGCCATTGAGGTGCCCATATGCAGGATTTCAGGAGGTGCCCACTCTCGGGTGCCAACCCTGCATTTGTCTGAGCCTCACAGTGGGTGTCTCTTTGAATTTTGCACCATCGGAGTCCCGAGGTGAAGCCCCCTCATCGCTATTTTATGGAGCAAGAAGCTGAGCTTCAGACCAAGAACTGTCAAGTTTCCCAGGCAGTACCCAGGGTTCCCAAATCCCACGGTTGAGTACCTGATGGCTGTCCATGGGGTCATTCTCTTTGGTCTCCCTCTGCTGGTGTTCCTCATGGGGGGCCGGAGGAGTGGGTTCCGAGGCTGGTGTGGTACCCGCACCACCCCTGCTGAGACACAGCACCTGGTCACTGGCACTGGGGAGGCTCTCGCCTGGCACCGAGGAACTGGAGCTGCTCTGAGAGCCACCGGCCTCCTCCTCCCTGGGGTCCAGGTCTGGCATACAGCCCTCCGGCTCTTCGAGATCCATTTCTTCGTTTTTTAGATCCTCCGGGTCTTCTGCATAAGCCTCCAAAACTGCAGCCAGGGGAACCTCATAGTGTGGAAAATAGAAGAGGTCGTGGGGAATGACGGAAACCTTTGAGAGGGGTGGGGAGGGCTTGAAATCCAGGCCTTCTTCGCTGTGACTCCCAAGGGTCTCCAAGCTGACACGGCTGCTTGGGGGGCTGGAAGATAATTCCTCGCCCACACCCTGGAGGTCATCGTCTTCTCCCTCTTCCTCATCATGAGGACGGGTGGACTTTCTCTTGGCCTTTTCATGCACCTCTGGCTTTTTATCCGCCGGCGTCTCTTCTGGGGCTGAAGGACAGCCTTCAGCTTCTTCTCCGGAGTCCTGGTGAGGTTCATGTTTGTCCGTCTTACCTTGAGGCTCTGGAGAATCTTTCTTTTTGTGAGCAGATTTAGTACTCCTTTTACCTCGTTTTTCAGCATGATTCTCAAAAGCCTCAGCATCCTCGTCAGGTTTTGTCTCATGAGGTGAAGGAACTTCGTTGAAAGCCTGGCTGGTAGAAGCAAAATCTACTAGGTCGCTGTTAAATTTCGAGGCTTTTAATGGGATGGCTTCAAAATAGTCTCCCTCCTCTAAAGCTTCTACGGTCATCAGGTTAACCTTGATCTCGAAGGAATCGGCCATCACAGTATCTTCTCCTGGGGGTGAAAGAGAGTGACTTTCTTCATCGTGGCGGGCTGTACTCTCTAAAGCACCATTATAGGAGGAAGACTGAGAATTATTGATCGTGCCCTCTGCCAAAAAAAGGTCACCAGGGACCTTGTCAGAGGAGGATTCTGGAATCTTCAAGGACTCCTGTTTCTGTTCCTTCTCCGCAGCAACCTCAACTGCCAAGACATGTCCATCCTGCCTCAATGATTCCTTTGCCGCTCTCGGGCTCCCTTCAAAGCAGAGGGACAGGTTCTTACTGCAGGAAGGATCCCTGTAGGTGTCAGTCTCAAAGTGAACTGTCTTCTTGATTGGCAAAGAGTTGGACCTCCCGCTCTCCTTCCTGGATGATAAAATGGAGGATTCTGGAGATGGCTCACTGATGTCGCTGGTCTTGCCTGGGCCCCCTTGCAGAACCTGGTCAATGATCTGGTGCATGAACTCGGTGGAGCTGTCTGACAGTGCACGGCTGGAAACACCATCCAGGCGGAATTCCTTCATGCTCTCGGGCTTGTCACAGACAAAGACTTTGGAGGGTGGTGGGTGGCTGCTTTCGTGGTTAACAGTGTAGGTACGCTCCCCATTTTCAGTCAGAACGAAGACTTTGCTCTCCTGTTCAGAAGGAGTTTCTTTGATGCGAACAAAAGTGGATTCAATAGGAACTTCTTTATCTGAATCGAAAACATCTTCCTGCCAAAAAAAAAGAATAACAACAACAAAAAAACACAGAGCAACATGAATAAGAAGAGGGTTTAAGTACAACCCACATCCACCTTTCCCAAAACACAAACAGAAATGGAAAAAGCCACTTCAAACCAATGCAAAGTGTTCTAAGAGGTAATGGTTGTTCCTGCTGAAATATGAAAACATCAGATAAACAAAAAATATAAAACACCATGTTTTTAAAAAAGCTATGGATGTAAGGAATCTCAATAAACCAAGCTCTAAAGAAGGACAATCCCTTCTAAAGTGAGCAGAGATTGTCAGCCACTTCACGCTTGAGGACCATGTTGCCTAGTCTGGGTATGGCTTTGGAGAAGAGCTAATCCACCGGAGATAAGGAAAGGTCAGCCAAATCTTTATTGATTGTGTGGACTGGTATGAGAGAGTGAATGTGGAAGGACTCCAAACACACAAGCAATTCTCTTCATCCACACAGGGAATTGTGCTGTGTAAGAGCCAGCTGGGGGCAGGGCTGAAAAGCAGAAAATGACGTTGTGGTACAGAAGCACTTGACTCCCAATGCACTGATAGAGTGAACTGACTTCAGTCTCAAATCATTTAAAACCAGAGAGAAGAAATTAAATAAAACTGCAACACAGCTCCTATTGACTGATATGATCAAAACAACAGCTCCTCATCTTATGCACTTGCTTGGGAAAGCGCTATATTTCCTGAGGGAAAAAAAATGACGTCTACTTCAACCTCTATCATTCTTTTATATACCAAGTTGGACATAAAATAATTACAAGACATGAAGAGGCAGGAAAACGAAATCCACAATCAAGAGAAGAAATAATCACTAGATATAGACCCATATATGACCCAGAGTTGGAATTCGCAAGCAAAGACTCTAGAATAACTAATCTATGCTACAAGCAATACCAAAAAGAAAATAGTTATTCAGGCTCAAAGAACACAATCTCAGATATAAAGCCTAAAGGAGGGAATGAACAGTACTGGAAACGGTAAATACATGGTCAATATAAAAGACTACTTCAAAGTTTTCTTAAAAAGCCTACTAGCTATTTAAAGCAAAAATAGCAAAGTATTGAGGATTAAAACGTGTAGAAGTAAATGACAATATAGTAGCAAAAATAATGGAGATGAAGTGAGTAAAATTATATATGTGATATATATAAAATATATAAAAATATGTAAAATATGCATTGTACTAGAAGTAGTATATTAATTTAAGGTAAGCCGATGTATGTTAAAGATGAGTATTATAATCACTAGAACAGCTACTAAAAAGATAAAACAAGGTGATGTGGTTACAAAACCAATAAAGGGGATAACTGTATACAAAAGAAATTCTTGAATAATCCCCAAAAAGTTAAGAAGGAAAAACAATAGAGTATAGAACATATCAGACCAATGGAAAACAATAACCAAGATGCTAGATTAAATCCACATAAATGTATGAAAAACATACTGGTTAAGTATAAATACAAGACCCAACTGTATACTGTTCATAAGAGACATACTTTAAATATAAGTATACATACACTGAAAGGAAAAAAATGGAAAAAGTATCACACAAGCACTAATCGTAAGAAAGCTGCTACGGCTATATTCATATCAGACAAAGCACACTTCGAGACAGTGGGAAATTTTATAAAAATAAAGCAATCAAGTCATCAGGAAGATATAATAAATTGTGTCTATGCACTTAACAGCATAGCATCAACATATATAAAACAAAAACTGGCAGAACCAAGAGGAGAAATACATTCACAATCATAGTTGGAGATTTTTTTTTAACATTTCTCTCCTACATTAATTGATTAGGAAAGCAGGAAAAATCAGTATAAATATAGAATATTAGAACAGCATATTAACATATTAACAGCATATTAAAGAATACGAGTATTCTTTAACTGCATAAGACACATTTTTTTCAAATGCATATGGCACATTTACCAAAAGAAACCATTTGCTGGGCCAGAAAGCTAGCAACAATGTGTGGTACGTGGTCAGGGCCCAACAAATGTTTACTGAAATGAACTAACTCAGCAGAATTGTTAAGTTCACTGTGTGCCTGGATAAGCTGTGAATTCTCATGTGTATTCCCCCGTAGATGTAAACAGACTGTTCTGCAATGATGCACCATGTTCTAGGAACCAGGATGACTTTCTCCAGATATTATTTCTGGCTCAATCTTTTCCCATCTGCAGTTTCTGACCTCAGCATTGGGGAGATCTGTGTCAGATTTGCTCAATTTTAGCTGTGGCTTTGACTCAGTCAAATACCGTGTGTTTTAGTTGATTTCTAACTCTGACTACAGATTAAGAGCTCAGGGCGAATGAAAGCCCCAATGCCTAGTATTTCAAAATACAGTGACAGGCCAGGAAAATTGAATTGCAAAATAATAATCACTTTTTTTTTTTTTTTTTTGCTTAAAACAACAAAAATGTGTTATGTTACGGTTCTGGACATCAGAAATCCAAAACAGGCCTCAATGGACTAAAATCAAGGTATTGGCAGGGCCAGATCCCTTTCTTTTGATTTTGTTTAAATTTTTAATTGACAAATAATCATTATATATATTTATGGAGTATAATGTGATATTTTAAAACATGTATACGTTGTAAAATGATCAAATCTGAGAACTCAATACATTCGTCTCCTCAAATATTTATCATTTCTTCGTAACGAAACCAGTTAAAATCTTCTCTTTTAGACATTTTGAAATACACAGTATATTATTCTTTCTTTCTTTTTTGTAGAGATGGGGTCTCGCTTTGTTGCCCAGGCTGGTCTTTAACTCCTGGGCTCAAGCAATCCTCCCGCTTCAGCCTCCCAAAATGTTGGGATTATAGATGTGAGTCACTGGTTACATTATGATTAACTATAGTCATCTAGCTGTGCAATAGAAACACCAGAACTGATTCCTCCTATGTAACCGTAACTTTATACCCATTGATCAAGTCACCATTATTTGCTAAACATCCACCATTGTTCCAGGCACAGTACTAGGTACTTCACATAACTGTTTATTCTTCACATAACCCCGAAATGTGGGTCATAGTTCCATTTTACAGATGACACACATTCAATAGATACACATTCGATACAGATGTGTATCAGAGAGGTCAAGTCGCCAGCCTGAGGTCACACAGCTCCAAGTGGAGAACTGGCAGTCCAGCCCAGGAATTCCTACTTCCAAAGCACCCTGTAAGGCGTCCATATGTGGTGCAGGGACAGGCAGGAAACACACACACAGGTGGGGGCCAGGATGAAAGCCCCGGCATGGAGGATCCTGGGAAGCTCTTCTGTACAAAACGGAGCCCCAGTTTCAGCTGCATGTTGTAAGGGAACCAAGAGCCTGAACTTTGGAAACACAGAGGGGCCAAACCCCAGCTCTGTGCGTGGTAGCTGAGTGACTATGGAGAGGTCTTTAAGCCTCTTTGAGATGCTTATTTTCGTTTATAAAAGAGGATTATGATACTGAGCCATGCTGGATTGCAGGAATGGCAGGCAGCCCAGAGACACAGGGGCAAGGCAGCCAGCTAGAAAAGCAGCTCCCCTCTCCTGCAAGCATCCTTTAACCCTTTATGCTTTCTTTTTTTCTGTCTGGTACTCATAACTACCCGAAGTTATGTTTTTGCTGACTTATAACTGTTTCCTTTACTAGAACAAACCTCCACAAGGCCAGGGACCTCAGCCATCTAGTTTATTTCTGAGTCCCCTAAGCCAGGGGCAAGGGTTCAGTCAATTACTAAAGGATTCAAGAAAAGGCTGTCATTGCTGTCATTATCAGCTCGCGGTTGTGCATGGGCTGGGTGGGAGTTCAACAGGGCCAGGACAATTTCTAAAAGGTCTGATTCTGTGCCCAAAAAAACTCTGTCACCAAGTATAATCTGGAATTCTGAAAATAAAAAGTCAGGCTTTTCTTTTCTTTTGAGACAGAGTCTCGCTCTGTTGCCCAGGTTGGAGTGCAGTGGCGTGATCTCGGCTCACTGCAAGCTCTGCCTCTCCATTTCACGCCATTCTCCTGCCTCAGCCTCCCGAGTAGCTGGGATTACAGGCGCCTGCCACCACAGGCTAATTTTTTATATTTTCCGTAGAGACGGGGTTTCACCGTGTTAGCCAGGATGGTCTCAATCTCCTGACCTCATGATCCGCCCGCCTTGGCCTCCCAAAGTAAGGCAGGCTTTTCAATGATCATTGTCTTTTATGATTTTTAACACTGATAAAAATCTGGTAGATGCTAACATGTTCCATCTGACATCTAAAAAAATCAAGAAGCAGATCCATTTTATAAGTAAGCATCTTTTATAATCTTAATAAAGTTCGTCATGGGAAGAGGTTTGTGAGAGGCATTACTTTCCATCCTGCTTTGAAACTTAACGCATGTTACATATAAATAGTTCCACCCTTATTTGAGGTTTTGCTTTCCGAGGTTTCAGTCACCCATGGTCAACTGTGGTCTGAAAATCTTAAATGGAAAATTCCAGAAATAAACAATTCCTAAGTTTCAAATGGCGTGCTGTTCTGAGTAGTGGGATGAAATCTCTCACCATCCTTCTCTGTCCTGCCTGGGACTTGACTCGTTCCTTTGTCTAGCGTATCTACGCCATCTATGCCACCCGTCCATCACTCACTCAGTAGCTGTCTGGATGATCAGAGATCAGCCGTCATGATATCAAAGGGCTTGTGTTCACATAACCCTTATTTTACTTAATAATGGCCCCAAACTGCAAAAGTAATGATGTTGGCCCATGGTTATAATTGTTCTATGTAACTATTAGTTGTTGTTAATCTCTTTCTGTGCCTAAGTTATTAAACTTTATCGTAGGTACGTATGTATAGGAAAAAAATGAAAAAATGGTATATATAGGGTTCAGTACTATCCAAGGTTTCAAGCATTGACTGGGGGTCTTGAACTGTATCCCCTGCATATGAGGGGGGACTGCTATCATTCTGAAATTAAAATGTGGTAAGGCCGTGCTCAAGGGACTTGGGAGCAACTGGCGATTTTGACTGCTACTTATACAGAGCAACGCTGCCCACGTCCCTGCTTTGTCTGATGGCCAGCAGATGGAAATGTATGGTGTCTGAATTAAAGGTAAGAAAAGCAAACATACGGCTTCCAACTCTGGAAAACGTTCTAGAAACTGTGCCACGTAAGTCACGATAGACTGCTCATCCGGTGTGTCAACCATGATGTCTGTCGAGAGAGACACAGGAATTAGCAGGAGATACAAACACACACGCTTTCAATAGTATTCCCGGATGCCTGATGGGGAAGAATCCCAAAGATCATTGAGGGTTTTTTCTCTTTATTTGCCACTTGAGGAACTTTAGGCTCAAAGAGGGTGAATCACTTGACTGAAATCTCACAGCTGGCTGAAGAACAGAGAAGCAAGGATATAGAATCTAGGGCTTCTTATTCCCCAAATTCTGTCCCTTCTTCCTTGCTGTTTTAGTCCCTTCCACAGCAAGCAGCCAGCTCACTGCTGGTTCCATGGGCAAGGATGGTGAACCAGGCAGCCTACATATGGTACAGGGAGTCCTACGTTAGCCTAACCCACGTGGAAGGCAACTTCACAGAGACAGCCAAACCATTTAAACAGGCATGAACTCTTCTCCCGTGTCATTCTGCTAATGAAACCTGGTCCTTAAGGAAATAATCTGGGATGCACATCGAGCTTTATTTAGTAAGATGTTCACTGTGGTGTTGTTACATATAAAAGGAAATATTTCAGAAACAACCTAAATGTCTACCAGTAGTGAAAGAGCTAAGTACATTTTTTTTTTTTTTTGGAGACAGTCTGGCTCTGTCACCCAGGCCAGAGTACAGTGGCACGATCTCGGCTCACTGCAACCTCCGCCTCCTGGGCTCAAGCGATTCTCCTGCCTCAGCCTCCTGAGTAGCTGGGATTACAGACTGTGCTACCACGCCCAGCTCATTTTTGTATTATTAGTAGAGATGGGGTTTCACTATGTTGGCCAGGCTGGTCTCGAACTCCTGACCTCAGGTGATCCACCCGCCTCGGCCTCCCAAAGTGCTGGGATTACATGCGTGAGCCACACCTGGCCACTAAGTACATTTGACTATGCCCAGTAGATGAACTATTATGCAGCCAATAAAAATATATAAAAATATATTGTAGCAGTATGTAAAATACTTATGACATAATGTTAAATAAAAAAGCACAAAATTATACATACAGTAAATGATACCAATTATGTAAAAATACAATTAGAGGCATATAAAATATTGGAAAAATATCCATATGATCTGAGTGGTAGAAATACAGGAGACAAAATCTTCATTAGATTTTTCTGTATTTTTCAGATTTTCTACATGGGACGGCAAGTGGTACATTTGTAAAAAAAAAAATTATTAGAAAGAAAGAGAGAACCACTGCTACCTTCTGGCTCCAGGAGCCTGGGGATGTGCAGGGCATCCTGTGCGATGCTGAAGGCCTTCTCCAGATTTTCTCGTGTGGAATTTTCCAGGGCCTGTTTCATGTCCACTAGGCTGGGGTCAATGGCCTTAATCACGGCCAGGAAAGCCAGCCCACTCCTCCAGCTGCCCGCAAAGTCCTGCACCGCCACGCCATACCTGAAAGACACACAGCAGCGGCAGCCGGGTTGCTGGTTAGGAAACAGACTCAAAGGAACAAGGTCAGCACGCAGCAGCCACGTGGGTTTCTGAGTGGGGCAGAGCCGCCGACCTCGCCAGGTGAAGATGCCTTGGTCCCTGAGCATGGGAGAGCTGCCCTGAACCACTCACATTTCCATTTCCAGCCAAATGGAGTAGGACGGTATACATCGAACAAAGAGGCAAAACAGGACCCTGGATTCCCCAATTCCCAGACACATAAAGGACCAACTGTATAGACCATTCCTTGTATCGGTGACATTGAAAACATAACAAGGACGTGCTGGGCCATAAAAATGGAACCGGAAAGACACAAGTTTGTGCCTCAGCTGTCCACTGTGCTTCTAGTGCCATGGCCTTGGGCAAGTCAATGAGCTCTCTGAGCCTCAAACTCCACACAGTGAACTTGCTGGGGCTTCTGTGGGGAAAGTCAAGCCTGGCCCCAGAAGAATGGCCATGTCATAGGGTCAACCTAATATGCAACGTTGGGAGACCAAGAAAGCCACTCACTAAATGACAGCTACTATTATCAGTAACAGAAATAAAAGCATCATTGTAAAAGTGGGGGCAGAGAGCTTTCATTCTATTTTGTAAAATGGAGGCTGCCTCAATTTTTAAAAGTACAAGTGAAGGACAAAAGAGGAGAGAATCCTGCCAGGCACTAATTTCCTTTAGAATCCATCCTGTGACTCCACCAATCCCTCAACCGTGGTCAATGAACTCTCTTAAAACAACAACAACAACAACAACAACAAAAACCCAAGCACCTTTTTATTTAGAAATTATTTAAGACCTAAAAGAAATTGCAAACACAGTACAGAGAGTCCCTGTTCTTTCCCTAGCTTCCTCCAGTGACAGCATCTTATGCTACCAGGGTATGTTATCCAAACCAGAACACCAACATTGGTCCAAGATAATTAAGCTATAGACTGCATCTGAATTTCACATTTTCACAGGTGTTAATTTTCATGGGGGTGGTGTACAGATTAATGTAACCACCACAACAGAGAAACAGAACTGTCCCATCACCCCAAGACACTTCCTCTCCCTTACAGTCACATCCTCCTTCTACCCTAACCCCTGACAATGAACCCTTTTTTGGTTGGTTTGTATGTAAACAACATTTAATGGTGGTTCACATTTGTCAGTTTCAATCTACCCCGTGTGATCTCTCCATCAAAACTCTAAAGGTCCAGCCTCTCTTCCCTCTTTTATTTCCACACACAGGGGAGAAAGGAATCAATATTAGTGACGCGCTTAATATGGGCTGGCACCGTGCAAGGTGCTCTTTCATGGATTTCATGGATTTTGCCTAATTGTCCTGGAAGGCAGTGAGTGATAGGATACCATTTGCAGTTGGGGCTTGGAAAAGTAAATGATTTATCAGATCTCAACCAGTCTGCATGTTGAGGAGCTGGGGCAGCCCCAAGCTGGTTAGGTTCCCACCACACTGGTCTGGCATGTGTGCCCATGGCCCGGGGGCTGTGGGCCTGCTACTGGTAAAAAGGCCTGATACGAAACTGCTCAAATCACTCTGCCGCTGGCGTGGGGTGACTCAGGGCCGGAACTTGGCTCCAGTTCCCGTCTCGATTTTGGAAGATCCGACCTAACTTTGAGTATGTTACAGCCTTTATTATTACTATCTTTAAAGTAGGTACAGACTCTGGAAGACACCCTGAAGCTTAAATGCATACAAGTCATTAGAATCCAAGAGACATGCCTGTTTTGGGAGACAACATGATGAAAGTCCCTCTGATCTGTATTCAAATCTTCTCATCAGCTTTATGCAAACCAAACATTCTGCCAACTGCATTTTGTGTGTACTGCAAAACCCCAAAAATGCAGTGCTTCCTGTTCTGATATTTATTTATTTATTTATTTTTGAGATGCAGTCTCGCTCTGTCACCCAGGCTGGAGTGCAGTGGCGCAATCTCAGCTCACCGCAAGCTCTGCCTCCCGGGTTCACGCCATTCTCCTGCCTCAGCCTCCGGAGTAGCTAGGACTACAGGTGCCCGTCACCACGCCCGGCTAATTTTTTGTATTTTTAGTAGAGACAGGGTTTCACCGTGTTAGCCAGCATGGTCTTGATCTCCTGACCTGGTGATACACTTGCCTCAGCCTCCCAAAGTGCTAGGATTACAGGTGTGAGCCACCGCGACTGTCCCCCTTGTTCTGATATTCTATATGAAGCAATGGGCACATACATAACTGGCACCTTAATACATACTAGTTCTCCTTTCTTCTGCCTGAAAGCAGCTAGTTAAATGAAGTGGCGTGGGGAGAGGGGCTGCAGCTTACTTTCTCGTTTTCCTCTGCACCCACGCCAACAGGGCTTTGATGGCCTTCCTCTGGTCTTTCACGGATATTGCCACGCTCCTCTCTGCAGTGGGTGTGGGTGGGAAGGATGAGTCTGAGTCTGTGCCCCCTGAGCCAGGGGACAAGCTGGAAGATGGAGAGTTTCTGCTGAGGTTGCCTGTGAGCTCCTTAATCTGGAAGGAAAATGACATTTCAGACCCCAGCAACAGACCCACCCTCTCAGCAACAGACCCACCTTGTCTGGCGGGTGGCCACATGAACCGTGGCTGGAGGGAACAGCTCATGCAGAATTGGTTCTCTGAATGCCGAGAAACCTTTTCTGATGGCTGTGGCAGGGGACAGGCAGTACTTGCGATGGCGTGTCCATTTCCTGTGGCTTGTGGTGCCCGTAATTACACTATACAGGGAGGACTATCTTTTCCTGGAGTCTTTGCAGCTCCAGCCAGCACTTCGTACCAGGTCTTCCTGACTCAACTCGACCACCCCTTTCCTCTCACTGCCCATCACTCCCAGACTTCACGGAGCTCTTTCAAGCCCCACTGCCTCTGCTCATCCTGCCCTTGCTGCCTCCATGTCCCTTCCCTCCGTGAACTCCTCTCATGAGGACTTCTGTAAGATATGCCGAACCCTAGGCTCTACACCAGAGCTGTTAGAATCAGAATCTGTTTCAACACCACCCTTAGGCAATTCACACACACAGTAGGTTAAGTCTAACTTAGTTTGAAGGATAAGTAGGAAATCTAGCGTACTCCTACTCATCCTTCAAAACCCAGCTCTAGTGTCACTTCTTCCAGCAAGTTTTCCTTACTCCACTCCCCCATCTGAGCTAGCTGCCCCTGCTTGGAGCTCTGGCATCACCTTCTGCCATATAGGATTGACTCGTCTGTGATCCCAAAGGGTCATGAGGGCAGGGTCTTT
The DNA here is from genome assembly GCF_049350105.2 of Macaca mulatta. Taxonomy (NCBI): domain Eukaryota; kingdom Metazoa; phylum Chordata; class Mammalia; order Primates; family Cercopithecidae; genus Macaca; species Macaca mulatta. The sequence continues at coordinate 168,514,724 of NC_133412.1, forward strand.
TACTTTCAGCACCTGGCACCTTGGAGAAACTCAATAGACATTTGTTAAATAAATAAATGAAGCCCTAGGGCGGTGGATTTAAGTTCTTGACTTTTACTACATCTTCAGGATGTTTCCAGAATCTCTGAGGAAGTTTAATAACAGATAGCAGTAATTGAAGCACACATATAACACATGGTGGCTGCGGCTTCTTATTTCTTCTTCTTCTTTTTTTTTTTCTTTTTTTTTTTTTTTTTTTGAGACAGGATCTCATTCTGTTGCCCAGGCTGGAGTGCAGTGGCATGATCATGTCTCACTATAGCCTTGAACTCTCAGGCTCAAGTAATCCTCCAAACTCAGCCTTCCAAGTAGCTGGGACTACAGGCACACACCACTATGCCTGGCTAATTTTATTTTTTGTAGAGATGGTGTCTTGCTCTGTTTCCAGGGCTGATGTTGAACTCCTGGGCTCAAGTGACCCTGCCGCCATGGCCTCCCAAAGTTCTGGGATTGCAGGCATGAGCCACTGTGCCTGGCCCACATGGCTTCTTTTGATGCTCACCACCTATTATGACCACTGCTCCCATTTCACAGACACAGAAACTGAGGCTCAGAGAGAGAGAGTCTTTTTTTTTTTTTAAGTTCAGGGTTCACCCAGAACAGGAACTACTGTCTCCAGACCTTGTTTGTGCTCATGCTTCTCTGAAATGCAGGCATTGAGCCAAAATCCCAAGCAAATCATGCCTAGGTGGATCACTTTCACTCTTGGGAGGGTAATCGAACAGTGAACCACGAGTTTCTATTCCAAAAGTGAGTGGGCTCTAGAAAACGAGATACCAGCTCTCTCCTGACAGGGAAATGAACTTCAGCACAGTTTAAAATGTTATCTTCTGATGGGTTGATGGGTGCAGCAAACCACCATGGCATGTGTATACCTATGTAGCAAACCTGCACGTTCTGCACATGTACCCCGGAACTTAAAGTTTAATAATAAAAAATAAAATAAAAATAAAATGTCATCTTCTTACTCCAATCACAGATCCAGTTCTTCCTCTATAAAATCTGCATTTCCAATTAGAGGCTGAAGTTGCAAAGAACGGAACAATAAGGTCTCGCCTGTTATTCTTCTTCCTCAGGCATCTTTAGTACAAGCTCTTTAATCATCTCTAAGGAACACTGAGTGATTTCAGCAAAGTAACTCTACCAAGTTCCATTTTTGGTCAGGAGTATTTCCCTAGTTCTTGCAACACTTTAGAACAAAGTCATTTTTTGAAGTAAATATTTAACTCTTCCAGTCCCAAGAGGATGGCTATTCTCTTCTAGAGAACTCACACCACTTTTAAAATCACAGGGACTGTAGCAACCAGATGCTTCTGGTGCTTTTTCAGTGAGTAGAAAAGATAAAATCTGCCATAAACTAAGCTTCACTGCCTCCTTCGATCTGGCCCCTCTCTTCTGCGGCGCTCAGCAGACAAGATCATGATTGTGTGTTTTGGAAAGGAAATGATCTTACCTGGAAGAAGAGGATTATGTTCCATATCAGCCCAAGAACCAAAGAAGGGTTGCCATCTGCTATTTCTGCTGCATCGATGCTAACCAGTTTTACCTGGAGGGAAGCAATTTATGAACTTAAAGGGGGGTGTCCAGGGAGGATAACACATGTTATTTTCTGGTTCTCTGTGTGTGTGTGTTTGTTTGCATAAGCCTGTTTTTCTTACTTACCCTGCCATTCTCAAGGACACTCAGCATGCAAAAGTGTATTTAATTAACACATACATAGCACTTACCATGTGTAGCCTCTATTCTAAACTCCTTACAAATATGAACTCATTTTATACTCACAATAAACCTATGATGTAGGTGTATTAGTCCGTTCTCACATTGCTGCAAAGATACTACCTGAGACTGAGTAATTTATCAAAGGAAAGGGGTTTAATGGACTCCCCACATGGTTGGAGAAGCCTCACACTCATGGCGGAGGGTGAAGGGGAAGCAAGACACATCTCACATGGCGGCAGGCAAGAGAACGTGTGCAGGGGAACTCCCCTTTATAAAACCATCAGATCTCAGGAGACTTATTCACTATTATGAGAACAGCATAGGGAAGACCTGCTCCCCTGATTCAATGACCTCCCACCAGGTCTCTCCCACGACACTAGGGAATTATGGGAGCTACAATTCAAGGTGAGATTTAGGTGGGGACACAGCCAGACCATATCAGTAGGTACTTCTATTGTCCCTCCAGTTCAGGTGAGGGAATTTCAGAGAGGTGAAATATAACATGCCCAGCATCACACAGCTGGTAAGGTTTCAGTCATTCTTTTCCAAGAGAGACGGAAAATGTCCGGTAGGTCTGTCTGCTACACAAACACCACCACACCTGGATTTAGCATGTCCTTGGAACAAATACAGAGCACCGACACGCGCAATCATGGATGGTGGGTGGGTGAGTTGACTGCTAATTAGAGATAGTATACTGGGATAAGGTTTATACCCAGGGTTTCTGCACCATTAGAAAATATCCCACTGATGAGTTGAAATGTGCCTCTTGCAGAAACACTTAGCTAAGGTCTTATCTATGTATTTAACTATGTTCTGACCACAGAATGATGCTCTTGGTAAATCCCTGAGGCCAACCTGGCATCTGGACCAGCAGCATCTGCATCACTTGGGACCCCTGTGTTAGAAATGCTCATTCTCCCCTATGCCTACAGAATCAAAAACTCTGTGGGTGGGCCCAGAAATCTGCATTTCAACAAGTGCACCAGGTGATTCCAGCGCATGTTCGGGTTTGAGGATCACTGCCCTAAGTCATCAGTTCATTCCACAAACAAAATCTAAGCACTGGACACAGATTGGGGCTCTGCAGATCTCTCTAAAAAGGGCCAGAGAGTAAATATTTAAGCCTTTGCAGGCAACACTGGTGTTTGTCACATTTTTTTCTTCTTTCTTAACAACGTTAATAAAGCAAAAGTCATTCTTCAGGAGAAAGAGAGGAGAAATAAAGTCAAGATACACTATCAGGTCCACACTGCAAAATTCTGCCTGGCAGACTGGGGAAAGAGAACCTGAAAAAAGCATCTCATACAAAACCTTTTTCTTTTTCCTCTATTTCTTTTCTCTCTCTCTTCCCCTCAAGGCTTCTTAACCTGTCTGACATGGGTCTCTGATCCTGAGTTCGTCATGGGTTTCCGACAACACCAATCAGTTAGGCCTGGGCTTGCCTAATTGAGGGAGAGTTCTGGGTTCCCTGGCTGCAGCCTGTTTTGAGGGCAGATGCCAAGAATATAATTCAGACAACACAGGCTCATCACTGGCAGGTCGGAGGCCAGGAAGGAAGCTGTCAATACTGTGAATAACACAGTCGATCAAATTCAGGTTCAATACTGCGTCCACATTCATCACGAGCACACGTCCTGCATGATGGATCACCCATGAGAACTCGCCTGCTCCTCTCCTAAGCCTCTGCTCTGACAGCTCCTTCTGTTTCTGTGGCTTTACTGAGCACATTCCAGTCCAGGGGAACCAAAGCTGCTAGTCAACTTGATCACCCCGACCTTCCCTTTCACCTGGGGGAAGCCCAAATGGCAAGTGACAGCTGTGGCCCTCTAAGCTGAGGTTTCAAAGTGAGGAGATAGAGCTGCCTCATAGGGATGCCATAAACACTATGGTGCACCATCCCAACAGGGGAAGGGCAGGGCTGAGCAGGGAGCCGCTGGCTCTTGGGAGGGCCATTTAGAGAACAAAACCCTCCTGAGGTGCCTAGTTCCCTCAGAGAACTGGGCTGAGGGAAAGCAGTGATTGCAGGCGGTACAAGGTCCCAGAGAGCAGATATTTCCAAAGACTGTGGCTTGGGTGCCCGGCCGCCATTTTGTTTTTGGTGGTGAATAAAAAAGTTAACAGCCAGACTTCAGTTAAGAGCTTCAGGGACAATGTTTTCCTCCTCTTGTTCCTCCTAACTCAGCTGGTTTTGCCAGACTGAAAACAAGCGGGACCAACTGGTTTATGGAAATATCCCCTCTCCCTCCTGGGAGAAGGTGGGATCACACCTAGTTACCACATGGATCGGGTGATAACTCAGGGGCCTGCTGAGTGATAACAGCCATCCCGAGAATGGAGAGTGCTTTTCACAGGTCAGTTCCTTTAGTGTTCACAATATGCCCATTTCAGAGATGAGGAAGCTCAGGCTTAGAGAAGTTGAATAACTTGCAAGTCACAGAGCTGGTCCTGCGGGGCAGCCCATCTCTGACATGGGCATAAAACTGTGCTCTGAGGCGCGATGAAACGTCCTCCCTGCTGAGCCACCCCTAACCGCGTGTGAAGAACGTGGAGCAGAGTTCCAGGCACAGAAAAAGCTCATTGGAGTCTAGAAAGTTACATCAAGATAGGGAGAATTTTATACTTTTTTCCCCCCTGGCTCATTTAGCCCCCCTCTTCCCCTTTCTCTCCCATATTCTAAGTTCCAAGAGAAAGTTTTACACTTGGACATGCTCGCCATACTCTTATTCAAGGGAATGAAGGAGAAAACGCGAACTAAGTTATAAATATCTGAGCCAGTCAGCCGCTCTGCCTTTCCACGACTGAACGTCCATCAGAGTTTTAATCCTGATGGCTGCAAAGTGGGTGGGCATGGAGTCAGGGACTGCGTTCCCAACGGAGGGGTCATCTGAGTGATTTCTGTGAAATTTAAGCTTAGTTTAATCTGACCATTTTAGATCAGTCCCCATCTCACGCTTCTCTTGCGACCAGCACTGAACTTCAAATGACATCCTTTTCCTAACAGGACAAGCTCGTGTTAGCAGGATGTGCTTCAAACACTTACATTGCTATCTTCCAAAAACTTAAGTGCTTTCGCTATGTTGTTCAACCGAAAAATGCGATGCGACGAGGATTTGTATTCATGCAGCTATAAAACAGAACAGAACAAAACAAGCACATTAAACCTACGCAGGCACTTCACAATGCCCAGCGGTGCCGCTCGGTATGCTTTGCTTTTTTTCACATCAATTTCAAGAAAAAGCTCACAACTAAAACCCACCTGGAATGCATCCAAACTCACACAGGTGCCTCTCAGGACATACAAATGTGACATCAGAGAGCTCTCAAAGGTCAGTCTTATTTACAGTACTTGGGATTTAACTCACTGAAGTTGGTGAGTTAGGGGGAACCGAAGTGGGTCAACAAGGGACAAATTTGTCAATTTTTTCTCTGGGACCCAGCTCCTGGCTTGTTAGATTCCTCCCTTCTCCTGAGACCCTCGTTAATATGTTCGCTTCCCTGAACTGCTGCTTGTGTTAGGACAGGGAGCATTGGCTGCCAGCATCACTGCTCAGCTGCTAAATCATCCAGCCAAGGTCCTCCCCAGTGGCGGCAGATGTTTCTGTTTTCTAGCCAAGAGTTTTGTGGACAGTTATCCCAGGTCGAAAGAGAGAAAGAGGCAGAGAGACGTCTGCGGAAGCTAAAACTCTGACAACATTAGTTCTACATACCAGGAATGCCATCACAGCCAACTCACCTTGAACTGAACCTCATGGATGCTCCTCCAGGTTGGGGGAAGATTGCATTACAAGGCAAACCAGTGGGTCAGTTCTACCAGGTGTGAAGTGCCAGGCCACGCTCATGGGGAAGTGGAGGACTGTTCTTGGCTGGGCTCCAGAATCAAAGACTCCCCATGGAGGCCCACCAAGGACACAGTAGCTGGTGACCAGGGCTCTGGCAATAAAGTGGGGAGCCTGCACTGCTGGGAGCATAAGCAAGGGACTAGAAGGTACTTTTTCAGGAAGTCCTTTGGGGACCCTGCTCATGGTGAGATCCTCTAAGAAACCAAATACTGTGGAGAATTTATCACATAATATTGCATAGCCCTCTGCGGGCGCTGCTAATAGGTATCTTGTGTTTTGCCACTGGGAAAGCAAAGGTGGGAGGGTTAAGAGGTCTGATAAGATACCAGCTACATTATATCTGAGAAGAGAAGCAGGGACTCTTGACTTTAGACCTACAGTTAAGGACAGACCCAGGACATTCTGTGCTGGCTGAGCTATGGTTTGGTAGAGTCGTGACCCCATTGCTGCACCTTTGTGTTAGGTACAATGGGTTGCCAAGGCCAAATCAAACACTGGACTCTGGAACAGGCTTTCTCAACCCTGACACTTCTACCATTCTAGGCTGGATCAGTTTGCCCCCTCATGGAACATTTCATCATGTCTGGGAGCTTGTTAGCTGTCACACATGGGGGTGATACTGTTATTTACCAGTTAGATACTAAATGTCCTGTAATGCACAGGACATCTTCCCACAACAAGAAACTATCTGACCCAAATGTCAACAGTGCCAAGGCTGAGAAACTCTGCTGTCTGTGAAGAGAACAAGGGCCAATCTGCACACAGCAGACGGATGCAACACGGAGAAGTCTGGCTAATGTCCAAAGTGGAATGAACGTCCATTCCAGCTGGCTCAACTTCAATCATACTTAAAAGAATGTTCTAGAAGCCAGCAGTTCTAGTTTTAGCCTTAGGGTGGTTGATAAAAGGCCTTTTTCTTCCAATTTTTCCAATTCTTAGCAATCCTTTTAGTTTATATAATGGCTGGCTGGCTAAATTTTAACTGTTTAGTTCTAAACTTAAGCCTTAACAGACTCACAGAAAACACTAGCCATTTATTTTCTAAAATACATTGACTTAAAAAAAAAGTACTAGTTCGTTCCACATGATTATATGGCTCGTAGGCACTAATAAAAAGAGTCACCGCTTCAGAGTTTCTTAGTGTAGGGTATGTCCAGGTATTTGTGTTGAAAAGAAAACCTCAACAGTGTTTTCCTTTGCATTTTCTTTCTTTCTGACCCTTCTGTAACATACGTACCAGATTCCGCCCAGACAGGACTTCTAACAAAGCCATTAGGATTTTGCCATCTTGTATATCGACGAATAAATCTTTAACTTCTAGAGGTGGGTTGCACTTTGAAAGAGAAGGGAAGAAAGTAGCCAATTAGCAACCTGTGTATCCACAAAGCTATTTTCAGAGATGCAGCTTTCTGCTCAAGAGAAAACTTCCAAACATCCAGCTCTGTTTACAGGTAGAAACGCCCATCCAAGGAGGTAGCAGGCCCATCCCCCTGGAGGTGACACCCGGGCAGCAGGGCACAGCCACTTGGCAGGAAGGCTGCAGAGAAGATTCACCAACAGGCGGTTGATCAAACAGTGACCCTTGGGGGCCCTTCAAACCGAAGATCTCAGATCCCAAGTTTAGATCACATCCACATGCTTAAGGGCAGAAAGAAATGGCATATCTTGACCATATCCTTCTGTAGAATAAAACAATTCTATGAGGGCTCATGTGAAATTACCTAGTGCAAGCCCTTCATTTTATTTTATTTATTCATTTGTTTTTTTGTTTTTTTGTTTTCTTTGAGACAGAGTCACGCTCTGTCACCCAGGCTTAGGAGTGCAGTGGCACAATTTCAGCTCACTGCAACTTCTGCCTCCCGGGTTCAGGTGATTCTCCTGCCTCAGCCTCCCGAGGAGCTGGGATTACAGGCACCTGCCACCATGCCCAGCTAATTTTTGTAGTTTTAGTAGAGACGGGGTTTCACCGTGTTGGCCAGGCTGGTCTCCAATTCCTGACCTCAGGTGATCTGCCCACCTCGGCCTCCCAAAGTGCTGGGATTACAGGCATGAGCCACTGCGCCTGGCCGCCCTTCACTTTAGACTGGGAAAAACAAGTTCAAAGAGGATGAGTGATAGTCGCAGCATTTGGTCAAGCTAGCGGTTCGGTATTGTCCTGTTTCCTGTATCCAGCCACAAGGGCCGAACGCCAGCGCACCCTAGATCCACATGGCAATGACAAGACCCTGGCCAGTTACTCTCCAGGCTTCAGTCCGGTGTCAGTCGGGCTCCTCCATCTCCAAGACTGCTTTAGTCTTCAAAAGTGTGCCCTCCTGAGGTGCCCGTCATTGCTTCACCAAGATTTAGACCAAATTTGGTGGTGGTGGGACCCTTACCAGGGGAAGCCAGGAAAGGGGGCTGGTGTGTGAGAACTGGCTAGGAGGGCGTGCGGCTGGCAGGCAGGATGCAAAGGGAAGGATCCTTTCCTCACCCCACGTGTGTAGGCTGACTAGGAACTCAAAGGTTCAGAGGTCGATTTACATGTCTATATGTATGTATATGTGTATTTATATGTTTAGGTACAAAAGCAATTCAAGCTCATTATTACAAATCAAACTCATTAAAGTTGTACCAAAAAAAAAAAAAAACCAAAAAAACAGCTGCATGCTACTCCTCTATTCCTCCACAAAATCCAACTTCCTGAGATAAATCAACATTGCACCTCTCACATGAGCCAATGAGAAGCAAGGCCATTAGACACACCTGCGTTCAAAGCCAAGTTCTACCTTGACAGCAACTTGGCCTTGGGCATGTTCTTTAACCTCCCTGGGCCTAACCTGACCTTGCACACTTGCACAAAGACAGTGTATTTGTCTGCAATGTCAGGTGAGGAATCTGGCCCTTGTCAGAGGGCTGGGCTGGAATGCAGTGAGATCATGCAGGTAGGGAGCCTGGCACAGCACCCACCTGCCCAGCCCAGTACCACCTGCTGACTGCTAAGTGGCTTCCTGCCTGCAGAGCCTTGGATGCCCTCCTCAGGAAGACATTTCATTCAGAAGGCGTATGCCTTGTGGCCATCAGTGGAAGGGAGATGTCCTCAGTTGGCGGCCCCTTCGTAGTGAACGGCTCTTGAAACACCTTCTCTCTGCCCCACTCGCTCATTTTCTGGGTTCCCTGGGTCAGTAAACAGAAGCCCCAGCCTCAGTTCCCATAGACTACTTCCTTCTCCCTAAGGGAAAACGCAATTCCCTAAACAGGATCTGGAGTGTGGAGGGGGGCCTGGGAAGGAAAACAGACAGAAGTGCCCTGGGCTTTCCTCTCTGGGCCTAGACCTGGAAGGGGTCTGCTGTCCAGGTGGTATCCACTAGGAGCTTGGCTGGACATGGCCGAAAGAACTGGCTGGAACTTGTGGGTTAGATGCTCCAGTGCGAGGATTTGCAAACTCTGTTCCCTGGAACCTTAGACTTCAGCAGAGCAGCTTTCGGATATCCTATGGGAGGGAGGGGGGTGGAGGAGGCAGCTGATCCCACTACACCCGCTTTAATCAGAGAGGCTCAGCTCTTACTGGCCTGTACAGTCAGCCCTCAGTATCTATACGGGATCGGTTCCAGGACTTCCCTCGGGTACCAACATCTGCAGATGCTCAAGTCCCTGATATATAATAGTAAAGCATTTGTATATAATCTATGCACATCCTCCCATATATACTTAAAATCACCTCTAGATTACTTATAATGCCTAATCCAGTGTAAATGTGATATAAATAGTTGTTATACTCTATTGTTTAGGGAGTAATGACAAGAAGCAACTCTGTACACATGCAGTACAGATGCAGCTTTTTTTTCTGAATATTTTTTATGTGCTGTTGGTTGAACCCACAGATGTGGAACCCCAGAGACGGAAGGATGACTACATTTATGGTTCTAGGTAACGCTTTGCCTGAAGAAAGATTTCTACTGTCTAAACAAGCTTGATAATAACTCCTCTTAATCACAACAGAATCTCTGGGAGCAGGGTCCAGAAACTTGCATTTTTCTTCTTCTTCTAGCATCTTCTTCTTCTTTTTTTTTTTTTTTTGAGATGATATCTTGCTCTGTGGCCCAGGCTGGAGTGCAGTGGCATGATCACAGTTCACTGCAGTCTCAAACCCTCAGCTCAGGTGATCCTCCCATCCCAGCCTCTTAAATAGTTGGAACTACAGGCATGTGCCATCACGTCCGGTTAATTTTTAAAACTCTTTGTAGAGATGGAGTCTCTCTGTGTTGCCCAGCCTGGTCTCAAATTCCTGGGCTCATGTGATATCCTCCTGCCTTGGCCTCCCAAAGGGCTGGGATTACAAGCATGAGCCACCATGCCCAGCCGAAACCTGATTCTTAATAAGCTCCCACCCCAGCATGAATTCCCTGTTTACCTTTTTGTAGTGGGGGCTTTGGCAAGGTTAGAGCACCTGGTCTGGGTGCTCTCTCTGCTCCTGGGTACAGGAGAAGGCTGGGCACTCACATGGGAGACAGGATTAATGGGGCGTGGAGCTCCTGAGGCCAATGGGAGGGTGGTAGCCATAACCAGCCAGAGACCCAGGGGCAGGAAACAGCGGAACTGCGGCCCAGCCACCCTTTCCCTGTGGGAAAGCCTCCTTCCCGTGGCAGCCATGGAGGGCCTGTGTTTTATTTTTTATGGAGGAAGGTGGCATTTCCTTACCCTTTATACGAGTCCCTTTACCCCCAGTTAGTCAAAATACAGGGCAATTCCACCCGCAGGTGCATAGAAAAAGGCTTCGCTTCAAGGGCAACAGTGACTTTGAACCAAAAGGCAAATTATTTTCTTTGCAAACTGCTGCAGCTCCTTGGGCACATTCCACCCTGAGCATGACGGGATCAGGTTACTGAGGCTCTTACGGAAATGTTATTCCTGCTAATGCGAGGCAGAAAACGCGAGACCCGAACAAAATACCCCCTGATAAATGGACTAACAAAATTTCCAGTTACCAGCCCTGGCCGTGGCCAAGCCTTACTTCTGAGTTAAACCTGAAGAATAATTTCCATTGACAGTTCCTGTAAGAGCCTCAGCAGCAGCAGCAAACAAGGCCTTGGCCGGAGTCCATCCTGTGAGATGGCAGGGGGAGAAATTGAACCCGCGCCAGGGAAAACACTCCTTGGGCCCCAAACGCTCCGTGGGCTTCATGAGATCGGTATGGCCGAATAAACAGCACCCCCAGGGCTTTCTTCATGATCTAACTCCTTCGGTAAATTAAGGAATTTTTCCAGAAGCCAGAGACTCAGTAAATATTTCTGACAGCCTTCAAATTGCAGTTAAGCCCAATTCACCAAGGAGTTCCTGGGTTTCCTTTACATGAAAGCTTGTTCTTGAAAGTCTCAAGGTTGGAAACATGGCTGTTAATTTTGCCCTGTTTATTAGACATCAGTTTCAGGTGCTATCTGATTTATCTTCAGAGTGGGCGCTACCCACCTGCCCTGAGACAGGGGCAGGAACTTGGCCAGGGAGAAAATCCTTGATATGATAAATGCGAACAGAGGTTCATTTGGGGCGGTGAGTGGGTGCGGGGATATTCGCCACATGACCCTCTGTACTTTTCTGTATTTATTTATTTTAATTTTAAAAAAAGAGAGAAAGAAATACTCCATGGCTCTAGTGTGTCCCCAGCAGGAATTTCCAGCTACCCTGACACACATCAGGCATTAATTTAAGAGCTCAGTGATCTCAGGTTTGGGGACCAGTTTTCCTTTCTTTCCCCCCCAAAATAACACTTCACTTCAGCAGCATTGCCGAAAATGTGCCAATAATCAAAACAACTGGCAGATGATTCATAAGCTTCATGTGCGACACAATCTTTCACCTGTAGAGTTCAGGATGCTCCAGGTGAAGTGGTGGCACTGCGTCACACGTTCTACACGTGGGGAGTAGAGGTGTGGGTGGCCGAATGCCTGCCTGGACAACATCCTAGATCTAAAGGTAAACTATGTGAATTAGAAGTGTGGTCAATAGCTCCCCTTCCTAAAAGCCACATTTATTTTCTCTGCTTTCTAATCATTTCAGTGATTTCCTCTGAGACCCTTTCTTTTGTGTTAACCATAAAGGCAGTCAATAGTTACTCTCGAACCTTTTGTTTTGTTTTGTTTTTTGAGACAGGGTCTCGCTGTGCCGCCCAGGCTGGAGTGCAGTGGTGCGATCTCGGCTCACTGCAAACTCCACCTCCTGGGTTCAAGCGATTCTCCAGTCTCAGCCTCCCCAGTAGCTGGGACTATGGGCATGTGCCACCATGCCCAGCTAATTTTTGTATTTTTAGTAGAGACGAGGTTTCACCATGTTGGCCAGGCTGGTCTCAAACTCCTGAACTCAAGTGATCCACCTGCCTCAGCCTCCCAAAGTGCTGGGATTACAGGCATGAGCCACTGCACCTGGCCTCTCTTGAACCTTTTAAGAGGAGAAGAGAGAAGATACACCTACAAACATGAAAGTGGGGTGCTCCTAGTTTTAAACAGAATTGAGACTACTTGCTGGGTATAGCTGGAAAACCAGATAGTGGTGCTTAAGGAGAAAGAGGTGAAGTGAGTAGATAAAAATCAACTTCCTAAAAAAGAGAAAAATCATCTCTCCTCTCCCAGCCCCAGGCCCACAGTCTTGAGGTCCATCCAACCAGGATGGCTGAGATTTCTGCCCGCTCCCATCCCCCTTCTCACCCAGGACTCTTCATCCCTTCCCATCACTGCCTCTCCTCTGTGGCTCTTCCTTTAGTCTCTTTCAAGGGGGGAGCTGATTCAGCTGCTTTTGTTTTACGGAGTGTGCATGAGATGCTTGCAGACAAAATGCAACTCAAAACAGCCAGGTCAAATAATGCAAGAAAACAAAGAAACAGAGGAAGAGAAGGGCCACTAAGCTGAATACAGAGGAGAAGCCACAGAAAGTCCAGGAAAGCCACGTTATGTCTCCGTGCCTCTGTTTCCTCCTTCTGATAGGAGGGGGTAATTCAAGTCGTCCTGAGGATGACAGGAGACATGGCACATGTATGGCACTATGCAGGATGCCTGATGCAGAGTGAAGTACATCAAAAAAGCCAGGTAATATTATTATTACTATTATTATTATTAAATAGCAACGTGATGTGACTTTAGAAGGAAATCTAGCTTTGTCCAAAGATAATCAGAGTTCTTGCAAAAATCAATCCAAATACCTACAAATGGCTCTTGGCTCTTCACAGAGCCCGGTTCTGGCAATCAAGATGCGCACCTGCGTTTCAGGCCCAACGACACCTGATTTTCAGGTGCTGGTGTGTTCAATAATGAATGTCTTCCACCACCTGCTCAGATTTGTACTTAAAGACAGACCCTCTCTTTCCTTCCCCTGACAAGACTGATGATCCCAGGAGGGCAGAGGCTGTCTCGGCCATCTCTCCCCAGTCCTGAGCTTGGTAACCGGCAGGGGGAGGCACTCATCAACGTTTAAATGAATGAAGAACAAAAAGAGCACAGGTCCCCAGCTCCCGCTCCACCCTCTGGAACTGTAAATTCACTTACAGATGAATCAATCACTTAGCAAACACCCAAGTGCCCCATTACCTTTTCTAGATGTAGATTTATCCATCGAGTAAAGGTCCTCTTCTGCACATTTTCCCTCTCAACTGAAAACAAAGAAACACCATTAGCCGGGAGAAAAAGAAATACACACAAAATCACACCTTCCCCTTCCCAAGGGGAGATTCTAGGTGGAGGGCAGATAGAACCCCAGGGTGTCCCATGTAAGAACAGAGTCTTTTCTGGAAGGGGTTGGCAAGGCCTTACCTGGCACCCAGAACCCATGCTCCCCAGCCCAACCCCTGAGCATCTATGTAAACCCACAGATTCAGACACACAGAACAAAACGTTCTCTACAACCCAATGCAAACATTGAGACATCTGACAGTTCGAGCTAAGAAGCACTGATGAAAAAACTACAAATCAACCCCACAAGAGGCTGTAATGGAACTGCATAGCCACCCAGTGGCAGTGATGGGCATGAGGAGATGGGAGAGGGCAGTCAGGGTCGAGGTGGAGTGGAGTCAATAATTAGGAATTGGGTAGGGGCTCTGGAATGTGCCACAGTCTGGTGAAAGGGATTGGGCAGCCCAAGATCAGACTCTGAGCCCTGCCATCTCTCAGCTTTGTGTGCCCGGGCCAGACCCCGACCCTCACGTCTGATCTGCACACTGAGGACAAGGAGCTCACTCTCCAAGCTGCTCTAAGGACACCCAGGCTCCTGCAGAGCCAGCTCCACACAGTCCCTGGCACAGGGGCTGCCAGTGGTTTTTCTTTGTAGCTATTATTTCTAGAGTCAGGGCAGACTTTGCGCCCTCCAGGAATAAAGAGTTCCGCAGATGCTGCTGAGCCAAAGTGAACCAGAAGGACATAAACCAGGAACGGACTCCTCCCAGGGGAAAGCATTACACAAAGAGGCTTCTTAGCAAAGATCTTTCACTGTTAAGGGTGACTGCCATCCGCCAAGCACTCACTGTGTCCCGGACACTTTGTTTCCATTCATCTTTAAACCTTACAACAGGGGTCCCCAACCCGCAGGCCGGGGAGCAGTACTGGTCCGCCTCTGTTAGGAACTGGTCAGCACAGCAGGTGGTGAGCAGCGGGGAGCGAGCATGATGGCCCGAGCTCCACCTCCTGTCAGATCAGCAGAAGCATTAAATCTTCATAGGAGCATGAGAACATTGCCCTCACCACCCTGCCCATGGAAAAATTCTCTTCCACAAAACTGGTCCCTGGTGCCAAAAAGGCTGGAGACCACTGCTTTACAATACCCCCTGCAAAGTACAAACTATTATTTTACAGCTGAACAGAATGCGGCTCAGAGAGGTTCCAGTGACTTGCTCAGCTGAAGAGAGGCAGAGCTGGGAATCCCCACCCAGGTCTGCCAGCCCCACACCAGCCAGAACCCTGAAAATGGAAGCCTTGAGTCTGGATTCCAGCTATTCCAGTCATGGCGAAGGTGTCTGCAATAGTCACACAGCGATTTTTTTAAAAAGTACTGAGCACTTACTATGTGGCAGGCACTGACCTAGGTAATTTACAAGGATTAACTAATTTAATCATTACTACCATCTCTGTGGCAGGTGCTACTACGACCTTCAGATGGGACAATCGTGCTCAGGGAGATGCAACGTGTCCAAGGTCACACAATTAATAGCAAGGTTGTCATTTCTGTTTTACAGATGAAGAAACGGAGGGGCAAATAGTTAATGAACAGTCGAGGTGGAACTCCGGATTCTGTGCTTTTTCTGCTCTCTCCTGAGTTCTGTGGCCTTCGCTGTCTTGGGCCCGGAGGGTGTTTCTGAGATGGGCCCCAGTGCCAGCGTCTGGGTGAGGGTGTGTGGTGGCCCGAGGCTGCAGCCTCCTCGGCTGTGAGCTGCCGGGCCTCCAGGAAACTTCCTTCAGTATCTGAGCCAGACGGCTCCTCAACCACTCAGTTCTGGATTTCAACATATTGAAAGACCATATCACATATGCCTAAAACTGTTTCACATTTCTTTAGCAATAAGAAAATAAGAGCCAATTTATCTCCTGCAGGAGAGCAAAGGCTATGCTTTTCTGAAACAATGGGACCTTTTTCCTCTTGGCCTCATTATGTGGTAGAATGTGGCACCCATAAATCACGTTTCAATATTACGCCTTACAATCTTTTTAACTGAAGAGCCAGCGGACGGTAACTACGCACATCACTGCTTTTCTGTTTCCTCCTTTTCTGGAAGGGCGGGTCACTGGCTAGTAGGCATAAGAATTAAAGAACGAATTCCAGTAAACTGTGTTTCATGGGTGAGAGGGAAGGGAGGAGGAAAATAAGTTAATAGGAATGAGGTTGGGAGGAGACATCTGCTGAGACCAGTGAGTACCAGAGTCTTGGAGACTCCTGGAAGCCTGGAGAGCGTCTGTCCCAAGCTCTATCGGAGATCCTCCAGTTTGCAATATGGATCCACCTTCATCTCTCTGATGGCTACAGTGTTTTCCAGAGTCTGGGTGTTCCCCCCATGGATGGACATCAAGGCTACTGCCCATTTCTCACTGTTTCAAGCAATGCAGAAATAAGCATTGTATGAGCATCCTGGTGCATGGTTCTTTGTGCACAAATAGATGAATATATATCTTGCCCATGACAACTAAAAGTGGAACTGCTGGGTCTTAGTGGTAGGCACATTAAAAATTTTAATAGCTACTTCCAAATTGCCCTCCCACAAGGCTGTCCCGGTTTATGCTTTTACCCCCACCTGTCTTTAAACAAGTTTATGGGGACCGTAAAGTATTTACACACACATTCAAACACTCAGGCTGGTTTCTCCATATGGCTTCAGAGAGAACAAGGTATATCCCCTGAAACAGAAGTGCATTTAGTAAAAGCCTCAGAGAACCTGGGTTAGGTTGCCAGTTTAACTGCACTCAAGGGTGTAAATGAGGAGATGGGTATCTGACAGTCTACACATAACTCATCTATCCATCCATCCATCCATCCACCTATCCATCCATCCATCCATCCATCCATCCATCCATCCATCCATCTATTCACCCATCCATTTATCCATCTATCCATTCATCCATCTGTCCATCCATCCATCCATCCATCCATCCATCCATCCAATCATCTATTCGTCCTCCCAGCTGATATTTATGCAGTAATTGCCATATTCTGGAAATTATGATAGGTTCTCTGGGCAAAACCAGAGATGAAGAATTACGCATTCATGGAATCTGCACTTCAAAAATTCACAGCCAAATAAGTAAAAGAGAGAAAGCATGGCTGTCACAAGGTGCACATGCAAGGAGCAATGGATTAGAGCGCCGAAGGCTGACGGGAACTGGAAAAGGTGACTTCAGACCCCATGAGGTTCTCCTGCAGGGCCCTAAGAGGACCTGCTGGCAGAACTGGAACAAGGCCGGGGGGTGGCCAAAGGCAAAGCCTCTGTTTTAACTCTGTCCTGATTCATAGCCAACCAGGGGTTGGCTTCACTTCTGTTCTAGCCAAAGCCAGCAGGCTGACCTGAGCACAAATCAGCTTCAACAGCAAAGCTAACCCACAGAGGGGGACGGGGCTGACGGAAGGACCCCAGGGGACCCTGAGACAACTACAAATAGCAGACAAGTCCCAAACTGAAGCAGAGTGTGGACACCATGTTATTCGGACCTAAAACTGGGACGCATTGCTCAATACACAGGAGAGCCTGCGAGAACTCAGGCCTGCCCCAGAACATCCACTTCAGAGCCACACACCACTGGCTGGGCGACCTTGAGCACATTTGCAATTTTCAAAACACCTTTGCCTTGGTATCCCCTCCACAGAATGAGGTTGGCCTCGCCTCCCTCACAGGACTGCTATGGATATGAAATGATATCACCCCAGAAAGCACCCCCACAGCCGCTGCCGCAAGCAAGGCCAGTTTCCTCCACCCCAGAGTCCCCCAGCTTTGCTCTGGTCACCGGCGTTTTGACTGGTGTCTTGACACGAAGGTCTGCGGCTCTTTCATGGCCTTCTCCGCTTTGGGATGCCCATCCCCCATCCTGCAGACTCTTTCTACTTCTGGCCTGCCAAGACTCCATAAACTTTATATAGTTTCCATAAATCCAACGGCCCCTTTTTTCCTATCACGTTGTAAAGGTGTAGGAAACCATTTCTCTGGAAGGGCCTGGCCTTCTCACAGAGTGTTTGTGAGGCCCGGTGTGGGTTTACTGGGCAAGAATAGAGTCATAAAAGTGCTGTAAAATCGCCATCCCTGGCTCTGCCTGGCTGGCCAGGGTGCCCGAGTGCCGGGTTGGGTGGAGGAGCAGGAGCTGGCTAGGCCTGGACTCCAGGGGCCGAGACAGAAGGGAGGGAGACCTGGCCCTGGCTCAGCCGCACCAGCCCAAATTCCTAGCTGTGTCTTTAGCTCTGCTGTGCCATGAACAGATAGATCACTTGAAAATGGGAGGTGGGGCATTCCTCTCTTCTCCAGGCTGTCCGTGGCTGGCTCAGGAGTTTGGAGTCACAGAGGAAGGGTTGCAGGCACTAGGAGTTAAAATGTTTATTTACAGTTGTGGCTTTTTGTCTCTATGTCCACATTTGCCCCACATCTACTTTCTACATATTGATAATACTTCTGCTCTTTGCTGCCCAGGAGAAAGTCTTGACGGCTTTATCTGCTCATAAAAAATTATAAGCTCATTGTAAAAAATTAAAATACAGAAAAGCATAGGGAAAAATATCTAAAATTGCTTGACATTTCATTATGCCCAGAGAAAACACACACACACACACACACACACACACACACACACACACACACACAGCAAGCACATGTACTCCTGTATACAATTTAAATGTGATCAGTAAATGGCTCAGAGTTTCTCAACGTGTGGCCCACATGGGTCACGAACGTCATGAGCCTCTGGGATGACAGTTAAGATGCTAATTCCTGGACTCTAGACCTACTGCCTCACACTGGGGCCGGGGCCTGGGAATCTGCATTCAACCAGCTCTGCAGTTGATGAGGATGTACAGTTTGGAAACTTAAATCTTAGCCAGAGGAGATGATTAGCATCATTTTTTGGTCATCTTTGGGAGGGGTAGAGAATGACAATGAGCATCTCAGCCTGGCAAAGGATAAAGACCAAGCAGTCTAGAACCAGACACACAGGCTCCACCACGGACCCCAGGCTCAACAGTCACTTGAAACAATTAAATGAAATATTGCAAGGGGAATGGCTTGTGGGCACTGGGCCAAAAAACGGTCATTTTCCCGTCCTTCTTTGTCTAAAGCGCTCTTCCTGACAATGGCCATCTCCAAATGGCTTTAGTCACTGAATTCATACAGTTGGGCAGAATCTGATTCTCATGAGAGGTGTCTTGCCTAGGTGAACGGCAGATCAGAACTTCCACGTGGGAGCCGTATTCTTTGACGTCCATCCAGACAGGTCCATTGGGGCCAGTGTTTCCAGCTTCAGAGACGCTGCTTGGGAGAGGGGAGGGAGACAAAGGGGGCGAGCTGTGGCTTCATCTCTACATGCACTCACCCAGACGCTTAGGCATGCGGAAGGCGGAGGGGTACCAGGCTCCCTGAACCTGCCACCAGGATGGGTGAGCTGCAGCACAGCGTGGGGGGCAAAAAGCCCCCCTTCCCTCTGCCATCAAGCTGTGCAGAGACGGAGACATGTGAATGGGTGAGCCTGCCCTGCCAACCGGGGCAGTGAAGGTCCCTCCAGGGAGGTGCTTGACAGCAGCCGCCACTTCCCATGCAATAACTTGTCTCTTCTGTAAGCCTCAAACATTCCTGCACAGCTGCTCTCATGTGGTCCCCATTTTACAGGTAAGGAGTCGGAGGCACAGGGAGCTTAGGAACATGGCCGCTCCGTTAAACGCCAGGATCTGAACGCATGACGGCTGAGGTGCTGCGCGGAGCACCTCCCACTGCTCTGCAGCGTCCTGGGGGTGTCTGCTCTTCAGCCAGGCTGGGGGGTCTCAATGCTCCAAACCCCCCTCCAGGAAGTACTCTGGCCTCCCAGCTTTCCTCACCCCATGCCCCCCCACACAACATCTCGTGCAGCTTGGAATCCCTCAAGGCCTGGCTCTCAACCAGTGGTTCTCAGCCCGGGGTGACGGCTCCCAGGGGACATCCCGCAATGCCTGGAGATATTTTTGATTGCCAGGACTGAGGGGAGGGGC
The DNA here is from genome assembly GCF_049350105.2 of Macaca mulatta. NCBI lineage: Eukaryota > Metazoa > Chordata > Mammalia > Primates > Cercopithecidae > Macaca > Macaca mulatta. The sequence goes on from NC_133412.1 coordinate 168,533,986, forward strand.
TGCTGGCATCTAGTGGGCAGAGGCCAGGGACATTGCTCCACATCCTGCCATGCACAGGACAGCCCCAGATCACTTGATGACCCAGCTCAGAGTGGCAGCAGTGCCAGGCGGAGAGGCCATCAGGGGGGCCGTGTGACCACCCCACATTGCTCCTATCTCGACCTTTCTCCCACAGAAGACAGAAAAGAGTTTCAGCAACAAGAGGGCTCTGCCAACAAGCCCCTCTGAGTGACCTTGGACAATGTCAGTTCTGTACTTGGGGCCTCAGTTTCCCCATCTGTTCAACAGGGATCATGGTACCCACTTCATGGGGTTGTGAGGACCAAGTTCATTAGCGCTGTCCTTGCCACACCACGTGGGGGCTGTGGGAATGGTGTGGGGAGGGGCTGCCGTGGTTATTCGTCAGGCACTAGGTGGCCAGGGAGAGCGTGCAGGCAGGTGACAGCAAGAAGGAGGGACAGCTATGACGAGGCCTCCATGGGATAAAGCATCCAAACACCTTGGCACGGGGAAGACACATCATAAGTGCTTAAAAGATGCAGCCGTGGCTATGATTGCTCATTTTGGATAAGTTACTGGACTCCCCTGTAAAACGGAGATAATAACTCCCTCCTAGGGCTGCTGAAGAGACAATGAAGCCTGTGCACGCCGGGTGCAAAAAAAGTTGTGTAGTCAACAGGCTAATCTGTTCTTCCAATTGACAGCACTTCACGGCCAGGGACAGAGGCCCTGCAGATGGGCAGAGTGCCTTTCGCAGTCCTCACAGAGCCGAGCGCCTTTGGACAAGTAGACCCGGCACCTGCAGAGGCTGGGAGGGGCCAGCTGGAGTCAGAGCTTGCGGGAGCAGAGAAGGTGGTTCCCACCTGAACCCCAGGGGTTATGTGTGTGTGCCAGGGGGTCACACACTAAGGACTGGGACAGCATGGTCACCTGGCAGAGAGGGACTGGCTACCCTGTGTTCTCTCTGTCACCACTGGGAGGATCATTTGACAGTGAAGGTCCCCATCCACTGGGAGGCCAGGGAAGGGAGGGTGGCAGGAGGCCTCACACTTTGCAACTTTACTCCAGTTTTGTGCAGAGGCAAGAAGACCTTGGCACCCATCTGCTCCCATGCCCCAGGCAGCATTTCCCAAGAAGCCCAGCACTGCACAGCTGTCTCAGCACCAGAGGATAGCCGCAGCCCCCATCGGTGACAGGCTCTGGGGGCTTCTCTGATGCTCCCTGGACTAGAAATCTCTTGCCCAACCTTTTACATAAGTGACCTCCCGAGATGCTTTACGTGCACTTGCTCATTGTTGGTCTGAGCTGACCTCTGCTCTCCGGGAAACCCCTTCTCCTCCTTGCCCAAGGATTCCTTTTCTCCATGGCTCAGATTCTTTCTAACTGCAAGGGTCCTTCTTGGCTCACATCAGCCACACAATCTCACTCCATCAGCTTGAGCGGGCCCCTGTGGATCTTTAAACCAGATGAAAAAACATCTTTCTTCTCTTGAGCCAAGCGAGGAGCCCAGCCAACTGGCCCGCCCTCTGACCACACAATGGCGAGCCTGCCCCACTGACGGTGTGTAAAGGAGCCAGCCCTCGGACAGCCCCTGCCTGCCCCTCTGGCCTCAGCGCTGCTGCCTCCCACAGCCCACTGCCACTCCTTACTCCCGGCACGGCCCAGCCCTGCTTGGTGGTTTCGCTCCTTTCCCCATCTTTCAACACCTCCCAGAAACACAACCTCATTACATGGCCTCATGCTGGTTCACTTGAGAAATAAAACTCAGAAACAAATTAAATGGCAATTTCTTTTTAAACAAGAGAGGGGCCAGGCTTCAGGAATACCAGGCCAACGTCCTTCGGTTCCGACTCCTGGGGGCCACTTCCCCCGTCGGCTCTGGCGGTATTAAAGGCAAGGCCTCCATGTGGTTTTTCACCAGCAGTGATTTTGCATTTAATTTCCTTTGTTTTTCCTCCCCCCATGTTTGCTCTGACCCAAGTCCCTTTTATCGAGACTTTGGTAATAAAATGCAAAACCCTCTTTGGGACCATGCGCCGAGCAGCATGCAACTACTACAGGTAAGTGGCAGGCCAAGTCTTGTAGAGGCCCTCCGCCCCCCCATTCTTGGGCTCCTCCACCACCCCTTGCCACCATGCTGACCAGGGAGGACAGACGGGCATCAGGGCAGACAGTGAGTAACCTGCTAGAGCCGGCACAAACCGGTGGTCTCCCGGGTACATGCCCGCAGAGACTCAAATAAAACTGCCAAGCTCACTCTAACTGGGGACTTAAATCCAATTCTCTCACGGGTCCCAGAGGCCACCAATTAACATACCACGTCCTGCCCCACCATGCCCTGCTTCTCAGCTGCTCCAAAACACATAACCCAGGGCTCCAAAGAGCTAGTCCCAATTACACACCAAATTAAGTTTAAGCTATATATATATATAGGGCTGGTGCCTGTAACTAAAATAGAAAAATAAAACCGCTCTAGTTTTGCTGTGAGTGATTCTGTCTAACCTCAGTGCTAAACCTCAGCCCACCTTGATTTATGACAGGTGACGCCAGCCAGCCATAAAAACACCAGCTTAGAAAGGGATTTTAACATTCACCCAGATGGGCAGGCCAGGGTGACAGGACCAATCCAGGCAGACTGCCCTGAAGCGCCCGGCTGAAACTGAGACAAGGATTTAAATAGTACTGAACACATCACTCACACACCCAGTTAACAGACACTGATGACTATACTCAGGCGTAAATACTAAGACACAGACCTCATGGGCTTCCTTTGCCAGGTCTGAGAAGAAGGAATGAATGCAGGGAGGGAAGGAGACAAGTAAGAAAAGGAAGGAGGAAGGAAGAGAGGGAGGGAAGGAAGGAAAGATGCAATGGAGATAGGTAAGTGTTTGCTTTTCACATTCTATAAGGGTTCAGTTTCTGAGTCCCTGACACCATGATCCCTGGGGGACTAAACTCTCTGTTGAGAACCACAGATTTTGGTGGTTTCTTTTAACACCAATGTTTTTGTGAAAGTATTCTGGTTTCTGAATATTAACTCGAGCAACATCTAAAGCAGTGTTTTCCAAGCCATATTCTGCAGAGTGTGAGTTCTAAAATGCCCCTCCAAAAAGGAAGATCTTGCTAAGTTTAGAACATATTATGTAATCTGCCCCCTTGCATAGATGTTTATGATCAGTAAATGAAAGGCTCTGATAAGCCCTGCAATAAAGAAATTGGTTTAACTTTTATACTAAGTGCATTTGAACCCAGACCCCATTTCTGTGTAAAATGAATCACAACTTTCTTGTAGAATCCTGCTTTGGAAATAGCCATGTGCCATATAATGACATTTCAACGATGGACCACATATACAACGGTGTTCCCGTAGGATTATAATGGAGCTGTCCTATACAGGTATACCATTCATTATCTTTTATATCTAATTTTTACTGTGCCTCTTCTATGTTTATATATTGTTTAGATGCAAAAACACTGCTGTGTTACAATTATCTGCAGTATTCAGCACAGTATAGTAACAAGCTATACAGAAGTCTAGGAGCAACAGGCTACACCATAGATCCGAGGTGTGTAGTAGAAGGTACCGTCTAGTTTTGTGTAAGCACACTCGACAATGTTTGCACAACAAAACTGCCTAACAATGCAATTCTCAGGATGTATTCCCGCTGTGAAGCGATGTATGACTGCACAGAGAAATGTTCATAAATCAGGGGGAGACGACCCACTGGTGCTCACAGCCAGCCATCTGCTTGCCAAACCCTACTTCCTTCTCCTCTCTGGCACACAGCCATGCTACATCTCCCAGCCTCCCGTGCAGGGAATGGCGTGGCATGACCGAGTTCCAGCTAGGAGAACATGGGTGGGCTCCAGGTATACCACTTCCAGACATGGCCCCATGCAAAATCCCACGCAACCCTCCATGCCTTGTGACCACGGCCTGGAAGGACTCCATGGACCTCGAGGGGGGACAGAACCATACGAGGAAAGGAGTGTGGGGTCCCATGTCTCCCCGTGGACAAGGATCACCCAGTAAAGCCATCCAAGGAGGAATACCCTTGCTGGACTGTGAGTGAGAAAGAAATATTCACTGAGCTAAGCCACAGTCACGTGGGGTGGTAATCACAGCAGCGCCCGCCCTGGCTAAAGCCCACTTTGAGTAAGAACTAGGCCCAGCGCAAGGAAGGAAGGGAGGAAATCAACCTTTGTAAAACCTCATAATCCTCCCAGCCACCTCCACAGGTGAGTGGCCATGTTTCCTATGTGGATGAGGAAACTGAGTCTCAGAGAGGGGAAGTGATTGGCCTCAGCAGCTGGTGGCACAGCCAAGAGACAAGTCTATTCTAGTCACTGTGAGCCAAGCCCCTCTGCGGCACCCTGCCGGGCTGCCTGAATCCCTTCAAAGCAAACATCTTGGAGAAGGCCCTTTGTGAAGTATCTGTGTCATGCCTGGGCTGGCTCAAGTGCAGAAGAAGGGCTGATCCGGTGTGCTGTCCCTTAGGAACAGAGCTCGACAGGCCTAGCAAGAGGAATCAGCTTGACCTCTTGTGTTCAGCTATTTTTTAAAAAAAGATGAAAAACATACAACCTCATACAAATGACCCTGATGTGCATTTTAAAGCACATCTGTCTTTAATAAAACCCCACACTCACCCTGTAAACATCTGTGTTTTCAAGTGCATGCGAAGACCAGTCAGCTGGGAGATGATCTAGTATTATGGTGACCAACTGTCCGGATCTGCCTGGGACTGAAGGGGCTCCTGGGGCATGGGACATTTGGGGCTAAAACTGGGAAAGTCCTAAGTAAACCAGGACAAGTGGGCCAGTCTGGCTAGTAGTCAGCTAGTACGTCCAGGAGAGCATGCCCCAGGGGGAAAGCAGCTGGGACAGGCAGACCTGGATCCACATGAAAGACAAAGAGAAAGGCAAGGAGGTTAATATTTGTTTTCAACGCAAGGGGCAAAACAAACCCGGAAATTCCCATTTGCAACTTCTACCTGCCAACAAAAAGTGACAACAGCATGCACCGAAGTTTCTACCCTGAGCAGGAGAGGTAAAGACTGGAAACTATGATGAGGAAAGGCAAGAGGTGTCAAGTTCTCCTGGAGCTGGAAGTGTCACCAACATTCCTCATTAATTAGCACAAGAGAGACCAGAGGCTGCATAAGCTGGAGCCAGGAGACTGAGCTATGACAACGTGACAGTACCAATGCTGCAGACACCACCTGGTCTTTCTGAAATGCACTCATTTGAAAACAAACAAAAGTTACCTATATATACAAACCGTCTAAATGTATACACTCATGCATGCCCGGGTGTGTGCATGCGTGTATATGTAACACACACACATACAAACTCGCCGTAATGTCAACCACCTTCAACCTTTTCGAGGAAGTTTGGTCACCAGAGTATCCGCAGGGATTTTTATCACTACAAGGTCTCCCTAATGCCCCCCAGACCCAATAGCTCAGACATCAAGAACCGGACCGTGACATTGAGGTCAAAGTTGGATCATTGTTCCTGAGTAGAAACCCTGTAGATGACAAACGCCAGTTCTGCAATCTTAAAAAACCCACTGGGATTACACCTGTGATTCTCAATCCTGGGGGCACATGCTGGTCATCTGGGGATACTTAAAAAAAATAGAGGTGCCTGGGCACCATTCCAGACTAAGTGAGTTTGAATCCTAGGGGTGGAGACTCGGGCATTTCTCTTCTTTTTTATTCATTTTTATTTATTTATTTATTTATTTATTTTGAGATGGAGTTGGGCTCTGCTGCCCAGGCTGGAGTGCAGTGGCACAGTCTCAGCTCACTGCAACCTCCACCTTCCAGGTTCAAGCAATTCTGCTGCCTCAGCCTGCTGGGTATCTGGGATTACAGGCGTGTACTGCACTGCCTGGCCGATTTTTTGTATTTCTAGTAGAGATGGGGTTTCACCATGTTGGCCAGGCTGGTCTCGAGCTCCTGACCTCAAGTGATCCACCTGCCTTGGCCTCCCAAAGTGCTGGGATTACAGGCGTTACAGGCGTGAGCCACCATGCCCAGCCTGGCTTTTTTTTCTTTTTTTTGAGACGGAGCCTCGCTCTGTCACCAGGCTGTAGTGCAGTGGCATGACCTCAGCTCACTGAAATAACCTCCACCTCCGCAGTTCAAGTGATTCTGCTGCCTCAGCCTCCCGAGTAGCTGGGACTACAGGCACCTGCCACCATGCCCGGCTCAGTTTTTGTATTTTTAGTAGAAACAGCGTTTCACCATATAGGCCAGGATGGTCTCGAACTCCAGACCTCATGATCCACCCATCTCGGCCTCCCAAAGTTATGGGATTACAGGCATGAGCCACCGCGCTCAGCCTGACATCTCCATTTTTAATGTACCCCAGGTGATTCTGACACTGAGCCAGGGCTGCGAACCACTGCCCTAGGCTAGAGGTTGGCAAATTTTTTCTGTTAAGGGCCACACAGTAAATGCTGCAGACTTTGAAGGCCATATGGTCTTTGTCATACTGAGTCAAGTCATCATCATGGTATGAAAGCTGCCAAAACACTATATAAATGGACATGGCTGTGTTCTAATAAAACTTTATTTGTATGATCAAGTGGTGGGCCTACTTTGCCAAACCCTGCTGTAGACTCTATGAGATCCACTGCCTGATTTAAGCAGGCATTTTAGATTCTTCTGGTGTCCTTACCGCTCATGGGCCAACTTTTAAAGATTTTAAGATTCAGTTTTGGGCTTCAGAAGGAAGTATTTGTTTGCATTCTCTTTACTGTTATAAGAAAAGCAAATAGCAGTGGTGGGATGGATGGGGTGATAGGTGTGTGTGTTGGGGGTAGGTCTGTGGGAACTAGAAAAAGCAGAAATGTTTGTTACTTGCAAGTCAGGCAGCCCCATTTGACTTTTCTCCCGTCATCACCAAAACCAGTACTGAAAATCACAATTGGGCAACTATGCTTTTAAAGAATTATTGCCTCTGTTTTCCTTCTTCAACAACTGACCTTTTCAAATCCAGTCCTATCACTCACTCCTCTCCCACCTAACCCCTACTAAAATTTTTCCTTTGTTTGAAGAATCCAGGGGAGCATGGAGAGGAAAAATGATTCCTTGATCTTTTTTTTTTTTTTTTTTTTGGTGAAGTTTAAATAGAAATAGGTGAAAAAAAAATCTAACATACAAGCAAAATCCAAATTTTACTTGTAGGTAAAATTTCTCAATAGATCAAATTTTTTTCAAGGAGAGTAATCTCTATTTTTTTTTTAAAGCACCAAAGAACCCAGAATTATTCTGCTTATTGGAGCACTAGACAATTCAGTTTTCTGACTGGAAAGGTCTTTCAATAACGGTAGCTTCTAATATGGTTTGGATTTGTGTCCCCGCCCAAATCTCATGTCAGACTGTGATCACTAATGTTCACTAATGTTCTGGTAGGAGGTGGGGCCTGGTGGGAGGTGACTGCATCACGGGGGTGATTTCTCTTGAATAGTTTAGCACCATCCCTTTGGTGCTGTTCTCTCGATACAGTTCTCATGAGATCTGGTTGTTTAAAGGCATGTAGCACCTTCCCCCTCTCTCTTTTCCTCCTGCTCCAGCCATGTAAGAGGTGCTTGCTTCCCCTTCGCCTTCTACCATGATTGTAAGTTTCCTGTGGCCTCCCCAATCATGCTTCCTGTACAGCCTGCAGAACGATGAGTGAATTAAACTTCTTTTCTTTATAAATTACCCAGTCTTAGGTATTTCTTTACAGCAGTGCGTGAACAGACTTAATACAGCTTCTCATCCAACACTGTCATCAAGACAGTCAGCCAGAGTCTACTTGAATGCCTCCCGGGATGAGGTGCTCAGTACCTCTTCAGGTAGCCTGTTCCACTGTTGGGCAGCTCTAATAGTCTAATTTTCAGATCCTGAACTGAAACCTGTCACCCTCACACTCCCAATTATTGGTCCTAGTTTTCTAGGACCAATGAGTTTTCCCCTTATCCATAAGACAAGCTTTGAGATACTGGAAACCTGATTGTGGGTGCCTCTGGTCAAACATTTCTAGTTCCTCCAAAACTTAACATCTCATAGAAAAACTAAGAATGCACAGAAACACTCTACATTGGATGATTCTGACAGGGAAGGCTTGAGAAATGTTTTTCAGGCTGCTAACAAATCCAGTACAATGGAATCTTTTGTTACTTCTGTTGAAAGACTACTATAATTCTTCCCTCTATGTATGCTATGAAAACTATTCTTTGACACAGGTTTGTTAGGGGTCAATTTTTACGTGAAAATGAACCCGTGCATCTATGCATGAGAAGAAAACACACTAGTGCACTAAAAGAAGGGACATATCATTTCACCAACAGATCCCCTTCCAAAGGGGCAAGAACTGCTGCAAATATTCAGGATTTCCCCTTTGTGGCAACAGGAATCTCATAACCAGTTACAGTTCCTTTTTCACTTTGCTGTCAGGAAATTCATCCTTGAACGTGAAGTCCACCTTTAGCAAATGGGTGAGAATGTGGCCCACATATTTA